>NC_073643.1:60040833-61401666 GCF_029407905.1 Bubalus kerabau | reverse complement strand
TCGGACACGACTAAGCGACTGAGCACGCACGCACGCTTGTACTGTTCCAGGCCACTTCAAGGCTTGGCAGCTGATTTTATCCAGCCTCCCCCACCTCGTGGACATAAATATGCTCTGGTTGTGGTGGGTATGTTTTCTCATGGACTGAAAGCTTCCTCTAGGGATAAGCTACTGCTTCTGCTGTGGCCCAAGTCCAGGTGGAGACCACTCCCGCCCAGGGAACCTCTCTTGAAACTCAGTGACCGGGGAACTCACTTTACCAGCAAATACTACAGTGCGTCTGTGCTGTGTGACTGGTTCTGCAGCGGTTTCACTGTGCGTCTCATCCTCGATCCCCTGGGCTGGTTGAATCCAGTAACAACATCAGTTCAGTTCAGTTGCTCAGTCGTGTCCAACTCTTTGCGACCCCATGAACTGCAGTACGCCAGGCTTCCCTGTCCATCACCAACTCACAGAGCTTACTCAAATTCAGGTTCATCGAGTCGGTGATGCCATCCAGCCATCTCATCCTCTGTCATCCCCTTCTCCTCCTGCCCTCAATCTTTCCCAGCATCAGGGTCTTTTCCAATCAGTCAGATCTTCACATCAGGTGGCCAAAGTACTGGAGTTTCAGCTTCAGCATCAGTCCTTCCAATGAACACCCAGGACTGATCTCCTTTAGGATGGACTGGTTGGATCTCCTTGCAGTCCAAGGGATTCAAGAGTCTTCTTGAACACCACAGTTCAAAACATCAATTCTTTGGCACTCAGCTTTCTTTATAGTCCAACTCTCACATCCATACATGACTACTGGAAAAACCATAGCTTTGACTAGACGGACCTTGGTTGGCAAAGTAATGTCTCTGCTTTTCAATATGCTGTCTAGGTTGGACGTCTGTAGAGTGTGTGGCTAACAGCACAGCTGCTGGTCCTCCTGAATCCTAGGCCTTCCCCCTTTAGGGATCACAAACCCTTACCCTTTGACATCATCTCAAGACGCCCAAGGCACTTGCCTCCCGCTTCATCCACAACTGATAAATGGAGACACACATCTGTGTTGCAGAGGCTTAACTGCTTCTGTTAGAAATACCCGTGCGAGGCGTGCCTGGTGGACAGTGGATGAGAACCCAGCTGCCAGTGCAGGGGACATGGGTTCAATCCCTGGTCTGGGAAGACTCCACGTGCCACAGAGAGCTGAGCCCACGTGCCACAGCTACAGAAACCTGCACGCTCCCAGGCCAGCGAGCCACAGCCACGGAGCCCACGGGCTGCAGGTACTGAAGCCCACGGGCCGAGCACCTGCGCTCCACGAGAGAGAAGCCACCGCAACGAGAAGCCCGCTCACCGCAACTAGAGAGGGCTCGCACACAGCCAGAGACCCGGCACAGCCTCAGATAAATTAAAAAAATACTTATATACTGTAGTGCGTACAAACATAAAGCAGATTTTTAAAGTAAAAAGTAGCAAAAAATAACCACGTGGAGCACTCTTTGCACAGTGAAATGAAAACCAATATTAACATCACACCCAGAACCTACATCCCAAAGGACTGGGTCTAGCCCCGCCGGAAGGGCCCCACCAACTGCTGTTGACTGACGTCTGTGCCGCCCCCTCCAGGGAGGGGACTCCCGGGTCCACAAGCTGCACCTACAGCAAGACCTGAGCCCCACGTGGACCTTCTCGCCGCCCAGCAGCCTGAAGACAGAGCCCTCGAGACCTGGGGAGTGGGCGTCAGAGGCCAACACCTTTCCCAAGACATCCGAAGAGGCCTGAAGACCATTCTTCCCACACTGCATCTCACCTGTGTCCTCCTCACCTCCACCGAGGGACAAGGTTCCCGTCCACACTGCCCAACCCCTTGCAAAAACCTCTCTGATGGCTAGATTAGCTGTCAGAAACCTCAGTCCGTCCAGAACACCAATGGCCCTTTGGTTCACCCTGTAAGTGACCTCACAGGGGTTTCAGGCGCTGTGGGCAGTCCAGGTTATCCCACAGGTCCACTTTATAGAGCCAGGGAGCTAAGCCCACCTAAATTTATTACTTGCTTCAATTTGACCCTGCCCTGAGATGGGAAAACAAGATCTTGACTATCTGACGGAAGTCGGGGTCTGGCTAAGTAATGCTCAGCCTCTGTGCCAGAAATCCGTAGACAGTATCATTTGTGGGAGGGGCTGGTGCATATCCCCTGGTTACGCCTTCATCGGTGAAAGTTTGGGGACGCCCCTCATGCTTGGAAAACTTATTGCCTTGATAGCTGGAGAGCACAGTGCACTGAGTCCTGCGGTGCCCTTTTCTCCCTGCACAGCCAGACCCTGCACGGAGCACTGCCTTGTCGTGGGGAAGGGGCTCGCACAACTCACTGAAGTTGTGAGCCATGCCTCTTTGGAAGGACTGATGCTGAAGCTGAAACTCCAATACTTTGGCCACCTGATGCAAAGAACTGACTCATTGAAAAAGACCCTGATGCTGAGAAAGACTGAAGGCAAAAGGAGAAGGGGATGACAGAGGATAAGATGGCTGGATGGTATCATTGAAGAAAGCCTTCCTCGGCGATCAATGCAAAGAAATAGAGGAAAACAACAGAATGGGAAAGACTAGAGATCTCTGCAAGAAAATTAGAGATACCAAGGGAACATTTCATGCAAAGATGGGCTCAATAAAGGACAGAAATGGTATGGACCTAACAGATAGCAGAAGATATTAAGAAGAGGTGGCAAGAATACACAGAAGAACTGTACAAAAAAGGTCTTCACAACCCAGATAATCACGATGGTGTGATCACTCACCTAGAGCCAGACATCCTGGAATGTGAAGTCAAGTGGGCCTTAGAAAGCATCACTATGAACAAAGCTAGTGGAGGTGATGGAATTCCAGTTGAGCTATTTCAAATCCTGGAAGATGACGCTGTGAAAGTGCTGCACTCAATATGCCAGCAAACTTGCAAAACTCAGCAGTGGCCACAGGACTGGAAAAGGTCAGTTTTCATTCCAATCCCAAAGAAAGGCAATGCCAAAGAATGCTCAAACTACCGCACAATTGCACTCATCTCACACGCTAGTAAGGTAATGCTCAAAATTTTCCAAGCCAGGCTTCAGCAGTACGTGAACCGTGAACTTCCAGATGTTCAAGCTGGTTTTAGAAAAGGCAGAGGAACCAGAGATCAAATTGCCAACATCTGCTGGATCATCAAAAAAGCAAGAGAGTTCCAGAAAAACACCTATTTCTGCTTTATGACTATGCCAAAGCCTTTGACTGTGTGGATCACAATAGACTGTGGAAAATCCTGAAAGAGATGGGAATACCAGACCACCTGACCTGCCTCTTGAGAAACCTATATGCAGGTCAGGAAGCAACAGTTAGAACTGGACATGGAACAACAGACTGGTTCCAAATAGGAAAAGGAGTACGTCAAGGCTGTATATTGTCACCCTGCTTATCTAACTTATATGCATAGTACATCATGAGAAACGCAGGGCTGGAAGAAGCACAAGCTGGAATCAAGATTGCCGGGAGAAATATCAATAACCTCAGATATGCAGATGACACCACCCTTATGGCAGAAAGTGAAGAACTAAAGAGCCTCTTGATGAAAGTGAAAGAGGAGACTGGAAAAGTTGGCTTAAAGCTCAACATTCAGAAAACGAAGATCATGGCATCTGGGCCCATCACTTCATGGGAAATAGATGGGGAAACAGTGGAAACAGTGTCAGACTTTATTTTTCTGGCCTCCAAAATCACTGCAGATGGTGATTGCAGCCATGAAATTAAAAGATGCTTACTCCTTGGAAGGAAAGTTATGACCAACCTAGACAGCATATTAAAAAGCAGAGACATTACTTTGCCAACAAAGGTCCGCTAGTCAAGGCTATGGTTTTTCCAGTGGTCACGTATGAACGTGAGAGTTGGACTATAAAGAAAGCTGAGCACCGAAGAATTGATGCTTTTGAACTGTGGTGTTGGAGAAGACTCTTAAAAGTCCCTTGGACTGCAAGGAGGTCCAGCCAGTCCATCCTAAAGGAGATCAGTCCTGGGTGTTCACTGGAAGGACAGATGTTGAAGCTGAAACTCCAATCCTTTGGCCACCTGATGGGAAGAGCTGACTCACTTGAAAAGACCCTGATTCTGGGAAAGATTGAGGGCAGGAGGAGAAGGGGATGACAGAGGATGAGATGGTTGGATGGCATCACCGACTCGAGGGACATGGGTTTGGGTGGACTCTGGGAGTTGGTGATGGACAGGGAAGCCTGGCGTGCTGCAGTCCATGGGGTTGCGAAGAGTTGGACACGACTGAGCGACTGAACAGCAACCAAACAGACCAGCTCACTGGTCAGTCCCATTGAGCCTCTGTAACCACCTTCTCAAGAACTTCCAGGCGTTCTTCCAGCAACAGCCACTTTGTTCACCAACCAAGGTGGTATCACTATTTTGCAATAGCTGCACATTCATAAATGCCTCCGGGGAAGCAGATACCCAATTGCATAAAAGTAAAGAGTAGGCACCCCGGTTACAGCAAATATCTCCTGAAAACCTGCGGTCTTTTCACTTACAGTGAGTTCCCTACGCACAAACTTCCAAGTTGCAAACATTCAAAGGTGTGAACATGTATCTGGCTCCAGCAAGGAGCTGGAGCCTGTGCCATCAACCTCAGGCACTGCGGCCTGCCCCCGTGCCCTCCTGCCGATGAGCCTTCAGCTGCACCATCCTCCACCTGCTGTCCCTCCGCCAGGTGGTGCCTCTTCTCGCCTGTGCACCCGAGGCAGCCGCCGTCCAGCTGTCGGGCTGCAGTGCTGTGCTTTCCAGGGTTCGGTCCTGTGAGATTGAAAATGCCGCTCTTTCTTATGTTTGCTATGTATTACTTGTGTGGAAAGTATTATAAACCTGTTACAGGGCAGTACTATATAGCTGATTGTGTTACGGGGTACCTAGGCTAGCCCCTCCCAACTCCCCCCCTTTTCCCTATAAAAGCAAGTTCCCTTACTTATTCTCTGGATTTGCCTGCGGTTCACCCTGGTTCACATATTCTGAATAGTAATCTCTCTGCTCTTCCCAGATAAACTTGCTTCTGCTGGTGAAATAGCTGCCTATTGTATTGTTAAAGTTGACAAGTTACATCAGCTATATTAAAAAACAGCAATGTATTAATACGGCTGAATCAGCTGTCTTAAATTTCTCTTTACATTTTTTTACTTTTAACCTCCCTATATTTGTATTTATATTTAAAGAGTGTTTTGTTAACAAAGGCTTCCCTGGTGGTTCAGACAGTAAAAGCCTCTGCCTACAATGCGGGAAACCCTGGTTCAGTCCCTGGGTGGGGAAGATCCCTGGAGAAGGAAATGGCAACCCACTCCAGTATTCTTGCCTGGAAAATCCCATGGACACGGGAGCCTGATAGGCTACAGTCCATGTGGTCACAAAGAGTCGGACACGACTGAGGACTTTACTTCACTTGTTAATGAAGAGTTGAGTCTTTGCTTCCTATCAAATCTAACAATCTCCGCCCTTTTCACTGGGGTTTATTCCATGTACATGTAAGTTTCCCACATGACTGAGTTTAAGTCTCCCACCTTGCTATTTGTTTTCCATGTGTCCTTTCTGATCCTCTATTCCTCCTTTCCAGACTCTTCAAGCTTTTTTGTGTTCCTTTTTATCTCCTCTATTGGATTTTTAAAAATTAATTAATTAATTTGACTGCAGTGGGTCTTTGTTGCCGCATGCAAGACCTTTGTTGCGGTCCACAAGCTTCTCTCTGGTGAAAGTGAAAGTCGCTCAGTTGTGTCTGACTCTTTGAGACCCCATAGATTATATGGTCCATGGGATTCTCCAGGCCAGAATACTGAGTGGGTAGCTGTTCCCTTCTCCAGGGGATTTTCCCAACCCAGGGATTGAACCCAGTCTCCTGCTCTGCAGGTGGATTCTTCACCAGCGGAGCCACATAGTGGCACATGAACTCAGTTGTCCCACAGCTTGTAGGGTCTTAGTTCCCCAACCAGGGATCAAACTCACATCCCCCGCATGGGAAGGGGAACTCTTCACCCTGGACCACCAGGGAGGTGCCTCCGCTCTTGGATTTAGTTATAACTCTTCATGTTACACTGTCGTATCTACTCTGGAGATAACGGCATGCATCCTGACTTCATCACACTCCACCTCAGATGTTTGAATTCTACCTATGACATAAATCCCACCACATTCTTACCATTTGTTTTTAAACGGTCAGTAATTTTCCAATGTGTTTTTTAAACTCGTCTTTTATGCTTATATGGCCATCTATTTTCCAGTGGTCCTGATTCCTTTGCGAATATATGGACTTCTAACCGGGGTCTTTTCTCTTCGTCCTGGAGAACTTTGGTAATTCTTACAGTGCAGCCCTTCTAGCCAGAATTTATTTTAGCTTTAACTTTTGGGAAAATGTCTTTATTTCACCTGCATTTTTGAAAGGCGTTTGACTAGATTTAGCACTCTGCGTCTTCTCCTTTCATCACTCTTCGGATGTCATTCACTTGCTGTCTCCTCCGCCAGCCCTGGGGGAGCCAACGTTCTACAGTTCCCCTCACAGGTATCTGTTTTCTGTTCCTCTGGATGCAATTTCTTGATTTTCTGCCTGCTTTCAAGACCCCTCTCTCCACGTTCGGTTTCCATCACCTCGACTGCAACGTGCTCAGATGCTCCTTCTTGGTCTTTGTGAGTTTTCTGAGCTCACTGGCCTCTTGGGATCCCTGGGCTAACTCATCAGTTTCAGGAAGTACTCGCCATTGTTTCCTCAGCTGTTTCTCTGCTCTGTCCCTCTTCTCCCTCTGGAATGTCACCTGTGCATACTTCAGATAACCTGATACTGTCCTATGGGCCCTCTGTTCCCGTGGCGTGATGGCTGGTCTTCATGAGGATGTTCAGGATATGTGAACTAGGCCTTTTGGGGTTTTAAGCGAATGCCCAGAAGGGATGTCCACCAAGGCCCCTGGCTAGGCTGGCTGGAATCCTCCAGCACCGTGTGACCTCTGAACTCTCTGCTCCCTGGGAGCTGCTGTCTCCTGGGCCTCGTGGTGTCTCGCCCTAAATGTGTCCAGTTGAGGGTCTGGCCAGGTACCTGACAGGGAACCTTCTCTAGCATTAAGGAATTCCCCTTCCATCTGGTACCGATCCACGGATTGCAGCCGTCTCAGCAGCCATGCTCTCCGCTCTGTTTCCTCTGCCCAGGAAGCTGGTCATCTCCACTGGACTGGACTTCCCTGGGCTGTATTTGCACACCACCCCTCCAGCAAGAAGCCAAGATAAACACGGAGGTCACCCTGAGGGCAGCCCTTGGCTCGAGGCCCCATGGCCCCAAACTACATTGCTGGGACTTCCCTGGTGGCCCAGTGGTTAAGACTCCATGCTCCCAACACAGGGGGCCTGAGTTTGATCCCCGGTTAGGGAACTAAGATCCCACATGCTGCAACCGAGAGCCTGCGTGCCACCCCAAAGACCCCACATGGGCAATGAAGGCTCGGCGCAGCCGGATAAACCAAAACAAAGCAAAGCACCATGAGCTGCCCACTTCCCGCTGGGCCCGCCCCGAGCACAGGTCCCAGCCTCCCCTTCTTTCCCCAGGCCAGTGACATTCAGTCCCATTCAGGCTGACATTCCATCTGACGCCCCTTCTCCTTTCATTCTGAGCCCTCCCCAAGACTCAGGAATTACACAATGGCCTTTGTTTGGAGGAAAGCGACATTCAGCGAAAAGTCTCCACAAAGGTCTCAAAATACGAAGATTATATAATCTGGCAACAGGACAAAGGCTTCTAAGCAGAGGAATGCATCCTGTTGAAGGCCTAATGCAACGTGAGAAATAGAAACCGGGAGAGCTGTTGGCTTGCGTTGCACTTTAACAAGGCAGAAACCCTCCGGACAACTGCACCCTAGTGGAGGAATGGCAATAACAAATGGCAATTCAAAGCAACTCTGCAATTCGTAACAGAAAAACAGAAAATATAGATCTGTTTCAGCTGGAGACTGAGAGTGTGTGTGTGTGTGGGGAGGGGGGGGTGCTAATATTCCCAATCTACCAGCTCAAGTTAAGGTTGGGATTGAAAGTTTATCACAAAGAATCTCTAACATGGAAAGCAGTGACCATTTCGCAGCTTTAACAATTCGTTGTATGCGATTCTGGGGTTTCCCTGGTGGCTCCGTGGCTCATCGGCTCCACTTGCCAATGCAGGAGACCTGGGTTCGATCCCTGGGTCGGGAAGATCCCCTGGAGAAGGGAGTGGCAATCCAGTGCAGTATCTTGCCTGGAGAATCCCATGGACAGAGGAACCTGGCAGGCTACAGTTCTTGGATCACAACGAGTCAGACACGACTGAGCACACAGGCAGGCATGCACATGCAACCTTAGACCAACTCTAGGTGCTTCCAGATATTTCTGAGTGAATGTGTATAACACAAATCTTTAGGCACTACACACAGACTCTTCCCCGGTTCCCTGTTGACCTGAGTTCTTATCCTGCCACTGTGCTGACTGTCTTCACAAATCTTGTTTAACTTGGAAAATGCGTCTCTAAGAAGCATTTTATCGTCACATCTGGCTCTCGGGACCATCAGCTTACCAAGTCCACTCACGCCTGCCAGTGTTTCCACAAGCTTTATTTCAGAAATTCGGTAATCTTTGGCTTCGAAACACGTGTACAGAAGATTTTTAACATAAGGAGCCCTGCCTGCATTGTTATGTTTAAATAAATGTATGCAACTGTTAAATTCTGTGCTTCTGGGGTTTTTGTTTTCCACAGCTGCCTGGGCAGACTCCCAGTCAGGAAGTAAGGTCAGTGAAACAGCTGCAACCATGAAAAAGGGGCCAACAGCCACGAGCGAGAACCAAAGGAAAGGCTTGATGCTGTACTAGAGAGATCTCGAGGAGGCAGCAACTCGATGTAAGATGTCCAGTGTGAGACTTCCATGCAACGCTATTTTTTTTTTTTTAAGATTTTTTACGTGGACCATTTTTAAAGTCTTTAACTTGTTACAATAATGTTTCTGTGTAATGTTTTGTTTTTTTCCCCCGCTCACTGAGGCATCTGGGATCTTAGCCCCTCTACCAGGGACTGAACCGCCACCCCCTGCATTGGGAGGAGAAATCTTAGCCACTGGACCACCAGGGAAGTCCCCGGTGTCCCTTAAAGGCTCAGAAAATCACAAATATGTTGGCAATGCTTCATGGATATGTGTACGTATGTAAAATGACTCATGTGTAATGTAACATTTATCTGAAAACATGCTAAGTTCTGAGGCTAATAAACACTCGGGTGGTGGAGTGGAAGAAATTTAACATTTTCTTCTTGGAAAGCAGCCAAAGTGTTTATGCGACCCCATTGACAGCAGCCCACCAGGCTCCTCTGTCCATGGAATTCTCCAGATAAGGACACTGGAGTGGGTTGCCATTTCCTTCTCCAGGGTATCTTCCCAACCCAAGAATCAAACCCAGGTCTTTCCTGCATTGCAGGCAGATTCTTTACTATCTGAGCCACCGGGGAAGCCCTAATTTTGTTCTAATCTCAACCCTGCTCCTATCTAGTCATGTAAACATAAGTAAATCATTGAAATAACCCTCTGTGCTCCCAGCACAGGGGGCCCGGTTTCCAACCCTGGTCAGAGATCTAGGTACCACATGCCACAACTAAGACCCAGCACAGCCACACAAAAAAATAAATAAATAAATAAAAAGAAAAAAGAAATAACATGACTTGTCTTAGTTTCCTTGTTGGAAACCAAACGATTTCTCAGATTTCTGCTATTTTATCCACCCCCAGCCCTACAAGTCTGTAATTCTCTGGGAACTTGATGTATTTATTTCAGATAATTACATTCTTTTAGCTGAGTGCTATAGACTACAATCAGAGAAGGCAATGACAACCCACTCCAGTACTCTTGCCTGGAAAATCCCATGGACGGAGGAGCCTGGTGGGCTGCAGTCCAGGGGGTTGCTAAGAGTCGGACACGACGGAAGCGACTTAGCAGCAGCAGCAGCAGCAGCATAGACTACAATGAAAGACTGGTTGGTAGGAAACATTCTTCCCGGGTCAAGGCTCATGTTTAGAGAAGACAAAACAGGAAGCCCATGTCTGACTCAGTGTCCCCGTTACATTCTTACTGTCAAATCTAACGTTTTAAATTTTAAGTCGGATGCTCTGAGGTTAGTCATATGATGACCTAATTTATAAATGACTTTATTTCATGCTTAAACGTTCCTACACAGACCCTCACATGGGCAAGTATCGGCCTTGCTCATTCAGTCGTGTCTGACTCTTTGCGACCCCATAGACGGCAGCCCTCCAGACTCCTCTGTCCATGGGATTCTCCAGGCAAGAGTACTGGAGTGGGCTGCCATGTCTTCCTCCAGGGGATCTTCCCGACCCAGGGATCAAACCCGCATCTCTACGATTTGCCAGCTGGGTTCTTTACCCCTGAGCCACGAGGGAAGCCCGGCGCACTCTTCATTTAGAACCATATCCTCATTTATGACGGCTACCCAATAGGCTAGTCAGAAACACCGTAAGCCTTCATGTTTATCTTTTCATTCTTAAAGATTCTTAAATGTGGACGGCACGACTTCTCAGCACTGAAGGCAAGGCAACCCCCACGCTTGCCCTGTTTTCCCTGCCTGGCGTAAGCATTTATACCCGGCAGCAGTGTGGAGCAACGCGCCCCTAAACGTGGAGGCTTTCAACAGTCAACAGTCATCATTCGCCGCAGCTGAGCAGCCGTGAGGGGCCAGCTTGCCCGATTCATCTAGTTATGAGGTTGGCAGTGGGCTTGGTCCCTAGAGGCCCCACTGGCAGGTCTGGCATAAACCTGACATCAGCGAGGCTCCAGCCTTGCCCTTAATCACCCAGCTGGCCAGCCTGGGCTTGTCCAGGTGCAAGCAGAAGGGTGCTTGGCAGCAAGAGAGGGTGAGCCCAGCTCCGGGCGCCCGCCCTGTCCCCCTGCCAGCATCGCATGACTGTGTTCCCCCGACCAAAGGGGCGCGTGGCCAAGCCCACAGTCCGCGCAGGACAAGGGCCGTCTTGCAGAGTCTGCCCCACGCTCCCTTCCATTTTCGCTGTGGCCTAATGTCTCTTGCAGACATGTTCAACATTCCATCCCGTTCTGACGGTTCCTCCGTCATCTTGCGGTTGGATGGGGTTTGTTCTCCAGAGTGTGGGGTGGGGAGACAAGCCTTCTTCTGACCATCAGGCTGCGTGTGCTGGCTGCAGCCCTGACCTCCAGCTCTTCGGAAGACAGGCCCCGAGTGTGTGGACGAGGAGGATGCGGCCAGAACGCCCAGGCCGGGGCTCCACCCACTCACCCGGCCAAGCTCCACCCCTGGACTGCCGTGTCTTACGCAGAGTTGGCTGCCAGGGGCTTCCCTGGCAGTGGCTGAGACTCTGCGCTCCCAGAGCAGGGGGCCCAGGTTCAATCCCTGGTCAGGAAACTAGATCATGAAGGCCACACCTAAAGGTCCCACACACTGCAGATAAGACCTGGCACAGCCAAAGGAAAACAAGCAAAAACCAAAGGTCAGCTGCCAGCCCCCAGTCTCACTGGATGGAAACAGAACTCTCGCATCCAAGAACGTCCAGGTGCGTCCAGGTGCGAGGGCAGAATCTCCACCTCCTCACGGGAGCCAGCCTCACCACCCCATGTCTCCTGCAGAGATGGACTGCAGCATTGCTCCAACTTGTCCCGAGCTGCCTGGGTACAGCGGGAGCTGTCCACCTGTAACAGTGAGGTATTTCCTCGCCTCTGACATGCTTTAGCCGACGCGATGTCAGCAGAGGAAACGCAAGCAGAGGCTTGGAGGTGCTGACGTGGCTGGACTGCCGACTCTGCCTCTGAACGGAGGAGAACGCTCCTGGCCAGGCTGTTGGTCCAGGGAAGCCGCGGGGCCTGCGAACAGAGCTGCCCTTAAAGGGGGCCCTCAGCTCAGCCAGCCGGGCCAGGAGAGCCACCCGGCCACGCTGGGCATTGTCTTAAGCCGCTGAGTTGTGAGGCAGTTTGTTGAACAGCAGTGTTATGGTCATTAAAAATGGAGTTTGTGAGTGCTGGCAACACCCTCAGGGGCCCCAGTGAAAAGATGACCTACTTTCTGGCTTGGAACACGCCCCTCTCAGCCCAGGCTGGAGCCTCTGGGGTCACAGCTGACCGCAGGGTTCCGCCTGGGAGCAGCCAGGAGCCCCAGAAGGCTGTGGGCTTCCTTTATTCCTTCCACTCTCTCAGTCTCCATCACTCCCAGCCTCTAATAAATCACCCCTGCTTGGCACAGCGCTAAAGACACAGGAGTGCCTTCGTACCTATTGTTTGAGTAAATTAATCAGCGAACGCATTGCAAGGCCATTTTCTGAAAGTGTCACGTGAGTTAGAAGGTCCACCATTGATGGCATGTGATGCAGCTAAATATATCCCTGACATTGTGGAAAAGAAACAAAATTATATTTTCGGGGAATCTGATGGTGACCGCACCTCGTTTAACATCTAGCTCTCGGAGTCCAGCACTGACGTCAGCTGTAGGGGTGGCTGGACTGGGACACTCGCTGCCCTCCGGCCCTTCTGAAGTCAGTTCTAAGAGAGATCTGCTCGGCCGAAAAGAATTTTGTGAGTGCTGTGTGCTCAGCCGTGTCTGACTCTTAGCCACCCGAGGACTGTAGCCCACCAGGCTCCTCTGTCCAAGGGAATCTCTGGGCAAGAGTCCTGGAGTGGGTAGCCCTGCCCTCCTCCAGGGGACCTTCCCGACCCAGGGATCAAACCTGAATCTCCAGCACTGGCAGGGATTCTTTACCACCGAGCCACCTGGGGAGCCCAGAAGAACTCCGTTCCTGCACTAACACACTTGCTGGATCACTCAGCAGAGCTGAAGCTGCCTGCTCCACCGCGGCGCTCCTCGGGACTTGTAAGATGCTAACTAACGAGCACATTGTAAAGCTCTGAGAGTGGGAGCAGTGCACCGCCTGTCCTGGGCCAACTTGGCCCCGGGACGCTGAGAACCTCTTGTGCTTAGGGCATTGGCATGATTGACAGCAGCCCACAGAACGGCTGCAGAGTTTCTGCTCATTCTCAGTGACCTCCCCAGCACTGAATCACCCTGGCAGTTACATTTCTATTCCACCTTCCTGGCCCTGAACTGACCACCCTGGCGGCCCTTTTTACGGCCGCGGCACACAGGAAGGGCTGGAAAGGATGGGGGAGGAATGGGTAAGAAGCCACAAAACAGGTCAGAAATAATTACAGTGAAAACACTTCTCGAGCGGAACAAATCTCCCAGGCCTATGAGGAAACAATCTGATATCCATGCCGTGACACTGGGTCTTGGACCAGCGGCTGGAGCCACACTAACAAGGAAAGCTCTGAAGTGCTCGGGGGGTTCGGGCGCTGGCACAGGCTAAGGTTACAAGATACCCTTTCACTCACGGTGGCGACAAGCTGTATCCTGCGTTTCACAGCCTGGTTGCTGCTGCATAGACTTAGGGCAAGACAGGCATGCACAGGTTCAACAGAGCACAGCACACCTGTCCCCAGAAGCCACAGAGTTGCAGTGAGTTCCCTGCGAACCAGAGGGCGCCATGGAGCCAATGGTGGTAAATTACAGCTCCCACCCCTACCCCAAACTGCTACACGTGAACACCAGCGAGTAAATGATATCCAGACAGGTCCCTGTTTTTCTCAACTGTTCTCTGCTTAGGGTCGTTTTAAAACAAACACAAAGATTAAAAACAAGAATGAAACACCTGTAGCCCACCCCCCCCCAGTCGTCCAGAGGTCACTGGAATGGCGGACACGATCGTGGACCCAGGCGGGTTAGGTCCTGAGCTTGCATGTGTGGAAAAAGTCAGGCATCCAAACACACAGAAAACACCTTGTTTGTGTGTGAGCACTCAGTCGTGTCCGACCCTCTGCGGCCCCATGGACTGTGGCCCGCCAGGCTCCTCTGTCCATGGAATTTTCCAGGCAAGAATACTGGAGTGGGTTGCCATTTCCTCCTCCAAGGGATCTCCCCAACCCAGAGATCGAACCAGTATCTCTTGCCTCTCCCGCATTGGCAGGTGGATTCTTTACCACTGAGCCAGCCGGGAGGCACATTTCCTCCAAGGAGCATGACCTAGCTTATGCGTGCAGTGCCTGCCCCCAGTGACAACACCCAGGCATTTTCCGCCAAAAGAAAAGTACCCCTGCCCAGTGACACACCAGGTAACTCACCCAGATGGAAAGGCACGTCTGGATCTTAGAATACTCAGGACTGCAAAATTACTTGGTTTTCCCAAAATAGCATGTTGGAGCTTTTTGCAATTCTAAATAAAATTACAAAGAGATTATCTTGGAAACCTGTCAAAATGACTCTAAAATTGAAGTAAAATAGTTATATAAGGGTAGTCAAGAGATATTGAAAAACAAGAGAAACTTATCCCAACATGAGCTTGAAAAGAGAGAGCAGTCCTCAGTGAGATCGCTTAAACTATAACCTACTATTATTGCTCAATAAACCATCTCCTGTAGCCTGCCTTGACTACCTGCTCCCCCTCCAAGGCTCACACAGCTTAGAGAAGGCATGGCAGGACTCCCGAAAGACAAGGCTCACGTAGCTTAGGGAAGGATGGCAGGACTCCCAAAAGGTAACACCTTGAACGTACGGGTCTCTATAGCAACAGCTGCTTCAGTGGTTTCTCAGGAACAGGGAACCGGTCTTTCCCAGTTCGAACGGGTCAAGGTCACAGACCACTCGACTGGGCCTGTGCGAGTGTTTGACAGATGATGTCTGACATCAAAACTCCACCCTCGGATCATGCTGACACTGCGGCCTTCTGAACCAATTCCCATGGAGAAGCCTGAAACCCAGCTACACCTGCAGGGACCACTGACGACCCCTCCATTCCCTGCCTCTCCCACTGCTCCCTGCATCTCCAATCACCCTAGATTCTCCACTCATAAGTGTCCTGAACCCCTCACCTGCAGGGACTTGTATCTGAGACTGGTTCTCCCGTGTTCTCACTTGCTGCCTTCCAAATAATCCGTTTCTCTGCGGCAAAACTCAGTATCTCAGCATCTGACTTGCTGCCTGTCAAGCCAACAAAAAACCAGGTTCCGTAACAAGTTAAAGAGCGACACGGGGACTTTCTTAGTGGCCCAGTGGCTAAGACTCCATGCTCCCAATGCAGGGGGCCTGGGTTCAATCCCTGGTCAGGGAGTGAGATCCCACACGCTGCACTAAGAGGTCACAGGCTGCAAGGACGAGTTCACGTGAAGCAGCAAAGATCAAAGGTCCTGTGTCATGACCGAGGTCACGACCGAGACTTGGGACAGCCAAATGAAGAGAAGGAGAGAGGGGGAGGGACGGGGGACGGGACGGGGCAGTGAGAGAGGAAGGAGGAGCACTACAAAGTTGCATGAGGTAAAGCAGAATGCTACTGAGACAGGATAAACAGATCTCCTGGTAGGAAGAAAAAGAGAGCATAGAAATGCACAGAAGTAAGCAAGGAGAGGTGGTACGGGAAAAAGTCAGAATTTCCAAGCAGACACTGCAGAGTGAGCGTTCAGGGCAGGACTGGCACAACCAGCTCAACACTGAGTAAAACACAAGATAAACACGATGCCACATCGCTCGTTACAGCAAAACAAACCCCGAGCAGGTTAGCATGTCAAGATTTTTAAAACAGAAACCCATAAACACACAAGAAACCCTGATGCAATTTTAAATGATCTTGCGACAGAAAAACATTTCTAATCACGTTGCAAAGCCCAGTAAAGAACGAAAAGCTCTTTTTAAAAGTCCATAACGCTGAAAGACAACAGGAGAGGGCGCGGGGACGTTTGTAAAGCATATTTGTAACATGCTTTTCCTACAGGAAAGGTAATTTAATAGCATTTATGTCTGAAACCTCAAATAAACCAATAATAAAGCAAACTTACAAAAGGAAAAACAAAGAAGTTGAACAAGAAAAAGGTCTACAAACAGGCAAGAGGAAAAGATGTTCAATTTTGGTAACGATCCCAGAAAATAAAAACAGGGTAGGATTTCCTGCCCAACAAAACCACGCAGACGAGCGTGTCTGTCTCCAAGAGCACACGGCCCTGGGCTCAGGACAAGGCTTGTCCAAAGGGCGCTGTGCTTGTCTGTTTGGCACCTTGACCAGTTCACTACGCGCACATACACATTTTCCATAAACAACATTTTCGAAAGAGAAAACAGTTAGGAATGAACAGGTAAGAAAAGCCAGGCCAGACTGTGGACTGAGGCTCCCTGTGGAGCGAACAGGGAGCCCAGAGAGTGATGCAGCGGCAGGCGGGCAGCCCGGGTGCGACCAGGGCGGCCTTTCAAACAGCGGTGGGAGAGCCTCCGCCGGGCAGGGAAGGGACGGTAGAGCTCCTCTCACCGCGACTGATTATTGGTGTTAAACTTCCTGACTTTCATAATCACGGTGTGGATGGTAAATAAAATCCTGTCCTTCGGATCCCATGAGCAAATGTTTAGGGGCAAAGGATATCTGGAATTTCCTCCCAAATATTCAGAAAAAAAAAAAAAACTATATGTGAAATTAAAAATATAAAATATATATTTATATATGCCTGTGTGCTAAGTTGCTCAGTTGTGTCTGACTCTTTGCAACCCCGTGGACTGTAGTCCGCCAGGCTCCTCTGTCCGTGGGATTCCCCAGGCAAGAATACTGGAGTGGGTTGCCATGCCCTCCTCCAGGGGATCCTCCCGACCTAGAGACTGAACCCAAGTCTCCTGCGGCTCCTGTATTGCAGGCGGATTCTTTACCACTGAGTCACCGGGAAAGCCCCAAGTTGTATGTATATAAATATATAATTGTATTTATTTTGGGGCTTCCCTGGCGGCTCAGGGATAAAGAACACGTGTGAGCATGTGTGTGAGAGCGTGTGTGTGAGAGTGTGTGTGTGTGCGTGTGTGTGTGTGTGTGAGTGTGTGTGTGTGTGAGTGTGAGTGTGTGTGTGACTGTGAGTGTGTGTGTGTGTGAGTGTGAGAGTGTGTGTGTGTGTGTAAGTCTTGACAGAGAGAAAGTAAACAGGACAGAGGTGACAGGTAAACGAGAGTGCAATGCAGTGTTCTCGTGACTGTTTTGCATGCTTGAAGTTCTCTCAAAATAAAAGGAAAAACAGAAACAGTCCCCCAGGTAGAAAGCCAGCGGGATGAGACCATCAGCCCTGCTCAGGAGTCAGGTCTGATACAGCTCCTGAGGACTCGCAGAAAGTGGCTGTCGTCGGCACAGACTGTCACCTTGAAGTGATCCTGGCCAAACCTCTGGACTGTGTTTCCCAGCTGGATAGATTACAAGTGCTTTTTAAGGGTGGTGAGGCTCTCTAGTGGCCAACTTGTGCTTCCCTCTCTAAGCAAATAAATGCAAATTCGATCAAACCAGTTTCGTTTTCTTTTCTAAAATAAATTACAGAAATGGTCCGAAGCATTGATGCTGTCAGTCTGTGCTGTGGAGAGACTCTTGAGAGCCGCTTGGACTGCAAGGAGATCCAGCCAGCGCATCCTGAAGGAGATCAGCCCTGACTGTTCACTGGAAGGACTGAGGCTACAATACTTAGGCTACTTAGGCTACTAAGCACCTTTTAAGCTACTAAAGCGCCAATACTTTGGCCACCTGATGCGAAGAGCCGACTCATTGGAAAAGACCCTGATTTGGGGAAAGATTGAAGGTGGGAGAAGAAGGGGCCAACTGAGGACAAGATGGATGGATGGCATCATCGACTCAACGGACATGCGTTGGGACAAGCTCCGGGAGATGGTGAAGGACAGGGAAGGCTGGCGTGCTGCAGTCCATGGTCTCAAGGAGTCGGACATGACTTAGTGAGTGAACAGCAACAAGCTTCACTTCCTTTTAATTAGAGAAATGGTCCTCAGCCCAGTGTGTCTTGATTTTGGCAAAGTTTTGGAGAAAGCTGTTTATGACATAGGGGCTTCCCAGGTGGCTCAGTGGTAAAGAATCCACCTGCCGATGCAGGAAATGTAGGATACACGGGTTCAATTCCTGGAAGAGAGCATGGCAACCCACTCCAGTATTCTTACCTGGAGAACCCCATGGACAGAGGAGCCTGGTGGGCTACAGTCCACAGTGATCACAGAGTCGGAACAGGACTGGGCGACTAACACTGCCTTTTATACTTAAAAGGGGAGGGAGTAAAGTCCTGCTTCCAGCCCTTATGAAGGGGGAAGGGTTCATGTCGCCCTTTCTGTAGCCGTTCACCGGTCAGTCAGCTGGCAAGGATGTTTTCTAAGCTAAACTACATAATTTTAGCCTAATGCTCATTTCCTGGCCAGGCAGGGTTCCCAGAGACGGGCCATGATGCATCACTTAAGCTTCTAGGCAACATCCCTTCAGCGATTACCTTTTAGCCAAAGAGATAGAAAACAAAGGTTAAAAGAAACAGACCCAACACGGAGCCAGATTAGTCCTTCCCCATTACAGACACTGTCTTCATATTCACGTGGTGTCTCCTGCGGTGTCTGTCTCCAAATTCCTCCTCCTTAAAAGGATGCCAGTCATGTTGGATGGGAGCCCACCCTAATGACCTCATCCTAACCGGATTAGCCCCGCACTGACCCTATCTCAGTGTTGATGAGGCAGCTGGTAAAGCAGTCGTGGACCGGGGGCGGGGGTGTCCAAGGCCAGCTCCCTCAAATATCCACGTGCCCCCCGGTCATTCACCACCGGCCAGCCTGAGACTCAGTGCACTCCTGGTGGCGTGAGCGTTAGATGGGGAAACGGGCAAAGGCTTCGTGCAAACGGCAAGCCCACGTCAGCCCCCTGACCTCAGGCAGCCCCAGGCAAATCCCACGACTTTTTTCTTTTTATTAAACTTTTTATTTTAAATCAGAGTATAGCCGATTAACAATGTTACAACAGTTTCAGGTGGACAGCAAAGGGATTCAGCCATACATGCATCCATTCTCCCCAGGACTGTTGGTTTTGATATAATTTCAAACTTACAGGAAAGTTCTAATAGAAGTACAAAAACTCTCATAGACCCTTTACCAGATTCTTTGTCATGACACACCCTCTTCATTTACCCTATTAGAATATATAATACTGTTTTGCATATTTTAAACAAGACACCGCCCATGAGCTGGAGCTGGCTGGGTGGAGACAGGGTCTGCAGGCAAGATCCAACGTCACTTCTTCACAGTCATCTTAATCACTTTTGGAGACAGGGGGCTACTCATTTACAAATCCAACTGTGTGCTAATTCAGTAAACATACTTAGGAGGTTTCCACCCTCTTCCAGAGAAGTGCAGCCATGCAGTCCTTGAAGAGGTTCTCCACGGCCTCCTTCTAGAGAGTGTCTTCGCAGACCCCCAGCTACCCTCAATCAGCAGGAGGGCCTCACACTTACTTTCCAGGAAGAGCCACTTTCTCTGCACCCGGCAAAGACAGCCAGGCTCCTGTCTCCACGTTGGCTTCTGTTCTTCCCCGCTTCTCCAGCCTTGATCCTGCAGGCCTCTCTCCCCTCTAACACGTGGATCCTCCCCTTCGCAAGGGTGTCTTGGCTTGTGCCTTTGTACAGAGTAAAGCTCCTACCCTAACACGTCCTCAATTACCCTGAGGTCCCCCTCTGCCCATCAGCGTTTCCCAGGTGTGCCACACGGACCACTGTCACGTCACAGGCCCAGGGTCGCAAAGCCAAGCGCGCTTAGGAAATGCTTCGTCTCTTTCCTGCAGGAATCATCAGAGCCTTTAATTCTCCAAAAAAATTGGGTCTGAAATGCACTCCCCATGCTGTTCTAACACAGGTTCAGAACTCCATCTTTTGGAACGTCTCGAGGGAGAACGTCCGCTTTCACGAGTGCTGGTCAGCACGCAGTGTCTCTGGGTCCAGCTGGTGTGGGACGGACACGGCCGTCTGTCCAGCAAATCCTCTTCCCTTCCTCTTGGTCACAGCGCTGGACTCGGTTTCCCAGCCTCCCTCTCAGCGAGCTGTGACCACGTGGCCTCCATCTTCCCAGCGTGAGATGTGCCTTCTCCAGCCCCGACCCCCCAAACCTGCTGTGTGCTCGCTCCCACACGCTGTCCCTCTGGCTGGAGTTGGACCCCCAGAGGACGCGACTCAGCACCGCCGCCACAGGGTGGGTGTCTGAACAGCCAACGGGCGGAGGAGCCCCTGGACGATGCACACGCCTGCCGGGCCGCCTCAGAAACGGGAGGTGTGCGTGCCCGTCCGTGCCAAGCCCTGGGCTGCTGTGGCCAGTTCTCGCCGCCGCCCAGCCCCCACGCCGCGCATCCTCATCTTCTGTTATCCGGCCTCTGCTCCCCACCTGCCACAAGACGACCACCATGTGCCCATGATGTTTCCGCCAGGTCCTGGGGTCCGACTTGGGTTCTTAGTTCTTCCCATAACCCGACCCTCCTCCCAGCACTTCCTCCTGGCTGGCGTCCGCAGCCAGATTCCGTTTCCATCACTTCGATTCTCAGAATATTTTCTCCTGTCCCTCCATCTCCACCCCCAGCTTGGGTGTGTCCCTGTCCTTGGCTTCTCTCCCTGACGCGGCTTCATCTCTGATCTCGTGGTGTCTACCATCTCATCCAAGGAAGCAGAGGCAGAAAGGAGAACTTAACTGTCACCTCACCAGGGCATATTCTTCCAGGAAAGAAGCTTGTTTTGTTCACAGCTGTTTATTAGCCTCTAGTTATGCCTGGCACAGAATAGATGCTCCATGAACATCATTCATTTTTCTTTATTTATGTATTTATTTTTATTTATGGTGTGCAGGGTCTTCGTTGCTGCCCGGGGCTACCTCTGGCCACAGCGAGCGGGAGTTTCTCTTCGTTGCGGCAGCCTCTCTTTGCGGAGCACAGGCTCTGGGCGTGCGGGCTTCAGCAGCAGTGGCCCCCCCGGTCTTAGTTGCTCTGCAGGTGGGATCTTCTGGGACCAGGGATTGAACTTGCATCCTCTGCACTGGCAGGCGGGTCCTGCGGCTGCAGCACCAGGGAAGTCCAGTGTCTGTTAAATGACCAGACAAATGTCGGCCCTATGGACTCTACCCCCCGGGTCTCCTCTGTCCTTGGGATTCTTCATGCAAGAATACTTCAGTGGGTTGCCATTCCCTGCTCGAGGGCGTCTTCCCACCTCCCCGGGGAGAATCACAGCTACATCCGTTAAGTCCCCTGCATTGGCAGGCAGGTTCTTTACCACTAGCGCCACCTGGGAAGCTCCACTAGACAAATGAACAGACGTAAAGGGAGGCGTTACTTTTCCGGTGTCAAAGCCCAGTTAGCCCCAGTGATGGAGAAGGACAAAATCCAGAGCTCAGCTGGGAGTTTAGAGAGGAATCGAGATCTCGGGGTGTCACTGGGGAGGCAGGGCGCTGCCCAACACCACTTTCTCGTGCAATGTGGCGTGCGGGTCTCTGCCGCCAGCGGGCGCCAGCAGGGGGAAGGAAAGGGCTGGGGCATGAGCATGGAAGAACGTTTCAGGAGAGGAGCCATGTGAGCGGTGGGGGGAGGACACAGAACAGGAGAGCAAAAGCCCTGTTCCCTGCAGAGCTGACCGCATCTGAAAAATTCCACGTCTGGCCCTCCTTGCAGCGGAGGGTCTGCTGCATGCCAGCCACTGCGGCGCCCTGGGGACACACGGCTGAGAGCGGCCACTCTGTGCCCGGAGAAGCCCACCACCCAGCAGCACGTCGGACCCAAACCACGACCATGAGGCCACGCGCTAAGCGCTACCTGCCAACAGCAGGGCAGGACGGCCCTGGGCACACAGGGCGGTGTCGGTCACCCTGCCGGAGACGTGCACTGGGACAGACGCACAGAATCGCTGACGCCTAGGCTCCTCCTGGGAGAAGATCCCCCTATTAAGGGCATCCACTCACTCTGCAACTGGTACTCAGCTCTGACCCTGTGCCAGGCTCTGGGCCATAAGGGTGGGCAGAGACAGACACAGCCCTGCACTCGCCTCCCCGGGGAGAAGTGCCATCAGCCTCACGAGCACGCCAACAAATGTACAACCTAAATCCGAAACCAAGGCAAAGACAGAGCAGTGCCAGGCTTTCCCGGAGGAGAAATAAACCGTGTGTACACTGATGGATCTATGGAGAACGTGGAGGGCAGAGACTGCGGGCTGGACCAGAGTGTAAATAACAGAGCTGCCGGCCGCCCAAGGGAGACCAGACTGCCCGGGTCCACCCTCAGGGGCGAGGTTTGACCACGTGACCAAGTCACGGCCAACAGTATCTGGGGTATGGTTCCTGAGTGCGTCCCTGAAGGAGGGACTTCTTTCCCTTCCCTTTTTTCATCTTGCTCCCCCGCTGGAGGTGGTGGTGAGTCGTCTTGGAGCCTATGGACCACGGCGATGCTCCAGGGAAGCTGGAGGCGAGGGGCCCCAGGGCCCTGATGCTGGAGCTGCCTTCGGAGCCCGGGAAGCCTCCCCAGGTAGGCGTGTGAACGAGAAACGGACTTCTCCCTTCTTAGGGAACTATCACTGGAGCGCTCTGTGGGAGCAACTACACTCATCTTTTTTTCTGGAATGAGCCTTATTTATGTGCCTGGGTCAAGTCTTAGTTGCAGCGCACAGAATCCTCACTGCATCACGCGAGATTTTCTTCGTGCTACACAAACTCTACCTGTCCCGTGGACTCGATAACTGTGATGTGTGGCTCAGCTGCCCCTGGGTGTGTGGTGAAGAGCCCGCCGGCCAGTGCAGGAGACACAAGAGACACGGACTCAACGCCTGGGTCAGGAAGATCCCCTGCAGGAGAGCATGGCAACCCACTCCAGTGTTCTTGCCTAGAGGAGCCTGACGGGCTACAGTCCATGGGGTCACACAGAGTCAGACACGACTAAAGCAACTTAGTACACATGTGGGATTTCAGTTCCTCGACCAAGGATCGAACCCGTGTCTCCAGATTCTTAACCCAGAGTGCCCAGGAAGTCCCCGAACTGATACTTCTTAATGCACACATCTGGAAGATACTAACAGTCGCTTAGCTTTCTTTTGCCAAAGAAATGAATGCTTTTGAACTGTGGTGTTGGAGAACACTCTTGAGAGTCCCTTGGACTGCAAGGAGATCCAATCAGTCCATCCTAAAGGAGATCAGTCCTGGGTGTTCATTGGAAGGACTGATGCTGAAGCTGAGGCTCCAATGTTTTGGCCACCTGATGCAAAGAACTGACTCATTGGAAAAGACCCTGATGCTGGGAAAGATTGGGAGCAGGAGGAGAAGGGGACGACAGAGGATAAGATGGTTGGATGGCATCACTGACTCAATGGACATGAGTCTGAGTGAACTCCAGGAGTTGGTGATGGACAGGAAGGCCTGGCGTCCTGCAGTTCCTATGGTTGCAAAGAGACACGACTGAGCAACGGAAATGAACTGAACGGTCGCTTAATAATCCCACAGACAGTAACAATTAGTCAGGTCTGTTGAGAAACAAGTTGGACTCTGCCTCAAAAGCGATTTGATTGTTTGTGTACTCAGGATCTGAGGAACTCATTGCTGGAGAAATGAAATCATCTCGGGATGTGGAGAGAAGTTTGGCTTCTAGAAGGTTCGTGACCTTTCCAAACCCCCTCACATCTATTAGATTAAGCTGTGTGCAGCCCCGGCCACTCCAGGCCAGGCTGTCTAAGGGGCTCGTCACCCCAGGAGTGGGAAGGCAAAGCTTAGCAGACAGACGGCACTCCTTTCTCCACATGACAGGTTCTTGCAGCGGGAGAGCCTCCAAAAGACATGTGGTTCCTTTCTCTGGCTTAGGACACGACACGGTCAGTATCAGCAGTGAGAGGTGACCGTGGCCCGAATTCAAGACCTGTGGGGAGAGAAGTCTGCATTTTTTTAATGTTTAATTAATGTATTAATTTTAATTGGAGGATAGTTACATTGTGATGGTTTTTGCCATACACCAACATGAATCGGCCACAGATATACATGGGTCGCCCCCCCCATCCTCAACCCCCTCTGACTTCCCTCCCCAGCCCACCCCTCTAGGTGTCCCAGAGCACCGACTCCAGGTGCCTCGCTTCATGCTTCTTTGAGGTCGCGCTGGTCATCTGTTTATCACATGGTCCTGCATACGTTTCAGTGATTCTCTTAAATCCTCCACCCTCCCCTTTAAGGACACCTGCCTCCTCAGGAGAAGGCCACTCGGGGAACAGGGTGGCTATCACAGCATCTGCAAGCATCAGCTCTTTAGTAACAAGGGTGTGAGCTGGACGCCTTAGCAGCAGGTCTGCTGTCCCCGGGGCGTCCCTAGGGCTTTCCTGGTGGCTCAGACAGTAAAGAATCTCCTTGCGATGCAGGAGACTGCAGGTTCGATCCCTGGGTCGGGAAGATCCCCTGGAGGAGGGCATGGTGACCCCACTCCAGTAGTCTTGCCTGGAAGAATCCCATAGACAGAGAAGCCTGGCGGGCTGCTGTCAAGGGGGTCGCAAAGAGTCGGAGAGGACTGAGCGACTGAACAGCAATGACTGCTGTCCCCCAAGAGTCTGAGCTCTCACAGAAGGTCACGGGGCCTCCAGGAGCAGAGGCCAGCTAGGACGCCTGCTTCCTGCCTCTCCCCAGCTCTGCCCACCATCACCCTCGTCAGTGCCCACTCCCTGACCATGAGCTCTCTGCAGGGCCAGCATGCCAAGGTGGACAGGGCAGAGCTCGTGGCCTCTGGGGAGGTGTTGGCACCTGGCTGCAGTGTGGCTCTAGGGTGAGCACCGTGTGCCGAGACAGACCGCAGGGCTCCCAGTGCGTCAGGCCGGAACAGCCACAAAGGACAAGAAACGACTGTGTGGCGACGGCTGGGACCTCCCGTGCTCACCATGAGGCTCGGACACGAGGCCCCCGCGGGCCAGCAACACGCGTGTACGCACACACGCAGGCACGACGGCGCTTGGTGCCTGCTCCGGGTCGGGCGCGGAGGGCGAGCAGCTGTTCGCGCGGAGCTGCCAGGTCGGTTCCCTGCCCGAGGACCCTGCGCGCCCTCCCCGCGGCGTCTATTTATAGGCGTCCTGGCTCGGCCCATATTGGTTAGGCGCCCGGCCGGTCAGGCGCCATCGCCGCGGCCCCAGAGGAGCGAGTGCGGCCGCGCCTCCAGCCGGGCAGCCCCGTAAGTAGCGGCGACCCTCCTGGGGGCGGGGGAACGACCTGCGCGTCCCGGGTCCCTCCGGCCCTGCGCCTCCGCCGCGCGCGCGGCAGCCCCGCGCAGCCCCGCGCTGGGACCCGCCCGGCCCTGGGGCGCCCTCCTCGCCGGCCCGTGAGCGCTGGGACGGGGGCGCCTGCCGGTCCGGGGCTCCTCCTGGAACCCGAGGACGTGCCCGGCACAGCACACGGCCAGAGTCCTCACTGCAAATTGAATATTCTAACCGCCCTGCGCCTCCCGCCCGCCCGGACCCCGGGGGGATTCTTGAGGAGCTCTGGGCCAGCTAAAGGCTCCGAGGAGAATGCAAAGAGGCCACAAAGGAAGGAGCAAAGGAGACGAGTCTTTAGCTTATCTCCCTCCTGGTCGGCCTTGAGGCCCTGGTGTGGTTCATTACCATGCAGTAAATCCAGGGTTGTCAGTACCCCCGGGAGTCTCCCTGCACTCAGGCCGGTCCGGAGCCATTTCTGCCAGGCTCTGAACAAGACGGTGATGCCGAAAAGCAATAAGGTTGGAGACTAGTGGGGGAAGCCAGGGGCCACGAAGGTAACGGCTATAGGGGCGAGAAAAGCCACAGCCTCGGAGGAGTTAGAAATGAGGGCGGGGTCAGGTCCAGATGGGGGCGTGGGGAACGGGGGAGGCATGTCCCCTCTGAGGAGGGGGCTACTCAAGGCCTGCTAGTGGTCTCCGAGGTGTGCGTGTGTGTGTGTTAGTCGCTTAGTCGTGTCTGACTCTTTGTGACCCGTGGACTGCAGCCCACCAGGCTCCTCTGTCCATGGGATTCTCCAGGCAAGAATACTGAAGTGGGTCGCCATTCCCTTCTCCAGGGGATTTTCCCGACCCAGGGATCGAACCAGGGTCTCATGCATTGTAGGCAGATCCTTCACCACTGAGCCACCAGGGAAGCGCGGTCTGAGAGGTGGGGTTGCCAAGGCCTGCCGGTGGGCCTTGCCATGCAAATTAAGAAGCCCCCGTTGCTGTCTTCCTTTTTTTTCAATGGATGCTGGAATATGTCAGCTTTGCATGTTGACAAGTTACCAAAAAAGTCTGTGAGCTGCCAATCTGCTATCTCTGGCTTCAGGTCCCTAAGAAGAGGGGCCGGGGCCAAATTCCTGAGCACACGGTGACTGGGGGCTGATTTTGAGGGCCGGAGACCTGGATGTCAGAGTGTGTCAAGCTGTAGGCAAGGAAATCAAGGTAATGATTCTGCAACATTTACTTGCCTTGGACAAAGGGATAGCAACTTAGAGAATCAAGCGCCACTTTTATACATAGAAAGAAAACATCTTCAAGATATTGGTTAATAACATGCATAAAAGCTATGAACTTGTCATTTAGGGCTAAGCAAAGCATTCATTTAATTGCACAAACCATGTTGAGCAGCTCCTCTGTGCCAGGCAATGTCACAGACAGATGTTAATAATACAAAAGGAGACACTTCCCAGGTGGCCCGGTAGCTGTGAGTTTGCTCTCCCAACGCAGGGGGCCCAGGTTTGATCCCTGGACAGGGAACTAGATCTCACATGCCGCAGCGAAGACCCAGCACAGCCAAATAAGTAAATAATGTTTTTTAAAAAGAATACAGAAGGGTTAAGATCGGAGTCCTACCATCACTGTGATCTCCAGTGAAAAGGGAAGAGGGTGGATACATAAATAAATTGCAGTAACAGCAGTGCTTTTGAACTGTGATGGAGAAGACTCCTGAGAGTCCCTTGAACGGCAAGGAGATCCAACCAGTCCATCCTAAAGATCAGTCCTGGGTGTTCATTGGAAGGACTGATGCTGAAGCTGGAACTCCAATACTTTGGCCACCTGATGCAAAGAGCTGACTCATTAGAAAAGACCCCAATGCTGGGAAAGATTGAGGGCAGGAGGAGAAGGGGACAACAGGATGAGATGGTTGGATGGCATCACGGACTCAATGGACATGGGTTTGAGAAAACTCCGGGAGTTGGTGATGGACAGGGAGGCCTGGCGTGCTGCAGTCCATGGGGTCACAGAGTCAGACATGACTGAGCGACTGAACTGAACTGAACAACAGCCCGGTCACTGCTGTGCTCAAGGTAAAAAGCAAGGAAGAGCCTTGAAGGCTTCACTGAGAGTGATGACTGGGCTGAATTTTGAAGAGCCAGTCCATTTTTTGAGGCAGAAGTGGATGAAGGGTGCTGCAGACACAGAGAAGAACATGTGAGGCTGACCGCCCTGGAACAGCCAGGGGTTCACCGTCACGAAGAGCCTGGTAATACAAGGAGGCCAAGTCAGCCGTGAGGCAGGCAGGGCTGGAAGGGCCCTCTCAGAGAGGGCCTTCTGATACCTGGCTGGTGCTGGTGCTGGGGAAAATAGGCTCGAGATAACTTCTGTGAATGTGGGGAGACTGATTTCATGCACAGAGTCACCAGCTCCCAGAAGGGCTGTGTGGTAACTCTGGAACTCAGGCATCACTTTCTGAGGTCGCGTTGACCTTCCTGGGCTTGCCAACCAAAATTTGTTCAAAGGGGTTTTAGGCTGGAATCTGGGACCCTAACCACGTAATTTCTTAGGTCGTCAGTCTTTTTCATCAATAAAATTGAAGGCTTTGCTGTTGACCAACTCTTATCATTTCAGATTAGAACCTCCTCACATACTGAACATGTCTATGGGGAAAAAAATATATACACTAATTCGGGAATGTAGTAACTTCTTTTCCCACCAAAGCAGATGTAGGAAGACATTGTTCCTGCCTTTCTCCCAAGGCAGTTCTCATTCAGACTGGAGAAGTAGGGTGTAAGCTTTTGGATTTTCCAGTGACTCGTAAGTTAGGTTGCCTACAGCATGACAGGTTTGAAAGGAGATTCATGATGTATCTATATGTCCTGTCTGTCTGTCTCTCTCTATACACATACACTAATGTGGTTTACGATGTAGGTTACATTTTCAAAGTTTGTAAGTTTCTCTAATGTTAATACAAATTTTAATTTTAAACTTAGTTTATGCAATATTTAAGACATGCAAAAAGGCATAACGAATAATACACATAGCCCTAGCTCATTCTTTTCTTCAGCTTCTACAAGCTCTTTTTAAATACCGTACAATTTTCTCTTGAGGGAATATGCTATAGTCTATCTGTTCTCCTGTTATTGGCTATTTAGGCTCTTTCCAAAGTTTTGCTAATTCAAACAGTGCTGCTATGAATTTAAACTACTTTTGACTTCAGCAAAATATAGAGGCATGGTCACGTATGAATCATTATTCAGAGAGGGTTGGATGGCATCACCAACTCAATGGACATGAGTCTGAGTAAACTCCTGGAGTTGGTGATGGACAGGGAGGCCTGGCGTGCTGCGGTCCATGAGGTCGCAAAGAGTTGGACACGACTGAGCAACTGAACCAAACTGAGCAACTTTAAAGCTAATATAAAGATTATAAAACTAAACATCATAAAAGCACAACACTAGCAGTTTAAGTAAATTAACATCTTTATGTCCCGTTAAACTTTATAGCAATCCACTTCTTAAAACTAAGTATTCTGGACGTGGGTGAAACTGCCTGTTGGATTTGCAGAGTAATTAGGCTTTATTCTTGTGACATATTTATCTTTGCTACTCATTTCTCCCCATTGTTATGGGCACTATTAATATGAGTGTACCAATTCAGTCTTCTATAAATCGGAGCAGAGAATAACTTCCCATTGATATCATTGAGAACATTTGTACAGTTTTATTTTGCTGGTGAAAGGAGAATGCCCTCTGTGCCCCAACCCCCAGGCACAGTTGCTCTCAGTTCTTTCACTTGAGAACTGTGCCCACTGCCGTGTCTGTGCCCACAAGCAGTTTGTCTAGGAGCCCAAACATTTTTATTGTTCAAAAATTATTTGCACAGGTGTATTCAGCTTCACCAAGCAAATTACATATGGGAGATGCATGGCCTTATTTATTTCTGCAACTATTCTTATATAATTCTCAACACTAGTCTCAGGTCAGGAATTAGAAAGAGGCTAAGAAACTTGCTCATGTTGTAAATGGCACAGCAGGGTCACAGAACCCAGGTCTCAGGAACCCAAGAGAAAGCCCATGTTCCTCACCTCTGAGGCACACTGCTACCCCGCCACGAGCACCTTGGCCCAAAGGACTGATCCAGCTGTGAATACTTTATTTACATACAGCGCCCACATCTTCCTGATGCAGAAACCGACGTGCAGAGAGGTTCCATGGTTCTGGGATGACAGCCATGGCTTGACTGAGACCCAGGATTGGGGGGCGTGAGCCGCTCAGTCATGCCCGACACTTTGCGACCCCATGGACTGTAGCCTGCCAGGCTCCTCTGTCCATGCAATTGTCCAGGCATGAATACTGCAGGGGGTTGCCGTTCCCTTCTCCAGGGGTTCTTCCCGACCCAAGGACCGAACCCAGGTCTCCCACACTGCATGCAGATTCTTTACCGTCTGAGCCACCAGGGAATCCCAGACCCGGGACTGCCTCACTTTAAAGCCCCCGTCTGCAATACCAGTGTCTTCTATGCAGATTATGCATACAAGAAACAACTCTGGGAACGCTTACTGAAGCATTTAACTGCCCAAGCGTTTTCCAGGGTCTCACCAGGAAAGTCATTTGGTCTGTAAATCCATAGCAATTAGAGAAGCTTTCAGGAGTGAAATAAAAGGTGGTTGGAAGGAAAGTGAACCAGTGAAGTGGCTCAGCCGTGTTTGACTCTTTGTGACCCCATGGACGGTAGCGCACCAGGCTCCTCCATCCATGGGATTCTCCAGGCCAGAACACTGGAGTGGGTTTCCACTTCCTTCTCCAGGGGATCTTCCCAACCCAGGGATTGAACCCAGGTCTTCCCCATTGCAGGCAGACGCTTTACTGCCTGAGCCACCAGGGAAGCCCCGTGGTTAGAAGGAACAGATACTTAAATATATGTGCTCATCTAAAAAAGTCATAAATGCTTCTTCGAATGTGAAAAGTATTATTTGTTGCTGTTGTTGAAGCCAGTGTTTGGGGCAGAGAAACTGTATCCAAACACTTATTTAGAAAATTTATTTATCTTCAGGAATCTCAGGGAGATAACCAGATGATCTTTTTAAAATAGGACTCTGAGCCTTCCCCGTCTCGAACTCTCCAGCTGGACTGAAGCAGAGGCTGGCAGACCGGGCGCCAGGCAGGGTCTGGGCGGCGGGTTTCCTCCGACAGAGGCGCAGGCTTGTTGTCCTGCTGCCCGTTTTGTGTAGCCCATGAGCTCAGAATGAATGTCATCATTTTAAATGGCTTTTTAAAGCCAAAAGAAGAATACTTCATGATGTGAAAATGTACTAAATGTAAGTTTCTGTGTCTGTAAAACATTTATTTCTGGCACAGAGCGGTGCTCATCTGTCACACACTGTCTGTGGCTGCCCCTGCAGCAACCCCAGGTGTGCAGACGACCCCACCCTTCCAGCAGAAAGGGAAGAGGAACTAAAGAGCCTCTTGATGAAGGTGAAAGAGGAGAGTGAAAAAGCTGGCCTAAAGTTCAACATTCAGAAAACTAAGATCATGGCATCTGGTCCCATCTGCTACTGCTACTGCTAAGTTGCTTCAGTCGTGTCCAACTCTGTGCAGCCCCATAGACGGCAGCCCACCAGGCTCCCCCGTCCCTGGGATTCTCCAGGCAAGAACACTGAAGTGGGTTGCCATTGCGTTCTCCAATGCATGAAAGTGAAAAGTGAAAGTGAAGTCACTCAGTTGTGTCCAACTCTCCACGACCCCATGGACTGCAGCCTACCAGGCTCCTCCACCCATGGGATTTTCCAGGCAAGAGTACTGGAGTGGGGTGCCATTGCCTTCTCCGTCTGGTCCCATCACTTCTTGGCAAATAGATGGGGAAACAGTGGAAACAGTAGCTGACTTTATCTTTCTGGGCTCCAAAATCACTGCAGATGGTGATTGCAGCCGTGAAATTAAAAGATGCTTACTCCTTAGAAGGAAAGGTATGACCAACCTAGACAGCATATTAAAAAGCAGAGAGACTATTTTGTCAACAAAGGTCTGTCTAATCAAGGCTATGGTTTTTCCAGTGGTCATGTATGGATGTGAGAGTTGGACCATAAAGAAAGCTGAGAGCCTAAGAATTAATGCTTTTGAACTGTGTTGTTGGAGAAGACTCTTGAGAGTCCCTTGGACTGCAAGGAGGTCCAACCAGTCCATTCTAAAGGAGGTCAGTCCTGGGTGTTCATTGGTAGGACTGATGTTGAAGCTGAAACTCCAATACTTTGGCCACCTCATGCGAAGAGTTGACTCATTGGAAAAGACTCTGATGCTGGGAGGGATTGGGGGCAGGAGGAGAAGGGGATGACAGAGGATGAGATGGCTGGATGGCATCACTGACTCGATGGACATGGGTTTGGGTGGACTCCGGGAGCTGGTGATGGACAGGGAGGCCTGGCGTGCAGCTGTTCATGGGGTCCCAAAGAGTCGGACGCGACTGAACTGAACTGAACTGAAGCCCTGCATTGCAGCGGCAGCGCTGAACTCAGACAGAAACCCCACGAAGCCTGAGGCTTCCTCTCCGGCTCTGGTCGGGTGCTTGCGTTAGAGGGCTGATGAAGAGGGCAGGCTCTGGAGTCTGGGTTCAGGACTCAGTTCCTCTGGTTATAAGATGCTGTGGTCACTGAATGTGCAGAGGTAAATTCAAAAGAGTTGACTTAGTGCTTTCCGCCTTCTATCAAGGAGAAATGAGCAACATTGGAAATTTCCACAGTTCTTTTGCTCCACAGTACGGTAACAGAGAAGGTAAGGGTATACCCAGAGTGAAACTGTAAAATATGTACTTGCAATTCCTTATGCCACGTTGTCGCACGCTCACGCATTGCCACTGGTGATAGTGAGGCCTCCTGAGCGCCAGCAACAGCACCCAGCAGCTCAAGCCCAGACGTCGAAGGGAGCGGCATCTCCCCTGAACCGAGACGTCCAGACACGGGGCACGTCTGAAGCGCCGCCGCCTTTCCTGTCCTGGCTCCATCCTTGTGCCGGCTGTGGGCAGACAGTGCAGAGGGTCAGACCCCTGATCTGTGTGGCACGCGGACGCCCCCGACCACTGCACCAGAGGCTGAGGGTCACTGCACTCAGGCCAGGCTCAGGGTCCCGCCGGCCCTGAAGCAGCCTCAGGGCGAGGGCCGCTGCGGGGGACTCCCACCTGCCGTGCCCCAAGGGAGGCAGGCTGGGTGCTGAGGGAACGCCGGCACTGTGCGTACAGAGCTGCGTGTAAGACGTTACCCATGACGTGTTTATCAAGAAGACTGGTCTGGTGGTAAGACTCAGCGGTCCCAGTGCAGGGGGTCCCGGTTCCACCCCCAGGCCACGAACTGGATCCCACACGTCGCAACTAAGGGTTCGCATGCCACTTGAAGATCAAAGCACCCATGTTCCGCAGTGGCGCAGCCAAATGGTAAATAAACAAGATAGAGGTTTAAAAACAGGAAACCCGTCCATCAGGGACCAAGAATTCTGTTTTTAAGCTCTTTGAAACGAATGCCACTTCTGTTTTTATGAAACTAGTCCTAAGCCAAAAGGTTCAACAAGGGTGGCTTGGTTCCTGCCTGAAAGATACGAAATCCTGGGCTGCAGTCGTAACGCTAGGGCCCCCAGTGCCTCGTTCCCTCCAGCATCATCCAGATAAGCTTTAGGAGTTAGCGAGGCTGGAGTGCCTGCATCGCGTTAGATCCTGTGATGCCACCGGGAAGCTTGCTCGTGGCCTGCTAGCACTGCGGGGGTAGGTGCCCTCTGAAAGTCTTATATATCAGCACACAGAATGGAAATCTTCAAACCTTTATTTCCTTGTAAAACCGGTTTTACACTTTTTAGGTTGAGGCAACAGCTGTCGTCTGTAAAGCTGACTGATGTGTTTATGTATAAAGAAGCCTACATAATATGGTTCAAACCACTCGAAATGTGTTGCAGGAGAGCTCATAAAGATAATGACTGCCTGCTGCTGCTAAGTTGCTTCAGTCGTGTCCTACTCTGTGCGACCCCATAGACGGCAGCCCACCAGGCTCCCCCGTCCCTAGGATTCTCCAGGCAAGAATCCTGGAGTGGGTTGCCATTTCCTTCTCCAATGCATGAAAGTGAAAAGTGAAAGTGAAGTCGCTCAGCGTGTCCGACTCCTAGCGACCCCATGGACTGCGGCCCACCAGACTCCTCCATCCATGGGATTTTCCAGGCAAGACTACTGGACTGGGGTGCCATTGCCTTCTCCGAATGACTGCCTAATTACCCATAATTGGATTCTCTTTGTAAAAATCTACCACAAAGCAAAAAGCAAAGGTTCACTTTTAGCCTGAAAACTCTTACATAAGAAGTTTAACTTATTGAAATATAGCTGAGCCATTGTTCTATCCTTATTGCTGTTTAATCGCTAAGTCATAGCTGACTCTCTGCGACCCCATGGGCTGTAACCCACCAGGCTCCTCTGTCCGTGGGATTTCCCAGAAAAGAAGACTGGAGTGGGGTGCCGTTTTCTCCTCCAGGGGATCTTCCAGACCCAGGGATCGAACCTGTGTCTTGTGTATTGGCAGGGAGGCTCTTTACCACCAAGCCATCAGGGAAGCCGGCTGAGCCATCAACTCCCAGAAAATCCATCGAGGAGGGCTGTATTCTCATCTCGAGTGTACGGATCCTAGGACTGGCTAGTCACTACGATTCCACACCCTTGAGCACAGTCGTTGTTTAGGTCTTACAGTTGCTATTATATCATTAAACATTCCTTTCATGCTTAACACTTGTTTCCTGAAATGAACTTTAATTCAACATCGAAAACGTGCCATGTCTCATTGAGACAGATGAGATTTCTAACGCTTTACCGGATTACAGAAATTTAGAAAGTTTATTATAACCGTTACAGCTGACAGATTCTGCTTTCGCGATGTTGGAATTATCACCGCCCCTTCTTTCTCAGCTCCTCGCTGACTTTTCTGCCATCAATGTTAATTCTTGAGGTGTAAAACCTTGGCCATGCTACACCTGGACGGGGTGTCGGAGACTTGAGATCCACTCCTCCCACCCAGGGTTTCGACTCTGGGAATGTCCTTCTTTACAGCAAAATGGCTAATTAGCTTCCGTTCCCCGGGGGAAGGTGAAGCTGAGACAAGCTTAAAGAAATTTTTAATTAGACTTGTGCCTTTTCAGGCAAGAAGTAATTCCACCTCTGCCTCTGGGAGATAGGGAAGAGCCAAGGGAGGGTCAGAGAAAGGGGGTGACTCTTGTGGGTTTTGTAAGTTTAGGACGATTTAATTCTAAGTTTCAAGTGCTCTGAGTTCTCACATCGACAGACGCTTGGCTGTGCTTTGCTTTCCCAAGCCCTGTTTTGAAGTATTTACTCCACGGCAAAGTCTGAGCAGAATTTTAGTGGACTGCTTTTCCAGCCAGCCTGCATGCCCCCTTGTGATTTTGCAGACTGGCCGTGATTGCATCTGGGTGCGTTTGGGGGGACGGCGCGTGTAACCTTTGGGGTGGTGGGGTTGCATCTCCACAGAGAGACTGTCTCCTGATGAGGCCAGTCCTCTACCTGAGGGTCAGCTGAATTTGGTAACAGGAAGTGGACACACAAAAGGTGCCCATCTTGACTCCCTGCTGGTCCAGTGGTTGAGTCTGCCTGCCAATGCAGGGGACACAGGTTCAATCACTGGTCTGGGAAGATTCCACACGCCTTGGTGGGGAACGAAGCCCATGTGCACGCCTAGAGCCTGTGCAGCACGGGAGACCCCTGGACTGGGAAGCCTGCACCCCACGGTCGGAGAGCAAGCGGCCCCGCCCCTCGGCTGGAGAGAGCCACCCAGCAACTGAGACCCAGCACCATAGATAGACAAGTAAAATTAGTTTTTTTTAAAGGTGTCCATCTGTTCTGTCTTCATTCACCTTGGCAGGAAGCTCTCTCCAGCCCTCCTAGAAAAATCTCTGCCATTAGTTAGAGAAATACTGTTTGTGGTTAATAATTTATTGGTTTTTCTTTTTCTTTTTTTACAACCAATGCCATGATTTTAGATACCACGGTAGTCGTCTTTTTTGGTGTTGTTTGGTCACTAAGTCATGTCTGACTCTTTGCAACCCTGTGGACTATAGCCCTCCAGGCTCCTCTGTCTGTGGGATTTCCTGGTAAAGAACCCTGGAGTGGGTTGCCATTTCCTCCTCCAGGGGATCTTCCCAACCCAGGGACTGAACCCGTGTCTCCTGCTTGGCAGCTGGGTTCTTCACTGCTGAGCCACCAGGGAGGCCCCCCCATTGGTGGGCTTAATATAAAAAGTCCCTGCTTGGAATGAGTGTTTGCTTATAAATAATGCTGCATGTTTAAATGTCAGAAAATCTCTTTCTTAGAAGAAACCTGCCTCTTTCCTTCCCCTCAGGAATGTTTCATGACATCCCTGTCGCTTGGTGAGTAATCAGACATGAAAACAGGCCCTCGAGAATCAAGCTACGTTTAAAGAAGACCTACTCGGAGACATTGGAGAGGACACCATGGAGTGCAAGTCTGAGGGGAAAGAAAAATACCAACACAGCTTGAACTTACTGAATAAAATTAAAAGCATGAAAGATTTAGCGGAGATGATTGATGTCGTGATCATCGCAGAAGGGGAGACGTTCCCCTGCCACAGGCTGGTCCTGGCTGCCTTTAGTCCGTATTTCAAAGCCATGTTTACGTGTGGGCTCCTCGAGTGCACCCAGAGAGAGGTGGTGCTTCACGACATCACGGCGGAAAGCGTGGCGGTGATACTCCGATACATGTACCACGCGGCTCTGGAGGTCAGCAACGCCAATGTGCAGACGGTGGCCATGGCCGCCTACTTCATGCAGATGGAGGACGTCTTCCAGGCGTGCCAGAAGCACATGATGGCCCACATGGACGCCTCGAACTGTGTCGGCATCTACTATTTTGCAAAGCAGATTGGAGCTGAAGACTTGGCCGATCAGTCGAGGAAATACTTGTACCGGCACTTTGCCGAGGTGAGCTTACACGAAGAGATCCTGGAAGTGGAGGTGCACCAGCTCCTGACGCTTATCCAGTCGGACGACCTGAACGTGTCCAGAGAGGAGAGCATTCTGGACCTCGTCCTGAGGTGGGTCAATCACCGCCCGGACCGACGCACAGAGCACCTCGTGGTGCTTTTGAAGCAGGTTAGGTTGCAACTGGTCAGCCCTTCCTTTCTGAGACAAGCCCTGAGGAGGAACACGGTGCTCCTGTGTGACGCGAACTGCATCGACCTCATTCAGAACGCGTTCAAAGCCATCAAGACGCCCCAGCCGCACGCTCTCAATCTTCGTTACGGCATGGAGACCACCAGTCTCCTGCTGTGCATTGGCACCAATGCTTCAGGGATCAGGTCGAGACACAGGAACTACGGGGACGCCAGCTTTTGCTATGACCCTGTGTCGCGGAAGACCTATTTCATCTCGTCTCCCAAGTACGGGGAGGGTTTGGGCACCGTGTGTACCGGGGTCGTCATGGAAGACAACAGTCTCATCGTGGCTGGGGAGGCCAGCGCCTCTAAACTCTCCAGACAGAAGAGCAAGAACATTGAGATCTACAGGTTTGTACCCAGCATTTGTTTCCATTATCTGGCTTTGACACCAGCAGCAGACGTTACTGCTGGGAGAGCATGTTTTAAATCACATGTGTTCTGAATTACCTCGCGATCATGTATTTGACATAGAGGTAACATTCATAACGAAAGCATCCACATTCTTTTCCCTCTCCCGTTCACTGTTAAGAATCCACCTGCGGTGCGGGAGACCTGGGTTTGATCCCCGGGTTGGGAAGATCCCCTGGAGAAGGGAAAGGCTCCCCACTCCAGTATTCTGGCCTGGAGAGTCCCATGGACTGTATGGTCCATGGGGTCGCCAAGAGTCAGACACGACTGAGCGACTTTCACTTCACTTTCATTGTTGAGAGGGTATAGATGAAGCTGTGTGAGTTAAGTGTGTATATGTTACAATTCCTGTCTGTTTATATCCAGGTTTCACTGTTTATCCATATGCTATAATCGCTTTGCTTTTGAAGAGCTGCATATAACTTTTAACAAGAAGAAATGTTTACTAACAGTGACTCCTTTGTGCTGACACTTTCTAGTTCACAATTCAGAGTAAGAAGTGATTGGTTTCTTGGCCAAAATGTACTGTACGTCCTGTCAGCTTTCATTCTGTGCCCTTAATGAGTGGGTCTCTCCAAACCTCTTGGAGAAGGAAGTGGCAGCCCACTCCAGTACTCTCGCCTGGAGAATCCCACGGGCAGAGGAACCTGAGGGGCTACAGTTCATGGGGTCGGAAAGAGTCGAACACAACTGAGCGACTAACACCCGCTTCCTAAACCTCTAATAGCATCTAACGTGGGCAGCCAAAGAGTGCTTCGACCTAGGACTGCAGGAGGAGAGGGGTGTCTGCTTAGCAGTCGCGTCTGTCCAGGGCTTGTGCCTGGAGACAGCAGGAACTCAGCCCTGAGACGGACCTGGGTGAATGAGAACTGTGCAGGCAGTTCCTCGAGCTCTCCTCACCCACCATCCCCTCTCGGGGCCCTCGAGCCAGATGTTCTCAGACTTCCCTCGGGAAGTGCTTCTCAATGGCAGAGTGGGCACAGAGAGAGAGGAGAGGGCTCTCTTTAGCTGTCATCTCCTCGCGTCGCAGGACCGCTTCAGGCTCCAGCGGGCGCCCCTCACCTGCACGCGTTGAAGGCGTGTCGCTTCTGCCCGGCAGTGGGGGCAGGCATGGAAACCCCAGGCAGTGACTGCCCCTCTGGCCTCTGCCCACGGCGACAGAGTGGGGGCAGGTTCGAACCCCAGGTCCCGGGGGGAAGGGAGCCTGGGTCTCCTGGGGCAGTCTCTGGGCCCCTGACACTCGCTTCCTGTTGCTTTTCCCCTTGGAGCCTCAGGTTGTTTTGGTCTCTGCTTTCTTCCTCAAAGAGGTGCAATTCTGCCATCAGAGTTCATACTTCACAATCTCCAGTCCTCTCAAAGCCTGTGTTTTGATCCTTAAATGTCTCGCCTCGTAACTGTCTTCAAAAACCCACTCTCTATTCGTCTAACTACCCACCCTGTGTTCCTTTTCTTCTCTGTCTTGAACTGACCCTGTTTGGTGTGACCCACAGGCTCTCCCACGTTGGGCAGAAGTGAAGCCTCAGTTTCGCTCCTCACTTCCCCCAGGGATGAAACTGTCAGCAAGGCGAATAGAGAGATAATCAGAAGCGTTTGCTGTTATCGTTGCTCAGTTGCTGCATCGTGTCTCCTTGTGACCCCGTGGACTGCAGCACGCCAGGCTCCCCTGTCCTTCAGCAACTCCCGGAGCTTGCTCACACTCGTGTCCACTGAGTCACTGATGGTATCCAACCGTCTCATCCTCTGCTGCCTCTTTCTCCCCCTGCCTGTTTTCTAATAAGTTGGCTCTTTGCATCAGGTGGCCAAAGTATTTGAGCTTCAGCTTCAGCATCAGTCCTTCAACAGCATATTCAGGGTTGATTTCTTTTAGGATTAACTGGGTGGATCCCCTTGCAGTCCAGGGACTCCCAAGAGTCTTCCCTAACACCACAGCTGGAAAGCATTGATTCTTTGGTGCTCAGCTTTCTTTACCATGCAGCTCTCACACCTGTGCATGCCTACTGGAGAAAGCAGAGCTTTGACTACATGGGCCCTTGTCATTGTCAGAAGCGTTGCTTGGGGCTTGAAGGAGGTTCCCAGTGCTGTGCGCATCGTTAGGGTCTTACAGTGCTCCCTAAGGGCACGTCAGGGCCAGGTTTGCGATCTGTTGTTTTTGTTTAGTCAATCAGTGGTGTCCAAATCTGCAGCCCCATGGACTGCAGCATGACACGTGTCCCTGTCCATTGCCAACTCCCGGAGCTTGCTCAAACTCATGTCCATTGAGTCGGTGATGCCATCCAACCGTCTCATCCTACATCATCCCCTTCTCCTTTGCCTTTAATCTTTCCCAGCATCAGGGTCTTTTCCAGTGGGTCAGTTCTTTGCATCAGGTGACCAGAGTACTGGAGCTTCAGCATCAGTCCTTCCAGTGAATATTCAGGACTGATTTCCTTTAGGATGGACTGGTTGGATTGCCTTGTAGTCCAAGGGACTCTCAAGAGTCTTCTCTAGCACCACAGTTCAAAAGCATCAGTTCTTTGGTGCTCAGCCTTCCTTATGGTCAAACTGTCACATCCATACATGACCACTGGAAAAACCATAGCCTTGACTATATGGACCTTTGTTAGCAAAGTAACTGTCTCTGCTTTTTAATACACTGTCTATGTTGATCATAGCTTTTCTTCTAAGGAGCAAGTGTCTTAATTTCATGGCTGTAGTCACTGTTCACAGTGATTTTGAGGCCAAGAAAATAAAGTCTGTCACTGTTTCCATTGTTTCCCCATCTATTTCCCATGAAGTGATGGGACCGGATGCCATGATCTTTGTTTTTTGAATGTTGAGCTTTAAGCCAACTTTTTCACTCTCCTCTTTCACTTTCATCAAGAGGCTCTTTAGTTCCTCTTCACTTTCTGCCATAAGGGTGGTGTCATCTGCATATCTGAGGTTATTGATATTTCTCCCGGCAATCTTGATTCCAGCTTGTGCTTCTTCCAGCCCAGCGTTTCTCATGATATACTCTGCATATAAGTTAAATAAGCAGGGTGACAATATACAGCCTTGACGTACTTCTTTCCCTATTTGGAACCAGTCCGTTGTTCCATGTCCAGTTCTAACTGTTGCTTCCTGACCTGCATGCAGGTTTCTCAGGAGGCAGGTCAGGTGGTCTGGTGTTCCCATCTCACCAAGGGAACGTTTCATGCAAAGATAGGCACAACAAAGGGCGGGAACGGTGTGGGCCTAGCAGAGGCTCGTGATGCGAGCGAGCGTGTCTGCATCTCCGCTATGTCGCGCCCGCGTCCTGAGTGTTCGTCTTTAGACGCTCTTCCGTTCGCCTCCACTCTGTAGTTCACAGACCTCCACGCAGACACCCTTCTTCTTGACTTAAAGGTGGGAGTGGATTATTCGCACTGTGGTCGGTTGTTTCTGTTTTAAAAGTACACCTCCCATCTCTTTGGTCTCTCACGCTTCGGTAGACAAGCAGCTGAGGACAGTCGTCTTCCGACCGACAGCCTCTGTGAGGACGGTGCGTGCTTCCCCCCCGCCGTTGCCTTCTTTGTGACACGTCCGAAACAGTGAGCTCTACGGCTTCATCCGGGCGTTTCAGCTCCTCATCCTTGATGCGAAAGGCTAAATCGATTACCAAGTCGCCCGGCAAACATGTACTTCCCAACCTTCAGGGGATATATTTTTGTTCTTGGCCTCTTAAACCGTGTCTCAGAAAAATGAAAACTCAGCTTTTGAAGATTTTTTTTTTTAATGTGGACTGTTCTTAAGGTCTTTTTTGAGTTTGGTACAACGTCGTTTCTGTCTTCTGTTTTGGTTTAAGGCGCGTGGGGTCTTAGCTCCCCCACCAGGGATGGAGCCCCCACTCCCCGCGTTGGAAGGTGAAATCCTAACCACTGAGCCACCAGGGTGGTCCCCCAGACCCCAAAACCCGTTTTCCATCCTATTGGCACGTTCACCGTCTGTTTCCGGAGCCCCCGCCTGTAGACACGCGATCCTCCCTTCTCTGAATCCCCTACAGTTCAAGGCAGTGGTGAAAATATTGTCTGTAATGCTAAGAACTCTGGTTTCCTCCTAAAATCACTGAGAGGACAGCTGTCCTGAGGGTTGATAAATGTCGGCGTTCAGTTTGTGAGCAGCCAGACAAACCTGAAGGGAAAGAGCAGTCTTTGGGTTGAAAAGAACAATCGTCCAACTTCCCTGCCCAACCTGAAGTAAAACGTCATCCTGGGGAAGAATGTAAGAGTTGGTCTAGAGCAAGTGGGGAAAATGCCTGTAACAGGTTCAGCTGTCAAACGTCTGATGCGCAGTGAGTACCCTATACGCAGAAGCTGTTCTCTGTGTAGAACACACGTAAGTTTTTCACCTGTTTCCAAACAGAACCTTTGTTTTTCTTATTTGCCATATTTTTCCTGGGGTTTTCCAGGCACGACTTAGCGATGAAACGCCAGCACGTATCACTGTCTTATACTGATGTTTCTTCCTCTCCAATTAGAAGAACCAAATCATGTTGTTTTTGGAGAAGAAACTTGTGTTTCTTTGGCAGCTTGTTTTCACGTTGAATCTAATCCCGGTTCTCTCTCTGCTAATTCACAGGTACCACGACAGAGGAAACCAGTTTTGGGAGAAGTTATGCACGGCAGAATTTCGAGAGCTCTACGCTCTGGGCGCCATCCGTAACGACCTCTATGTGATAGGAGGGCAGATGAAAGTTAAAAACCAGTATCTTATCACAAACTGTGTTGATAAGTACTCTGTGGAACGGGACACCTGGAAGAGGGTGTCTCCGCTTCCTCTGCAGCTGGCGTGCCACGCGGTTGCCACAGTGAACAATAAACTCTACGTGATTGGAGGCTGGACCCCTCAGGTTGAGAGAGCTCCTGTGTGCCCACGTGGCATGGCTGTGCTGAGCCTGGCTGCTCTGCTGAAAAACGTTGCAGTCGTTGAATACTAAAAGAGGGTGGCTCGCGCTTCTGGTAACATGCTCTTTATGTTATAGAACACTAAACAGAAGACTGTAAGCGTGACAGCGCCTCTGTCGTTGTTTAGTCACTAAGTCGAGCCCGACTCTTTGCGACCCCGTGGACCGTAGCCCGCCAGGCTCCTCTGTCCATGGGATTTCCCAGGCGAGAACGCTGGAGTGGGTTGCCATTCCCTCCTCCAGGGGGGTCTTCCTGGATCAGGATTCAAATCGCATCTCCTGCATTAGCAGGCAGGTTCTTTACCACTGAGCCGCCCGGGAAGCCTGATAAAGCAGTTTAGGGGAATGAATTTTATTTTATTTTTTAGGGGAATGAATTTTAAAGTGCGTTATTCTACACCTGACTTCACTCAGTATTTGTGCTGCGTCCCTCAAAACCCACCCATTCTCGCAGACGATGAAGGAGGCCTGTGCTGAGGGCTTATGTGTGGGAAACATCTCAGCTCGAGGCAGAGAAGTGGACCCCCGGCCCGGTTCTGTCTGCACTGCAGCTGTGTGACCGGGGGCACGTAACTCCTTGGTCTTTTTTCATATAAAGCTTCTCACTCTAAGCAGGAAATTGAAATACTTATCTGCGATGTCCCAGCCATTTTCACAAGAGGGCACAGTGATTTTAAGCCCCTCCGTCTCTGCTGGGCATCAGCAGAGGGAGAGACAGAGGCCAGACTGGAGTTCGGCGAGGCAGGGCTGCAGGATGGAGGAGCCCGGGGGCTGGGACCACAGTGGCGGCTTCTCTGCGCTTTGGTGGCCCCGTCAGCGCCTGGGGCTGTCACAGAAGCCTCACCCAGCTGCCTGCTGCCCCGGCCATCCAGTGTTCGTAAAAAGATTAACCTCACTGCTCACTGCCTGTCCCCACGGCGTTGGCGTTGTCGTTTAGTCGCTGAGTCGTGTCTGAGTCTTTGCGACCCCAAGGGCTGCAGCACGCCAGGCTTCCCTGTCCTACACCGTCTCCCAGAGCTTGCTCAAGCTCATGTCCATTGAGTCGGTGACGCCATCCAACCATCTCATCCTCTGCCTCCTTCTTCTCCTGCCCTCAGTCTTTCCCAGCATCAGGGTCTTTTCCAATGAGTCAGCTCTTTGCATCAAGTGGCCAAAGGACTGGAGCTTCACACGACATAGACTAGTTTTATTTTTGCCTGTATGAGTCCTCCTTTCTCCAGATTTGCTTCATGACACCTCAGTTGTCTGATGCGTCTCTTTGCTCATTTCATGAGCTTCCATTCTGCCTTGTAGGATGTATCACACTTGTTCTTAAAATTTTAAACCACATTTAATACATGTTGTAAATTCATGCTACGCATTGAAAATTAACTTAGATTTAATCACAGCTAGTAGCTGAAACCTGACAGAGTATTTGTAATTAAGCTTTTTCAGAGCTATTTATTACGTAGTTAATTTTGCATGAATATGCTCCAAAGAAAAGCTTTCCTTCGGTTTTTTAACACTAAAGTAGAGATTAAATACTTAAATTATAAGGAAAATTAAAACAATAAAGTCAGTATTTCCTAATTTTTAATGTCTTTGAACATGTGACTATTTCCTGGATAATGAAAGCCTTTGCTAATCTGTACAGAATACAATACATTAAATTGCAAGATAGCCTGGGGCTGTGGTTGCGTATAGTGATTATTACCCTGAGCAAAAACTAACTGCATGACTTTCATAAGCAAGGAAATTATTTCTGTGTTGAACACCTGCACGAAAACAAAAAGCAAAAGATACTTGGTCATCTTTAGCTTGACGTCTTAGAAGTTCCTAAAAGGTTGCAGACAGAAAATATTGCTTTACCTGAAGTCTGTTACTGTTGTTGCTGGAAATTTAGGAGTAGGGAAAGCACATACATCTATGAGTATTTAGCTTCTAATGTTTCTACTCATTATATATATATATACACACACACATTTATTATATATATATTTATATACATTTATTATATATATACATAATAAATGGGGCTTCCTTGGTGGCTCAGTGGTAAAGAATCCACCTGCCAATGCAGGACACATGGGTTTGATCCCTGATCCAGGAAGATCCCCTGGAGAAGGAAATGGCAACCCATTGCAGTATTCTTGCCTGGAAAATCCCATGGGCAGAGGAGCCTGGTGGGCTACAGTCCATGGGATCGCAAAGAACTGGACATGACTCAGCGACTGAACAACAAATGTAAAATAAATACATAAAAATAACTGCAAATAATTTCTATTAATCCATGTATCTTTAAAATTAAATTCAAACCACTCCTATACTGTGGTATAAAAATACTCTCATTACTAAAACACTCAATTGTTTTTTTAGCTTTGCTGTATTTCGATTATAAAAATGTTATAAAGAAAAACGCTTTATAAATTATTAAAGTTAGTTTTTCACAAGTATTATTTAACCAACCACTATAAAGCTTGGTAAAATAAAATTACACTTTAAATAGTGTTCAATAAACCTTGGCTTGATTTTTTAAGGCTTTGCAATGCTTCATTTTTTAAAAAACGCTGTATTGTCTCCCTGCTAAAATCACAGGTTCTTTGCTAAAACCAACACCTTAGCCCCATTAGCACAGAATATAAATCCCTCCGCTATTGACAGGGTACTTATAATCCCAAGCCTTGGGATTTGGTGTGTCTGTGAATATAAGTCACTGTAGTTAACCTCTATTTATCTTGTTGGCTGTCTGCTTTGATTAATTGCACTCATGTGCTCACAACGATCTCTAAATGGGCTGTTATTATATTGGCTGTCATATTTCATATAGATGGATCTTCCTGACGAAGAACCTGATCGATTGAGCAACAAGCTGTTGAGATACGACCCCAGCCAAGACCAATGGACGGAGCGGGCGCCCATGAAGTACTCGAAGTACCGGTTCAGCACAGCCGTGGTCAACAGTGAGATTTATGTTCTGGGTAAGGAGAAGCTAAATGCCTCCTTTTATTTTTCTCAGCAGTTTGCCTCCATGACAATGAGATCTTCTTCCTTCTCTCGTCCCAGTTCAGCTACACACACCACTATCCCCAGCTGTCTTTTATTTTCTAGAGCACAGTCAGATAAGATGACAGGAAAGTCCACTGACGTGTTGAAAGCAAAATATTTTTATCGAATTTTTCAGTCATCTGGAATCCAGTAGTGATACATCATTATATACCCACCAGGTAAAATGCTGTGAAAAGGCAATAAGCCTTTGGCCACCTTACGTGGATCAAAACATAGGCTTTAACAACCAACTGGTTGTCGGCACTAATTAAAGAAACAGGTAGAGGGTTGAAAAAATGCCACAGGTATGCCAGCCCTCTTCACTTTGCCTCACTCACCAGAATTCCACTAAGGGGTCATCAAATGATGTTTTCTCTGAATGCATTTGCCCCTTATCTCTGGAATGAGTGTGTGTGGTCTTGCGCTGGCCAATAGGGGTTGGTGAGAGGCTGGTTCCTTCCACTGAGGTGGGTCCGAGCGACCCCAGAGCATCCTTGGTGCCTCCCTGTCCTTCCCAGCCCTCGTCTAAGCTGCTTCCCTCCTCCTAACGTCACGCCAGCCTGCCTTCCCATGAGCATGGGCAGACAGGGGCTGAGACAGGCTGAGTGCACTGGTGAAATGATGCCGATTCTTTATTTCAACCCCTTCTGCAATACTGGCCAACTGGCAAAAGTAATGGGTAACAGAGAAATGGCAAAAAAAAAAAGAAATATGGGCTGAAAGCAGACCAAGGCTTTGAGTAGTTTCTTTTTCTTAAAATCTAAACGGAAGCCGTTATCTCTTGGCTGCGAGCACAGCGTGAAGGAAAATAATTAAAGCACTGCAGCGTTAATAGTTGTGTGGTTTTAAGCACAAGAACGTTATGCACATGATTCACGACTGCCTCGGTTAGGAGGCTCACTCGAGACCATAATTAAGCTTTTCCTCTGGGTATACATTTGTTGCTTTTGTTATAACCACATGCAGTGCCATCGCCCAGTAGAGATAACATCAAGCCTAGGACCAGTCTCCTGGGATTGATGTATATGGAGCTCAAGGAGCACAGGGCCGATCTACTGATTATATTGCAGTTGGAGGCAGTCGAAAGTGGGAGAGAAGTGATTGTCGATGGAAGCGCAATGAGATTCCCAGCCCCTCCCCAGCGTGAAAACACGACTAAGCTAAACGTGAAGTAAAAACAGGGTCGTTTTTGTAACTTGTATGGAAAGGACCAGATGGTCAATACAGAAATCAGGTTGATTATATTCTTTGCAGCTAAAGAATATATACAGTCAGCAAAAACAAGACGTGGAGCTGACTGCGGCTCAGATCATGAACTCCGTATTGCAAAATTCAGACTTAAACTGAAGAAAGTAGGGAAAACCACTGGACAATTCAAGTAGGACCTAAATCACATCCCTTACAATTATACAGTGAAAGTGATTAATAGATTCTAGGGATTAGATCTGATAGACAGAGTGCCTGAAGAACTATGGACAGAGGCTCCTAACATTGTACAGGAGGTGGTGACCAAAACTATCCCAAAGAAAAGGAAATGCAAGAAGGCAAAATGAAATCTGAGGAGTTTTTACAAACAGCTGAGAAAAGAAGAGAAGCAAAAGGCAGAGGAGAAAGGGAAAGATACACCCAACTGACTGCAGAGTTCCAGAGAATAGCAAGGAGGGATGAGAAAGCCTTCCTCAGTGATCAGTGCAAAGAAAGAGGAAAAGAATAGAATGGGAAAGACTAGAGATCTCTTCAAGAAAAGCAGAAATACCAAGAGAACATTCCACGCAAAGATGGGCACAATAAATGACAGAAATGGCAAGGACCTAAAGAAGTAGACAAGATTAAGAAGAGATGACAAGGATACACAGAAGAACTGTACAAAAAAGGTCTTAATTACCTTGATAACCACGATGGTGTGATCACTCACCTAGAGCCAGACGTCCTGGAATGTGAAATCAAGTGGGCCTTAGGAAGCATCACTACAAACAAAGCTAGTGGAGGTGATGGAATTCCACCTGACCTACTTCAAATCCTAAAAGAAGATGCTGTTAAAGCGCTGCACTCAACATGCCAGCAAATTTGGAAAACTCAGCAGTGGCCACAGGACTAGAAAAGGGCAGTTTTCATTCCAAACCCAAAGAAAGTCAATGCCAAAGAATGTTCAAACTACCGCACAATTGTGCTCATTTCACATGCTAGCAAGGAAATCCTTAACATCCTTCAAGCTAGGCTTCAACAGTACATGAAGCAAGAACTTTCAGATGTACAAACAGGATTTTGAAAAGGCAGAGGAACCAGAGATCAAATTGCCAACATCCATTGGATCATAGAAAAAGCAAGGGAATTCCAGAAAAACTTCTGCTTCATTGACTATGCTAAAGCTTTTGACCATGTGGATCACAACAAACTGTGGAAAACTCTTAAAGAGATGGAAATACCAGACCTCTTTACCTGCCTCCTGAGAAACCTGTATGCAACAGTTAGAAAAAAAGCGACAGTTAGAACCAGACGTGGAACAACAGACTCGTTCAAAATTGGGAAAGGAGTACATCTTCTGTATATTGTCACCCTGCTTATTTAACTTCTGTGCAGAGTACATCATGTGAAATGCCAGGCCAGATGAATCACAAGCTGGAATCAAGATCGCTGGGAGAAATATCAACAATCTCAGACATGCAGATGATACCACTCTAATGGCAGAAAGAGAAGAGGAACTAAAGAGCCTTTTGATAAAGGTGAAAGAAGAGAGTGAAAAAGCTGGATTAAAACTCAGCATTTAAAAAACTAAAGATCATGGCATCCAGTCCCATCAGTTCAGTTCAGTTCAGTCACTCAGTCGTGTCCAACTCTTTGCGACCCCATGAATCGCAGCACGCCAGGCCTCCCTGTCCATCACCATCTCCCGGAGTTCACTTAGACTCACATCCATCGAGTCAGTGATGCCATCCAGCCATCTCATCCTCTGTCGTCCCCTTCTCCTCCTGCCCCCAATCCCTCCCAGCATCAGAGTCTTTTCCAATGAGTCAACTCTTCACATTAGGTGGCCAAAGTACTGGAGTTTCAGCTTTAACATCATTCCTTCCAAAGAAATCCCAGGGCTGATCTCCTTCAGAATGGACTGGTTGGATCTCCATGCAGTCCCATCACTTCATAGCAAATAGATGAGGGAAAAAACAGAAACAGTGACAGACTTTATTTTCTGCACTCCAAAATCACTGCAGACAGTGACGGCAGCCATGAAATTAAAAGACGTTTGCTCCTTGGAAGAAAAGCTATGACAAACCTAGATAGCGTATAACAAAGCAGAGATATCACCTTGCCAACAAAGGTCCATCTAGTCAAAGCTATGGTTTTTCTAGTAATCATGTATGGACGTGAGAGTTGAACCATAAAGAAGGCTGAGCGCCAAAGAATTGTTGCTTTCGAACTGTGTTGCTGAAAAAGACTCTTGAGAGTCCCTAGGACAACAAGGAGATCCAACCAGTCAATCCTAAAGGAAATCAACCCTGAATATTCAGTGGAAGGATGGATGCTGAAGCTCCAATTCTTTGGCCACCTGATGGGAAGAACTGACTCATTGGAAAAGACCCTGATGCTGGGAAAGATTGAAGGCGGGAGGAGAAGGGGACGACAGAGGATGAGATGGTTGGATGGCATCACCGACTCAATGGACATGAGTTTGAGCAAGCTCCAGGAGATAGTGAAGGACAGAGAAGCCTGATGTACTGCAGTCCATGGTGTCGCAGAGTCAGACATGACTTAGCAACTGAACACACACTTCTTAGTTCAAGGATTGTCCGCGGACCAGATGCTTCTGGGGGTCATCTGGAGAACCTCGGTTTAAGATCCCTAACGGGTGTGTGTCCGGTTCTGTTTACTTTCTGAAACTCTGAAAATGTTCATCCCACATTAAATCTAAATCAGCAATCTTCCATTCCAGTGCATTTTTTCTGAGACTCGTTTTTCAGATTAGAGTCCATTTACAAAAAGAATTGTTGTTTGTTGTTCAGTCGCTAAGTTGTGTCTGACTCTGCAGTTCCATGGACTGTAGTCCGCCAGGCTCCTCTGTCCATGGTATTTTCCCAGCAAGAATATTGGAGTGGGTTGCCATTTCCTTCTCCAGGGGATCTTCCTGACCCAAGGATCGAACCCAGGTCTCTTGTGTTGGCAGGCAGATTCTTTGCCGCCGAGCCACCAGGGTGTGGTACCAAAAAAAGACAAGGTTTTCTGTGCCTTAACTCCTGGGTGCATCCAGGAAAGCGGAAAGTTTCCTCGAGTCTGTGTTTAAAGTCTCCTACTGGCTCACCTTAATGGGTGTTTGCATTTTGAATCTTTGTATTATTGTTACTTGTCCAGCAGCACTTAGATGATCACACGGACAAGGCCTTTGTCTGCAAAAGGTTTATCATCTTACTTACAGGAGAACACTGCCTTTAAGTGGGTGGACAGTCCAGCTTTGCAGTCTGAGTTCGCAGTAGTGGAGAAACTTTTCCTGGCGTTGGAAATTGAGAGAGTCTGTATAGCTACATTTTCCAGATAACTGATACCAGCATCTTGACCATTTTACTTATTTGGCTGGTTGGGTCTTAGCTTCGTCGTTTGGGATCTTTTGTTGAGGTGCGTGGACTCTCTAGTTGTGGCATTGGGGCTCAGTAGTTACAACGCGTGGGCTTAGCTGCCCCACGACAGGCGGGATCCTCGTTCCCCGGCCAGGGATGGAACCTGCATTCCCTGCAATGCACGGTGGATTCTTTGTTTTTCAGAGTTTTCGAGATTATTTTCTTTCATGTGTGTTTCCGTGGTATTTATGTAAGTTTTCCATTTCATTTTTCAGATGATATTTATGCAAAACATGGTAAGATTCTCTGAGAAATCTTGGTTCCTTTCTTTTTAAAAAATTAATCAACTTTAATGGAGGGTAATTACTTTACAATAGTGTGGTGAGTTTTGCCACACGGGTGCACATGCGGCCACTGGAGCACCAGGGAAGACCCCGTGCCAGCACCTTTAAGTGTCAAATTTTGGCCAACATTTTTAACTAGAAAATACCAATGTTAAGTTATCACATTCTTCTCTATCTCGTGAGAAATTACTTGGAGGGAAAGTAATAGTTACCGAAGAATCACTGAACGCTAGGTGCTGTTTCCACGCACGGTCTCAGTTTTCACAACAGCCTGGAAGGGAAGGCCTGTGTTTACTTTTATCACCCAGTGTGATTAAATCAGGATTCAGACCCAAATCTGTCCTATTTCAAAGCTAAAATAACTTTAAAAGTGACTCGGTCATTATGAGCACCAAAGTCGCACTCCCTGCGTGTGCGTGCGGTCCCCCCTGGGTTCGAAGGACGGCTTCTGCTGGCTGCCGCGTCTCTATGGTCCTTCCTTTGCTCTTCGCTGCCGTTAGGCTTTCTTCACTTCCCACTGCCTCACGCCCCGCCCATACAAGACTGTGCAAACAACCTACCTGCATTGCCCGTGTCCGCCGTTGTGCAGACGCACAGACCGTACTGATAACGTCCTCTGGGGCCAGTAGGCCAGGTGTTTTTAGCACAGACTCCAGGTTTTGCAGAGTAAAGTTCCGATGCCCATCACAGCCCCGCTTCTGCCTCTGTTCAGGGTTTGCACCCGTGTTCTGGGCACGCAGTCTGGCCTCTGTTACGTGTGGGGGACTGTTATACACCTGGAGCCACAGGGACTGGGAAACCTCGGATCCAACTACCGCAGGGAGAGAGGTAGTCACAAGGGGCAGTCTGGGCTGTGTGACGAACGGCCTCACCTTCACCGTATTATGATTTTATAAGTCTTCTGAGTTAATCCCATCTGTACAAAAACTCCCCAGGTGTCTTCTTGGCTGAAACAAAGTTCCTCCTGCAGATAGACCCTACCCTGTAAGTTATGAATACCCTGTGCTTTCCCCGGTGGCTCAGGTGGTAAAGCGTCTGCCTGCAATGCAGGAGACCTGGGTTCCATCCCTGGGTCGGGAAGATCCCCTGGAGAAGGAAATGGCCACCCACTCCAGCATTCTTGCCTGGAGAGTCCCATGGACAGAGGAGCCTGGTGGGCTGCAGTCCATGGGGTTGCAAAGAGTCGACCACGACTGAGCAACTTCACTTTATGATTTCCAGCAAGTGGGTTCACTTCTCCGAGTCTGTTTTATTCGTTCATAAAACGAGGCACTTAAGAGAGATGAACGCTGTGCTGTGAGTTCAGGTGCCCAATAAACAGTAGAGATGGTGATTATTACCATGTGAAATAAGTTGGGGAGGGAGGGCTCCCTCCGCAGTCCAATGGTTAAGGCTTCTCACTTCCCATGCAGGGGGCATGGGTTTGGTCCCTGCTTGGGGAACTAACATCCATGTGCCTCACAAAGCAACCAAAAACAAACACAACAAAACAACAACAAAACAGCTCTGTGTGTGTCAGCGCGTTACTCGCTCAGTCGTGTCTGACTCTTGGCGACCCCGTGGACTGTAGCCCATCAGGTTCCTCTGTCCATGGGACTCACCAGGCAAGAATGCTGGAGCGGGTGGCCATTGCCTTCTCCAGGGGATCTTCCTGACCCAGGGATGGAACCCAGGTCTCCTGCATTGCAGGCGGATTCTTGACTCTCTGAGCCACCAATTAAAAACGTGTTTTTAAAAAAGTGTCAGGGGGTGCCCTTACACTGTAGTGTCCTAACATGGCCCCAGATTATTTCCCATCTTCAGAAGCATGAGGTATTCCAGCTCCTGCCCCGGCAGGTCTCCGCGCTGGCCTCGCAGCCCAGAGGGGGCGTCCTGGTGCTGGGATCGCCCGTCCCCAGGCCTTTGGAGTCAAAGGACCAGTCTTTCTACTCTCCTCCTGCCCTCCCCTCGAGGACACGCGCAGTGGCCCGGTGTCCATTCACACAGCCTGCCCCTGCATGGGGGGAATACTGACCGGGACGTATTCCTCCTGTAGGAGCTAAAGCTGCACACGTCAGACTGCCGGGCGCTCTCTCTGGCTAATGCTGCCCCTGGAGGTTTGATTCGCGTTGTAAAGATTTAAGTTAAAATCTGCACTAAATGTTTATTGTGAAAATGCCTATATTGGAAAACCACATCATGACAGACACCATGAATAATTTGAATTTAGATGAAAATGACCCCAGAAGTTACGACAGACTAGCAAAGAGTGCATTAGTAAGCTATTGGGTGGTTGTTCCTGGAAAACTACTCATTTCCTTCTTAACATACAAATACAGGCACTTCCCTGGTGGGCCAGTGGCTAAGACTCTGCACCTCCAATGCAGGGGGTCTGGGTTCGATCCCTGGTCAGGGAACTGGATCCCATATGCTGCAACTAAGACCTGACATAACGAAATAAATAAATAAATGTTTAAAAATAAAATAACAATTCAGGAAAGCATCTGTCTAGGTTGTTGCTGAAGTGATTCCACTGTTCATGCCTTTGCATGTGTATTTAGTAGGGAAGCTCTTCTGGTGGATGACTTTCTGGAGCACTTAAAATAATTTAAATAGTCTCCAGGGAGCCTTATGAGTAAAGTGCATGCACGCTCAGTCGTGTGCGACTCTTTGCGACCCCAAGGATGGTAGCCCTCCCAGCTCCTCTGTCCATGGGATTCTCCAGGCAAGAATATTGGAGTGGGTTGCCTTTTCCTCCTCCAGGGAATCTTCTCAACCCAGGGATCAAACCCGAATCTCCTGCATTGCAGGCAGATTCTTTACCACTGAGCCAATGATGCCCTTATTACAAACTCCAGGTATTTTAAATGAGCTGATTTCCACGCTGACTTTTTCCTGAGAGCTCCCTTGGGCAGCCGGTTCTCAGGAAGAGCAGGGAAGAGGGGCTGTGTCTTAACAGAACCCTGTCCATCACCAACTCCCGGAGCTCACTCAAACTCATGTCCATCGAGTTGGTGATGCCATCCAGCCATCTCATCCTCTGTCGTCCCCTTCTCCTCCTGCCTTCAATCTTTCCCAGCATCAGGGTCTTTTCCAATGAGTCAGTTCTTCGCATCAGGTGGCCAAAGGATTGGAGTTTCAGCTTCAGCATCAGTCCTTCCAATGAATATTCAGGACTGATCTCCTTTAGGATGGACTGGTTGGATCTCCTTGCAGTCCAAGGGACTCTCAAGAGTCTTCTCCAACGCCACAGCTCAAAAGCATCAATTCTTCAGTGCTCAGCTTTCTTTATGGTCCAACTCTCACATCCATACATGAATACTGGGAAAACCACAGCTTTGACTAGACGGACCTTTGTCAGCAGAATAATATGCTCTCTGGGTTGGTCATGGCTTTCCTTCCAAGGAGCAAGCATCTTTTAATTTCATGGCTGCAATCACCATCCACAGTGATTTTGGAGCCCAAGAAAATAAAATCTGTCACTGTTTCCACTTTTTACCCTTATACTTCCATGAAGTGATGGGACCAGATGCCATGATCTTAGCCCCCCGACCAGGGATCACACCTGCACCCCCTGCATTGGAAGGTGACATCTTAAGCCCTGGACTGCCAGAGAAGTCCTCTGTACACTCTTTGTGGTAAAGTTCTGAGAAAGATAAAACCTTCTGGGCTCCACCTCATTAAACCCAACTCTTGATGCTCTGTTATAAAATACTGACAGAATGTGATACCAAGGGTTCTCTCTCTGAAAACAGTTTTTGTGAGACAAACTTCAGATTCCATAGTATCAGCCACAGCTTTGAGTGCAGCGTGCTTCTTCTGCAATGACAGTTCACTATAAATGCACCTGGGGTTTTCCTCAAGTGTTTTTAAAAAGCCAAATTGGATGCCGAAGTTCCTTTAACTTGATGGGTCAGGCGAAGTCAAATATAGAAAGTGAGCCGGGAGAGCTATTTGTGGAAACGCTGAGACCTGTCCTGGGCCGGCCCCGGCAGCCACTCGACCACACCCCTGTCCGCCACACCGCAGGCCCTGGGGGTCACCCCCAAACAAGCCTCCCTTCTGCGGCTGGGTTTCCTCTCTCGCCTCTGCTTTTAAGCCTCTGCGTCTAGACCAGTGCACCCTTCAGGGTCTGGCAGGACCCACCCCTCGAGGTGGTTTGTGTGAATTGGAGGTGCTGCTCTCAGCAGGACTCTGGCCAAGTTCCCCGGACACCCAGGGGCAGAGAGCTGCCCCGCTCGTCTGGGTGTGCCTGTTCTGGCCGCCGGCCTGGCTGCTCCTCGTGACCAGTGCTCACCAACATCAGTTGATGGAACTGACCTTTCTCTCCTGCTCCTCCACCAGGGCAAAAAGCCTCAAACAGCGTCAGAGTTCCAGGCGTTGTAGGGAATTTTGCAAAGCACAGATTTTTCACTTTCCTGTCCAGGCAGCCAGCTAATACCAAGTCTCCCCACGGGGCCGTGGGGTCGTTCTCACCGGATGATGGCACCCCTCGATGGGGGTGGTTACGTGGAAGGTTCCAGTTGCTGCAGTAAACGCGTGTCAGTGAGCAGTAATTCACCAGAGGTGAATTACATTACGAGAGGACCAAGCTTCATCATTGTTCTGATTTTGCCATTTTATGTGTTTTGATAAAATTTGAGGCAGTATTTTTTTAATGTTTTGCAAAGTAAGCTTTAAAAAACTTTTTTTTTTATTTATTTTTACTTTTTTTTTGCTGCAGCAAGCGGCATGTGAAATCTTAGTTTCTGCACCAGGGTTTGAACCTGTGCCCCCTGCATTGGAGGCACAGAGTCTTAACCACTGGGCCACCAGGGAAGTCCCCTTGAAGCAGGTTTTAAAAAATATAAACATGTCTCACATCACCCAGGCTATTCATTAATGGCAGATTCCTGGCCCCGACCTGTGGCGAATTCTGGGCTGGCAGGTCTGAAGTGGGGCCTGGGGTCTGGTCTGTGGGAAGTGCTGGGCGACTCTGGTATGAATGCCTGCAGGGATGCATGTGGCAAAGTTCAGATGCTGGTGAGGAAGGGAAGAGGAGACGCCGTGTTCATGGAGGGTGTTTTTATATGCTCACCACACTGACTAAGCCTCTGGTGCATGAGCCGCCCCGGCTGGTGTTTAGGAAAAACCAGAGGTGAAGGGACAGGGGACCCCCCTGCACAGCGCGTGTCCCAGGAACACAGGTCAGGCACTGCTCGGAGCTCCCCGCGTCTGCATGTCCTCAGGGCATCTTTTGGGCCTAGAGGTACGCTTCTTAGGCTCATGCTGGACAAGGAAAGGAGGTGCCTTTTCAACGGCCAAAGCACTTCAGTGGGGAGTCCCAGTGCCCCCTTTATTCTGAGAGCAGACTTGAGTTTAGAGACACAACAGCCGAAATGGCTTTGAACCAGAGAGAAGGGCTCGCCGTGTTTTTGCGGTCAGTACCCATGAGAGGTCTTTCCAGGGAACCCTGTGAAGGGCTTTCGCCTTGATTACCTGGCCTCCTCACTGGGGAGCCAGAATCAAGGGCTCCCAGAGGCCAGAGTTTGCCTGGGGTTCTCACTGGCGTGCTGCAGTCCACGGGGCCGCAGAGAGTCCACGTGACTGAGCGACTGAACTGAACTCACGTCACAGCTCGGCTCTAGTCACTTTAATCACTGATCTCCTACAGACCCAGAGTCGGCAGTTCCACATTTCAGTGTGGCGATTAGTGCGAACTTGCACTCTGTGGGATCGATATATAATTGTAATGCTGTATTTCTTATTTGCCTTCAATTTCCCAAGACTGAGTTTTATGCACAAAAAAACACAAACCACACACACAAAGGCCTTAGACTTGTTCTCTAGCACCTCGGAGAGACAGGAAGTAAACGTGCAAAATATACATACAGATTGCTTAAAGATAACTGGAGGGGCTTCCCTGGTGGCCCAGAGGTGAAGAGTCTGCCTGCCCGTGCAGGAGACACAGCTCTGATCCCCGGTCTGGGAAGACCCCACAGGCCTCGGAGCAACTGAGCCGGTGAGGAACAACTGCTGAAGCTCACACACCCTGGATCCCATGCTCCGCAACAGCAGAAGACACTGCAGTGAGAAATCGCAACTAGAGAAAAGCCTGCCCCACAACTAAGACCAGCACAGCCAAAAATAAATACATGAAATTATATATACATATAAAACCAACCAGACGTGCACAGCGATTTTGACGCTGAAAGCAGAGAATGTCAGAAGCTGCTACGGTGTGAAAGCCCCGGGTGGACAGGGATGAGGCCGCTACCAAGAACAGATGAGAGATGTCTGGCGGACGCTGTCTGGGTCTCTGACTTGTTTGTGTTTGCAGAGGAGCGTAAGGGTGCAGCCAAAACCCTGGGCAGTACACTTTCTATGCTTTACTTTCATGAAAAGAGGTAAATTGCTCAAAGCCACACCAAAAGTAAGCATTCATTCAGCAAAGCAAGTCCAGGTCTGTCTTCACGCGGCCCTGGTGTACAGAGCCATCTACATCTGGGGCACGCTGTGGGAGCAGAGTCTGGGGCACGCTGTGGGAGCAGAGTCTGGGGCACGCTGTGGGAGCTGAGTCTGGGGCACGCTGTGGGAGCAGAGTCTGGGGCACGCTGTGGGAGCAGAGTCTGGGGCACGCTGTGGGAGCTGAGTCTGGGGCACGCTGTGGGAGCAGAGTCTGGGGCATGCTGTGGGAGTAGAGTGTGTAGTCACTTCTCAGTCCTTAAGAAAACCTTGACTCTGGTGTCATCAGCTCACTAAGGCAGGGGTAATGTAATATATGTTTTAAAACAGCATGAAGAGTTGAAATGGAAAATTTTTAATGCTTTAAAGAAGAAGGTATCTATTTTAAAATCCTGTCATTTTTGAGTACAATGCATTATCTTCAACTAGTTTATCCTGACTCATGTATGTGATAATTTTTTAGATACTCCCTTCCTTTCCCCTTTCTTGGGTAGATATAGGAATGAGCACAAATTATCACTTTCTATAAATGATTTTATTTACACACAAGGTCAATATGCCATATGTATTAAGACTTTTTATTTTGCTGTTCTGTATAGCTTGTGGGATCTTAGTTCACTGACCAGGGATCAAACCTGGGCCCCGGCTATGAAAGCGCTAGAGTCCTAACCACTGGGCCACCAGGGAAGCCACGAGATCTTCTCTACAGTAATTATTCACCACGCACTATCAAGCCCCCTTTAGAAGAACCTCAGGGAACAGAATGATGCATACTCTGCCTTCACACTTTCCATCTGTGTGTCTATGTTTGCAAGCTGAGGAGTACATCTGATTAATGCACCTTTGCTTGCTCGCCAGACAGAGTTATTAGTATAAACTCAGCCTGTGTCCTGCAGGGTACATCCAGCCCGAGTTAGGGGAGGTCAGTGACTCTTCAGGCAGGCAGACCTGGGGGCAAAGGTGAGCCCACAGCAGACACCAACAAGCTCCATATCTGCCCCGGGAGTCCTGTATCCTTACGCAGACCGTGTTTATAATCTGACAGGAAGTGAGTGTTCAGCTGTTTGGACTTAGGGCTTGACCAGTTCCAGAAAGCTAGTCGTCACTTTGTGTTTTGACAGAAGAGTAGAAGAAGAAAACGGTACCCACGATGTGGGGAAGGGGTTGGACCACGCACGCACTCAGTTAAGTTTTGGTTCCCGACTGTCTGCCCCAGTGAGGAGCATGGGGTGCACGGGTGTGAACGAGACACCCTTCTGCTGTCCACCCTGCAGCCCAGAAAGACACACAGGAGCAGCATCTTTATAGGAACCTTGATCTCTGTTCAGAGAGGAGCAGGCGCCCGCAGGAGGGGATGGCCGCCTGCAGAGACACAATGCCTTTCTTTGGGGTGATGGTTGAGCTGAGCCTTGAAGTGGGAATTTGTCCTCCTGGGGAGGAGAGACCGTCCAGGCAGAGACCAGCCTCCACAGAGGCCCAGAGGGGAACTTCCTCACTGTTCGGGGCCCAGGCTGAGCCAGCCTGGAGCACAGGGTGCTGTGAACAGGGCGGCCAGGGAGACAGGCAGGGAGGGGAGGAGTGGGCAGAGGGATGGCTGAAAGCCACGCACGCCTCCGGGAGATGGACAGACCCGAGACGTCTGGGGGCTCCGGCCTGAGGGTGGCGAGGTGCCGGGAGGCCAGTTTCAAGGTTCTGACCTTGGCAGGTGTTCCCTTCACCCCACTGTGGGCTCAGCTCCTGGACCTGCTGGGACCTGCAGGACGAGCTGGGGAGGACGGTCAGGGCAGAAACGACGCAGAGATGGGTCAGCGTCTGGAAGAGCAGAGGGGCAAGGCGCGCTGAGGCCCACGGACACCCAGGCCTGGGCCGGAGGGAAGCCCAGCGGTTGTCCGGAATCAGCCACAGATAAGGCTGCAGCTTCTTTGGTGCCCGGGACTTGGAGCCAGAACTTCTGTCAACCGTCTGCATTCCCACTTGGTAACTGTCACACACTTCACGCACTTGAGTTTCCCTCCAAAGTCAAGCAGAGTCGAGCGCCAACCAGTGGAACTCGGTCTTTCAGCTCTTTTATTCGATTTTCCCCGATCATCTGTTTGGAAGAGCAAGCAGGCTGCTGATGGACGGGCAGGCTCAGAGGGTGAGCAGGGTGCCGCACAGAGAGCAACGCTGCCTGGGTGGTGAGCCGGACACTCCTGGGCATGGCCGGGGAGTTTGTGCAGACAGGTGGCCCTGCCTTTCACCCTGTGCTGAAGGGCTTTTTTTCTTTTCTGAAAATACCCATTAGAGCCCTGCGTTAACTAACAAGGGATGAGAAGTGAGGTCATGTCTTCTGGGGTTCAGGCTTCACATCTGGAACTCCTAAATGAGAGCAGAAGAAAAGCAGAGCTCTTCCCTGGTGGCTCAGTGGCAACGAATCTGTCTGCCAATGCGGTGCAGGGGACAGAGGTTTGATTCCTGACCCGGGAAGATGCCATAAACCACGGGGCAACTAAGCCCGTGGGCCACAGCTACTGAAGCCCGCACGCCCTAGAGCCTGTGCCCTGCACCGAGAGATGCCACCGCGATGAGAAGCCCATGGACACAACTAGAGCAAAACCCATGCACAGCAATGAAGACCCAGCACAGCCATACATAAATAAATATGAATAAAAAAAGACAGCAGGCAGCCTGAGTGAGAATGACGCCGCCCGGGCATTATATTGTCAGGAAGAGACCGCACCCACACGTGAGTCAGAGCAGCCCCTCCACCCCGACCCGAGGCGGCCTCACTCCCGGACGCCCCCCCCCAACAGGATTCTCCGGCCTGTCTCCTGTGGGGCCACCTGACAGTTCCCACCCCCCGAAACGCTTGACCTGATGCACCGTGTCAGGGAGCCCGTCTCCCTGCCCGGAGGTTCAGCTTATCGCTCAGCCCTTCAGCCTCTGATCGCCTCCATCCAACCTCGAAGGAAGCGTTTAAGAGATTCGCCCCTTCAGTCAGCAAGCCGTTAATCACAGACACGCAGATAATTAAGTTGAGAGCAAGCAAACTGAAGACCTCAGCGGTTCCCGTGAACACCGGCTTACTAACACAGCGTCCTGGGACACGGAGGAGGGATGGCCATCCCCCCGGACCTGCTGCAAGCCGGCAGCTTGCTGTCGCGGGTGCGTGGGAAGAAATCAAACTCCTGTCCTAGCGGTGATACTTGGGTTTGCAACATACTTCTGCTCCTCCTCACCACTCTCCTCCTTCACGTGTAAGTTAATCTTTGCAATGCTTTACGAAACTGAAATTATTATCCAAAACTTACAGATGAGAAATTTGAGACTTAGAGAAATTATATTGCCCAAAGCTGTCCTGGTGGCTCAGACAGTAAACAATCTGTCTGCCATGGGGGCGACCTGGGTTCGGTTCCTGGGTGGGGAAGATGCCCTGGAAGAGGGTATGGCAGCCCACTCCAGGATTCCTGCCCGGAGACTCCCATGGACAGAGCAGCCTCGCAGGCTACGGTCACAAAGAGTCAGACATGACTGAGCAACCGACACGTGCACTTTCATCTTCTGTTTTCAAAGATTTTTTCCAAGGCCCATGGGAGCCGGCCGCGGTGAATATATTTATTAAAGTTTGCTAAGGGACTTCCCTGGAGATCCAGGGGCTAAGACCCCTAGCTCCCAACGCAGGAGACATGGGTTCAATGCTTGATCAGGGAACATGGTCTCACATGCTGCAACTGAGACCTAAAACAACCAAATAAATAAATTTTTTTTTTAAACGAAAAAAAAAAAAGGCTTGTTGAGCCATGGAAGCAACTATGAGAGCTTGTCAGAAGTGCTCCAGAATCACCCTTCCTTTGGGGTCCAGCCCAGAGCGGGGCAGAATAAGCTCCTGATGGCAGCCTGTGGGGGAGGGACACAGGAGCAACCCCCACACTGCAGTCAAGGCCCCGTGGACAGCAGGTCCTAGCGGAAGTCAGGGAAGGACCACGCCCTGCCGCCCCCAGCACCTGGCCAAGACTCTGTGCGGGGAGACATTTCATCTCCGAACAGGGAAAGACCATGATGACCAAACACACAAAGAGCAGATCTTCATCTTGGTAGAAATAAAAGAGGAGAGAGAGGCACCCTCTTCTGTAATCTACCCCCTCCCATCCCAAAAGAACTACAGTTTGTATATTGCCCCGGAGGTCCGCTGACGTAGGGCTTGTGAAGAGAACTTCTGTGTGCCTGTTTCTGAATACAGGCAAGTCAGGCTCTGGTGGCACAGAAGTGAGAGATCCGGGGCGGCTCATTGAAATTCTGAAGATGCTCTGATCCCATTGCAGGATCAAAAGCCTTCCCTCTTAGTGCCGGCGCTGACATTAATAAAGACATGCTTTCGTGGGATGGTTTATCTAATCAGCCTCCACTTTCAGGTTAAGCTCAGTAAGCCGCTGGGACTAGAGGGCCACCGAGAGTGTGCTTGGTGGTGGAATCACATCCAGGGGAGACGGGGTGCGTTCGGAGACGCACCAGGGGAGACACGTCCAGGGGAGACGGGGTGCGTTCGGAGACGCACCAGGGGAGACACGTCCAGGGGAGACGGGGTGCGTCATAAGCAAAGGCAGAGCCCGTGTCACGCGAGCGGAGCCTGTGAGCTCTGCCAGCCAAGCAGCAGGCACAGCTACGTGAAGGGCTGAACGGCACCATTAAAGGCACTTAGCCACATGGAGACGGAAGTGACAAGCACTCTAATTATCCCAGCAAAACCTCCAGCACAAGCCCCCTGCTTCTTGTACATTATGCTGGGAGAGCTTCCCTGTCGGGCTTTATGTGAACTTCTGATCACATCCAGGGCGCTGGCTGCTGACTGTGCCAGCCTGATGGCCAGCGACTCGCATGCCCTCTGCTCGCCTCCACTGACCGATCATCACAAGTGCTCGTATCAACAACAGAAACCAGCCTGGTAACCGCCCTCCCCATCTCAGGGAGCAGGGAGCTAAGTGGTCTCGTTCTTACCTGACGGGTGGTTGCCAGGGTCAGCGGCTACGGACAAAGCCTCTTCCTTAAAGCCGTCCTGCCACTCGGACAGAGACTCCCTGATCTGTTGGACGAAGCAGCTTCTGGCCACCCCAGCGCCAGGGGGAAAGTGGGTCTGTGAGCGTCAGAGAGCGCAGCTGACTGAGGCCTGCGTGGCCCCTCCTTGAAAGTGCAGCCACTCAGACTTGGCATAGTAATGGGCTAAATTATTTATCCAGGCGGAGAAGAGAGAAAGCGCTAAGAGCTTCCTGTGCTTACAGCCTTCAGCCCTGGATGTGTCCTGAGACAGGAAACGGGCCAAACTCCATCAGCAAAATGGGGAAGAAAAGGCTTCCTCCCGCACTCTCCTCCATCGCTTCTACTCTGGGTGGGCCCAACCCGGGTGAGAACAAGCCATTCCCATCAGTCCTCTCGCATTCACTCAGGGCCAAGTGTCATGCACTGCAACACGAGTACGGATGTGAAAGCTGGACCATGAGGAAAGCTGAGCGCCGAAGAATTGGTGTTTTCACACTGTTGTGCTGGAGAAGAGTCTTGAGAGTCCCTTGGACTGCAAGGAGATCCAACAAGTCCATCCTAAAGGAAATCAACCCTGAATAGTCATTGGAAGGACTGATATGGAAGCTCCAATCCTTTGGCCACCTGATGCAAAGAGCTGACTCATTGGAAAAGACCCCAATGGTGGGCAAGATTGAAGGCGGGAGGAGAAGGGGGCGACAGAGGATGAGATGGTTGGATGGTATCACCGACTCGATGGACATGAGTTTGAGCAAACTTCAGGAGACGGTGAAGGACAGGGAGGTCTGGCGTGCTGCAGTCCATGGGGTCACAGAGAGTTGGACACGACTGAGCAACTGAACGACAGCGAAGGAAGGAAGACTGAAAACCGCACGGTGGCGGGCGGGAGGGCCGCACATGGGCGGGAGGGCCGCCAGCCGCACACAGGCAGGAGGGCCGCACACAGCGGGGAGCACCGCTGGCCCCACACGGGCAGGGGTGTCGCTGGCCACACATTGAGGGGAGGGCCGCTGGCCACACATGGGTGGGCATGGGGTTAAATGGCAGAAGAGATGCCACCAGGCGTCCTGGGATTAGTCTCTAAGTGGCACGACGCTCTGGGCAGAGGCTGTGAGAGCCGAGAGGTCTCAACGCTGGTCTCGGTGTTGCTGTAAACACCAGAGCCAAGTCCCCCCACTGCCAAGACCCTTCCGGGACCCTCCGGAGTAGCCGAGGCTGGCACCGTCCCAACTCTGATGGGCCGTGCAGAGCAGGTCGTCCGATGGGGTCTGCGTGCAGCGAGGTCACCGATGAGAGGAGTGCCTTCCCCTCCAGGGACCTCACCTGCTTCCCGGGAGCCGCGCTTCAGACGGGGAGAGACAGCCCGATGCAGCCTCTCCTGTGGGGAAGCTCCTGCTTCTTATCACCGTGGAAACCCTTGTGCCATCACTGCCCGGTGCAGGGTGGGACTCAGAGTCATAGTTACGTACGTGGGGTTTCTGTTGGCTTGTTGCAGCCTCTGGACTTCCGGGCGTAACCGTGTCTCCTGTGAGGTGCCTGTCATGATGTCTGCTCTCTGTTTATTTGTCCGTGTGGCTTTCCGCCCCTTCGCTTCCTAACGGCAGGAAACACGCCTCAGTCCTTTCCCAGCTCATCCCAAGCGCGCTGCAGACAGACAGCACCTGTTGAATGCACCGTGTCGCGGAAAACGGAAGACACAGTGGGCATTCGGGTTTGGGGCCTCCCTTTGAGCCCTAAAGCTAAACTTTACCAAAGGCTGGCCCTGCCCTGAGGGGAAAGATAGCTGCCCCTTGAGAAGAGAGGGAGAGGGGGCCCGGTGGTTAGGACTCTGCCCTTGCATTGCACGGGGGACTTTCGACCCCTCATCAGGGAGGTAAGATCCCACAAGCTAGGAGTCGGTGCTGCCAGAAATACAACAAAAACAGGAGGAGAGGGAGAAATGTACTGGCGACCATGGGGAGGGGAAAGGATGTTTGCTCGATAGCCAGGTCCATGGAATCCTAACGACCACAGGACAGTAGATGTCGGAACTGGGCCACCTTCACACTCAGACGGCAAAGTCTTCCTCTCAAGGGAGGGTCCCTGAGAGCCAGTGTGCATCTGCCCCGCACGTGAGCACAGACCAACAGGCACTGGGGGTCAACGGGGTTGGGCTTGGCGGTGTGCACAGCGGGCCTCACCACTGCTTAGCAAGCATCTCAGGATAGATGTGTGGAGAGAGTAACGTGGAGACTTCCGTCACTGTATGTAAACTAGAGAGCCAACGGGAATTTGCTATATCTCTCAGAGAACCCCAACAGGGGCTCTGTATCAACCTGGAGGGGTGGGATGGGAGGGAGGCTCAACAGGGAGGGGACGTGTGTAGACCTATGGCTGATTCAGGTTGAAGTTTGACAGAAAACAGCAAAATTCTGCAAAGCAATTATCCTTCCATTAAAATAATTAATTTTAAAAAAGAAAGAAAGCACTCTGGGAGAAGCACCAGTGAACAAGAACGCCCAGGCCGTGAGCCTGGGGTGCGGGCCACGCAGGCAGGGGGCATGCCCACGGGGACGCCCCACCCCAGTCACTCTGTCCTGTGTCCCCTCCACAGGTGGGATCGGCTGCGTCGGCCGGGACAAGGGCCAGGTCCGGAAGTGCCTGGACGTGGTGGAGATCTACAACCCAGACGGGGACTTCTGGAGAGAGGGGCCCCCGATGCCCATGCCCCTGCTCGCGCTGCGTTCCAACTCCACCAGCGCGGGCACCGTGGATGGGAAGCTCTATGTCTGCGGGGGCTTCCACGGAGCAGGTACCCACGGGGCTGGAAATGCCGTGGCACCGCCCTTAACCGACCCTACGGACAATCCCAAGAGGGGGGTGGGCTGAAAGGCTGCTGCTGAGCGGTGAAAGACGCCGGGATTCTTGGCTGCGGGAGGAAAGGAATTCAATCCGAGGCCAGTGACGCGGCTTGATCGCTCAGAGCTTTTGTGTATAAAAGTTTTATTACAGTATAATAGAGATAGAGAAAGCTTCTGACACAGACATCAGAAGAGGGCAGAAAGAGTGCCCCGCTGCTGGTCTTAGCTGTATGTTATAGAGTTACTGCTGCTGCTGCTGCTAAGTCGCTTCAGTTGTGTCCGACTCTGCACGACCCCACAGAAGGCAGCCCACCAGGCTTCCCCGTCCCTGGGATTCTCCAGGCAAGAACACTGGAGTGGGTTGCCATTTCCTTCTCCAATGCATGAAAGTGAACGCTAATTAGAGAAAGGGAGTGTCTCAAACTCAGAGACTGGCACCAGGCCCCTCACCCGCAACATGCACTGAGATAACCTTGGCATCAGGTGAGTCTTCCCGGGCCATCAAATGATTGGCGTGAAATCTTTAAGGCAGATTTCTAAGCAAATATACTGTTTCATTAGCACAGATTAGGAGACCAATGCATGACTGAAACATCCTGGTTGGTCGAGTCGGTTCTGAGTCTTGGGCGGAACCGACTTGCAGGCAGAGTCTAGGGTAAATGCATAGATATCTTGACACAGCTTAAGACAAACATTTCCATAAGGAAACCGCATTGCTTAGCTCAAGGGTGGAGAAACGTTCAGGTGGAGCCAGGTGTTGTCATGACGACACAGAATTTTAAGAGAAACCTTTTTAAATTTGTATCAGGAAGGGAAAAATCATAACCCTTGTAGTTCATTGGCTCCTGCCACTTTAGAGAGAGAGAAAAAGAGAAAAAGTGTCTGACACTTGCAGCCTGTTTTCCCCGTTTGGAGACCCCCAGCCTTCCTGCCTGTCACCCTCTCAGGAGACTGACTCAAAGTCGGTGACCTCTGACCTTGGGCCTTCCACCCTGGGGTGGGGGCTGCCCCCTCCTCGGTGGGTGGGGTCGGGTCTGTAACGTGCCTGGCACACGGCGGCCTCATGAGAAGGAGTTGAACACGAGGGGAGGAGGACTGGGGGAGGGAAGGCTGATGCCCGACTGTAGAGCTTAAGCACACGAGGAGCCCACGGAACAGGAGTAACCGGAAGTGCTGGGTGCCAGCGGTGCCCGTCCTCCGAAGAGAAGTCTTACTCCTGCACAGCGGGCACTCGCGACAGATTGCGTGAAAGCACTTCTAAGATAACACCTAATCCACGCATTCATCACCAGACTCAGTCTCCATAAATGTCACTGCTTCCGTTGTTGCAATCTGCGGTATGGATTTATAACTTTTAATGCAACAGGGAGAATCTTAAATATGCATAAATCTAATAAGCGGCTGTCTCCAGAGTTTGATTAGTTGCCCTGGTAACTAAGGTAGAAAGCACTTACACTGCAAATGACGAGAAGTCCCACTCTAACCTCCCTAATGGACGCTCGAGGCCAGGACAGGTCTAGGAAAAGCATGCCTCGGGAGCACTCACAACTTTGGACGCACGCCAGATAAAAATGGCAGAGCCCCTGAAGAAAGCCGAGCCCGCGGCACGCCTGCCCTCGTGTTGAAAGTGCATAAATATGTTTAAGTTAAAATTTCCATTAGCAACTAAGAGGCTTTGGAGGTCTGTGAGCCCGACACGAGTGTGCCTTATTAGGCTCTTGATTCAAACAAATCTTCTGCAGAAAGATGTCTTTTTCAGATAATCTGGGGAATTTGAATATGGACTGGAGTGTTAAATGGACTGGAGTATTAATGCCATCTAATACTAGATAGTATTAAAGAACTGGCAGTTTTGTTAGGCTGTGATGATAACCGTGTGGTAGGGGCTTCCCTGGTGGCTGGGACAGTTACGAATCTGCCTGCGATGCGGGAGACCCAAGTTTGGTCCCCAGGAGGAAGGCATGGCAACCCACTCCAGTATTCTTGCCTGGGAAATCCCATGAACAGAGAAGCCTGGTGGGATATAGTCCGGGGGTTCGCAGAGAGTTGGACACAACCAGGGCACTAACGGTTTCACTTTTCTCGCTGTAGCTTTACATAAGAGAGGAAGAAAAAGGAAAAACGTTATGAACGAGTAGAGACTGTGTAGAAGGTTTTATGGATGAAAATGATACGCTCTCTGAAATGTGTGTTAATCTACCGTAGCAGATGTTTTTTTTAATTGAATGGGGACCGGGTGCTGGGAATGGCAAGAATAGATTTTACAACACTGTGATGTGCGGGTATTTTCACAGCCGGACAATGGCTACAGGGGCTTTACTTACGACTTATTTACTTTCATCTTGGCCACGTGGGCTGTGGGATCTTAGTTCCCCAACCAGGGATCAAACCTGGGCCCTTGGTGGTGAGAGCACGGAACGTCCGCCAAAAGCACGTTTACTAGTTTTTTATGCGTGAAAGGCCCCGTAATAAGAAGCTTCCATTTTCCTCTATTTGTTCTTCACAGAATTTTCCAAAATGTATTTTTAATGGTTCTAATAGCTTTTATTATTATACTTTGGCCACCTGATGCGAAGAGCTGACTCATTGGAAAAGACCCCGATGCTGGGAAAGATTGAGGGCAAGAGGAGAAGGGAACGACAGAGGACGAGATGGTTGGATGGCATCACCGACTCAACAGACATGAGTTTGAGCAAACTCTGGGAGATGGTGATGGACAGGGAAGCCTGGCGTGGGGTCGCAGAGTCAGACAAGACTCACCGGCTGAACAACAAAATATCTTTTATATTAACCATCAGACGCTCACATAAAGGCGGTTCCTGTCACAGTAGCGAGAACCCTGGCAGGGCAAGGAGATCTTGTCAGGGTCCTCGTTGGAGCCACGAGTGTGGGGAGGCCTGGGAGGGGCAGGAGAGAGCCCACGTGCCCGACCTCCCCCCACCCCCACCTCTAGGGCTCCCCTCCAGCAGTGACGGAGCTCAGCGCCAACCGGGCAACAGGAAAAGGAAGAACAAACCACAGAACCCCTGCCCTCTGTCCTCTGGCTGCAGGCTTTCTCTGGAGCAGAAGGCAAGACGCAGGGCAGGCTCGGGACCTCCGGAGCAGTGGCCGGTAATCAGTGTCTAAGGATCCAGAAGATATACTGCTTCATCTCGTTCCTTGTCTTATCTTCCTTTGTATCATATTGAGTTAGAGAATTGATATCCTGTTTTTCAAGACTGTCTGAGCCAACCTCTTCTCTTGGAACAGTAATGGACTAATAATGCTTCTAGCCAGAGGGAAACGGATTTACCAGGCAAGCTCTCAAAGTCCATTTTAATTATTTGCTTTGAAGACAGTAGACCGCCCGGGACTGGATGAGTGAGTTGTCACGGGTTTATGGAAAACAGAACAAGTATCCATACAGTAGCATGCGCATGATGAAATAGGGATCTCAGGGTCAGACCTGAACACAGGCACTGCATTTTCTCTTCTTACTCAGCACAAGGCCGCGTGTCCCACGTATTTACTCAGAAAACCACAGTCAAGAAATTTCTACGGCTTCTTTGGTGGCTCCGTGGTACACAACCCGCCTGCCATTGCAGGAGACACGGACAGAGAAGTGTGGCAGCCGCAGTCTACGGGGTCGCAAGGGGCGGATGTGCCTGAGCAACTGAGCTCAGCTCGATGGACACCAGAGCGTATAATAAATACAGTGATAGGGTTTTGGTTAAAATGGTGGGTGGGACACCTCTGTTTTCTCCCACACTCCCTGAAAAGGACAGTACGTGGGATGAGCACAGTCAGACAGAGAGAAGGGGACGGGGACAACGGCAATACAGAGTTGGAAGCACTTAAGTGGGTGGATGAGTAGCTGCCCAGACACAGGAGCTCAGTGCTCACCTGGCAACAGGAAAAGGAAGCACAAACCTCAGACCCCCGGGAATGGACACGCGACTACAGGAGGGGAGTGGGCTGTCACTGATCACATGGGGACAGAAGGCAGGAAGGAGACCCCAGTCATGCCTTCCCACACCCCAACAAAGACAGAAGCCGAGGACGGGGCGGGGTGGGGGAGGTGATCAGTGATAAAAACAGGGAACTTAAGAGAACAGCTACATCCCGAACCTCAAGAACATCAGCTTTCTTCCTTCGCTGGCTCCCAGACGTGGGCTGTACCTTCTAGTCAGGAGACTGGACGATTCTCCCCTGGGGATCGACCACCACCCCCCTCCCCGGAAAGGGAAAGCAACTCACCCCCTAAAGAACTGCACAGAAAAGGCTTCCGTGGTGTCCCTCTGTTACAGATAGCAAACAGCTGGGAATCATCAGACCTCTGCGGAAAAGCGTGTACGTAACAGAGAGAAATCAAAACACAGAAACGAAGAAACAGGCTGGGGCAAACAGGCTATACCAGGAGGAGACACGTCCTTGGAGAGAAGAGAGAGAGCGTGCATCGGTGCCAGAGGGCTCCTGGAGGTTATGAACACGATAGGAGAGAAATCTATGGCAGAGAACCTGGGGTGCAGGGTGGAAAGGACATCTCAGCACCTGGAGAGGAAATGAGGGGAAGGCAGAGTATGTCTGCGATGTCCAATATTTGAATAATAGGCGTTTTAGTTAAAAAAAAAAAAGAGAGAGAGAGAGAAAAGAAATAGAGACCATGGTTGGATGAAACACCCCTGCAGTAAATGAGGAGAGTTTCCTGGAACTGAAGTCCCCCGATGAAAGGAAACAGCCATCCCAGCGGAGCGGGAGGAAACGGACGTGAAGTCAAGCGCGGGACGCCGGGGACACAGGAGGGTCCCGAGAGTCCCGGAGAGAAAGGGCTCGTCTCGTAGAAACGGTCGGGAATCAGAGGAGCCGCCTAGGAAGCAGGACTCCGGGGCCAAAAGAAAGGGAGGCCAATGCCTTCAAACGCCTCCGGGAGTCACCTTCTCCCCGCACCGCCGTACCTGCCGAACCGCCCAGTGGGGGCGCGTTTTCAGACGTGAGACACGCTGTGCCTCCCAAAATCTGTCTCCCCCATTCCCTTTCATTAGGTTTTCCTTCACCAAAAACAAGCGTCCAAGTCAAGTAAGACTAGGAAGTGGGGGCTTCCCTGGGTGGCTAAGACTCTGAGCGCCCAGTACAGGGGGCCTAGGTTCGATCCCTTGTCAGGGAACTAGACCCTGCAGGCTGCAATGGAGACTGATGATGCTACGTGCCACATACAGCTAAGGCCCAGGGCAGGCAAACACATAGAAATAAAATACTTTTAAAAAAAAGCGTAGCTGGGGGCCAGGAGACAGAGTTAAACACAGCAAGGGCAGTCAGTCACGCTTACGGGCCATTATAAAAGCTCCCAGTGGCTGCGCTTGGGGCTGCCCTCCTACAGTGCAGCCCACTGACTGTTCGGGTGGCACTCTGCGCGCTGCCGTGGGGCTTGGGGCTCAAGTTACTGGCAGCTTTAAAATGCAGGTGCACTGGATCCTTCCTCCAGACCCGGGAGTTGCGGGCCGTCTGCCGGTATCCATGGAGCTGCAGCAAGCTCGCTAGCAGAGTCTCAGACTCTTCACAGGTCTTGCCCGGAGTCCTGGGACTCACCCGGGTAACAGACAGACTCACAGCCTCTGTTGTCCACCTCCAGCACAGGCTGAGGAGGCCAAGGTTACAATTCAGAAAGATCCGCGCCCATGGCACCAGTGCGTCACAGACTCACAGGACACAGGAGAGGAGGGAGCATTTCCAGCTCTTCTGATGAGGCCAGTATTTCCCTGACAACAAAACTGCATAGACATTGCAAGAAAACTGCAGGCCACGATCCCTGAGTGAATACGGAGGCCAAAGTTCTCAATGAAGACTGGCAGACTGGACGCAGCAATGTGGAGAGAGAGTCACGCACTGTGAGCGAGCAGGAGTTACCCCAGGCCCGAAGTCGGCTCACAGAGATTAGTCAACGTGACACTCCATCAGTGCATCTGTAGAAGAAAGGACAAAATCAGGTTGATCATCTCCAGAGAGTCAGAAAAAGAATTTGACAAAATCCAACACCTTCCATGGTATAAACACCCAAAACACAGGGACAGAAGGGGACTTGCACAACCCAATGAAACTCCACAGGAAGCACCAGACATACGGCCAGACTGAAAGCTCTCCCTTAAGATCAGTAACAAGACAGACGTCCCCCCACCCCCGTCACTTCTAGTTAACATTGTACTAATCAGGGCAGTTAGGAAAGAAAAAAAATAAAAGGCATCCAGATTGGAGAGGAATAGGTAACTGCCTAGGACATGGTATTTTATTTGGAAAACCTGAAGGGACCCACCAGAAAAGCTCTGAGAGGGACCTGGCCGGTGCTCTATCGCCTGGGGACTCACCTTGTGCTGCAGGAGAGGCGGGTTCGATCCCTGATCGTTGGGGAACCAAGATCCCACAAGCAACGGGGCCACTAAGCCCACATGCCAACCACAGAGAAGCCAGCCTGCTGCAGAGAGGATCCACGTGCTGCAACTGAGAACAGACGCAGGAAAACAGGTAAATATCCACAAAAGAAAAAAGCCACCCGAGCTAACACGAGTTCATCAAGGTTGTAGGACAGGAGACGAATGTACACAAATCAACACAATCTCCATACGCTCACAGCGACTACTCAAAAATAACATCGAGAGAGCAACTCCAGGACTGCTGATGGTCGGGTGGCTCAGACTCTGCTCCCACGCGCAGGAGGCCTGGGTTCAATCCCTGGTCAGGGAACTCGATCCCACATGCCGCAACTAAAGGTCCCGAGTGCTGTAACCAAGCACAGCCAAAAATTACTAAAAAAGAAAAAATTCCATTTATAATAGTATCAGAAATAATAAGAGGCTTCTCTAGTGGCTCAGACAGTAGCGAATCTGCCTGCAGTGTAGGAGACAAGGGTTTGACCCCTGGGTTGGGATGATACCCCGGAGAAGTGAAGGGCAACCCACTGCAGTATTCTTGCCTGGAAAATTCCAAGGACAGATGAGCCTGGCGGGCCTCAGTACACAGGGTTGCAAAAAGTAACACACACACACACACACACACATACACACACATACAATGTGACTCCAAAAACCTCAGCACTTGTACGATGAAAACTGCACATGATTACAGACATTGAAAACCCAAATAAATGGTAAGACACCACACACAAAAATTGACAAACTGATCCTAAAATTTGCATGGAAATGCAAGAGACTCAGAATACTCAAAACAATCTTGTAAAAGAACAAAGAAGATTCATACTTCCTAATCTCAAAACTTCCTTCACGCATATAATAATCAACCACGGGCACCATGATAGACATGGAGATCGAGGGGATATATCTGAGAGTCCAGAAACGATCCCTTATTTTAATGGCCAATTTATTTCCAATAATAGTGCTAGACAATTCAATGGGGAAACGATCCCCTTTTCAGCAAATGGTGCAGGAATAATTGGCTATCCATGTGCAATAACTGGATATTCATTCATGTGCAAATGAATGAAGTTTGGACCTCACACAGACACAGAAATGAACTCAAAATGGATCAAAAACCTAATCCCAAGAGGAAAAACTATACACTTTCAGAAGAAAACATAGGCATAAATCTTTGTGATCCTCCTGAATTAGGCAATGGTTTCTTATATAAACTTAAAGCACGACTAAGAAAAAATAGATGCATTGTGCATCAAATTTTAATTTACGTGCTCCAAAGGGCCATGTCAAGAGAGAGAAAGTGCAACCCACAGGATGGGAGAAAATATCACACATCTAATAAGAAACTTATATCGCGAATCTGTTAAAAGTCTTACAACTTAATAATACAAAGAAAACTATTACTAACACTCTTTAAAAAAAAACTGACGAAGGACCTGAATAGATATGTATCCAATGAAAATAAAGAAATGGCCAAGGGGGTCTCCTGACCAGCCACTAGAGAAATGCAAATCAAAACCACAGTGAGATCATCCTTTACACCCACTAGACTGATTGTAAGGAAAAGAAACAGATAATAACAAGTGTTGACAAGGATTGGAGACATTGGAGCCTCATACATGGCTGGTGGGAATGTAAAATGGAGCAGCTTCTGTGGAATTTGAAACCTGAGGTTTTTGGAGTCACATCGTGTGTGTGTGTGTGTGTGTGTGTGTGTGTGTTACTCTTTGTAGCACCATGGACAGCACATACATCGGAGAAATGAAAACATCTGTCCACACAAAAACGGGCACCAGTGTTCAGAGCTGCAGGGTTTGTAGCAGGCAAAACCCGACCAACCTGAGTGTCTATCAACTAACAAACTAGCAAATGGACAAATAAAACACGGTCCATCCATACAGTGTTCCTTGCGATAAAGGAATGGAGGCTGACACAGGTTACAGCGTAAATGAACCCTGAAAACGTTGTGCTCGGGGAAGGATGGCAGTCACAGAAGACCCCAGATGAGTCCATTCACACGGAATGTCCAGAAAAGGCAAGCGGGTGGAGATCGGATGTCAGGGGCTGGGGACGGCGTGAACAGGAACCTACAGCTAGTGGGACAGGGTTGCCTTCTGGGGGTGATGAAATGCTCTCCAACCAGATGGTAGTGCTGTGAGCACGCTGCCACCGCTGAGCCACTCCCTTAAAAGAGACAACAGTGTGAGAGCTGGACCGTGAAGAAGGCTGAGCGCCGAAGAACGGATGCTTTTGGACTGTGGTGTTGGAGAAGACTCCTGAGAGTCCCTTGGACTATAAGGAGATCCAACCAGTCCATCCTAAAGGAGATCAGTCCTGAATATTCATTGGAAGGACTGATGCTGAAGCTGAAACTCCAATCCTTTGGCCACCTGATGCGAAGAGCTGACTCATTTGAAAAGACCCTGATGCTGGGAAAGATTGAAGGCAGGAGGAGAAGGGGACGACAGAGGATGAGATGGTTGGATGGCATCACCGACTTGATGGACATGAGTTTGACTGAGCTCCGGGAGTTGGCGTGCTGCGGTCCATGGGGTCGCAAATAGTTGGACACGACTGAGCGACTGAACTGAACTGAATGTTTAAGAGCCAGAGAAAAATAAGAAAACATATAAGGAAAAATTATTAGAATGACTGTAGGTTTCTCCAACCAAAGAGACCAGAAGCCAGTGGAGCAAAATCTAAGCAGAGAAAACACACACACACACACACACACACACACACACTGCCAGCTCTCTGGAATTACAAATCCAGCACAAACATCCTCCAGAACTGAGGGCAAAATGACGATCAAACTGTCTCGGGAGGAGGAAAGCTAAGAGAATGCATTGCCAGCAAGCCTGCTTTAAAGAGACAGAGAGAGAGACAGAGAGAGGAGGAGAATCCTCTGAGCGAAGGGCAGCGCGGTGGCTGAGAAGACGTCCTGGAGGAGAGAGACGCAGAGGAGCCTGGGGGAGGCCAGGCTAAACGCAATGGGCGATGCGTCCTCCTCTTCAGTTCTTGCGCACGAGAATGGCAGCTGACTGGAAAACTTAGCATTGTCTGGTCGTGTTCTCAGTGTGGTTACTGTTACACAGAGAGGGCCATCTCCCTGTCGTGACAATTAAGTGGAAAGGGGTGGAGAGGCTGAGAGTCTAGATGCGGTGAGGAGAGCTCCCTACTCCACTTACGTGATGAGGTATAAATGCAAATAGTCCGTTCAAAGGTACTGCAATCCTTAGAACAACTACTAAAAAATAGCTGTAGAAAGAACATGCTTAATAAAAAAAAATTTTTTAACAAAGAAAAATAAGGAGGCTTAAAATCTCAAGATAAATTAAAATGGGATATTTAAAATATTCAAGCAATCCAGGGACTTCCCTGGTGGTCCAGTGGCTGAGAAACTGCCTTGCAGTTCATGGGACGCCGGTTTGATCCCTGATCGGGGAACTGAGATCCCATATGCCTCAGAGCAACTAAGCCCATGAGCTGCAGCTGCTGAGCCCGCTGGCCTGGAGTCTAAGCTCCAAAAGAGGCAAGCCTGCGCAGCGCAAGAGAGACCCAGGGAAGCAAAGGAGAGAGAGAGAAATTCAAATAATCCAAAAATAAGAAGGGGAGACAGAGCAGATCAGAAATATGAGTTCAGTGGCTCAGGAAGATCCCCTGAAGGAGGAAACAGCAGCCAGTACTCTTGCCTGGAGAATCCCGTGGACAGAGGAGCCTGGCGGCTACAGTCACTGGGTCACAAAGAGCCGTTCGTGACTCCACGCAAGGGTGAACCTAGGGGACATGGTGCTAAGCGGGACAATCCAGACCGAAACACCATCCCCATGTGGTCTCAGTGAGACGCGGACTCCAGAATAACCCAACTCACAGAAGCAGACAGTGGAGACGGGAGTGCCGGGGACTCGGGGAGGGTGGGCAGGGCAGACGAGGAGATGCTGGTCGGAAGGTCCAGACCTCAGCTCCAAGCTGAGGGCGTTCTGGGATCTAAGGCCTGGCGGGGGACTGCAGCTGACGGTACTGGGAGCCCCCTGGCTGTCCAGTGGTCAGGACTTGGGCTATCCCAGCTGCGGCCCAGGTTCAATCTCTGGTCAGGGAACTAAGATCCTAGAAGCTGTTTGGCAGAAAACAACAACCAGAAAACAAGACTGCATTGTGTACCTGAGATTTGCTAAGTGTTCTCAACACACAGAGGGACCATGTGGGGTGAGGCGTGTGTGAAAAGCTTGACTGTGGGGACCATTCCACAGTGCGTGTACAACTCAGTCATCGCCTGTCTGAGGAACGCCTGAATGTGAGGTGTCACGCGGCCTTTCTTCATTCCTGAAATGTCAGAAGCACCGTGTCTGCCGCGGTGCAATGTTCACGCTGTTAGCCGACTTCTGGAGCGCAGTGCCTTCTAGCGGAAGCTGCGCAACGGAGACGACGGCCTCTGGGTTCAGTGCCGCCCTTCTGTTGCTTTTCAGATCGCCACGAGGTTATCTGCAAGGAGATCCTGGAGCTGGACCCCTGGGAGAACCAGTGGAACGTTGTGGCCGTCGACGTCCTCATGCACGACAGCTACGACGTCTGCCTGGTGGCCAGGATGAACCCCCGAGACCTCATCCCCCCACCATCGGATCTGGTGGAGGAGGGCGGGGGGCGCTGAGGTCAGCGTCACCCGGGGGGGCCTCCCGTGCTGTCTGCGGAGGAGGCACTGGGCATGGGGGGTCCACACGTGCATCTGTCACCTGGGACGTGCGTGTGCATGCATAGTGGCCCCCAAGCAGAGCAGCGCGTGCTGGGCGCTGCAGGGGATGTGGGTTATGCAGACAGAGGGGACCCAGCCTTTGCAATGTGTTCCCCAAGGTCGGAGGGTAAGGACGGAGCTGCCCACTTGAGTCACAGTTGAGCAGCATCGGAAAACAGCCTACTCTCAAAATATAATTTAGGAATGTTGTTTGAGCAGCCCTTGGACACCCGTCTATTTCACTCGTCATCTCTGCTTCTGGAAGCCCACTGCGTGCAAAGAGTGCATTCTGGTCGCTATCCTTCACCAATTTCCCAAGAGTTTCACGTGCACAACACTCTTACTTAAGCAGGAACAGCCAGTGGATCCCCTCTAACTTCCCCAGGGGAGACCAGCGTAGACAGAGGCAGCCTTGGTGCAGAGCAGTGTGCCTGTGGCGTTGGTGTTCAGTCGCTCAGCCGTGTCCGACTCTTTGCGAGCCCGTGGCCTGCAGCACGCCAGGCCTCCCTGTCCATCACCAACTCCCGGAGTTTGCTCAGGCTCATGTCCATCGAGCCGGTGATGCCATCCAACCATCTCATCCTCTGTCGTCCCCTTGCCCTCCCACCTTCCATCTTTCCCAGCATCAGGGTCTTTTCCAATGAGTCGGTTCTTCACATCAGGTGGCCAAAGGATTGGAGCTTCAGCTTCAGCATCAGTCCTTCCAAGGAATATTCACAGTCGATTTCCTTTAGGATGGAGTGGTGGGATCTAGACGTGACTGTGAACTCTGGGAGACAGTGGAGGATGGAGGAGCCTGGAGCGCTGCAGTCCCTGGGGCCGCAGAGAGCAAGACCCGACCTAGAGGCTGAACAGCAGCGACAACCTCCCTTTGCTGATAGAGTTAGCAACCCAGCCTCAAGTGTTTCCCTGTCTGCCCCGTTCTCACCCGAGTTGAAGGCTGTCCCAGTGCGTGCTGGGGTGGGGGTGTTCATAAAACCGGGACCATTGCTGGTTCTCTTCTGTGTGAGACAGGATGGTTTGGGGCTGAGCAGGGGGCAGAGGGTGGGGCTGGGGGTAGTGATCCGGGCGCTGAAGCATCATGGTTCTCACTGACTGGCTTTATGGTGAGCAAGTGCTGTAAAATGAGTCATTAAATAAGATCTCATGGATAAAACGTTGCGCTCATTTTGTTTCTCCTACTGCAATTTAGGGTAGCTTTCATTTGAAGAGGGGTGCTCAGCACTCCCCGGGCGGGAATCAGAGTCAGGGAGGACCATCTTCAGGGACATCAGGAGACAGGCCCAGGGCCCAGGACATGGGTGGGTGGCCAAGGACAGGATGTGGTCCCGTCCCCAGGGCAGTCAAAGCCCCAGAGGAGATGGAACCAATCACAGAAGACCCCAAGGAGCAGAGGGAGAGACAGGAGCCGCAGAGACTGCGCGTCCCTGAGATGAGCGGCTGCTGCGGCCAGTGCCCAGAGGGGGGCGGGGGCGCAGCCTTGACCCTCGGAGTCTAGGAATGAGGTCTCCGGGACAGTGAGGGACAGACCCCCTCGCCTGCGGGGCGACCTCCAGTTGGCTCTAACAAGGGCCCCGGGACTCAAAGAAGGAGGTTGGCACTACCCCTGAGCCGTCGTGTGAGTGACTTGCTTCCTGGAGCAAAATGACCCTAACTAAGGGGGGGAGTGGGGTGTGCAGCCCAGGCTGGGGGGTGCAGCCCATGGTAGGGGGTCCTGGGGGGCTCCTCCCATGGGCAGGTGGACAGAAAGGGCAGCCTGTGCCCAGGCCCCGCTCGGGAAGGGCGTGGCCGGGCTGGGCGGGCCGGCTCCGCGTGCTCTCCTGGCGGCCGCTCCTGGGGCGCCCTCCCGCGCTGCGCCCTCCCGGGCTGGGCCGGCGGGTCCTGGAGCCCTGCGCGGCGGGGACGCGCGGTCAGTGGAGCAGCTGCTCCCCCTGGCGGCGTTCCCACAGCGAGGCCGCAGCCGGAGCGGGGACGCTGGGACGCGCCCCATCTCGGAGGGCCGGGGGGCCACCTCTGAGGACACCGCCTGGACGGCTGCGCTCAGGAGCAGCTCGGGCCCCCGGGGAGACAGCCCGCACGGGGGATGAGCAAAAAAAAAAAAAAAAAACCTGGGAGAACAGGGAAAGGGATGAGCAGGCTTCACAGAAAGGGAGCCTGGATGGGCCAGGAAACCAGGAAAAGGAGCTCATTCGCTTGGATTCAGCGGATGAATCCAAGGAGGATTCAAGGATGCTCCAAAGGAACAGCAAGTCCACCCGGGAGGAGGGGCCGCTTCACGCCCGTGCGGGCCACAGCGAGGCAGCCCCCGGGGGCGCCGGGCTGGCCCCTCGTGGTGGACGTGCAGGCGGGCCGGGCAGCCGCCGTGGCCTGAGCTCACGCTGACAGCAGGGTTTCTGGGATGTGGGGTCAGGAGGTGACCCAGCACCCAGAACAGGAGAATGCACGAGCGTCCAGGCACAGTCCTGCTTGCAAACCCCACAGAAGTGAAGCAGATGAGAGCAGGCACGCGTCTGCAGGGGCGAACCTCGGAAATACAGCGCCGAGGGCAGACAGGCAGCAAACCAGAAGCCGCGCAACACCACGTGGTCGGGCTGGAAACACACAGGGGCGCCCTGCGCGACTCAGACACAGGCAGCGTGAAGCGGAAGAGAAACAGTCTGGTGGGGGGACTCTGGGACCTGGCTGGCGGCCCGGAGGGAGGGGTACATGACGCAGGGGCGGCTCTGCAGGCTCAGGGCCTTCCGAGCGTTCCCGGGCCTCAGTGGCTCTGATCCACGCCGCACGACTCGGGGTAATATCTGTGTTGGGTGTTTCAGGTCAGTTCATTCGCTCAGTCATGTCTGACTCTTTGAGACCCATGGACTGCAGCATGCCAGGCCTCCCTGTCCATCACCAACTCCCGGAGTTTACCCAAACTCCTGTCCGTCAAGTTGGTGATGCCATCCAGCCGTCTCACCCTCTGTCATCCCCATCTCCTCCCGCCTTCAGTCTTCCCCAGCATCAGGGTTTCCATGGCATCTCTTACCCTGTTCTCTATACTTCTACTCTTATGATACATTTTGTAATCGTTTGGTTACAGCATTTCTCGAACGTTGTTTGGAGTGAGACCCACACAGCGAGAGCTCCTTGGACTAACCTGGCCTGGCGCCCACTGGTCAGCGTGTGGCCTGGTCACTCAACTTGTTGCACTTGTTCATGTTGGTGTCAGGGAGACGCTCCGACTGACCCTGTCGAGAGAAGTGAGGGAGTCGGTCCTCCAGGGAGTCGTACGGGGCCTGCGATGAGCCAGGCAGGGGGCAAGGTGGACACAGAGGCTTCGAGGCTGGGGGCGGGGGGGGGCGAGTGCGGTAGCTGACCCACGCCCCCACCACGTGGGCCACCTCCAAGGGCAGCCAGCAACGACAGGCGCGTCCCGACACAGAGGCTCCTTTTCAGCGAACTTACAACCTCCTGTCTGTGTCCAGGACAGGTCCCCACGGGGCACACGCGTCTTTCCTTCTCTCCAACCTGAGCTCACTTCCCTTTACACCTGGAAGACCAGCCTTTCTAGGACAATCGGGCAGAGGAGGCGGGAACCTAAGGAAGCACTCAGTGGGCGGGATGGTCCCCACACTTCAGGGTTTACAGCAGTAATGAGCAAACTTTCTGCGTCAAGAGCTGAATGGCAAATATTTCAGGCTTTGTGGGCTAGATGGTCTGAGTTACAGTCTTTGCTGGTTTCTGTTGAGGGGGGGGGAGGTGTTTTCCACATCCTTTAAAAGTGCAATTCTTGCACTGAGGCCTGTAGGGTTACAGAGATCACTTGGGGTATGCACCCTAGGGACCTAGGGACCTAGGCTAGTGACCCCAGCCGAGACGCTCTGTGTCGGGAAGTCCAGAAGGCCCGAGACCACGTTTTCCAGAGCAGCTGCCTCCCTCTACCCCAGCCTCTGCCCTCCAGCTCACCCCACCCCTACCCAGACCCTCCTGCGGGGAGAGGGGGTCCCCCTGGCCCCTCCTGTCCATCCCCTGGGACCCCAGGAAGGCCCACCAGGCCTGAGCCACCCGGATACAGGCCTGGCGTCCCCTGCAGACCTGGCATGGCCTACAGCCGGCAGCCGGACGGGTTGTGTGACCGTGGCTCTGCTGGCCAAAGCCCAGCCCTGCCCAAGACGGGCAATGGGCCTCCCCACTCAGCTCTCCACCACCCGCCTGCGGTTCCCTTTCCTCCTTCCACCCTCACCCTGCAGGTTTTATTCCATTCCTACATCTCAGCCAAGCAAGCAGAGGGCCAAGACCTCGATCAGTCTGCTCCGTGTCTTTCCATCACCCTTCAGCTTGGGGAGGGAGGCCGCAGGGACATGCAAACGGCTCCCGGGATGGCCAGCAGGGGGCACAGCTGAGCAGGGGCGGGATGGAGGAGTCGGAGTTGTTCAGGGTCCAGAGACGGAAGACGCGGCTAGGCTGCGGCAGCCCGGAAACTGTACGCCCGGCTTCCAGAAACATCTTCCACTGAGCCCAGGCTGGTGGGCATAAAGGCTGAATTTCCAGCAAAGAAAGAAAAAAAACAAGCCTCTGCGAAGGAGTCGAGCGGATCATCAGCAGAAGAGAGAAACAGGCCAGTGCAGCTTTGTAGCGGTTTTATTGAGATTAAATTCACACATCGCAACGCTCGCCTACTGAAAATGCACAGTGATTCGGTGTTCAGAGCTGTGCGACCATCACAACCACCAAGCGCGGGGCATTTTTTTATCACCCTGAAACGAAATCCCAAGGAGAGAAGGAAATAATGGGGAGAAGACACTTGGGACTGCGAGGCTGGGGTGGGCAGACCTCATGCCGACCACAGCTCTCTGCTCCGCCTGTGTGCTCTCACACAGACAGCAGCTGAAACCAGCCTACTTGGGCTCGTTAGAAAAAAGAGACCCCCACACCCTCCCGGTGCCCTTCACTTCCTGCATCCCCACCCCGCCCCTGGCAAACACTGACCTGACCTCTGCCTCCACGGGCGGCCTGTTCTGGAGGCTTCGCACAGCACGCCCCGGGCACTGGCTCCTTTCGCCGAGCACCATGCTTCCAGGGCCCAGCTGCGCTGAGGAAGTCAGCACTTCACTTCTTTCTGCTGCAGCCAAAAGAACGGGCCACCTTTTATCTTCATCTTTTTCAGTCACACCAGCGCATGTGGAACCTCCCTGCCCAGGGGTCAAACCCAAGCCCTCTGGAGTGGAAGCCCAGAACCTGGGCCACTGGACCACCAGGGAGCTTCCTATTTGTCTATTTTTATTGACCTCCTCCTTACTCGCTGGGCTACCGCCGCTTTTTGACTATGGTGAATAGTGCTGCTACGAACACTCCTGTGCAAGCTTTTGTTTGAACGTCTGTTTTTAATTCTTTGAGGCTTGTACTTAAGCATGGAATTCCTGGGTCAGAGGATAAAGAATGTGCCTGCATTGCAGAAGACACAGGAGATGCGGGTTCAATTCCTGGGTCAGCAAGGTTCCCCTGGAGGAGGGCACGGCAACCCAGTCCAGTATTCCTGTCTGGAGAATCCCATGGACAGAGGAACCTGGAGGGATACAGTCCACGGGGTCGCAAAGAGTCGGACTTGACTGAGTGATTAAGCATGCAGGACAGGTCACATGAAGAACATTTGACGGTTAAGCCCTAAGTCATTCCTTTAATTTTGACATTTAATCGCTAGTCATCTGGTCACTGATGAACAGCCAGACGTGTTTTCCTAAGTATCGACAGTGTCTTACATTTCAACCAGGAGCTGCCTGTAGGCAGCCCTACATCTGGGGAAACGACCAGGAGGCCTGGACAGGGCACTGAGTGGTTGCTCACAGCTCTCCTTCCAAGGAGCAAGCATCGTTTAATTTCATGGCTGCAGTCACCATCTACAGCGACTTTGGAACCCCCAAAATAATCTGCCACTGTTTCCATTGTTTCCTCATCTATTTGCCATGAAGCAATGGGCCCAGATGCCATGATCTTAGTTTTCTGAATGTTGAGTTTTACAGCAACTTTTTCACTCTCCTCTTTCGCTTCATCAAGAGGCTCTTTAGTTCCTCTTCACTTTCTGCCATAAGGGTGGTGTCATCTGCATATCTGAGGTTATTGATATTTCTCCCGGCAATCTTGATTCCAGCTTGTGTTTCTTCCAGTCCAGCGTTTCTCATAATGTACTCTGCATAGAAGTTAAATAAGCAGGGTGACAATATACAGCCTTGATGTACTCCTTTTCCTATTTGGAACCAGTCTGTTGTTCCATGTCCAGTTCTAACTGTTGCTTCCTAACCTGCATACAGATTTCTCAGGAGACAGGTCAGGTGGTCCGATATTCCCATCTCTTGAAGAATTTTCCAATTTGTTGTGATCCACACCATCAAAGGCTTTGGCGTAGTGAATAAAGCAAAAGTAGATGATTTTCTGAACTCTCTTGCTTTTTCTAATAGAGGATGTTTAGCTAGAACTTACAAAGAATTGTCAAAACTCAATAATAAAATCCAAACAATCCATCTTGTTAACGGGCAAAATGCCTGAAAAGATGGTAACCCCCCCCCAAAAAAAGATCTACAAATGCAAATATGCACACGAAGAGAGGCTCAATAGAATGCGTCAGTAGGAAAATACAATTTAGAACCACAGTAAGAACTTAGAGCCTGTTAGACACAGTGAGGGGCTTCCCTGGGGGCTCAGACGGTAAGGAATCTGCCTGCAACGTGGAAGACCCAGGTTTGATCCCTGGGTCGGGAAGATCCCCTGGAGAAGCAACTGGCAACCCACTCCAGTACTCTTGCCTGGAGAATCCCGCGGGCAGAGGAGCCTGGTGGGCTATAGTCCATGGGGTCATAAAGATTTGGACACGACTGAGCGACTAACGCACACACATGTACAGAGTGAAGTGCGTCAGAGAGAGAAAAGCAAATGCCGTATAGTAACACATCTATGTGGGATCTAGACAAACGGTGCCAACGCACCTTCTTACAGGGCAGGAACAGACACACAGACGTGGATGGTGGACTTGCGGACACGGGTAGGGAAGGGGGCGAACTGAGAGGAGCGCTGACATGTACACGCTATTGTGCGTGGGACGGACAGCTGGTGGGAGGCCTCTGGGCAGCGCAGGGCGCTCACTGCGGTGCTGTGATGACCTGGGCGGGGCGGGCAGGGAGGCCCACGAGGCAGGGGCACGTGGATACGTACAGCCACGTCACGCTGTCCTACAGCAGAAGCTAGCACGACACCGTGCAGCAACGTCCTCCCGTGTAAGACACACACGGTGACGCCGCATGAGAAAGACGGACATTTTTTTAAAAGCCCGACACGAGCAACTGCTGGTGAGGCTGCAGAGCAACTGGAATTCTCGGACGCGGCTGGTGGGTCTGCAAAGCTGTGAAGAGGCAAGCTCTGCAGACGGGCTCCAACAACTCGGTGAATTGGGTATCAGCCGAGCCGGAGGAGCCAGTCGCAGAGCCCACACACTGCACGGCTGTGTTCATATGGAGCCGTGGAGGTAAAACCGCGGGGACAGAAAACCCGTCCGTGGTTGGCAGGAGCTGAGACGGGGCAGGAGGCGCTGCCCACGGGGCACGTGGAGCTAGCTCTTGTGTGTCTTGACTACAGTGGGGGCTGAGGGGCTGCATGCTTCCGTCGCCCGTTGCACAGCTGTCCAGGAAGAAAGGTGAGCCTTGGGGGCTCCCCTGGTGGCTCAGTGGCAAAAGAATCCACCTGCCAGTGCAGCGGGCACGAGCTCAACCCCTGGTCCGGGACGATCCCACAGGCGGCGGGGCAGCTCAGCCCATGGGCCACGACTGCGGAGCCTGTGCTCCAGGGCCCGGGACCCGAGACGAGCACAGCCACTGCAATGAGGCCGGCACGCGACCATAGTAACCCCCGCCGGCCGCAGCGAGAGGAAGCGCGCACAGCAAGAGGCCCAGCACAGCCAAAAATAAATACATTTTCTAAAAAGAGCAAATCACTGCACGCACAGCGACGCGGACGGCTCTCACAGACGTGTGTGAATGAAACGAGCCAGACACACAAGGGGCCACGCTGAGTGCTTCCGTGCACTCAGAGCTCCAGAACGTGCAGAAGTCATCAACGACAGCAGAGGCTAGAACAGTATGTACCTGGGGGAGGTCTCAAAACTGGGACCATGCAAGGAGCCTGTGGAGGCACCGAGGTCCCCGCCTTGGTCCTGGACGTGGTGACCCGAGTCTCAATGCATGTGAATGCTTTTCCTGCCGTGTATCTTACTTAGGCTCAGCGATGCAGGCCCCAGCCGCCCTTGTGTGACGGGGGACTGGAGTCCGGCCTATGAGAGCTACCTGGACGGTTTGTGTGTGCAGTTTCTGGAGAGGGTCTTTAAAAGGAGGACTGCAACTCTCCCTTCCTCCGTCACGCTGGCTGGCGGGAATGTAGACGCAAGACTGGCACTTGAGCAGCTATGCTGGACAATGAGGTGTTGCAGGCAACTGGGCAGTAACAGAAGGGGCCTGGGCCTCTGAGACCACGGAGCCTGGCGGCCACGCTAAGACAGCTACCTCCAGACTCCTGGAAACTGACAAGAGAAACCAAGTGTGCGAGCTGCTGTTATTTGGGGTTTTCTGTAACAGGCAGCCAGACCTACTCCCAAGTGATACAGATGCCGGGAAGGACATGTGAGCTCTAGAAGCCTGTGGCGGGTGGGCTGCATGGGGCCGCCTGGGAGTGTGGGAGGGCAGTTACTGGGCGTCCTGGCAGTGGACGCTGGGCCGGAAGGCACTCTGGACGTCGCAGTGGATGCAGACGTGAGGACCACAACAGAGCAGTGAGGTGGGTTCAGATTTCCAGGAATTGGGAAAGTAAGGACTCTGTATGAACACGGCAGGAAGCAAGACGCGGAGGAGGTTTGTGAAGCAAGAGGGTAACCCTGATTCCCCTTTCCATCGACTCCTGAGCCAGCAGTACTGACCGATGGACGCCTGAGGAAGCACCCGGCGTGCTGAGTGCCTCACACGCTCCCCTCCCTGAGTGCTTAGCGCCAGACACAGCTCAGGTGAGCACGACTTGGGCTAGGCTACCGCCCTTGGTTCTGGGGCCCGTCAGAGACCTGGGCGGGAGGCTGTGCCTTCTGACTCCAAAGTCTGAGCTCAGAATCCTGACGACGGCGCTCTTCCAACACAGTGGGTTGAGCACTGAGACCCCGGCAGGTCTCGAAGATAGAAGGTGACCCCCCGCCCCGTGGGTCTGGATCTACCCACTGGGAGCCGCTGGCACTTGGCGACCCTTTCACGCCGCGGGGCGCCTGGCGTCAGGCCCCCTTGTGTCCAAGTCCCTCCTGCACCCAAGAACAGACACAGCCCCTCTGGTCTTCAGCCACTTCCCTCGGTGGCCCCCACCTCCTCCCGGGGGGAAACTGGCCTCGGGGAAGAGACGGGCAAGGCAGAGCAGCTGACATGGCCCCTGACCCGACCCCTGGAGCCCAGTGCCAGCCCTACAGCCCCCGGGGGCCCGACTCCCTCAGCAGATACGCCCCGAAGCCCCCGGTGCCTGTTGCTTGAAGCCAGTGCAGAAGGGCCAGGGCTGCCCCACTTCTCGGGGCCCAAGGGCAGGGCAGCGCCCAGACCGGAGGCTCAGCCAGCCCGCACTCGGGGCACCTCTCCCCTGCACCCCAGCCCCATCGGGAGGCCAGCGGAGCCCGACGCCCCCTCCCCTGAGACGCCAGGCCAGTGTCCCCACAGAAGGTGCTGGAAGCAGCCCCTGTGCTCGGGGGTCAGCGGAGGGTCAGGGACTCCCTGGGCCTCAGCCCGCTGCAACCGCCCAACTCCCAGGAAATACCAGTAGGATCTGGTAATTAAAAAGCTCCAACTTTTTTTTCTCCTTTGTGCTTAGCCCAGTTTCACCTGCCCGCAGGAAGCCGCATGCAGGGCCCTCGCACCCGTCACCTCAGAGGTCCTGGTGTAACGACCGCGCGGACCCCGCACCACCTTGGGCCACGAGAGACGCGGGGCACGGACCCCCTCTCGTGAGAACGGCTGGCCAGGGGGTGCGGGCTCTGGGGGCGTGAGCCGCCTCTCCCTTCTTAAGGCAAAGGCTTCCTCTGCCTCTGAACTGACTCACGCGCGTTCTGTGGGCTCCAACCACCCAGGGCAGGACCCTGGCCGGGGACCAGCTTGAAAGTGTTGGGAACACTGATGGGCTTCGGTGGGCTGGAACCTTTTGGGAGCAACGTTGTCCAGGTAAGGAGGACACCCACCTGCAGAAAACCACAGGCGCCAGGAACGGGGGGAGGCCGTGGGGACAGGGTGAGGATATTCTAGAAGGTATGGCCGGTCCTGCAGGCCAGGTCAGCCTGCATCCCGAGAGGCCCGCACACAGCCCTCTTCCATTCCAGCTGAGAACACGGGCCTTTCGTGTTTAAAATTATCACCTGCTTCAGAGTCAAACCAGGTGCGGCTCATCCTCAAGAAACATCGCAACACACGCCAAGGACTTGAGAAATGTTTGCTGCTGCTGACCCTCCCAGAAACTCCCACCTTCGGAGTTCTATTCCAAAGAAATAATAAGAGGGTATGTAGGCAACATTTTGGTCATGAAGAGATTCATCCCAGTGTGATTTGTAACAGTGAAGACTCTAAACCCCTGACTTCAGGGAAATCGCGCGCGCACACGCGCGCTCTCTCTCTCTCTCTCTCTCTCTCTCTCTCTCTCTCTCTATATATATATATATATATATATCACACCATGGATATAACACCACTATGTATCCCTGGCGGAGAAGGCAATGGCACCCCACTCCAGTACTCTTGCCTGGAAAATCCCACGGATGGAGGAGCCTGGTGGGCTGCAGTCCATGGGGTCGCTAAGAGTCGGACACGACTGAGCGACTTCGCTTTCATTTTTCACTTTCATGCATTGGAGAAGGAAATGGCAACCCACTCCAGTGTTCTTGCCTGGAGAATCCCAGGGACGGGGGAGCCTGGTGGGCTGCTGTCTATGGGGTCGCACAGAGTTGGACACGACTGAAGTGACTTAGCATAGCATAGCATAGCATGTATCCCTGGAGGCACCTCCCATGAGTAGAATATTCAAATGTGGTTTATGGGAAAAAAATGTTAGTGATACGAGGGAAATAGTAGACAGTAACATTGAGAATACTTATCTAAATATTAAAACTTTTGAAAATCAAAAATTATTTAAGATACAAAAGCAATACAGAAAAAGACATGTGGTCGCGATTACGTTACAAATAGGCGCGGAACAAAGAGACAAGAAACCGACCTTCCTTCCAGACGGGCGAATGGCGGGGGACTTTTCGTCACTCGCCTGTGCATTTACGCGTCTTCTAACACCCTTAACACCCCAAGTTACTTTATAATCAGAACAGGGGCGTCGTGCTTGCTGAGACCCCGGCTTCCTACCAGTGAGAAGACACTGCTCTGCTCACCTCCACCCTGTCACCATTCCTCCCTGCCGGGACTCAGAGCCTGGCTAGACCCCCTCACCCCGTGCGGTGACTGCCACGGGGGAGAAGACGCCTCAGGACCACAAGCCAGGGCAGGCTTTCGGGGGCCCTGCTGCCCTCCTGGGTGGGGCCAGCCCGAGACGCCGGGCCTCTCGGAAAGACCTGACAGCCTGGGCTTACGTTCCTCCCTGGCACCAGGCTGGGGTGCGTCAGGCTGCATCCTGATTCACTCTGCCCCAGTCCCCACCACCCCCAGTGCACACCCAAGCTCGCTTCCCTCGTTTACAAGGCCCCAGGATTCACTCGCACTTGTGGGCCCAGGTGAGACTTGACGCTCATACGTTAGGACGCTTATTTTTCCTGCTTTATGAAGGAACAGTCCAACAGGGAAGAATGAGCTTTAGCAGAAACACGCAACGGTGAGAAGGGCGGGTCTCGGCACCGGTTTTGGGTGTCGTGGGGCCCAGCTGCAGCAAGGGCAACACCCGCCCCGCAGGCCAGTTGCGACCAAATCCCGGATCTCACGCGCTTACAGGCAGCTTCGTCTCTTGTACCGGCCCTGAATTCATGGGGTCGCAAAGAGTCGGACACGACTGAGCGACTGAACTGACCCTGAATTTGCCCTTAACCGGCTACCCTCAAACCCTCCCAATGATACTGTTAACTGCCGTCTTATTCGATGTTCGTTGATTGTTGTTCATGCTGAAGGAGGAGACAGAACAGGCTCTATTTTGAAAGCAAGACTCCATCTTGGGCCGGACTGTGGACTCTGAGCTCTATGCCCAGAATCTATGGAAACGACCTACCATCTGGAAAACCAGGCCCCCGGAAGGAAGAGCCCCAGGGCTTGTACCTGGACTCTCCGCCTAAAAGAATATCCTAATTATCTGTGTAACCGAATAGAATCGTGCATTCTATTATGCTTACTGGGGTGTGACCACAGGCCTCTTGATAATTGTCCACTGTTAACCACCTAGGCCTAAGGCTTATGAATCATGGGTTAACTTTGATTGTATCTTTCTTTTCCTTTGTTCAGACTAGTTTCAGGGAATTTGGGGAGGTGGGTTTGAGCATATAAGGTTTTCACAGAAACTGGTCGGGGTCCCTGGCTAAGAGGAGACTCTGCTTGGGCCCGCAGGCGTAAGAAGCCGCACTGCACTATCTGCATTGTCCTTCTGGGTGAGTCGCTTCCCGGAGCGCGTGGCTACAAGTGTCAAGCCTCCGGCTTTTTTGCCCATCCAAGCTGAACCCCTAGGAGACAGATACAAGTCGGTCCCATAGTTCCTCAAAAGAGTTTTGGAAGGATGAGGCATCCCTGTGCACACACTTCCTTCACCCGACACGGAATATTTCCTAGTAAGTGTATTTCCAGATCAACGGTATTTGTGTCATGTTATTAAAAAACAAACTTACGTATGTGACTAGACTGCACTCAAGTGTAATTTGCTTCTATGTAAATCAGACTGAATTTGTTTGCACTTTAAATGTGGTTTCTGAGAGGGGATGAAGGTGTCACAGACGGTCGGTAACTACGCACAAGCCAGGGACTGTCTGCAGTACGCCGCCTGCCAGTAACGGACATCCTAGCAGAACGCTGTGGAGCGCAGTGGTGCCCACGACCAGTGGCCGCTTGGGGACGACAGGAGCCTGACTATACAAACGTACCACACGGCCCTCAGGAGACACCGCGGCACCAGACGGAGCCCTTTCCTGGTCTCGCTGCCGTCAAAACTAGCAACCACCGTACGCTGTTTGCTCGCTTCTTCGCCTCTAGATCATCCCAACGATCTGTCCATAAGGCTGGACTCTTCCTCCTGCCTAGTGAAGTCTGTTAAGCCCTCAAGTGAATTTTCCCACTTCAGTATATCTTTTACTCCCTAATTCCGGTTTTTACTGATACTCTCTATTTGGTGAGCATGTTCTCACGTGCACGCACGTGTAGCTGTTCAGTAGTGTTCGACCCTGTGACCCTTTGGACTGTAGCTTGCCACGCTCCTCTGTCCGTGGGATTTCCCAGGCAAGAATATTGGAGTGGATTGCCATTTCCCTCAAGGGGAATCTTCCCAACCTATGTATCAAACCCTCATCTCCTGCGTGGGTGGGCAGATTCTTTTCCACTGAGCCACCAGGGAAATGTTTAAGTCTCTAGACCTGACTTACTCTGTACACATTTAAAACAGCTGACTTAGTCCTGGTCTAAGTCCAACGTCTGGGTGTCCTTAGGGATAGCTTCTATGGACGGCTCGTTTCCTGTGTGTACACCATATTTTCTTTTCATTTCTCTTTCTTGGCATGTTTCATAATATGTTGTTGACAGTGTGGTATTCTAAGCAATATAAAGTAGCAACTCCGGAAGTCAGACTCGCTCCCCTCCCCAAGGTTGGCTTCAGTTTCTGTTGCTGTCCTGATTTACCTGAACTGACTCTGGAAAGCAATGTGTGAGCACTGAAGTCTCTGTGGAGACACCTAGTAATCAGACAGGGCTCGCAGAGTGCTGAGGGCCCAGCCCTGGGTAAGTCTGCCCAGCCCTCATGCCTGCTGTGGGGCCTCGAGGTCCATAAGAGAAGCACAGCGCCTCTCAGGTCTTCCTACAGCCTTGGGCACGCGCCTGCTCTGCCCCGAGAAAAGGCCTTCCAAAAGAGCCGATGCTTTAGGGCTTCTCAAAGGCCCCTGGACCCTGGTTGCCCATTCCCCTCCTCCTTTAAACTTCTGGCTTAAGCATTATTCACTCCCTTGGGTGGGCAGTCGTGATGTTAAACCACCGCTGGGGAAAAGGCTTTTTGCATTGGATGAACTCTGAGCTCCAAGTAAGTTCAAATAAAAACAGCTTTGCAAGTAGGGTCTTCCAGAGAACCTCCAGGCAACTCAAACAGTCTGAGTCTCAAATATTCTTTTTTCTTTTTTACAACTAAGTCACAAAAATCGCTTCTGAAGTAACTTTTAACCAGCAGGCTTAATTTACTATTGTGTTCAGCCTCAATCCATGAAGCTTCACAAAGCAGTTAGCCAAATCTCGAGATTCAGCTGAAAAGTTCATCACTCATTTTCCCACCAAAACCCTTTTTATATTACTGATTAGACAACCCAATAGGTTTTCTCCTGGAATCGATACTTCGTTTCAGTGCACTTACTTTTTATCTACATCCGTTTCAAAGTTTCCTTTGATTGTTACGCAAACTTAAGCCTACGCTTGGAATCCCATGGACAAGAGGAGCCTGGCCGGCTACAGTCCATAGGGGTTGCAGAATGTCTCCTAAATTCATGTTAAAGCCTTAACCCTCCCCCACAGTGTGATGGTTTTAGGAGGTGGGGCCTTCGGGAGGTAATCAGGGCTGGGTGAGGTGGGAAGGGTAGACATTGTACAGACCAGAGCCCTTCTTTTGGGTCATTTCTTCTCAAAGTGTAAGAATCATCTTGAGAACTTGCTGCAACACCACTTCCTCAGCCCCTTCTGCGCTGATTCTGAGTCAGACCTTGGGCCTGGGAACCTGCATTTCTACCAAGGTCTTAGGGAACACCAGCGCTTCTCCTCTGTGGCTCACTTTTTACCTGGTGTTCAGCCCCAGAGGAGCGACCAGTGTGTGGTGTGTTTTCTCAGGAGTCTCTCGCCGCGCACCTGGGAGGGCATTCTAGCCTGCGTGCTGAGACATCAGCCTTCATCCCTGCTGCGGGGGCTGTGGCTCACCAGGGCGGCCAGGTCTCAGCGGCAGCTGCAGGGAGAGGTGCCCTTCAGCCGGCCGTCTCCCCCTCTCCCCGAGCAGGGGCCCTGCGTGGCTAAGCTGCCCTCCGTTCCCCACTACAGCGCTGCGGCCAGTCTGTGCCGAGCAGTCCCAACGCGCTGCTTTCGGGAAGCAGAATTGGAGGAATGACTGCCAAGCGCTCCATGGCTTGAGGCACAGAGCTGCAGCTGATTAAACTCCTGCCATTTCTTCACTCCTTGGCAGTAATGGATTCTGTCCATTTGCAAGGATTTTAAACAAATACAAATCTTGGGCTTCCAGGCGGGACAGTGGTAAAGAATCCACCTGCCAATGCAGGAGGATGACAAGACATGGGTCTAAGCCCTAGGCCAGGAAGACCCCCTGGAGGAGGAAATGGCAGCCCAGTCAAGTGTTCTTGCCTGGGAAATCCCAAGGACAGATGAGCCTGGTGGACTGCAGTCCCTGGGATCCCAAAGAGTCAGGCACAGCCGAGCATGCATATGCAGGAGCTATGAGAGAACCCGCTTTCTCTGCTCTGAGGTCCCCCAGAGAAGTCACAGTCTGCAGCCCACAAGAGTGTTCTCACGGGACCCCACGGTGCTGGCCCCGATCTCAGACTCCCAGCCTCCAGAACTGTGAGAAATACCAGTCTTTTATTTAGAAGTCACCCAGCCGATGGTGTTCTGTTAACAGAAGCCTGACAGACTACAGCAATTTACATATCATATGTTCAATCATTCCATAGTCATTATACGATGGCAGCTCTAATAGTTAAGCTATTTTCTCATAAAACTAAAATATTGATATTCCCATTTAAAACATCTCTCATTAAAGGCCAACACTCTTAAAACCTCTGCACTTCAGCTCCTATCAGAGTGAACACACAGCTCACCTATTTCCAAACTGCCGCTGCTGCTCTTGCACTTCAAACTGTCCAGCAAGGTTCAATTTTATTAATTAATCCACAGCTCGTTCTGATATTTGCATGACGCGTGGTAAGAAATACAATTTGTTGAGAAAAGTACAAGAGTTAACTTAATTTAGATCTTGTATCACTTTATCCAAAATTAATTAAGTTCTATCACAGATTTTTTCACCTGAACCACATGCTTTAACAGCATCCTGATGAAATGTACATATTTAGCACTTTGATCTTTTAACACATAACTTCTGAGCACTATTTGTAGCCAAAACTTGTCATTAGCACTAACTCAAATTCCTGGTTGAAAAAAAATCAAGTCATTTTTTACTCCAGGACTACAGATTTTATGTATTCAGTTGGCCAAAATGTTCATTTGGGTTTTCTGTAACATCTCATGGAAAAACTCAAATGAACATTTTGGCCAACCCAACAATATGTATTTAACACAAGTTTTATTCTGTGCAGATTATTGCACAGAATCAAAACAAGTTCCAGGCTGGTACTCACTACTATTATAATTCCTTCTTTGTTCTGCAGACTAACAAGACTCAGATTTATTATATTTAAAAATATTAAAAATTATCCAGATTTTGTCATCTCTTCACTTTAGATAGTTGTTCTTAATATTTATGATACAATCTTAAGTGTATAGCACAAAAAAACTGCATACTTGCTGCTATAGTTTAAAAGAATTACACTGGGCAGACAAAATTTTAAGTCAGTGATTCTCCTAAAGCAATCTGCATTCTGTTAACACAAACAACTTAGCCACAGTCCCTTCAGTGACACAGACCAAACTGTGCCATGAATGTTCCTCAGATGTGGTTACAACAGCAGGTTCATATTCTACGGTACTAACGGCCTAAAACTGTCAGCACAAACCACTGGGTTTATATGAAAATTTATATTAGCTAATTGTAACAGTACAATTGTACAGGAGCAGTGATCAAAACCATCCCCAAGAAAAAGAAATGCAAAAAGGCAAAATGACTGTCTGAGAAGGCTTTACAAATAGCTGAGAAAAGAAGAGAAGCCAAAGGCAAAGGAGAAAAGGAAAGATATACCCATCTGAATGCAGAGTTCCAAAGAACAGCACGGAGAGATAAACAACAATGCAAAAAAACAGGAAAACAATAGAATGGAAAAGACTAGAGATCTCTTCAAGAAAATTAGAAATACCAAGGGAACTTTTCAGGCAAAGATGGGCACAATAAAGGACAGAAACAGTACGGACCTAACAGAAGCAGAAGATACTAAGAAAAGATGGCAAGGATACACAGAAAAACTATATAGAAAAGATCTTAATGACCCGCATAACCATGATGGTGTGATCACTCACCTAGAGCCAGACATCCTGGAGTGCAAAGTCAAGTGGGCCTTAGGAAGCATCACTACGAACAAAGCTAGTGGAGGTGATGGAATTCCACCTGATTTATTTCAAATCCTAAAAGATGATGCTGTTAAAAGTGTTGCACTTAATATGCTAGCAAATTTGGAAAACTCAGCAGTGGCCACAGGACTGGAAAAAGTCAGTTTTCATTCCAATCTCAAAGAAGGGCAATGCCAAAGAATGCTCAAACTACCACACAACTGCACTCATTTCACATGCTAGCAAAGTAATGCTCAAAATTCTCCAAGCCAGGCTTCAACAGTACATGAACCAAGAACTTCCAGATGTTCAAGCTGGGTTTAGAAAAGGCAGAGGAACAGAGATCAAATTGCCAACATCCGCTGGATCATAGATAGAAAAAAGAAAAGAGAGTTCCAGAAAAACATCTGCTTCACTGACTATGCCAAAGCCTTTGACTGTGTGGATCACAACATACTGTGGAAAATTCTTAAAGAGATGGGAATACCAGACCACCTTACCTGCCTCCTGTGAAACCTTTATGCAGGTCAGGAACAACAGTTAGAACTGTGCATGCAACAACAGACTGGCTCCAAATGGGGAAAGGAGTGTATTGTCTGTACATTGTCACCCTGCTCATTTAACTTCTATGCAGACCACATCCTGTGAAATGCCAGGCTGGACGAAGCCAAGCTGGAATCAAGACTGCCAGAAGAAATACCAATAACCTCAGATATCCAGATGATATTGCCCTAATGGCAAAAAGCAAAGAGGAATTAAAGAGATTCTTGATGAAAGTGAAAAAAGAGAGTGCAAAAACTGGCTTAAAACTCAACATTCAAAAAAAACTAAGATCATAGCATCCAGTCACATCACTTCACAGCAAATAGACAGGGAAACAATGGAAACAGTGACAGACTTTTGTTTTCTTGGGCTCCAAAATCACTGCGGACAGTTATTGCAGCCATGGAATTAAAACACGCTTACTCCTTGGAAGAAAAGCTATGACAAACCTAGACAAAGTATTAAAAAGCAGACATTACTTTGCTGACAAAGGTCCGGATATTCAAAGATATGGTTTTTCCAGTCGTCGTGTATGGATGTGAGAGTTGGACCACAAAGAAGGCTGAGCGCGAAAAACTGATGCTTTTGAGCTGTGGTGTTGGAGAAGATTCTTGAGACTCCTTTGGAGAGCAAGGCGATCAAACCAGTCAATCCTAAAGGAAATCAACCCTAAATATTCATTGGAAGGATTGATGCTGAAGCTCCAGTACTTTGGCCACCTGATGCAAAGAGCCGACTCATTTGAAAAGACCCTGACGCTGGGAAATACTGAAGGAAGAGGAGAAGGGGATGACAGAGGATGAGATGGCTGGATGGCATCACCGACTCAATGGATGGGAGTTTGCGCATGGTCTGGGAAATGGTGAAGGACATGGAAGCCTGGTGTGCTGCAGTCCATGTGGTCACAAAGCACTGAATATGCAACTGAAGAACAACAGTACAATTACTACGATAATTTTTACCATAAAGCATTTCAACAGTTTCACTATTAGGATGGTGCATGGTCATATGTGCTAATATCAGCTCTGAGCTACCTGCTGAATTGTGTCCAGGGGCTGACACAAAACTGCAGCAGTTATTACCAAGAGGTCCTGCACGGGAAGATGGGGCTGCTCTCAGAAGCAGGCCGAGGAGGCTCGGACTTAACGTTTTTCTCTGGGGGATGCATAGCAAGTGCTACCACACCCGGTCACTTCACTGAAATTCCTGCCCACCTCTGCTGGCATTTGTATTTTCCACCCACGGGTTAGGTTTCCAAAAAAGGAGTTCCCGTCTTAGAAAAAACCCTGAGGGAAAGCTGTACAAATCCTGGCTACCTGCTAGAAACGGGAGGGAAGGGAAAAGAGAAATAGCAATCCCTAAACTAATACTGCGGAACACCTCGCCACCCCGGATCTCCTACTCCATCCGTCCCAGCTCCAGGCTGCGCTCCGGGAACCCCACCTAAACCCAGGCAGCAGCGCCAGCCTGCTCCAGACGCTGACGGCACGGAGTCTCCTTCCTCCGATTACCTGTCGCGAGCCACCGGCGATCACAGCTGCTCGGACATAAACCCCAAACTCCGCGCCCAGCACCCCTCGCCCCGCCCAACGGCCCCAAGAGCCTTGAACCTTATCGCTACCCTCACACAGCCCTCCGCCAAGCAGGCCTCCTCTCCCCGGAGACCTCGGGCAGGCGCAGCGTCTGCCGCAATCGCAACGGCGCCTTTCCCGGGGCGCCTCCTCCGGCCTCAACCCCTCCCCACAGTCGGCGGGGCCCGCGCCCCAAGCAGCCGCGGGTTTGCTCGATGAGCCCACCAAAGGATGCCCGTGGTCCCGTCGCCGCGCACCTGCCGGACGCCAGGGACCCAGATGGCCCCAGGACAGGCCTGCACTAATGAGCTCATGGTCTACACCCGCGAAACGAACTACAGCTGCCCCGAAGCGTGGGGCGACAAGCCGGCGTAGGGCACGTCTTCCGGGTCCCAACACGCGGGTCCAACTGCGCAGGCGCACGCCCCCTTCTCGGCGGGCTCCGCGCCTCGCCCCGCCCTCCGGCCTCACTCCCGACAGGCCGCGCGGCCCCGCTGCACGCCGGGAGTTGTGGTCTCGGTTCGGGCGATGCGCGCGGGCGCGGCGCGTGGCAGGAAGCGGAAGCGGAAGCGGCCGCCGCGGCGCTAGCACTGACGTGTCTCTCGGCGAGGCGCGGCGCTCCAGAGCAGGCCCGGCGGCAGCGGAGCCGGAGCGCGACCGAGGCGGAGCGAGACCTGGAGCCGAGCAGCCGCCGCCATGGGGAGTGAGTCCCTCGGGGCAGCACGGGCGCGGGCGGGACCCCGCTCCCCTGGCAGGGAAGCCCACGCGGCCCCTCGCCCCTGCTCCCCGGGGCGGCGCGGGGCCCCCCAGCCCTGACTCTCCTCTTGTCTCTCCCCCCAAAGTCAAGTTTCTGGAAGTCATCAAGCCCTTCTGTGTCATCCTGCCCGAAATCCAGAAGCCGGAGCGGAAGGTGAGTCGGAGCAAGGCTCGGGGAGGGCGGTGAAGCGGTCCCGACGCGCCGAGTGGACGCCCCTTCCCCAGAGTCTGGTCCGGGCGGCGTGCTTTTTCCCCCGAGCCGCGTCGGGCTTCGGTTGGAGCGTACTCTGTGGACGTCCCTCGGGTGGCCCGAACCCGGGGCTTGCGCTGCCCCGAAGAGGACCCTGGCCTGAGTGAAAGACCTCGAGAGCCTCAGACTCTCCGGTTTGAGCTCCTCTCTCTCCGCCCGCTCCCGCGGGAGCGGATCGCCGGCTGTCCCCTTTCCTGTAGATGCGCTTTTTGTCCAGCTGCTGCAAGGAGTTGAGAGCAGTCACTTGCCTATGTGTAACGGAGTCTGCCCTTCTCCGTGTGCCCTCACTGAACTGAGAAGGAGGGCGTATTGTGACCCGTGTCTTTACAGCAGGTCCATGAAAACACGGGAAGGTAGAAATGTGGAGCTCTGTTGACTCTTTATCAAGATTTTTTGCACGTGCACAGCTTCAGGCCCAAACAGTCAGAGTTGCCAGTGTAAGCGAAGCCGTTAAACAAGGAAGAACAGCTTCATCGGGTTCTTACGGAGAATTAGTAGGAATATGTTTTTGTCCTCACATTCTTTGCGTCTCCTCCACGGATGTGCTGGCTTTGAGGGGCTGATATGCAAAGGTGTGTGTGTGTGTGTGTGTGTGTGTGTGTTCCCAGCGAAAGGGCCTGATATGGAAAGGTGTGTATGTGTGTGTGTGTGTGTGTGTGTGTGTGTGTGTTCCCAGCGAAAGGGCCTGGCTTTGGAGGCAGGCTCCCCGGGGATCCACCCTCACGCAGCCTCTTCATGTGTGACCTTGGCCTTGTGTGTAACTGAGTGTGGTGGGAGAGCAGTAGAAATCTGTGTGAGGTACGGCAGCGGCTCCTGAAGGGGTGAGCTCTGGAAGACATTGTGTCTGATGGCAGCCTTGAAGGAAGAAGAGAAGTGTCCTTGAAGGAAAGGAAAGGAATTCTAATGGCATCAGGAGTATGGAGTCTGCTAAGGCAGAGAAGACCAGTCGGTGGGAGGGTGTTCGGTATTGATAGAGCAAAAAGGGTGGGCAGGGAGCCAGACAGATGAGAAAATTGCTTTGGGGTAGGGTCGAGGTTGAGAGGATTCTGCCAAGAGAGTGAACTCCAGAGGTAGGGGAGGCAAAAGTAGGATAAACAGTTTCTGATGTTTTGCTGCTGAATTTGGCTGCTTCCAGGAGAGGAGACTTGGTTATTTAGAATGAGGAGTCCTGTAAAACTTGTCCACTATCTTTCCCCGTAAAGAATCGTTTCTAGCTTGTTAAGTGACCCGTCAGCCTGACAGGGTGTTGCTTTCCTTGGCTGCCTCCTGATTTCCCGGTGGGAAGGGGCGCAGGGAGCATTCTCAAGAGGAAGAGTTCTGTGGATGCTCCCCAGCTGCATGTGGAGCGTCTCAGTGTCCGATCTCCCCACCGTGGCGCGGTTGTCCTGTTGAGCCCTGTCCACAGTGGGCAGCGCAGAGGCGCTGTAGCCCTGAGCTAACCAGAGAGCCATGACTCTGGCTCTGTGCTCACTTAGAACAAAGCTTAAAAAGTGTCTTTAAAGAACACGGTTTTGTTCACTTACTACCTCCACTCACAGGGTGTTTCTGTGTTAAGATCTTAGTCCACAGAGTAAGTCCTGTGTTTTCTAAGCCTTTAAAGCCGTTCATTCTTGCTGTGCAGCCTGCAGGTGCTATGAAGACGCTTCGGTTTCAGAGCAGAGGGGGCTTGGGCAGGTGTCTCAGCTTCCCCGATGCTGCTTCTCAGTCACCTGTAAAATGATTCTGAGCCGTCCCCTATCACCTTACACACCTGAGGAGACGTGGAAACTCTGGTTAAACAGACGCTACCAGTAGCTAGTGAGTCGGTTGAATGTGCCGTTCTCCCTGCTCCTCCAGTGTGTGTTACATCGTCTTATCCTTAATTCCTTGAGAATACTCAAAAGAAACACGGTTGCAGATTAGTTGACTCCAGCATAGCAGGATTTTGTCCATTACAAAACCCCTTCAAGTGAGGAGTGACGCTCCCACGCTGTGGGCGGGTCTGGTTTAGGGATCTCTTTCTGTTGCAGCATTTCTTTGATTGTGGGTCAGATCCTACACTGTTCATTGCTGACAGTTCAGAGCGCAGGCTTTGAGCTCAAATCCACAACAGCTGTGGGATCTGAGACAAACGTGAGAGTGAAGTCCCTCGGTTGTGCCCGACTCTTTGTGACCCCATGGACTGTAGTCTATCAGGCTCCTCCGTCCATGGGATTTTCCAGGCAAGAGTACTGGCATGGGTTGCCATTCCCTTCTCCAGGGGATCTTCCCGACCCAGGGACTGAACCCAGGTCTCCCTCATTGTAGGCAGACGCTTTACCATCTGAGCCACCAGGGAAGCCCATTTTTCTAAAATTCAGTTTTCTTGTAAAAGCAAGGATAACATGACGTCGTGTGAAGATTAAACGAGATGATGCACATGCAGGTCTTTGCGTCTGTGCCTTATCTGCAGAAAGGCTTCCCAGGTGGATCCATGGTAAAGAGTGCGCCTGCAGCGCAGGAGACGTGGGTTTGATCCCTGGGTCGGGAAGATCCCCTGGAGGAGGAAATGGCAACCCACTCCAGTGTTCTTGCCTGGAGATTCCATGGCCAGAGGAGCCCGGCGGACTACATTCCGTGGGATCCCAAAGAGTTGGATGTGACTGAGCACACACGCACACACGTGCACAGAAGGCATGCAGCACGCACACTCACATTTGGGCGTAGTGTGGCGTGTCTGCGCCTTGCTTTCCTGTGAGCAGAGCAAGGCATCGAGCGGAGCCCACTTCGTTGCTCTGCTTGTGGCGGGCGGCCTTGCCGTCTGGGCTCGCTCTGCTCTGAAGGTAACTCGCGTCCTGGCCCGCTCTGCCCGCTGCAGATCCAGTTCAAGGAGAAGGTGCTCTGGACCGCCATCACGCTCTTCATCTTCCTGGTGTGCTGCCAGGTGAGCTGGGCTGGGGTCCGCGGGCCGGGGGCCGGGGGCCGGGTGGGGCGTGGGGGGCCGGGAGCACGTGCCTGGCTCCTCTCTGCTTGCTTCCAGATCCCCCTGTTTGGAATCATGTCTTCAGACTCAGCTGACCCGTTCTACTGGATGAGGGTGATCCTGGCCTCCAACAGAGGTAGGCTGGCGCCCTGCGCCCGTGCTGCGTGGGCTCGACTGGCCGCCTGCAGCTGCGGTGCAGGCTGGGCTTCAGCCGGAGCCCGGGGGCCTGGAGGGGGCGTTCGCACGCCGAGCTAAGCGCAGCCTGGCGAGTGCCGCGTTCCGCACCCAGCATGTCACCCTGTGCAGAACTGCTGTGTATGTGGTGCAAAACCTGTGCCAAGAAGATAAGTCTGCAGGGTAGAGATTTCTAAGTAATGTGCGGAGACTAGAATGCCTTTGAAGCAGCTGGAATGACAGCCTGTCTTTCTCCTGTTTGGTAACATTCTTTAGAACATGCAGTTTGTTTCTCAGCTGTGTCTTGTCCGCATCTACAGGTTACGTGATGTGTCCAAAGAAGTAAATGCGTAAGCAGTGTGCTGTACACTCTAAACAGTCGCCTGTTTGGGGTGAGGGGTCATTTTGAATGTTTATGCTGATACTGCTTCTGGTGGACTCGTTTTAAAAATATGGTTCACATTAAGTTCTAAATCAGTTGGAAGCATAGCTTGCTTTAGTGTAATGGAAGTAGAGGTCTACTCGAAACTAGATACAGTTGTATGGCCCTCATCTCCAGGCTCTGGAAAGTATTCTAACGTCACCCTTTTTTGTTAACTGATGAAGAGTCAAACCTACCTTATCTCTGTACAACCAGCGTGAACCCGTTTTCGTGAATTTAAATGTAGCAATCCGTTTAAACGCCATGTGACTTCCTAAAGGGAATGTCACCTGGCAGACTGAACAGAATGGATTGACTTGCCCTCTAACTGCTGGAATCTGGGGGCTGTTCTCTGAATGAAATGTGCTGGCAGACTGAAGCACGCTGGGCTTCTGCTGGGGCACACAGTCCAGTGGTGTGCGGTCATTTTCTCACCAGCATCTTGCTTCTCCACACTGACGTCAGCTGTGTTTTGCCCCCCTTCCTAAGGCACGCTGATGGAGCTGGGCATCTCGCCCATTGTCACCTCCGGCCTCATCATGCAGCTCTTGGCTGGCGCCAAAATAATTGAGGTTGGTGACACCCCGAAAGACCGAGCCCTCTTCAACGGAGCCCAAAAATGTAAGTGGGATTGTAAATGATGTTCAGATGTCTGTAGTTGAGAATTTGAATTTGCTATGAAGTTTGGGTCATCAACAATTGGCTTGGGGTTTTTCGGGAGGCGGGGTTGGCTGTCTTTGGCAGGAGTGGGGGCATCGCTGTAATCCCCTCGGCCCTCCAGCCCTGTGTGGCCTGTGTTGGCATGAGGGCACTTGGGATGGGCTGGAGCAGGCAGAGGAAGGGCGTCTCTGCCCAAGGCTGGAGGGCCCGCCCTCCACCATCGCCCTGTCCTTCCACTTAGAAGCAGAGCTGTGCTAAGAGGTCAGTAGAATGTTGTGTGTAAAAAACCGGTGAGTGCCTCGCCAGTGGTGGTACCTGGCGGGGGGGGGGGTTTTCTCTCGTGGGAGTTTACGAGGATTCGCTTTAGAGGAATGATGGTCTTTCAGCTTAGCTGCATGTACCAGTTGTGTGATGCTGGGTGGTCAGATGCAGCTCGTGTCCCAGTTTCTTCACCTGTAAAAATGGGGATGATGATATTTTCCAAGTAGTAAATCTAAGCGGCACTCATAACAATGACCAGTCATCAGAATTAACCAAGTTAAGCCTGACTGTGGATTGACAGGAATTAATCGGGAAATGATAATTACACTTTCCTACCCAGCCGTATTTCCTTCCACTCCAGCATGTTGTAAGATCTTAGGTTAGTAGGTTAAAGAGTACAAAAGACTAATCGAGTTTAAACTTGTCAGTTTCAGACACAAATCAGGATTTTAAAATGTATATGTGCGTTATTTTTTGGAACTATAGATCAGCTGTTTCTCTTTGGTCTTGGACTTTATAAAAAATTTTTTTTCTGCTCTTTTTTCTGCCTTAAGAATTTGGTCTTATTGAGCACTTTTAGAAAGTCAAAAAGGGACTACATATGACAGGCACTTTGGAGTAGAATGTGTATATTTTGGTGGGGGGCGGCAAACTAAGCCGAAAAGCTGGAGTTGAATCGCAGTCCCATACTGTAAGATCCACGCCGTACCATGGGATCCAACAAAAAGCGTAGATTCCGTCGTGCATCCCGGGGGAATGTAGTGATACAGGACACGAGACTGTCTGTGAAAAGGAAAGCCTCCTCTAGGAGAGCTCCGGGAGAGCTGTGTGGCGGGGGAGTGGGCTGAGCGAATCGGTGGCATAATAGGTTTTCCCTTAAATACTGCATTAAATACAAACTGGGAAGGCTCAGCGGATCGCCGAGTTTGTGTTCTGTGCCCCGAAGCGTGAGCCTGTTGGTGGCCTGGGCGAGTACTCCTGGAACCTGGGCCCCAGCCGATGGCCTCAGTGTGGCGTGCGGGTCGGGGTCGTCCCTGAGCTGTGTTCACATCTGTCGTGAGGAGCTGGGTGGTGACGCTTCAGGTCTTTCCCCCGCCCCTCACTGAAAGGAGATGCGTCGAGGAGGAGGTGGAACTATGAGAGCCACGAGCTTCTGTTCCGAGTTGGGGTTACCGTGCGTCGATGGCGCTTTGTCGATGTGGTTCGAGCATTTCCTGGCTGAGCTCCCTGGGGGCAGGGTCTGTGGTCCTCACCTTTGTCCTCCTGGCGTGGAGCTGGCGTCTGGGTCGCCGTGTCCTCCAGGACCGCGTGCTGGCCCCGAGCACACAGCTGTCCTTTCGTCTGCAGTGTTCGGCATGACCATCACCATCGGGCAGTCCATCGTGTACGTGATGACGGGGATGTACGGGGACCCGTCCGAGATGGGCGCCGGAGTCTGCCTGCTTATCACCATACAGGTAACACTGGGCTGGCACCGAGGCTGAGGCACCCTCACACCCGCCCCCGCCAGACAGCAGAGCTGAGGCAGGCCAAGAGAATTTTCCTGAGAAGAGGCCCGGGCCCCGTGTTCCCTTCTGAGTTCACAGAGGAGCCCCCCACGGCAGGCGTGCTCTCTGCCTTCAGGGGTTCCCATCAAAGAAGCCAGCTCCCAAGGAAGGGCAGAGCCATGCTGTGGGGAGCACTCATGCGGTCTCTTTATGTTTGTGTACTTTTTTATTTTTTAATACTGACAGCTCTTTGTGGCTGGCCTGATTGTTCTGCTTCTGGACGAACTTCTGCAAAAGGGGTACGGCCTGGGCTCTGGGATCTCCCTGTTCATCGCCACAAACATCTGCGAGACCATCGTGTGGAAGGCGTTCAGCCCCACCACAGTGAACACCGGCCGAGGTGAGGCCCCGCGCCCGTGGCGGGGTTCCGTGAGCAGCATGCGCGCCCCCGTTTCAGGGGCGAGGCACCCGTGGCGGGGTTCCATGAGCAGCACGCGCGCCCCCGTTTTAGGGGCGAGGCGCCCGTGGTGGGGTTCCTTGAGCAGCACGCGCTACCCCGTTTCAGGGGCGAGGCGCCCATGGCGGGGTTCCGTGAGCAGCACGCGCGCCCCCGTTTCAGGGGCGAGGCGCCTGTGGCGGGGTTCCGTGAGCAGCACGCGAGCCCCTGTTTCAGGGGCGAGGCGCCCGTGGCGGGGTTCCGTGAGCAGCACGTGTGCCCCCATTTCAGGGAAGAAGATCAGTTTTAGGTACATCGCTTCTGATTTTTCTGTGCGTGTATCTGTAAAGGTTTTGAAGATACAGGTTTCTGCTGACACCAATGTGTCAGTTGCATATTTCACCTAGAGAGCGCGTTGCAAACACTGGCCCCCCCTCACGTAGCACAGCCTGGCCGTCACTGCATGGGCAGGGCAGCTCTCCCAGCAGGGCTTCCCTGGTGGACACCCAGTTGCTTCCAGCCTCTGCAAGGGGCAGCTTTGTAAAAGAGGCAGGGATGTGGGCGCTCACAAGCTGAGCTCAGATCCTGGCCGCAGCCTTGGCTGCCAGGATGCTTGGGGCCACCCTGAGCTCCGCTCCGGCCACCGGGATGTCCGGGGCCGCCCTGAGCTCCGCTCCGGCCACCGGGATGCCCAGGGCCGCCCTGAGCTGCCCCCTTTCAGGATGCTCGGGGCCGCCCTGAGCTCCACTCCGGCCACCGGGATGCCCGGGGCCGCCCTGAGCTGCCCCTTCTCAGGATGCCCGGGGCCGCCCTAAGCTCCTCTGGCCACCAGTATGCTCGGGGCTGCCCTGAGCTCCTCCGGCCACCGGTATGCTCGGGGCCGCCCTGAGCTCCGCTCCGGCCACCAGCATGCTCGGGGCCGCCCTGAGCTCCGCTCTGGCCACCAGCATGCTCGGGGCCGCCCTGAGCTCCGCTCCGGCCACCAGCATGCTCGGGGCCGCCCTGAGCTCCGCTCCGGCCACCAGCATGCTCGGGGCCGCCCTGAGCTCTGCTCCGGCCACCGGGATGCCCGGGGCCGCCCTGAGCTGCCCCCTCTCCCCACCGTAACAGGAATGGAGTTCGAGGGCGCCATCATCGCGCTGTTCCACCTGCTGGCCACCCGCACCGACAAGGTCCGAGCCCTGCGGGAGGCATTCTACCGCCAGAACCTCCCCAACCTCATGAACCTCATCGCCACCATCTTTGTCTTTGCGGTGGTCATCTATTTCCAGGTGTGTCCAGAACCGGCCCTGGGGAGTCAGGAGGGCCTGCATTTCCCATGCCCACACCCCAGGGGTGGCGTGAACCACGCATAGCAGTGACACGGGCAGCTGGCTTTTGACGGAGGGAGCTCCGTGGGCTTACGGGAACCTGCCTGGACTAACGAGCTGAGGCAGCTCTAACGTTTCGCGGCCTTAACTCAGGGGAGGTGAGAGTAAGCACAGCCTCGGGCCTGCCGCTCACGCAGGTGTGAGGGGCCTGTAGCCGCGGCTTCCTTGTGCTCACGGGAGCTCTCGGCTCTCACGCGGTGAGTCTGCGCGACTTGCTTCTGGACAGGAGACTCAGCTGCCTGTTGCTTTCTGTAGTTGGACTCGTGTCTGTCGTCTTTGGTCAGCCGCTCTGTCCTGACACACAGGTGTTTATGCCACCAGGTGCTGAGGACTGAGCACGTCTGCTCCGTTAGCTGATGCTGGTTAATGACAAGCTAGCTCCTCAGGGTCTTGGGGTTTGATTGTTGAGGTTTTATTTTAAATATCCTGAACTCCGTTCTAGGCACTGGGAGATTGTTTAAAAAGAAAACAAAATCAAGTACATGAAGAAAGCCCTTTTTATTTGCCAAGGGTTTCAGAGGGAAAGGTTGTATTCGTAGGAAAGGAGAGAAGCCGAGCTTTTCTGCAGTGAGTGAGAGCATCCGAGAAGGGCCCTGTGGGTGTGGGGCCTGTCCGGGGCTGCCGTGGAAGCAGGGGGGGACACGGCCAGCCACTGATGGCACTTCCAGGGTGTTCCACATTGGTGTCCTTGTAGAGCGGTGGACCTTGTTTTCTGACAGAAACCCTGCTGTGCTCGGGTGCATCTTAAGCAGCTTTTTGGACCCTTCTGTCCATTTGCTCTTGAGTGTGGCGGGTGGGGAGGGGGCGTGGAGGCTCGAGCGCGGTGAGAACCTGGCTTCTGCTTGGCTCCTCAGGGCTTCCGCGTCGACCTGCCCATCAAGTCGGCCCGGTACCGGGGCCAGTACAACACTTACCCCATCAAGCTCTTCTACACGTCCAACATCCCCATCATCCTGCAGTCCGCCCTCGTGTCCAACCTGTACGTCATCTCCCAGATGCTGTCCGCCCGCTTCAGCGGCAACCTGCTGGTCAGCCTGCTGGGCACCTGGTCTGTAAGTGTGGCGACCCAGGAGCCCGTGAGGGGCCGGACACGGGGTGAGGCTGTGGCTGGGCCGTGCTGGCGCCGTGGGCCTTGCTCACGGCCAGCGTTGTTTCGCCCTACGACGCTTTCTAGTTGGGCTTGGCACAGGTTCAGGGACGTTTCTCTGGGTGGGACAGCTGCCCCGAGGGCCTCTGCTCGGAACTGTCTCTGTGCTGAGGTGGGGTGACGGGCAGCGCTCACCACTCCCTAAATCCCCCCAGGACACCTCCTCCGGCGGGCCAGCGCGGGCCTACCCCGTGGGGGGCCTCTGCTACTACCTGTCCCCGCCCGAGTCATTCGGCTCTGTCTTGGAAGACCCTGTCCACGCCGTGGTGTACATCGTGTTCATGCTGGGCTCCTGCGCCTTCTTCTCCAAGACGTGGATCGAGGTCTCGGGCTCCTCTGCCAAGGACGTGAGTAGGAGTTGCAGTCTCTGGGAGGTGGTTGATGCAGAACCAGCATCCTCGCGTGCGGCTGGAGTGAGGGGGCTCGGCTTGGCCCTTCTCCTGGGATGGGGCTGTGAACACACATGGCAGTTAGTCCTTGCTAGGCCCAGTTCCAAAGCATTAGCAACCGTGGCCGGACCCCAGGTAGATGAGCCTGTGCTCGTCTGGGGAGCAGCAGGCAGAGTAAACTAGGCTTTCCCTTCCTCCTCCTCGGCACGGTTTCACCGTGCGTGTGGGTGCCGGGGGCGCCTGCATCTGGTGGCGTGTCAAGTGTCTGCCTGGGCCTGGACTCACGTCGTCCCCCTGGGTGGGCGTCACACAGGTTGCAAAGCAGCTGAAGGAGCAGCAGATGGTGATGCGGGGCCACCGAGAGACGTCCATGGTCCACGAGCTCAACCGGTGAGTGCTGGCCCCGAGGCCGATGGGGCCCCGATCTTCAGGCGTCCGGGAGCCCTCAGCCCCTCCCCCGTGGGGGGCAGCCAGGGCGGGGAGACCAGTGCTTGTGGCGGATGGTGCGGTGAGGGTGCTGACCGAGGGCCCTCGCCGTGCTCCTGCGAGCCGGGTTCTCTGGCAGGGTTCTGTGGGGCACTCCAGGAGGAGCATGGGGGGTCGAGCGTCTCAGGGGCATCCAAGTGCAGGTGGAGGCCGCTAGGAGGGTCGGTGTGTGGAAGGCCTGTGCCGGAGGCCGCGACCGCCGGGCAGAGCGAGGGGGCTGGACTCAGAGGTGGGAGGGTGAGGAGGCTGCGGCGGTCTGCAGGCCTCTCCCCTCACGGTGGGGCTGCCCCTGGGCAGCAGGGTGGGCCATGGTGAGCGCCTTAGACTCTTAAGCCAGCTTATTTCAGCTCAGTCTCTTGGTGTGTGAATGAACAAACGTGACTGGTTTCCTGTAGAGCTGTTCCCAGCATCGGGCTCTGTAGTCAGGCCCAGGTCTGTCCTGAGGACCACAGCTCGCTTGCCTCAACCCCAGGAAGTCAGTGTGGTTAATGCCAGGTCATTTTCTGATGCCTAATGGAGGCGGTGGGCGGTTTCGTTCATTCCTTTAAGAATTCTCTGATGCCTCTAGATTTATAGTGCCGTTCAGAAGAAATACAACGAAAAGTCATAAGGAGACATTTTACGTTCCCGTCTTCAGAATCTTTTGTGACGTTTTCAACGTCTCAGTTTGGACTGGTCCTATTTCAGTAGCTGCCAGTGACTCGTGTGCCAGCTCAGTAGACGGCAAGCCCTAGTCTAGACCGTTAGGCTGCCTGAGCAGACGGAACCGTGCGGGGTCGTGGAGTGACCTGAGGGCGCCGGGGTCCTCAGGCACAGTAAGCGGGTTGCTGCACAGCTGCTCCCGCGGCCTGGGTCAGGCCCGAGGACTCCGGGCGGCCTGTGGCTGATGCGCGCCCCTCCCCAGGTACATCCCCACGGCTGCGGCCTTCGGCGGGCTGTGCATCGGGGCCCTCTCGGTCCTGGCTGACTTCTTGGGCGCCATCGGGTCTGGAACCGGGATCCTGCTGGCGGTCACCATCATCTACCAGTACTTTGAGATCTTCGTGAAGGAGCAGAGCGAGGTCGGCAGCATGGGGGCCCTGCTGTTCTGAGCTGTGGCTCCCGGACCTGGCAGAGGCGGCCTGCCCCACCACGGCCGAGAGGGGACGGGGAAGCCGCGCTGCAGGAGCTCGTCTCAGGCGCTGCTGAGGCGCAAGGACTTCGGTTCAGTCGTGTGTTTGAGTTTCATATTCTTTTCATTCCACTTTGTAAAGTGCTAGAAATTTTCCAGTTTAAAATTCTGCTTTTCGCTCTGGCATTGGCGGCGGAGCTGTAGAAGTGGGTCTTGCCTAGCTGAGCGCCGGAGGCGGGCTGGGCTGCCAGTGGCCCCGGTGTCCACGTCACTTCTGTGTTAGCCTTTGCACCTTCTCAGCGTTGCCTGTGACCGCAGCAGTCTCGGCTGCCCCCTCAAAGGGAGCGTCTCGCTGGTTAGAAGCACAAACGTTGCAGCGTCTCTGTCTCGGGGCAGGAGGGCGGGCCCCCGCAACAGGCTGTTTCCTGGGGCCTGAGGGCAGCTCGCCGGCGCGTGCCCTTCACAGCCCGGCCGGAACATCTGGTTTGAAACGGTTTCTCTGGAAGACAATCATTTTCCCTTTTGAAGTTAGTTTTTTAGGACACTGTCTCTTCCAAACAAGTGGGATGAATTTCCAGAAGACCCTCCTGGCCCCTCTGTGTGTCTCTGTGGGCTGACCTGGTGTCCTCGGTGGTGGAGCCGGGCTGGGATCCACAGCTCTGCAGCCGCGCCGGGCTGAGCACGGTCCGCTATGCGGAGGACTCTGGGCTGCCAGCGGTCCGGTTGCCCTGGCCATCACCGAACTTGCTGTCCGTGCTGTGTCCGCCCCACCCGCCCCTCAAGAGGGGAGGAGCTGTGGAAGACTTCCCATTTATATTTTTTTAGAACATTTTCACTGTACTTAGGACCAAGCACAAGTGAAGTAAATGGCGGGATGCCTCTGATCTCCACTGTCACCAGAACCGCCCAGCAGAGAGGAGATAGGCTCTAGATCCACGGTGACACCAGGGTCAGAGACATTGGTTTTTGCTAAGTTTCACCCCTGTTTGATATAAAAAGACAATTACGTTTGAGACAAATTCTGATTGCAATAATAGGTGACCTAGATCTTAGGAATTACCACCTTCTCAAAGGCCTTTAGGGAAGCCCTTCTTGGGGGCCAGCAGAGTTAGGTAGCGCAGCCTGAGGGGTGCGTTCTGCCCCTCGGAGACCAGACCCCACCAGCAGCGGGCACACGGTGGCCTCTGAAGCACAGCCAGTAGACGTGCCAAGTTTGGCGCCCATCTGAGCCCAAGGGGCCCCGAGGCTCTGGCTGTGCTGCCCAGGGAACAGACCAGCCGAGGGACGCGCGGGCTCGCCCAGACCACCTGGCGAGTGGACAAAAGAGCCAGCATGTGCCCCGGCTGTCCCCCTCGGCCGGGCACCCACCACACCACACGCGGCCTTGTCCGACCCAGTCCCACGCGGAGACCTGACGCCCCGCAGCCCTGCTGCAGCCTCTGACCACGCACGGCTCGGGCGCCCGACCCGCAGTCACTGGTCATGGAGGCGGGCTGCCCCCGACTTCCAGGGGACTGTCACTGTGGACGCCCAAGCGGCATAACTGAGATAAGGTGAATAAGAAACAAATAAAGCCAACTTTTTACAAGCTGCCTTGTGGCGGTCTCTTGGTTTTCAGTTCTGTTGCCAAAGCCAGAGAGAGGAGGGCATGGCCTTGGCTGCCTTCGGGGGCACAGGGCTGGTGTGAGACATGAGTACCTAGTTTTGCACGGGGTGCTGCCCAGGGCTCCCCATTGATGGGAACCTGGAAAGCTTCGTTGTCCGGGTGTCTGGTGCGCGCATGCCGGCCACTCCAGCCCCTCCAGGAATAGACGGTGGACCAACTGCTATAAGCGTAGCAGCTTCCAGCACTTCAAGTCCAGGCCTTGGCTGTGGCACGTGTCCTTCCCCACCTGGTTGCTGACAGACTCCTGCCTCGGCGGTCTCCGCTCTGCCCTGGACCCCCAGCACTGGGGGCAGCGGTGGCCGCTCCCTGGAATGTGCCGTGCAGACGAGTTTCCAGCTGTTTCCATCGAGCTGAACAGTAGGTGTTTCCACAGTGGTGTGAGCCCGTGTTGTGAGCTGTTGCTCTTGTCCAGACAAGGCCGCACCCCAGGCCCTCCACGCCCGCCGCCTCAGGGGCCCCCCATGACACGTGGACAGGGCCTTCCTGCTGAGCTGTCCACATGGAGCCCTGGCCCTGGTCTCATCTGGGAAACATTTCTGAGGGGGTGTGCCAGCAAGGCAGGTTGGACCCTGGGGGGGATGGGTGCTCGGGCCTGGCCTGCAGAAGCTGGCACTGAAGCATGAGAGGCAGGGTGCCCTGTCACGACCCCCAGGAGCTCCATCAGAGGAGCCCCCCCCACTGGCGGAGCGCAGCAGCCCTCCCCGCCGGGCGATTGTGCTCTGCCTGTGGCGGAACAGAGCCCTGGAGACCCCTGCCCTCGCTCCCCACTCGGGGCCTTTCCTGGAGGGTGGGCTCCTCCCACCCACCTGAGAAGAAACACCCCGGGAAGCTCCCGCAGGTGCCTCTGCTAGAGGCCTCTGTGGGGCAAGGAGAGGGGCCTGGGGAAGGCTGCCACCCCTCCACGCAGGAGCCTCCTGGGGTGCGCCCAGCCAGCCTGCCCCAGGCCCACTGCCACCCCCACCCCTGCCTGCCCCACACCCTCCCCGGCCCGCTCTCCTGAAGGCGTTCACTGGGCCAGCTCCCCACCAGGCTGAGTCCTCCGGAAGCGCAGGGGACGTGGGTGGGCCTGTCCTGTCCAAGGGTCAGCAGAAGGCTCTGCACCGACCTCACCACCTGCTCGTGCTGGGGTCCAGACAGTCCCATGGGGCCCCTTGGGCTGTGCCCCCAACTCCCCTGCCCCGAAACAGACCCGGGGCACGGGGGGTGGGCATCGCACTGCCCTGAGCGAATAAAAAAAGTGCAAAGGAGTGGAGGCGGAAAATCTCCCTAATAAAAATGCTAGAGAGCAGAGGGTGGCTGACGGCAGGAGGCAAGGGAAACTTTTAAAATTAAAAGCCGGGTTCAGTAAGGTTTCCGGATGCTCTTTGCCCCGTGGGACGCACGCTCCTTCCCTGCCCCTCCATGGGCTTGGTCTCCGTCGCGGGGAACCAGCCGGGCTTGGCCGCCCCGGCGCTGTGCGCGGGCGCCGCGTGGGGGCGCTGTGGCCTCGCAGAGGCGCGGGGCGCGCGGCCGGCCGGCTGCAGACTCGGGAAAGGGGTAGGAGGGCCTGGTGCGAGCCCGGCTGCTGCTCGCCCCCGTCACCTCCTCGCGGAAGCCGCCCTACCGCCCCCGCAGCACCGGCCCGTGCTCCTCCCGGGCCATATGCCGTCGGCTGTCTGGAGCCTGTACGCCCTCGCGCATGGGGCCAGGGGAGAATGCGGGCGATCGGGCCAGACCCCAGGTTTTCAGACGCCGGGCCATGGGGAGAGGCTGGCGGCCCGCGGGCGGAGGCCGAACGGCGGTCCCCGCGCCCAGCCCTCGCGCAGGGCGGCGCACGCGTGTCCTGGGACCGCCAGCCCCGTGCGCGCGTGCGTCCCCGCACCGCCGCGTCCCCATTAATCACACGGCGACGGCGATGTCGAACGGGCGGCCGGCGGGCGCCCATCGGCGCATCTTATCGCGCCGGCCCAGCCGCCGCGCGCGCCGCCCATTGATCGCGCCGGCCGGGCCGGGGTCAGCGCGGGCCGGCGCCTGACAGCGCATCCATCGCCGCAGACGCGCGCTGACGGCGGCCCGGGCGACACAGCCTGGCCATTAATCACCGCGCCTGCCGCGAGTGACGGCCAGGGTGACGGGGCCAGCCGGCGACAGCCAGCCCTGCGGCCGCCCTGGCACCCCTTCCCCGGGGCCTGCTGTCCCCAGGAAACGGAGGCAGGACAAGGACGGGATGAGTGGACCCAGGTCTACTCTCAGCGGGCCCGTTTCCAGACGCCAAAGGGCCGGGCTAGGCTGGGACAGAGCGGGAAACCAGCGCCCCCATCCCCGTTGCCCAGCCCTGCCTGCACCTCATTGAAGAGGGGGCCAGGGGGCAGCGAGGGCCGGCATACCCTTCCTGGAAGTAGTGGACATTGAGGGAAAGGCCCAGACCCCTGCCGGCTCTCTCCCCTCTCCAGCCTGTGGGCCTGACGGGTCCAGCAGCAGGGGACCTCCAGCCTTCCCAGGATGAGCTGTCAGGACCAGGACGGGCAGGGCCCAGCGCCCAGCCACTTCTGGCTCCTGTTGGATGAAGTGTGTGGCCTCCTCCTCCTCCAAGAGGGACAGGGGTCGGGACTCTTGACTGAATCTCAGTAAATGGAGTGCCTGATGCAGCCACAGCAGACCCCCCAAGTCTGCACACCAACCCATCTTCACAGGAGGAAACCAAAGCTCAAGAACCAGAGGGATCAAAGGCAAGGGTCAAAGACAACCCAAGCTGCTGCACCCCTGCCTGCCGGGCCCCCCCGGACCCCTGCTCCCGCCCACCTATCACCTCTGCCGGGACCCTCCAGAGCAGGCGCTGCTCAGGCTGGCGCAGACGCTGTGGGGCACCTGTATCTGTTGCTCTCCTGGGCAACGCCTGCTGGGGTCTGAGTGGGGGGTGGTCCAACAGGGAATGCACCCCCACCACTCTGGCGCTCCATTTTATTAGAAAGAGGGTTGAGAAAGGTCTGCTAGCCAAGAAGTCACCATCATCTGTTTAGTTCTAAAAACCAATATTCTCTAAGAACCAATCTTGGGGGTGTAACCTAACAGGTGTGGTGGTGAAAAGACGTGGGCTGAGAAAATGGAAGCAGGGCCCTCCCTTTAAGAGCCCTTAGGCCCCGGGCCCTCACATGCATTCCTGGCCATTAGCACAGGAGCAGGGAGCTGGGATACAGGCAGCTCACCCATCGGGCTTGCTGGGAGGCACCCAGGACAGCCTGGGACCCGAGCGTGGAAGATTAGCCACTTCCTACCAACAGCCCCCTCCCTGCCTCACGCTAACATTACAACAGTTCTTCACGTCGGAGCTGAAATAGTGCAAAAAATGGGGCTGCTGTAATTGTTGGTAGATTATGTGTCAGCCAGATAAGATGTAACAAATATTTCCCTCCCCACCAGGGTCTGTTTCCCTCTTGGTAATGGATGGAGAAACTTCTCATTGTCGGCGAGGGATTGGTCGTAAAAACTTCGCCTGGAAGATTAATGTAATAATCACAAGCTTTGCTGGGAAAAATAGGAGGGAAATTAAACTAACCCAGCCTTCCTACCTGTCCAGACCCGTCTCCCTCACTGTGAGTGCCGACGGACGAGCAGACCATCTCTCTGGGCACCACCAAGGCCAAGAGACCTGGGGAGTGTGGACAGGGGGCAGTGAACACGCGCCCATCCTCCCCAGGGCTCGAGGGCCCACCCCCGACAGCTCAGCACACTGAGGAGCATGGCCTCCAACCACCTGACAAATCGTCACTGGCTGGGCAGGGGACCCCCAGCCCAGTGCCCACGCTGCGAGCATGTGGGAGGAGGCGCGCGGCATCGCGGCCCAGCAGGGCGAGCGGTCGCTGTGTCTTCATCTTCGGCTCACGCTTCTGTGGGTCCGGCGCGCCTTAAGCTGGGAGACCAGAGACATGGGCGCGGACTCGGGGGAGAGGGTAGCCAGGTAAGGCCAGCGCGCACAGCCCTGGCCTCAGGAAGCACCCCACCACCCCTCCCTGTGCCCACTTCCCTCACACCCCCCACCTCAGGACCCCCATGCTGGGGAGCAGCAGGGCCCACACAAGACCCATGCTGGCAGCGGGGCTTCGAGGACCCCGGCACTCCGCCCTCCCGCCTGGATTCCCGCTCAGCTCCGGTGACGGGGGTGCGTGCGGCTGACTTACAGTGGTGCTGAGGATCCCCGTCTCGGTGGGCCCCTCTGGTGCACACGGAAGCACCCAGGACCCTGCCCGTGAGGCGCTGCTCCTGCGCCGGGCGCTGCCCCCGGTGGGCACAGGGACAAGGGCCGGCCCGGCAGAGCGCGCCGTGGTCCTCCTGCCCGGCAAGGGCACCCAGGCAGCGTCTGCCCACGCGCCGTGGGCCCTCCCTCCCAGGGCCTGATGAAAGACGTCATCCCCGTGACGGGGGCATGGTTCAGGGGCAGGGTCCAACTGAAAGGGATCCCAGTGGTCAAAGCTGAGGTACTTGAGCAACAAAATAACGTCGTACTGGGTTATAACCCTGAAGCATATAGTAAAAAACCAGGGGCTTCCCTGGTGGTCCAGTGGCTACATCTCAATGCTCCCAACACAGGGGGCCATGTTCAAGCCCTGGCTGGGGAACTCCATGCCACAACCAAGACCCAGTGCAGCCAAAGAAATTAAATAATAAAAGAAAAAACTCCAGAAGTCCATCTTGACACAAAAGAGAACAGATGGTCTCTGGGGCAAAGACACTCAGCCTCCAGGAGGTGAAGTGAAGGTGCCGCCCCCTGGGAGGGCTGGGCTCAGAGACGCCTTCCAAGGAGGACGGTGAGGAAGGCGGACAGAGCAACCCGACGGCGCGCCCGGGCCAGGGCCCACGCCAGCACAGCAGCCAGGAGTCCCGCCAGCGGGCACGCCCGACGGGGCCTGATGGAAACGCCCAGCGCTCTTCTCCTAGTGACCCTTAATCCCAGTTTAATCACGAGAAAAACACCAAACCTGCCCCACTAAGGGCACTATGACAGGGTACCTGACCAGCACTCTTCAAAACTGTCCGGGTCATCGGAGACGAGGCAGCCACAGGTGTGACATGGGCGCTGGGTGGCTCCTGGGGTGGACAGCAGAGAGCTGACCGCCGAGGACATGTGCAGAGAGCCCAGGGTGTGCGCCGCGGGCTCAGCGCATACAACATGTGCTCGGCGGCGAGGAGCTGGCCGCCAGGGACCGCTGGGCCGTCTTCAGCCCTCCACCTCTCCAGCTGTTCCAAAGCACAGCCTATTATACAAAGTGAAGTAAGCCAGAAAGAAAAACACCAATACAGTATACTAACGCATATATATGGAATTTAAAAAGATGGTAACGATAACCCTGTATACGAGACAGCAAGAGAGACACTGATGTATAGAACAGTCTTTTGAACTCTGTGGGAGAGACAGAGGGTGGGATGATTCGGGAGAATGGCATTGAAATACGTATAATATCACATATGGAATGAGTCGCCAGTCCAGGTTCGATGCACGATACTGGATACTTGGGGCTGGTGCACTGGGATGACCCAGAGGAATGGTATAGGGAGGGAGGAAGGAGGGTTCAGGATGGGGAACACATGTATACCTGTGGCGGATTCATTTCGATATTTGGCAAAACCAATACAATATTGTAAAGTTTAAAAATAAAATAAAATCTAAAAAAAAAAAAAATCAAGGGAGTCAGATGTCATCAAAATAACCTATCAGGATTTATTAGAAAACACACCAGCGGCAGGGTTCCTTCAAAGCAGCCACGGGAGGAGTTACAATAATTTAAAGGAAACATTTCCATGCCAACCTCACAGTGCTACTGTCCACCCGGGTGGGGACAGCACCCAGCGTGGCTGGAGCCTCCTGTCCACGGCTGGGCCGGGGCCTGGCTGACCACAGTCCCCATGCAGAGGCCCTCGGTCGCCTCACTTCATGTACTTGTCCTGCTGGTCGGCCAGGATCTTGGCTGAGGACTTAGCATCGTAGAAGAGCTCGCTGATCTCCTCCACGTGCTCCTTCTCGATGCCGTCCTTCCCGTTGATCTTGGCCAGCAGGTTGGCCGGGGTCAGCAGCTGCACGGCGTACCTACAGCGGCCAGAGCGGGGGTGAGCCGGGGCCATGGGCAGGAGCCCTTGCCCATGCCGGCAGGAGTGCTCATGAGCCCTGGGAGCTTGTGCCAGCTGCTGCAGACACAGCAGACAGGGACAGTGGTCACTTCCCAGAGAGCTGGACCCAGCACCCCACCAGAGGAGCCAGAAGTCTCCAACAGCTGTAAGCCCTGCCGCCTGACTCTCACCGCCTGCAGTGCTCGCGGGCGGCAGCCGCACTGCAGGGAGGGCCGCGACCTGGGGCCACGCAGTGGTGGGCGCCGACGCCAGGGTCCAGACGGGCGGGGCACACGGCGGGCAGAGGGGCACGGGCCCGAGAGCACACGCGCCATCCAGAGGCGAGCACGTCTGGCGCTTCTGCACGACCATGCCACCCAGCCAGCGTGCAGCTCTGCGTCCCCCTTAGAAGTGAGGGGCTGACGCCAAGGGAACCAGGCTGGGCTAAGCACTGAGAAGCTGTGACTCACAGGAAGGGATCAGGACACCGAGGGGCACCCTCCACAGCAACCGACTTCTGGCCGCTGGGAGCAGTCAGGACAGCCGCCTGTCAGCGCTCCTCCCCGCCCACCAGGTAGAGGCGCCGGGGCTGCAGGGGGCCACCTGCCCCGCCCCCGTGTCCAGTCCTGCCCCCCTCCTGCACCCCAGGGGCTGCCGGGCAGGGGGCCCACCTCGGGACGGAGGACTTGCTGCCGCTCAGCTTTCCCAACACTGCCAGCAGGCCGTTCTGGCCCTGGGCCGGGCGGGGCCCCATCCAGCCAGGGCCCGGGAGCCAGCTCACCTCAGGGTGGTCTTGGTTCCAATCTCCCCCAGGTGGTTCAGCGCCTCCTCACTGATGTTGATCCCCTCTGTCTGGGCTCGGATCTTAATGATCTTTGGGAGAAAAACTGTGATCAACAGTGGCCGACCTCAGCATTCTCGTGCCACCTCCTGAGACCATAGAGGCCCAACCCGGGCGGATGGGGCAGAGCCTCCCGTGGGCACTGTGGGCGTCGCACCCCTGGGGGACGCAGCCACAGGCCCACAGGAGGCAGCTGGTGCCTCCTCGCCTCGCCCCTCAGGGGCTCCCTCAGGGCAGCCAACCCCCCTCCCCAGGGCGGGCACCGCCACTTGTAAGGCAGGGAGGGACACCCTTTCTCTGCCTGACAAATGATGGTTAAATACATTTAAAAAGTTACTTTTAAAGACTCAGCAGCCCTCATAACATCACTGGGCGATATCACGTCTGTCAAGAGCAGGCTGGCGCACGTGCGCTGAAGACCCTGGGGGCTGGCGGGAGGCAGGCTGGGCAGGGACGGCAGCGCGCACGGCGCTGGGGCCCTGGCCGCGCGGCAGCGCCGAGTGATAAGGGGCAGCGGGGTAATGATGCTGCGTGTTGTGTGCTGAGATAACTCGGGGACGTTGAGCCTCGTATAATACAGGAATTTTTCACTCTGGCAGCTTCGTAAACAAGATATCAAGAAGCCCTTGTTTAAATTAAAGCCATAAAGACGTACCCGGGACACAGCCATGGAGGCGGGAAAGACTGAGCCCAGGCTACAGCGTCACCAGGGCAGAGGGGGACACAGCCATGGAGGCGGGAAAGGCTGAGCCCAGGCTACAGCGTCACAGGGCAGAGGGACCAGAGGGTCAGGAGCTGTCCGCAGGGAAGGCCCAGCTCGGAAGCAGGCCTGCAGACGTGAGTGGAGAGCGGGCAGGGGCGCAGTGGATGGGAAGGCAGCCCCTCTGCAGTAAGCGGTGCCGCCAGGGCCAAGGGCCAGGTGCTGGCAGGAAGGTCTCAACTCAGACTTCTGTACGAAATGTCCTGAGCGCTAGAGTGCTGTCCACTCAAATATCTCACAGACGCTGCACTGGCCACATCAAACGTCGGCTCAGCCGGGGGCTGCCAGGTGTGACCTCAGTCACAAGCACCTGGGTGCACGAGGGGCCCATCTGGGCTGCAGAAGCGCAGCTGAGCAGAGACGTCACCAGACGGGCACGCAGACGGCGGGAAAGCAGGGGTGGAAGGCTCCCGCCAAAGGACACCCCTCTGGTCACGCCCGTCAGAGCAGAGCAGCTCTGCACTTTCGCGTAAAAAGAGCTGCTCACCAACAGCTGGGTCTGCCACAAGAAGTCCCCGGGGCCTCAGGAACTCTAGGGAGATGTGGACACGGGGTCCTGGAGCCTGGTGGGGAGAGCCCAGCCCGAGCGGCCAACACTGGAGGGTGTCAGGGATGCTGCGCTCTCGCTCTCTCTGGAGCAGGTCACAGCAATGCCAGGAGCTCCTGCTCCAGACCGCTCACCAGTGACAGTTCATAAATTAGATCTTTAATCATTTAATAACCTGCAAGGGATAGTTTATGAGGGTGTCGGCGCTGGTGGCAGAGTACACAAGTTACATCATTTTGGTTTTAAAAAACCCACCCAAGCTCCAGTAGAAATGCTGAGACTGTCCCCTGAATGGTATAAGCAACGTCAGGTTTGTCCTGGAGCTGGTCTGTCATCTCCTCGCCCAAGAGAAAGCCCAAGAAGAGGCCCCCCGCTGAGCCTGTGGACCCTGGGGCAGCACGCACATGCGGCGGGGTGGGGTGGGGTGGGGGTGGGTAGGGCAGCATGCTCCGGGTGGAAAGGAAGCCACAGAGGCTGGCTGGCTGATCTTGCGATGCCAGCCTGGAGCCCTGCTCACTGAAAGCTGCTGAGGAGCCTGTGAGCAGCAGTCACTCCTCCCTGAGTTCCCGCGCTCTCCCTGGGGCCTCCCAACGGCCCCAAGAGGAGGGAGCGCTTGTCCCGTGAGCAGAGGCGGAGGCCCACAGAGGACACCACGCAGCCACAGAGCGCCGTGGGGCACAGGGCGCCGCCCCAGCCACGACGGTTGGGGTGAGAAAGGGGCCGGTGTCTCCTCTGCTTCTGCTCCTGATCAGTGAAAGCCTTGGCTTCGACCCAGCATTCATCCAAGACCAAGAGACTCTCATGTGGGGACAAGGCCTCCAGCCGTGGACCCCATCTCCCACCCAGCTGCTGCCGTCAACCACAACCACCGGGGTGCGATCCGTGTGATCACACAGGGAGAGCTCTGGCTCTACACATCACGGGCCTCCTGGGCGCTGGTCCACAAGACACGCAGGGCCAGGCCAGACAGGCCACAGGCAGGCGGGGGGGGCTGCTGCGCAGGGTCCAGGAGAGACCCTCTGAGCTCCGAAAGGAGCGGCCTGCTGGCCAACTGCCACAGAGACTCCCTCCAGATGGGACACTTCTTATGGGGAGGAGGCTGGTGGCACAGACTTCAGGTAAGGGGCTTCAGGATGAGACAGCCTGGGTCCCAGACCCAGTCCTGCCACAGATGGGCCGTGTGAACCTGGGCAAGCTAACCAGTCTACATCTCAGCACCCGCTCTTTAAGAACACCAGTAGTAACTGTCCGCCCTACCCCGAGCGACGGGATCGAACGACTCAGTACCCCATCTGAGTGCTCTGGAGGAGAGGGTCTGGCAGAGTCCCCCGGATGTCAGTGCGGCCCTGGGCCACTCCAGGTCCCCAGCCGTGGCCATACACTGACCCACAGTGAGAGACCTATGCCCCAGCAAGACTGTCTGGGGTCAGGGTGGGCACAGCAGATGGCTGGGCCCCGCACTGCACGGCCGGCTTTGTGTCCTGGAATCGCCACGCAGGGCTCAGCCAGCACAGGGGGAGAGGATGGCTCGGAAGGCCAGAGGGACGGGGCTGCCAAGGCTGCGGGCATGTGGCTGCGGCTCCGTCTCTGCATGGAGAGCTGGGGCTGCGCCCTGGGGACGAGGCCAGTCCCGCGGCCGTCACCTCTCCTGATTCAGCACAGGCGGAGCCGCCGTGCGGGCCCTGAGCTCAGCGCTCCCTGCGCGCCTTTCCTGTGAGCCTCACTCCACGACCCCCACCCACACGTCCTCTGCTGGGACCTGGGCTCTGCCTGCGGGAGCCAGGCTGCTGTGGGCTCCGGTGGGCCGGCGCCTGGGCGGGCCCATCACTGAGTGGGCTCTGCCGCCTCTCTCAGAGCTGGGACCTTACTGGCGGTCCTCCTGTTGGTTTTCCCACTGTCCGTGTCCGAAGGTTACCAGGTGGGATGGAGTAGAAGAGAGGACTGCCAGGACTCCCGGCAGCTGAGCCTCTGGGACACTGGAGGCAATGCCCTGTTGGCTCGCACATCATTCAGGTGGGCCAAGGCTTGGGAGCACAGAGACATGCCCGTGGCCGGCAGCTCTGTGGGGGGCAGTGGGGGGCCAGGGCCACTTACGGGCGCCGTCCTGCTCGGTGTCAGGGACCCAGAGGGCGAGCAAGGGGAGAAGGGGGTGGGGCTGCCCACCTGTTTCATCTCCTGTGGGGTGTACAGCATGGTCCGGATGATCATCACTCGGTCCAGAAGGTCGAGAGGGATGCCGTGAGGAGAGGTGATGTCCTCCGTGCCCCTGCAAGGCCAACAAGTTCCACGTCACTCAGGCCTCTCTGGACAGTGGAAACATGGCTGAGGCCCCGGTGATAACAGAGCAGCTAGTTCTCGTCCTGAGAGTCAGAAGCAGGACTGCAGAGGACACAGACTAACTCAGGTGCCATTAGAAACCACGTCATTGTTTTTGCAAATATCAACACCACAGGAAACTGGGGGAGGAGGAGAAAAGCCAACTGGAATCACATCGAGACTGTTCGTACCGGCACCTGCCACGCCCTCTCATGTTACCCGAAGTGTGCAAATCCGTTTGGGTGGCTTCTGTCCCTGTTGTTTCAGTATTAACGGCCCATGGTGAGTCTCGCTGGGCCCACACCACTGGGCACTCGCGTGGTGGCCCCTGGCGCTGCTGCCGTAATTAACGGTGTTTCAGGCACACTGCCGTCAGCATTTCCTCAGCATCTCCCACAGAGCCGACACAGCCCTGAATATCTCCCTAAACATGAATGGGTGAACGGAGGCCTGCGTTCATTTTTGCAGCCGCAGGAGCGATCGGGCCCCGCTACCCTGCAGCCAGCACGGAGCAGCCTAACAGTGTGCTGCTTGCAGGTCCAGGAAAGGAAGGCCTGACGCCTCATCTCAATTTGCCTTTCCTTGACTATTAATGGATCATGTGAATGCCTTCCCTTAGGTTCCTTAGTTATTTTATTTCTTTTGGGAACTGTCCAATCATATCCTTTGCCTGTCTCTCTCTCGAATCCTTAGCCAAACCAGTGAATGGCCACCCCACCGGGTTGAACAGCACCAGCTTCCAATGGGCTGTGTGCCGGGCAGAAACGTGTGGCACACGTGCCAGGCTTCAGCCGCGTCTGGAAGCCCAGTGGGCCGAGCCGGGGCTCCTGCCTGCACGTCTGGAAGGCACAGCAGCAGGCCCCCAATTCCCTCCCCAACAAAATAACTAGAACGGCACTATGTTATGTGCATTTTACCACAAAGAAGAAATTGTTAAATCTAATACATAAAAATAATTAAGACCTTTTCAAACAAAAAAGGAAGCAGACTAGTAGCAAATACAAAACATTAAGACACCATTAGAAAAAAAATAAATCTTTTTCACCAACAAATATTTCTAAAAATAATAATAAAGAATTATAAAGATAAAATTCTATCATGATTAAAATCTTAGTACTTGGTATACCTGTAATTGTCATATTAAACAAAATAACCTTTAAAAACTACATTTAATTTTCAGTTATTTAATTCTGTTTAGGCTATATATTTCTCTTTTTAAAACCTATTTAGAGATTCTCCTGGGAAAAGTTTAAAAGACCTCAATTCGCCATCCTAAAATATCCCCAATTTTACCACACTCATGATAAATTATCTTCATTCCAGAGATAGTAAATATAAAAACTCTAGAGAAAAAAAGATTAGGGAAAAAACCACAAAGGAACAGAATTTATCAATATGTGTTAAAATTTTTTCTTTTGGTTTTGAGTCCATAAAACTAAAAATTTAAACAGAAAAAAAAAAAACAAAAAACCCTCTGCTTAAAAAATACTAAGCACTTCTCAGGAATTAAAGACCAAAGACTGTGGAAATGTATTCAAGCTCTGACTCTTAGGTACAAAGTTTCTTTCAGACAACGTATTAGAGAAAATGGTTTCTGGAACACACATGCTTCTGGGTGGGGCTGAGGCCAAGCTCCCCAGGCCCCACTGGGCGGGTTCTGAGGTCAGGGCCACCCTCCCGTGCCTCTTTTTCCCTAGATGGCATGAGACGAAGAGGACTCTGGTCCTGAGCGCTCTCAGCCCAGCTCTCGGCCGGGTCGGCTCCGGCCGCGGGGCTCCCTCGGCGGGGGCGCCATCTGTCCAGGCTGGGCCTGTCTGCCCGCAGTCACATTGAAGCCAGGCCCCACCGGAGCAAAGTCCAGAAAACATACACAGGGTCTGCGTGGCCGACACCAGACACCAGGCCAGGCGTCGTTTCCAGGTGCTGCCCAGGTGGCCAGGCCCTGGCTGGCCTGGACCTGGTCCAAGCTGCCTTCCCTTCAAGACCAGAAGACAGCTGTGACGGTGGTGAGCAGTGCTCTTAACAAGACAGCACGACAGGGATTCAGAGGGGCCGCACGATGCCGGCGCTGCATGGGCAGCGTGCACACAGATCCTCATCCTGGGCGAGAATGGCCACCTGAGCGGGGGCTGCCCCAGAGCCAACAGCACGGCCGCCGTACAAGCTCAGCGGAGACAGAGCTCCTCTGCAGAGGCGGGTCTAGGGTGCGCATTGGCCTAGGCTCCTCACTCGCTTTGGCTGCAGCTCTGTGCTGAGACATTGATGGTCTTGGGGTCTCTCTTCAGATTCCCGCCCCCCCTGGGCCAGGAGCACGCAGTCTCCGGGCCCTGCCGCCCTCACCACCGTGTGGCGGGCTTGCAGAGGCCCTGCCCCACCCCGTGGTGCCCCAGCACTGCCGGGAGCAGGCCCGACACGCAGGGCGTGCAGAACACGGCAGCCAACGGCTGGGCACACCGGCGCTCGCTCGGGCGCTGGAGGGGTGAGGCCTCTGGGCGCCCTTCCTTTTCTAAAGCTCTCCCTTGTTTTTGGCTGAGCTGGGTTTTGTTGCTGCGTGTGGGCTTTCTCTAGTTGCGCTGAGTGGGGGCTGCTCTCCAGCTCTCACTGAGGTGGCTTCCCCTGTTGAAGAGCATGTGCCCTTGGGCACGTCAGTAGCCACGCTGCACAGGTTCTGCTGTCCTGCAGCACATGGGATCTTGCTGGACCACGGAAAGAGCCCATGTCCTTTGCACTGCAAGGCAGATTTTAACCACTGGACCACCAGGAACGCCCCTGGGCTCCCTTCTTGAAGGTGGGCCTTGGGGATTGGGAGGGAGGTACCAGTGTGGCCCCAAGAAAAGGTTTGGGCCAGAAAGAAAGGACAGGATTCACTGTCAGAGGCCAGGGTTCTCGTCCTATCTGTGGCCAGGGGCACATGATGCTGTCATTCTGGTTCCTCATCTGAAAAGTGAACTCACAACACACACCTTGGGGAGCTCACGTGGGACGGAAGTCAACACAGCCGTGTGGCTGAGGGCTGGCCCACCCGACCTTTCCTTTGCCCGCTCCAACCAGATGACCAAGTCACACCCATGGGAACCCCAGTTACCACGAGGAAGCCCTCACATGCAGAAACAGGGTGACTGCTCGAGTGAAATCAAGCTACTCCGAGCATTTCCCTCAGGATGAACAGGGCGCCCTCCTCCCCACCTCGACGGGCGGCGCGACGGGGTGACGTGACCCTGGAGACACTGAGGAGCCTGGGGGCGGGGGGGCAGGTACCTGATGACGCAGTTGCCTCGGTTGGACGCGAAGATGACGATGGGGGCGATGGAGGACTCGAGCGCGCGGTGCAGGTAGGTGAAGCACTCGATGTCCAGCATGTGGACCTCGTCCACGAAAAGCACGCCCGGGACCAGCTCGGCCACGCCCTGGTCAATGTACTTGTTCACCACCTTGTTGATCTCCCCCCGGAGTTTATCTAGGAGTGGATGAGGGTGACGGGCAGGGTCAGTGCCGTGGGGAGGCGATCGCCTTTCTCTTCACTCCCTCCGAATCCCACCCAAGCCCAAGTTTAGAGCTGGGCTTGAGTGTGAGCTGTGTGACCCCACCATCAGGCTACAACCCCACTCCAGGCTTCAGTCTCATCTGAAAATAGCGCTAACGTTGCCTAAAAGCCAGAACCCTGGCACGCTCCCCCGAAGGTGTGTTAAGTTTGTACACGCTTGTCTTCACCAGGGCGCACACCCCTGGTCTGGTCTGTCACACTCCCCACCGGGCCTTATTATCTCACACCCTCCTGGAAGATGGGCAGTTTTCATATGCAAATTCCCCTGTGCTACACTGAGTAAATGACCCTTTCTCGTGGCCTGTGTGACAAAGCTTCGGTTAATTAACTTTCAATCAAGCGCCTAGAAGGAATAGGGTGCGTTCAGAATCCTCTCTGGAGGAAAACCTGTGAAGAATGACAAGGTCTGAGGAGAGGTCCCATCTCAGAGCTTGAAGAGGGACGAGCATCTCAAAAGCTGAATAACTGTCCAAGGTCATGGTTTTCATTCTCCAAACCAGCACTTGCACCATCAGCAGGGGGGAGCAGCCCACACACCCAACACCTTCCACCACAGCTAAGAGGCGGGGCTGGAGAGACCATGCTACGGTAAGGACACTGCTCTGGGGGTTCACATCGTGCCACTGGCTGAAATTTGCAAGAAAACAGCTTTAACGTTGACAGTTTTCAAGTAACCAAGCTATCTGTGGTAATTCGAAAAAAGAGGAGCATACAGTTGGCAAGAGGAGCAAGTAAATCAGAGGCCCAAAAGGGGCAGGCAGCCTGCAGCCTCACCCGGGGAGGCAGGCAGGAGCCACCAAGGCGAGCGGGCAATACGCTGCTGGCGGGACGCGCCCGTGACCGCCTGTCTCCCTCTCGGGATGCGCATGAGGATCCAGCGCAGCCCCCGCTGTCAGGAGGGGCAGGATCCCACGCACCGCCAGGCTCCGGCCCCCAGCACTGCGTCTCGTCTCACCTGTGATCTCCGTCTTCTTGGGCTTCATGAGCTGGCCCATCATAGACAGGATGTCTTGTCCCCCCTGCACAAGAGAAGGCTCAGGAGTCAGTCTCGCTTCCTAAGGCAGCTGCAAACACCTCATCACCACCTCCCCCCGGGGCCCTCATCAACTGATCAACTCAATAAGGGTCCTGAGAAGCAGAGACCCCTGGCACCTGCTCTGGGAACTTGAGGAGCTTCTCAACACAGGACTTTTAAGAGGCTCCCCGATCCTGCCAGAATCTAGCAAAACCCCCATCCCAGCCATGTCTCTTCCCGGTCCCGAATGCCTGCCGGACTCCACAGGACTGCCAACCCTTCCCTGGGCACCTGACTCTCCAGGACTCACTTCGAGCCCACCTGCCGGGAATCACATCCTGCTTCCCAGGAAGCTCCAAGGCCGTCCCGCTGCCCCAGCCCCGTGGGGCGGCACCGACTCTGGGCCTGCGTCCTCTCACCAGGCCTAGCGACCAGAGCTGCTCTGGGCCTGGAGCCTGACGGTGCAGCAGGCCGCCCCCGGCAGGCTCTCCAGCTGCCAGCGCCTCCGTGCAGGCGGCCAGAAGCCAGCTCTCCACGGCCACCTGGGGCTGCCAGGCCCTACCAGGCACACGGGTGGTCCCTGAACGCACAGCAGTGAAAGGTGGCGAAGCTTCCTGACCACTGAGGACATTTGGCCCCAGAGCAGCCCCGCCAGGTAGGAAATAGAATGCCCTCTTCTCAGAGGAGCAAAGAGAAAATCAGAGAGCCCTAAATCATAGAAAACCCGAAGACTCAAAGTGACCATTAGCCGAGCCAATCAGTGTCGGAGAACACGGCCCCTGAGCCGGCTCGGGCGAGTGGCTCTCACAGGCTGGTCCGGGACAGCCGCTGCACAGACCGAGCGGAGGTTCTTCAGCCGTTTCTTGGCCAAGGCTCCAAGGGACAAAACACCCACGGGTCAGATTTCAGGTTAGAAAGCCTGTTCCCTTGCTAGCGGGAATAGCCTCTTTTAGGACGAACAGGAAACCAGACCCAAAGACCACCAGCGGGGAAAGAGTCGTCCTCTGAAGCGCACGTTCCCCAGAGATGGCAGAAAGTCATCCCGCGCTTCCCCACGTTTTATTAGTCAGGACACAAGCATCCATCTTTTACTCACATGAGGAGCAGGGGCAGCTCCAGCTCAAAGCTATAAAACTGGGGGTTCTGCTAGGCAGGGGGAAGACCGCTCTGTGAGGCTCTCTGACATCCTGCAAAGGGCGCAAAGAACACTCCTGCCCCCGCCACTCACACCCAGAGCATGCCAGGCCCAAGCCAGTGCTGGGGGGAGCCGGGGAGAAGCTGGCAGCTCAGGCCGGAGGCTGGCGGGAGGAGGAGCAGTGTGCAGGAAGCCATCTGTGACTAGAGCATCTGAACTGCAACAAAGGAGCCCCTCGTCGCTCTTGGCAATGTTAATTGCTGAACATTACAGACAGAAAAGGACTGTCTGCCCTCAGAAGCGGCAAGACTGACAGCTTATCCAGGAGCCCCCAGCGCACAAAAGGACCCGTGCTGGCAGGGCCGGCGGCCAGCGGCCCAGCAGGAGCCAGGGGGCAGTACCTGGGGGCGCGCGTTGGCCACATCCAAGTCATGCAAGGTGACGTCCTGGATGATCTCCTTCTTCTTGTGCACATCCCCCTTGGGCAGGGGAACGTACTCTTCGGCTTCAAGGTCAAATTCTGTGGCATACGTGTCACACCTGCCCTGCCTCTACAGAGACAGAGAGAAGCCTGAGTGCCTGGAGAGGTCCACTGCCAAGTCCCCACGCCACTCAGCGAGATAAAGGTCTCCAGTCCCAACCGTGGCCAACAGCCGCCTTGACAAACTCCAAACGTGGCCTGGTCCCCTGCTGCCGAGAAGGCGCTATCTGCTCATCGCCGGGCTCCAAAAACCCAGCTGAGGACACCCGACACTTTCTCCCAGAATCTCCCCCTTGTTTTAACTGCATGCAATTCCCGATAAAGGGCAAATCCAGTAGATTAACTGGAGACGGAGGGGCTGCTCAGACTCTTTTGTAGGTGGGTGATTTAGTGCACGATATGAAGTATTATGCTCATCCATTAAACAGTGAGGAACTCTGTACAGGACCCTGGAAATCAGATACTAATGCAGCATTCCTTTCCACATGCATATATCTTGGGAAGAAAATACCAAAGAGATAAAAGGAAGATTAAATACCCTGCACATTTCAATTTGGAAATGACTACCGCTATTTCACCTCCTCACTGTTCTCCCCTTCCAAACAGGTTTTAGTATTTTTCTAACAGACTGTCTGTTTTCATCACGAGAAGGTTACAGAATGCAGATACAGGGAAGGCAAACTTGTCTAAACCTAAGGGGCAGCAGGCCCAGCGCCCCTCCCCGCGACCCCGGGCCCCACGAAGAGAGAAGGCCCCGCCCCGCCCCGGGTCTCCTTGCGGTGTTACCTTCACGGCCCCACTGTTGGCTTCGATGTAAATCACATCTCCAGCTTCTACTCGCTCTTTCTGCAAACTTTCAAAAATGCTGGGGTCCAGCTTAAAAAGAGAAAAAACGTAAGCCAGGGAACTATAACAGACAAGTCTATTCTGACACACTGTCAGGCGCCTCCCGCACGAGCCAAGGCGGCGACCGCACGGAGGAGCGTGCGTGCGTGCGAGGGCGTGTGACGCGGGCAGCGACCGCACGGAGGAGGAGCGTGCGTGCGAGGGCGTGTGAGGCGGCTCTAGAGCCTGCGTGCCCCAGAGAGCAGGCGGGAGAGGGGCACGAAGGGAGACCCAAGCTCCTCCTTCCTTTTACTCCAAGGCTGCAAACTGGCAAACACAGCTCTAACCACTTACAGGTGGGGCCCAAGGCCCTAACACCCCCTTTTGAGACTGCTCTCCCTGCGGCAATCCCTGGCCCTCCCCACCTCGGGCGGGGGTGGCAGTTTCTGCACCAGAGGCAGGGACAGAACCTGCTTCCTCTCCACGACTGCCCTTCAGCAGGCCTGTGGTTTAGACAAGGCTCTCTGAGCTTCACTTTCTTCACCCACATGACAGCACCCAGGCGTAATCACATCACAGATGCGATTCATTCAAAGGAAACATAAAACCAGGATCTCTCTGAAGCCAGTGGACTCAAATCCCAGTGTCTGTTCCTTGGGCCCAACTGCTTCTATCTCCAGAAGGCAAAGCAGCACGTCCGGGAAAAGCTGCCTTCTCCAGATCGTCCAGACTCGGGCCACCTGGGCGATCGATATTCTGGGAGAGCATCCTTTGTAAGGAGTCGTTATTTAGAAACGTTTCTGTCTGTTAAACTTCAAGGGGAGCTGTTACTCTCAACTCTCAAACAAAACGAGAATAAAAACTTACCAGGACTCAGTAGGAAAAGCCATACATAAAAGCACACATGTTGTGTGATCCTATTTTTATGAAGTGTTCAGAAAAGGCAAAGATAGACAAAGTGGACTAGAGGCTGCCAGGGCCTGGGGGTGGGATGGGAAGTTACTGCAGATAGGCAGAGGTTTCTTTCTGGGGCAACGAAAATGTCCTAAAATTGGATTGTGCCGAATGCTACACCGCTCTGTAAACCGATTAAAAGCCCGGGAGTCGCGCACTTAAAAGGGGTGAATTTTACTTAAAATGAGACCTCGAGGAAGTTGTTACAAACAGTAACCACAGGAGCCCAGGGCTCCACCCTCCTGGACCACTGCCTGGCTGAGGCTGGTGTGTGGCGGGCCCCGAACGTGGGGCTGGGACAAGGGCGGCACTCCACAAAGGTAGAGGCCTGTCCTTCGCCCTGAAACATCGTGTCTCCAAACAGCCTGCGCAGATGCTCAATGTGGCAGGAAGTTTTCGTTTTGAAAGCAAAACATTCATCCTCTTGTTATTTTCTTACAGAAATTGTGCCAAACAGCTTTATGGATAACTGAAATTTAAACTGTATACCTTATGTTATCTATCCTACATTCGATAGTACACGTTCTTTTTTTCTTTTTTTGGCATCAAGCATTTTTGTATCAGTTAATTTCCCAAATGAATTGACTAAAGATGTAATTACTGGAAAGGTGGCTGATCCTGCTAAGAAATGTAATTAATACAGAATGGGAGAGACGAGGGGGAGGTTTAAGAGAGATACTTGCAGAGGCAAGCTCCTGAGATGGAAACCCTGTTAGGACAAAGAAGAATGGTGCTTTGGAGAGGCGACGTTTTTATGATCTCCATAAAGCAGTGACCAAGACACCACCTTACAAAATCAAAGAACGATAAAATCGCAGAGGAAGGCAAAGATGGAGACATTATATGGTCAACCTCCTGCAGTCTACAGATAGGGAGATGGAGCCCCAGAGAGCTCAGCTGACGCCCAAAGGTCCCACAGCGAGCTACAGCACAGACAGCAGTCAGTGGGACTCGGAGAATCTGCCCCACCACTGACTAGCTGTGCGATCCTAGGATAAATGCTTAGCCTCCTTGTGTGCCTCAGAGCTCTTTATCTATAAAATAAGGGAAATCACACACACACAGATTTCTTGATGCACTCAGCCCAGGGCTTGACACATACAGTGAATAAGTGCCGTGAAGAAGAGGCTATTCCTTATTATTAATAAGGCAGAGCCACAGTCAGATTGTTCCATTTCACAACATCAGCAGCTGCCACTTCCCACTGGCCTGTGGTGTCACACACTCTCAGTCACTTCCCACTTTCAAACCCAGTCATTGTCTTATACTACACTCTCCTCAAGGCTTACGGGACAGGGGCGGGAGGTTCACCCAGGACCTTCTCCACTGCCACCGCCACACCCTCCACAGAGCCCTGGGCCGAAGCAGAAGTGACCAGTGAAGCCATCACGGTTTCAAGGTCCCAACACACAAAAGGGCCTGCAGCCGGGACTCCGCACCAGGCCCCTCGAGGCGGCGCCGCCACGGCTCCTCAGCCCTCACCAGATCGCTCAGTGCTGCTTCTCCTGTGAGCGCCAGCAATGGAACCAACCGTCAGCGGCCAGGCCCGAGACACGCGGTCCCCTGGAGGGACGCAGGGTGGCACCAGGCAGCTCAGTCCTGACACACACGATCTCCTCGGCGCCAACGAGCCGGACCCGTCCTCACTGAGTCGTCCGCGTGCCAGCCCTGCCCACAGGTGCCGTCTGCGGCCCTGCACAGACGCGCTCACACAGGGAGGCGCCTCAGCAGAGCAGTGCCCACAGGCACGTGCTCACCTTCAGCTGCTTGGTCCCCTTGGCCGTCTTGAGCCCAATGATCACGTGGCTGATGGTCTTGCCGTAGCCCCCCATGGGATTCTCCGTCTCACACGGGGTGAGCTCCGTGACCTCTCCTTCGTACACCTCCTTGGTCTCCTTTATCCGAAGCCCTGAAGAGAGATGACAGAAGAAACCCTGGTGAGAGACTCGACACCCTCCCACTTTTCCAACAGTCTTTTTAGCCATAAAACCTCCACGTTATAAGAACCAACGAGTCAGCCTCGCTCACACAGTCCGGGGGAGGGAAGCACTGCACAGACGCAGCCCCAGGGCTGAGGTGAAGGGCCCGTCCCTCTCCAGGGAACGCAGGACTGGATCCGAGTCTCCGGGACCCCTCTCCTCCGACCACGCTACAGAGCCGACTCGCTGACAGCGTTTCCCATGGAACCTGCCCCGTCCTTCCCCTTCCAGTCAACATGTGCCTACAGACTCACTCCCGTTCTGCCAGCCCTGGAGTATGGCCTCCCCATCTCTATCCAGCTTATACTTTGCCCAAAAGTAAAAACAGAAACCTAAGGGAAACACAGACTCAAATGGAGATGCGTGCCACTCATCTACCATACAGGCCTTTACCTGCATCCTGACCGCACAGCACCACCATAAAAGAGAGCATTATGACGCTTACGGGACAACCCGGGATTTCAACATGAACTACACACGTGCTGGTACTTAAGAACTTACTGTTAATTTCCTCTAGGGGCGAAAATGGCATTTTTAAGTCCTTATTTTCCAGAGATTCACACAAATATTATAGGTCAGAAAGCAGGTCTGCAATCAGATGGGGCTACGGGGAGCCTTCCTACCACTTGACTACTTTTCTTGGCTACTTGATACTTTCCAAAATAAAAATTTTAATAAAAGAAACAACAATGAAATACTACTTTACAACCTCCAGAATCACTAAAATTAGAAAGACGGGCAACACCAAGAGTTGGTAAGGATGCAGGACACTGCTGGCGGGAGTGTGAGCTGGTTTAGAAGTAATGTGGTGTTTATTACCTCCTCAAGTTGGACACATGAATATCTGTGACCCTCCAATTCAGCTCCAAGGTTATACTCTCAAGGCTGCGGTGCACGTGTGCACGCAGGGACACAGCCAGCAGTGGTCACGCAACGTCACTCTTACTCGCCAAACACGGGCAATGTTTCTCCACGTCTGCCCGCCGCAGAAGAGCCGCCTGCACTGTGATGTATCCATACAAACAAATATCATGCAGCAATGAAAAACGATCGTGGCTACTCGCAGCAACAGGGATGACTCTCAGAAGCGGAAGGAGAGCTGCCCATATGCGGATACTCTGGGGCACTGGCGATCATCTCTCTCTTGACTGGGAGCTGGTTTCATGGTTTTTCAACTTAAAACGACCCACCAAGACACACACCGATGTTCCGTGCACTCTTCTGTATGTATGCACCAGACTACCAAGTCACTTTAAAAATAAATTAAAAAAATAGTCCAAGTAAACACTGGGGCTTCCCTTGTGACTCGGTTGGTAAAGAACCTCCCTGCAATGCGGGAAGCCTGGGTTGGATCCCTGGGTCGGGAAGACTCCCTGGAGAAGGAAGAGGCTCCCCACTCCAGTATTCTGACCTGGAGAATTCCATGGACTATACGGTCCATGGAGTCGAGAAGAGTTGTACACAACTGAGCGACTTTGACTTCACTTCAAGTAAATAACAGCAGCAGGACCAGGCCCAGGAAGAACACTGCCAGCTGAAGCTGAGGGGACAGCTCCAGATCTCTGCTGTGTCCAGTCACATGCCCAGCCTGCAGACTCACTGATCCCCCCTGACTGCACTCCGGATTTCGGGGGGCGGGCCCTGTCATCACTGTGAGGTTAAAGCTCCCCAGATGATCACAACATACAAGCCCAGCTGAGACGCTCATCTACAGAATGAACCGAGGACTCTGCTCTGCTCACGGCGTGGAGACATCAGCTGGTGAGGCGGGAAGCCCTGTGGTGGCTGGGTGCCTCACCATCAGCTTCTCTGTCCTGACCTTCTCTGTCCACACCGCGGGCCTGTGGTGTCGCAGACTCTCGGTCACTGCCCACTCTCAAACCCAGCCATTATCACTGGCTTGGTTTCCTTCTTTGCCCAGAAACCCAATCAGGACAAAGACTCAGATATTAGGGTTAAGGAACAGTTTTACTCTCCTTCACTCCACCTGACCGACTACAAATGGAAGTCTTAGGGTAGCCCCAAAGGAGAGGCTGCACTTCCTTTCTACCGCACCCAATGCCTAGTTCCTAAGAATGAAGACAAAAGTTTTCCAAACGACATGAATGCACCAGAAGATTGTGACAACATGGAAATTTCTGTACTTTAAAAATTAACTTTGATTTTTTTTTTAAATCAAACCTTATAGCCCACAGAGACAAGCTCCTTCAAATGGAAGGCTTCCTTCTATTTCCTGGCAGACAACGGTGACACGAGATTCCTGAGTGGGGAAGAAAGGCATTCCCATCTCTCACTAGCCCTGCATTTGTTTAGAAGTTGCTCTGTGCTGACAAGCAGGCAGGGGACGAGTGGACAGACAATGAGACCGGCTGTTAGCCAGGAAAGGGGCCGGGCTGGCGCGCTCTCTGGCAACAACGTCGGGAACGACACAGGTTTCATCTGCTGGCTCAGGTTTCTGAATCCCTGACAGGGATCTTCATCACGTCAAGGAAGCAGCACAGACTCCTTGCTTTTTATTTCTGGTCGGCTTACTGCTTCCTCCCCACCCCCTCTGCCACTTCACAGGAACTCAAAGGCAGAGGAAGACGCACAGGGCTCCCTTTTGAAGGCAGTCAATGGCCTGCCTTTCTATTCTGGGGCAGGATCAAGAAATTCCTCTTCACCTTGCTGCCATCAAAAGAATCACATTGTCCCCTCACCTCAAAAATGACAGATGCTCAGGAAATTTATCTTCATTTTTCTCAAATTTTAAGGCATTTAACTTAAAGCAATTCAGACATACGCATTCATGTAAAGATGAGCTTTGTCATCTTTTACCAATTTCAGAAAATCATTTTCTAAATAAATAAAAATATATTTTAAAAGTACTCAGATAACTGGAACCGATTGTAACATCTTACTTTTTATCTCATCGGCTACTGAGTTAAATAAAATCTCTGGCACATGTTCCTCAAATTCTTGAAAAGTACTCAGGAAGAAGTTAAACCAGAAAGAGGGTCTTGTGAGCCATTTCCACTGTTATTCCAGAGAGAGCACGACACGTAATAACAGGAACTGGACCTTACAAAGATAAAAGCTGTAAGGAAGCAAGACACAGCACCTAAAGTGAATTCTGTCCGGAGAAAGTTTATAAATGGGGCAAAACTAAGCCACACTGCCCGCGACACACATGGGTGTACAGGGCTGCGATGCTCGGAAGCCGCTGCCACGGCTCTCACACTCTGTGGGGACGTGCGGGAGGCGAGGGGCTACACCTGGGAGAGCATGAGCATGAGTCTGATGCTCTGTACCCTGCGTGAACGGTGGCTGTGTGAGCATCTACTTCATTACTGTTAAAAATAGGTGTTTTTACACTTTCCTATGTATATGTTATCTTGGTCATGAAGATCTTTTTTGTACAGTTCTTCTGTGTATTCTTGCCACCTCTTCTTAATATCTTCGGCTTCTGTTAGGTCCATACCATTTCTGTCCTTGATTGAGCCCATCTTTGCATGAAATGTTCCCTTGGTATCTCTAATTTTCTTGAAGAAATCTCTAGTCTTTCCCATTCTGTTGTTTTCCTGTATTTCTTTGCATTGATCGCTGAGGAAGGCTTTCTTATCTCTCCTTGCTATTCTTTGAAACTCTGCATTCAGATGTTTATATCTTTCCTTTTCTCCTTTGCTTTTTGCTTCTCGTCTTTTCACAGCTATTTGTAAGGCCTCCCCAGACAGCCATTTTGCTTTTTTGTATTTCTTTTCCATGGGGAAACTCCAGTACTTTGGCCACCTCATGCGAAGAGTTGACTCATTGGAAAAGACTCTGATGCTGGGAGGGATTGGGGGCAGGAGGAAAAGGGGACAACAGAGGATGAGATGGCTGGATGGCATCACCGACTCGATGGACGTGAGTTTGAGTGAACTCCGGGAGATGGTGATGGACAGGGAGGCCTGGTGTGCTGCGATTCATGGGGTCGTGAAGAGTTGGACATGACTGAGTGACTGAACTGAACTGAACTGATGTGTATATTTCAATTTAAAATAGGTACATAAAAAATCCAGTGTTTCAGGGTAAAAAAATATTTTCAGTCAGAATATTTTGCAGTTTGACAAAATCCAGAACTTAGCCTGCTTTGCTGGGACCCCCATGGCTGTGCAGGAATGAAAGCTTTTCTCATTTTACAGGACATATCCCAATTTCCAAACACTGGAAATTCATTCAAGAGTTATTAAAACACTGTGTAAACCAAACGACATCTATCAATCAGACACGGCACTGAGAGCAGAAGCCTCTGCTTCCTTCCACCCGCTTCCAAGAGCGCCCCTCCTCCCATTCGGAGAAGCAGCACTGAGCGCCCCCGCCACGGGCTGGGAACCAGGGCGCCGCTGGGGGACGGGGTCCGCTGCGCCCGCAGCGACACTCAAGGCCCTCCTTCCCACACTTCCCCTCCACCGCAAACGGCAGCACCCGGCGAGCACCTGCACTTCCTCTCTCTTCCAGCCCCACATCTAATCGTTCAGGAAATTTCATCGCTCCACCATCCAGCTGGACCCAGAAGCCAGCCATTTCTTTCTACCTCCACCAGGCTGGTCCACAACCTACCTCCTCTCGCTCAGGCCCCTCACCAGCTCCTTGCTTCTGCTCTCACTCTCCATCCCAGCCAGAGGGGTTCCTGTGAACCCCAAAGCACTCCTCAGCTGCTTCTCTTTCACTCAGCATGATTTGCAAAAGCCCTATTCAACACACCCTTAAACTAGACGCTAGATTCTTGAGGAAAGAATTCTGGGCTTAGACAAACCCATTCTTTCTTAAACTTTGAAGAAAACTTCCTTGACGTTTTCTAGTAAATGTCCCTCTTGAGAATACTTACCTTGCTTTGACAACCAAAGGGACTAGACAAGGACACAGGCGCTCTGACAAGTGCTCATCACCCGTTACCCAACGGTAGAGAGAGACGCAGGTCTGAGGGGGACTAAGATTTCCCCAGACCCAGACCCGCAGGCATGGGGCCAGGACAATGCCCCCGAAGTCCTGGCTGGAATGAGGGACATTTCGGAAGAGCAGTCACCTTCTGCTCGCTGTATGGAGTCAGAGCACGGGCCCCAGGGTCAGACAGGTGTAGGCTCAGACTATGGTTCTGCGCTACTTGCTAGGTAGATCACCGCAGGCAAGTCATCTAACTTCATGAGACTCTGCTTTGTCAGATGCAAAATGCAGAGCACGTCCTCCTGGGCAGGAAAAGGCCACGGTCAGTAGAGGGCCTGACACACTACGAGCCTTCAGTACCGGAGCCCCAGGCCCCGCGAGGTCGGCACCACCGCCTCAAGGCTCCACAGCCCACAGCCCCGGCTCACTGACCGGCCGGGCACGCAGGCCCGGCACCCCCACAGCCCGGCGCACAGAGCCGCGGGCTCAGGGCCAGAGCCTTCGCCGCGGCCGTCACCTCCGAAAGCACAGGAAGGCTGCCAAGAGAATCCACTGCCAGATGAAACCCCAGACCAGGGCTGGGGCCCACGCCTGCTGGTTGCTGAAGCACGTTCTAGAAAAGCTGGGGTTGTGTTTCATTGGCAAAGATGACACTAATGGAGCCAAACGCGAAAGAGCAGCGCCAGCAACAAGCCCCACAGGCGCTTCGCAGGAGGAGCAGCTGAGGACAAGCCTCGGCGCGCGCGCGGCTACTCACCAATGGCCCTGCGGAAGTTCTCCATCAGCACTTCCGTCTTCTTGATCTCCGTGGAGTATACTTCACTCCCCACCATCGGGCAGAAGGGGACCTTACTCCCCAGCTCCTGAGCAATAGCTAGAGCTAGAGCCGTCTACACAGAAAGCAAAGAAATGCGCTTGTTTCACATGCTTGAAATACAGTGATTCAGGAACATATGCTACAAACAGACATTATTAACTAGGAACCGAAATTCTAGTCCCTTTAGTTGTAATACCGTTTGCATGTTTCACAATAAACATTTGCTGACTCTTGTGGACAACTTCTAATGTGAGCGGCATCTCCGACGGTCCCTGGCATCACAATGGCGTCACGACGGAGACTCTGCCAGAACAGGTCTAGCTCCCGAGGCTGCACACGCCCCTCCCGCTAGCCCTGTGAGCTGGACACCACTGCTCTCCCCATTTCACAAATGAGGAAGCTGAGACACAGATTAAATAACTCATCCCCGGTACCGTAATCTAGAAAATGGCAGAGTGGGGCCTCAAACTCTGGCAGCAGGGTTCCAGAGATCATGTTCCCATCAGAATTAGCAGAGGCTTCCCAAACTGTTCCCTCAATGTCGAAACACGGTGCTGACCACGTCGCAGTAGAACAGCTCTGCTGGGTCTCTGAGATACTGCTTTCTATCTTTACAGACTCAGGAAGCCATCAACTACAGCCCATCAGAAATCAGTAATCAAGGAACAAATGATCGGATGCCCACTTTATGCGGAGTGGCCCACAGATCGGGCAGAATGACACCCAGGCTGGGATCCCGAGGCTACGAGTTGGTGCAGTCACACCTGAACATGCCCATAGAAACTACACAGTGACTTTCGCTAAAATAACTACAGCTGCTGAACAGACGAAGACGTAACAGAACGTGACCAAACATCACGTACGGAGAGCCAGGCCTTAATGCTGCTTTCAGCTTGCTTCAACTCTGACACGAAAGCCCAGTAAGGTCAGCTCCCAAGGTGCACAGGCTAAGACAAGAAGCTTGCTGCTAAAGAATGACGTGGATCTCTGAGACAGTTTTAATTCCTCTTCTGTTCACTGCTGATGGTTTAATCTTCAGTGTGACCCCAAGCACATGGGCCAGCCACGTGCCTGACTTTCTCATCAGTCAAATCAAATTCCTGGGTTAGTCACTGGTAACAAGCTGATTGCCCACAGACGGCTCCTATTTTGGCCTGCAGAATCTCAGGTGTATTTTTCAACTTAACTGTTGTCCATGCTTGGATGTAGGGAAATTTCACAGAAAAATACAGTCATTTAGCTTCTTCTGAGAAGCAAGAAGCTCTGGCCACAACGGGCCCCAGTGGCCACACGGCTGCGCTGAGAGTGGACACCCAGGCAGCTGCCCCCAGCAAGGCTCGCACTAGCTCCTGGGCGCTTCCTCAGCCTACTGCCCACGTGAGCAGGCATCCGAGTTTGTGCCCCCGAGGCTGATATCTCTAGAGCTATGCTCTCCTGCATTCTGAGAATGAAGGGAACATCTCTAGAGCATGACAGCAAGGTAGCAGCATGCTCAACCAGGACTCTGTGGGAAGAGCCGTAGGCCAGCCAGGCCCACCTTCTCTCCAAACTGCTCACCTTCCCAGTCACTCTTCTCTCTTTTCCCCCAATGCTACAGGCCCCAACGCCTCTCCCTCAGTTGTGAACTCAGACAGTGCCACACCTGATGCAGTGCAGACCCCACAGCAGCCAAATACAGAAGAAATGACCTATATGTTCCTGTACCATATGAGAACTGTGTGCTTAAGAAATTCCTTGGGGTGTCCAGTTGCTTCCGTTTAAAGGCTCTCAGAAGGATGGCATGAGATGCAGCTACTGTGCATCTGCACCTACCATGTAGGACAGAGGGACCTGCACGAAGACTGCGTGACGTGAGCTGCGAACGTCCAGATGTTTAAGCTGGATTCAGAAAAAGCAGAGGAACCACAGATCAGACTGCCAACATCCGCTGGATCGCAGAAAAGCAAGAGAGTTCCAGGAAAACATCTGCTTCATTGACTACGCTAAAGCTTTTGACTGTGTGGATCACAACAAACTGGAAAATTCTCAAAGAGATGGGAACACGAGACCACCTTACCTGCTTCCTGAGAAATCTGTGTGCAGGTCAAGAAGCAACGGTTAGAACCAAACATGGAACAATCGACTGGTTCCAAATCGGGAAAGGAGTACGTCAAGGCTGTATACTGTCACCCTGCTTATTTAATTTCTATGAAGGGTACATCATGTGAAATGCTGGGCTGGATAAAGCACAAGCTGGAATCAAGACTGCCAGAAGACCTATCAATAACCTCAGATATGCAGATGATACCACTCTTATGGCAGAAAGTGAAGAGGAACAGAAGAGCCTCTTGATGAAAATGAAAGAGGAGAGTGAAAAAGCTGGCTTAAAATTCAAACATTCAAAAAACTAAGATCATGGCATCTTGTCCCATCACTTCATGGCAAATAGATGGGGAAACAATGGAAACAGTGAGAGCCTTTATTTTCTTGGGCTCCAAAATCACTGCAGATGGTGACTGCAGCCATGAAATTAAAAGACACTTGCTCCTTGGAAGAAAAGCTGTGATAAGCATCGTCAGCATATTAAAAGACAGAGACATTACTTTCCCAACAAAGGTCTCTATAGTCAAAGCTATGGTTTTTCCAGTAGTCATGTATGGATATGAGAGTTGGACTATAAAGAAAGCTGAGAGCAGAAGAATTGATGCTTTTGAACTGTGGTGTTGGAGAAGACTCTTCAGAGTCCCCTGAACTGCAAGGAGATCAAAACAGTCAATCCTAAAGGAAAACAGTCCTAGTTATTCATTGGAAGAACTGATTCTGAAGTTGAAGCTCTAATACTCTGGCCACCTGATGCAAAGAACTGGCTCACTGGAAAAGACGTTAATGCTGGGAAAGATTGAAGGCAGGAGGAGAAGGGGACAATAGAGGATGAGATGGTCGGATGGCATCACTGACTCAATGGATGTTGAGTCCATTGAGTCCAGGAGTTGGTGATGGGCAGGGAAGCCTGGCATGCTGCAGTCCATGGAGTCAAGAGAGTCAGACACAACTGAGTGGCTGAACTGACTGACTGACTGACTTGCACAAGAGATCCCGCTGAACGCTCCCAACCAGCCTATGAACTCGATGATCTAGTTCACATTTTATGGACTTAGAAACTGAAAGTCAGACATTCCCAACTCACTCACAGTCAGCTGGCAAGCATCAGGGCCAGCATGCAAACCCCGTCTCCAGGAACCACTGCTGATGACCGCCCCAAGCAAGTGGCACAAAGAGGCTGTTGCCAAAAGATTAAACAGTCAACTTTATTTTCAATCTCACATGAACACCTTTTTCTAAAACCCAAACACAAAGCCCCATTATTATGAGCGTGCAGCCTTAAGAGGGGAGCGGCCACATTCTGAACAAGCACCGCACTCCTGCCGGCCACTCAGTTACGCTGCCTAAACCTCGGGGCCCGTGGGCACACAGTGGTGCAGGAGTTACCACACGCCTTGAACGTGTGGAGAGGCACTGGACAACCCACAGGTGCCGAGAGCCTCTGGTAAATCCTGAAGGAAAACGGTACGATGTTACCAGAGCACCAAGGACCCACGGCTCCAGCAAACTGGCTGAGAGAGCCACAGCCGCTCCTTCCTGTTACAGAACATCCAGAGTGAGTAAACAGTCAAGCCAGATCCAGAGAGGAAAGCCACCATGCCCGGGGAGCTGGCCTGTGTTTGATAGATGCCAGAAACCATGGATACAAAGAAGCCTCAAAGAACACGTGTCAGTAGACAAGCTGACCACAAAGAAAGTCTCCAAGGGCCAGGGACAAACTCGTCAGTCTCAGCACAGCTCTGGCTGAGGAGGTCTCCCTAGTAGGCTCTCAGACAGATTCAGGATTGGACTCTACACGGCCTGACGGCCAGAAAACCCAAGCCACAAAATTCCCATCACGTGCCCTTGGGTGGGAGCAAGCAGGGCCCCTCACAAATCCTCTCAGGAAGTTCTCGGCCCTAATCAGGAGATCAGGGAAGCTCAGATTTGATCAAACACAAGTCCACAAGCAGACACAGGATATAAAGTGAATAAGAAATTGTTTCATGAACAAGAAACAAGAGACTACCAAAAATAGCCAGATCTTGAAGAAATGAAAAAATTTAAAAATAAGAGGAGGATGGAGAGGCTTCTTCATTACAAAAAAAAGTAAAAAGAAAAAGAAAAAAAGCAAGTGAATATATGTATTAATGAGGTTAATGGCAACCCATTCCAGTACTCTTGCCTGGAGAATCCCACAGACAGAGGGCTGTGGCGGGCCACAGTCCATGGGGTTGCGAAGAGCTGGACACACGTGAGCAACTAAACGCAGCACAGCGCGTATGTACTAACCGAGGATACAAGAGATTTACAAAGTCACCATTTTGCAACCAGCAGTGTGATAACGGATAAGGCAAAGACCACTGAAGAATGCTACAGCCATCGGGTAAAGGATATTCCCAACATCTCAGTGTCACTTCCCAGAGGACTGAGTTTCAGAGCGAGCCAGTCCCCTTGGAGGAGAACACGGCGTGGTGTCAGCCTTCCGCTGCGATGCAGGTTCCAGACACAATACCACCATCTATGCGGTGTTCTGCCAAAGTGCTGAGTGTTTCAGACACAGTCAGACAACCACTGTAGGACACTCTACAAAACAGCTGTCCTGGGCTTTTCAAAAATGTCAGTACTGTACAAGGAATCCAAAAAATGCAGGGAAGGATAACTGTTCCAGATAGAGAGACTAAAGAAACTATTGTGAATGCAATGTGAGGTATGTGATTATAATTCAAATAAGAAATATGAAAAATGAAAACAAAATGAAACAAAAAAAAAAGCAGCACAGAAAACGAGAGAGCCAAAAACTGAAACGACTTACAGATATTTTACTATGAACTAAATATTAGCTAATACTATTAGCAACAGTACACTTCTTGGGTGGATAACAGTATCATGGCAAAGAAGGTCCTGGCGCTTACTTTCAAACGGTTTAGAGGTAAAATACAGAAAACACAAATGTCACAAAGTATTTAAAATTAGTTACCTATGAGTAGGGTACAGAGGGGTTCATCAAACTGTTCTTTCCACTCTTTTGTAGATTTCAAATTTTTTAAAATGAAAAATATTCAACGGACTGTCTTGAAGAGTAGCTTTCTCACAGGCTACAAGGCAGACTGGAAGAGAGGTCTAAAGAAGCTCCCCAGAATGCAGCAGAGCCAAAGAAACAGAAAACATAGGTTAAAGACTCGAGGACAAACTGAGAGGCTCCGGGCGGGCGCTTCAGGCTGGAGAGCTCACTGTGGGGGCCGCTCCACACTCTGCAGGGCGCCCTGCGGGCCCCACGGCCTCCACCTACCAGAGGCCAGCAGCACCCGCTGCCCCACCGAGTGCAACAATCGAAATGTCTCAGGACAGTGCCACAGGGCCCAGAGGGCAAAGGTGGTCCAGGCGGAGGACCCCTGCAGGGGGGTGCCACCTCACTGGACTTCAGGAAAGGAAAGAGACCAGAGAAAGGCAGCATCTGAAGAAAGAGAGGCTAGCCAGTTCCCAGAACTGATTAGATATGTTACATACTCAGATCCATATCAAGCAAGATAAATGAAAATAAATCCACTCTTTGACATAGCACAGTGAAACACCAAAACCAAAATATCCCAAAAACACCCAGAGGAAAAAGACAAAATCCTCAAAATTAATCTTCTCAAAAGCAACACTAGTAGCCAAAAGGTAGGAAATACCAATGAGAGAAACAGCATTGAGAGAAAGCATCTGTCAGCTGAACTACATAGCCAACAAAACTATCTTTCAAAACAAGGGCAATACAATTAACACAAACCTGACTTTGCCAGTTCCTTCTAGAAGGAACTTCTTAATGATGCGGTTTAGGAAGAAGAAAATGGAAAGAGAGCAAACATCTAAGATACGAAAAGGGACAGTAAGCAAATAAATGGTAAATACAGTGACGAACCTAGAGAAGGAATGGCAACCACTCCAGTGTTCCTGCCTGGGAAATCTCATGGACACAGGAGCCTGGCGGGCTACAGTCCATGGGGTCGTGGAGTCGGACGTGACTGGGCAACTAACACACAGTGATGAGCAGAAAGGAAACGGAAGTTCACGTTTACAGCCCTTTACTTGTTCACAAATACAATACTTTTTCCTCAACTTTAAGACACTCAACGTAAGATATACTGGCAATTCAATCTTACGGCTTCAAAATGATAAAGTCATCATCTTACAACTACAGTTTAATAACTCTTCAACAGGGACGGCGGTGCTACTGCTTCAGAAAGGCTAAGGGACCTGCCTGGGGTCTCAGCACCAGGGTGGAACCCCCTTCTTTACAAACTCACTCCCAAGCTTCTCCTCTCCTGCATCAAGTGAGTGAGTTGCTCAGCTGTGTCCAGCTCTTTGCGACCTCATGGACTAGATAGTCCATGGATTCTCCAGGCCAGAATACTGGAGTGGGTAGCCTTTCCCTTCTCCAGAGGATCTTCCCAACCCAGGGATTGAATCCAGGTCTCCGGCATTGCAGGCAGATTCTTTACCAGCTGAACCATAAGAGAAGCCCAAGAATACTGGAGTGGGTAGCCTATCCCTTCTCCAGAGGATCTTCCCAACCCAGGAATCGAACCAGGGTCTCCTGCATTGCAGGTGGATTCTTTACCAACTGAGCTATGAGGGAAGCATCAAGCGGCCCTCTTAAAGAACAAACAGGCCCAGATGGTGTGTTTCAAGCACCTGGCCAAGCCCCTCACAGATCCCACAGGCTGTTAGGCATCTCAGCCTAGAAGGTCCTTTTATTTCCTGCAAAGCCAAACCCTCTCCCAGCTCCAAGGGCAAATGTCAAGCCTCAACTCCTGCAGCCATACCAGCCGAAGCATCACCTTCTGCTGCAACGCCAGTCGCATCTATGGCCAGGCGACGCCCTGCAGCTCAGCTGAAGACCTTCCTGCTGCCATGGTTCCCTCTCTGCCCCAGGGAGCCCATGAGGCCCTTGGAGATAAAAAGACAAAACTCGGTTTCCCCTCTCCTGCCATCTCTCACAGCTAGGACAGTGTTGCGTCAAGTCAGCATTTGGAAAATTGCCTGCTGACCGATTTTCTTTCCCTCCCAAATAAGATGTCATTCCCAAGATTTTATGACGCCCTAGGCCAACAGAAATATATTTCCAAAGCAAAGGAGACTTGAAAGAGATAAAAGACAAATTACAGACAATGAGACCCCTCTGAGGACTCCATTCTCTCTTCTCTGGAGGTCAGCCAGGATAATTTGAATTTTAGAAGCATGGATTTTAGATACTCAACTGTATTACTGCACATCAGTTTTAAAAACATACATATAACCAATTCAGCTAAACAAAGACTAGTTAAGACACAAATTCAATTTGGTTTAGACATTAAAATCAACCTCTTGGGCAGATTTTTAAAATGAGAGAAAATGAGTACCTTGCCAGTTCCAGGAGGTCCTGCCAACAGGACAGCTCTTCCAGCCATTTTCTTGCTTTTGATTAATTCTACTATCACACCACATGCCTAGACACCACAATGGAAAGAAACAGTAAATCAATATTAAAATGCTTCACAGGAGGAAAAAGTCAGTCTCTGGTGCACACAATTCACAGACTCATCACTGAATGCCAGGACACCACAGGGGCTGCTCTAGGTGCTGGAGGCCATGAGGGCCCCAGAGCTCCTGTTCTCGTGGGGAGACAAACACAAAGTCACTATGAAGAAAGGGCGACAAAGGGGCGAGTGGCTGGGGGCAGAGGTTACTCCACAGAGCGATCTCGGAAGGCCTCTTCGACACTGTATTTGATACATGAAACTCCAGGCAGGGCAGAAGTCAGTGTTCCCGGCAACTCAAAATACAGAAATGAGCCTGGCACACCCAAGGGACAGAAAGGCTGCATGAACCAGAGTTCAGAAAACAAGCAGGCAAGGAAGATGAGGTCGTGGAAGCAGGAGGGGCAGAACTTAGAAGAGGACCTTCCAGCCCACAGTCAAGTTTGGATTTTATTCTGCATGTAATGGGAAACCAGTGAAAAAGTCTCAGGCTACATGTCATGTTCTGAAGATTCGTTTTTAAAGAGTCTTGATGGCTGCTATATGGAGAATGGAAATGGGAGCTGCGGCATATACTCCAGGGGCCTCTAGAAATTGGAAATAAAACTGTGTTTCTACCTGCACGTGTGCGTTTTCCAGGGAGAGGTTCACAGCTTTCAGCAGATTCTCAAACTAACCCACTAAGTCCTAAGAAGCAGTGACATGTTCTGCTAGTTGGCCATCAGTTAACTACCCCGGAATGCTGCAAGCAAACGCTGCATGTGATTTTAATCTGTGGCGTCATAAGAGCCAAGAAATGCCTTTCAAATCCTCAAGACTAAACTATTTGTTAGCTTATCTTAAATATTCTGAGTATTAAGCCATTTTGTACAGCATATACATTGTGTATATATATATACATATCTATATAATCACATACATCTATATGTAGATATAGCTGACCCATGAACCCTTGAAGCTGGGATGCACGGTCTCCACACAGTCGAAAATCAGCACATAACTACACAGTCAGCCCTCCATATCTGTGACAGCAGCCAAGTGTCCCAATGCTTATATATTCAAAGAAATCTGCATATGGTGGACTCAAGCAGTTCAAACCCATGTTGTTCAAGGGCCGACTGTATACTGACATATATGTATGTACATACACAGAAATTCTATAAATGGGTTACTGATTTTATGCATTTTAGAATATTTTTGGAGCAAGGCTGAGAAAGTCACACTCCCTGAACACCTGTATCTTGAGACTACATAACACAAGATCTCTTACACTGATTTAAAGCATGACTCTCTGGCAAGGTGCATTCTATCTGTCTCAAGGCAGGTCACAGCTTTTCTCCCTGGGCAGTACCTTGCTGACAACGTCTTGTGAACACATCTAACTCTTCTCTCTCTTTTCCCCATGGACTATGGAGATGTATCTTGCTCTCACACTTAGACAGCCCCTCAAAAACACACGTTCAAGGAAAGCATGTGGATGTGCTCTATTCCATTTCTGCCTCGGCTGGAAAAGCACAGTACACTTACACAGCCTAGAAGATACTCTTCAGAGGTCGCATTTTTAAAAAGATAAAAGAGCCACTGTGGTCTTTCCATAATAACCTCTGATATCATAATCCTCAGCATTGGAACTCTTTGGGCAATTCAAAAGAGGTAGAAGACTTTTCAAGCCTTGTCTATGTACTCTTATTGACACACTTCCTCCTCCCGTTAATATTCTTCCATTTAGGCTCCTTCTCTACAGTGAGACACTTCCAGTGGATTCCAAAATTTAAAAAGTATGAACTGGAAGGGCCTTTAAAAAACTGTAACTCTCATTTTTCAGGTGAGGCTATTGAACATCAAGGAGGCTGGTGATGTGACCACTCAAACAAGGACCTGGCAGCAGAGGTGGGATGACTAATAAATCAGTACATAAATTCTGAGTCCCTATAGTAAGCCAGATTCTGGGTTTAACACCACCCGGTCTCTATCCTTGGGAAGCTCATATTCATATGGAGGCACACGGCATCCGAGTTAACAGCATGCATTCTGGAGTCAGGTTGCCTTGGCTTTAAATCCTAGCTCTACCAATCACCAGCTGAGTAATCTCAGACCCATAACCTAATCTCTGTGAAACACAATTTTCTCATCCGAAAACAGAATTCATTACAGAGGTACAAATGCTAACATATTTACCGTAAAGTATACTAATGTCTGCAGCTGAGTTTGAAATGCAAAGGCAGACGGCTGGATGGATAAATGAGCAGACAGGAGATAAAGCAACCGTGCAAAATGTTACTTGTAGAAACTGGGCACACAGGTACACAAGTCTTCCAATTTTGTTGTATGTCAGAAAAGTGTCATAAAAAAGTAGAGGAGGGACAGTATAAGGATGGAGGGGAGCAATATGACAATGGAAACAAGGCTGCTTAGCACGTGGAGATCACTCAACAGCTATTTGCAGGGACAGCCTCTCAAGACAGCTGAAGCTGGATAAAGAGAAAGTTCAGTCACCTTATCCTGTCACATTTTCCCCTCTGGAAGGATGGTATTCAAAACGAAGGCTTCTCTTTGGCCCTTTCTTAGAGGGCAAGAGTCTTGACCGGGACTTACACAGGTGCTGAGCCACAGCAGAGGTCCACGGGCAATGGGCTGAGGGGTACCGTACTACACAGAGAGCACTGTCTCGGGAGTCAGAAACACACAGGCACGAACTCCAGTGTTGCTATTACTAAACTGAGCGGCCAGTGGACTGAGTGGCCAGGTCTCTCACCCTGAATTTTTTCATCTACAAAAAAACAACAGTTGAAAAAAAAAAAAAAAAAAGAGCCTGAATAGTTCTGAGACAACAATGTAGGTGAGAGGACTGGGCACCATCATCACTTAGTAGATGTGGGCTTTAACTGGAAAGGTCAAAAAGGACTCGGTACCCGTCACCTGCCGAGGCTGGTCACTTTCCGGCTTTAAAATCCCAGAGCCTCCCAATGCGCTCCCAGAAACCCCAATTTGGGGCCCGCAGAGACCACCCCCCCCACACACCGCAGAACCAATCCCCAAAGTCTAACACTCCTGTTTGGCGGTTTAAACGTTTGTGTCCGAAACGCACGGTGCGGGAGAGCAGGCTTTCGCCCGTTTTCTCCCCGCGGACTCCCGCGCCGCGCCGACCGCCGGGTCCCAGGTCCGCCCCGCCCAGGCCCGCCTCAGCGCCCCCGGCCCGCCGCCCGCCGCCACACCTCACGCGCGTTCTCCTGGCCCACGAGTCCCGAGGCCGCTTGCTTGGCCAGGCCGCTCTCGTCCAGCCCCAGCCCCTTCACATGGCTGTGGGAGGCGATACGCTGAGTCTTGGTGGTGCTCTTCACCTCCTCGATCTTCATCCTGACAACCGGAGCCCCGGAGCCCGCAGAGCCCAGGCAGCGCGCACCCTGTTACCACGAGGCCGTTACCAGGCGGTTGGTCCCGCCTAGGTCGGCGTCCCATTGGCCGCGGCGGGAACGCCTCCGCGCTCCATTGGCCCCTGGCTGCGCCCGTCGCGGCTGCCTGTAGGGCCCGCCCACCAGCTTCCGGCGGTGTCGCGGGGTTGGCTTCCCCCGCGGCCGGCGCTTCCTTCCTGGGTAGGGACTAGAGGGGCGGCGCTGTAGCTCACTAGGGTTGCGCGTCCCGCTCTTCACCGCGCCTTCCGGTCCGTGAGCGCGTTCGAACCGATACCGCTCTGCGGAGCTCAAGCTCGACCTCGGAGTTGGAGATGAACAGACAGGTTTAGAACTTAAGCTTCGACCTGCGCCGGCTGAGCAGTTTTCTGACAGCCACTCTCTCACCGTCTTCGGGCAGGCCCTGCTCAGCTTCCTCAGGGGCTTGTCCTCCTCTGCTTCCCCTCGCCTCCACCTCTCCCTTTACTTAGATTAAGTTGGCTGTGGGTGACGTTTCGTGTAATTCCTTGTCCGGATGAAGATGCGGGCGAAAAGAGGCCCCGCAACTCACCCAAGAACGCGCAGCAAGTAATCACCAGTTGGAATTTCTGCTGAGGGCTTAAGGCATGGATCCCATCCCTCAGATTAGACGGTCATCCCGCGGCTGCGTCCTGTCCGTTCCATGATAATGTCAGCGCTGCCTGGAACAGCGTACTCTTCCCATCCACCCATTCGTTCAACAAACATTGGTTTGCACCTGCTCTGAGCCAGACACTCCAGCGCACTGCGATGCAGACTTAAATACAAAGTCTGCAGCCATGACAAGCTCAGTCCTTAGTTGGGAAGCTTGTGACGGTGTGGTGCCAGAGCAGGTACACCCGCCTGGTGTGTAAGCCCAGAGCGGGCCACCTGGACCAGCTGGAGAGCCGCGGACGGCACCAGAAGGTGGTATGGTAATGCCCACACGGAACCCTGATGATAGGCTAACGTCCTTAGAAGCAGATGGTACTTTGCCATGCCACAGATAAGTGGACTCAGGTCCAGAGAAATGAGGGACTTGCCCAGAGCTCAGGGGAGCTTTTTTGCGTCCGGGTTGAGGCAGCCCTGAAGTCAAATCCTGCCGCAGAGTTGCTGACTCTCGTGTCTCCTCGTACTTCTCCATCATAACTGCTGAGTCTAGCTTTCCAGTTACTTGCATGACTGCCGGTCAGTGTTGGTCTCTCCCACTAGACTGCAGGCACTGTGAAAGCGCAGACCGCGTCGCTGCTGTTCCTCGTTTTAGCGTCAGTGTCGGGCTCATAGCTCAGGCTTCCTTCCGGTTCTGAACCCCCACGTTCACGCAGAGTCGGGCAGATGTGCTGCGTGTATTTTACACACTGGATCTCACCAGACTGGGGAATGGTTTCTGTCGGTGAGTGGAAGCTTTTGTCCCCCGCCTCCTCTTCCACCGGAGCTGTTGCCTTCTTTTCCTGCTAAAGACGAGTTCAGAAATCTGATCTGACCCAGCATTCTCTTTTTACAGGTGCGGAAACGGAGGCCCTAAAGGAGGATGGAGTTTGTCCAAAATCACAAATTGAGCAAATGCCTTTCCAGGCCTGGACCGCAGGTCCAGCGTGCAAAGAAACTGGGCCTGGCCGCAGAGTCAGGGGTTCCTTCTGTTTCAGCAGAAGATGATGTAGCGGGTCAGTCTCCAAGGCGCATGAAGGTCGGTGAGGCCACAGCAGTAGACTTGATTATTATGCCTGCCCAGCAGCCTTCTTACCTCCCGACCTCCCTCACTCTCATTTTCTGTAGAGAATCACCCTTCCCTCTCTGGGCATCACATGGCTTAGATGGGTTGGCCCTCCCTCAGCTTTGTTTCAGGGATGGACACGGGAACCTGGCCTGGCCAATCAAAGTGTCCCCTCATCCCCAGAATAGTGATTGGTGCAGAAATGTGAGTGGACAGCCCAGTGACACTTAGTCCTGACCTTTACGGGAAATAACAGCAAAGAGCCTTGGTCCTGGGTCTCCGCATCATCTTTGCCACTTCATGGGAAGTGTCCACCTGAGGCTGAAGGGGACAGGTCAGCTGGCAGAGACTCCTGAGGCGGCCCTTTACGTCCCCACACCCAGCCAGCGTTGCCCCACTTGCAGGGTGAGCAGCGCAGACCCTGGGGCTTAACATCCGTGGGCCTGTGCAGTGACACATACAAGGTCTGGGGCGGACACTGCATCCCAGCTTGTGCTGTGTGGGCCCTGGCCTGCCTGCCGGCCCGCCCGCTCTCTCACTCCAACCCCCTGACCCTTGCTGTTTCACCACCTGTCCCTTGATCCCTCATTTCTTCATCCAGGCTTGATCATCTCAGCCTCTTGGTTTCCAACGCTTCTGCTCCTTCCTTGCTTTGAAGTCTTTCGCATCTGACCTTTGAACCCCCAAGTCCAGGTCAAGCCTGCCTCTGCCTTCTCCACACCTTGAGAAGACTGCTGAGTATAGAGGGAGGCAGTCACTCGGGGACCCTGTGGAGCCACGCACCCATCATGTGCTCCAGCCTCAGCTGAGCGCTCAGAGCGTATCCTAACTAACAGAACATTTAATAATGGCCTGCGGTAATCAAACAGTGCAGCACTGGCATAAGGACAGACACAGACCTATGGAGTAGAATAGAGCATCCAGAAATAGCCCTCAGCATACGAGCAGGGGGGCCAAGCCCATGCACAGGGGAGAGCTGAAACTGTAAGTTTTGGTGACTTTGGGCTTAGCAGCAGTGACTGTATTTGGGGCCTGTTGTCTTGTTTTTTTAACAATTTCCTCCTTCTGATCAGTGTCTCAGCCTGAGAGAGGCGATAGAAATTTAAGGCATTAATGCTACTCTCAGCTACCGCTCTGGAGCCCTTGCAGTTTCTGCTGAGCCTCTGTGCGGTGCTCACAGCTCACGATGTCAGGTTCACATTCTTTAACTCATACTTCATTCTTTTCCTGACATTTCAGTCTCAGGGAGATCATTTGCTTGGTGGCTAGTGGCTGCGAACACGCATTTAAAGCTTTTGAGAGAATACAATGCACGATGAAGATTATGACGCTGATTGTAAGCAATAGCATTCCCAGGGTCTGGGGTGCACTTCAGAGCCGTGACTCCAAGATCCAAAGCAATCACAATCGAAGCCAACCGAAGGCCCTGTTGAAGGAGGCCCCCTTGTAAGCTAACTGGCTTCGTCTCTGGTCTTATATTCCCACGTTCTCACCAGCATCTGGAATGACCTCCCTTTCCGATTGTTGCCAAGTGCATTGGTGTGCTTGTAATTTCACCTCCAGGTTGATTTCTGGGGACAGAAGGGACAGATGATTTTGCCGGCACCCTGGAGGTGCTGCAATGACACCAACCAAATGACGTTGATCCACAAGGTGAGAGCATTGCTGCCTTTTTAATCCTGTTTTTTTGTTTAACATTTTTATTTTTTTGGCTGCACAGCTTGGATCGAACTGTGATCCCTGACCAGGGATTAAATCCCGGTTCACCGCAGTAAAAGCCCACGTCCTAACCATTGGCTGGCCAGGGAATTCCTGTGCCTTTTTAACTCTAATTCAGTGAATCTTAGGGGGTGAAGTATGACTCTCCCTTTTTAATACTTGCTAGTCTCACTTTTTATTGAGATTTTTGTGGTTCCCAGCTATTTATGGCAAGTGAAAATGTTTTTCCGTGTATGGGGAAATACTTTTATTTAAGTCGAACTTAACACTGTGTCTGCCTGGATTTTGCGTAAATGATGAAGACGGCTCATGTCATTGGGGTTGGAGAGGCCTGCATGAAACGGGGGTTGGCTGGCAGGGAGCGGAGGCTGAGCAAGCCTCCTCTCGCGGCCCTCCTCCCTCTGCGGGGAAACAGCCCTAGCAGCACCGCCGAGGGCTATCAGGAGAGTTCAGTGAGGCCTCTGGCACCGGGCCTGAGCACTGGAAGCGGCCCAGAGAGTGGCATCCGGGCTCTCCGTCCCTTTGCCCTCTGCCTGCTGTGTGTGTGCTGCCTTCCAGTCATCTTGCCCTGCTTTCCCCTGAGGACTCTCCTGGGAATTGCTGTGGAGCCTGAGGCAGAAAGTGGGGCTGGGGCTTGGGTCAGGTCCGCCAGCCTTCTCTGCTGGGACCTGTCTCCATGCCAGCAGACACGCCCCACTGCAGCGGGGGAACCTGGCAGAACATGCTGGGGAAGCAGCTGAAGCCTGCAGGTCTCCAGGGCTCTGGCTGCACCCCCATCCCACTGATGTCATGTGGCAGTGGGGTCAGAGGTCAGGGGAGCGTGGTCTGACCAGAGGACAGGCCGTCAGGCTGTTTCCGGTGTAAAGTCTTAGCTGTCAGACTGTGCTCCTCTGACCAGGTGGGAGGGAATTATGAGCCATTCACTAACTTAATAAATGTGAAAATAGACTCCACAGTCTAGTTAAACGTCTATATTCGTTCACTATGTCTGCAGTAACCAATTCCTACAAACGGTGTCATAAGACAAGTCCCATGCATTCTGTTAGAGTTCTGCCTATCAGTGTCCAAAACAGGCCTCACTGGGCTACAGTCCAGGTGTGGGCAGGCTGGGTTCCTTTCTGGAGGCTCCAGGGAGCTCCCACAGGCTGGGTTTTCCAGCTTCTACAGCCTGCCCACCTCCTGGACTCATGTCCTGCTTCCACCTTTAAAGACAGTAACGGCCAGCGACGTCTTCTCATTTCACCATCTCTGGTTCCTTTTCTCCCTCCTCTCTCCCAGGGCCCATGGGATAATCTGGGATAAGCCTCCCCCCTCAACCTCATCTCAAGATCTTTTTTTTTTTCATCTAAAGATCTTTAACTGAGTCACATCTGCCAGGTCTTGTTACCGTGCAGGCCAACACTGTCACAGGTTCCAAGACGTGGACATCTTTGGAGGTCAGTGTTCTGCACGGCCAGCCTTCCCCGCAGGGGTCCCGTCACAGCCCAGACTGATTTCCACAGGTTTTAGTCCGTATCAGAGAGCATACTTTGGTACTGCTTGTCCTGGGAAAAGATTTCAGGGTTTTCTCTGATTGTGCTAACTTGGGTCACACACTCACTGCCGAACCAGTGGCCATGGCTAGTGACAGGGACCCGAGTCTCAGGTCCTTCTCTGCAGCTAGAGTTGGGTCAGCCCCCGTGGTGACCCGGAGAAGAGCCTGGTGCCTCTGAGGACAGTTGAGGAGGGAGAGGACCCTGACCCCTGCAGACCTTAAAGAGCTTGTATCCATATTCAGGTGGAAGAAATGGGGCGGGGCGGTGGGGGGGGACATGGGGCGTGATTCCAGCTTGTGGGGACCAGTTCTTGCCAGGACGTCAGCTCCCGCCCTGCAGCTAAGGGGGCACTAGCAGAGCTGCTCAGCGCTGGCAGTGCCATGGAGCACAGTGGTGGCCTGGTGACAAGCTGATCCGAGGTTAGTATGGGACATGCCAAGGAAGGTACATGGTTAACACAGTCACTGGCAAGGTGGATAGCCTCAGAGAAGACAGAAATTTCCATTTCACTCCTAAAAGAATCTTTAAAACCAAAACTCAAATCGAAGAGCAAAGTATAATAACTTCCTCTGGGCAAATTTATAATTAATCCTGGATTAATTGGTCTTAATGAAGTTGAATTAATTACTAGCTGTTTGTAAAGAACTTTGAACTACCTTAATACAAAATAGCATTAAAGGAACAGAAAGGAACCAGCATTGCATTAACATTAAGAAGAAATCCCAAATAATCGCAGTTCTGCAGGCCGCTCCCTGTCAATCATTTTCCAGGGACTGGGCCCAGCCTTGGAACCCAGGCTGGGACTCAGGAGTTTGCGGCAGAGGAGGGTGTCTGTGGGCTGGAGGTTTGGGGGTGGCTCCCCTCAACAAACAGTTTGCATGTGCTCTCCTGGGGGCAAGCAAAGATACGCAAAGGTCCTCAGCCCACTGGGACAGAGGTGAGCACCAGAGCACCAGGCTGGTCTAAAGCAAAGTGGCTTCCCTGGGGTAGAAGCCAGCAGAGAGACAAAGAACAGAGAGGCAGGCATGATGGGACCTGCGTCTTGCTGGCAACGGCACTCCAGCTCCTGCAGGGTGTCCCTCACACTCCTCCAGGCACACCTGCCAAGGCAGAGCTCTGTCCTTCCCTGCTCGTGCCCAGGCACCGCCGGCCCCAGGATACAGTCTTAATCTGGACGACTTTCAGACAACCCAGAGCTTCCATCTCCTTGGCACTTGTGGAGATGGGGCTGGACTCCCCGACGGGGTTCAGGCCCCACCCCGAGGCCCACTGCTGGGGAAGGAGCGGCGTGTGAGTCGGCTGCGGTGGGACTGGAGACAGGAAGACCTGGCCTAAAGCCTCAGCTCTGCCGCCGGTGAGCGTTTAGATTTAAGTCCGGCCAGGTCATGGCTGCAGCCCACATCCCCAAGCATCAGGGGTTCACCAGGCAAATGTTCCTGAATTTCATACAGAAACACTCTTGACAGGCGGGGGTGGTAGTCCCAGCCGCTATGCTTGGCTGAAGCTGAGCAGTGGCAGCCCGTCCGTGCAGTACCCCTCTGGGCACTTTAAACCCTGCCGATCTCTCCTGAGAGCCACCTGCTGGGCCCAGGCAGGCATTTGGAAGTGTGGTCCGTGCCGCTGACCCGGGGCCACCCCTTTCCTGTGGGCGGCACGGCCAGAGCGTGGGGGCCGCGGGCCCGGCGCGGGACGTTCCTTTTGCTTTCAGTCTGGCGCTTCGGCGGCCCCGGCTCCCCGACGCCCCGGCGGGCGGACCGGGACCGGAAGCTTCGGCGGCGGAACGCGCGAGCCGGGCGCGGGCGGCGGCCGGGCCGGCTTAGCGGGAGGACCGGCGGCGGCATGGCGGGCCGGCGGGTGAACGTGAACGTGGGCGTCCTGGGCCACATCGACAGCGGCAAGACGGCGCTGGCGCGCGCGCTCAGCACCACGGCCTCCACCGCCGCCTTCGACAAGCAGCCGCAGAGCCGCGAGCGCGGCATCACGCTCGACCTGGGCTTCTCCTGCTTCTCGGTGCCGCTGCCCGCGCACCTGCGGCCGGCGCCGGGGGCGGGGCCCGAGCCCGAGCCCGAGCCGCGACTGCAGGTCACGCTGGTCGACTGCCCGGGCCACGCGTCCCTCATCCGGACCATCATCGGCGGTGAGCGCGGCCGCGGGCCGGGGGCCGGGGGCGGGAGGGGCCACCCCGGCGACGCCGAGCGCTTTAGTCTTCTTACCGCGTGTGTGCGTGACACACTTGCCACTCGTTCGCAGCACAAGTTGGGGAAGCTCAGAGACCCGCACGGTGCCCGGAAGGCGTCCACTCGCTGTCCCCTGGTCCCCCGTCGCCCGTCCCGGGAGTCGGCCGCCGCCCCCTCCCGCGCCGCTTCCGGGCTCCACGTGGAGACAGGGCGCCTGTGTATACGTCGACTCCTCCTCTTCTTGTTCTTCCTTTTCTTCTTTTTGTAAACAAGATGGTAACACCACATGCACTGTTTCACTGGATACGCCACGCTGCCGCCCCTATAGTGAGGCAGCACCCACTCCAGAGTTCTCGCCTGGAGAATCCCGCGGACAGAGGAAGCTGGGGGGCTACAGTCGGTGGGGTCTCAGAGTCGGACACGACTGAGCGGCTAAGCACACACACACCACAATACATCATTGCTTTTCAACATCACGTGGAAATCCGTTGTACACCGGGACCACCATTTCTTAATGTCTTAATGATGGACATTTCTGTCCTTTACCGTTTTTGCTCCCGATGCTTCTTCAGTGAGTTTTCTAGAGCAGACGTCTTTGGTGGGTGTGCTTGTGTGTCTGTAAGGAGAGCCCCTAGAACTGACACGCCTGGGCAGAGGGTCTTGGTGGGTACTTCTCAGATGCCCTCCTGTGATGTACCGTTTCATTAATTTTAACAGTACATGTAGTACACGAGTATGCATTCTACTCCTGAAGAAATAGAACGTCACAGACCAGGTAGAAGGCCCCTACTCACCCCTCCCTTCCCTCCAGAGGAAGTCGCTAGTGCACCTCTGGGGAATTGCCTTTTCACACCCATTTCGGTGCACTGGACTCCACGGACAGGGCTTTAAAACATGTTCCTTTTATGTAGAAAGACGGTCCTTTAACGCAAGCGCATGGCATAAAGGGTGTGTGGCTCAGAGACTCTCCTCTCTGTGGACCAAGACCCTGGTATCGCCCGCCTGTCTTCTCCTCCTGTTCCTTCTGACGGCACTCCCTGGGCCCACGGGCACATGTGGGAGCACAGATGGTTCAGATGGCTTCACTGGCCTGCTGGCGGACAGCGTCACTAGGTGCAGGGGGCCCCGGCTGTATGATGAGGGTCAGACATTTCCACCTTGCTGCCTCCCGACTGGTCCATGCTGCGGGCAGCCTGAGAGTTTCCTGTTTTCAGGAGAGGAAATGGAGGCACTTCTTATGGGTGTTAATGCAAGACCTGAGCACATGGAGGCGATGGGCCCCAGGCTGCTGCTCTTCTTCCTTCAATAGATCAGATGCGCGCCTTCCCCTCGGGGAAGTGAGGAAAAAGTGGCTTTTTCTTTTGAGTGGAAGGGAACGGCGTTCGAGGGTCTGCCAGCCTGTGGCTACAATCCGGTGTGTGTGCAGCGATGCTGAGTGAAGCGGTGTGTGTGCAGCGATGCTGAGTGAAGCGGTGTGTGTGCAGCGATGCTGAGTGAAGCGCGGTGTGTGCAGCGATGCTGAGTGAAGCGGGGTGTGTGCAGCGATGCTGAGTGAAGCGGTGTGTGTGCAGCGATGCTGAGTGAAGCGGTGTGTGTGCAGCGATGCTGAGTGAAGCGGTGTGTGTGCAGCGATGCTGAGTGAAGCGGTGTGTGTGCAGCGATGCTGAGTGAAGCGGGGTGTGTGCAGCGATGCTGAGTGAAGCGGGGTGTGTGCAGCGATGCTGAGTGAAGCGGGGTGTGTGGGGAGTGCAGCCCCAGCCCTCCGCCGAGGAAACTGCAGCTCCCTGGACAGGGCTGGGAAGCCGCTCTGCTGCCCGTGACCTGGGTCTGTGAATCCTCACGTTATCCTCATGACCCAGAGGCTTCGCACGTCTTGGTCTTCTTGAGACGGCTCTGGAGGCTGAGTCCTGGCTTCTGTCCCCAGAATCCTGCGTCCTGGACCTTGTCCTTCCTCTTGCCCTCTCCTCCTCCCTCGGCTCATGCGTCACATGAGGGATGGATGTTCATAAGATCAGGTCCACTCTCAGCCTCAAGACTGTCCTGAGGTTGCTCGTTGCCCTCGTGAGAACCTCGGTCTGCCTCTGCCCACTGCGAGCCTTGTCCCTGTCTCCTGGCCTCCCGACACACTGGCCTACTCCTTTTTGGATGGGCCAGTCTTGCATCTGCTGTTCCCTCCTCTCGCACCATCTGAACCCTCCTCACTGAAGCCTCAGCTTGAATGTCGCCTCCTCAGATAGGCCCCCTCGGACCTACTGGCCTGGTGTCCCTGGCTCTCTGCGCTCCTCCTTTCTCGTGTCCCGTTGTTCCCTGCAAGCCCTGTGTGCCGTCTGATGCGCCGGCCGATGCACTTGATGTGCTTGCTTGTCGAGGCCTCTGTCCTCTGTGGGAGCGAGCGGGAATAGCGTCTGGCTCACCAGTGTGTTCTCAGTGCCATGACCAGAGCCAGGCCTGTGGGAGGCACCCGATGAGTTCCGAATGAATGAAGCCATGTGCCAGCCCCGAGGCTGTCAGGGGTGGTGGTGACAGGTCACCAGCACGGTGTCCTCCCCCTGCAGATTGACAGTGGAGTAGAGAGTGAGCAGAACACAGGTCAGAGGGTCAGCGCTCATTCCGAGCCGTGCTGACCAGCCCCCGGAGCACTGGCTCTCTCAATGTGAGTGGACAGGGTGCCTGTCCGCCCTAGCCCCTGCAATGGTGTTTCTGGGCGGTATTTTCCTCTGATCCATTTTACAGTATAAATCTTTCAGAGTTAGAACTTTGCCAAGATTCAGTGATGGGGCTTGAGTGGGGGTGAGGGACTTGGACCCATCCTCGCTCTTGCCCTGGCAGGAAGGAGGAGGTCTGACAAATGCTGGCGGCTGGGCTCGGCCATCTGTAGTCGTCTGTGGCTGCTAGGATTAACAGCGTAGTGTGGCCCTGGTCTCCTGTGCTTGTGGGTAATGAATGGCCACTCTGTGCCCGGCCGTCGGCCTGATCGCTGGCGCCCTGTGCCCCCGCTTCGGCGGTGCTTCCGCCAGGCTTGCCCCGCTCTGGGCCTGCCTGGCCAGAGCTACTGAGCTGTCACACCTTCCACGTGTGGCTGTCGTTCCTAGCCTCGGAGGGCCGTGGGCAGCCCCCGGGAGCCTGTCTCTGCAGCCTGGTGGGGGGAGCTTTCTTTATGACACTTAAGCTTCTTCCGTTCTCTGTTCTTCCACGTCTCCGAGCTCACGGGACAGCATGGAGCAGCACGGTGCCTTCCGCCGTTCTCTCCAGGAGTACGCCTGCAGTCTGTCTGCGATGCTCTTTGGTCCCACGAGAAGGCCCGTGTGTGAATGACCGTGCGTTTTCCCCCAGGTTTTGACTCTGCTCATTGGCTGTCTGCATTTAGCGCCGAGCAGGCTGCGTGGCCCAAGCAGAGGTACCACACGGGGGGCCTGGCCACTCCAGGAATTCAAGTATTTTCTTCATGCAAAACCAACCAAGCCAAAAAGACACTTCTTGTTTTCTCCACCCCTAGTCTTTCAATGGATCTGTCTAGAAATTCGTTGTGTTGAGTTATGGCATCTTACGCTTGTCCTCAAATGCTGAGGCACGTTTAAGGGCGATGATACGAGTGGAGGCGCTTCCTCAGCTCTCACTCCTTTGGCTCCTAGAATCTGTTGGCTTTCGTCCCCTGCTCCTCGGTGCCGGGTAGGACCCCTTCTTCCAAGCCCAGAGCCCTCGGCGTCTCTAGGAGACCCAAGTCAAGCTCCGCCTGCAGCTGCAGCCGCTGGCCAGCGGGTGACTTTGCTGGGTTTTGGATGACAGTGTGGGAGCCGTGTAACGTCAGAGACGTGGCCTCGAGTTTAAATGAATGCAGAACATTTGAGCAGGAACCAACCAGGAAGAAAAATGGAAGCAGGTAGTCATATCTCATTCTGCTGGGGTACATTTTTCTTCTCATGGGGCTTGCCCTTGAGAACAAAACATATCAAATGTTAAATCAAAGAATATTTTCTGGTCATGCCAAGAATAGAAAATAATGCAGACTTGCTTTGGCGAGGCGAATGTTTTGCTGGAAGGTTATAATCAAAGTCAGGAGGAAACCGTAGCCACAGCTTTTAGTAAAGCTGTGATCATTTAAAATTAATTGCTTTAAAACTTCTCACTTAGCCTCAGATTCACTCCATCCAGGTTGGAATAAGATTTGGGCAGGCGTCCCAGGAGCCAGCCAGTCCCAGGCCCTAAGACCTGTTTCCTGCACGCTCGTCCTTGCGTTGGCCGGTCCTGGGCCAGGCTGGGCCTGAGGCTCCCTCTGACCAGCAGGCCTTTGAGGCCATGCTGTGGGAGGTGATGGGGAGAACAGTCTCTGGAGCTCTGGGGACCCAAGGGGACCGGGAGGCCTTCCACCTGCTGTTCCCGTGAGCCTGGAGGCCTCTGGGTGGCTCTTGGGCCAGGCAGCGTCGACTGTCAAGGCTGTTTTCTTAAACATTTGTTCTGAGATGTAATTCACATACCATAAAATCTGCCCGTTTCAGATGCACATTTAAGCATCTTCAGCCTGTTCCCAGAGCTGTGTAGTCTGTGCCACAGCCTGAGCTGCATCAGTGTGAGAAGATCCACATAGCCATAGGGGTCCCCACCCCTTCTCTGACCCAGGCCGAGCCACGGCGGTCCACACCCCCTCCCTGACCCAGGCCGAGCCACGGCAGTCCACACCCGGCTCCCTGACCCAGGCCGAGCCACGGCAGTCCACACCCGGCTCCCTGACCAGGCCAAGCCATGGCTGTCCACACCCCCTCCCTGACCCAGGCCAATCCATGGCTGTCCACACCCCCTCCCTGGCCCAGGCCGAGCCACGGCGGTCCCTACCCCATCCCTAACCCAGGCCGAGCCGCGGCGGTCCACACCCGGCTCCCTGACCAGGCCGAGCCACGCGGTCCACATCCCGTCCCCGACAGGCCGAGCCACGGCGGTCCATACCCCCTCCCTGACCAGGCCAAGCCACGGCGGTCCACACCCCGTCCCTGACCAGGCCGAGCCACGGCGGTCCCTACCCTCTCCCTGACCAGGCCGAGCCACAGCGGTCCACACCCACTCCCTGACCAGGCCGAGCCACGGCGGTCCACACCCCGTCCCTGACCCAGGCCTGGAAGCCTCTCGCCTGCTCAGCGTCTCTGTCTGTGTGCCCGTTCTGGAGTTTGGTACAAATGAATCCCACGTGCCATGGCCTTTTGTGTCTGGCTTCTTCCACCAAGCGTGTTGCTTCCAGGGTTCATCCGTCTTATAGTGTGCAGGATGCCTCATTCCTTTTTTAAAATGCATTTTTGTTTTTAATTGTGGTAAGATATATTTTACATAAAATGTACCGTCGTAACCATTTTTAAGTCTGCAGTTCAGTAGCCTCCATCTCCAGAGCTCTTTATTCTTACCAAAGCAAAGCCGTGCCTGTTAAACCTGCCCCGCCTCCTTTTCATGGCTGAGTAGCGCTCATTATATGGATAGACCGCCTTTTAAAAACCCAATCATCATGTGAAGGACATTTGGACTGTTTTCACTTTTGGACGATGATGAGAAACTCCACTGCGGACATTTGCGTTCAGAAGTTTGTGTGGACGTATGTTTTCACTCTCTTGGGTTTATACGTAGGAGTGGAGTTGCTGGGTCAGAGGGCAACTCGGTCTGCTTCTCGACGAGCTGCCGCCCATCTCCGGCGGGGCTTTCCGCTGCTCCGCTGGGCTTTCCCTCCAGCAGCGTGTGGGCGTCTCGTTTTTCCACGGCTCTGCCAACACTCGTGACTGCCTGGCTTTTGGACCGTAGTCATCCTGGTGGGTGTGCGCTGAGAGCTCACGGACACCTCAACTTGCGTTTCCCGGATGTTCGCTGGTTCCTTTTTCTCTGGAGAGCTGTGTATACAGATCCTGAGCCCCTTTTTTCAGATGGCTCATTTGGCTTTTGTTATTGAGTTGTAAGAGTCTTTATGTATTGTGGATACCAATCCTTTATTAGGTATCTGATTGGCAAATATTTTCTCCCCTTCTCTGGATTGTCTTTACTCAGTAATATTTGAGGTAAACAAGTAAGTGAGTTGAATTAAGTGGATGTAGTTTGAGAGGATTATGTGTGCCCGACATTATTCAGGTGGTGAGGGGTGAGGGGTGTCTGGAAGTGCCGTTTGCGAGTTTCTGGAAGGCCCTTAGGCGCCCCCACGCCCCGTCCCCGTCCTGGACCTGCCCGCTCGTCCTCAGCGACAGCAGGAGGAGGCTCTTTCCGTCTGTCCTCCCCATGGAGGGTCCCGCCCCACACCGCGGTCTTGTGCAGGTATGTTTTGATGGCCCCTGTGTTAAAGTCTTTTTTCATGAAAATTCATCGCCAGCATGTCAAAACCAGGAGCTTTCAAGTAACAGGTGCAAGTGAGTGTGCACTCGAGTGCAGAGTCCACGGGCCAGAGCTCTGGAGCCTGGGGCACCTCCTGTCGGGGAGGCCCGGGGAGGTGCGGCAGAGCTCACACGGCGCCCGGGAGCATCTCCCATCCACACGGGGGCTCTTCCAGGCCCCAATCATCTCACTGCGTCCTGCAAACTGGCCCCAAGGCGGGGGTTTCCCTCCACACTGAGCATCGCCCCCGAAAGGAGGCTGCGTGCTGCTCGGTCGGAGCAGCTCCAGGCCGTGTGTAGGGCCTCAGCCCTCACTGCTCTGGGGGGAGCCCGGCTCCTGAGCAGCAGTTTGTACATAAGTCAGTTTGTCAAAAGCACAGACTTGTGCCTCCATTCTCCCTGGATTATTGGAGTTCTGTGTGTTGTTAATTGGGTCTTTATTTTCTTGTAATTAGGCTCCTGCTGCTTTGAAGTGGCCGAGGCTGCTGGGGAGGGGGACCTAGCTGACGCGGTGATCCTCTCTTGGCAGGAGAAGAAACAAGTTTTGCTGTTGAGAGAGAAGTTGAGTTTCCCTCTGCCGTATCTCTCGTGCTAGGATGATGCCTCTGTGTCTCGGGGCTTCAAGGAGACTGCGATCACTTCCTTTGTCTCTAACCTACTTCCCGAGGACGTCTTTTTGCTGGCACGCACAGGTGCTACCTGCAGATAAACCCGACTGTTCCCTTTTAGAGTTAGTACTGGGAAATACCAGCGCTGACCTGCTGGGCCCCCTGGACGCGGGCCCCGATCCTTTGCCACTTGGGGTCACTCGGTGGCGTAAAGCTCCTGGAATGGGGGGCTCAGCCTCTGTCCCCTGATGTCGGGATGAAGGCTGTCTGCCTCCCGGCTGTGCGGCCGGGCGGTGCTTACTCTGCTGGGGTCACTTCCAGGGGAATTTCAGAGCCCCCTGCCCTGGGCACCCGAGACCCTCCTGTGTGTGTGACCCCGGTGTTCCCTGCTCTCTGAAATGCGATGTGTTTGGAGGTGGTCCTCAGAGCTTCTGCCCCAGAGGAAAAAGACTTTCCGTAAGTAGGGCTGCTTTCCCCAAGCACCTCTGGGGTCCACGGGCGGGCAGAGCACAGGAGGCTGGGAGGATGCTGGAGTCCCCAGCGGCGTCGGCTGGGCGGGGAGGGCTGGCCCCCGTTGGCTGCACTGGGCGTGTTTGGAGAGCCAGTACGGGGTGTGCCCAGCACTGCCAGCAGGCTGCTCAGGGATGCCGGCGTGTCCCCTCGCAGCACAGCGCAGTGACAGCCAGGAGCCGTAGGTGACTGCGGAGTCCCTGTCCGCCAGACTCCAGTGGCCCCTTCACACTGAGCAGCGCCCCGATTCTCCACAGCGGGGCGGGGGGCACTCCCGTGACCCCCGCCCCCCTCCCGCTCCTCCCCTGGCATCCTCAGCAGCGCGCCCCCTGCCTTCTGCCCAGCGCGGCCGCTTCCTGGACAGGCCTCCGTCCACCCCACGCTCGGTGAGCACCGCCTGCAGCGTCTCAGGTCCCAGCCCCTCTGCAAGCTGGCCTCCTCGCCCGAGCAGAGGACTCGCTCTGAATGGCTAATACGCTTTATTTCACTGCCTAAAAGGTTTTCATTTTCTCTCCGTTGGTATAAAGGCCAGACTCGGCGATAGGCTGACAGGGCCCTTCCTGAGGGGCCAGTGTGTCTGCATTTCCCAGGACCCCAGGCTTAACAAGCTGCTTGCCCATCTCTGGACAGAGAGACCGGGGTCTCTCTGGCTCTACCACATCTCTGGGAAGCCTCCCCGTCCCCACGCTGGCCGGGGGGAGGGCCTGACCCACCCGCTGGGCCCCAGACCCCGTGTTCTCCCCTCCGTGGTCAGTGCGTTCGCTGCGCCCCATGTCATCCGACTCCAGGACCAAGGGCAGGGCCTCCGCGCAGGCGCAGAGCAGAGCCGCGGGCGCGCGGGTGAGCAGGCCGGCCCCTCCGCCGGCGGCCCGCACCCTGCCTCCCGCGGGGCTGGGAGCCCTCGGCCACACAGGGTTCACTGCGGAGCAGACCTGCCTGGAGGTCAGACGAGTTAATCTTTCAGTGGAAATTCAATCCTCATATTTCATTTTCAGGCCACTTTGCGTAGCAAAGTAGTTTAACTCGGAGCAGATTTCTGCTGTGCTGATGGTTAATTTCATGGCCCACAGAGGGTCAGCACGCCGGGGCCGGGGCCGGGGCCGGGGCCGCGGCGACCCCGTGCAGCTCGCCGCACACGGTGAGGGCCCGCAGCCTGTTGTCTTAGGGAGGCCCTCTCAGGCATCCTTCAGCACGGCGCTCTGGAGTTAACAGGGTGACCTTTTCAAGAACATTTTTAAAAGCTACAACACAGATCCCTCCCACACCGTATATTTTCCTTTCTCCACGCAGTTCAAAGGGGCTGGGTTGTCTCATAGGTTTTTCGCCGGCGATCTTCAGCTTGACCCTGGTTGTTTAAATCTGCCGGAGGAAATTTGAACAAACTTGTACTTTGGTAATTCTTCTGCCTCTGTGAACCTTTAACCCTAAGGTTTCTTGGAGAGCCTGGGGCTGCATTGTCACCAGCCGTCCCTGCTGGGGCTCTCAAAGGCCATTGTCTGGCGCGTCTGTTTCCACTTTGCTACTGGAGTTCTCTGGAGGAAGGGTATTAATTCAGACCTGATCTGCAACAGGACGAGGACTTCTGAACTTGCCCCCGAGCTCGGGGACGGGGAAATGAACATAATGTGAGCCTGTGGGCCCCGTGGGGTCCTGCAGTAGCTGTGGAGGTGGGCGGCCTCCGGGGCGGGCCGGCGTGGTGGCTTCCCACGGTGACCCACCTAGGCCAGCTCTTGTCGGCAGCAGGACCAAAAGCAGTTCCTGCTCCTGGAGGTCCAGCCTGGGGCCCGAGTTCTCCCCTGTGACCTTCCTGGAGCAGCAGGTCCTCAGGAACCCAGGAGGCTGGATGTGAGCCGGGACCCCACACCTTGGCTGGGCGCGCCTGTGATTGCACCCTCCTGGGGAGAGGGGCCGGGCTGGGCGCGGGGCCTGCCAGGTCTCCATCGAGTTCTCCCCGTGCTCCCCACAGGAGGGCCCCGAGACCCCAGGAGTGTGTGGCACCTCAGTCATGGCGTTGGGGGCCCTGGCATTTGAGGCAGACTCTGCCCACCTCTGTCCTGACGGCTCCTCCTGCATCCTGGCAGCTGCTCTTTGCAGGAGCCTGGGGGCTGTTGGAGCCCCCGGCCCGCCCCCATAGCTTTCTTTCTCTCCTCCCAGGATTCATAGTGCCCTGAAGATCTGGCCAGCTGACCTGATTCCTTACGATCAGACTTTGAGGAAGGAAAGGCAACTGATACATTCACTCATTCATTCATTCTGCAAACCCTGAGCCATACACGCACGCTCGGAGCAGGGTTTGCGTGGGTGAGCGGGACAGAGTGGAGCTCAGTGTCCGCTGTGGGGGCAGTGCTGTGCTCTGTGAGCGTGCGGGGAGGACCGAGCAGGACACATGGAGATGGAGCAGTAGGCAGGCGGGTCCTGAGGCTGCCCTATGTGTCAGAGGCTGGTCTGGCTGACTCTCAGAGCCAGTGTCCACAACAGGAACCTGCTGTGGGCTGGCCGGTCTGGACAGATGATACTGTCTGGAGCCTGTGTCCCTCCCAGGTTTGCCAGAGGACGAGGCAGCGCGTGTCCTGTGGTCCCGATCAGAGGCCAGGAGGGGGACCCCGCCAGCTGCACGCGCCGAGTCCTGTGTCTGGCCCTGGACTTTTCTTCCCAGGGAGGAGGGCAGGACCATGGGGAGACGGGAAGCGGCAGGTACTCCTGGCTCACCTGAGCTGGACAGCAGCCAGGACACTGGGACGCCAGGACTGCGGTCTGCCATTAACACTGGACTGCCGAGCTGAGCGCTGGGCATTGCAGGCAGGGACTGGAGGAGCTGAAGTCGCCGGCACCCCTGTCCTTCCCTCCGGGTGCCCGCTGGGCTGAAGGGGCTGCGCTGGGGGCAGACTTTGCACTTTCTTCCCCCAAAGTGGGCTCCCTGGGGGCTCAGCTGGTGAAGAATCCACCTGCAATGCAGGAGACCTGGGCTCAGTCCCTGGGTTGGGAAGATCTGCTGGAGAAGGAAAAGGCTACCCACTCCAGTATTCTGGCCTGGAAAATTGCATGGACTGTATATAGTCCATGGGGTCACAAAGAGTCTGACACGACTGAGCGACTTTCACTTTCTTTTTCACTTTCCCCCAAAATGAGTTTGGCGTGAGGGTTGGCCGGAAGGGTGCGTGTGGGTACAGCATATGGGCAGCTTGTGGTGCAGAGCAGAGCTGCAGACAGCCCGAGAAGCCCAGGGCTTTCCTCGTGGGCTCCCGCCGGCAGGCTGGCCTCCCGCTGGGCTGGGCCTTGGCCTCTGCTCCCGTCGGGTCCTGAGCTGAGGGTCAGTGATTTACACCCCCGAGGCTCTCTCAAGATGCCGGGGTAGTCATCTGGGCATGGAGCCTGGACCCCAGGGTGCAGGTCACCCTGCAGGTTGGGGCCCATCAGGAAGAAGAACCCTGACTAAGCTCTAGGGGTTCCTCTGAGAAGCAGCAACTGGGGTCCCCCCACCTGTTTATTTCTCCCCCTGGAATCAAGTGGAATATTTTCCTGGAGAATATTGCCTAGATAAAAAGAAGTACTCTACACTTGTTTTGCAGATTCATTAGTCATTTCTATAAGTTCTTAAAAGTAGATAGGAAGAAAACCTGCCATGGAAACCGATGAAGTTTCTCTTCGAGGAATGACTCTCTTCTAGGAAAGATAAGAGGCAGTTATTTTGGGTCTGGTTTTGTCAGCCGAGTCTCTCCGTCTTCCTCTTACCTCGCCGTCTGTCCCGGAAGGGGACGCTGGAGCAAGCTCCCCGGTGACACATGCGTATCACCCTTTCCTGACCGCGTCCGGGCCGTGGAGAGGTGGCGCTGGGCGGCGGCGTCCCCGTCTCCCTGCCGACTCGGGCCTTTTCGGGCACAAGAGGGCAGTGTTTGCTCGCGGTCCTGGGTGGACACATCCCTGTGGGGTAACAGGTCAGCGGAGTTAGAATGACCTCGGGCTTTTCCGAGACAAAATAAACCGTAAGCCGCAGCCAGGGTGGCTTCCCGTGTACGCCTTTAAGCGCTGACCCCTCCAGAAAGTAGCTGCTTGCTGTCTTTTTTTTTTTCCTTAAAAAGAAAAATATTGTTTCTTTGAACGTTTATTTTTCATTTTTTTTAATCAATGGAAATATGGTTTGCAGCCTTGTACGTACAATGGCAGAGGTTAAAGTGTTGCGAAAGCAAAACAACCGCCTTCCAATTAAAAGCCATATGGGAGGGTTTCTGTTTGAAGCAAGGGGTCAAATGTATATGCCGCCCCTTTCGCGTCAGCGTAAAGATTACTGGGCTTAACTTTTAAAGTGTTTGAAGATGTGGGCTCAGGTGCCAGCCCTCGTCACTCGGTTTTCCTTTTTTTCTGCAAGTTTGTGGTGTTAGCCAAAGCAGGGACTTTCCAGGAGAGAAAAGAGGTGATCTGCCTGCCTCCCTGGGTTCACAGCTCTGGCTGAACTCGGCCGTGTCTGCTCTTGTACGAGGATTTGCCCATTTTCAGCTCCTCCGTGGTGTTTCCCCGAGCAGCTTTCAAGGCTGGAAGACATGTCTTGGTGCCCAGTCCTCCTGATCCCCCGCCCCCCAGATTCGGCGTCCCACAGCCTCCTTGATCCCCTCAGCCTGGAAGTGCAGGTTGCAGGTGCCTCTGGGAGGGGACAGCCAAGCCCCCGAGGAAGTGGGTGGAGCCCAGGTGTGGCCTCCGCTGTCGGACAGCCCAGCGCAAGGCCACGTCCCTCCCGCCAGCTGCACACCTGGGCCACAGGCGGTCGCCCCGCTCGCTCGGCGGGTTTTCCAGAGCATGGGCTGCAGGAACACCGGCATGAGGGTGGAGAGGCTGTGGCGACGTCACCCCTCCGCCCCGCTACAGGAAGCCAAGGGCTAGGGGTGCCGGACGCGAGGCCAGAGACACAGACGGAGGTGGCTGCCGCTTCTCCATCACCAGCCCCTCTGCCTGCCTGCGGCCGGGTGTGGGGGTCCAGGCGGAGCCTCCGAGAGCCATCAGGAGGAGAGTTGGGTTCCCAGGCTTGGCCTGTATGAGTGCCCCTCTTTTCACCTTTTGTAGTCACAGCGTCCGTCTTCCCAAGTGACTGTGTCCACAGGACAGACGCAGCGTGCACGTTGGCTGTGTGAGCATAGCTGTCCCCTCGGGCCCACCCGTAGATCAGTGGCGTCTGATGCAGAGTCTGACTGTGCCCGCCCTGCTGGAGCCTGGGGTGGCCTTCTCGCTTGTATCCTTGTGAAGCCTCTCTTCCGGCTTTTCTTAGCAGGGAGCCTGAGCGCAGGCTTTCAAAAGAGCCTCATGCCATGCTTCTCCAGCAACACAGTTTGTGAAAAATGCCGGAACCCTCCACTTCCAAGGGAGCCGGATTTGTAAGCGGACGGAGCGCTGCTTCCGCCTCGGGTCCTGAGCTGGTTTCCATCTGCGGTGCCCAAGGCAGGGGTGGCGAGCAGGGAATGGTACAGACGTTACTTGGCAGTAATTTCCAGGCAGATTCTTGAATGCCGTGTGTGCTTCGGGTCACCGTCAGCTCATAACGGAGCAACACGGAGTGAGAATCCCTGCCGTGGAGACGTGAGCGGCGCTGACGTGCGATGGCACGGATAGGAGCTTTCTGTGAGCGCAGGTTCCCCGTGCTATCTGGAAAATTCAGATTGAATAGCCATTCTGAAGTGCTCCCTTTTAAAAGAAGTCCTTCCACGAGCACTGCAGCCCGAGTAAATACCAGTAATTTTTATTTGCCTCTCCCTATCGGTGCCCTGCTGCAACGCTCCCGCACAGCCTATCTGGTCTTTTCAAGTGAACGTCAACTGATGAGTGTCGGCTTCCAACCTGCATTACGATCAGCCCTTCACACCACAGGCTTCTCCCGCGCCTCTGCCTCTGCAGCTGATTGCCAATACCCCACAGTACCTGGAGGCAGCCGCCGGGGGAGGGCACGTGCTGAAGCGTGGCCCCGGGCGCACAGGGCAGGGCTGTGTGCCCGCGTGAGAGGGCGCGGGGCCTGCCTGTGCCTCTCGGGTGGGTGAGGGGCTGCGTGGACCCGGGAACGCAGAGGAGGCTGGGAAAGTCTCCCTGCGGCCTGGAGGAGATGCCCGCTGTGGCCTCTGCCCACTCGTGGGGGCGGCCCTGGGGCGGCTGCTCTGAGACCTCACAGGCCAGGAGGGCAGAGGACGGAGCGGACATCCCTGGCCAGGTTTCCGGCGCGTCCTCCCCCTACGGGCATCCAGTGCGCTCGGGGGCCTTCTCTCCTCCCGTAGTGCAAATGGCTCAGCCCCAGGACGCCCAGGTTCGCAGCCAGTCAGACTTTCTGGTTTGCAGACACGGTCACCACGGGTCCTCTGCATGTCCTCCGGGAGGTCCATGGCTGACCTTCCCGAGGGGCAGAGACTGCCGGGCTGGGCCCTGCGGCTGCCAGGACTGAAAGGCGACTTTGGCTCTGGTGCTGGCCTGTTGTGTGACTGGCCGTTTGACTTTTCTGAACCCTCGTCTCTTCACACGCTGCGGAAAGGAATGGTGACTCTTTTATGGGACTTGCCATTAGGACCCCTGTGGCAGCTGTGATAGGGCCAGCTCCGACCTGGTGCCCTCCTGCCGGGGGCGTGCAGACCAGCTCTGAGGGTCCGCGTGGGACATCCCCCTCCAAGGGCTTGTGAGAGTCGAGCACCCCCTTCCCTCAGCGCTTCAGACAGTGGGAGCGAGCTCTGAAATTATGCAAGAGCTATGTTTCAAAGAAGGAAGCGAAATTCTTGCATTTTTTCAGGCAGAGAAGGGGAGGGAAAATAGATTCATTGTTTTGCTTGGCGGTTCCACAGGATGCAGGACCAAGCTGCACCCCCCCGCAATGGCATCATCGGCTGACTTTCTTTCTCTTTCTCTTTCTCCCTCCCCCCGCTTCCTACGCAAACTGCAACAGAACCCCCCTCTCCCGTACTGGGGACGTGCTGATGCTGGGCTCTTTTCTCTCCGGTGGTCTCTGGGCTCCTGGTCAGCACCTCCTGTGCGTTTGCTCTCCGGTGGCCTCTGGGCTCCTGGTCAGCACCTCCTGTGCGTTTGCTCTTCGGTGGCCTCTGGGCTCCTGGTCAGCACCTCCTGTGCGTTTGCTCTTCGGTGGCCTCTGGGCTCCTGGTCCGCACCTCCTGTGCGTTTGCTCTCCGGTGGTCTCTGGGCTCCTGGTCAGCACCTCCTGTGCATTTGCAGGGGGGTAGCCAGTGCTGGACCCGGGCTGATCTCGGGTCTCGCAAAGAGGCTCCCCGCCCGCCCTGGGGAGGGTGCCGTCCCTTGCGTGTGGCCAGGGCTAGGCCGGGGAGTGGATGTGCACAGAAAGCTGGGGGCTGACCCCTGGGTCCTGAGAGCCGGGGTCACAGGCCAGGAGGAGGCTGGCAGGCGCCGGGGGAGGTTGTCTCGGGGGACCGTAAAGTCCAGCGCCCACTCCCAGTCACACCTTCACACAGCCTGGGCGGGGGGACAGGGCCCAAGTGGGAACCCCTTGGGGGCAGTGGCTGCTCATAGCCTCAGTTTCCTCGTCTTCAAACTGAGGAGTCACGGTGCGGGCTCTGTGAGACTCCACAGAGAGGCTGTCTCCCTTATCTCAACGCACGACTCTGAGACCGACAGGGTTCTCTGCAACCTACGAGGTCTCAGTAAGTGGCGTTAGCTGTTAGGACCGCAGCTAAGTGTGATGTGATGTTTTAATTTTTAAAAGACATTTCATGTAAAAATAAACCATCTGTCAGAAGTCTCCTTGTAGGAAAGTTTCCTTGTGGGAGAGAAGGGCCAAGTGGATGGCATCTGACACGGCGGGAATGTCAGCTTGTCGGGCCTACTTTGTCATCGGCCGTAATGTCGTTGGGGGGAAGCTGAATTGACCCACTTGAACTACAAGTGCTTCGTTCCGTGGATCTGGCCGTGAAACTGTAAGGTGGTTGGAACTGGGAGGAGGAAGGGCCCACTGTATGAAAGAGGCCCGGAAAGCAGGAGAGACGTGGACATTTGTCAGAAAGCAGCGTGTGTTCTGCCAGGAGAGGCTGGGCTGCCAGAGGCCCTCGGTCGTCCTGCCCCTGCTGAATGCGAGCGGACCCAAAACATGTGATGAGGAACAGGCTGTCTTTAAAGCGATCTGGGTCTCCCCACGGCAGGAGAAGGACACGGAACACACAGCGGCACACGCGGGAGCACGGAGCAGCTGAGAAGGCTTGAGGTTTCGAGTCAGAAGCTGAATTTGAGCCGTTAGCTGTGTGACCTTGGACAGATTCCCCGACTTCCTGGGGCCTGGACTTCCGGTTAGCAAAATAGGAAAGAATCGTCCTAAGGATAAGAAACGAAGCTGGTGCGGGACGAGCGTTCAGTAAACAGTGTTCTTGGGAGCATTGCTCCCCCGGCAGCAGGCCCCGTCTCTGTGGCCGTGAGCGTGGGCTTCCCTGAAACGCTCTGGTTCCTTCTGTAAACGAACACCTGGACCATCAGTTCAGTGTCGAGGGAGGCTCGTAGGTGAGTTCACGTGACTCAGCCTTGGAAAGCTCCTTTCATTAACTCCTGATTTTAGTACCAGGACAGAAGAAGGCTCTTCAGAGACTGATGTGGTTGAAACCTGAGCTCAGCCTGTGTGTACACCTGGGGAAAAATTCAGAAAATTCAGGTTTTTCCAAAGACTGGATGGGGTACCCTGCTTTCAGTTGGGGAAACAGTTTCCCCCTGAGTTTACTGTTTATTTGGGGGGGCATGTATGTTTCCCAGTGTATCAAATATAATACATAATATTGATGTATTTTAAAGTTTTCGAGCTAACAAACATTAACCCTTTATGAGGGTTTTTAAATGGCCTTGCTGATTTTCCGTTTCCCCCAGATTCACATGAGTGAAGTTTCTGGCAGCTTTGTCTGCCTGGCCAAGCAGACACCTCCGTTTGGGACAGCGGGGAGGCCCACGGCAGCCAGTCTCACTGCAGTGAACTCAGAGACCTGGCCAAGCAGACACCTGCGTTTGGACAGTGGGGAGGCCCGCGGCAGCCGGTCTCCCTGCAGAGAACTCAGAGCCCTGCGCGCTTTCGCTGTGCCGTGCTGCGGGTGGCCGAGGGCACGGGGCTTGTTACGGTGGAGACGTTTGTGTCTTGGAGAAGCAGGCTCCAGTTTGTGTTATAAACAGGAAGGTTGGTTTGCGAGGAGGTGGACGAAGCGCCCAGAAGAGAGAGGGCACGTGGCAGCTCCAGGGCTTGTTCGTAGGTGTCGCACCGTGAGCCGGGCACAGATGTTCTCGGTGTAGACGGTCAGTGTCCGGGTCTCCAGAGGGGCCGCCCACAGACGCATGGCCCTCGAGAGCGGATTTCAGGCTCGGGAGGGGTCGACGTGTGCCTGGAGACCCCGGGCCGAGCAGGCTGTGCCCAGCCCATAGTGCTGAGCCGGGGTCCCCGGGGACTCAGCACGACTCGGGCCATGAGGGCTCTGTTACAGAGTGACTGGACTCTGGGTTATTTTAAAGGAGAGTCTCCTGGGCAAATGAGAAGCATGAAAACTGTCTTCTTTTCCTACAAGTGAAACTTTTATTAAACACTTTTTCCCCAGGATCTTTTCAGCATATGAAGTGAAACTGGAAGCAGTCTCCATATGTAACTTATATGTGGGGGCTGAGAAGCACGAAAAATTCAGCTTCTGAAGACGACTCTTGACAGGAAGTCAGCAGCACCCAGACCGACCGAGCGGCGAACGTTCTCTGAGCCGTAACTGCGGTACCTCAGCTGTATGCAGACTCAAGCTAGCTCAGCGGTGATGTCTCAAACTGTGGCCGTCTGGAGGGGCTGCGTCCGGGGCTGGCGTGTGTGGCTGTCTGGAGGGGCTGCGTCCGGGGCCGGCGTGTGTGGCCGTCTGGAGGGGCTGCGTCCGGGCCGGCGTGTTGGTAGAGGCAGCACACAAACTCCCAGTTCAGAGACACACCAGCTTTCCCGTGAAGCTCACTCACCATGCGGCTTCCCAGAGTCTTTCCCGGGGAACGTCTGTGATCGCAGAAGCCCAGGACCCGAGCCGAGCGAGACTGGCCTCCCGCTCCTCTACCGTGAGGCTCCCAGACCTCCTTTCTTTACCAGGCCCAGAAACCGCTTCTCACCGATAGCTCTGCCTTCTTAATGCTGAATCTCCCAACCCCTGCTCCCTGCTGTTGTTACTGGAATTGTTATTTTCCTGGAAAAACTCCTGCTGAACCAGCGTGGGTCTCCGCAAGAGAAGATGCTGCCGTGCGTTTTGGCCCGGTGCATGGGAAGCCACGCAGGGAGTGTGCCTGTGTTTGCAGGCATTTGCACCTCGCGGCCGGGAGGGAGACTTGCTTTCACAGCCTAGAAGGGCAGCCATGAATCCCAGTTCTGGGGGACGCCAGTGTGCATACCGACTTGTTCCAGTGAAAGGAAAGGAAGCCCTTGGTCCCGTTTGAGTCTCTGGGATGAATGGGGCCTATTTCTGATTCCGACTTGACTGAGGCAGTCTCTCCGTTTCCCCAAGTGCCGCTTCCCAGGGTGAACAAAACATGTTCTGTGTGCAAGAAATGTGAGATGCTGGCGGCGCGGGGGAGGAGCGGGAGAGGAAGCTGTTTGCAAACCTACTTAAAATAAATTTGAGGGGTCAAACATGGAACGCAGTTGCCGAAGAGAAAGGAAAAAACGCCTTAGGTCAGTTCAGCTGAGTAGCTGGGCATTCACGTTGGCCGGAGGACTGAGTATTTCTTGCTAATCAGATATAATCGGCCCAGATAATATTTGCGTATCTGAAGCTCGATCTCATTGCCTGTACATCAGGGAAATTAACCTAGCGGGGCATGTTTCTGAGTTCGGTGATTTGGACGAACAGACACCACTCGGAGGAGACGTGGGCTGTGCACCTCGTCGTCCGAAGCGTTCAGACCGGGGTCTGCAGTGTGCCTGTCAGCCCTGGGCCACGCAGAGGGGCTGGCTGGCGTTAGCACTTCACTGAAAAGCGATCGGTACTTCTAAATTAAACATGCAGAGTTATCTTCATGAGGCATTGAATGAGGTTGCTGTGTTATTGAATTTGGCCCACAGTTTAGCCAGTTCAGCAGGGTTTGGGAGTGTCTGAAGCAAATTAATATGCGAGCGAATTTGAGTCAGCAAGGTGGATGACTGTCTTATCAGGACAAAAAAAATCCTTCCCCATGATCCACACTTTTCAGGAGGTAGATAAAACCTGTTGTTTGAGGTTCCCATCTAAGAGTGACGACTTCAAATTGCAGGTTTTAACTAGTAAAACGCACACGATGGAATAGTTGCATTAAACGGGGAAAAAATAGCTCCCTTATCTGCATGACATGTAGCATAGAGGAAGCCTAGGTTTGCGGGGGAGGTTGTTGTTTTGGTTTTGCTTATATAGGTTGGAAGAAAACTTCATTTTCTTTGTTGTAAAAAAACTGAGGTGGTCCGAGCACCTGAACTTGCTTTGTCCTATAAGGCAGAGTGTGATTCTGCCTCTGCATCCTCTAACCTGGCCCGGCGCCTCAGCTGCTGTGGTTTCCTGAGCCTGATGGCCCGGCTGCTTCCCAGATCAGCCCCAGCCCCTGTCCAAGGCAGCCCCTCACACCCGCCTCCCAGCCAGCACGAAGTGTGTTTCTCATGGACACTGAGCCTTGCACACGAGGCTGTGCAGTCCGGGGTCAGGCATCCCTCATCCTAGTCCCGTCTTTAAAACGGGAAAGTGAGGCCTTGCAGAGGGGTGAGGAGGAGCGTGTGCCCAGGCAGCTGACACGGCGGGCGGCCCGCAACCCCGCCCCCGGCCCTGCTGCTGAGATGCTGCTGAACTGGGCTGGGAGGGGAGGCCTGTGACAGGGCTGGGGCTGGGGGTGCAGCCGCTGCAGCTCAGGGAGCTGGCGGGTCACTGCTCCGCACTGCAGCCTGATGCTCGAGGGCGGGCAGGAGGCCTGGCACAGCAGGACGCTCCAGTCTTTCACAGCCACCTGCAACTTTAAAGCAAAACGAGGAGAAGAAGGGTTCCCAGGGTGGCGACGGCCTTCACTTCCGTTTTCCGTGGAGCTCCTCTCCTTCTGGAAGCTCCAACCTGACCGTCTGCCTAATTGGGACCTGATCGAAGGTCATTCTTCCCTTTCCAGGGCCTGAGCTTCCCTCAAAGCATGCAGCCCCGGCCATGTGGGGGCACTTGAGGACACAGCCCTAGAACTCACGGCTGGCCCGCCACGTCCTTCACGTGGGAGACACGGGCCGCGTTCCGGGCACACGTGGGTGGTGGCCCCTCCCTGGCACCGGGCCGCAGGGCTCCCTCCGGGCCCTTTCTGCTGCAGATGAAGGGTGCAGTGCTGGCCAGGATGGCGGTCACGTTGCAGCCCCAGCCCTTGCCGTGCGGAGCGCACGCTGCATCTGCCCGCTCGTCTGCCGCCCTCCACCAGGACTCGCGCTCCAGCCGACGTTCCTCCCAGCAGATCACGTGCTTGGCAGACGGTGTGCCTTCTGAGCACTCTGCTGTGTTTTCAGCCATGGTCCTCGGTTCTCAAGGGGTCCTCCCACAAGCCTCCAGCCCGATTTCAGATTTAAGGGGGCAAAAACACAGGCACAGAGCAAAACAAGAGCCTTGATGTAAAATGGAAGTGGAACCTGGTGGCAGCCAGTGAGCCTGCGACAGGGTGGGAAGCGTCTCCTCTGACACGTCTGTCCTGGAGGAGTGTGCTGGCCCGGCACGGCCTGTCCCATGGACCCCGACCCGGCCCGGCATGGGGGGCGGCGGCTCCCTACCCTCAGGAAGGGCCCGGCGTGGGGGCCGGCGGCTCCCTACCCTCAGGAAGGGCCCAGGAGTGAGAGGTGACCATGAGCACTGCAGGGCCAGCGTGGCCGACTCCTTTCTGGTTTGTCGGTTGAGTTTGTGGACGGCGGCTGATGGTCACAAAGCTGCGGCCGAGTCCCTGCTCTGCTACGTGGTCCCCGCTGATCCCTGCAAGATTTCGGGGAGGAAAGTTTGTGTTTGCTGTTGCTTTTTAGTAAATGAAGAAGAGACGACTCAGAGGGTCCCACACTATATAGTGGGAAAGAGACTGATCCAGAAGTTTTATGAAAAGTGCTCTGTTTTCCTTTAGGCGCCTCACACCCGTGGAGGGAAGCACACGGGGCCTGGAGGATGCAAGGGCAAGGTGTCCTCTGCCTCATGTCTGGGAGCTGCCCTGGGGTGACGCTGCACACTGTCTCGCGTGGAATCGGGATGCCCTCTGCCCCTATGCACGTGGGGCCCAGAGTGTGGAATCGGGGTGCCCTCTGCCCCTGTGTGCCTGGGTCCCAGGGTGTGGTATCAGGGTGCCCTCTGCCTCTGTGCATGTGTCCTGGGGTGTGGATCAGGATGCCCTCTGCCTCTGTGCACGGGTCCCAGGGTGTGGAATCGGGGTGCCCTCTGCCTCTGTGCGCGGGTCCCGGGGTGTGAAATCAGGGTGCCCTCTGCCTCTGTGCCCATGGGCCCCGGGGTGTGGAATCAGGGTGCCCTCTGCCTCTGTGCGCATGGGTCCTGGGGTGTGGAATCAGGGTGCCCTCTGCCCCTGTGCGCCTGGGTCCCAGGGTGTGGTATCGGGGTGCCCTCTGCCTCTGTGCATGTGTCCTGGGGTGTGGATCGGGATGCCCTCTGCCTCTGTGTGCGAGTCCTGGGGTGTGGAATCAGGGTGCCCTCTGCCCCTGTGCGAGGGTCCCGGGGTGTGGAATCAGGGTGCCCTCTGCCTCTGTGCGCGGGTCCTGGGGTGTGGAATCAGGGTGCCCTCTGCCTCTGTGCGCGGGTCCTGGGGTGTGGAATCGGGGTGCCCTCTGCCCCTGTGCGCACGGGTCCTGGGGTGTGGATCGGCGTGCCCTCTGCCCCTGTGCGCGTGGGTCCCGGGGTGTGGATCAGGGTGCCCTCTGCCCCTGTGCATGTGGAATTGGTGCGTCCTCTGCCTCTATGCACGGGTCCCGGGGTGTGGATCAGGGTGCCCCCTGCCCCTGTGCGCGTGGGTCCTGGGCCCTGCCTGGTGGCGACCCCACCACACCCTCCTGTCGTGCTGCTGCCCCAGCCCGCCTCCAGGGGCCGCATCTCAGGTGAGTGGCTGATGGAAGGAGCAGCAGAAGGCCTCTCTTTCCACTCACCCTGTGTGTGGTCTCTCATCTCCACCTTTGGAATCCCGCCGACCCAGGCTTAAGTTCTGGGTGCACTGCTTTATGACTTGCTGAGGGACCTCAGGCTACTGTTGAAGCTTTCTGAGCTTCAGCTGGGTCACAAGCGAAAATGGGGCTCGTAACCTCTCCCCGTGAGGCTGCTGTAAGGAAAAGGGGAGACGCTCCAGCCCGCGCCTCCCGCTGTCAGTTAGCACTGCCGTAAATCCTCTGGCCTGACCTTTGTTGTCTTATCTGGTCCCGATAAAGCCCAGGCCCCGTCCCTCTGAGTGACTTCAGTGAGGTCCCTGCAGAGGGCCGACCTCTGATAGCGGTGGCGTGGGCATCTGATGTCACACTGTCGCCCCAGAGCCCACGGGCTTGGCCTCTGGGCTGTGCCAGCCTCCCGCCTGCCCACAGGTCTGACGCCCACCCTGCCTTCTGCCACTGGTGCAGCTGGAGCTCTGTGCGCGCACGTTTGATCCAGAGACGGCCATGCCTTCCAGGGACCAAGGAAAGCTCCGGAGTTTGGCTTCCGGGAGCGTGACCTGGGACAGAGGCGCCGTCTCCCGCCACCTGTTTCCGCGTCTGTAACCGGGGAGGCAGCATGCAGCCCCGCGTGTCATCAGCACCCCCGGGGCGCAGCTCCGAGCAGGTGCCCCGCAGCTCTTGGCTGTTTTCTTCTTACCTGGCCAATTCCTAAAACTACTGGAGGGGAATTTGAGCATCTGACCCCACCCGAGTCGCTTCCTGCCCTCTGTCGCCCGTGGCAGGGACGGGCTGGAGGCTGGGCGGGTTCGGGGCGGGGGGCGCGCACCGAGGCTGCTCGAGGACGCGCTGTGTCAGGTGTCTCTGTGCCCCGGCCCCTCTCAGGACCTCACGGAAGCAGAGTCCTCCAGGAGCTGTGGACACAGCCTTCCTGACAGGCTCAGCCACTGAGCTCTGTCCTCCGGGCTCATCCCTGCTGCAGTGTGGGGCAAAATTTCCTTCCTTTTTACTGCTGAGTAACGCTCCGTTGTCTGTATGTTCTTCCAGTTTTCCACACATAGATTAAGTACATGACCACACAGCGTGCGCACCAGCCTGCTTGTGTTTCCAAGTGTCTCTGCGGCTGGCGCGCAGCGTGCTCTTGCCCGCGTTACCGCTTGGCCTTTGTCAGTGCTGTCCGTGGCGACGTTGTGCTGGGCTGCGCTGAGAACAAGCTGTCTGCTTCCTCGCCTCTCGCAGAAGTCGCCGTGTGGGACTCGCCGCGTGTGTCTGGAGCTGGCAGTGTCTCTCGGGGACACTGGGGAGCGTGTGGTCTGCGCTGTCCCACTCCCCTCCGAGACGCTTGGTTGCACGGCTGAGCCGCTGAGGCTGTGTGCTGTGCAAGGCGGATCCACCACTTCTGACACGTGATGCCCAAATTCCACAGCCTCTAGAAGTTCAAAGTGTCTTTTTGGGAGTTTAGATGAAAGCTGATCTGAACTGACTGAGGCTATCAATAACTTTTTGTAAAAGTTATTTATGAACCTTTACTTATAAACTTTTAATTTTTTCCCATTTAGTGTGAATATAGGTAATGCCGCATCCCTGCTGTGTCATTACATGATGTATGGTATATTTTTATTTGTGTAGAATTGCCTTTCTATGGGTAATTTTTTTAAATGTATTCATAATCTTGTAATTGAAGTACTTCATAAGTAACTCCTTTTTACTTAATGATACAAGGTGGACATCTTTAATTTGTAATAGACCATTCCTTTGTATGGTAGGTATATATTTTTGAAAACTGGTTTTATAACAGCTTTATTGAGATTTAATTCATACACCGTACAATTCAGCCGTGTAAAGTATCAATTCAGGGGTGTTTGGTATTCACAGAATCGTGTGCACGTCAGCACCACCACCGTCAGGATAGTCCCTCCCCCAGTAGGAGACCCCGGCCCCGCACCGTCAGCCCACCCCGCTCCCCTTGCCTTTGGCAGCTGCTCAGTACAGCGTCCTCTGTCCCTGGAGGTGCCTCTGCCTGACGTCCTGTGTAAACGGAATCCTGTGTGATACATGGCCCTCTGGGTCCGGTTGTTCCACTGTGCAGAGTGCTCTGGGGGCTTGTCCACCTCGTGGCAGGAGCCTTGCTTCTTTTCCTTTTGTGGCCGGAGAACGTCCCATAGCTTGAGTAGGAAGCGCTCTGGTGTCCATCGTCTGAGGGCATCTGAGTGGTTTTCAGTTTTCAATGCTTATAAGTCATCGTGGACATTTGTGTTCAGGTATTTGTATGGGCGTATGTTTCCGCTCTCTTGGGTTTATACCTAGGAGAGGCACGGCTGGGTCAGACTCTGCCCCTGGTTTCTGAGGGTCCCCCGCCAGCCGTCAGGCTCTGCCCCTGCTTTCTGAGGCCCCCCCCCAGCCGTCAGACTCTGCCCCTGCTTTCTGAGGGTCCCCCTCAGCCGTCAGACTCAGCCCCTGCTTTCTGAGGCCCCCCCCAGCCGTCAGACTCTGCCCCTGCTTTCTGAGGCCCCCCCCCAGCCGTCAGACTCTACCCCTGCTTTCTGAGGACCCCCCAGCGTGTTCTCCACAGCGGCTGCCCCGCTTTCCCAGGGACATGGGGGCCTGGAGTCCCCGCAGCCTCGCCAGCACTCGCGGTCTGTCATCACACCCATTCGAGTGTGCGATGTGCTGTGTCGTCCTGGGTCCGGGGCTGAGGCGGGGCCGGGAGACAGGGAGGGGGTGCCTGGAGTCGGAAGCGGACACTGGGCACCAGCTCTGCCTGGGGACGGACGGCAGGAAAGGGGGTGCCGGAGCAGGGCGGCGTGGGGCGCAGTAGAGCAAGGCTGTGGTCACCTCGCGGCCCTTTGTCGTGGGGCAGATGAAAGGGGCCCCGATCGCTGTGTTTATGCCAGTCGGGTGCGGCCCTTGGGCTCCTGGCGAGCTGCCGCGTGGCCCCGGGCGGAAGCTTGGCGCAGTGCCGTTGTTGACCCTTTGTACTGGATGGGAGAGTATCTGCCTTGCAGGCCAGGCCGGGGATCAGGTATTTGGAATGCATAGCTAATGCGTTCCACCCCGACCTTTGGCATTATTATTCCACAGAATCACATCTAATTGACTATTTCCAAGCGTCCTTGTACATTTCACCCGTAGAGCAGGGCGGGCTGCCCGCAGCCCCTCTCTGCTGGGGCTGCCTGGGAGCCGCCCCTCCAGCCTCGCCCACTTGTTGGCAGGGCCCCTCTCCTCCCATGGGAGGACAGCCTCCCTGCAAGGAGGGCGTCGCAGGGATGCCCTTTCTCTAAAGGAAGAAGGTTTCTCCTCAGGGATGGCGGGGCTGGGGGTGGGCAGGGGACAGGCGCCGTCCAGGTGGGGCAGGCTGGGGCAGGCAGCCGCTCCCAGCCCTGCAGGGCTGCCCACGTGCCTCCCCAGTCCCTCCCCCTGGCAGCCCCTCTGCCAGCTGGCGGCCTCATCTCCTCTCCCTGCAGGATGGACACGGCCACTCGGGGCCGAGCCTCAGACACCTTCAGGGCGGCGGGGACTGCGCTCCACTTAGCAGCACTTACTAGAAAGTTGGCTTGGCCCAGCCTTTCTGGGGGCTGATTGTGGAAAATCTCTCTAGAGCCTTAAATAAATTCTATTTGTGATTTCGTAATTCACCTTCTAGGAAACATCGACATGAGCCAGAGCCATGTGCTCAGAGACGGCCTCACCTCCCACAGCAGCCGCCTGGTGGGCAACCGAGGCCCCTGTGCTACCCTTCCTGGAAACAGTGTTGACAGAGGGATTTAAAGCAGGAAAACGCCCGTTAAATGTAACATTACGTGAAGCCGTGGAGCCGGGAATTCCGCTCCTGCCGGGCTCAGTAGTGCCTGGCTCCCAGAGACGCAGGCACACGTGGAAAGAGATGTCAGACATTGGTCCAGCGGCCGACTTCCGGGGGCGGGGCGTCGGTCACCTGGCCGTGATGAAGGAGGGGCTTCTCATCAGTCAGCCCATCCTCCCCATCCAGGTACCTGGGCTGAGCTGCGCACAGGGCCTGCTTGGCAGGGCGGCGCCTCGCGTGGTCTTTGCTCTGCGTCTGTTGGCAGTTTGGGGCTCTTCCTTTAAACGCATTTTAAGGTTTCGGGGCCAGGCTGTTCTGTGGCTTTTGTTGAGGAAACATGAAGGAAATCTGCCTTCCTCATATTTGTTTAACTACTAAAGCATTTAAAATATTATTTTTCCTTCTCTGAGATAACCAAAACACAGCTGACTCGCCATCACGGTGCGGGGCTAGAAGTTCGCCCACGGTTAACTCCGTGCGATGAAGGGGGCAGATTTCACAGAAGTAGCTGCCGTGCGCTCAGGGGCTTGTTACTCTGCTGCCTCAGAAAAGAGAGCCAAGCCTGGGTCTTGCCGAGCACCATGTTTGGTAACAGCAGAAGAAGGAGCGTGCCGAAGCCCCCGGAGCCGCGGTCACTGGCAGCTCTGCCGTCTGGGGGCGGGGGCCCCATCCTCAGCCGCGGAAGGCGCCTCTCAGGCAGACCTGCAGCTGCAGGAAGCCGTCGCGTCTCAAAGATGGCCGAAACCTCGCTCTGGCCCTGGAAGCTGGGCTGGGGGCTGGGCAGAGGGCAGAGCCAGGGGTCTGCTGCAAGGACTGCTGTGAGGTGGGGTCCCCACAGTGGCCAGAGAGCCAAACTGGGCTGGTTGGGGGGAGCTCTGGCCTGTCTCCCCAGCAAGAGGTGCAGGACTGCCAGCAGGGCCGGGGACGCCAGGCCTGCGGAGGCAGCCTGGGCCACGGGCTGCCTGTGTGGGGCTGGAGAATGGGCAGCCCTTCCTGTGAGTGGCTCTGTGCTGGAGCCGGCAGGGAGGGTGCCGCTCGGCCGGCTTGTGTGAGGGTCGGTGCCCAGGCAGAAAGGTGAGGAAGCCGCCTCTTCACAGTGATTGTCTCCTGACCTCCGTGAGCCCAAATGGCTCGTAAAGAGGAAGTCCGGAGCCAGATGGAACGACCCCTCGTGGTGGACTGCGCGATGGACACACACACAGATGGCCCTGTGCTGGGTCTATGGCCCTCCTGCGCGTGTGAGGTCTGTGGAGCAGAAGGGAGCTTCTGGGCACACGGGATGTGTGGGTGGGATGTGTGCTCTGATGCGGGAACACAGAGGCCCTTTATACAATCTCAAATACAAAGCCATTGTTTTCTGACTGTGAAACTAATACAGACCTATTTTAGAAAATTTGGATAGTAGGCAAAATTATAAGGAAGAAAGTCATCATCTAGCTGACATGGTTGAAATTATAAATTTTATGTACGTTTTTTTCTGCGGCTTTTAAAACTTCACCATTGTATTCTAGGCAGTTTTCCCCACACCATTAATCATGTTCTCTAAGCATCGTGGTTTCACGCCCGCAGGCGTCCCATCGTGTGAACTCGGGGGACAGCGGATGTGCCTCGGCTCAGAGACGTGTGCTCAGAAGCCGGCAGTGACTCCCTGGTCCTGCTCGCTCCAGAGCCTGGGCTCGCCACGCGTGACCTGGGACCCAGTCGGTCCCGGCGGGCTCCGTGGGACTGGAGCGTCAAGCACCGGCCACCCAGCCCCGGCCTCACCGTTGAAGCGCAGCTTTCCTCTGCTGTGTGCTTCCCTCTCTCGCACCCGCATGTGCCCTGCATGTGTGTGGGGCCGCTGTGCATCCCCTTGGCACCAAGGCAGAAGTGCGCACGCGCTCGGCCGCCCCCTCCGGCCCTGGACTCGTTCTGTTCTTGTGCTCTGTGAGCAGCAGCATCCAGGGTGAGCCTGAGCGCCGGGCTGTGCTGGGCTGGTCACTCCCGGGGCTCGCGCACAGACGTGGCACCACAGGGCCACGGGCACAGGTGTGTTCACGCCTCTGATCCGCACCGCCGGGTTCCCTCAGGAGGCAGAGCCCGCCTGCACCCCCCAACCCGAAGCAGGGCTCGTGGCAAGCCCTGGGTCACCAGCCCCGAGTCCAGGTGCCCCGCCCCTCCCCGTGGCCACGCCACCCTCCCCGAGCGGCCCGGCCCCGCCCCTCCTGGGGACCCTTCCTTCTGGTGGGAGGGCTTCACTGCCGCCAGCCAGTCCCGCCTGCGTGGACGCCCCTCTGCCGAACAATGAGCACATTCAGGCCTGACTTGTGTTTTCAGTTATTAAAAAGCGGAGCCGCCTGTCTCTGCCTGTGACTTTCATCTCCAAGCCTTTATTACCCCCTGCCCCCCTTCCCATCGCCTCGTGTCTGCGGGTCCAGCCCCGGTGTCCCTGCCTGCAAGCCTTCTGGACGTGTGGTGGCTCCCCGGCAGCGCCGATGCCCGTGGCCCTGCACGGTTTTGTCGGGCTCAGGGCTGCGGCTGAGAGGGCAGTGGCTGTCCTTGCCCGCACGTCCCCAGGGCCTCACTCACACTTGCTTCCACGCAGCTCTGGAGCAGGCGCCCGGCTCCATCCTCTCCCCTCGTCCAGAGCGGGTGGAGCCCCGTCTGCCTTGGCATCAGGGCGCCGGGTAATGTGGTGTGGAGGAGACTCCTGAGTCCCCTGGACCGCAAGGAGATCCAACCACACCATTGTAAAGGAAATCAGTCCTGAATAGTCATTGGAAGGACTGATGTTGAAGCTGAAACCCCAATACTTTGGCCACCTGATGCAAAGAACTGACTCATTGGAAAAGACCCTGATACTGGAAAATATTGAAGGCAGGAAGAGAAGGGGAAGACAGAGGATGAGATGGTTGGATGGCATCACCGACTCAATGGACATGAGTTTGAGTAAGCTCCAGGAGTTGACGATGGACAGGGAGGCCTGGCGTGCTGCAGTCCACGGGGTCACAGAGTTGAACACAAGTGGATGACTGGATTGAACTGAACTGAACCATCAAGAAAATGAAGGCTGTGTCTAAACTCTCAGGACCACATGTACCCCCTTTTCTCTGCCCTGGCACACCAGCTCACATACCGGGGTCTGCAGACTTGGGATTGAAAAGCTTAGTCACCTCTCCCCTGTTCATCCTGGCTTTACTGCGTGCCCACTGTGAGCCAGCCTCCGATCCCGTGGTGGGGGACACAGGAAGACGTACCCTCTCTGAGTGCCAACGTGAGCCCTCCTTGGTGGCTGAGTTTTTACCACTCTCCAGCCACGCCTTGGGCAGGTCGGGGGAGAGTGTGGGTTGAAACCGCAGCAGCGCTGTGCAAATGTGAGTGGGACGCAGGCCTCAGCCCAGCCACCACCACAGAGCTGTGGAGGAATGAACCTTTGTCCTGTGCGGCCGGGGTTGTCCCGTTAGAACGTTTCCGGTCACTGGGTGAATGAGGCACCCTCGGGGGCATGGAGGTGCTCAGGGACGAGAGTTCGAGGCTGTCCCGGCGTGGGGCGGTTTGCTGTGGATCATTTGGTCACCGCTGTGATCCCAGACTCAAGCTGTTCACGGTGCACCCTGGCGATCTTCATCTTCTCTGCACACGACTTTGTGTTAGCTTTTACTATTGTTAGAGCTGCATTCCTGCCACTGCAGTGAAACCTGCCTGATCAAAGGCCCCAGACCCCGGCACAGGGTGCTCTGGTCACAGGCGGCCTTTGTCTGCGAGAAGCTTGGCCTGTAAACGTTTTATTAGACCATTAAGTGGCCGGCAGCTCTCCCACGCTCACTAACGCCAGAGAGGCCCGCGCACACGCTTCTACTTTTCTGAAACTCTCGCTCTTCCTGAGGCTCTGTTACCCTTTGACCTGATTTTCTCCGAGTCTCGCCCCGCAGATCTGGCTTCACCTGCGTGGCTGGGATGACCGTCTGTAGGGAGGACCTGCCTGTAGTGGGAGGCGCGCTGATGACTTCAGGGGCTGGAGCTCCGCCAGCCCTCTGGCAGCCCCATGCCTCCTAAGCATGGCTCTGCTCGTGAGCCTCCTGGCCGTGCAGCACCCGGGGCGGGGGCCCGAGGGCAGCACCTGGACTGCACCTGCGTCCTCCTCTTCAGGGTGACGTGATGATCCCACGCAGCTCACCGTGCAGCCTCGGGAGCGTGCACAGCACGAGTCGCTCCAGCACTCAGTGCCGTGGCCTGTGCCATGCGAGGCGTTCTGGGCGCCCCTCTGGGGGCTGCCCAGGGACCCAGGTGGCATTGGGTCCTTCCTCTGGCCGGAATCTGCAGCCCCATGTTAGTGGCCCCCTCGGGCCCCAGGGCAGGCAGAAGGTCCCTGTGTGCGTGACCAGCCACCAGCCTCGAACGCTGTCTGCGTCCTCATCAGGCCCCGGAGGAAGGGCTGAAGGGGAGGCCCCCTCTCTGCCAGGGGCTTAGCTCATCTCCAGACCCCAAGTCAGTGTCGCGACTCGTCACAACAGCAGAAGAGTCTTCCTAGCCTGTCCCCATCTTACCGACTGCTGAGGCTGTGGACACGCCGCTCCCTCTGTACTCTCGCTGGAGCTGCGGGCGAGGCGGGAGGTGTGTGCGTGCAACACGTGTGTGCTGGCCTGGAGGGCGTGGCGTGGGGGAGGCGGTGTGCTGTGGAGCACGCCTGCACGCCCCTCACGGGCCCTGCTGACTTGGCATTTCTGGATCATCCTTAAATTTTACCGTGATTTGACGAGAAAAAATTTCGACCTAAGAAAAATCATTCAGTGACAGATCACTGACATAAGTTGGTTAGAAATACGATGTGAGATTTAAGTTTCTGCTTCCTCAGTTACGTCAAATGAGGCGTCTAAGCAAAATTCTTCCTCAGCCTGTGACGGCTCCTTCGAGAGTGTTTTCTCTGCGGGCCGTGACCGAGCACAGAGCCGCGGCTGTCGGGGCCCCGAGTGTCCGCAGGGTGCTGTCCGCAGTGGCGCTCCCGAGGGCCCTTGTTTCTGGGGGGAGCCTGGGGGCTGCCGGGCTCCGGGTCTCCTGAGGGCTGCAAGTCAGGTGCCTTTGGGAAGGCGTGTGGTCAGCAGGGAGCAGCTCCCCAGTCGAGGAGGAGGAGGCGGCCGCGTGGTGGCGCCTGTCGCGGAGGCCTGGGGCTGTGGGCTGGGGTCGGGGCAGGTGGAGAACCGAGGCGGAAGGTGGGGTGTTGGGGCGTGAGGGCCCGGTGGTGGCGAGGCTCTGCACAAACTCCAGCCCCACGCCGCGGCCGCTGCATGCAGACGCGCAGTGGACGCTCCCTGTGGCCGGGCTTCAGAACACCCAGTGGGCTCCTGGTCTGATGTCCAGCTGACTCAGGCCCTAGGGAGGAGGGCTGAGGCCGCGGCATTTAGGACGGGACTGGGCACAGCGAGGCCACAGGGCCTCCCCGGGGGCTTGGGCTCTGAGGAGGCGGCCCTCCCCTCCGTGTGATGTCTGAGCAGCCCTGAGGGCGTGGCGGCGGTGGTGGCCGTGTCTGTGAGCTCAGGGCCGGGGATGCGCTCTGTGCGGCCCCCGTGGGTCAGCTGAGGCGAGTGTACAAACTGGTACTGGGGTTGCTTGGAAAATGCCCTGAAAGGTCAAAGGCAGGATGCTGAGGGGAGGAGATTCGGTGAAGCCTGCTGGTGTGTAGTCTTCATTTGCGAAGGGCAGAAATTCCGCCCAAAGTGCTGCTTGGAACCAGCGTGGTTTGTGGGCCGGATTCAGGCACAGCTGGATCCAGGCCCGCCTCTGGCCGCTGCCTCTGTGTGGTTCTGGAGCTGCCCAGGGCGCTCAGCGCGGCTCATTTTTGCCAGTCAGCGCCCCCAGCTGAAGATACAGGACAGACCGAGCAGCCAGCCGGGCCCAGCCTGTGCCTGGCGCTGGGCCCGGGGTTCCTGCCACGTTCGGGGGCTGAGCTGGGACCAGGGTCCCGGCGGATAGAGGCGCCCTGGGCGGGTGGCGGCCAGGGTGCGGGGGCCCCGGGTGGGTCTCCAGCCCCTCAGAGTGGCAGCTGTTCTCACGGCCGCCAGCCCCGCAGAGCTCCTGGCTTCTGTTACAAACCAAGCATTCGGCTATTTTTCTTGCTCTGGGAATTGTTGATAAAAACTGTCTGTTTAGTTGAAACATTGCAAAAGTTATACAGGAAAAATAAACAAATCTGAGGACCTGGCCAGTTGTGGCCTGGAGGGACATCAAAGGTTGGCCGGTCACCAGGCCCCACTTGCACTGGGGCGTGTCGTGTCCACCGCAGGCCGGGGGCTGGGAACCAGCTCCAAATCCAGCGCTGCGCTCGGGCTGGGCGTCCTGAGCTCCCGCTGGAGCAGCGGGTGGTCCTCACAGGCCTTCCTCCCGCCCCAGTCCAGGGGAGCCCAGGGAGCCCCCCACCAGGCAGCCCCCTCAGGCTTGCACGGGGGTCTCCCTACACCTCTGTTCCCTGGCACCCAGCCCGCTCACCCCACCTCCCGGGAGCGCTCACCAGGGCCCTGTGTGCTGCCTCCAGAAGCCGGGGTCACAGGCAGGTGCTGGCTGGGCCACGCTCAGAGCCGGCCCTGTACTCCCACTGGCTGTGGCTGCTGCCGGGCTGCAGGGCTGGGCACTGAGGCTGGAAGCTTTTCCAGAGGCAGGGGCAGACTGTCCCCGCTGGCAGCGTCCTGAAAACTGCCCTCAGGTCCCTGGCGTGGCTGAGGGAGCCCTCTGCAGTGGACTCTGAGCGGGTAAAACGTAGCCAAGCATCTTCACGCTAACGTCTTAGTAGGTAGTCGCTTTCGTTATAAAGTATTTGCAGTTGTTGTAAAGTACGTTTTCTTGTCTCAATTTTGGGAAAAGGCACAGGAAGAGGAAAATAGAAAATCACCCAAGGCGCTGGGGCTCAGGGCGGCTGCAGAGCTTGGCCAGCGGGGCGAGCAGGGGCAGGGTCCCCTCCCGGGAGGGGCAGAGAGCCGCGGCAGGGGCACAGCGCACGCGCGCTTTCTCTTATCCCATGTCGCTCTTACGGGGCTCTCTGCACGAGGCGCTGAGGGCCGAGGAGGACGCCCTGCACGGGTGTGCTTTGCGTGACTCACGGCCCTGAAATCCAGAGGAGAGTGAAAGACAAAGCCCCTCCGCAGCGGCTGCCCGAGTGGACCTCTGTGCCGCCTGGCCCCGACCCAGGCGCGCCTGTGAGAACCACCCCGGGAACAGCTGGGGACAGACTCCGTGCTCTCAGCCTTTCTGTTTTCGTTGTTACCAGAAAAATAATCGGCTCCGTGTCTCACGCGCCTGATGAAGCGGCCCAGACACCAGCTGTAGCTGAGGGCGGTTTCTGCTCTCCTTGCTCTCAGACGGGAGATTGGCAGGCCCCCGGCCAAGCGCAGGGCCCGCGTCCGGGCTTAGCACATCTGTTCCGGTCCGTCCATCCTCCCAGCTCTTCTGGGCGTGGTGCTGGGCCGGGGGCCTCATGGGCCCGGAGCGCATGTGCTGGGGCAGAGCCCCCTCCCCCGGCACCCAGCTGGCCGCTCTCTGCATCAGGGTGCCGTGCTTTTTCTGGTTTGGGGCCTTCCCTGTGGCCTCCTTCCTAAGGAGGCTGGGACCCTCTCCCCTCCCGTCATCCGAGGGGGCCTAGAGGCTCACAGAGGGAAGCGGGGAGGCTGCTGTGAAGGAGCTGGTGGTGGGCAGAGCAGCAGGCCATGCCGGCCACTCCCTGGACTCACTACTGCTCCACGGGCCTCCGGGAGCCTGCCTGACTCGCCGCCTCGGGCCCTCGGTACCCGTGTAGGGGGTTTAAAGTCTCTCCCCGCCCCAGTCATTTATGCGTTTTGAGAATCTGATCCTCAAAATAGAAGAGAGGACGAGGGGGCAGTGGGGAGTCTGGTCACTGAGGACGCCACGCATGGGTGTCTGTTCTGTTACGTCTTGTGGCCGTGAGGTCCTTGGTCGTGGCGTGTGGACTCTTCAGGTGCAGCTTGTGGGGTCTCGCTCCTTGAGCAGGGGTTGAGCCCGGGCCCCCCGCACTGGGAGCTCAGAGTCTCAGCTGCTGGGCCCCCCGGGCAGCCCCCACCTGTGAGCATCTGACATGGTGTCTTCCCTGCTGAGGACCCTGATCTGAATTTTCAGGGCGTGCTTTTGGAGTTCTGGGCCGGGAGTCTTGTCTCTGAACCACATGGGCTCTGGAGGCTCGCGCAGCAGCTCCACGTGCCCCTCATCCTGCCGGCCACCCTGTCTGCCCCACCCTGAGGAGTGCTCCCGCCAGGTACAGAGCGCTCCCGGGGCTTCTGCCTGTGTTTCCCACTGCTCTTCAGAGCAGTCATCAGAGGGGACGGCTCCATCAGCGGGTGTGGAGGCAGTGGCGTGTGGACTGCACAGCCTTATTGGAGTCCAACAAGGCATCCGGTCTTGTCCTGGGATCCCGGGACAGAGCCCCTGACACCTGGGAATGCCCGGTGGTCGTGGTGGACCCCTGGGCTGCGTCTGAGCTCTTGCTGGGGGAGATGGAGGCCAGCGGCATGACGGGACCAGCTCTGGGCCAGAGACAGCATCCTGACTGCCTGACCTCTGCCCCTGCCTGAGGTCAGGGGCAAGCGGACTGAGTTCAGTCCCGTGGCCAGGGTCTGAATCACTCACGCCCAAGGAGTGAGAGCCCAGCAGAAGTCTGGGCCCAGGGCTCCGCAGGGCTTTGTAGCTGGTACAGAGGTTGATGGCGGGCGAGGTGCCCTGAGCCCTAGGGGAGGCAGGGGCATGTGTGGCCTGCGCGTCTCTTCCTCAGCTGTCCAGGTTTGTGTCCTGCATGGTAGCGTTGTAATCGGCCGCCCGTCCTGGGTTCTGTTCTCAGAGACTTCACCCTGGGGCGGGGGTGACCGGGGCCCGACCCCGAGACAGCCTGGCCGCGAGGAGCCCTGGTGGATGCTGCGGGGCGTCATCTCCCTCCCTGGGTCTTTGCACAGGGTGCTGTGCCCCGTCACTCCTGGCTTGAGTCTTAGAGGCTCGCCGCCTGGGTGCAAGAGGCTGCAGAGTGGGCTCTTACTCGTGGGTGTAGGGGCCAGGTGCGGGGAGACACTCAGGACCAGGGCCCAGGGTCGGGGAGATGCTCAGGACCGGGGCGCAGGGGCAGGGAGATGCCCAGGACCGAGGCCCAGGGGCGAGGAGACGCTCAGGACCGGGGCCCAGGGGCAGGGAGACGCTCAGGACCGGGGCCCAGGGGAGACACTCAGGACCGGGGCCCAGGGGCAAGGAGACACTCAGAACTGGAGCCCAGGGGCAGGGAGACGCTCAGGACCGGGGCCCAGGGGAGATGCTCAGGACCAGGGCCCAGGGGCAGGGAGACGCTCAGGACCGGAGCCCAGGGGAGACGCTCAGGACCGGGGCCCAGGGGCAGGGAGACGCTCAGGACCGGGGCCCAGGGGAGACGCTCAGGACCGGGGCCCAGGGGAGACGCTCAGGACCGGGGCCCAGGGGCAGGGAGACACTCAGGACCGGGGCCCAGGGCGGGGAGACACTCAGGACCGGGGCCCGGGGGAGACACTCAGGTCTGGGGCCCAGAGTGAGGAGACACTCAGGACCAGGGCCCAGGGGTGGGGAGATGCTCAGGACTGGGGCCCAGGGGAGACGCTCAGGACCGGGGCCCAGGGGAGACGCTCGGGTCTGGGGCTCAGGGGCCAGCCCCCGTGCCATGATCACAGAGGGGAGGTTGGTGGTCTTTGAAGGAGAGATGCCCAGGGATTCTGTGCTGCTGACCGCCATCCGGAGTCCCTGCAGGAGGACAGTGGAGCCCGTTGAGCCCGAGAGGCTGACGGACTTCTCCCACAAAGACCTGTGTCTCCATTCCAGGCGGCCGTGTGTCCTGCACTCCGGGGGGATGGGGAACAGCCGTCCTGAGTTGTTGCAGAGGAGCGGGGTCTGGTCCCCGAGCCAGCAGTCAGCGCCTCCAGCCCTTCCGAGGGGTCTGGCCCATCCCTAGGGTCCAGGGAATGTGGGATGCATCCCTGCAGCCCCACCACATCCTCGCTGGACTGGCCCCCCTCCCCCCTCCCCCTCCTCCCTCCCGCCCCCCTCCCCCCTCCCCCTCCTCCCTCCCGCCCCCCCTCCCCCTCCTCCCCCACACCCTGCCCTGGCCGCTGAATTCCCCTCTGCGGTGCTTGCTCAGCGCAGACTTCGCATCTTGCTTTGATGTCCTTCACTGCGTTGACCTTATGGATCTGTGTGTCTGCCCATAGCACTGAGAGCTCCTTGAGGGCAGGGGTGGGCCACTCTGGGGGCTGCGTACAGAGCACAGAGGGGCCCAGTGTGGCTGGGGGGCAGCTTGGGAGGGAGGCGTCAGGGGAGAGGTCCCGGGGGGGGACGGCCGCTGCTCAGTCCCTCTGACTCCGTCCAGAAAAACGTCTGATTGTGTCTTGAACTCATTTTCGTTGCTTGCTTCAGTGGCCTCACTTGGCAGCTGAGGCCATATGCTAATTCCACCCTTTTCATGAAGGAATTCTGCTGATTTTACTGACTTTTTATGGTAGATTTCCCCCCCTTTCCTTCTTTTTTTTCTCCTGCTTCCCCAGTAAACAGATTCCTGAGACCACGCTCTCAGGCTCTGTGACCCTGCACGCTCCGACCTTGTTGCCCGGGGCAGCCTGGCCAGCCTCACCCTCCCAGCCCTGCACCCGCGGTGCCTTCTCTGCCTCAGGGCTCGCCGTGGCTGGGGCCGCGTTTCTGGAAGGGGCTGCCTGTGTCTGAGGCCACAGCACCAAGCACCGCCACTCAGAACTCTCAGAACGTGGCCCATCCATCTCGGTGCTCGGAGTGGGGGCCCCTTCCCTGGGGGGGGTGGCGGGGCCTGCAGCCTGGGCTGCTTGCTGCCCCACCCGGAGTCTCAGCATGTCTCCCACGTGGCCCCACGAGGGCCACTCCTCCCCGTCACTGGGGTCCCGGGGGTCTTCTCCTGAGGAACGCAGCCTCTGCAGATCTGGCCCTGGTCCTCACTGCACGCCGTCCTGCCTGGACGCGGCCGCCCACCCTGCGCCCTCCTCCCCTCGCATTTCTGTTTCTGGCACATGGGCGCTCGGCGTGCCAGGGGGCGTCACGCCCCAGGCCAGGAGTCCGTCCACGGCTCACGGCAGGCTGCTCAGGGCCCTCACTGCCCCCCAGTCATCTGTGTTCCTTGCAGAGGGGCTTGCTCACCACCAGCTCCGAGTGGCGGGGGGCTGCGGGGGCACCGGGGGTCACAGGACACGGCTGTGCTGGGCATCGTGGGCCCCCAGGAGCCCGGGGGAGGGCCGCCTGGTCCAGACGGGGCGGAGGCGTCTGAGCTGAAGTCCCCGCGTGCAGCTCCAGGGGAAGGGCCAAGCGCGGGTGCCCAGGTGCCGGGACGCGGGGCCAACAGCCGGGCTGGGGCTCGTGGGGGAGGCTGAGGCAGGGCTGGCCCCAGCGCCCTGCTCTCTGCCCCTCGGGGGGCTTGCACCATCCCATGGTCTCGCCCACTCGGGGGGGCCCCGTGCTTGTGGACCCAGGGCTGTGGGCTATGTGCCCGCCGCTGCAGCCACTCTGGGCCTCCGCCTGCAGGACTCGGGCTGGACGGGGCGCCTGGCCCCGTTGGACGCCAGCGGCAAGGATGGCGTCTGTCCTCAGGGACATGCCGGCCTGGGGCCGCCGAGGTTTCCACCTCACTGTCCTGGGAAAACTGTCGTCTCGGGCTGCCCGTGTCCCAGCATGCTGAGCCGGTGGGAGAACCTTGCCTGACACTGGGGGTATGCCCGCCGGAGAGGGGCCAGCCATGAGGCTGCAGGGGGTGCCTCAGGCTGGGGGGGGCCTGCGGAACTCCAGATGAGGCCTGCGGAGCCCCCACTCTGGGGCCCACGAGAGTTCGGGTCTCAGCTGAGGTTTTAAGCCCCACTGTACCCTCTGGGGGGGCCCGCCTGGGGACCGTGGAGGCCCTGCCCAGCTCCTCCAGGAGGAGCGCCCCCGTCTCGGCACCTGCCCTCCTCCCGAGACCCAGGGCGGGAGGGCCCAGGGCTCAGCAGGATTCACCAGCCAAAGAAGTGGGCATTTGCTCCGCGTCCTCCAGCCCCCTCTGGAGACCCTCCGCTGGGAGCTGCAGGCCGGCTTTGGCCAATAAACATGTTTTGTTTGGGCCATACAGTTTAAACATGTTTCTGGAATTGGTTGTCAACATTTAAAAGTTGGCACAGTTCATACAGTGGTCCAGATTTTTGGCTTCTTTTGAAAAATCAGAAGATCTGGCAACTCCAGGCCCGCATTCCTCTCTGGCCATGTGGGCTGGAGCTGAGGGGGGGCATCCCCTGTAGCGCGGCCCCAGGAGTGACCGTGGCATCCTCTCGCTCCAGGTCGAGGCCCCCCACGGGCCCAGCGGGCCTTCGAATTTGCCCACTGCCCCCACCTCGGGACAGGCATTCGTCCAGGGCTGGGGTCGGTGAGGCTGGGACCTCGGGTTCAGCACCTGCTTTGCCAGGCCCAGGGCTCTGAGGTCCGCCCGTGGCCCTCAGGTGACACTGAGCCTGGTGTGCAGGTGGGAGAACGAGGCTCCATGAGCAGGCCTCCGTGGGCAGGCAGGGAGGCGCCGGGGGAGCCTGTGTGCCCTACGTGCGGTGACCTGTGTCTGCAGGCCTTGCCCTCACTCCCGTCTGTGGGGAGGGGAGACACGGCCCGAAACCCGGGGACGTTTCTGCTTTGGGATCCCAGGCTGCATCTTCAGGAGTAGTTATCCCTGGTGCCACTTGAGGAGGATGCAGGCCGAGGGGCCCTGGGCCAGGCAGGGCCAGCTCTGCCTGGGGGCCCCCGCCGTGCACTGAGCCCCGGGTTTCTCTCATGCTGATGGGCTGCTGGCACGCCTGACCAGCCGTGTGCAGACCTGTGGTTCGTGCAGCCGTGGTGCAGTGTTGAGGCTTTCAGGCTTGTCCCCACAATGGGTCCCAGATCTGCAGAATTTTAGTGAAAAGCACAGACTTAAAAGTAGCACTTCCCCAGGCACGCGTGGGTGCGGGGAGGACCTGGGTCGGGGGCTCCGCGTCCCGAGGGCCCCATGAGGCACACACCTCACGACGTGCTCGCAGCTCTCAGCAGCCTGCCCCCATCGTGGAGATGAAGAACCAGGCCTGCTGTTTGGCTGGTGAGCGGAGCCGAGCTGCAGACTTGTTGCCGCGGGGCCTGGCCACAACCCCACCCCGATCCCAGCGGGCCCTGCGCATCCAGGGTCCAGGCAGTGAAGGCTCAGGAGTTGTCTGTCCCGGGGATCCTTTCATTGCTGGCTGCTCAGCAGGTCCTGCAGGGAGCCGGCCTGGCTCACCCTGCCATCTGGTGCCCGCGGACCACGTGGCCCGGCCTGCTGGCTGAGGCTGTCCGGCCCAGACGTCCCGGTGGCGAGGGCGCTGCCGGCTCACGTTCCCACGTCCAGCCTCGGTGTCTGTCCACACGGAGCTCTCCCACCCATATTTGGCAATTTGTCTCTCCCCCGCCCCTCCGAGGTGTCTGCCAAAATCCTGTATGATTCGTGTCATCTCCCAAGCTGTTACGGTATATGAGGGCAGGGGATAATTTAGTTATTTTTGACAAAAGAGCCTTAGCAAAAGTCAAAAAGGAGGGGGGAGTTTTCATACTCACTGCATGAAATAGACAATATTTCCTGAAACAGGAGATACGAACCTCAAAGAATTTAAAATAAAACATTCATTTTATTATTTTTTTAAAGAAGGAAAAACGAGGGAAAAAAAAAGTAGTATAGTCAGTCTTTTTATCCTAAGTACAGATGAAATTGATTAAACCTTAAAGACTGGCCTCCGCACACCCGGTTTATTAATTGAAGAATTTCCTCTTACCCAGAATGGGAAGTTCACATTAAACCGAGCTGGCCCCTGAGTGGCAGTGACACCTGAGAGCCGAGCGTTCTCCACAATCCTATTTTCTCTTCGGTGCGAGAGGAAATCCTAAAATGGTTACAGGGAGGAGGCGGGGGAGCAGAAACCCCACATTTTAAGGAAGCCTTCTTTCATTTCCTTGTAAAGCATGAAATCAAATTATAGCTCATGGCCCACAATTATTTTATTTCTACATTTCAAATTCCATTTTCTGCTCCTTCTCGCTGCTCTTGAACAGGAGTCGTACTGTTGTGCAAAGTCAGCTAAAAAGATTACCCCAGGTAGGCGATGGCACAGTAGCTGAGGGAAGCAAGCGCGGCCAGGACTGCCGGCTCGTGGTGGCCCTGGAGCCCGGCGTACCTACATCTCTGCATCCCCTGCGTCCCTCTGTCCCCCACGTCCCCTGCGTCCCCTGCGTCCCTCTGTCCCCTGCATCCACCACATCCCCCTGTCTCCCGTGTCCCCCCAGTCCCCCACATCCCCCGCATCCCCCCAGTCCCCTGCGTCCCCCTGTCCTCCACGTCCCTGTGTCCTCCACGTCCCCCGTGTCCCCTGCGCCCCTCCATCCCCCACGTCCCCTGTGTCCCCCACGCCCCTCCATCCCCCACGTCCCCTCCGTCCCCCACATCCCTCCGTCCCCCGCATCCGCCCAGTCCCCTGCGTCCCCCCAGTCCCCTGCATCCCCCTGTCCCCCACGTCCCCTGCACCCCTCCGTCCCCCACGTCCCCTGCATCCCCCACATCCCTCCGTCCCCCGCGTCCCCCGCGCCCCTCCATCCCCCGCATCCCTCTGTCCCCCACGTCCCTCCGTCCACCACATCCCCTGCATCCCCCACATACCCCACATCCCTGCCATCCCCCGCGTCCCCCCCATCCCCCGCATCCCCTGCGTCCCTCTGTCCCCCACAACCCCTGTATCCCCCAAGTCCCCTGCATCCCTCTGTCCCCCACACCCCCCCATCCCCGGCGTCCCCTGCGTCCCTCCGTCCCCTCTGTTGCCTCTGTCCCCTGCATCCCCTGTGTCCCCTCCATCCCGTGTCCCCTCCGTCTGGGAAGGCGTGCCAGTCGGCCCAATGTGGCCCTCTGCTCCAAGAAAACAGAGACCGCCTTCTATTGCTGTGCTGCCCTCTGAGGAGGGCACCACGGGCCATGTGTTGCTCTGTCCCAGGCGTCCAGGGCGGCTGGGAAGACAGAAGCGGGGAGAAGCTGTGAGCCCAGCGCCTGCTTAACACCCCTGCCTGGAGAGGTTGAAGGTCACGCTTTTCCCAACTGTCATCAGCCCTCGTTCTGTTGCAAGGAGACAGCCGGTTAGGGCTAGCATGCTCTTCGCGCACTCTTGCCGATCCCTCGTGCACAGCAGGCCTGGGGCTCACAGCGTCGCCTCGAGTCGCAGCAGACCACTGTGCAGGGCCGTGTTTTGCTCTGTCGTTTATCTCCCCCATTAGCTGTTTGTTCTTGTGGTGCTCTGGGTCTCTGTCGGCGTGCTCGGGCTCTCTCTAGCTGCGGAGCGTGGCTTCTCGTCGTGGACGTGGGCTTCAGTGCTCATGGCGTGTGCACTTAGTTGCTCTGCTGCACGTGGGATCTTCCCAGAAGGACAGAAAGTGAAGTCGCTCAGCCGCATCCGACTCTTTGCAACCCCATGGACTGTAGCCCACCAGGCTCCTCCGTTCATGGGATTCTCCAGGCAAGAATACTGGAGTGGGTTGCCATCTCCTTTTCCAGAGGATCTTCCCGACCCAGGGGTCGAACCCAGGTCTCCCACATTGCAGGCAGACGCTTTACCGCCTGAGCCACCAGGGAAGCCCCAGACCAGAGATCAAACATGTGTCCCTTGCATTGCAGGGCAGATTCTTAACCACTGGACTACCAGGGAAGTCCAGTTAACTTCTACTTACCAGGAGTTTAATGCATTTACTGTCATTTAAAGTGAAAGTGAAGTCGCTCAGTCGTGTCCGACTGTGTGGCCCCATGGACTGTAGCCTACCAGGCTCCTCCGTCCCTGAGATTTTCCAGGCAAGAGTACTGGAGTGGGGTGCCATTGCCTTCTCCAGGGGATCTTCCCGACCCAGGGATCGAACCCGGGTTTCCCGCATTCCAGGCAGACGCTTTACCCTCTGGCCACCAGGGAAGCACCAGGGAAGCCATATATAGTTGTATTTAACGTAAGTGCATTTGAGTCCCGAACAGGACTTGCTGTAAACACGGGAGTCCCAGTACTGGTGGCAGTGTCTGCGGGCGGGGCACCGGGCAGCTCAGACGCCCCCGACGCAGGTTCGCCTGCTCTCCACATCTCCCTCCGCGCCCCATCTTTATCAGCCCCGCCTCTAGAAGTTCTCTTAAAGGTCTACCCTCAAAGACTCTCTTAAAGAGGCTTTCATGCTTCCATTTAAGATCCCGTCGGCCACACGGCCTGTCCTTCTGAACAGGGACCAGCCCCAGTCCAGCTGCCTCCCCCACAGTCCTCTCCTGCCTGGACCCCAGAATCAGAGCGGCCCCGTGGTTCCCCCCCACCACTGGACCCCAGAATCGGGGCGGCCCTGTGGTTCCCCCCTGCCCCCACTGGACCCCAGAGTCAGGGTGGCCCCGTGGTCCCCCCGCCCCCACTGGACCCCAGAGTCGGGGCCGCCCCGTGGTCCCCCCTGCCCCCACTGGACCCCAGAGTCAGGGCAGCCCCATGGTGTCTCTCCCCCCACCCCCACTGGACCCCAGAATCAGGGCGGCCCCGTGTTCCCCCCCACCCCCACTGGACCCCAGAATCAGGGCGGGCCCCATGGTTCCCCCCGCCCCACCGCACCCCAGAATTGAGGCAGCCCGTATTTCCTCCCCCCGCCCCCACTGGACCCCAGAGTCAGAGTGGCCCCATGGTCCCCCCCACCCCCAGTAGACCCCAGAGTCGGGGCAGCCCCATGGTTCCCTCCCCGCCCCCACTGGACCCCAGAGTCGGGCGGCCCCGGGCGTCTCTCCCCCCGCCCCCACTGGACCCCAGAGTCGCGCGGGCCCAGGCGTCTCTCCCCCCGCCCCCACTGGACCCCAGAGTCGCGCGGGCCCAGGCGTCTCTCCCCCCGCCCCCACTGGACCCCAGAGTCGCGCGGGCCTGGGCGTCTCTCCCCCCGCCCTGCCTCCACTGTGGCTCCTGCCCCCCTGCCCAGCCCCTCCATCCTGCACTGCAGCTCAGAGGCTGGGGCCTGGTTTTCCGTCTGTGTTCACAGCCTTCAGCACAGGCTTGAGCTGGGGCAGAGCTTAGTCAGTCTGTGGGCCTGAGTGGGCAGACGGCGGCCTCCCCAGCCGCCCCTTGGTTGACCAGGAGTGTGGTCCTGACAGTGAGGGTCCGCTCCCTGCTGGCTGCAGAGCCGCCTGAGTGCCTTGCCATGGCTAGGGGCTGCGAGCGGAGGCTCCAGTTGTCCACCCCCGCCCAGCCGCCTCTGCTGCCTCCTGGGATCCTCGGGATGGGAGAGGAGACTGCCAGGCCCAGAAGGGCTGTTGCATATGGGACCCGGCCGCTCAGCTTCATCCGTGGCCTCCCTCCGGCGCCTCACACCGCCTCCACAGTAGGCGCTCGGCACGGCCAACACCAGGGCCTTCTGAGGGGTCCCGGGGTCACAGTGGCTCGAGGGGCCCCGCTGGAAGCCGGGTCAAAGCCAGGAGCCACCCGCGCCTGGCACCAGCCCCCGGTCACTCTGTTTCTTCCCCGCACTTTGATCCGGGGACGGGAAGTGACATAACTGGCCCGTCTTGTCTTTCTCTAAATCCCCAGTATTTCCACAGAATGAATCAAACAGTGTCTTTTCCGATTCCCATGAACCCAGGGTAGGAAATCACTCTTGAGTCTGCGGGGCCAGAAGGAGCGAGTGGGTGGGAAGCACCAGTCGCCCTAGCCGCTCACAAGTGCCCCTCTATGTTAGTCGGCCTATCAGCGCTTCCCATCTGCTGCTGCGGACTGCAGAGTCCTTTAAAGGTTTGCAGAGCAATTAGAGCAGGGCTGAAGTCTCTCAGTACTTTGAAAAATCACAATTTCCAATTCCATAGATTATATATCTTAATCGTTTTGGAAATAAAAGTAAAGAAAAACAAAGATCAGCATTTAACATGTTTTCTGTGAAATGAAATTTTCCGTCTGGGACTAAGAGGGCGTAATGTGTTTGGGGGGGGGGAAGTTTTCAACGGGAGAAACTGAATATAAAATGTTAACCATTTTAGCAAAACCAGATCATTAACCCAAGTTTGAGTTTTAATCAAAAGCTATGGGCATCCTATATAAGAAGTAATATTGAATTTAAAACAAAGAAAAAACTGGTGATGTTAAACATTCAAGAAAGGGTGTAGGTGCCCGACAGCCCATGGCGTAAAACTGCAGTGGAGGCCAGCGTCCTGCCGCCATCAGGAGCGTTTCCCAGCGCAGGGAGCGCCTCTGCGCAGGGAGCCTCGGGTGGAGTCGCTGGACGGCAGCGAGGTTGCAGAAGGTGCCTCGTGAGGGGCCGTGGGGAGCGCCTCAGGCGCGGGAACCCTAGGGCGTGCACTGCTGGGACGGTTCTTCCATGGCGGGCAAGGGAGAAGAGTCCCAGCCACGTGGAATGGTTCTGAGCAGCGTCTGGGAGGCCCTTCACAGGGCCCCTGGCAAGTGCCAGCCCGTGGCCTGGAGCGCTGTATGCCCCGGTGGGCAGGAGATCCGCACTGTTTGAACCTGGCCTGCAAAGGGGGCTCCCCCCTGCACACACACACAGACACACACACCTTGCCCAGCGAGGGGCCACGGCAGTCCAAACAGATCCTGTCAGTTATGCGCTGACCCTGCGTCCGGTAGACCCAGCGTGCCGCCGGACCCACAGGAGCCCCGGAGCGGCCGCCGGCCCCAGGCACAGACCCCCAGGGAAGGACGCTGCTCAGCCCACACAGACTGCTCACACTCGGCCTGAGGAGGGTCGGGTAGAATCTTTGGGAGTCAGCGGTTGTGACCACCCCGGGCCTACCTCTGATGCGGCTGAGGAACTGTACTGCTGGGCCTATGGCTGCCAGTCGCCCCAGCCTGGCGTCTGTGCTAGCGGCCCGGCTCCTGACCGCACGTGCGCCTGTGAGTCCTGCCTGCTGCGTGCCAGCTCTGACCCTCGGCTCGTCCCCGCAAGGAGGAGACCCCCTTCTCACAGGCAGGAGGCGGAGGTCCGGGCATAGGACACCGAGAAGCAGAGCCAGGGCTCGAGCTCGCAGCTGTCTGAGTCCAAACGTCCACTCTTTCCATCGCCAGCTGCCTGCTGGCCAGGGCCTGCATTCCTGAGTCTCTGGGCCCCTGCAGCGTCCCGAAGAGCAGGTGGGCCAGGCTTCTCTGAGGAAGCCAAGAGGACCGGGAGAGGACAGGGAGCAGCGGCAAGCTGCCAGCGTCCTCGGGACGACCTGGGCTGAGCACTGTCCCTGGGGGCGCGGGGCCACTCACTCACCACCCCCTGAAGAGCCCGGGAGGACGACAGGGCCATGTCAGCAGAGGAACAGGAGGAACAACAAAGCCAGCCGTGTCGGAGATGGGAGAAAAATAAACAGCTGAGGACAAGACAGCAGACAAAGAGAGGTGCTGGACCCCTGCCAAGAGGAGGGAGCGCCGGGAGCCAGCGGATGCAGGGCCTCGCGACACGGCACCCGCGGGGCTGGGGGCAGGCCGCCCGGGGCGCGGGTGCCACCGGGGGCGCGGGTCCCGGCTGCAGGGTCCCCCATGTGTGCCTCTCCTCTCCGAGTCTCACTGTCCGGGTCTGCAAAGGAGAGAGAGCATGTTACTGTGACTCGGGGACGATGGGTCGCCGTCCAGATAACACTCAAGTTAGGTCTCCCCCTTCATATTAGGCCAGGATAACTTCCTGGGTCAGTCTGAGGCACACTTGTAAGCATGTGTGTATGCACGTTTGGCTGCGTCGATCTCGGCTGTGTCTTTGAGGTCTTGGTGGCCCTTCCGTTGGCGCGTGCAGCCCTCTGGTTGCGGCACACGGGCTCAGCGGCTCTGCGGCATGTGGGATCTGAGTCCCCCGACTAGGGACCAAGCCCACGTTGCCTGCACTGCAGGGTGGATTCTTAACTGCTGGACTGCCAGCCAAGTCTCTGAAGCATAGACATTTAAAGCTGTAAAAGGACTGGAAGAAAACACATGAAAAATACATATAGTCTTAAAAGTAAAAAATACCCAGGTGACATACGAAGCGCAGAAACAGAAGGGGAAAAAGGAAAGACTGACCATTTCCACATAAAAAGGGAACATGTCTGCATGGAGAGGAAAGATTCATAAAAGCTAAAGGTGATTCAGGAGAGAGGCCTGGAATGCGCCTTCCCCACCCAGGATAGCTTCTCAGTGTTACAGCGTCTCTCTAAATCAGCAATAAAAAGGAAACAGTGTCAGGCGGGCCCTTGCAGGCGCCCCCAGCCCCTCCTCTCCGCTCAGCAGGGTTAAACTGTCTTTAAATTGGCAACAGAGTAACAATCCAATCTGAAGGGGAAACAGGGTCCATCCATGTCCCACCCTCCCCAAGGGGGCGGCCAGGCAGCACCAGTGCAGACCCAGCAGAGGCGCTGAGTGTCCCGGGGAAACAGGCAGGGAAAGAAGGCTGGGACGGTGTGGGAGGCAGGCGGGCTGCAGCCCTAGTCTGGCTGTCAGTCGGGTCCCAGTGACGGCAGACTCAGAGCCAGGGCTCGGGGAGGCTGGGCAGGGGCCGGGGCAGAGACCCCACAGGGTGGTGGGGGTCCACGGCCCAGCTGCGAGGCCGTCAGACAGCAGGCAGGGCAGAGCCGCGGAAGGCAAGCAGCTCACGTTGGAGGTAGAGGCCCTGCACACCAGCATCAGGAATAAGCAACTTGAGGCTGCACAGAGGTTCTGGTTTTCACCCGGTGGGTTGACAAAATCACACTGCCCACAGCCAAAGGGCGGCCGGGAGCAAGTCCTCCAGCTGCCAGGCCGCTGTGCAAACAGGCTCCAGGAGTGCCCGGCGAGCCTGCCCGGCTGCCTGTTTAGAGACACTGACCACAGCCATAGGGCGGCCGGGAACAAGTCCTCCAGCTGCCGGGCTGCTATGCAAACGGGCTCCTGGAGTGCCCGGCGAGCCTGCCCGGCTGCCCGTTTAGAGATGAGGACCCGGTTATAGAGCCGGGAGGGGCCAGCGTTCCCGGTCAGGTGACCCCGCACCCAGCTCTCGGGGCTGCGGTCTCCACTCGCCGCCTCAGCCACCCCTGCCCCTCTGACCTCGTCCTCTCTTCCCCCAGGGGCCCAGATCATCGATCTGATGATGCTGGTCATCGACGTGACCAAGGGGATGCAGACCCAGTCAGCCGAGTGCCTCGTGATCGGGCAGATTGCCTGCCAGAAGCTGGTCGTGGTGCTGAACAAGATCGACCTCCTGCCCGAAGGGAAGAAACAGGCGGCGATCGACAGGATGACGAAGAAGATGCAGAAGACCCTGGAGAGCACCAAGTAGGTCTGCTGACGAGGGGCGCCGGGGCGCTGGCTGCCGTCCGGGGTAGAGGCCGCGGTGCTTGTGCCAGAGGACAAGGAGCCAGAGCGGGGGCTTCCTGACAGGCGCGGCGGGTGGCTCCGTCAGTGCCCCGTGCAGGGACCCAGGCCACCTGCGTCTTGCTGGCCCGCTGCTGCGGCTGTGTCCTGGGGGAGCGATCAGAGCTGGGCACCGGCCCACGAGGGAGAGTCCAGGGATCACACGGCCTGAAAGGGCCCCAAGCACCCCCCCCCACCAACCTGAGACCCTGTGGGTGAGAACTCAGTCCTGCCTGCTCACTGCCTGCTCAGCTGAGACCTGGTTATTGGAAGGGGGGCGGGTTTGGGTGATGGCTGGACATGACCATCACAGAGGCTTACGGAGTTGGATGGACAGACGGACAGGTGGATGGAGGGGTGATGGACAAAGGCTGGATCACAGGGCCCTCTGGAGTATTTCATGCCAAGGGGTTTACGATTCTGTCCTGTGGGAAGTGGGGAGTCGTTGACTTTTGTGCAGGGGAGTACCTGAGAGAGGCAGGCTGTGGTGGGGAGGGTCCCAGAGACAGTGGAGAGCCCTGGGAGAGGGCGGCCGGGCGGCCTGAGCAGGGGCCAACGGCCTCGTCCCGCGCCGGCTGCTGGTCTCAGGGTCCGGGGGCAGGAGGGGTGGGGGACCGTGGGGCAGAAAGCCCCCGGGTGCTCGGCGGCCACGGAGGCGGAAGCAGAAGACGCCCACAGAGCGAGGGTGTCCGCACGCCCGGCTGTGTCCTTGGCCGCTTCGCGGCCAGCGCCCTCTGATCAGGATGGACCGCGGCCGCCGCGTGCCCCGCGGCCCCCGACCCCGTTGAGCCTCAGCCGCTGCTCCTCCCGCCTGGGGGCGCACAGTGGGGATGGTTTTGTCTCCCCGTCACAGAGATGGATATGCTCTCCCCTCTACGGGGCTTTTCTCGGCTCTAACACCTGCAGCTCTCGCTCAGAATTCTCCGGTTGGTTAAATTAAAGCTTCAGCCCTGAGAATGGGCCAAATATGTCATAAAAGATTTCCCAGTGCTGCCTTTTGTTAGCAAAATTCATCAATCCGATAAAATCGACACATTTAGATAAGTGGTGCATAAGAATTCAGACTTTGTTATTCCCAGCGGAAGTGGACGTGAGACTGTAAAAAGGAAGATAAAAAGTTGTATCTTCTTTCTAGTGAGTTATTTGATCTCCCTGCCGTTTTATTTACTTGTCAGAAAGGGGATACCAGGTCCTGGGGCTCCTGTACAGTGTCCGCATCGTTGGTTATAAACGAGACGTTCTGGGAAGTGCTTAGGATGCTGCTAAGGGTCAATTAATAGCAACCATTTAGATTAGGTAAATTTAAGGATAATTCTCACGTACACCTTTAAATTACCCTTCCTATTTTAATTTATTGGGTGAAGGTCAGTCACAGCCTTTATCGCACATGCAGAGGAGACTGGCCTCTGAAGGGCCGCTGACACCTCAGCTCTCCTCACGCAGCGCCTGGGGGTGGAGAGGCTCGGGTGTGCCTCCCAGGGCAACCATCTTGTGGGAAGAACTGAGCTGTTACCTCCACTCAGCTGAGAGCTCCCCTCAGTCCTTCTCAGGGGTCGTAGGGCTTCCCTGGTGGCTCAGCTGGTAAAGAATCCGCCCGTGATGCTGGAGACCTGGGTTCGATCCCTGGGTTGGGAAGATCCCCTGGAGAAGGGAACGGCTACCCACTCCAGTATTCTGGCCTGGAGAATCCCATGGGCTATACAGTCCATGGGGTTGCAAAGAGTCGGACACAGCTGAGTGACTTTCACTTTCACTTTTCCTTTCCTTACGGTCCCTTGTTAGGTAGATCGTCTGTAACAGCTGTTTCACACGTGAAGCAGCTTTCTGTCTAGAAAGGAAAAATATGGACAGCCAACCTATGTATGTATCAAAACCTAGAAAGTGGTAAAAACATGGTGCTTTATTTTTCCTATCCAAAGAGTAACTGAAAGAAACTTTGGAAAATAGAGGAAAGTTGTTAAAAGAAAGTGAAGCCCCCAGAAGATTTCTCAGAGCAGCGGCTGCTAATGTGGTTCCCCCCGTTCCTGTCCACTAACCGCGCCCTGCGTCACCCACCGTCTTCCATGTTCAGAAGGTGCAGTAAGATGTGCAGTAAGGTGTGCGTGGCACGACGCTGTGCGCTCATCCATCTGTAAACGCGCGGTTGCGGCGTTGAACGCCTTCACTGAGCTGGGCCCATCACCACTGCCTGCTTCATGGTCCCCGTAAACCCTGTCCCACTGACTGGTCACTGCTCGCCTCTGTCCCCCGGGCCCTGCTGGCCTCTGCTCTGCCTGTGTCTCTGGGAGCCTGACTGTTCTGGGACCTCATGGAAGTGGACTCAGGCTGCGTGTGGCCTTCTGCCTGCCCCGCTTCAGTGAGCACAGGGCCCCAGTCCGCCCGCGCTGGGGCGTGAGTCAGACTCGCAGTCCTTGTTTCTCGGGGCTTAGGCCGTGGCTTGCCTGTCCGTTCCTCTCCTGATGGACGCGTGTTGTCTCCTCTTGGCTGTGGGCAGTGGGGCTGCTAGGACCGTGGGGTGTGAGCCTGGCGTGGCCCGGCTTGCGTCGGGTGCATTCTCTCGGCGGCCCTCTGGGGGCCGCTGCGCCATCTCCCACATGCTGCGCGAGGCTCCAGTCTCTGCAGCCATGCCAGGAGGTGTGACGTGGCGCCTCGCTGGTCTTGGTTTGCCTTCCCTGGTGACTGCTGTGGAGACTCACAGGTGTGTTGGCTGTTGTCCGTCTTCTTTGGAGAAACGGCCGTCAGATCCTTTGCCCATTTTTTAATCAGGGGTTTGGTCCTTGAGCTGGAGGAGTTCTTTACATATTCTGAAGGCTGAGCCCACGTCAGACTTGTAAATGTTTCTTCCATTCTGTAGGCTGTCTTTTACTTTCTTGATAGTATTCCTTGATGCACAAAAGGTTTTAATTTTGATGAAATCCAGTTTCTTTCTTGCTTGTTCTTTTTTGCCTGTGCTTCTGGTGTCATATCCATGAAATCGTTGCCACATTCGATGTCACGAAGATTTTCCCAGTTTTCTTTTGCCTGAGAATTTTATTGTGTTAGTTCTTAAGTACAGGTCTTTGCTCAGTTGTCGGCTATCTTTTAGGTATGGTCTACGTTAAAGGCTCACCTCCATGCCTTTGCAGACGTCCAGCGTTCCTGGCAGCATGTGTTTCCCTTTTCTCCTTTCACGTGTGGCTCCAGAGGCCCCTGTCTGTCCCGGCCAGCACTGCCCCGCCTCAGTCCCCGCTCCTGTGTGGAAAGCTTGCATCAGGAGGCTAAGCCCTCCAACTTTCTGCTGTTGTTTCAAGATTGTTTTGACTTTGGGGTCTCCTTGCAATTCCCATCTGAATTTGAGGATCTCCTTTTCCATTTCAGCACAGAACGGTGGTTGCAATTGTAACAGGGACTGTATTGGGTCTGCAGATGGTTTTAGGTAGAATGGACACCTTAACAGGACTAAGTCTTCCAGTTCGTTGACACAAATGTCTTTCTCTTTATTTAGATCTCGTATCCAAGTTTTGTTGTTTTTGGTATACAAGCCTTTCATGTCCTTGGTTAGCTTTATTCCTAAATAGTTCATTCCTTTAGATGCTGTTATAAATGGAATTGCTGTCTTAATTTCCACTTCAGATTGTTTTGGCTAGTATATAGAAACACAGGTGATTTTTGTGTGTTGACTTCATACTGTGCAACTTTGCTGAATTCGGTTCTCCCCCTGTAAGCACACAGCTGTGGTCCTGAGGTATTTACCTTCCTGACTTGTGCTTTTCTTACTTAACATTTTATAGAGCAGTTCTTCGTGTGACCGTAACTCTGTTGCCGACCCTTGGGAACGGCTTAAGTTTTCTTTCCTGTAAATAAATAATCCCTGATGAACATCTTTGACCAGCATTCAGCTGTGCTCTCTTTTTTCTCTTGAGAAGAGTACCGGGTCACAGGGCAGGAGCCCTTCTGAGCCCTTTGCACATCTCTGGGTGCGCTGACATTTCTCACAGGCGAACTCTAGTGTCTAATTTAAAGATAGATTTGAAAACTCTAAGATGGAATGTTGCTTCACTCTTGTTATAATGATATGTGATTCTTTAATTACTGGTAAGACTGAGCACCTTTTCTTATGTGTGTAAATGTTGTGGTTTTGTGTTTAACTTATGCCTGTATGTTTTGTCTGCTTGCCTCTTGCGATTTTAATGCTTACTTTTTGATTTTCAGGAGTGTTTAATATCAATAAGGGTGTCATTAATTAACCCTTTGCCTGTCACATTTCCTATAAGTAAGTCTTTAGCGTTTGCTGTCTTTCCATTCCATTATTTTTTTACATGCAGAAGTTTCTAATTTTTATGTAGTCAAGCTCTTTGATTATTTTTCTTTGTGATTTCTTTAATCTCTGAAAGCATTTAAATTTACTCTTGCATAAGCATTTATCAGTGTTAACAGAAATAAAAATAGAAGGTAACAATGTAGCCGTATCTTCCCAACGCATCAGGTCATAGTGCTCTTCCTGCGGGCCCGTCCTTCTCCCCCACACGCACAAGTCTGCCGTGGCTGTTATCACAGCGACGCTGTGCTGTGTTCTAGGCTGCTCTGTTTGTTTCTCCACTGAGGTTGCCGTCTGACAGCATCCTGGGGACTCTTTCTCCCAGACCTGCTCTGGTTCCCTCCTGTTTCTGTTCTAACCAAGCTGTCTGCTTACAGCGCCCCTCCCTCGGCCTGGGGCCCCCTGCACGGCGCGTGCCGCACGCCCGCTCGCAGCTGACGTGGTCTCCGGCACTGACTTCCTCTCCCGGCCTCCGTGTTTCTTCCTCTGTGGAGCGCGAGCTGATAGGCCTGGCCTCGGCGTGTTTATCGTCAGGGAGCCTTGGACGTGGGGTCCGGACGTCCAGGGGCTTCGTGACGAGCTGTGACGTGTGGAGCACTGCTGTGCGCTCGGCCCTGTGCTGGGGCTTCCCTCGCAGCCAGCTGCTCGCAGTCACCCCCAGCTTTGTGTCTGGCTTGACTTGTGAGCACAGTAAGGAATCGTAAGTGTCGCTCGTGGTTTTTACTACCATTACTTTGCGTTTTGCTCTTCCAGACCTAAGGCTCAGAGTCCCTCTGCGTACACCTTTTACGTGCGTCTCACACACACACACACACACACATTCCCGGGTGTGATCTTAGCTCATCTGAGGTGGGTCTTGCGTGCTGGCGAAGGTCCGCCTGCGTGCACAGTCGGCAGCTCTGGGCCCGGCTCACGCGGTGGGGAGCCACAGCGGTGGGGGCGGGGGCGCCTGGGAAGAGGAGGCGCCCTCTCCACCCCACCCCCACCCCGCGCTGCTGGGCGGAGGGGCTGTGCTCCGGGCTCTTGCTGCCGCGTCTGGCCAGCGCCCCTGTGCCCCTAGAGCCCAGACAGCAGCCGAGCTCTGAACTGGGCAAGACGGCCACCTGTCCCCCGGGAGCCAGCAACCAGGACACTCGGGGCGCTCAGCAGACCAGCAGGCCAGGTCCTCGGGAGCCTGGGAAAAGGCCAGACACCAGCCCAACACGCCGTTGCGTTCTGTTCCAGTGCATTGCCCAAAAGGGTTTGGATAAACAGTAATTGAATTTCCGAAAGCTTTATGGTTAATCGCTGGAATTCTCAGCGCCTGCCTTCCCCTCCTCTGCGGCCCTGGGCCCGGGGCTGGCAGAGTGCGGGCCGAGGTATGTGTGGGACGGGCCCACGCCCCGCTTCAGGCTGAGAGCCGGGCCCGCACCCCGTTTCGGGCTGAGAGCTGGCTTCCCCAGGAGCCGCCAAATAGGAGAAATGATGCCGTTTCTCTGGGAAGGGGCTCTGAGGGACACAGACACGCTGCTGCTTGCAGTGGCCGCCAGGTTGCTGGTTTCCACTCTGACCAAGAGTCAAGGGCTTGAGGCTCCTGCAGGGGCGAGGAGGGCTCATGGGAACGAGGCAGGTCACAGCGCCACAGTGGTCCCCTTGCTGAGGGGCTCGTGCTGAGTCCTGGCTGTTTCTGCTGACTGAACCTTCCGTGGGTGGCTTCGGGGCTCTGTTGATCTTCAGGGCTCTGAGAAGGCTGGTTCTGGTCGCGTTTCCAGTGCTTTTATGAGGAGCCTCTTTGAGAGTCTTCACTCCACACTCGGCTGGTTCTTTGGTTTGTTGAGTCTTTGACATACACCTCGTGAATGCGCCCAAATCAAGGCACATCCGCCAGCATGCTTATCTCAGAGTTGTTTGTAACAGTGAAGACTCTGAAATGTCCTGGATGAGCCCCACTCGGGGGGACAGCGTGTGCATCCCGGGCCCCGCAGTGATGCAACTGTTCAAGGGCAGAGGCGGCCCGGGTTGAGCCTGAGCTCTGGAGGCGCCACCTGCAGCCTGCTGCCGCTGACGGCGGGGTTCGGGGCACACTAACTCGCCTTCTGAGCCGTTCCTTCACATCTGTAGGATGCTGACACTTTCGTCCTCATTTTCTGGAGTTTCAATGAGAGCGTCCGTGTCGTATTCTTGGCTTAGTCAAATGAGCCCATTGTTGTTATTTTTCAACAGATAAGTCTTTCTAATATACTGGCAAATAAACTAGAAGGATATGAAATTGTGTGACTAATGGAACCAAAATATGAAAAAGTAGTTCCTTGGCAATGCACGGAGAGACCGAAGTTGGAAGATGGGATCACGGTGATGAGCCCAGCACGTGATGGGAATGCACGTTGGGTGTTGTCTCCTTTCTGTGTTTCGTGTTTGTTTTCCAGTGGACGATGTCAGAGTCCACTGCATGGGAGTCTCTGCTTAAAGTGGCTGTGTTCGGGAGGCGGAGGCTGTGGGGTGGCCCGTGGGCGCCCGGCGCGTCCTGAGTCCCTGCAGAAGGCTGGGAGTGTTTGCTTAAAGTGGCTGGGCTCGGGAGGCCGGAGGCTGTGGGGCGGCCTGTGGGCGCCTGACGCGTCCTGAGTCCCTGCAGGAGGCTGGGCAGCGTCCGGTGGTCTTCCCTGGGGGTCTTTACTCAGGGACCAGGCCTGGCCTAACTGCGCCTCCTCAGGAGGGCTCAGCGAGCAGCTTAAACCCAGGGCCCCTCTAACGTCTGTGGCTTAGCACCAGGTGCTCCTTCGGGCCTCTGCATGAGGTCACCGGGCGGGAGCATGATGGCCAGCCACCCCGTGGTCCCTCCGGCAGGGCGGGCATGGAGGCCTCCGTCACGCCTGGCCCTCCGGCGGCCCCGGACATGCTTGATGACCTCGGCGGCCCTGTCTCTGTTCCAGGTTCCGAGGCGCACCTGTCATACCTGTTGCGGCCAAGCCTGGGGGACCAGACGCCCCTGAAACAGAAGCTCCGCAGGGCATCCCGGAGCTCATCGAGGTACGTCAGCTGCATCCATGCGGGGCTCCGCCTCCCTGCCCTTCCTCACAGGGTTAAACCCGAGCAGAACCGGGGTCTCCACCCGCAGCACAGGCCCCCACCCTGCAGGGCCAGGACGGCGTCCCATTAGAGTGCTTCTGGCAAGGAGGTTGGTTGTCATGTTCTGGGAGCCGCACTGAGCTCTTCTCATACGTGATTGTGAACATTTGCAGTCACATGATTATTAACGAACCTTGGGAGGCTTCAGGTATTGATCCGCATTTTGGCAGAAAAGAGCCTGGGGCTCAGAGGGCTTAAGTGACTTGCGCAGGCTCAACATTGAGCAGGAGGTGGAGCTGGGGTGCAGACCCGGGTTGGCCGGCGGGCTTGGCTCCGGGACCCACTTGCCCTGGGCCTGCAGACCTGGATCAGGAGTGACCACGCGCGTGGCCTCTGTTTCTGTGACTATGCAGGGCAGACTCTGCTGACTCAGCAGACCTGTTTCTGGGTGAAGCTTTGGTGACTTTTTCGTCGCCAGCTCCAGATCACACTGGTTGGGGAAGCTGGGGTGGTGGTTTCTGCTGCGGACGTGTCCGCGTGTCCCTGTCAGAAGCCTCCGGGCCGGGCCTGCTCACACACTCTGGTCTTCTTCGAAAAGCGTCGTTACCACAGGACCAGGGCTCTGTGCCGTTCAGTGCCAGACAGTTCTTGACAACGTCTTCTCTAGTGGCGTCAGGGAGGAGCAAAGCAGAAAGGGCCAGGCGGTCTCCAGGAGGGCGGGGGTGTCCGCCCTGCCTGCCAGCGTGTGGCACAAGCCTGTCTTTGCAGTTGCTGACGTCGCAGATCTCCGTCCCAACGAGGGACCCCTCGGGGCCGTTCCTCATGTCTGTGGACCACTGCTTCTCCATCAGAGGCCAGGGCACCGTGATGACGGGCACCGTCCTCTCGGGCTCCGTCAGCCTCGGCGACAGCGTGGAGATCCCGGCCCTCAAGGTCAGTCTGGCCTCGCCCCACTTCCTCTGGGCCCCTCTCGAGCAGCAGGGAGGGGCCGGCCCCGTGTACCCCCACTGCCGGGCCGGGCTACCCCGTCTTCCCTCTGTCCGTCCCGCCCGCAGCCTGGAACCAGGGCTCACCTCCGTGCTCAGAGCAGCACTGCTGACTGGAGCCTCGCGGGCAGGGGTTCTCGGTGAAGGCGGGAGGCCCCTGGGAGCACGGGCCCTGAGTGAGGCGCCGGGCAGAGCCCCTCCGCTTTCTGCAAGCCCCCGAGTCAGGGTGACAAGGACGTGTGGGCACTCATTCCCGAGTCCCTTGTGCTTCGCCGCAGGGATTTCACGTTAAACGCAGTCAGAACCGTGGCTGCTCAGGGCAGGAGAGTCTGGGGACACTGGGACAATGGTGCATTCCTAGTGTCAGCGCCGGCGCTACGTCCCCCGTGGAGACCTGGGGTGGCAGCGGGGGTCCCTGCCACCCCTCCTCCTGGTCCCTTCCGGCCCGGTGTCCAGTGGCCCTGATCCCTCCCCTCGGGGGGCTTTGTTTCCTGGAAAGGAAACACGAGTAGGCCACCTGTCCTCTCGTCCATGGGGAACATGGGCTAGTGAGAACCTGCGAGGCCCCCTGGCGTTCCGGGCCCAGGGAGGGTCTCCAGTCCTCAGAGAAGGCGAGGGGAGGGCAGTGGCAAGTCCGAGAACGCATCTCGGCTGGGTCCGGGGCCAGGGATGCGGCCCTTGGGGCTTCTGTGGGCCCGGAGGCTCATCTGCAGGGCAGGCCCGGGCGCCCCCTGGGATTTGTTGTGCTGGGTTTCAGACTTGCCCGGGACCATGACCTCTGAGCTTCCACATTCTCCGTGTGCCCAGACTTGCCCAGGACCATGACCTCTGAGCTTCCACATTCTCCGTGTGCCTGCGTGTGAGAGCCAATGGCTTGTCCACACAGGGAGGTGTCTTGCCCGGAACAAAGCACCCCAGACCACTCAGGCCTGGTTTGGGGGCTTAGATGGCAAGACGTGAGCTGGTGTTGAGAGGGGAGTTTGGAGCTCATTAGAGTTAAGGCTGTAACAGGGTGAGGATCTGGATACCGGGAGGGGTGACGGCATTTTGCACACGAGCTGGTGTGGCATTTGGGGCCAGAGGGTGGGCGGTCGTGGGTGGCTTGTGCCCCAACAAGCACTGTGCCCTCAAGAACCTCCAGGAGAGAGGTGAGGCTCTCACCCTGGGCAGGGCGGGCTCTCCACCGATGACAAGCATCGAATGACACAGGGCTCTCAGGGAGGGGGCGTGTGACTCTGGGGGCTGAGACCGGGGCACTGCAGCCCGAGCCCAGGGGCGCGCCTGGTAGGGAGGGGGCGTGTGACGCTGGGGGCTGAGACCGGGGCACTGCAGCCCGAGCCCAGGGGCGTGCCTGGTCACCTGGCCGCCCGCAGCCAGGAGGAATGGGGGGCGTCCCATCGGAGGCCCCAGGGCCTCAGCCTGGCCGACACCTGGGCCTCGGCCGCATGCCTCCAGAGGCGCAAGAGGACGCGCTCCCACTGTTCCTACGGTCAAACCTGCGGCGACCCGCCGTGGTCCCAGGAGTGAGTGGGGATTTCAGACGACAGGCCTGAGGTCAGGAAGCTCTTCCCGCCCACTGGGGCCTGGGGCTGGCCCTTCCTGTAGCATCTCAGACGGCTCACTGTCCGGGCTGCTGGTAGGAGATGCGGGCCTTGGGGCTTTGCGGGTGGGTCGGCGCTCACTGACGGCCAGCCCCGCTCTCCCAGTCCTCCCCGTGACCCCGTCTGACCTGGAGGAAGGCCTTGACCCAGGAGACAGTAGTTGAAGCCGCTGGGCTAGCGCCAAAGCTCGGCTCTGGGCACTGTGACCACGTCCCTGGGAGCCCCCGCTCAGCATCACGTGCCCGGGGTTCTGTGGCCCTGCAGGGTCGGCTCCAAACTGGACGGCTCTGCCCCGAGGCCACAACATCCCCGTCAGACTTCCCTAACCGCCTCGGACGCCTCTGACCGCCTGAACTCCCCGGGCGGCACGGCCCAGCCCCTCCAGATAAACAGCCACATCCCCTCCCAGCCGCCCGCAGCCTGCCAGACCCCAGCCCGGCCCTGCCGCCGTGTCCGCCCCCAGCTGGGCCCGTTAGCTGAGGGGGAGTGAAGGAGAACCGAGACCACACAGCTGACACCCCAGGCCCTGCCCCTCAGGCTCCCGGGACCTACCACGCTCAGCCGGGGGCCCTCCAGTAAGGCGTGGCCTTGGGGGCTCCGCTGGTGACGTGTCCACTGGCAGCCCACCATCAGGGCTGTGTCATAGGACCCGTCGGAGGTGCCGGCCGTGAGGAAGGGAACAGGGACCCGGGTCGGGCCACAGGCAGGGCCCTCCGCCCTCTGCTCCACCGCCGTCACAGCCCAGATCCCGAGGGCCCCCGTCCACGAACAGGGGGATGGTGGAGAGCGCCCCGTGCCCAGAGGCCGCCTTGCCATTCGGCACTGCCGTCATGGGGATCCATGTGGGTCCACGCACAGGGCACGTGGGTCCTCTCCTGGTTGTGCGGGGACAGGACGTCTAGCAGGCCCCTGAAGTGGGGTGCATGTCCGAGCCCGAGGGTCCGCTGAGAGCCACGTTGGTGTGATGAGGAACGGATGTCCCCATGGGGTGTGGAAACCTGTTCAGTGATGAGACTTTAGAGGAAGTTCAGATCTCGATAGCATACTCCTCCAGATGGGGTCTGCATGCAGGTGGACTCACCTCTCATTCAAACCCCACAGAGGGGGCACCGTCTGAGACAGGACCCAGCGGCGTCTCCCCTGTCCTTGCCTCCGCTGGGAAGCTGATCCCCGGGGTGAGGCAAGGCCCGGACTCCGGGAGGACTTGGTCCTCCCCCACCACCTCTGCCGCCCCTGCCTCTGGCCGGCCTCACCTGAGCCCTCCCTGCCCGCAGGGGTCTCTCCTGGAAGCTCCTGGCCACTCCCCGAGCGGCCGGCTGCACGCCCCCACGTGTGTTTCTTCTATGGGTCCCACTGCAAGGACCTCCTCGAGGGCAGAGACCGCGTCCACCGGGCTCCGCGCTCTCAGCACCCGACCCAGGGCCCAGCGCAGAGCAGGCTCCAGAAACCGTTCAGTGAACGAAGCAGCGGGAGAAAGCCAGAGAGAAGAAGCGGCTGGTTTCTTAGTAGGCTTTTGATGCAGGTGACAACCTCAGAGGGCCATGTGGACGCTGCTCCCCGGGCCCGGGGGCAGGACCGGAGCGGGTGGCGGCCTCTCCAGTGTGGGCCCACGTGCTGGCGCCCCCCAGACAGCAGGCACAGGGCTGACGGTAAGCCAGGCGCCCAGGGCTGCAGCCCCGGCCGAGGCCTCTGCCTCGGTGCCCACCTCCTCCTCAGCCATTTCCTGGTACAGAAGGCTCGTCTGGGACGGTGCCAGGCCGGCAGGGCCCCTAGCCCAGCCGCCCCGGCCCGGGCCGGCCCCATGGGGAGACGCGGCCCCCTGGGCCGTGGTCCCTCCTGCCTGCTGTCCTCTCGGCCGCTGCCATGACCCTCTTGGTTTTATTTTCCTCATTAAAGGAAAGTAGAATGTTTCCTGAGTGTGCGTAGAGCCAGTGTACCGCTTACACTGAATATTTATCATTCTTTCAAGAAATAAAACAGTAATAAAAACACCATAAACATCACTTTAATCGTGCACAGGCTTCAACTTGTAATAATCCTGGGGAAACGGCAAGTGAGATGTCTCCCTAAAGTAAAGGCACTCGCCTGTTTTTGTTCGAAGTTTTGCTCAAATGCTTTATTGTATAACCTGTTCCTATTTTTTAAAAAGTGCCAGCCATTGTAGGTTTTTTTTTTTTTTTTGGTCTTTTCAAAAGTACTTAAATGAGATGCTTCTGGGCAGCGGTAAATCAGAGTTGAGCCAGCCTTGGGGGACTGTGCCAGCTGCAGTTAGGTCCCTTGCTTGCTGTTAGTGACCCTCGTGTATGAGGACTCGGGCGCGGGTCTGTAGCTTAGGGCATGTCCAATAGGTTATTGCATCTGCCTGCCCGCGCGCCCTCTCCTCCCGCCCTTGCGCCCTCTCTCCTCTTCTCTCCTCTCCCGCCCGCACGCCCTCTCCTCCCGCCCTTGCGCCCTCTCTCCTCTTCTCTCCTCTCCCGCCTGCCATCTACTCTCCCACCCGCTTGCCCTCCCCTCCCCCACCCGTGTGCCCTCTCCTCTCCCACCCGCGCGCCCTCTCCTGCCCGTGTGCCCTCTCCTCTCCCGCCCACGCGCCCTCTCCTCCTGCCCGTGTGCCCTCTCCTCTCCTCTCCTCTCCCCCCAACCTGCGCGCCCTCTCCTCTTCTGCCCGTGCACCGGGGTGGAACTGTGGTCCTCGTGACAGGGCAGATTCCCGGAGAGCAGGTGACAGGTTCCCGCGTGAGGGTGGTGGGGGCGGGCCAGGGTGCTGAGCTGGGAACACGCCTGCAGTGGCCCTGCTGAGAGGCAGCTTAGTGAAGGTGACGACCTGAGTTGGGGAAGGGGCACTTTAGCTGACTCTCGATGATGGGATGAGTCAGACAGGCAGGGAGGTAGTGGGAGCAGGCCGGGGGAGTGCGGCGGTTTCAGCCTGTTGAAGACTGTGGTCCCTGTAAGGTGCAGGAGGTTCCGGAGGCTGCAGAGGAGAGCGTGTGCGTGTGCGTGTACGTGCAGAGGGGCAGGCCACAGGGGCCGGGGGGCTGCCCTGTGGCCCAGCAGGTTGGGGCACCTGGGTCCAGCAGGCGGCAGCGCAGTGGGCGTCAGAGCAGTGTGGGAGGCAGCATTCCCAAGCCCGGGGCTGGACTGATGGGGCCTGGTGCAGGGGTGGGCGCGTCCAGCTCGGCTCCCAGGCCTCTGGCTTGAGGAACAGGTGGGCTGGTGCGGCCATTGTGGAGGGGGAGCTGGAAGTCTGGGGTGGGGGCAGAAGTGGAGGGGAGCATGCACTGGATTTTAGTATGTTTGGACTCTTTGGGGGCATCCAGTTGGAGGGGCAGTCTCGGGGCTGAAGCTCGGATGTGTGGGAAAGCACGAATTCATGCACTGTTTGCGTGTCCAGCGCAGCCTGGGGGCCTCTGGCGAGGAAAGGCAGCTGTGCTCCTAAAGTTTTCTTCCTGATGCCTGGAGGCCCCCAGCCCTCCTCCTGGCCCTGGCGTGGGAGCCGTCCAGCTCTGCAAGGTGAGGTCTGAGAGGCCCCGCGCTGGCACCTCGGGAAAGAGGGAGGGTCCTCCCAGGGCTGTTTACACTCTCCAGGGTGACAGGCCCCCGGGCCGGCCCCGAATGGAGCTGCCCCGGCCTGCCTGGTGCCTGGGCCGGTCTGCGAAGCGTCCGGCCGCGGGGAGGGCAGCCGTACCCCCAGCCCCCGCGACGCTGCCGCCGCCAGAAACAAACAGGGTGACTGGGCGGAAGGTCAGGAGTTTAAGAGCTTGTTTTATTCGAGACGGGGCTAAGAGACAGGAGGGAGTGCGCGGGTTTATATGTGGATCCTGGTATTTGCTTTGAGCTGCGGCGAGTGGTCGGGCAGGGAGGGAGGCCGCCCGCCAGGGAACACTGCCAAGCAGAGCTCCACTAATGCGATCCAGACGCGGCCCATCTCCCGCCTAATGCAGTCCTTGCGGCAGGAAGGGCCCGGCAGGGCCGCTTAACCCTTCAGGAGCTGCGGTCGGACCACGCTCAGCCCTGGGCCCCACCCACCCGTCATGGGAGCCCCCTGCCCCCATCGGGGTGCTGGGGCGTCTCTGGTCACTCGACTGCTGGATGCACCCTTCAGGGCACTGACGGGGGCGAGCACGTGGGAGACGTTTGCTCAGGAATAAGGTGGCCACACGGTCTACAGGGAGGGGTGACTTGCCCAGGATCTCAGGGCTGGTAGGAGGTGGAGCGGGGTGGGACCTGGTCCCCAGGTACAGCTCTGTGCGGGCCCGGGACCCTCTGCCTGGTCAGTGTCCCCAGTCACAGCTCTGTGCGGGCCCGGGACCCTCTGCCTGGTCAGCGTCCCCAGTCACAGCTCTGTGCGGGCCCAGGACCCTCTGCCTGGCTACAGCTCTGTGCGGGGCTGAGACCCTCTGCCTGGTCAGTGTCCCCCGGTTGCCATGGGGGCTGTAGACCTTGCTTCCTGGGAGGACCGGCCACCACATCCGCTCACCTGCCTCCCAGGGCAGCAGCCGCGGAGCACAGGGTGTCCACGTGTGAGCATCCCCGACAGGGTGACGCCAGTGTGGGTGGAGGGACCGCGCTGGGACTGCCAAGCCTGCGAGGGCATGGGTGCCCGCCGGTCTGCACTGGGCCCTCAGCACATTCTGTGGGTGAAGGAGTCCCACGCATGTACGTGTGCTTCCAGCCGTGTGGGAAAGCGTGTGCGCGTACACGTGTTTGTGTAAACTGGTCAGGAGACCTGAGACGCGCGCGGCTCAGGGCCCTGCGTCGTGGGTCCGTCCTGGGGGGAGGGTGGAATCAGGGCGCGGAGAGGCTTCTGTGTTCTCGTCACAGTGCTCGCGTTCAGACCTGTCCAACAAGCTGGTACTCGTGTTTCTCGTGTGGCTTTTAGGGAAGGAAAACCAGATTCGGCGGCGGAGCGGCTTCTGTCGTGCGCGTCCGTCTCCTCTCCCTCAGCCCTGGGCCCTCACCTGCAGACGGGCAGGCGGCCCCAGGGAGGCGGCCGCGCACGCTGGGCCCAGTGCCGGGCGTCCTGCCGCCTCCTGTGCGAGCAGAGCAGGCAGCCCGGCCCGGGTCTGAATTGGCCTGCGGGCCCGCCTCGTGAACCTGACCGTCTCCCGGAGGGGGAGCCGCCCCCACAGCGTTCTGTGCTGCCCGCCGCCCGGAGGCCGCTGGGGGAGATGGTCTGACTGATGAAGCGCTGCCACCAGCGGCCGGAAGTGCTGGCCTGCCCACATCAGGCCCACTGTGCCCACGTCAAGTCAGGCGTGCCCGCGTTGGGACCAGCGTGCTCACGTCAGGTCAGGTGCGCCCGCATGGGGCCCAGCGTGCCTGCATTGGATCAGCCCTGCCCACGTCAGGACTGGCGTGCCCGCGTCGGGTCAGGCGTGCCCGCGTCGGGCCAGGCGCGCCCACGTCAGGACCAGTACGCCCGTGTCAAATCAGACGTGCCCGCGTCGGGTCAGGCCTGCCTACGTCAGGCCAGGCACGCCCACGTCAGGACCTGCGTGCCTGCGTTCCAGCCCCCTCCCGGCCGCAGCCGCGGGTCACGGGAGCTGGGAGCGCTTTTGAAGTACAGCCTGGATGTTTGGCTTGACCATGTCTGTTTGCTTAAGCATCGCCCTTGCCAGTTCGTTCGGACCTTCTTTTTCTTTTAAAAACATGCCGCTTGCCAAAGGTTATTTTGGATCTGTTTTTGTTTATCAGGTGAATTGTTCCAGCACGATTGGAAGCAGACACACGCCTGAGCCACGCTCGGCCGCGTGCATGCGTGCATGCGCACAGGCGCGCACAGGCTCCGTCCGTGTACACCCCGCAGGGCCCTAGAACATACATGGCACACTGGGGGTCTGGGAGCCGCGGCGGGGAGAGCGCCGTAGTCCAGGAGCTAGCAGTGGCAGGGCTGTAGGTGGGAGAAGCTGGGCGCTGACCTCGGGAGACCCAGCCAGGGGAGTGTGGTGGAGCTCTGGGCCCGAGTGGGGCTCCAGGCTAGGTGAGCTGCTTCGTGCCCCGGCGCCTGCGGCGAATTTCTTCCGCAGACGCGTCTCCTGCCATCGGGACCCACTGTGCGCACTCGGGGCTGCTCAGAAAGCCCTGTCTGCTCCGAGGGGCGCTGTGCCCAGACGGGTGGGGGGCTCAGCTCTCTGGGGTTGGCTTATCTGAGACAGGGTCCTGCGCGGAGGAGCGGCCTGACCTGGCACTAGGTCTGCTCCCCTCAGGCTGTCGGGGACCCTCCGTGTCTGGACTTCGCTCTACTCCACATTGCGTGGCCTTGGGCCAACTCCGGCTCCCGGGAGCCCCTCGAGCTGTGCTCAGTCCTCATTTCCAGTGACGCTGCATGGTCCCCAGGCCTGGGGTGCCGTCTGAGGCTGGACCCGGGCATGGTTGCAGTCGCCCAGTGACAGGGCTGGGGTCCCCGACATGATGGCCGTGTGATGTGGCCACCCCCAACCCCCAGCCTGCAGGAACCCGCATCCTCCCCCAGCCTGGGACCAGCGGAGGGAGGTCCAGCCGGGGAGTTTGGAGACCGCTTCCTTCCTCCCCAGATGGGAGCGGGGAGACTCACGTCTTAACGTTTTCTTCAGATTAAAAAAAAATGGTCATCAGTAAAAATTTGAAGTTTCTATAAAGGATGTGGAGGTGACCTCCAGTCCCACCTGGGCCCTTTGTGGGCACCCTCAGCCAGCTCGAGGGTGTGCAGACAGTGTGATGCACATGTTTGGCCGCGTGTTCTCCCACACGCACAACCCGTGCGCTGGTCCTTTTCGATATGTAGATGGAGATTGTGCAGTTACGAAGCTGACTGTACAGCACAAAAGTAATTATGTCTTTATCTGAGTTTGGGAATCTTTCTAGAATGTATTTTATACTCCTCTCGTTCCTTGAGTGTCTCAGTTCTTCCTAGAATACTGCGTGTAATTTCCTTTGCACGTGATGACTCAGCCCATTTACTTGAGCTCGTGGACTTTGCAGGGTTGGCGCTGACAAGTGTGGACTGTTTGCTTCTCTGAAGGGGGCCCTGGTAGCCTGTCCAGTGGGAGGGGGTTCCCTGTGCAGGCCACAGGGCTGCTTGCAGAGGCCAGGTGTGAGAGAGGGTTCAGATGGGCTTCTGGGCACTCCTGGGATTGCCTCATGAGGGGGGAACCCTCCCATTTGCCTTAACCCCAAGAGCAAGGGAACACTGAGAGGTGTTATCAGAGGAGGAGTGGGGAGAAGTCAGACTGTGGGGCCCAGAGTGGGTGTGGCGAGCCGGCTGGTCCCAGCGAGGGGTGGTGGAGGTTTGGTCCAGGGTGGTGCCAGGAGACAGGATGGCCGTGCCCAGCAAGCGACACCCTGGATGCAGGCAGGTGGGGCTGGGAGAAGGTGCCCACAGTGTGGGGGCCGTGGTGCCCGAGACGTCTGGGCAGACAGCATGGTGATCTGACATCCAGAGCAGCAGCGGAGTCCAGAGGCCTCCTGGACGGCAGGTCCCTGGAGCCAAGGGCAGAGTGAGGTCATTTGAGGAGTTTAAAGAGGAGGCCTTGCTTTCTGCAGAACCGTGGGGCATGCTGTGTGTATGTGTGAGTGAGGTGCCTCTGCATGCTTGCCCCCTCACTGTGGGCACCGCCCCGTTTCTCCGGCCCCTCTCACACCATCCCCAAGCCTATGTCGAGCTTCGGCGCCTCCCCTGTGCCTCTGTGTACTTCCTCGTAGTTTAGCCAACACCTTTGCATTCGTCGAGTTGAAGAGGGAGCTGGGTAACATCTGTGAGCCCGAGAGTGTGCTCAGCCACCGCGCGGTTTCCCGTCTGGGACGACACAGACAGACGTGTGCCCTCAGCAGCGGCGTCTGTGCTCTGCCCCAGGCCCCGGTGGCACTCACACGCCTGTGCTCCGGCTCCGCCTGCATCCTCCGCTGGTGCGCCTTTGAGGTGGGGGTGGCGTCCGTCCTGGGCCCACCAGTCATGTGCGGCTCCATCAGGACTCTGTTTTTCCTGGAGTTCCTGCAGCTCGCGTCGCCCTCTGGGGGCTCTTGCCCATCCAGAGGGGTCTGTCCGGGGTCTGTCTCCACCCCCCACACTCTGGAAGCTCCCTGAGCTGGGTGGGGGCAAGAGGGGCCGTGAAGGTGTCCCTCCTGGCAGGAGTGTGTGTATGGACTGCCTGGATTCTTTTTCACGGGCCATCTCTCGCTTCCCACTGTTTGCTTGTTCAGTGTGTATCACGTCTCGTACGCTGGGCTGTAGCCTGGTACCTCCTTACCCTGCTGTTCAGCCACTTGTCACGCTCCTGTGTCCGCCGGACGAGCCCCATGCTGTGCTTTCTGAGCCCTTTCTTCATCCCTGGGGCCGCAGGCTGCTGCGGACCCCCTGCCCAGCCCCAGGGTCAGCCGTTTCCACAGGGAGCCCACTGCTTCCCCGGGTAGCGCGGGGCGCAGAGGCCAGGGGCTGGGGCTGGGCCATCCCTGCGCCTGGACCTCTCACCCACCTGAGCTGGGAGACCGAGTGTGCATGCAAGCTGTGCGCACACGTCTGTAATTACAGACACACACGTGTCTGTCCGTCTCTGTCTCCACCCGGCCATGCAGGTGCATCCAGACCGACGTGAGCTCAGTGGAGCGCCTTCCCACATCGACCCGCCCAGCCCAGCCCCCACCGCCCTCCCTCTGTCCACCTCCCTGTCTGCTGAGCTCCTTTTGCTAGACTGTGAGCCCAGGCCCCGGGCGCTGTTTCAGTCCGTGGGCACCCACTGGCCCTGAGCCCCCATCCCTGGCTGCAGGAAGGCCGCCATTCTTGCAGACGGCGTGAGCTCTGAGAGCTAGCTTGGCAGATCAGGTGGCGAAACACCCCCTCCAGTCTGTCGTTACCTTAGTTTCTAACTGTTAGAAAAGTAGGTGCCGGCTTCCTCCTGATGGGAGAATCCAGGCTCCACCACGGCGAGGCGCGTGCCCCTCGCTTGCAGCGCCTGCGGTTTCTTCCCGGGGGCGTGTGCGCTCCCAAGCCCTTCCCCTGCTCTTTCTTCAGATTAAGATACCTTGGTACACACGTTGTTTTGTGCCTTGGTTTTTTCCCATGGAAGCTCTGTCTCCTAAGGCACACTGACGACCGAGCTCTCCCTTCTTGTCTCCCCAGCGCGAGGTGATAGCGCAGAGCCACCCGCTCGTGCCCGTGGCCTGTGCTCACCCCCCGCCCCCTGCGCCACGGGCGGCCCTGCAGCCACCTCCGCCCCGCCGCGTGGCCACGGAGCCCCCGCGAGGGAATAAGCGGGACGCTGTCCTCCTGCACGCGTGTCGGGGTCGGCCGTCTTCTGGAATGACCGCTCAGCCCTTCACACACCTCTGTACCTGGTTGTTCATCTTTCTGTGGGTCTGAGGTTCTTGTTTATTGAGACATGTGTCCTTTGTCAGATAACGTGTATTGAGGTGATTCCTCTCAGGCACTAGCTTGCCTTTTCATTTTCTTGATGATGCCTTTTGAAGGTTTTTAATTTTGAGAACTGCAGTTCATCGATTTTCAAGTACATGGCTTGTCTTTTTTTTTTTTTTTTGTCTCTAAGAAATCTTTGCGTGTGCTCACCCCACAGTTAGGAATACATTCTGTTTTTCTTCTGGAAGCTTTATAGTTTTAGCTGTATATTCCATGTTCTGTTCTATGTTCCATCCCAGATTAATTCCCTTGTATGAAATGAAGAAGGGATTGAAGTTTATTATTTTTTCATATTTCTTTTTCATTTCCATTTATTGAAAAGATTTGCTTTTCCCATTGAATCTTAGTGGGATCTTTGTAGAAAAACATTAGCTAATATATCCGGGTCTGTGTGTAGAGCCTGTTCTGTGCTGTCCGTCTTCTACTCTTATTCTAATCCTAGTCTGCCTTGATCACTGTAGCTTTTCATTCCAATCCCAAAGAAAGGCAATGCCAAATAATGCTCAAACTACTGCACAACTGCACTCATCTCACACACTAGTAAAGTAATGCTCAAAATTCTCCAAGCCAGGCTTCAGCAACACATGAACCGTGAACTTCCTGATGTTCAAGCTGGTTTTAGAAAAGGCAGAGGAACCAGAGATCAAATTGCCAACATCTGCTGGATCATGGAAAAATCAGGAGAGCTCCAGAAAAACATCTATTTCTGCTTTATTGACTATGCCAAAGCCTTTGCCTGTGTGGATCACAATAGACTGTGGAAAATCCTGAAAGAGATGGGAATACCAGACCACCTGACATGCCTCTTGAGAAACCTAAATGCAGGTCAGGAAGCAACAGTTAGAACTGGACATGGAACAACAGACTGGTTCCAAATAGGAAAAGGAGTACGTCAAGGCTGTATATTGTCACCCTGCTTATTAACTTATATGCAGAGTACATCATGAGAAACGCTGAACTGGAAGAAGCACAAGCTGGAATCAAGATTGCCGGGAGAAATATCAATAACCTCAGATATGCAGATGACACCACCCTTATGGCAGAAAGTGAAGAGGAACTAAAAAGCCTCTTGATGAAAGTGAAAGAGGAGAGTGAAAAAGTTGGCTTAAAGCTCAATATTCAGAAAACTAAGATCATGGCATCTGGTCCCATCACTTCATGGGAAATAGATGGGGAAACAGTGGAAACAGTGTTAGACTTTATTTTAGGGGGCTCCAAAATCACTGCAGATAGTGATTGCAGCCATGAAATTAAAAGATACTTACTCCTTGGAAGAAAAGGTTGGAGAAGACTCTTGAGAGTCCCTTGGACTGCAAGGAGATCCAACCAGTCCATCCTAAAGGAGATCAGTCCTGGGTGTTCATTGGAAGGACTGATGTTGAAGCTGAAACTCCAGTACTTTGGCCACCTCATGCAAAGAGTTGACTCATTGGAAAAGACCCTCATGCTGGGAGGGGTTGGGGGCAGGAGGAGAAGGGGACGACAGAGGATGAGATGGCCGGATGGCATTCACCGACTCGATGGACGTGAGCTTGGGCGGACTCTGGAGGTTGGTGATGGACAGGGAGGCCTGGCGTGCTGCGGTTCATGGGATCGCAAAGAGTCGGACACGACTGAGCGACTGAACTGAACAGTGAGTTTTGAAGTCAGGTCGTGAATTTTGAAATCAGTGAGTCTTTTTGTTCCTTTTAGATTTTTTTTCTTTTTTTGGCCTTTCTAGGTTCTTTGCATTCATGTAAAATTTCAAATCAACTTTATTTTTTTTTAAAAATATATACTGGAATCTTGATTGTCATCTGTATGGACTCCATAGAACACTTTGGGGACACTTGGCGTTTCATGAATATCGACTATTCCAGTCCATGAACATGGTATGCCTCTCCATTGCTTCAGGCCTTTATTTTCTCTCAGCAATGTCTTGTTGTGTTCAGTGCAAAGTCTTGCAGAGTTTTAGTAAACCTATCACCAAGTGTTTTATCTGACACTGTTTAAACAGTGCTTTAAAATTTTCTGTTTGCTGTTAGAGTGAAGAAATAAAATTGGTTTCTGTATGTTGATCCTGTGTCCTGCAATCTTGCTAAAGTCAACTCGCTGAATCCAGTGCCTGTTTTGTGGAATCCTTAGAACTTTCTCTGTAAACAGTCATGTTTCCTGGAAACACATATGGCCCTTTCCTACCTTTTTTGCCTTAGTTTTTTTCCTGCCTCAAAGCAGCAAGAAATAAGAGAAGGTTGCTCCATGCCCACGGCTGCACCCTGCCCAGACCCAGGCCCCTGTGGGCGGGCTATGCCAGTGACCCCGGGCTTGCTCGGGTGGAGAGCCCCCGGGGCCGGGCTGGGGGCCTCAGCCAGGTGCCCGCTGGGCGTCCTCCCCCCAGAGCCTGTGCTGTGCCCCGGGGCTGACCCACCAGGACCTGGCATCTGAAGGGCTGGCAGGGAGAGCCACGTCTTCCCAAAAGTTCGTCCTCATCAGGGGAGTGTAGAGGGAAAAGCGAGTCAGCTCCGTCACGTGTGCACCCTGGACTCAAGCTGATGGCGGGTCAGCTGTCTCCTCCGCACGGAGGGGGTGTGGCCTTAGCCGCACCCGGACCCGAGCGTGACCTGGCCCTGCTCTGAAGCTCAAATCTGTCCGGGAAAGGACCCCGGGGGCTTGAGGACCGTCCCTTAAAGACCAGCGGCCACTCCGGCGTCACCCAGTGGAGGAGGGAAGGGCTTCCCGGACAGCAGCATGTGCGAACACGCGGGAGCAGGGAGCGGCCGAGGCTGCGCTCGATGCGTGGCCTTCCGTCTGCGTGGTCACCGTTGCAGAGCAGAGACACAGACGGCCCCCCGTTAGGTGCGGTTGCCATGTTGACTGAGTGCCTCTTGTGTGCGCTTCAGGCCTGCGCTGCGCCCCCAGCGGGCACGTCCCGTGGGCTGGGCGGGCGGGGGCATCGTGTGACCGCGGAGTGTGCGCCCGTGACCCCGCATGGGGACGTGCCTAGTCAAGGGGTATTTCATTCGGGCGTCCAGACTGGAGTGAAGCAAAGGGGGCCGGTTCCAGAAGCCGCTCCTCGGGGGTCCGGGTGCCCCGAGACATGTCCTGCCCAGCGCTGGCCCTTGATGCCGCCGGACGCAGGCCGCTGTCCACTCCCCGAGCCGCGCTGACCCCCAGGCTGCCCTCAGGGCCAGGCAGCAGAGGAAGCGAGTTCAAGCCTGTCACCTGTTTGTAGTTTTCATAATTTCTGATTTGGCATTTTGATCAGTCTGTTTCTGGTCAAGGAAATGCATCCGCATCTCATAACAGGAAACCCTTTTGTGATCTTTACTTCAAGGCATTTTTCTCTCTCTCTCTCTACTTCCCCCGTCGTTTTTTCTCTTTTGGCAAAAATACAGGCTGAATATGATGTGCGTCTTATTAAAAGTTCAGCATAATTTATTGCCATTGGTTTGTTTACAAAGTCAACAATCCCCAACTGCACAGCGTGGCCTTCCTACAGTCACTGCTCTTTTCAGACTTTCTTGGCTTTTCCTTGGGGCTAGGGTTGGGGTGGGGGACAAGGAAGGACCCACACTTGAAGGGGTTGCGTGGCTCCAGGCTGATTCCTCCCAGGTCACAGCGCTAAGCAGACGCCCCACGATGCAGCAGGGCCACCGCCATCAATGTGGGGGTCCCGGGGGTGGTGGACACCGGGAGACTCCACCCCCTCCTCAGCCCAGCAGTCCTCCTGCCCTCAGAGCCCACAGGACGTGTGGGACCCGGTGGGGGGAGAACGGGCCCACAGCAGTGTGTCCAGCGTGGTCCCCAGCCCCTGCACACGTCTCTCAGGGGGAGGACGGAAAGTGGGGGTGGGCTGGCCCGGTCCCTAGGGCTGACTTAGCCCGGGCCTCGGGGGGCAGGGTCCTGGCAGAGCTAGAGGGGCTGCCCCCTCCCAGGCCAGCGCTTCCCTCGTCACTCTGCTGGGGGTGCCCCAAGCCCACCCTGGGACCTATAGACAGGACCTGGGGACATAGCCCACAGGGTCCGGCCTCCCGGCCTCCCTGGTGGGAGGCGACGCAGCAGAGGCCAGGGCAGAGTCTGAGCTGACCACCCTGGGCCGCCACCATGGGGCTCCCCGGAGCCGACCGCGTCTCCTCTCCCGGCCTGGCCCCCGAGGCCCGCACGTGTGCACCGAGCCCCGGGCACTCGTGAGGCCGCCCCCTCCTTCCCGCATCTGCCCTGCGGCAGCCTCGTGCAGCGACCGCCAGAGGCCCAGGCCACCCTGCAGGAATGCGTTGCCTTAGGGCCCCGGGCGGTGGGGACCTGTGGCCTCTGCTGCTGCCCGGCTGGCCTCCTGCTCTGCGTACCAGGGAGGGCCTTGCTCCGGCCCCCGAGGCTGGGCGGAGCTCCTGGGAGACCAGAGTGTGTGGTGGGGGCCAGTGGAGCGCTGCCCGCTCACCATCTTGAGCAGGTGGGCAGGGAGGTCAGGGAGACGTGGGCTGGCCCGTGAGGCTCGCTGAGACTCACCGTGGGGGTGGGGGTCTCCGCTCCGGCCTCCGCAGTCCCTTGCTTACGGTTAGATTTGACAACTTCCCCAGGAGTTGGGGTCTGCAGGGCCTCCACCTCTGTCTCTAGGGCTTCCCTTGTGTGAAGAGGCAGAGAGCCTTCCGACCTTGCAGTGGAGCGGCAGCCCTGGGCGCAGAGACCTCGAGACCCCGGGTGATCTAGAGTCTTTGCGACCTTTCCTCGCAGATCCCAGGGCTTCCTGCCTCCCCACCCCCCACTTCCCAGGGCCCGCATCAGGCGTGGGGAGGGGCTACCGCGAGCCTCAGTCCTGGGGACTTCCCCCTGGTTGGAGAGTTGAAAACACCAGCAAAGCAGACACGCGGCACGTGAAGCTGCTGACCCTGGTCTCCTGGCCTCTCTCCCAGGTGCTGGGCTCAAAGCCGGTGGCTGTCCCCGTTCCCCTGGAGACCTTGGTGCAGGAGCTCCCGGCCGCCTGCCGATTCCTGAGTGTTCACGGCCGCGGGGGTCCAGGAGCGGGTGTGAGGTCCCGAGCGGTGTGTGAGGCCCCAGGGAGTCAGCCCCGCACAGAGGCCACACGCTCCCTGTGTGTGTCGACCTCTGAGTCTTGAGAGGCTGCAGTAAAGACACAGAGGCCCTGAGGTGACCTGTGTGATTATGTTGCTCCGTGTCGGGTGCTGCAGGAGCGTCCAAGGAGGCGCGACCCGGCCAAGGGTGTGCCCCGTCAGGGCCGTGCGGTGACCAGCGCTGTGCCCACCCGGAGCGGCCGAGGACCTGGGGGCCGTGTGCCCAGGCCCGAGACGGGCGTCTAGAGGGGGCGGGGCCGGATGCCAGCCCCGACTCTCCCCACTCCCACCCCTCGTCGCCCAAGCCCAGGGTCCACTTTGGACGACCACCCCTGCGCCCCGACCTCGAGCCTCCTCAGTCTGCAGGGACAGGAGCTGGGGGCAGGGGGACCAGGGCCCTGGGTGACGTACGGGGGCTGGGTCGTCTCAGGGCCAGCAGGGCCCAGGGCAGATGGGCTGTGTGGAGTGGCTGCTGACCCTGGGCCTGGGTGGCTTCTGACTTCTACGTAAAGAAGACGAATTTTCTCATCGAAGGGGAAAAACTGCCCGATTATTATCAGGGCAAGTTGGTTAGAGTGTTAGTTAAGTCATTTGTCAAAGCTCATTTAGTTGTCAAAATTAAATCATTTCCCTCCATTTCCTGGAGGATTGGTCATAATGATAACTTTCTTGGTGCGGCATTTATCATCCTGGTCCGAATGGGGGATGGGGTCGGGGCAGGCGGGAAGGTGTCCCCAGAGCGATACGACTCCCTGGTCCTCCTGTGGCAGGAAGATGCTATTTTAATCGTGCTTAGCTCCTGTTATCACTTACAGCATAGCGTTCACGTAGCTGTAGCCACAGGCCTGGACTAAAACAGGGCGATACCAGTGGTCATGTTCACAAGGCAGGGAGAGGGACGTGGTGGGCTGTCAACTCCCCCACCCCAGCGACGCTGACGGCAGGAGATGGTGGCCCTATGATGCAGGGTTCTGATTTCAGCCGTGCGGCTAAAAAAATTAACATCCTAAAATAATTGTGGGAAAAAAAGTGTGGCTTACAAGAAAAAAGGGTCTTGCACAGAAAAGAAAAAGAGAAAACGGTCCAGTCTCTCATTTCTCAGATGCTCCTTGACGTTTCCGTAAGGTCAGTCATATACCTGCTCACAGCCCTCGAACAGCATGAAGGTTACAGCTGAAGAGGGGGAGTCCCCCCACCCCACCCCAGGCCCACCCCAGCCAGGCTTGCTGATTTTTCTAAATTTTTCTCAGAAAAAATTTTAGGCAATGTTAGCATACACACAACTCTGTATGTGTGTGTGTGCATCCGCACACACGTACATATATATATATATATGTAAAATTCTGTTAATTCACTCAGAAAAGTGTTTGTTTTTGTTCATCGCTATAACTTTGGAGGTGTTTGTTGGCGTCTGTCTCCCTTTAGCTGCCTGCTATAGAGCGTGTCGTGTGAAGGTGCTGCGTCGTCTCCACCCGCTGCTTACCCCTGTTGATGGACAGTTGTCCTCTTAAAAGTTACAGCTGATGCTGCATAGACGGCCTGCTTCAGATGTCCCAATGGGCTTGTGTGAGAATAGCCACAGTCAGCCCTTCGTGGTGTGATCTTGTGTGTACAGTTCTGACGCTCACCGCCTCGCCTGCCTGCAGCAGAGGGGTGTGAAGCAGCATCGCTGCAGGCCCCCGTGAGCCCGCCGACCCCAGCCTGCTGTCCCCAGCAGCCACGCTCTCCTTGCCCAGCATCCCTGCTCGTGACCCTGTGAGCCCGCCAACCCGGCCCGCTGCCCCCAGCAGCCACGCTCTCCTTGCCCGGCATCCCTGCTCGTGACCCGGTGAGTTCGTGAGCCCGCTGACCCAGCCCACTGTCCCCAGCAGCCACGCTCTCCTTGCCCCTTCCCTAGCCTACGGACGAGCTCTCTCTGTGTGTTGATTGGCCACTCGTGCTTTGCTGCTGGCAAATTACCTGCGGGCAGTCTCTGCCATCTCAGCTGTCTCTTTCACAGTAATGACTAGTAGTGACTGTAACCCTCCGCCGTGAGCAAATCAGCCGTGTCAGGCGCTGTGCATCACACGTCTCCCTCTCACGCGTCTCTGGTCCTTTGCACACGTGGTCTGACATGTCAGCCCCTCAGGACTCTGCTGTGTGCTCTGCCCTTCTCAGAACGGCCTCCAAAGTGCACACTTTCTTCTGAAGTTGTTTCTTCGTTCATTCTTTCGTCTGCAGTTACTCTTTGACTTTGCTTTCATGCGGTAGCACGGTGGCACCGGCGCCAGTTGAAGCACCGCCTTGGTCGTCAGCTTAAATGCTTCTCTGAGCTTTGTTGCTTTTCCCTGATTTATCCTCTGTTCTCCAAACTGTTTCTCTTCTCTCTCAGCTCCGTATGAATAGGCTTCAGCAGCTGAGACTGGTTTCTGCCTCCTCCAATCCCGTGTTTCCGCCTGTTTTTCTCAGGATGCTTGTAGCTGTTACTGCACGCTTATTTTTCAGATGAACTTTAATATCATTTTTTCAATCACCAAAAAGCAATTTTGATATTGTAATTCAAATAGAGCTGAATGTAGACTCATTCAGAGAGCGTTTGCGTCTTTATAGTCTCTAGGCTTCCTGTCTGCTGGCACTGTGTGTCTTTCCATTCACCTGGAGATTTTGAGTTTTCTTCAAATAGATCCTGCACATTTCTTCAGTTTTTACCTAAGCATTTCATCTTTTTGGTTGCTCTTATCAATTGGATCTTTCCTTTCATTGTAATTTTTAATTTCTCTTTGTACAGAAAGACTGTTGATTTTTTAATGTTAATGAGTAACGCACCACTTTACTGAAACAGACTTCTCTGTAGTTTTTATTATTTTTCCCGTGGATTCTCTTGAGTTTTCTAGGTATATAATTGTATCCTTTGCAAACAGGGACAATTCCATTCTTTGTTTTCAGCGCTTAGAGCTCCCCTTTCCTTCTTTGGTCTCATTACATTGCTCAGTGTCCCAGAACAGTGCTAGGTTGCAGGCACCCTTTGTTTATAATTGTAATCAGAATGCGCCTAATCTTTTATCCAGGGGGGCCCTAGCTTTTAGTATCATGTACCTTCCTTCTCTAAGAAGCAGGTATTCATTTCCTCCAATTTCTTTAAGTTTTAACGTCAAACATCATGGAAACCCTCTTTGGCATCTTACTGGGTGGCTGGTGACTTCTGTCCTTTGACCTGCTCGTGCGCTCTTTTATATGAGTGGTTTTTCCGGTGTTACCGCCCCGGGCACACCCTGCTCGGCCGCAGCGTGTTACTCTTTACCACCCACCGAGCTGCATTTGCCCCTCCAGCCGTCACAGTGCGCGTTAGCAGTCGTGATCGCAAGGCCTGGTGTCAGCTTTGGTCACTTCAGCTTTGAGCACCAGAATACCAGCTTCACGGGAAGAATTTGAAAGCTTTCGTTCTTTATTCTTCCTAAACAGCTTGAATAAGCTGTATGTTCCTTAGAAGGCTGAAGGTCTCTGAAACCATCTGAACTTTGTGCTTTTGGGGGGTTAGCACTTTGATGACTGTAAACTTTTTTCTTCTTTGTTGGTTTTCTTGATTTCCATCTCTTCCAGGGACAATTTTGGTAAAAGAGTTTACTAGAAAAATTTCTATTTCAGTTATATCTTCAGATTTATTTGCATTGAGTTTTGCAAGTGACTCTTCTTAATTTTTTTATATGTTGTCACTCCTGTTTTTTCTTCTTATATGTTGTGTTTGTGCTTTACCACTTTTTAAGAAACAGCTTTTACGCTTGTCTGTCAACTCTGCTGTCTCCTTTTCTGAATGAACGCCGTGGCTTTTCTCTTTGCTCTGCGCCCCTCTGCCTGGGTGGGTCCTCGCCTCCTCAGGCTTCCTGCGTGGCGGCTGGGCGCATCGGCCAGGCAGCCACTGCGTCTGCGGCTGTGCCTGCCCTCTGAGCCCGGCTTCGGTCGCGTTCCTCTCTGTGTTTCGCGTTACTTTCTAGACATCCTGCCACTTCTGTTTTCAGCTTTGACCCGAGAGTTGTTTAATGAGGAAATCTTTGTTTCCCAGTTGCGTTTTTTTTTTCTTCCTGTTCATTTGGTTGTGCATTTAGAGTTTTTATTGCATCGTTGGGGGAGAACGTGGCCTGTGTCATGTTGACTGTTTGGAGTTTATTGAGTTTTTCTTCGTGGCCTAATACATGATTTTGTACATGTTCCAGGGGCTCTTAAAAAGAAGACTTATCTGTTACCAAGCTTGAGATAAACGCCCCCCTTGCATCACATGTGTGGGTGTCAGTGCAAGCTGACAGCTCCCTCTGCCCCGTTCGCTGACGTGCTCGCCCTGCGCTCTGCTGGAGGCTTGCTGGGGCGGGTGCTGGCATCTCCTCGTCCTTTCTCCTCTGCTCCCGACACTTTGCGGTCCGCTGGTCTCTGACCCTTCACGACTCACCTCTTCCTGTGGATTAAGACCTTGCTGAATCATCAGTGGCCCTTGGGCTCATTTCAGCTTTTTCTGCCCAGAATTCAGGCTTGTTGGATTTCATTTTGGCAATTCAGGCCTCTTTTTTGTTAGGGCAGTAATCTTGATCTTTTTTTCACTTCTAACGTCTCTGAGTCATTTTGTTTTAGAGGTGATTCTTACTTGCAGTACAACACACCGTGACCTTGAAAAATCAAAATGAATATTTAAGCCCCACGGAGCCCTCTAGACTCACTTTCCCTGTCTGTGAAGTGGGTCGTCTTCTTCAACTGAAACGTTATGTGGTGTTTACTGTACACGTTATGCCGCTAACTGGCACAATGCCATCCTCTTCAAGATATTTCTTCCTCGGGCTTTGACAGATGAGCCAAGCAGGTCCAGGGAGGTGAGTTTTCCAGAGCTGCCCGACCAACCGTGTGTGGGCTGTGGTCCCCTCCTGCCCAGGGCTCCCCACTCCACCCCCCGTGTTCTTTCTGCTCATCGCTTGTAGCCGCCATCGCACCATCGATGGAAGCCCAGGTCAGCCTCTGTGAAGTGATTTCTGGCTTTCTGGACGAGCTGTGGCAAGTGGGGTAACCTAGTAACCAGGTTCACTTTTTACTTAATTGGAAGCAGACCACGGCGGGCTCAGGGGCAAGCAGACAGTCTCCTGAGCAGCGTCCCCCCCCACCCCACCCCCCGCCTGTCCTCTGAGCGGGAGGGCCGCCCTGCCGGGGTGGGGGCTGCTCACCCGAGGGCCGCCCTCTGGACACTGCTTCCGGCTCCTCGTGACCGTCAGAAACAGCAGATGGAGCCAGAGACTTGGGGAAAAAGGCCACCCGGTTCCGAGCCCTCACCTCCTGGGGCCGCGACCTCGGTGCTGAGCGTGGGGCGGGCTTGGCTCCTTGATGGGGGTCGCGGAGGTGCGGGGTCCGCTGCAGACCCTCCCGGGGGTGGACTGTCTCAGGCCGCCGTGAGGAGGAGGGACTCGGGGGCCTGCTGGAGGGAGGAGGTCCTTAGGGCCGGAACCCCCCAGCCCAGGGTGGTCCTGGGGGGCGGCCGTGTCCGCGCTCCCGGCTCTGTTCCTCCGGGGCCCACGTCCAGTCAGCTGGACGACCTTGCTGCTTTGTCTGCTCAGGGACAGTCAGTGCACCCAGCCCTGGGCTCCGAGATGAGCCTGCGGCTTGAGCTCGCCCCGCGTGGGAGCGGCCCAGCCTCAGCCTCTGCCGCCGCGGGCACGCCATGGCGGGGCTCAGCCTCCTCTGCCTGCAGGCCAGGCCTGGCCCTGCTCCGTCTGGGGGATGCTGAGGACGGTTGCAGGTGCGCCTGCCCAGTCTGGTCCCAGCACCGCCCTGGGCGTCCCTCACTCCCTCTTGGCAGTTGCGCTGTGGGTGAGGGGAGCAGGCCAGGGAGCCAGCCTTCCAGCTGTGAGCAGAGGGTCTCTGCGCAGGCAGAGAAGCATAACTGGAGGAGCCGAGCCCTCAGCAGTAAGCTCAGGCCTTTGCCTTTGGCCCAGAGCTGGCCTCAGGAGAAGGGGCTGCAAGCCAGCTTCCAGCCTGGCTCTGCCTCTGGGCGCCCAATGGCCAGGGCCCTGCTCACTCAGGCTGCAGGAGCCTGGCCGGCTGGCCTGTCCAGACTGGGAGCTCAGGCCTTCTGGGGCCAGGTCCACCCTGGCGAGGTGTGAGCCCCTGTCTGGGCGTCCGGGGTGCAGGGAGGCGTGAGCAGGGGGCAGGCACACCCACCAAGCTCCTGGCATATGCTCAGCTGAGCTTCCCACCCGCTGACCCTCTGAAGGACCCTCCGGGTCTGCTGCTCTGAGCCCCACCGTGCAGACGGAGGCCAGTGCCAACGTGCTTCACAGCACTGGCGTCAGAGCCCATGGGGCGGCTCCTCCCAGCGCCCGCTGTGCCCCTGGGTGGCAGCTCTGTCCTCTGTAGCTGGAAAGGGCAGTGTCGGGGGCCTCCCATGCACCCGCTCACCACTTGGACTGTGCACTGGGGCCGCGGGAAGACCTGGGGCGGCTGGCCATGTGCTGCTGGGAGGTCCGGCGGAGAGTGGCCGTCCCCGTGCCGGAGGGGGCGAGGGCCTTACAGGGGAGACAAGGTTTGGGTGAATGTTTCCCAGGGGTCCGCGTCCATCCAGGGACAGGTGGTTGTGAGTGGTGGGTACGGAAAGGGCGAGAACCTGGCCAGAGACCCAGGTGTGCCCAGCACGGGGCCTGCACGCGAGTCCTTGTGGGGAAGAGCCCGGGGAGGCCCCAAGCCTGGCTCAGCCAGGAAGGCTGGGCAGGAAGTCGAGGGTCAAGACCCTCCTGGGGGGTTGGGCAGGGGACTGCCGCTTCTGAGAGCTCACTGGGGCCTGGCAGGTGAGGCCCCTTCCCCAGTTTACAGACGGGGAGCAGGTGCAAGGCAGCACCTCGGAGATTCATTCACACGTGGAGTTTTAGCTGTGAGACCGTGGGTCCTGCCCTCAGCCCTTGTGACTGGGCTGCGAAGGTCCAAGCAGGCAGTGAGCACTCGTGGCCCCACTGGCTGAGGTGGGGGGCGCGGTGGTCCCGCCAGCCCAGTGCCCTCCTGCAGGGCTGCCGCTCCTGGAGGCCCGCCCTGAGGGGAGCGCACGGCTCTGCTGGGAGGCCGGGTGCCACACACCCTGCACTCTGGCTCCCAGCCCTCTCGTCTGACTGAAACGTGCCTAGGCCCAGGGAAAGAGACACGTTTAGGGAAGGAAACAAAAGCAGCAGGTCAGTGCGGCTGCGAGGGGCCCGAGGCAGCATCTGCGCCTTGAGGAGCGCACTCACCCGTGCCCTCCGACGCCCAGGCCATGCTGTGTTCAGACCGGCCGACAAGCCTTTCGGCAAGGGTAGCAAACAGGGCCCCCGAGCCCTGGCTGAGTGAGGCCGGGCGAAGGCCGCGGGGTGTCCTGTTTTCCCTTCTCTCCCTGGTGTGTGTGCGGCCATGGGAAAGCACTCTCCGTGGGGAAAAGCCCACTCAGAAAAGGTTTCAGGTTTTCTTGAGACGTCTGGTAAGGAAACAAGCTACACGGCGACGTGAACTACTGGAAAATAAGTGAAGAGAGCTTATTTACAGCACAGAAGATAGCCCTCGAAAAAATCTGAAGAATTAAACACTGGATTCAGACCAAAGTCACTGAAACAGCAGTGATGTGTGGTGGGAAAGGAGCAGCTGTGCAGCTCCCTCCGCTGACGGCTGCCTCCTGCACCGAGGCTGCGGTTGTCTTTGCAGGAATTTGATGCCTGCCATTTGCAGAAGCGGGCAGTGTTTGGCACGCGGGGCATGTGACGGGTCGTGCCTCCGCAAGGCCCGGGGCTTCCCTCTGTGGTCGCCCCCGGCCCCTCCCCTGCCTTGGTGCGGCCACTTCCCTGCAAAGCAAGAGTCGGGGGAGTGGTCGGCCAGGAGAGAGCTTGGGAAAGGCGGGGACCCAGGGCTTCTTGGGGAGGGGCAGCCTTTAGCTCAGAGCCGTGCCCACCGCCTCCAGGACACAAGGCCTCCGGTGTGAGGATGCAGCCCGTGCAGCGCCCGTGCCCGGGGACCTTGGCAGGGCCCCCTCCTGGCCTGTACCCCCTGGAGAGGGTTCTTAGAGGGCGCTGATCTGCCCTCCACTGCGGCTGCTCCCCTGCGTCGGCTGCTCTGCCCTCCCCCAGCTGTTGGAGACGCTCTTGGAAGTCCTTCAAACTCTGACTGGCCCGGAGCCTGGTGAGGTTCACGTGGGAGTCAGTTCTGCTCAGCTCTGCTTCTTGTGCGAAGCTCCCAGGCTGCTCCGTCTTGGGGTCCCAGCCCCCGAATGGTGCCCAGGCCACCGTCAGGTTCATGCGTGGCCATCAGCCCCCGGGGGCTGCGTGGTGGATATGCAGAGCATCCTCCGCAGCTGCTCGGGTGTGGTGGCCAGGAGGCCTGTGTCGGGAAGGTTCTGCGAGGGGCCTTGCTGCGCCGGGAAGGAGGCTGCTCGTTGGCAGCTACAGGCTGAGCGTCTTCTGCTCGTCCTCCCTTCTGGCTTCCCCCCCACAGCCCTGGGCACCACTGTGATGCCCAGTTCCTCTGCCACCGCAGCCACGTGCAGAGGCGGGAGACGGACCCTGCTGCCCACATGTGCCCTGCACCCGGGACAGGGGAGCCTTTGTTCGGCTGAGCGCCCACCGGGAGCGTGCCAGCATTCCCGAGGGCTGGCCCGCGCCCTCCAGGAAGGACAGGGCTGTCCCTGCTTGTTGAAAACTGGAACGTCGGCTAATGAGGAGCCGTTGAGAGACGGGTGGGTCCCGTCCCAGGACAGCTCACCACGGTGGGCCTCGCTGCTCCCCGAGGTGCAGCGGCGGCTGGGCGGGAGACTGCGGCTCCCAGCCTCCTGCTCACAGGATGTGGCCAGGTGCCAGGCCCAGGGGGTCAGGTTTTTTCTTCCCTCATCACCATTTAGCCATGTCATTGTGTGAAGAGCAGTCAGAGGCAGCGTTCGGCTCACCGTGTCTCTTGGGGACACCTGCAGAGAGTCAGCTCCCCAGGAAGGCGGCCTGGCCTGGGAACTCGGGCGGTCCTGGTTGAACTCAGGCTCAGTCCTGTCACATGGCCTCATGGGGCCCAGCTCCTGCCTGTGCCCGTCTTGGTACCGCTGCAGGCAACCCACTAATGCCCGGGGGCCAGGCGCCCCACAGGGTCTGGGTGAGATGCTGCCGCCTCCCCGCTGTGGGCTGGGGTGACGGCGGCCACGCAGGTGCCTCTGGGCGCTCGGGCGGACAGTCAGCGTGTCCCCACCCCGCCCGTGCTGGGCCTTCCCGGCGGGGCCGCGCTCACACTGGCTGCAGGCCCGGGGGTCCACGTCCAGACACGCTCAGGAGGCAGCTGCTCTCAGGTCTCAGGGCAGGCAGGTTGTCGGGGGCGGGCAAGGCTACCAGCCAAGCGCCAGCTGCTGTGGCCTCTGCCTCATGCGTTCAGAAGACAGGACGTGCCTGGGAGGACGGAGGGACCCGGGGGTGGCCACGCGGCAGCCGCTCCCGCTGGGCAGAGGCCTGCAGCCCCCCGCAGTGTTGGCACGGGAGGCTGAGGGCCCGCCTCTGGAGGCCCCACCTTTCCAATGCAGGGTATGTGGATTTGATCCCGGTTTGGGGAACTAACATCCCACATGCTGCAGGGCAACTAAGGCCGTGCACTGTGACAGATTCCACACATCACATCTGAGAGCCAGCGCAGCATGGAAAGAAACAGTGCCCAGGCCACGGGTCACCCAGCCTGCCAGCGCCTCTGCCCACCCAGCCCGCTCCTGCCCTGCACAGGCCACGGGACTGGGGGCCGTGACTTGCATGCACTTCTTCAAATCTTTTTCTTTTCTGTTGAGCACATGTTTTTTCCTGATTATAAAAGCAGTGTGTATACCTAGTGGGAAAAACAGAAAAGAGTAACGGGGGAACTGACCGTAATTCTATCGATCACTTTTATATGAACTCCCTTTAATTCACTTTCCTGTGTTATAGGCTATGTATTTGTATACGATGGACATCACTCTGTTTAATTTTTACTTAATATGTCAGTATTTCTGATGCATGGGGCACCAGTTTCACAAATATGTCCTGTATCTTTGAAAGCGCTTAGCTTGATGCTATTTCATTGTTTCTTACTATTATCCTTACGTTATTTTCTTTCTTAAATTTTCCAGAAGCACTTTGTGTGATGCCAGTGATGCCTGAGGCACGCCGTTTCCACAGCGCCTCACCGTGCCGGGAAGAGCACCCTCCGCGTGGGTGTCTGGCACAGGCTCTGGCCGCTTGTGTTCTTTTTCTGACTATTTATGTGGCTGTGCTGGGTCTCAGCTGTGATGTGTGGAATCCTTGTTACGATGCATATGGGATCTTAGCTCCCCGACCAGGGATCAAACTCACATACCCTACATTGAAAGGCGGATTCTTAACCACCGGACCACCAGGGAGGTCCCAAGGCTGCTTGTCTGTGAATCCGTGCTTTGAAGAACTGTATTATGTATTGCCTTTTTCAGTTAGAGTGGAAATGTATACTTGCGGAGAGCTTCACACACTGTCCCCTAAAGCTCAAAGCCAAGTTCCCTAAGATTCTGCTCCCAGAGAGAACCAGTGGTAAGGGCATGTGCACATCTGTTTGATGTCTGTGTGCACACACGCACACACACAGACGCACGTACACACAGGCACACACACACTCACACAGATGCACATACAACAGGCACACACACACACACATGTGCACCCGCACACATACACACAGGCGCACACACAGGCACGCACACAGACACATATACACAAGCACACACACATGCACACACCGGTACACACAGGCACACACGCGTGCACACATGCACACATTCACACACAAGTACACGTAGACACATGCATGCACATGCACGCTCACAGGCACACACACACACAGACGCACATATACACAGGCACACACAGAGGCACACACAGAGGCACACCCATGCGCACGCCCTCGGGAGTAAAGGGCCCGTGGTCCCCGTGGCCCTGGCTGTGGCCGTGTCCCGTGACGCGCTGGGTCTGGTCCACAGGAGGCAGGCGCGGCATCGTCACGCCCCCAGGACGGGCTCCCCAGCTGCCCCGGGGCCCTGGCCGCGCACGGCCCTCCGTGAGCGCCTCCTCAGAGCTGGTCCCGGCTTTCTGGACCAATTGGCCTGTGTGCAGAGTCACGTGGTCCCAGGGGCCAGAGGCCCCGCGCGGGGGATGAGGCGCGCCCGGGCCGCCCGGAGCTGGGTGCAGAGGAGCGGGGGCCGGCAGTGCCCCAGCCTCCGCGGCCGGCCGGCCTCCCTCAGCGCACGCTGCCATCATTCTCCCTGCGTGACACTCGACGGCAGGGAGTTAGCCAGCTTGTTTCATCTCTTCTTAAGGAAAAGTTAAATTTATAAGCCCAGCCCCGACCTTCCCTGTAACTCATGTGCTCATCCTGCTCCCTGGTTTGATGTATGGCACCGCTGTTTCATTAAACAACATACAGGAATAATTAGTTCGGCAACGATGCCTCAGAACAAAAGCTCTTGATTTAGTTTGACTTTATAAGTTGGTCTCTTTTGATGTGCAGGAGCACATCTGGGGTCTCAAAGAGAGCAGAAAGGAAAATAGACGACGTCTAGCCAGGCTGGGGCTCCGGGTTTCCCGAGCACAGCCAGTAACCCTTTGGTCCCGGGCCCCAGCGGCCGCATGAGCCCCGCAGACCCGTCAGGTCCCGCACTCTGCGCCTGGCGGCCTGGCCTTGCTGCAGCTCCCCCTCCCGCGTGCAGACCCTCCTCCTACTCTTCCCCTCACTCCGCGGGGGCTGAGTGTCAAAGCCCACGGTGTGCGGTGCCCTCGAGTGCTCCGGGGGCCGCGGGTGAGCAAGGCCTCAGCCCCATCTGTCCTGCGCTCAGGTTCTGTCCCCATGGGCTGCCCGGGGGTCTTCCGACCTCTCCCCCCACCAGCTCCTGCCGCCAGCAGGTGAGGCTGCAGCCTTGCCCGACCCCCAGGGCCCTGCAGGCCCCACGGTCACAGACCTCTGCCCCCTGCCCGCATGCGCCCCTCTTCTACATGAGCTGCCCCCCTCCTCCAGGCCCCTGCAAATAAGTCCCTCAGCTGGGCACCGTGGCTTCTCCCTCGAGCCCTGGCCTCCTTGCCGGCCCGGGAGAGCCCTTGGCACACAGTGCCCAGGAGGGAGTGACCGTCGATGCCGGAAGCTCTGGGGTGAGGGGCTTATATCCTGGCGTCTGGCCCCCTCATACCCCGCAGAGGGCCAGGCATACAACGGGCTCTGTGCACGGGGGTCTGGCCTGTGCGCCGCCTGGTCCAGCCGTCCGCGTGCATGGGGACCCCGCTGCCCAGGACCGCGTGAGCCGGGGTGGCCAGGGGCCTCGCGGGCCCGCGTTTACAGCCGGCGCTCCGGCAGTGCAGGTGCCGCCCTTGCAGGGGCGTTTTGGGCCAGATCCATGCGGATTCTGTTCCAGCTGGCTTTCGGAGCCACGGGGGCAGATTAAGTGGCTCTCTCTCTGGCTTTCGGTTTCTAGGGAACCAGGTCTGGGACAGGCAGACGGCGGGTTCCCTGAGCCCCCGTCAGGCGCCCTTCACCCCTTGCTGCTCCAGCCGTGCCCCCCTTGCCCTCTCACCCAGGACACAGAAGGACGCACCCGCTCTCAGCAAGGCCCAGTGGGAGCGCCAGGGCCGCCCTGCCTCCCCGGCTGGACGGGGCCCGGGACCGCCCGGCGCACAGCAGAGTGGCTGGCATTGCTGCTCCAGGCTGTCTGGCCCCTGCCTGTGGGCCACAGACCCCCGGGGCCTGCCCTGCCGGTGCCTGCACAGCCCCCACTCTCGCCTGGCCTGGGAGAGGCGTTGTTTATCCCCACTTCACAGATGAAAACACCGAGGCCGCAGCGGGGACGTGATGTGCCCCAGCCCCGCGTCCTGCCAGGCTCTGAGCCTCGGCCTGCCTGCGTCAAAGCCCCTGCTCGCTCCGCTGCTCAAGGCGAGTCCCCTGGGCTGACTCACACCTTTCCCGCCTCGGTGACACGTTTCCACACTCGGGGCCCATCAGCCCGCTGCCCAGGCGCCCGGTCCCAACCCGTCCATGACCCCTGCCCCATGGCTCCAGCTCCTGACCCTCGAGGCCGCGGCATCTGCCAGCGGGAAGGGGCCGCTGCCGGTGCCGGCTGCGTCGCCGGGGACAGCAGGCTTCAGGAGGCTCTCCTGTAATCTCTCTATCCACACGGCCCTCATTTTAATTTGCAAAATTGAACCCAGATCGAGAGCGGTAAAGCCAGAGGACGGTAAATATTCATGCCTCAGTGAGCGAGGGTGGCTCCATGGCCGTCGTGAGATTGGGAGAATTACCTTGGGGATTATGTATATTCATGGGCCGATCTTTATTTGCGATATAACATGACTCCCGTTGGCCTGTGTGTTACCCAGTCTACCCCAAACAGACTTTGTGCAAAGCTCCCGCCCTTAAGCTCCTGGAAGTCCTCTCGAGTGGATCAGCCTCTCCCCGCTTCCTAGGAGACAGGCGGGAATAATCGCCCCGCACCCAGCCGGGGGCGGCCACGCATCCTTCTGTGTCCGCTCCGCAGGGCGTGGTGCGGTTCTCGCGTGTAGGCTGCAGCCGAGGAGACGAGTTCTGTTCCCACGGCCGTCTCGCTGCCCCCCCACCCCCACCCCGGGCTGCAGGACCAGGCCTGGCCTGTGCTGCATGCCCCGAGCTGGGGAAGTGCTCACAGGTGACCACCCAGGGAGGCCAGTCGACGGCGGCCTGCCCCACGGGGCATCCAGCTCTGTTGGTGCAGCTGCTCGGGAGCACCCACGGGGGACCGGGCGGAGCCAGGCCTGGGCAAGGTGTCTGGCTGCTGCAGGTCTCTCCTAGGCGGCTCAGAGCCAGGCAGGGTCAGCCGGCCACGGCCCACCGCCTGCTCTCAGACATAAAGCTTTTCATGCTACGATGGCAGAGCTGAGCAGCTGCAACGGAGCCCGTGGGGCCTGGGAGCCCGACGTGGTGGCCGTCTGGCCTTCTGCAGAGACGTTTGCGGCCCCCGGTCCTTCAGCTTTGGAGGACGCGGGCCCTGGAGCCCCGTGTCGGGCTCAGCCCTGGCCTTCACGCGCTCTTGCGGCTCCATCGTCACAGCGGCCCCGATGGAGCTGGGCCGCACGTCTCCTTTCTGCTGATGGCACAGTACTAACAGTTGTCGTGTCCGCGGCCCACCTTCACCAGACCGTTCTAGCTTTTGATGCAGTGTGAATGGCTCCGCACGGATTACCTGGGGTAATCCCCCCACTGCCCGGGGAGGCAGGTGCATTTTCCATCTGAGGAAGCGGAGAGGGCAAGCCCCGTGTGCAGCGTCATGCGCCGGCTCGAGGGAGCTGCCGTGGGAAGCCTGGCCGCAGAGCCTGCGGTGCTGGGCCCTTGCCCTCAAGTGCAAGTTCATGTGGCAGCTTCACCCCCAGTGCCGCGCCAGCCTCCTCCTGTGGGCAGGACACACGGGCTCCCGTGTCCTCCGGGAGGCCTGGCCCAGAGCTTCCCCGCAGGGTCTGCATCCCAGCCCACCACTGCTGTCGGGGAGGCCTTGGGCCCCGTCTGCCCCCTCTCCACGGGGGTCGTGGTGAGACCGACGACTCCTCAGGCCTGTGTGAGGGCTGAGTGGGCTGGTGTAGGTGAGCTTGTTGGAACACTGCCCAGAGTATACAGTAGGTGCTCCCTGAACGGCAGCAGTGGCGGGGGAGGTGACGAGGTCCCCAGGCGTCTGAGCGGCTCGTTGGTTAGCACGTCAGCAGAGGGTCTGCAGACCACGAGCTGCGGGCCAGAGGCCGGAGTGGACCTAGGCCGTTGGTCTGGAGCCACGGAGAGCCGCGCTGGGCCCCCGAGGCCACGGGCGTGGAGGCGGCTGGGGTCCACCTGCCGCCGCCTTGATCACCACCTCACCTGCGCTGGGCCTCTAGTGCGTCCCAGGCTCCCCTACGCCCAGCCGGCCCCTCGATGGGACACGCCACCCGACTCGCCACCCCACCCGGGGCGCTCACGAGCTTGGCTTTCTCTGCTCCAAGTTCTAGCTTTCCGGGTTTAATCTTCGTCCATCTCACCTGCAGCCGCTGCGCTCCTCAGATAGCGTGACAGGGTCCCTCGCAGCCCCACCAGCAGGTGGGCGTGTCGGCTGTCTGCACTGGGAACCTTCCATGTCTGAGAGCCCTCTCCAGATTTCCAGGCAGACCCTAGTCAGCCCAGGGTTCACCGGTGCCTCGGGAGATCTCTCGGGTGTGGAAGAGACTCTGCCGGCCGAAGCTGAGCCTCTTCTTCGGCCCACGGCTCCCTGGGTCCTCGGCGTCCTCCCCACGGACGGCTTCTCACAGGCCAGGCTCAGCAGGGCCTAGGCGCCTTCGCACACTGCGGCCGGTTCGCCGGCTCTGGCTGGAGTTCCGAGCTTGGCCTGGTGTCAGGAGCAGGCGAGTGCCCCTGACCTTTGTCACCTGCGGCCCTGGAGCCTGCACGGCTGCCGGATGTAGTTCTCTGTGGCCGGGCGTTCTGGGTGACTGCCCCCATGGGCCAGGGACTGGCAGGCCATGGCCAGCGGTCAGTTTCCCTCAGTGGCAGTTTCCAAGAGGGCAGTTAAAGCCAAACCTTATTTTTATTTTAAAATATGGACCAAAATAAGGACCAAACGTGGACCTATTATGGCATCGAACACAAAAATTTCTATGAACCTTAAAACTTAGAAGTGGTTCTGTGCCCCCAGCAGCTGGCATCCTGTACCTGCCCCCCTCTGCCATCTCCTGGGACTGCTGGGCTCTGGAGCCCATGGGCTGGCAGGCTCCCCCGGCACTGTGAGCCCCGCAGCTTGCCCTGAGGGGCCCGGGAGGGAGAGGTTGTGCTTTCATTTCTGAGACTCCCCCGGTCTTGTCCGAGTGGGCTCATCCTTTGAAACCCCGTCGCATGCCCAGGACCCAGGCCACCGGGTTGGTTCTCCACAGCCTGAGTGTGGCCGTGTCCCTGCTTGGGACGCTTCTCCAGGCTGAGCCCCCCGGGTCAGAGCTGGCCTCCTTGGCTCACCTCCCAAGGATTCCTTACCCCCCAAAAAGCCCGAGGATGTCGTTAAAAACAATTAAAGCCCCAGTTGTATGGAAAACAGGAGAATCAGACATCATTGTAATTCAATTTAAACTTTTATGGGATGACAAATGCGTGCAGGGTGGCTGGGAGGAGGAGCATGGAGCTTCCTGGCAGGCCCCTTGTCACTTTTACGGTTTTCCATTGTTGCCTGACTGGGTGGCTAAGAACCTGGGTGAGTCTGTGAGGTCGCAGTGGAGGGGCGGGGCCTCTGGTGGGCCCCGCGGTAGGAAACCTGATCCCCCCCCTTCCGCCCCACTGGTGCCCACCACGAGACAGCAGCAGGAGGGGCCAGCAGGCAGCAGGATGGCACGGCCTGCCATGGACAGCCACCCGCCCAGCGCAGGCACCCAGAGAGCAGAGCCAGGTGGGCAGGCGCGGCGCCGGCCGTGGGGCCTGACGGCACATCGGTGCTCGCTGCATCCCCAGGACTCTGGGCAGGGCTGAGCTGGGGCGGTGCACACAGGCCCGGGGGTGACCGAGCTCCGGGCACGCAGCCTGGCCGGGCACTTGGGGGCGGGGCGGTGGCTGGAGTAGACAAACGCGCTGGCAGGCAGAGCCCCCCATCAGAGCCTGCACTCGGGTCTGGGGGTGCTTGTGGGTCCCCAGGCTTCTGAAGACAGCCTCCTCCTCTTAAGGGGCTTGTCTTGTTCCTGAGCAGGGGCCCCTGAGAGGAACGTCTCCTCGCTCTCCTCCCTGGGGGCAGCTGGCTTTGGCTGAGGCCCCCGGGGATGTCTGCATGGAGCAGAGCCCAGCGCTGGGCAGCAGCACAGCCTCTCGGGACAAGGCCAGGTGGGAGGGGCCAGGCCAGCGCTGCCAGGCCCGGTTCCTGGTGGTGCCAGTGCCCAGGGGCAGGGGCCGGGGCACCGAGCCAGGACAGGGAAGGGCCGGCCTGACCTCCTGTGATGTCACCTCCCCAGGAGCACGCCTGGGAGGCCGCTGGGCCTGGCCATCCGCTGTGGGGAGGAGCTTTGCCCCTTTGCCTCGGGGTGAAGTGGGGGCAGCAGGGACCCCCGAGGAGCCCCGTCCCGGTGGGCGCCAGCCGGGTGGCAGCCAACAGCCCGCAGTGCCGCATGGAGGCGCTTCCCGGCGCTGCTGGGGGCGAGTGGCCGTGGCGGTGGGCAGTCAGGGGCACTGAGGCAGGCGTGCGCCTCACCACGGGTCAGCATGGCGGTGCTGGGGAGCATGGGGAGGGGCGCAACAGGAAGGGCCCCCGCGGCGGCGTGCCCACGAGTGCGGGCACGGGTAAGAGAAGGAGGGACCGCGGCAGTCAGGAGGAGCAACCTGGACAGACCGTGCGGCCCGGCCGGCTGCTGTGTGAGCCTGCAGGCAGGTGTGCATGCAGAGACGTCGCCCAGCAGGAGCAGACGTCCACCCAGGGCAAGGGGACGAGTTGTCGAGTGGACCAGCGGCACGGCCCTGCCCTGGACGCTCACAGGCGCGTGCGCCTCGTGGGGTGCTCACATGGCTGTGAACGCCCGTGGTGGGACACGTGAAGACTCCGTGGAGGTTTCTGCAGGGCGGCAGGGCCACGGTCAGGCCTCGGGGCCTTCAGCCCCACACTGAGGCCAACGACGAGTGGCAACTCAGACGGGCCAGTCCCAGGAGGGAGCACAGGCCGTGGGCACCTCACTTGACCCCGCAGCTTTCTGAATGGTTCGTTCCTCTGAATACAAGTGGGTGGGGACTGACCCCCGGGACGCATCCGCTGCCCCCCAAGCCCAGGCCGCCGTCTCCCCAGCGGCGTCCCCACAGCCCAGGCTGCCCTCTGCCCAGCGGCATCCCCACGGCCCAGGCCGCCCTCTGCCCAGCGGCGTCCCCACAGCCCAGGCCGCCCTCTGCCCAGCGGCGTCCCCACGGCCCAGGCCGCCCTCTGCCCAGCGGCGTCCCAAGTTTGGCTTGTTGTGCGGTTAATGCACTGGGTGGGGATGTCTTATCTGTGCCCAGCCCAGCTCAGAGAAGAGGGAGAAATAAGAGCAGCCAAATTGAAACCTTATTAAACCAAATTGGTCAGGTCTGATGGAGCCAAACCTAGACGGATCTTTGAAAGCTGATTTCATTTTTCCCTCCGGTCTGAGCCTCTCTGGATTGCAGTAACTGATCCTGCTGTAAGCTTGTTAGTGTCAACCTTGTGCGTCTCTTCTCCTCTCCCGACTTACATTTCATTAAGCGCTGATGCAGTCTCAGGGCCCTGACCCTCGCCTTTGGCACAGCCAGGAGCTTCCAGGCTCATTAGTGGACGAAAACGGGTAACAGGTCCAATCTCATTACGGCCGGTGCCGTTATTACAGCAACCTCTGCCCGTCGGAAGCGCGGCTCAGCCCCCTTCTCTCAGCATCTGGTGATCCTGGGGGCTGTCCTCGCGTGTGGTGTGGTGGCTCTGGCTTCTCTGTGTCCTACGCTGCAGAAACAGCACTCCCAGAGAGCTGGGTCAAGGGCTGCGGTGCTCGTGGACGCTGGTGGGGCTGACGCGTGTGGGGTGACGGGAGAGGGGCTTCCAGAGGGCACAGGCCTCACCCCCAGGCCTCAATCCCAGATCTGTGAAGTGCGGTCACCGAAGCCATCTGGGTGTGGTTGGGTGAGCAGCGAGGACCAGCTTGTCACTCGACGAGTGTCCTGTGGACGCCATGTCTCTCCTCTGCCCTCGCCGCCACTGGCCGGGTGTCCGATCCTGCAGGCTGGTGCTGTGCAGGGCAGACGCACGCCTCGGGACCCCGCCTAGGCCCCCTTCCCTGCCGATGTTCAGTGGCCTTAGAAAGCGCCCCAGTCACTGTGAGCCCAGCCTTCCGCCGAGGGCCGCAGACGCCGGAAAGCACGGCGCGGAGGCTCAGAAGCCAGAGAGAGCCCCTGAGTGCGCGGGGCCAGGCCGACAGGCATCTGTCTGCTCTCCCACTAGCCCATCCCAGACCCCACCGGGCGAGGGCCTGTCCCGCTGGGGCCCTGCTGGCCAGAGCGGGGCGCTGAGGGGCTCTGAGGGGCCAGGTCTGAAGTCTACTGGGCTGGCCATCAGGAGGCACCACTGACCTCCGCTGGGGCGGGGGAGGTGGCTGGGCCCTGCCTCCAGCTTCAGAGCCTTCTTCCTGGATTCATGGTGGGGGTGTCCACCCTGCGGTCCCCGGCGCCACCCCAGGTCGGCTGGTCGGGTGGTCAGGGGACAGGCCAAGGGCCAGGCCTGCCTCGAGGTCCCGGAGCTGATCAGCCCAAGTCTCAGCCTGTTTGCCTTGTGACCTTGGAGACATCAAAAACCTCTGTTTTCTCATCCATAAAATTGAATGTAAAAATATTGACCTGCCTCGTAGGGTTTTATGGAGAGTAACTGACCCGGAGGATGGTAAAGCTTGTTTATTACTCAGAAAGGGCCACACTGCTCAGCAGGCGTGAGCTTGAGTTTGAAAAGCGTTGGCTTGTGTGATGGTATTCTCCTCCTCCTGCCAGCTCCCCTGCCCCTGCCGCCCCCGTCTCGTCTCTGGCCATCACTCGTCACACCGGTCCTTCGCATGTTGGGGCGCTTCCCCCGTGGAGGCTCAGGTGCCCCACACACGGCGCGGCAGGCACGCTGCAGGGACAGGACCCTGCGGAGGGCGGTGAGCATGCAGGGCTGGGGAGCAGGCCCGCAGCGCGGCCGGGGTGAGGGCCCCATGCGCCGGGCAGGGCTGGTGTCAGGTGACGCTCTGCGGTCACTCGGTCACCCCGCGCCACATTCCTGGAAGGCCGCGTCCCGGCGCCCGCGCGGACCGTGCGGGGTGCCTCTCTCTGATTGATTTTGACGGTGGCTTTTGACACCGCTCCTCTCACTTTCTCTGCCCCCTGACCTCCTGGTTAGGTGGTTAATGGTCTTTAAACAAACACTGGGGTTTCAGGCTCCACTGGGAAGGACCAGGCTCCTTCCGCCCAGCCCCTCTCCACGGGGAGGAAACGGGGGTTCCACACCCCGACCTCGTAGACTGGGCGCCCGCAACCTAGCAGCCGGCGCTGCCTTCAGTCAAGGGTGTCGGCGGGGGGCCGGCGCTGCCTTCCGTCGAGGGTGTCCGTGGCGGGTTTCTGCTCCTGTGTTGCTCTAAGCAGAGGTCCTCTGATGGTCTTGTCACCCCGATGTCGGTCTCTGCACACGTGTTGCTCGCGCTGTGTATGTTTGTGGGGCCTTTTCTGCGCCTGCTCCTAATTTAGCCGCCTTGGGCACAGAAGTGTGCTGCTGGGGTGGGCGTGTGAAGGTTTGGGAACAAATAAGATCTGTCTCCCCTGGTGGCTTCCAGCTGCGCCCCACTCCTCACCACCGCTGCAGCCCCCCACCGCCTCCACACCTCCAGGCACCCTGGTTGTGAGTGGACTTTCCCTGGCCCCCGCACAGCTGGCTGTTGTGATCAGGGTGTCAGCTCAGACACAGCCTCCGCAGAGGTCTTCCCTGACCTCTGCCCCAACACAGCCAGACTCCCCCAGCCCCCAGCCGGGGCCCCAGCATCATGCTGAGGTGTCTCCTCTAAGCAGGGCATGAACGATGCGCAGACTGTGGGCGTGTCAGTCACACGTACCTCCACACGCAGCCCCGTGCGTCTGTTCCACTCATGCTAATGGGCGTCCTGCGGAAGTGCCTGCAGGGCTGTTTCTGGATGCTGCGTTCTTTGTGGACACAGCTGGCCCTGTCCCCACACCTGGAACAGCGCCTGGCATGCAGCGGCCCCGGGGCCCGTGTGTCTGGCTCTGCCCGGCGACGCCCGCAGGCTGGCAGCGGGCGGGTCTGAGCGGGCAGGGGCAGCACAGCAGGCAGCGTGGCCGGGAGGCGCTGGGGCAGTGCTCTGCCCACGGGGGTCTGGGCAGCCGTGTTTGTCCTGCACTTTCGAGGCAGCCAGGCAAGGCCAGGCAGGCGGGGCATGATGGGAAAGCAAGGCTAGGCTGAGGGCTGGGGAAGAAAGTGCAGGATGGAGCCTGGGTGGGAGGGGGCCGAGAGGGGCCCGTGGTGCAGTGGTCAGGCTGCAGTGACCACCGCCCACAGCCAGGCCCGGGCGCCCCATGGACCTGCTCTGTGCAGGGGCATCTGATCGGGAACCCGTGGCCGCTGGCAGCCCTGGGACGCAGACCTCTCCGCCTGGGCCCCCGCCCCCAGGTGCAGACCCTGAGCCCGCTCTCTTGTTCCGCCCAGGTGGTGAGGAAAGTGAAGTCCATGCAGGTGTTCCACACGCCCGTCGGCTCCGCTGTGCAGGGGGACCGGCTTGCCATCTGTGTCACGCAGTTTGACCCGAAGCTGCTGGAGCGCGGCCTGGTGTGCGCCCCCGAGTCCCTGCACACGGTCCACGCGGCCCTCATCTCCGTGGAGAAGATCCCCTACTTCCGGGGGCCCCTGCAGACCAAGGCCAAGTTCCACATCACCGTGGGCCACGAGACGGTCATGGGCCGGGTGATGTTCTTCAGCCCCGCCCCCGACAGCCTCGACCGCGAGCCCGTGCTGGACTCCTTCGACTTCTCCCGCGAGTACCTCTTCCAGGAGCAGTACCTGTGCCCGGGCCCGGACCCGGCCGCGGCCGACGCGGCTGAGGCTGATGAGAAGGTGGGCCAGGCCTCGGCAGGCCGCTGCCCCCGGCAACAGTGGGCCCTGGTGGAGTTTGAGAAGCCCGTCACCTGCCCGCGGCTGTGCCTGGTGATCGGCTCCAGGCTGGACGCCGACATCCATGCCAACACGTGCCGGCTGGCCTTCCACGGCGTCCTGCTGCACGGGCTGGAAGACAGAAACTACACGGAGAGCACCCTGCCTGCGCTGCGGGTGTACAAGCTGAAGCAGAAGCACGGCGTCGTGGAGCGGGTGAGCATGCCTTCCTGCCTGCAGTCCTCAGATGGGAGCTGCGTCCACATCCTCTGGCTCGGCCGGTCAGAGCCAGGCCAGCACACGAGCGGGCCCTGCAGCTGCCTGGCCCAGCTGGTCAGCGCGGGCGGGCGGCTCCTTGGGCGGCCCCCGACCGTCAGCTGTCCCCGCAGCCCCACCTGGGAGCCCCCACCCGCTGGGCCCTGAGCGGACGTGCGTGCGGTCCTCCCTGTCCCTGTGGCTCCCTAGCGTCGAGTCCGGGGGTCAGGGATGGAGGTGGTGGTCCTGGGACCGACCGGTGTCCGCAGGCTCAGAGCCGCCCGCTGAGAAGCCAGCGCCAGGAACTCGGACACCCGTGGGGCCTGCCTGAGGCCCCACAGGCGCCGCGGTCCTGACCCCCAAGCGGTGGAGCAGGGTTGGCCATCCTGGTGCAGCTCTGAGTGTGTGTAGATGTGGGTGACGGGCGGGGTGTGCAGGGACTGCGGGTGGGTATGCAGGGCCCTGGAGCCCATGACTGCAGGCCGCGTGGCCTCGCCTCTGACCCCCTGTGCCTCGTCCTCTGCTGGCCCCCTGCCCTGACCCCCAGGGGCCTCTGCGCACACTGCCCTGGGTGCTCCACGCTGGAAGGCGTGGTGTTATCTTCACCCTGGCCGCCTGCAGATGAGTTTCAGTGAGAGTTGGCACACCCACGAGTTGGCGAGTCTCTTTCCCTCAGTTCCCTTGCTGGAGAAGCAGGGGCTGTGCACCCCAGCCCTCAGGGCCGCAGGCAGGGGGGCCGCCGTGTGGGCAGGGCCGGCCCCAAGCGCCAGGCCCCGTCTGCTCTCCTGGACTTCCCTCCTGGCGCAGTTGCCTGGGTCCCCAGCTGGCACCTCTCTCTCTGCCGTGCTGGGGTCAGCCTGGGTGTGCCGGCCCCCCTGGGCCTGGCCCCCACTGGCGCCGGACGGGCAGGGCCTGCGGGCTGGGCAGAGGAGCCTGTGGCATCGGCCCAACCAAATGTGGACGCGCAGACGCCACCGGGCACGCTGGCCGGCTTTGAAGTCTAGGCGGCTCTGCCGCGGCTCCTGGCTCGCCCCGCTCCAGTGCTGATGGGTCACTAATTGTGCCCGGGGCCCCGGGGAGCACGCCAGCCCGGGCGCAGGCGGCCTGAGACTGCCTCCGGCCAGCGCGGGCTCTTGGCTGTCCGGCAGCGCTGCCCGCGGTCCCCCGGGCCCCACCCGGACTCAGGCCACTCAGGGAAATCGAGACTCTTCTGGAGCCGCAGCCGAGCAGACCCTGCCTTGGGGAGATCAGATGGCCGCCCGCGAGTGCTGGCCCCGCCCAGCACCCAGGTCTCTCCTGCCTTCCCCACGGAATCTGATAGCCCGTGCCTGTTGGCCCCCCTTTGAAAATGGCTTTTTCTGTATAGACAGAGGGCCAGGGCGGCTGGCCATGGTGGAAAGTGCTGGGTCTGGATCCGATGCCCCGAGCAGGTGCTGGCCTGGCCCAGCTGTGGACCAGTCCCCCCGCCCCCAGCCCAGAAGCTGTGGGCTCTCTAATGGAGCTGGTGGAAAGCCGGTGAGGCCATGCGTGGGAGGGCCTGGCCCGTGTGAGGTGCCCGCAGTGCCCACCCACCATTCATCCCGGAACACGGTGCTTTGGTGCCCCTTCATTGGCACCAGAGGAGCTTCGCCCACGTTGGCACCCAGGGATGGGGACAGTCAGGGAGGCAGGGGCCGTGAGTCAGGGCCGTGGACACCGGGCCTGTCCCTGCGGGTCGGCGCCCTGGGTGCTGGTCAGGCCTTGGTCTTGAGGAGTGGGCCTGGGCGCCCTGTTAGTGGGCGTTCGGGCTGGAGCCAAGCCCCGAGGCCTCTGGAAGTTGCCCGACAGAGTGAGGTGACTTGCGGGCCAGTCTCCACCCCTGGGTTTGCCCAGGGGGCTTACGTGGGGTCAGTCACCCCCAGAGACCGTGTGTCTTCCTTACAACCACCTTGCAGGTGACACGCGTGTCCTGTGCCCCCAGGATGGGGTGCTGAGACTGGGGAGGGGCCAGGCCGCCCCGCCCAGCGCTGGGGGAGGCGCAGTTGTGGCAGCGTGCTCCTTAAGCCAGAAAGGACGAGCCTGGATGCCTTCGTCTGGGGACCTGGGTGTTGCCGGTCCTGGCGGCTTCGAGGGCCCACTGGCGGCAGAGGTCTCCCCCGGGGGCCCTCCCAGTGCACGTTCTCTGCGGGCTGGGCGCCTCGCCCTCCTGGCCCCAGGCGCCCGCGCCCGCAGCCCCCGCTTCCCCCAGCTTCAGCTTCTGCCGGCCGAGGTCTTGGCCCCTGGGCGGTTGTCTTGCTCCTAGGTCTCCCTTTTTCTCACTGACACCAGCACTCCCTCCTGACAGTAGCCCTTCTGGAAGAAGCCCCCGAGGCTCAGCAAAGCCTCGGGCACAGGCTGCAGGGCCGGGGGAGGCGGACCAGGCCCCCTTCCAGTGGCACCCCTGTCCCGGCGCCCGTCCTCCGGTTGGAGTTAGGACAGTCGCCTCAGGACTTGGGCAAGTCCCAAGCCGCGCCGCGGAGCCAGCCGGAGACAGACACATGTGTGACGACGTAACTAGGTGCGCCGCCGGCCGAGTCCCACTCGGGGGCCGGGGCGGAGGGGCTGCACCGGGCGGACCCCATGCAAGGCTCACGGCACTCGAGGACTGGCCCATGGCCATGGGGCCGGCCGGCCAGGTGGGTCCTTCGTGGACGCCGCGGCCCCTCGGCCCATCTCACTGCCCAAGCTCAGCGCGGTCCACGCCCGACGTCCCGGGGTGGGCTCATGGGGAAGCCGGCCTCCCCGTGGGACGTGCTGGTGTCTGATCCCCGAGGGCTCTGCTGAGGCTGGGAGCCTGTGGAGACAAGCCTGAGCGCCGCCCGCAGGAGGCCTCGCCCTCTGACCCCAGGGGTCACTGAACGCCAGCCCCGCGGCAGAGGTTTGCGGGGACCCACGGCCGCACCCGTCACTGCTGGAGTCTGTGTTCCGGGTGTAGGGGGCGCCCTGGCCCCTCCTGGCTCCCCGGCGGGCGTCTGTCCCCGCTGTCCCCCCGCTCCCACATTGGCAAGCGACTCGGACCCTGTCCCTGAGCTCGGGAAAACCCTTGCAGACAAGGGCCTGCGGGTCCGTGGGGCTCTGTGGGCCTCGCTGCTCCGGCCAGCGGCCTCAGCAGTGATGCCGAGCTCGGGACTGGCTCCCAGGGCGGGGGACGCCCACGGCTGGTCCAGACCCATGGGTCCATTTGGCTGTCGTCCTGGCCCTGCTGGCTGACCGGGCCCCCCACAAGGCTGGGACAGGGCTTCCGCGGGGGTGCAGCTGGGGGCCTGTGGAGGTGACAGGCACCCTCGCCCTCTGAGGCTGGTGACGCCTGCTCACCTGGACTCCCCGGTTCTGGGGCTCAGAGCAGCTGCTCCATGCAGTCCACATGCAGCAGGCCCGGGGCACCCTCACACAGCCTTGCTGGCTGCCACGCAGAGGGCAGGGCCATGCCTGCGAGTGTGGAGGGCACGGAGCAGTTCCCACGGGGGCGAGGCTGACGGCTCTCCGCGTGGCCTGTGTCCCGTCTGCCCGTCACCGGGAGGGGGTGCGCACGTGCCTGGTATCTGGCTGATGAATCTAGGCAGGGAGGGTGTGTTTTTTGCAAGGTTTTCAGGGTAAGTGGGGCAGTTTCTGCTCTTCAGAGCAACCCATCCGGGTCCTTGGCCAAACATCTTGGCCTCGTGGGCAGAAGTGCGATGTTCCTGAGCCTGGCTTGCGGGGACCCAGGAGGAGGTCCCCGCTGACTGCACGCCTGCCTCCGCATGCTGCCCAGGCAGTGCCCAGGGCCCGGAGAGCAGGAGGAGGCCTCCCTGGCACTCTGAGGCCTGGTAGAGCTGGTGCTTACACACACGCGTGCACAGCCCCTTTGCCCGCTCTCTGCAGAGGCCGTGGAGTGGGGCTGGCAGGGGGCCTGGGTGTGGGAGGTTGCCGAAGTGCGGGCGGGGCGGGCTTGGGAGTGGACGCACCCCCTCGGCCTTCCTGAAGAGCTGTCGGCTCCAGGGCCGGCGGGCGGGATGGCTGTGGGCTCCCGTCACCTCTGTGTATCCCTGCGGGTGGTGGATAGGAGGGCTGGTCATCAGCAGTGACGCGGGCTGACCGCCCGTGCGTGTGGCAGCCAGCCTTCCCCCAGCGCTGACGCTGTCCCCGGGCGGGTGGGCACAGGTGCTGGACGACCACAGCGTGATTGGCCGCTCGCTGTTCAAGAAGGAAACCAACATCCAGCTGTTCGTGGGGCTCAGGGTGCAGCTGTCCACCGGCGAGCTGGGGGTCATCGACAGCGCCTTCGGACAGAGCGGCAAGTTCAAGGTCTACGTCCCTGGTGAGTGCAGCGGTTTCCTCCTGCTCGCGGGAGCTGTCCCCTGCCAGCCTCTGCCCCCACTGCCCTGTGCCCAAGAGCCAGCGGGTCCCGGAGACGGCAGCTGTGGGCACCGCGTCTGGGCTGAGCGTGCGGGGCATGGAACCGCTCAGACTGGCAGCTCGGGGGGCACGCAGCTGCCTGGGGTTGGAGTTGCCGCCCCGTTCCTGCCTCCCGCTGGCTCTGAGGCGGGCCTGGTCCCCGTGGGGCTGCAGCGTGCGCCTGCTGCCTGGGGTCCTGCTTCGCCAGCCGGTGGCCACGGTCGCGGCAGCTACAGCGGAGGATGGGCCTCCCGCGGCTCTGCAGGCCGGGAAGGAGGCCAGGGAGTCCTCTGGGTGTCCCGCCCCACCCCAGGCGTGCTGGCCCTCTCACCTGGGACCGCACGGCCCACGGGGCCAGGCCGGATATCAGAGGCCGAGCTGCAGGTGAGAGCGAGAGGCAGGGACTGCAGTGGCCAAGGAACTCAGGCCCGGGAGTCAGGCTTCATCTGATGCACTTTATGTAGAATTTCCTGATGAAAACCTAGAACAGTCTGAACTACAGGAAGCCTGTCCCTGGGCTGTGTTTGTCCATCACAACCCGTGACTCCTACTTGAGCCTCAGGACGGACGTGGGGGCGTCAGGGTCACGCGTCCACACTGAGCTGTAGTATGGGACCAGCGCCTTGTGGAGCCGTGGACACTGCCCTCCGAGACCTCAAAGCTGGACAGGCTCGCGGGATGGCCCCTCCCCATGACACCCGAGGAGCTTCCCCCAAAGTCTGGGGCCTCAAGGTTGAATGGCCCGCGTTGACAAAACTGCCCCTTCCAAAGGGCCGCCTCTGTCTAGAAGGCCCAGAAGGTCGAGGCCCTCCCTGCGAGACAGCTTGGGGACCCGCTGGGTGGAGGGTGGAGAGGGTGGGGGACATGGCCGGTGGTGACGAGGGTCCCCCCGGTCCACCTCCGCGTTGCTGGCACCCAGTAACCCTCCCCGCATTCCAGGTCGTGCCTCCAAGGGACCCGGAGCCTGGCCGTGGGGCAGCGCCCGGGGGTGGCCGCCACGGGTGCAGGGGTCCCGGAGCACCACAGGGCCAGCCCAGGGTCAGGGGCAGGGCTCGACTGGATGCACAGGTCTAAGCATCCCACGGATGACGGTCTGAGAAGGCAGAGGGACGGGGGAAGGCGTAGGCCGCCGCGGCACAGATGAGCACGCACAGGAGAAGTGGAAACTCACGTTGGTGTCGGGGGCGGGCCTGGCGTCCTGGTCTTGGTGTGGTCGTGGCCCCCCAGGCTTCACACAACAGCCTTTGGGCTGCGCCGGCCCTCTAAGGTCGAAATGAAACTGTTGTCTTTCCTGTAAGATGTGCCCTCCACACGCACACCACCCCAGACACCGAGTCCCACCCGTGTACGCTGCCTGGAACGGATTCTCGGGCACCCTCAGGAACCTGTGCTTGGGACACCCCCTTAGGGGCGCCCGCCCCCGGGGCCACGCCAGCCTTCCCTGAGACACCATGGGCTGTGCTTGGGACACCCCCTTAGGGGCGCCCGCCCCCGGGGCCACGCCAGCCTTTCCTGAGACACCGTGGGCTGTGCTTGGGACACCCCCTGAGGGGCGCCCGCCCCCGGGGCCACGCCAGTCTTTCCTGAGACACCGTGGGCTGTGCTTGGGACACCCCCTGAGGGGCGCCCGCCCCCGGGGCCACGCCAGCCTTTTCTGAGACACCGTGGGCTAGGCGTGTGCAGGCTCTGCAGCCCTGCTTGCCCAGGAGGCAGGAACAGGGCTCCTGCAGAGAGCAAGGGCCTGCAGTCTACCAGACCCGCCTGAAATCCTGGCTGGAATTTTATCCTCCTGAGCCTCAGTTTCCTCATCTGTAAGATGGGTCTTTTGTGAGGGCTTTTTTCTTCCCAACTTTTTAAAATAACTTGATCCATAGGGAAAAGCGGAAAGAAAAGTGTACTGAACACTCATGTTCCTCAGATTTCACACCTGTTGGCACCGCGTCACGCTTGCTGTGCATGTGCTGAGCCGTGCAGAGGAGGCACAGCAACCCCCGCGTGCCCGCTCACACCCCTGAGGACGGCGTCTCCCCACAGCCACCCTCACCTGGAAGGGCCCTTCCGGGGAGGAGGACCCAGCAGGACCGGGCCCAGCCCCGAGCATCACGTCCCCGGAGGAGCCCCGCACGGGGCCGTGGCCGGAGCAGGCAGGGGCAGCGTGGCTGACATCTGACATCACCTTTGAAAGGACTCGGAACATGAAGTTGCACGTAGCACATGCTCCCGACCGCGTGAAAGGGAAGTCTTGCAGAGAAAAGAAAGAAAAAGTGAGTGAGAGCGTGGCACTGGCAGGCTGCGCGAGGCTTCTGTCCTCTTTAGCTTTCTCCAGCACGCGGTCTTCACTGAACGGGCCTGGCGGGTGCGTCCACGACTCTGGGCCGAAGACATGGAGACCAGCTCAGACCCCTGCACTGAGCCTGGACCTGGGCCGTCCTCAGCCACAGCTCTAGGGTCACGGGGGCCCCAAAGTCACGGGAGGCAGCCCCTGCCGCCCCCAGGCCCCACCATCTAGAGGCCAGGGAGGCAGTGAGGTTCACGGGCTCCTCCTGCCTGGAAGGATGAGTCACCCTTCGCTGGACTGCAGACGGCCTGGACCCGAGGGCAGGGCCCATGTGGGCCCCGAGCCCCAGCTCTGGGGCCGCGCTGTCAGGGAAGGCAGGCGGGCTGCCCCTGGACGGTGGGTGGCGCAGGGGGCTGGGGGCTCGGTGAGAGCCTTGGGAGGGAAGTGGGCTCACTCCAGGGGGGCCCCTGTGCGTGTTTGAGCAGAGGTGGTCAGGGTCTGTGGTGTGTGGGGGTGGTGCTGCAGGGAGCCTGCACACTCCTCGGGGAGCCTCACCTGGGCCCAAAGTAGCTGCGTCAAGGCAGCAATCCTGAGGTGCGGGGACCCCCCAGGAGGATCCCCGGGCGGTCAGCAGCCTCCCACCGGGTCCTGTCCCCAGCCGGCCGAGGACACTCCATAAAGCAGCTTGGCAGAGAGAAAGGAGGGCTGCAGAGAAGTGAGGGCGAGAGCTGAGGCTTCAGAAAATCCCTGTAAAGTGAAAACAAACCGTCCGTCTCTCCCTGGCGTCTCACCAGACAGGCCTGTGGGGACGGCCGTGCAGAGGCCTGGTCCCGAGCCGGCCCCACGCCGCCCTCTCCGGAGCATCCTGACCGGGGGGGACGTGTCACTGAGCGCTGGGAGCCCTTGGGGTGCGTCTTCCCCCCAGAAGAATGGCCCGCCTCGTCCCTCTTTGGCCAGTGAAGCACTTCTAAGCGATTGTAAAAATTATATGAACCCCATCGAAGAACTGTTACAACAATGTTTATACCCAGTATTTGAAACAAAGACAATGATATTATAAATAATTGTAGATGATGAAGATAGGCAAGAAAAAATAACATCATTAAAAGAATTTTACAAGACGGACCGTTCACAGAGATGGATGGAGTAACACAATACAGTAAAAATATCTGCAGTAACATGAACACGGCCCCGCGGACAGAAACCATCTGCTGGCCCCTCACCCGGCCGGGCCCCCGGTCATCCCCGCGGGCCGCGCCAGGGTTCCCTGTGCCCCGGGGGCCTATGCCCAGCAGGCCAGGGCCGCTTGGGAGGCCATCCAGCAGCGCGAGAGCCGGGGCTGAGGGCTGTCCTCTCCCGGTCCTGCCACCGGCCAAGGCCAGCCCGTCCGTGTACCCACGGCACCCGATGCTTCCTCGATGCAGAGCTGTGTCTCTGGGGTCGGGAGCGAGTCCATGGCCTCTGGGTGCCTCAGGCAGTGTGCGGTAGCAGAGCCGCAGGCCCGGGCAGCAGCCCGCTCCCTCCTCGTCCACAGTGGACAGACAGCCCCCAGCAGAGCCGCAGGCCCGGGCGGCAGCCCGCTCCCTCCTCGTCCACAGCGGGCGGACGGCCCCCAGCAGAGCGCAGGCCCGGGCGGCAGCCCACTCCCTCCTCGTCCACAGCGGACGGACGGCCCCCAGCAGAGCGCAGCCCTGCACCCCTTTCGCCTTTAACCAATGTTTGATGTTCTTAAAAAAAAGGTTTTTTTTAACCGTGGAAAAACTTTGGCCACAGAGAAGAGACTCCCCCGAAACCAGCGAGATGCTTGAGCCCTGCCCCCGCCCCGACCGGGAGCCCCCCCCCCGCCATGCGCCCCTGTGCCGCCTCCGGTGGCCGTGCCCCTGGCACAGGCAGCATTGCCAAGGTTTCTGTGGCTCCGGCCTGGGCCTCGCGGGTGGGACCCACATGATGCTGCATCCCCGGGGGGTGCTCGCCAACCCGCCCGCCCGCCACCCATCTGAGCACAGGTGGGCGTTTCCCGGGGGGCCCTGCGGCCAGCTGGCCTGGTCCCCACCTCGTGGAGGATGCGGTTGGTGGGCTCTGGAGCCGCGCAGCTCAGCCCTAAGTGTCAGGCTCTGCGGAAAGACCAGGGCAAGGGGCAAAGGGACACCCCAGCGTTCAAGCGGAGACTGGGCTGCTGTTAGCTGTGCCCCATCTCTGCCGCCAGCCCCTTCCTGTCTATAACGGGGCTCAGAGCACCTTGGATCCTGGGGTGGGAGGAATGCGGGGCTCTCGTGGGGAAGCGCCGTCTCCACGCGAGCCGGCCCGTGATTCAGGGGTCAGCTCCAAGCAGAGGGGTCAGCGGGGCCTCGGTCCAAGAGCTCAGGATGGAGCTGCCACCAGAGCTGGGTGCGGCTGCTGTGGGCACCCCTAGCCACATCTCCTAAGGCCCGGCCCTGCACCCATCTCTTCCCCTGACCAGGCTCCTGGCCCCCGCTTCCCGGACCTGAAGAACAAGCCTGGCAGCCTTTGGCCTCCTGGTGGCCCTGGGCTGACCTTGAGGGAACCGTCCTCCCCACAGCCCACTGTGGGTCTGGGCCTTGCCTGCCAAGGGCAGAGCCTGCAGCCACCGGCGAGCCCACGGCTCTGGAGGAGGGCGCAAGCCTGACCGCTGCCCAGACCCTGGCTCAGGGCCCCTCCCCGCAGCCCCAGGCCCAGCGGAGCCCCAGCCGGCAGGAGCGGTGCGGGCTGCAGCACCAGGTGTGTCTGAGCCTGTGCGTCGCCCGTGTGTGCCCGTGTGAGTCCACGCTCCTGTGTGTGTCTGTGCCCGTGAGTGTGAGTCTGCCCTTGTGAGTGTGAGTCTGTGCCCATGTGAGTGTGTCTGTGCCCGTGAGTGTGAGTCTGTGCCCGTGTGAGTGTGTCTGTGCCCGTGAGTGTGAGTCTGCCCATGTGAGTGTGAGTCTGTGCCCGTGTGAGTGTGTCTGTGCCTGTGAGTGTGAGTCTGCCCTTGTGAGTGTGAGTCTGTGCCCGTGTGTGTGTGTCTGTGCCCGTGAGTGTGAGTCTGTGCCCGTGTGAGTGTGTCTGTGCCCGTGAGTGTGAGTCTGCCCATGTGAGTGTGAGTCTACCCATGTGAGTGTGTCTGTGCCCGTGAGTGCACTCGTGTGGTGGTGTTTTTTCATAGAAGGGGGGTGACTGAGAGGCCAGCTTCCTGACAGGGCAGTTGTAAAACATTCATAAAACTTTTATTGGACTTGCCACCCTTCCAGATAAATATTTTTCGATTTTATGGGCTTGTTTTAGGGCCCTAAGCTTAATCGTGGCTTTGTAGCTGCTTTAAAAAAAATTTAATTATTGTTTTGGCAAAGGGAGCCCCCGCCCCCACCCCAGCAAAGGCGGCAGCTCTCTGAGCTCACGAATTCCTGCCTGTCAACTCTTGCCCTCTCCCTGCGTGCCCTCGCGGCGTGCCGGGGTGAGCCTGGACGCGGAGGACAGCGGGAGACGAAGACTCACTCCAGTCCCCACTGCCGCCCCGGCCTTGTGGGAGGGCGGGCGGTCCGGCCCACGGGAGGACGGGCTCGGGGTCCCGCTGGGCACCTGCCGCCCCCGTGGAGCCGCCTGCCGGGCTCACACGTGTGGGTTTGCACAGCCCCTGGCTCCTTCCTGCCCCTCGCGGGCCGAGCTGTGCCCCATTGCCCCCCAGAGCTCAGAGTGCTGCCGAGCGCTGTGCGGCAGCTCCGTCCTCCCCACGGTGGCGATAGGCGTGTGCCCTAGAGGGGTCCACACACGCTGTGTGCATGCCAAGGGCAGAGCCCGGCTCCGTATGCGGTCACGCGTGCCCGGTGGGCCCCAGCGGGGCTGATGGGGTGTGCCCGTCCATACTCCATGCTTTGTGCTGGACGCGGCCCTGAGTGCTCTGTGTCCCGTGAGCTCCCGTGGGCCTCGTAGTTCAGAGATGCCGTGGAGGCTGTCTCGTGCTTCCGGGCCGCCATTTTTCCTTCCTGTCTCTGCTGAGGACACGAGCCCCAGGAAGGAGCCCCAGATGCCTGTGTCTGTGCACAGACGGGGCCACTGCGCCCGCGCAGGCTGGGGGCCTTCTTGGAGGCGGTGGCACCGCGCTTCGCTTGAAGGGGGCGGGGGGCGGCCTGGGGAGGGCTGTCCCAGGCGGAAGCGCCCAGAATACGGGGGTCGAGGGGACGCTGGGTGTGGCGTGGGCCACCTTCTGGGGGCAGGATTGGAGGTGACTGAGGGTCCTGGCTCCAGGAGGAAGGGCTGACCCAGGCTGGGGGGGCGGAGAGAGGGACAAAGATCAGGCCAGATGCGGTGGCTGAGCAGGTGACGTGAGGGCGGGGGAGCCAGGACGCGCTGACGGCCAGGCGTCACTGCGCCGTGCCAGGCGCCCGGGGTCAGGGACCCTCGCGGCCACAAGGCCGATGGCTGTCAGAGCCATGCCGTGGGGACGCAGTGACCGTGCCACCAGCCTTGGAGGGCACGCTGGGGCGCCCCCAACACCTGCCTCCCCTGGGCCTGCGAGAGCCAGCCACGGAGGGTGGACCCCAGAGCCCCTGTGTCTGGGCAGGAGTGTGGAGGGACCCAGCTGTCACCCCCGAGCCCCTGTGGCAGTCCGGACTGCAGCCCACCTGCCCGCGTTGGAGCCGAGGCCGATACGTGATCAGACCGCCACCCTTGGGCCCTGGAGCCGACCGCCCCAGCCTCTGTTGCCCCTTCGTTACCCCGGATGAGGCTTTTTCCCGACTCGTAAAAATGACAGTTTTAATACGTGGAATTTTTTTTTTTTTTTTTTAAGAAAACCAATATGAAGAAGACTTTTATTGTCAATAAGCTCTACCTTTTAAACCAGTTATCATAGTTTCTGCTTTAGGTATTTTAATTGAAGATTAACTGCCGTTAGAGAGTGTATGCATTTAGGGAGGGAGTGAGTGTCTGGAGGATTCAGATTCAGCTTTCTTGCCGATGGGGACTGTGTCGGTGGGGCCACCGGGTCCCAGGCCCGCACCCACCAGCCTCGGGGGGCTGTGGGTGGAGGAGGCCCCGCAGGAGGGTCAGTGACCAGCGTGGGCTCCTGGAGGCAGGGCCGGCGGGTGTGTACCCCTAGCTGGCTCGTCCCGACCCAGGAGCCCCCCACTCAGAGCCGGGGGGAGGCCAGCGCGTGGCCGCCAGGAGCTGCCCAGGCCTCCGCAGCAGTGGCCCTGCCTCCGGGGCCTGCTGTTGGAGGCGTGTGTGCACAGCGTGTGCGCGTGTGTGTTCTCTGCAGACCAGCCTGCTCTAGGACTTGTGTGTGTGTCGGCGGGGTGGGGGTGCTGGGCGGGGGTAAGAGGGGCTGTGCAGGGTGGGGGGCGAGGAGGAGGCCTGGCAGGAGTGAAGCCGTGGGTGCGGGCACACAGGTGTGTAGGAGACGCTGGCAAGGCCGGGCTGGAGAGCTTGGACGCCGGCCCAAGGAGCGGCTGAGGATTGCTGAGAGGGGCGCGTGGGTCTTTGTTCTGGAAGGATCTTTGGCTGCCGACCCATGGGCAGATCAGAGAGGGAGCTGGCCCGAGAGCCTGGAGGCTCCTGCCAGGAGGCTGGTCCCAGGCCTGCTCTGCCCGCACTGGGGCACCCACCACCGCTGCAGGGTCGAGGCCCGCCGGGGGTTCCAGGCCGAAGCCCGGGAACAGCCCTGTCACGCCTGCCCTGGCCAAGAGCAGCGGGAGCCGACGCTGGTGCTGCGGGGTCCCCGGGCGCCCAGCAGCCCCGCACCGGCTGTGCCCCCGTTGCACGCGACCTCGGGTGCCTCTGCCCAGGCCACCCCCGCGACCCACCCTCTGTCTGATGCTCGCAGCCAAGTCATTTCCTACTTCAGAATGGTTTTCTTTTTCACCTTAAAACAAAGTCCTTCCTTCCGCACGGCACCCTGCTTTCCCTCCCCACACACCCCTGGTCGCCAAAGCCTTAGCTACATTGTAATTTCAATTTACACAGTGTGGGGAAGATTTCTGCAAAGGGTCCTTTTTTGTTTTTGAAGAATTCATCATTGCTGCTAAGAAGCTTAATATAAATTAAAGGAGGAATTAGGCAACATTAAGACATCAAAATAGGGGTGCAGACGCCCACTGCCTCGCCTCCGCCCATTAAAGGGCCGTGAGGACCCATGGAGCGCGGGAGCCTCAGACGGGCCCGTTGCCGCTGCCGCCTCTCAGATTCCCTTTGTTGTAGGGACGGCGGAGCACACGTCTGATAAAAGCCTAATCACCTTATCTTTTTAAAGCAAATTGCATCTTTGTTTACATACGGGGTCCATAGCAGGACGGGGAAGGAGGGAAACTGGGCCCCCTCTGCCCAGCCCGCCAAGCTCGAGGCTGGGAGCATGTGAGCAGCCTGGCCTCCTGGAGGAGGCGTTCCATCCAAAGTCACCATCCCCCGAGTTCGGCAGGAGTGGAGTCAGGGTGCCAGTCCTCAGGCGGCCCTGCCCGCCCGCCCAGCGCCGAGCTCGCTCCTCCCATGCTCCACCACCCATCTGGCTGCCCGTCCTCCTTGGCCCCGGCCAGCCTGGGCCCAGTCTAAGCTGCCTCAGCCACATCCGCCCCGTTCTGAGTGGGGCTCTGGCTGAACTCACGGTCCCCGTGTCCCTCTGAGCTCCCCAGCCCCCGTCACCCCACGATGCGACTTCCACAAAGCGACCCCCACCCCCGGCCTGCCACAGCGTCTCAGCTCTGCCCAGAGCTGCTTGCCCCGGGAATGGCTGGACTTGGGCCGGCCAAGGGGGGCCACTGCGGGGGCCGTTGACCCGAGCCTTTTGCAGGGCTCCGTTCCCACTGGAGGGTGCGGGCCGCCCACCCGCGTGGAGGCCCCTCGCCCAGGCTGGCCCCTGACATGAAAGCCACGCCAGCAGCTGGAGGCAGTTTGGCGGCTTTGATGGCCGTGTCGGGGCGGCACCCGCGGCCCGGCCTTGGGAAACAGCACGGCTACATTCTTCCCTGATTACTGAGCCCGGCCTGGCCAGCGGCCTCCAGCCCATTGTGCCTTTGTGTGGGGCTGGCGCTCGGTGAGAAAGGCCAGCCCGGCCCTGGGAGAGTGTCCCCAGGGGGAGCCGCGGGGAGCAGCGTCGCCCCCAGGGTCACGCCCACCGCCCCCAGGCCACTGGACGGGGGTGGGGCAGGCCGCTGGGCTCCGAGAGTCCCCAGGTTTAGGGAGAAGGGGCAGAGATGCCTGAGCCTGGGTTCAGGCGCTACAAGAGCCTGGAGCCTGGCGGCCCACCCTCCTGCCCCTGCCAGCCGGGTCACGGGCGGGCCACTTGCCCAGTAGGTGGCGTTTCCCGCTGGGTGGCCCCCGGTCTGTTGCCCTGAGCACCCAGGCGGGACCTCACCCACCCTCTGGTTTCATCCGACACACCCTCCTGCACCCACAGGCCAGACCCCCGTCCCCGCCCTCGCCCCTGACCGGCCGCTGGGGAGCTCCTGCCCGGGGGGTTCCGGGAGGCCCCAGCAGCCTGGCTGGGACGGTGGCTGAGGAGGAGTCAGCAGAGAGGGCAGGGCACGTGGCCAGACGCGGCGCCCTTGGTGTCGTGGCCGCGGGGCCACACTCAGGACCCAAGATGTGAAGGAGGGGAGAGGCGCCGTCACCCGCACAGAGGTCCACATGGCGGCCCCCGGTCAGCAGTCGCCCAGGGCAGTGGCCCCGGGGTGGCAGGCGGTGGGAAGGGCCACCAGAATTCAGCCTTGGCGGCTGAGACGCTCCCTGTCTGCCCGCGAGCCCGACTCGGGGGGCACCTTGCGGACACGGAGCCCGCGGTCCCCCCAGAGCCTTGGCTCCACAGCCCTACCAGCATGGGGCCAGACGCTTGCTGTCCCCAGGCGTCACACTCTCCCCAGGACCGGATGCTCAGATGCGGCCCTCAGCCCTTCCACGTGGCCGGTGCGCGGCACCAGGCCCCCGGGTCCCCCAAGTCCTTCCCGGGGGGTCCAGCCCACGGCACCGCCCCCGCTGGCCTGCAGGCCGCCCGCCCATCTTGCTGCTGCTTCCTGCCTGCCCCTTCTCAGACCCGAGCTCTGAGAACGTGCCCCCGGCGTCTTCCAGGCCAGGAGCACTGTGCGCAGGCTTCCGGGCGACCACCAACGCCCTGACCTGCCCTCCGTCCACGCCACTGGCCTCTCAGCCGAGGGGAAAGGCCACCATGAAACAAGGCGGCTCCCAGTAGCGTTGCCAGGAACCCCAACAGCCAGCTGCCCCAGCAGACGCTCTCTGCTGGTCGGCGTGCTGGGCTCGTGTCCAGGCCGCCCCGTAACGGAGCAGAGGGCAGCAAGAGACTCTGCATCCTCGCCAGCGCCTGGTAGACTCCCGGCTCTGCTGCTCCGGGCGACGCGAGGTGTGTGGGTAACAAGAGCCCTCGCAGCGAGATGACCGGCAGATTGGGGCACACCTGTCTCCCCGCCGGACGCCGATCCCAGGAGCCCCCTGCCTCTGCAGCCGTCAGACCTCGCGGCACTAGAGGGCCCAGGCACCCATGCCATCCGCCAGGCTTGGTGCCAGCCCCCGCCCTGCAGGAGGAGCCTGGAGGCAGAGGGCACCTGCCGGCCTGGCGCCTGCGGGAGGGCTGGCCCGGGGCCCTTCCCACGCCCCGCGCCCTGGCCCAGGGCCTGCGGTTCCACAACCCACTGCCCAGCAGGAGCCTGGATCCCCAGGGCAGTGGGCCCTTCGGCCACCCCGTCCCGGAGTCTTGTTGGCTGAGCACCCGGACCCCCGGGCGGTGGAGAGGCGGATGGAGCCCCTTTCCAGGGGCAGGGCCGCCCCGACCGAGTCTGCGGTCACGCCCGTCCCAGATGCCCCAGAGCTGCTCCTCGCACGGGTCCCCTGCTGCGCTGTTTCCCACAGTCTGCCTCGGGTGGACACCCCGCTCCTGGGTGACGGGCTGGGGGCGGCCGCCTGCATTCAGCCCCAGACGTGGCCCAGAGTTCACACACCCACCCAGCCCAGCCCCCTCAGGCCCCGCTCCCCACGGGCATGTGGGGTGGGGGGGGACAGGGGTCTTCCTGGTGTGACGCAGGGCTCCTCTCCTCGGGGAGCCAGCCAGCGCCCGGGCGGGGAGGGGAGGACCTCCCAGGCACCGGCACAGGTGGGGCAGGGGGCGCCCACCCCCACCCTGCAGGCTCCTGACACCCAGCCGGGGGTCTGTGGCTGATGGACCCCTCTGTGTGTGTTAGGAGTGAGTGCCTGTCCTGGGGCACAGCGGCCTGCCGGGACCCTTGCTGCCCAGAGCGGGAGGGCACAGCTCACTTCCACCAGGACCCCCGGCAGGGTTGTGGAGCTCACAGAAGGGGAGTGGCTGGTCCTGGGGTGCCCGCTGGTGCAGGGCTGGCCTGAGCCTCAGCCCATCCCCCCAGGGCTCCCGGGTAGGGTGGCCCCCACTGGAGGCCCACGAAGAGGCTGCCTCCTGCTGCCCCCAGGCAGGCTCCTTGTAAAGACAAATCCTGCAGAAAGGGGCCCTGGCGTTGGGGAGGGCAGGGCATCCGCGCGGAGGAACAGCATCAGCCATCATGAGCGCGCAAGGTCCCAGGACCGGCCGCGGGAACAGAGAGCAGTGGGCAGCAGGCGCCAGCAGGAAGCGAGTTCTGCCGTCGCTCAGCCAGCAGCGGAGACAGTGGGTCTGCACCCGGCCTGGGTGCTGAAAGGAGCCAGGGATCCGTGGGGCCGCCCTACCCTGCCTGGAGTCGGGGGACAGCGTCCGCCAACACCCAGGGAGGGGGCACCAGCCGGAGCTCACCGGCCCCTCCTTCCACCCTCCTACCCTCCGGGGTCCCTGGGCAGAACCGTGATGCCGCCCGCAGACTCACCCCGGGCCGGAGAGCATCTGGGGTCTCGGGTGAGAGTCAGATTGAGCGCCAGGGGCAGCGAGCCGTTCGCGGCAGGAGAGGACACGGCCAGCAAGCGCGGGGCTGCCCCAGGGGCCTGGGCACAGGGTGGGCACAGGCAGGGAGCTGGGAGCTGGTGGGAGCCTCGCTGAGCCCCAGGCCAGATGGGCTGGTGGCCAGACAAGTGTTGGGGGTGGTGCGGGGGCACAGGAGGGCCGGGCCCGGCCGGTAATTGGGGGGGTCCTGGCTCTATGGGGGAGCGGCGGGCCAGGCCAGTGCTGGGGGGTCCGGGCTCCATCTGGGGGGTCACTGCAGAGTCGGGGACCAGATGGAGTGACGGGCTCCTCCTCTGTGCCTCGCAGGTGGCCTGAGCCCCGAGTCCAAGAAGATCCTGACGTCCGCCCTCAAGAAGCGGGGCCGAGCCGGCCGGGGCGAGGCAGCCAAGCCAGAGGAGGCGGAGCAGCCGGAGCCCGCCCAGCCCGTGGGCCTCAGCCTGTCCTTCAAGCGCTACGTCTTCGACGCCCACAAGCGCATGGTCCAGTCTCCCTGAGTGCCCGTCGGCCCCCCAGACCCGGCCAGGCCTCAGTGCCAGACGTGCCTCCGCCTCCGGGTGCTCCCCAGAGGCCCTGGGGGGCTCTGTCCCCGCACCCCCGTGCCTCTCGCCAGAAGAGCCGTCTTGAAAGGCTCCAGGTGTCCCAGGTTGCCCAGTTGGCAGCCACAAATAAATGCCCATGGTGCCCACCTGCTGTGCTGGTCCTCTGCTTTCACGGGTGCCCCCTCCCTCCCAAGGCGAACGTCAGGAACTGCCGAGGCTCCTGATGGGCCTGGGGCCACGGGAGGGACCCAGACTCAGCACCCAGTGGGCTGAGGGTGTCCGTGGAGCGTCAGGCCCTTAGGCAGCCTGGGTGGCCCCGGGTCCCCTGGACCTTGAGGGAGCAGCCACGTCTGGGAGGGCACCTCCCGGAGGAGCACCCATGGGGATTGGAGCTGCAGGGGCCAGGCCAGTGCCACAGGGCAGGAGGCAGGCTGGGGGCTGCCCCCACACACCGGCACCAGGAGCTCCCAGGCTGGGCGCTGAGCCCCGCAGAGCCACTCAGAGACCCGCAGAGGCCCTCAGAGCCCCACAGAGCCCCCTCATGCCCCACAGAGCCCCGCAAAGCCCCTCAGGGCCCCGCAGAGGCCCTCAGAGCCCCCTCAGAATTCCTCAGAACCCCACAGAGCCCCCTCACGCCCCGCAGAGCCCCACAGAGCCCCCTCATGCTCCACAGAGCCCCGCAAAGCCCCACAGGGCCCTGCAGAGGCCCTCAGAGCCCCCTCAGAACTCAGAACCCCGCAAAGCCCCTCAGATCCCCACAGAGCCCCCCTAGAGCCCCGCAGATCCCCTGCAGAGCCACTCAGAGACCCGCAGAGCCCAACAGAGCCCCCTCTGAACCCCACAGAGCCCTCAGAGACCAACGGAGCCCCTCAGAGCCCAACAGAGCCCCAGCCTGGCTCCTCTGCCCCCTGCAGCCCAGCCGTCCCTGCAGACGCATCACAGGGCATCGAAGCATTTACAGACGTTTGCAGGGTGGGCAGATGCTCCAGTGACCCTGGCTTTGGCCTGCAGGTAGACGCAGAGGCCTCCCTTTTACCCTGGTAATCTGTGCATCATGCTATAATTTGCAAACACGGCATTAAAAGTAATACCAGGGACAGGTTGTGTTCAGGTGACTAGGGCCTGGTCAGCCCTGAGCCACAGCCCTAGGAGGGCAGGGTGCTGTGGACCCATGCGCACGGCCGTGCTGGGTGGGAGGTCCGCGTCCAGGACAGTAGCGGAGGGCCGGGCAGGCAGGGAGAGTCCAGACCCAGCCCCCACATCCCAGTCGGGAAGCCCCTGTGGAATGTCACCAACTCCCCACCACCGGCCAGACTCCGGAACCCGCTCCCATTCAGCCCCCATCCCTGCCTGCTGCCATCTCTCCAGGACGGGGTCCCCAAGGGGTGACTTCAGGGAGAGGCCCTGCGACCCTGGGTGGGAGGTGGACTCGGGCAGGGACGCTGAGCCACAGGGCGGGGGCCCCCGGCCACGGCGTGCAGCTCCAGAGCAGCGTGCCTGCCTGCATGGCCCGCGGCCCAGGAGGGGACGCTATCAGGCCTGGCATCGGTCGAAACCTGAGCGCCCCAGCCGCGTCGGCCGGGCACAGCCTTCGGAGGGGGAGCGCGGCTGGAGGGCAGGCGGGCAGGTGGGGGCTGGCGCCCTGTGCTCTCGTGGGCAGTCCCCGCTTCCTGTTGCTCCGGGCACCCCCAGACCTTCTGCGTCTCAGGAAGAGAGGGCCCTGTGGCAGCCAGTGGCATCTGCAACCCCTGCCCGCCGGGTGTCCCGGGAAGCTGGGTCCAGTTTAGAAGTGGGGGCCACCTGTACGCAGTGGAGCTGGGCTTTGAACCCAGGGTCTGGACGCCCCCAGAGGCCCCCACCCTGCCCCAACGCCTGCTCTGCAGCCTCAGAAAGAGCTGCCCGCAGGGAACGGGCCGGGGGCGGGCGTCCTGCCACAGGCTCGCTCGGCAGGAGGGGTGGCTGCCATCCACAGGCCCCTGGCTGGCTGGCGGGGCTAATGCACCAGCCAGGCGATAAGGCTTATCTGGAAGCGTCTCTGGAATCGAGACTCTGATGGAAACAGGCTTCTGGGTTAATACAGTTTTGACAGATAAAGTCTCGTCGACGGGAAGCCCCGGGGGCCAGGGTAGGCAAGGGGGCGGCTCTGTCCTTGCCGGCAACTGCCCGGCCGGCGCATGCGCGCGGGCCCATGTCGGGGGGTGGCCCGTCCGGGGGCCCTGCCCTTCAGGCTGGGGGTCTGGCGTGTCATGGGAGTGGGGTGACAGTGGGGTGTCAGGTCCGGCGCGCACAGGGCGACACCATTTTTCAGGCCAGCTTGTCCCTGGGGCCTGGTGGGGTGGGCGTGGGGACTCACCGCCCCACTGCACACACCCGAGCTTCCCCGAGGGGGCCCAGGCCTCCTCACAGCGGCTGGAATTTCCAGGCTCCCTCTGGGGGCTCAGGCCAGTCCTAGTCACGGCCTCCCAGCTCCAAACTCAGCCGTATCTGTCCCCCTTGGCTGCGTGAGGTGGGGTGAGGTCACATCCCTCACCCTGGCTGGGTCCCTGGGAGCCTCCACACAAGCAGTCCTGATTAAAGAGAGTAATTAGCGTTTGGCTGATAACGGAGCAGGGCCACTCATCAGCCAGCTCAGGCAGGGTAAGGGCGCGATGGTTGGGAGGCAGCCAGGCAATGGGGTGCCAGGCATGGGGTACCATGCCCCTGGGGCAACCAACCCCAGCCCTGGGCCTGCGGCAGGGCAGGGAGGCGGGGGCACAGCCACAGAGGCCGCAAGAGTGTCAGCTCAGCATTCAAGAGAAGCCCCCAACTTCCAACTTCCCACCAGCTCTGGGCACCCCTCACCAAGCCCCAGGCCCTCCCGGTGGGCAGGGGCCTCTGAGGTTGGAAGAGGACCCCCAGGGCGGGCTCGTGATGGGCCAGTGGGGCGGAGCCGGGCAGGGGGTGGGGGTCGTGCAGGCTGAGGCCGAGTCCCAGGGAGGAAGGGGAGGGAGGGGACAGGGCTGGGAAGACACCTGGGCTGCTCACTGCACACTTACTGAGCACCTGCTGTGCGCCCCCAGCCCCCCAGGCCGGCAGGTTAGAGGTCGTGCGGCCACGGGATGTTGCTCAACGCCGTCTCCCTCCTCCGTTATCACCGGGTCTGGTGGGGAGACAGCTCGGCAGAGAGAAACGGCCGCTTCCTGCGGCCACAGCTGGGCTGCAGATAAAGGGCGGCCGGGAGCCCAGCCTCCCACCTCGTCCCCTGGGGGCACCCAAAGACTCAGCCTGGCGCCCAGCTTCCCACAGCCACCACCCAGCAGGGCACCTGCCCCCCAGCCACAGCCGCACCCTGCAGCCTCGGGGGGCTGTCCACCCCGTCTGGGGACGGGGGAGGTGGGGGTGGACCAGGTGGACGCAGGACCCAGGCTTCCCTGGAGCCCCAGGCAGGCCCTCGGGACCCAGCTTCCCCAAGGCCTCCAGCCGGGCCCCGAGCACGCTGACCCCTGGTGCCCGTGCCAGGCGGGCCCTGCCCCGTCCAGCCCGCCTCAGCCGAGTCCCGTCCAGGACTGTGTGGGCAGGACCTGTCGGGTGGATGGGCAGGTGGCCCAGAAGGAAGGGCTGCAGCCAGGCAGCGTGGGCGGCCCGCATGGCCTCTGTCCTTGGCACCTGGGGGCAGACATCCGCCCCATGGTGGGACCCCACAGTGGAAGGGGTGCGGGACTCCGGGACGTGGTGAGCCCAGCCCCACGGCTTCCAGGAGAAGTGGCACCCAGGGGTGCGGCGTGGGGGGTGGCAAGGCCAAACGGGAGAGGAGGAAAATCGGGGCATGCTCTGCAGGGCCGGCGGCGGGCGGGCGGAGGGGGTCTGGACACAACTGGAGATGCTCAGCCAAGGAGAATCTGGCAGAGGTGGCCGGGCCCCCCAGGGGGCAGACAGGGTGGGCAGATTGTTGTGCAAGGGGCAGAGACTGGCCTGAAGCAGCCCACCCTCATCCAGCTCTCAGGCCTTGGGCGAGTTGGGGTGGGGGTGCCGGGTACCTGCCGGGTATGGGGGGGCTCCAGCCGGGGACGGACTGGGGAGCAGACGCCCCGCTTCCTGGGCCCCCTCCTCACGGGGAATCAGAGGCAGACGGGGGTCCTCTGCCCCCAGGGCAGGTCCCGGCACAGAACGGGGTCTGGGTGTGCGGGGGGACGCCGGGTGGGCCGCTGATAAGGAGAGACAGTTATCAGAGTCACAGGGCGCCACTGATAGAGAGACAAGATCTCTCAGCGGGCGGAGGCGCTGGGACGGGACCCCCCCGGGGGTGCCCACATCTCGGGTGGAAACACTGAGGCTGTGGCCCGGCAGGGCGCCCCCCACCCACCCCCAGCCGGAAACCCTTACAGTGGAGCCAGGGGCCAGGCCTGGACTGGGGCGGCCAGCCTGAGGCACCCGCAGGCACAAATGTGGACGTTGGCGGCTCCTGAGGCCACCCTGGGGGCAGGGCTGAGCCGGTACCCGGGCCCACCCTTGAGGCTGCAGCTCAGACGCCCCCTGGGTGCTGGGAACGGGGGGCTGCACAGACAGAGAGAGACGGACAGAGACAAATAGCAGGAGAGAGAGAGACAGACCCCAGGAGAGACAGCGGGGCGGACTCTGAGAGACACGCAGAGGGGCTGGGGCACCCTGAGCGCCGAGTGCACCCTGGGGGCGGCCCCAGAGATGGGGCAGGGTGGGGCATGGGGCCTGGGGCCGGCCCTGCTCCGATTGGCCGGGGCTAACTGCAGTGGAAGCCCGTAATTGATTCCCTGGGAGGATGGGGATCATTTCCATGCAGAGAATTAAGATTTTCTTCCAAGATGGAAATAAAGATTAATTTGCAATTTCCTTCCTCACTGCACACAGGAGAGTGGCTCTGCTGGAGGCGGCCTCAAGCGGGCAGGTGGCAGAGGGGGGCAGGCGGGGGGCGGCCTCCCCGGGGGAGAGCGGCCTCCGGGGGCTCCTGGTGCCCCCACCCTACATACCCGTCATGGCTCCGAGGGGCAGCCTGTCCCCCGAGGGCTCCCAGCTCCGTGCCCGCGGCTCACGGCACCCCCGCCTCCGGGTCTCCACTCGCCACGCCAGGCCCACCAGCCAAGCCCAGGTGGGGACCCAGACTGGGCCCATTGGAGAGAAACGCTGGGTCCCCATGGCCTCCAACTCTGCACCCTCCACTGGGGCCCAGGAGCAGAAAATGACAGCCCAGGCACAGACGCCAAGGGGCACCACACCCAGGTCCCCGGGCCGGGCATCCCAGGCTTGTCCCCGGCAGGCAGGGCACAGGGGCCACGGCACGCCCTCCACCCTCTCCAGGCCCACTCCCTGTCCTCACACCCTCTGAGTGAGCCTAGCCTGCCCAGGCCAGGCCGAGGCCCACCCACAGCCGCGGCGCTGTGTCCCAGGGGCCCCTGTGAGTGGCCCTAGCACAGCCGGGGGCCAGCGGTCTCACCCGCATCTCTGCCGTCCCCAAGGGCTCAGGGCCTGTGTTCAGTGTGGCCTCTGGGCAGTACCCTTGGGAGCCCCAAGAATATGACCTTGGGCTCTTGGCCATGTGTAGCCCTGAGACCCGCCACGCTCACCTCCACACCCCGCCCATCCTGCGCTGCCTGGTGGCCCACCGTGCGCCCCGCACCCTGGGGTGTGAGCAGCCTGGAGCTGGCCCACCGCGGGCCCTGCAGCCCGGGGAGTGAGCAGCCTGGAGCTGGACGTCTCACCTTGTGCCAGCCTCTCCTGACAGTGACCTCTGCATGACCTCCTCCAGCACACGAGGTGGGAGGAGTAGGTTTACGAGCCGGAGGCGGGCGCATTCCTCCCGGGTGCAGCCCGCCGGCCTTCGCCTATCTCCCCATCGCCACAGGACGGAGGGCCCGGCTGCCCCCGGAGCCCCGAGCACCCCTCCCCAGCCCACCTGCGGACACCATGTGCTCCAGAGCGAGGATGTCACCTGGCCTGCACACCCCGGCCCCCCAGGCCAGGCGGGGCCCACTGCTGCAGCCTCTGCTTGCAAGCCTCCAGACACTGGGCGATCTGCCCCCCACCCTGGCTGAGATGGGCTTCTCCTCGCGGGGGGACACCGGGGGCCCCAAGTCTACATTTGCAGCTCCCTGCCCCCAGGGCTGACCTGCGGGGCTGCATCCCCCGGCCAGCACCTCTGAGAAGCCCACCCCCATGTCACCCCACATCCCAAGACACCCTGGTTGCTGTCGGCCACTGCCTGAGGCTTGTCGCCTCATTGATTCCTTTGACCAGTAACAGGACCGGAGTTCCCTGCACGCTGCCTGGGTCCTCGGGGCACCTTGGAACAGCCTGCCCCCTCTGAGGGGCACCAGGAGGGCGGGGACGACTGCCGCCCTAGCCTCAAATCTGTGAGTCCCAGTCCAGCCTCTCTCCAGGGAGAGTCAGCATCCAGGTCCTTCCAAGGGCTGCCTGCCCCCGGGGTCACATGGCTGGTTCCCAGACCCCACAGCCCCCTGCACCCCACTTTCAACAGCACAAGCAGATGTGGGCCCAGTGAGGCCTGGAACAGGTGCGCCTGCAAGACGAGTGACGGGCGGGACCTGCCCTCCTGGGGAGTGGTGAGGGTGGAGGGGCTCGCAGCAGGTGCCCACCGCCTGCTCCGCAGCCGCCGCCGGGGGTCTCCTAGAAAGAGACAGTGGCTGCCCCAGAGTGGGAGCGGCGCTGAGCTTCATCAGCTGATGAACCAGGCGCTGACCTTCATCAGCTGATGAGCCGGCGAACAGCACGTGCCGGGCGCAGCCACACGCCACAGGGGACGCCACCCCATGAGACACGCTGCCCTGGAGTTACTCGGGTGGCAGTGGTCACGGAGGTGGGCAGCGCTGGTACTGTGTGGACGGGCCTGGAAAGCACTGCACGGAGGAGGGACAGCCAGACGCTGAGGAGCCGGGTTCCCTGGCTCCCCGCGCGTGGGCTGCCCAGAGGCGGCTCCCTGCAGACAGAGGGCGTGTCCTCAGGCCAGCAGAGGATGGGAGGAAGAGGGCGGAGAGCATGGGGGACAGGGTTCTCTTCCAGGTGCTGAAAAGGACCTAATGCTGATTGTGGGGATGGCATACAGCTCCGTGACTGTTCTGAAGCCACAGACTCACACACACGGAGTGAACTGTGTGGTGTGTGTTATATCACAGAGAAGCTGTTTAAAAAAAAAAAGTAGCAATAAAGTTACCATATGACCCAGCAATTCCACTCCTAGGCCTGCACCAGAGAGAGCTGAAAACATCCAAAGCGTGTGTGAGTCAGGACAGCAGAAGAGTGGAGAGGACCCGATTCCGTCAGCTGACGAGTGGAGAAGTGAAACGTGGAATTAAATACGGATACAGGCTCCACATGGGCTTCCCTCACGGCTAGGTTGGTAAGTCATCCACCTGCAGTGCAAGAGACCCAGGTTCGTTTCCTAGGTGGGGAAGATCCCCTGGAGAAGAGAACGGCAACCCACTCCAGTATCCTTGCCTGGAGACTCCATGGACAGCGGAGCCTGGCGGGCTACGGTCTATGGGGTCGCAAGAGTCGGACAGACTCAGCAACGGCAGCACCACAGGCTGCACAAGGTTGAAGCCTGGAAACAGGCTCAGTGAAAGGAGCCGGACAGCAAAGGCATCCGCTGGGCCATGGCATTTTCAGAAGGGTCCCGAGTAGGCAACCCCATGGTTGTAGACAGCAGCCTGTGGTTGCCGGGGGCCGGGGGACCTGGCCGGACGGCAGTGGGGGCTCGTGGGTGTGGCTCCCTTCTGGGGACAAAGCGTGGCGACGGTTGCACCGCGTTGTCCACACGTGAAACCCACTGGACGGCCTGCTTTCACTGGGGAGCTTCCCGGCATGTAACTTCCGGCTCCCGTCGGCCAACGCCGTCCTCCCAGCCTCCCAGCCAGCCCTCAGCAGGGGCCCCACACCGTCCGGTCCTCTCTGGTGGGAAGCCGGCGCCCACCCCCGGGGGCTGCGGGTCAGAGTGCGTGCGGAGCCTTGGCGGTGGCGGGCGGGGACGGGGACACCCAGAAACTCGCACGCGGCCTGGCCCGGGCCCCCGCCGCCCGCTGCGCCAGCCCATGGTGGCTCTCGGCTCCCAGGGCTGCAGGAGAGGCCAGTGGGGTTCTGCAGGGGGAATCGTGTTGTTCTTGTTTTAAATCACTCCAGTATTTGTCGTATTTATTAGGGAACTGGTTCAAACATGTGAAAAATGTACAGAGCACAAGACAGTGAACTCCCACCAACAGCCACGTGGGCAGGGAGTCATGGGGGCCGCAGCTGGGACCCTCCAGACTCCACGGTCACGCCTCTGCGGACCCCCAGCCCGCCTAGTCGTGGGGAGCAGGCCTGCGTGGAGGGGGCGGAGCCACCCCCTCCTTCGCTTTCCCAGGCTGCAGGAGCAAAGTTCACCATCAGGACCAGAGGTGGGGGGGCCTGGGTGCCTCCAAGACTCTGAAAGTCTGTAACTAGCTGCGTTTTTGAAAATCACTGCCAGCTGCATACAGGAAAAGTACCCCTCTCGCACACACGGCTTGTTAGTCTGAGGAAACCCACTTGGTCCATTACGGTCGAGTCGCGCCCTCCAGATCCCGCAGGCACCCGTGGCCCCTCCTGCCGGGGTCAGGTTTCTGTCCACACAGTCATGCGTCGTCTCGAATGTCCCGTGGCCGTGCTTCCTCCTCCGGGTCCATCCACCGTCTGTAGTGTGGACAGTCGTTCCCTTTGCCGCTGAGCAGGTTGCACGGTGTGCGTGTCCATCAGCTGGGGAGTAGTCAGGTGGATTCCAGTTTGGGGCAACTGTGAATAAGCCGCTGAATTTTTAGGTGAACCTGAGTGTGACTTCTCTTGAGTAAGTGGCTGGTTGTAGAAGGCTGGGGTGTGAGGTTCTGACGCTCCCGGTGACCGGCAAGCTGCGTCCCCTCCTGACGTGGCTCTCTTGCTCCCTCCCCGGGGGGCCAGGCGCTGACCCAGGCTGGGGGTGGCCGGCGAGGCGCTGCCAGCCCAGTAGAGGGGAGATGAGAGACAAGAGTCGTGAACACGCAGGCTCATGTTGGGCCCCGAGGGTGATGAGGAGGGGACGGTCGGCGAGGTCCTCGCAAACCAGGGGAGCCATTGGCCTGAGGCCCAGGGCACTGAGCCGGGCCCCGGGGTGGCGCGTCCTGGCATGGCACCGTGCCTGGGGTGGATTTACTAGGCACTGCCTGTACCCAGGCCGTGCGGGAGACCTCAGAGACACACCCTGCTCACAGCCGAGGGCCCGTGGGGGTCGCGGCCAGGCGGGCAGAGCTGGGGCCCTCCCTGCCTCGTGCTGTGCGACCCCGGGTGGGTGGCAGGCCCTCTCTGAGCCCCTGCCCTCCCGAGCGTGCCGCAGCCCCTGGTGGGAAATGGCACTGAGGCGCCCGCGGGCGGGGAGAGACCCGCGGGCGGGGCGAGCCGCGGGCCCCGCGCTGCCGCCGGCCGCCGACAGAGGGCAGGAGCGGCCCGCGCCTCCGAGGCCGGCGCTGAGGCGGTCGGCGGGGACACCTGAACGCCCGGCCGGCCAGCCGAGGTGCCTGCAGGGCCCGCACCCCCCAACCTCCAGGCTTAGTGTGGAAAGCGAACACAGGCCGCCTCGGCCAGCAGTGTTTACAGTGGTCACCTGTTGAACCAGCACTCACTCTTTTGGACACACAAGGTTAAACAAAACCTGAATGTCAGCCTCACTTTCTTTAAACTTGGCTGTTTGGGGCTCAAGCTCCATGCAGGCTGACGATGCTGTGTGCAGACGGGCGTATGCCTCACGCCCCGGACCCCAGTGATCCTCCCCGCGAGGCGCGCCCCACCACGACCCCCAGTCACAGCTGGGGCTCCGAGAGGGGACAGGCGTGCTCGGGGCCGCCCCCTGCCTGGTGCAAACACGCATGTCCTGTGCATGGGGCACGTGTGCAAGAGATGGACGGACCAGGGCCCAGACGCACCCACAGCCCTGGCCAGCACCCTCGTGCACACCCCGCACGCCCGCAGCTGTGCACCCAGGCCCCCTGCAGGCCCGTGCACCCCGCACGCCCGCAGCTGTGCGCCCGGGCCCCGGCAGGCCGAGCCCCACCTGACGGCTGTGGGGGTCTGTTGCTGCCCGGCAGGCCCGAGAGGGTCGCGGTCCCCGGGTCACCCCAGGCCCGGACAGGGGCGCCTGGCCGCCACCACAGGTGGGTCTGGGACGCCACCCCTGCAGGGAGCGGGAGCAAGTGGCCTTCACCCAGCCCCGCAGGCCCTTCCTCCCGGCCACACAGCATTTGCATAGCGCTCCCCAAGCCCGCAGATCACATTACATGGAGACCCGATGATAATCTTTGTTGAAATAATATTTAACACATGCTGCAGTTTTAATTAACTATCTGAATAATCTCAAATTAATACCAGAGCTTTAAAAATAAGTTTTCATTTTCGCATTTGGTAACATAATAGCGGTCCGGGCGACCCGTTTCCTCCTTTGATTTAATTAAAAGCCCTTTTGTACGTCCCTTGTCACTTCAGAAACGGACAAAAGCCCCCGAGGTGGGCAGCCCGGGCCCCCGACTCAGGGCCCAGCGCCAGGGTCACGGCTACGGAGTGCCATGCAGCGTGGCCGCGTGTCACGCACATTCACACGCAGGGAGGGGCCTGGCCACAGACACACACGTGGAGGCAGCACACGGCTTCTACCCTTGCACGAGTGTGCCAGGCCGCACGGCCACGCCCTGCACCAGCCCCGCAGGGGGACAGCTGGCTGGCCACCCGCTTGGCAATTGGGGTGACGCTCAGGCCGGCTGGGGCTAGGGGCTCCTGGTTGGCATTCCGGGTCTGGGTCCAAGGCCACAGGTGCCGGCCAGTCGGCTCCCCGTGTGTGCGTGGGTCTCCGTGTCATGCGGTCTCTGTGTGTCCAGGCTCGGCGCTTCAGAAGCGGCCAGGTGGACACCTCCAGGGGCACACGGCGGACACACCCCCCACCCAAGCCCGGATTCCTGGGCAGGGGAGCTACAGAAATCCCATTGGCTCAGGAGCTGGGGGTCAGAAATGGCTCCTGCGTGGAGTTAGGTGGGTAGGAGAAGGGCCCATCCCTCGGGGCCCATCTGAAAATGGGGTATCTCCGCAGGCGCAGGCTTCTCCTCCGGCCAGCAGATGTGGAGGGCTGCGTGCAAGCTGAGTGGTGCCCGCAGCGGGCAGTGCTGTGAGAGGCCCCTGCCCTCAGTGGGCCCCGTCAGAATGTGCTGCTGCTGGCGGGAAGCCAGGCGTGGCCAAGGGGGAGGACGAGGTGGGTGGGCGCCTCCCCAGTGGGAGGGTCAGAGGGGGCCCCCGGGGCTGCGGTGCCCGACACCAGGGTCCAGCCTCCCTCCTGGGCACCAGGCCTGGGACCTGGAGCGTGACCAACAGGGCCCTGCCTGGGAACCGGCTGCCCTGGGGTCCAGCTCTCCTCCCTGACACCAACCAGTCCCTTCCGGCTGAGGCAGACTGGCCAGCCCTGGTCAGCAGGGCCCAGCAGACTCCTGCCTCCAGGGCTGCCTGCAAGGCCGGAGAGCCCGCTCCTACCCACCTGCCCCTGGCTGGGGAGGACTGGCCTGGCTACTTTAGGCACCTCGCCCCCACCATCTCACACTCACACACACACACACACACACTCACACACACTCCCACCCATAGTCACAAGTCACCCAGGACCACACACAAGTGAGCACACAGGCGCCCAGTCAGCCCACGGCCCACAGGGAGCAGTGACCACCATGGGCTGGGCTCCAGGAGCCCGCCAGCCTGGGGAGGCTGCATACAGGCCGGGGGCACCCTCATCCCGAGTTCCCACTGGGTGCTGGCGGCCCTGCGTGACCCAGGAACCAGCACGGGTCTCAGGCAGGGCAGGCGGGGGTCCCAGTTCACATGGGGGAGTGGAGCTGGGTTCAGAGAGGCCAGGTGAGCTGCTCAAGGTCACACAGGGGGTCTCAAGCAAGCCTGCATAAGCGGCCAGCCCCCTGCGGCCCCTCTACTCCTGAAGGCAGCGTGGCCAGACCAGGAGCGAGGCGGGCAGGAGACCCCGGCACTGGCCCCCCAGTGCTAGCCTGGAAGACTCGGGAGCCGGGGAGCTGGGGCTGAGGTGGAAGAGGCTCCCCCAGCCTCCGGAGGTGGTCACAGAGCAGACGCTCTGAGGCCTGACCCTTGTGCTGCCCAACGCAGCTCCTGCTGGTCTGCTGGGGTTGGGGGGCACGGGTGTGAGCCCCAAGCTCCGAGAAGTGCCCGGAACCAGGGGCGCTGCAGGCCAGCCCCTCACTCACTCATTCGGTCAGTCACTAGGTATGCACCCAGTGCCCGCGGGGCAGGCGCTGTCCTGGACAGGTGTGGCGAGCCTGACCCGGGCCCTGCCCTCCCAGGAATGCCATTCCACTGGGAAGGGACAGCATACATCAAAGAGATGGAGCGCGATTGCAGATAATCAGGGCGGGCTTCTCTGAGGAGGGGTCATTTGGACCGAAACCTGCCTTGGCAACAAGAGTGAGGCGGCCCAGGAATGGCTCTTGGGAGAGGATTCCAGGCAGAGGGACTGCAAGGGCGAGGGCCCAGAGAATGGGAAGTTCGCAGGAGGGGGGGCCCGGGCAGGGTGGGGGTCTGCCGGCCGGCCTGGGAGCAGCCTGGAGGTCTGAGCACCCAGTGTGGCCAGAGGTTCCAATTCGCCAAGAAAAGCTGGCGATCTGGGTTTTGACACAAAACCTCGATTTTTAAAAAATAACCACAACCAGTTGTACTTTCCCTGAAACTGTTCTGAGCGCCAAAAACAGCCGGTGGTCCTCTAGTTTAAGCCCTGCCTCGGAAGTGAACAACGAAACTGCAAAATGTTTGGACTGTAGCCCCCAGGCTCCTCTGTCCAGGGGAGTCTTCCTGATCCAGGAATCGAACTTGAGTCTCTCGCGTTGCAGGCAGATTCTTTACCATCTGAGCCACCAGGGAAGCCCCCTCCCTAGGAAGCTGGGGCCTGGGCTCGAGTCCTGCCTCCCAGACTTGCTGCTGTGTGAGCCCTGTGCAGGTTGCCCGCTCTCCGTGTGCCTCAGTGCGTCCACCTGGAAAGGGGCCGCCGCGGAGGACCCGTGCCGTCAGGTACATTCAGCAGCCGACTGCTGGACGCCTCCGTGTGCCCGAGTCAGTGGTACAGTGGGGGTCATAGTGGCGGACGAGAGAGAGTGTCCACCCTGGTACCTTACCCTCCACAAGGAGCAGGAAATGAATGAGTGAGTGGCCACCACATAGGACTGCCGTGTGTCCAGAAGGCCGAGGAGAGAGAATGGACCAAGAGGCAAACAGGCATCAGGTGGAGTGACCCAGCAAGGCAAAGGGCAGTGCAAAGGTCCTGGGGCCTAGCTGCTCCAGGAATAACCAGGCTGAAGTGGGAGGATTTGGGGCAGGGTGGGAGGAAGATGAGCCCTTTGGGGGCTGTGGGGGCTTCAGCTTTTCCCCTGAGTCAGGTGAGCCGGGGGAGGTGTGGAGCTGGGCACAGGTGAGGTTGCCTGGGGTCCACAGGAGCGTCCTGGCTGCTGCTGGGGCCACAGGTGGGGGCCCAGGAAGGCAGTCCAGGCAGGGGTGAGGGGCCGGACCCGGCCGCCTTGGGGCTGGGAGGACGGTGAAGGTCCCCCGACAGAGGGAGGGGGCAGAGAGACGCCTGGGCTTGGTCCAGGCCCCTGGAGGCCGGGATGGAGAGGCGGAGAGAGCTGGTTCCCGGCTTCGGGGCTGCAGCAGGGGCCCACTGGGACATGACCTCCAACGTCCGGCCGGCATGGACGTGGACGCACGGGTGGGGGGCGCGAGTGTAGACGGCAGTGGAGGGGCGGGGGCGGCGACGCCCGACCTGACGGCCTTGGCGGCTGGGGCCTGCGGGCCTCCCCTCCCCCACGCCACCTGCGGGGTCGGGCCGACCGGCCTTTGTCCCGCCCCGCGCAGCGCCCCCCGAGCAAACACAGCTGAGCGCCGGGCTCGCGTGCCGCCCCGCCCCGGCTCGGCGGGCCCCAGCTCCGGGCGGGCGGCGGGCGCGGGGCGGCGGCTTAGCGGGCAGCTGCGGCCGCGGGCTGGTGGGCGGCCTGCCGCTCCCACCGGCACCGCGCTTTGTCATGCAGATGCCCGCTGGCGGCGCGCGCCCGCTCCCCAGCTGACCCGGGCGGCCGGGCGGCCCCAGACCCGCTTGATCGTCCGCCGGAACCGGATCTGCCTAGTGCTGGGCAGCCCGGGCCGGGGGCGGGCGTCTCTGGGCCTGTCTCCTCGCGTTCCCGGCAGAGGACCCGAGTCGTCCCTGCGCGGTGGGAGCACATTTGGGGACCAGCCCCCATCCCTCCCGCGGACGGCCCTCCTCCGCCTTCTCTGAGCTCTGCGGCCCGCCCCGCCCCCGCCTCAGTCTTCCCATCTGTGCTTTGAGGGTAGGTGACCAGGTGACCAGGATGAGCGCGTGGCCTCGGGCCGCGGAGGCTGATGACTCCGACCGCAGCCCCCCAGCTTGGCCTGGGGACACGCCCACTTTCCCCGGAGCCAGAGGCACCAGGAGAGAGGTGATCAAATGGAAAGTTATTTACTGCCCGGTGTCAGGAGTCAGGCCCGAGGCCAGGCCGGGAGCAGGAACATTCCTGGGTGGGATCAGGCACTGAGCCGCCCTGGTGCTCGGGGTCACTGCGTCCGCCCCGTAGCCCCAGCCGATGCTGTCCTGGGATTCATGCCAGAAGCTGCAGAAATGACCACCACACATGGGCCTGGTGCTCGGGGTCTGGGACCCTCCACCAGAGGAGTCGGTCCTCTTGGGCAGCCCAGCCGGGCAGTGGGCAGGGACCCCTCCCAGGGGTGCCCCTGAGGGCACCCCGACGGCGCCCAGTTTGTCAATCCCAATCACGCGGGTAGTTCTGAGGGAGCTCTGGTCCAGAGATTTCACTCCTAGGACTTCATCTTCAAAGGGTGAAGTCTGTGTGCCCTCTGCTGCCTGTGACCTTGGGCACGGACCTCCGTGTCCTGTCTGGAGGCGGCAACATCGGCACGCCACCCTCCAAGGCTCCCTGAGGAGGGCGAAGACCCTGCAAGTCGGGGGTCCTGATGTGACCAACAAACGGAGATGAGACCCCTCCCAGGGTGCCTCGGGTGTGTGCAGCCCCACCCCATCCTCCTGCACCCAAGCTCTGATGGCTGGGAGAGGGGCATAGGTCCCAGCCCAGACTCCCCTTTGCCTGTCACAGGAGAGGGTGGGGGAAGCCAGGCCGGGCGGTCCACACCTCCACCCCAGGCCCACACCCTCTGCTGAGGCTGGCGGAGAGACCCTGGAAGGTGGGGGACTCTCCTGAACACACCTCCAGGGAGGGGCCTCCATGCCCAGATCCGGTTTCTGGCAGGACTGGTTGGTCTACGTGGCCCTGATGGATGGCTGAGATAAGGCATGTGCAGGTCGGCTGGGCTAAGAAGGGGGTGGCCCAGACCCCACCCACTCAAGGGTGGCTTGGGGTCTGAGCCAGTTTTGTCCCAGCTTCTGGCACCAGCCTTGGGGGGCCACACAGGAGCCCTGTCTGAACCCCTTCCCTGCCTGCCGTGAGAGTGGCACATGAAACAGTGACCCTGGGGAGGGGGCTCCCGGCCCACGGCCGCCCAGGCGAGGCCCGCTACAGCTGAGGGCTGTGCAGGCACACGGCAAGCTTCTGGCACCAAGAGCCCGGCGGACTGAGGTGCCCGGGCGCGAGGTTGCTCGGGACCCCCGGTCTCAGCAGGGCCCAGGCCTGGCTGCGTCTCGGGCCTCCTGCTGACATCACCACGCCTGCGAGAGTCCCTTCATTTGATCCTCTCCTCTGCTTCCCGTGTCACCCCTCTCCTGCCAGGACCCTGACCCGCAGACCTCTGGGGCCCTGAAGCCCAGGGAACAGCTGCGGTGCCCGCACTCCAGGGCCCGGAGCCCCATGGGGACGGCCACAGAGGAGCCCTCAGTCCCCCGGACAGGGCTTCCCTCAGCCCAGCACGGGCCTCGGGCAAGGCGGCCCTCAGATCTGCCTGGAAAATGGGTTTTGCCTGTAGGACGGAGTCGTGGAAAGTGGTCCCGGGGAACAGGGGCAGCCTGGGGTTGGGGACAAGGCCAGGCAAGGGGGAAAGCGAGCTGGAGGAGGAGCTGCTGCTCCGTGGTCAGTGGGCTACGGACCCCGGAGAGGCCAGCTGAGAAACCTCGAGGGGTATGCAGAGGCCCGTCCACCCAGAGACGAGCGGGGCGTGGCTGTAGCCCTCACCCCATCAGGCAAGGCTTGTCTGTTGGCCTGCAGCGCTCATGCACACAGGGGCCCAGCAGGTCCTGCAGGCGTCCTCACTCTATGTCAGAGCAGCTCTTGGAAAGGAAGGGCGAGTCGGGCCATCAGACGGGTCTGCGGGACGGTCTCCACGGCGCCGCAGCTGGCGCGTGGCAACACGGGCACGCTGCCCGATGCACACGCCCGCACCCCCATCTGCCCTGGGGCAGCCTTTTCTCACTTTCACGTCCGGGGCAAATGAACCCAGGTCTCCCCGTGTCCTGTCTGTCCCCCGTGGCGCCCCCGCCCCCTGCCGGCTCAGTTTCCGTGATGACTGGTCAAAACCTCTCTCCCTCTAGACGGCAGTCCCCTCACAGGCGGGAATGAACTCCGCTCGTCACAGAGTCAACATAACGCGGCGCCCTGCCCATGGCACAGCGGGTGTGCAAACCCGTCCTCCCTGAGTGAATGCGGCGAGTCTGTGGTGGTGGGATGGCACCGGCGGTGACTGCTCACCCCACTCCTGACCTTTCTCCTGAACCCAAGCTCATGGCTGCCTGTCACGCGTGTCACACTCAACAGGCCCCCAGGACCCCCTGGTTCCCCCTGCCGCGCCGTCGTCCAATCTCAGAGCAGACAGGGCCCTCGGAGGTGACCCAGGCCTTCCCACAGCTGCTGTCCCTTCAGCAGAAGCCGCCGCCTTGGGGCCTGGGCGTGTGCCCCCTGCAGGGAGCACTCAACCCACACCTCCCTCGCCTCTGCCAGGAAGAGCAGGCTTGCAAGGCTGAGCCCAGGGCAGAAGGCTTAGAGCCGTGGAGCCCGCAGGAAGCGGAGTCTGCAAGGCAAGGACTCCAGGTGACCCTCGGAGGTCTGGGTGGGCAGCCGGGAGGGCAGAGGGACCAGCGCTTGGCAGGGGCCCGGCATGGGGCAGGCCTGGGGAGGGTGACGTCAAGTCCTCGTTCAGCACAAGTTGCGAGCAGCTTCCGTGGCTCCGGGCTGCAGCCCAGGACGGACTTAGACAGCAGGCAGGGCCAACCCTGGGTCAGGCAGCACCCAGGCTCCTGAGCCAGCCGGCCCGCCGGGAGGAGACCCAGCAGCGGGATTCGCGGCTGAGAGATGCTGGCCTGGCTCACGGAGACCCACAGACGCTCGCAGGCAGGGTGATGTTGCCAGCCAGAACTGGCAGGCAATCGATAAGCTTAATTAATAATTAACTTTTTAATTAAATATCAATTTAAAACAAGTATGGGAATCAGTCTCTTGCAATTAACACTCTTGCTCTGCTTTCAGTAAGGGGCTGGACGGGAGACCTGGGCTCCAGGGCCAGGGGGGCAGGGCGGGCACGCGGGATCCTGCAGTGCAGGGCAGGGGCCCAGGTGGCCCACCCGTCCCCTCCTGGAGCCACGGGGGCCCCGGGACACCCGCTCTGTCTCCTCCAGCCACAGGGAAAGTGTGCTCGGCCCTGCAGTCACCGCCACGCTGGGTACACTGGACACAGAGCAGGACCCAGCCCTGCCTTCAAGGAGCTGGCCTCTTGAAAGTCGACGGGGAGAGACTCAGCAACCTGCGAGTGGCTGGTTCCCAGGATCCCAAGGAAGGAGAAACCGGGGGTGCGGGAGGACGGCTGGAAGGACACGGTGGGTGCGGGCGCAGCCTGGCCGGAGGTGGGGGTTGGGGCGGGCAGGCGTCTGCAGGTCTGGGGCGGCCCGGGGCGGCCCGGCGTCTGCAGCGGAAAGTAGCTGGTACATACCCCTGCTGCCACCCCGGAACCCCACGACCCCAGGGGTTTCCTGAGCGGCGGCTCGGGTGACCGCAGGCATAACCACGGCGCCTGGGGGCTCAAGTGGCCGGTGGTGCAGGTTCCTGCTTGGGGGGGTTGGTGACAGCGCGGTGTGGTTGGCGGGCAGGGCCGCCCCGGGCAGGCGCTCGGGCTCCCGGGCCCCACGGCGCCCCCCGGGTCCTCAGGACACCCCTGGTGGCCGCTGAGGGCATCCAGACCTGCAGTCCTGACGCAGAGGTGCACAGCAAGGGAGGGTCTGCAGAAGGTCCGCGCGGGGAGCAGGGTGCCGGGGCTCCCCCCACACAGCAGGTTCCTGGGGAGGGGCCCCTGCCAAGGGGCAGAGGCCCAGGAGGGGGTGGGCCGGGCCTTACTGTGCGGGTCGGGGGGCGGGCTGCCCCGGGACAGGCCCATCCAAGGCCAGGTCTCAGCCGGGACGGCACGTGGGAGGCAGGCAGCAGAGCCCCACGACTTGTCCCTGCGCCCCCCAAGGCCTGGACCCAGGGAAGGCAGGCCGGCATCTGTTGACAAAGCTGCCGTGGGGCTCCTTCCTGGCTGTAAGAGCACAGGGCAGTAGGGAGGCAGGGTGCCATGCGGCAGACGGGCACGCAGTGGGTGCTCAGCAGCCCCCGACCGCCAGCCGCAGAGGGAGGCCATCCCTGACGACAGGAGTCGTGATGACGCGACTGTCCTAGAGGCCAGACCAAGGGCGGTGGCCGCTGCTCTGCACCGAGCTTGGGCCCCTGCCTGGCCAGGGAGGGACCCTAGGGTCCGTGGCCCTTTTGTCGCAGAGGGGGCAGACCAGGGAGGCCTGAACACACCCAGCTCTTCCCAGGGCAGCGCAGAGCGGGCTGCAGCAGGGGCCACGCTGGGGCTGGAGCTGGGCTCAGCCGGGCTCTGGACGGGGTGGTCTCTGCCCCACCAGCCCTACCCCCAGCTGCTGCCCCCGGTACCGCCTCGTCTCTCCCGCCTGGGCACCCTCAAGCTTCTCCCCTGGCTCCAAGGCCCTGCTCCTTGAGGGTCTCTGGGTCCCTCCTCATCCCCACCGTCCTGCCCGCCCCGCCTGCCGACGGAGCCCCCTCCCGCCCACTCCAGTGCCCTTATCTGGGTCCAGCCCCTGCGCGATTGCTGGGAGCCCATCCCCATGACAACGGGGCAGATGGCGGCTGCGATTAGCTGCTCTCCCTCCCGCCACAGCTCAATCCGTCTTTGAAATTAAATCAGCTGCGATAACATCGACTGGCCAGGGGAGGGGGGGCAGGCAGGAGGCTGCCCGGGCCGCACCCACCCCACCCCAGGCCTGGGTGCAGGGCGAGAGGAGCAGGAGTGGGGTAGACGGGCTTCCAGTACAGATGGGCGACCTCGTCCATGTCTCTCGGCCTCCGAGCCTCAGTTTCCCCATCTGTAAAATGGGGGCAAGTGGCCGTCCCTGTTTTGGGGGTTCAGTGAGAGTCTCTGGGGAGAGTGTACAGGAGGAGCCCTGGGGGGTCTGCTGCTGCTGCTGCTGCTAAGTCGCTTCAGTCATGTCCAACTCTGTGCAACCCCACAGACGGCAGCCCACCAGGCTCCCCTGTCCCTGGGATTTTCCAGGCAAGAACACTGGAGTGGGTTGCCATTTCCTTCTCCAATGCATGAAAGTGAAAAGTGAAAGTGAAGTCGCTCAGTCGTGTCCGACTCTTAGTGACCCCATGGACTGTAGCCCACCAGGCTCCTCCGTCCATGGGATTTTCCAGGCAAGAGGACTGGAGTGGGGTGCCATCGCCTTCTCCACTGGGGGGCTCAGTAGGGCTGAAAACATGGCCCGTTCCCATCCATGGAGAAGCCAGAGCCCTGGGGGAGAACCTGGGCCATCAGGGTCCCAGGTGGCCTCAGACTACACGTGGTCGGAGGCTGCAGACCTGCCCTGCGAGCCTGGTGCATCCCTCCCCAGGGCTTTGCTGCCCTCGCTCATAAAGGCTCCAGCGTCACTGAACCTGGTGCCCGAGGGGCAATGCTGGGACCCCGTCATGTCCACCCGGCAGTAGCGGACAGTCAGGGGCCCAGAGGAATGTGGGGACCCAGGAGAGACGTGTGGAAGAGGGGGTTTAAGGTCTCCCCGAGGGTGTGGTGGCAGGAGAGGCCTGGGTGTTTCAGGAACCAGGTCGGTCTGTGCAAAAGTCCCATTTCAGGAAGGGGGGCTGCAGGGAGGGGAGGGTGGGGAGGTGAGCGGGGACCCAGGGGCGGCGGGGAGACAGAGGCCTGGGAGGAGGGTTCCTGGCATGGCACGGCCCGTGCTGAGGTCTCGAGGCAGGAGTCCCCCTGGTGAGTGTGCAGGAGCGGGAGGAAACCACGGGGGCTGGAGCACAGGGTGTGCCGGGGAGCCAGGGAGGTCATGGGGGCCTCCGTGGCCACCCCGAGGACCTGACTTTTCCTTTGAGTGTCTCACGAACCTCTCAGGTTTTCACAAGACCCTTCCGGCTGCAGAGATGACAGCGGGATGAAGGGAGGAGGCTGGGGCAGTGTCTGGGTGAGCCACGAGCAGACGTGGGCCCCGTGCAGGGGTGAGCGTGGGAGGGCCTCACTATCTCCTGCCTCAGGACCTTTGCACGGGCCGCGCCGCGCCCAGAACCCTCCCCCAGGCCCCTCTCCGCCCGCCTCCCGCGAGTCTCTGTCTGGCCTTCAGCTCGGCCGTCTATCAGATGGGGCTCCAGGCCAAGAAGAGGACGCAGAGAGGGGCTTAGGATCAGAGAGGGGCTGAGGGTGTGCGGCCCACTGAGATGGGTCTGGCCGCCACCAGGCTCCATCCACTCGGAGGGACTGGAACAGGAGACCACTCCGACTGGCCTGGGAGTCGGGGGAGACACCAAGGCGAGGTCCTTGGGATGTCTGTGAATGCCCGTGCCTTGCAACCACCCAACCCCGGGACCCTGCGCCCGCCGGTGGGCTGCTGGCCCGTAATTGGATTTGCTGGGCAGCTGTCAGGGCTAAGCAGGCCCACTTGATGCAGCCACGCTCGGCCGGTAATTGGTGAAGTTAGCAGGTCGGCGGGGGCAGAGGTCGGGTGGTTAATGCTGTCGTGGGGGCTTTGATGAAGTCAGCCCTGCTGCAGGGCTGGGAGCCGCGGTGCGACCCTCTGTGTGCCATGGGGCTCCGCTGCCCCTCGCCTAACACGGTTAGGGGGCCTCCAGCTGCCGGCCCGGCCCCGGGGCTCTGCGGGGCTGGACCCAGGAGGCCTGAGCCTGCAGGGGCAGCAGGTCACCTGCTGTGTGCTCCTGCCCAGGGCCCTGCAGCACCCGAGGGGACTCGCGGGCCCCTAGGGATCTTGGGGTGCTGCCCTGTGGCGGGGACAGGGAGGGGACAGGGGCCGGACCGCCAGGATCTCAGAGCGAGGCCTGATATCTTCATGCTGAAGCCGAGCAGTGCACCCCGCCCCCCCGGCCGGCGGCGGACGCCCGTGGTGGTTAGGGGCCCCAGGCTGTGGGCTGGGCAAGTGGGCGGCCGTCGTGACCCTCACGACCCCGACAACGCGCGCGCACGGACGCGGGCACGCATGCAAGGGCGCGGGCACGGACACGCGCGCACGGACACGCACACACGCATGGACACGCACGGGCGCGGGCACGCACGCACGGGCGCGGGCACGGAGACGTGCGCACGGACACACACGCACAGACCTGCACTCACGGACACGCACGCATGGACCCGCACGGACACGCAAGGACACGCACGCAGGCGCAGGAGGTGCCAGCCCGGAGCCCGCGTGGCGCCCTGGTGAGGCCAGCCTGCGCCGGATGCCGGACCCATCCCCGGGCCTCTGCCGTCTGCCCCGCCGGCTCCCCAAGCGAACCACCGCGCCCGAAGCTCACTTAGCACGTTTATTGAGCACCGCCGGGCGGCGGGCGCGGGCGGCGCCTACTTGCTGTCCACGCGTTTGAGCTGCTCCTTGCCGTTGATGGTCACCGACGTGAGCTGCCCGTCCTCCTCCACCTCCACGCGCTCCTGCCCGTTCTCCACGATGCGCTTGGTGGTGACCTTGTGGCCGTTGACGATCTCGGTGGACGACATCACCGATTTGAAGCCGGAGCCGCCCGAGCCGGAGCCGCAGAAGGACGTGGACGAGAAGGTGGTCCGGCCGGCGCCCCCGCGGCCCAGGCTGTCAAAGGCCGAGAAGGCTTCCATGAAGGCGGGGAACTCGCCGAAGCCGGCAGAGAAGGCCCCGCGCAGCCCATGGCCCCGGGCCCCGCGCTCGCTGCCGAAGGGCGCGTCCCAGAAGTCGAAGGAGAAGGGGTCCAGGCCGCCGAAGAACTCGCGGAAGATGTCCTCCGGGTTGCGGAAGGTGTAGCCGCCGCCGAAGGGGCCGCCGTGCGGGGAGCCGGTCCCGCCTAGCCGCCAGCCGTCGCAGCCCGCGCGGTCGTACAGCGAGCGCTTCTTGGAGTCGCACAGGACCTCGTAGGCCTCGGACACCTGCTTGAACTTCTTCTCGGCCTCCTCCTTGTTGTCAGGGTTCTTGTCGGGGTGCCAGCGCAGGGCCAGCTTGCGGTAGGCCTTCTTGATGTCCTCCGGGGAGGCGTTGGCCTGCACCCCGAGCACTTCGTAGTAGTTAGCCATGCCGAGGGCCGGGGCGCGGCGGCGGGGAGACGCGGGCCCGGGGCCCGGGTGGCCGGTGGGTGGGGGCACCAGTGGCAAGTGCGGGTCGCTCAGCGGGGGCCTGGCTGGACTCTGGGGCTCAGGGGCGGCTCTGCCCGGCCGACTACCCTTTCATAGTACCAGCGCAGGGGGACAGGTGGGCGCCTCGCTGGAGGGGCGGGGGGAGGGAAGGCAGTGCCCCTGGGGGCCCCCCCTCGGCCACAAGGCCCCCTGCAGAGCTGCCTGGCCCTTTGTGACATCGGGCCTGGGCGGGGCAGAGCCCGGCCCCTGCAGTCCGGGGCCTGGTACACGGGCCAGCCCTGCGCAGGAGGCCATGCCTGGGGGTCCACACTCGGACCTCAGGCTGCTGGAGCCGCCAGGGCTGAGCCCCAGGGGCTGAGACAGGACCAGCCTCCGGAGGTGGGCCCCGGGGTCTGTGCTGGAGGTCAGGGAGGGGCGTGAGGACCCCTGGGGTGCAAGTGGACTGAGCCCAGAGGCTGGGTGGGGTCGGGGCTGGAGCTCCTTCCGCTGGTGCTGCGTGGGCCTCTTGGGTCGTCTGAGACGAGCCCCGTGGAGGCAGGGTTGTGTCAGCATCTCGGGCCGCGCTTGGCTGACAGCACAGGTTCCTTGAATGAATGAGGCTCAGAGACTTGTGGCATCAGACTCAAGGTCACACAGCAGGTGGGAGAGGGAGGGAGGTGCTGGGGTGCGGTGGAGGGCACCCTGGAAGGGGCGTTCCGCTCAATGCCGGTGGGAAGGGCAGGCCAGGGAGCGCGGTGGGTCGAACAGTGGCCCCGTCCCAGCCGCAGAACCTGTGGATGTGCTCGTATTACTGTTGGGGAAGAGGGTTTCTCCGTATGCAGTTAGAGCTCACCCTGGATTGCCTGGGCAGGTCTGAAATCCACGACAGGAGTCCTTGGGAAAGAGAGAGACGCACTGAGAGCAAGGGGGAGCAGAGAACACTGCAGGGCCCACCGGCCTGCCCTGGGACGGCGCCGGGGGGGCAGCCCCTGCCCACCCTGAGGGAAAGCAGCCTCCGGCCCATGCTGTCTGTGGCACTTTGCGGGAAGTGAGGAACCCGCGGTGCCGGGGGCCGTCCCTGTGTTTTTGGTTCTTGTTCTGATGCTGGGCGCATTCAGAAGCAGCATTAACAAGCGCGTTAAACACACCGGTTCCCGTGCCCCTCGCCCCCTCCAGGTGAGATGGAGGCACCCACCCCAGGGAGTCAGCGGGCCCACCGAGAGCTAGTGGGACAGCGTCTCCCTGCGCCCGTGTCTGGTCTGCACCCCTTCCTGTTCCCCCCTCGATGGCTCCTTTTCCCTTGAAGCTCACGGGTGCTGGGCTCCCAGCACCTCGTGAGGACAGCATGTTCTAACTAACCCAGATGCTGGGGGGGGCGGCTGAAAGCAGACAGTGGGGACCCCGGAGTGACAAGCGCTGTCTCGTCACACTCCTTGCCCAGAGGGCGGCTCACCCTCTGTCCCCAGCCCACCCACCCACGCACTCGGCAGTGGAGTAACCCGACTGGACGCACATACAGGCAGTTCCGTAGGTGGGACGCTCGGTGTCTGTCGCTGCACCGGGAGCCTGTTCTCGGCAGGCTTGTCCGCTGGGCTGAGGGAAGGTGCCCACAGGAGGTGCCTGGTGGCAGAGGCGGTGGCCGGAGCCTCCCCCATGTCACAGAGGCTTAGGACTGACCCTTGGCTCTTGCCTGCTTTACACGTCAGCACCCCCGGGACAGCTGCTGGGGCTGCAAGACACATCCTTTCCTCCTGGAGCCTAGACTGAAGGGTCTCCGGGGGAGAGAGCAAGAGCTGGCAGACACTGGGGACCCTCCCACAGCCCCTCCTGGGATGTCGCGAATGTCAGTCTTGCCCACGGCACGCAGGCAAAGCTGTTTTCAACGGAGTAGGGAGTGGCGATCCTTCAGGACGGGTCCACGCATTTCCTGCAGCACTGTGAGCGGCGCGGTCCATGCAGAGGCAGAGGGCAGTGCCCTGTGGTGGATGAGGCGGCCGTGGTCCGGGGGGGGGAGGGGCTGGCCTTGCTCCTGCTGGGGACAGCAGCGGAGGCGGCGGCTCGTGGCGGGAACAGTCGGGGCGCTGGCGGGGTGCGGGGCGCGGGGGGGCGGCGCGGAGTGGGAGCGCCGGAGAGCGACCGTGACAGCCCTGCAGGCCGCAGTCCCGCCGGCTGGCGCTCATGCAGGGACCACTGCGCTGCTCCGTGGTCTCCATCGCACCCTGGAGAGCCCCTTATGGCTGCGGTCTGCAGGGGCCTGAGGTGTGGAGGAGAAGGAGGCAGGAACAGGCAGAGGGCAGCCCGGAGGCTTGCAGCAGCTTTGGGTGACCCTCCCAGAGGCCGTGCTTCGGGGCAGCGGGCTGAGGTGCTTAGGGCGCGCTCGCCAGATTGTCCCGGGGCTCGAGCAGCTGCCGGATGACCCTCGAGAGCCGCTGCTTTGGAGCCGCAGACCGCAGTCATCGGCAACTGGCTTCCCTGGGCTCTATGCCCCGTGTTGGCCAGCAGCTGTGACCTCGGGTGCCATGTTTTCATGCCTGTTACATGGTCGGTAATTGTCTACCCCGTGGCAGTGGCTCAGGTGAAGGCGGTGGTGGCCGTGGAAATGGGGGCGATGCGGGTGGGGTGGGGTGAAGGGCGTGGTCACGGTGCAGAAACGGTGGCCACGGTAACCGCCGCTTGCTAAGGTCGGGATGCTGGTGGCGACGCAGGGATGGGGGAGAAGCGTGCGGATGGTCACGGCAGTGCAGACACGGGCTGGGGTGGTGGGGACAGACAGGGTGCGGCAGGTGGCAGAGGTGGGGGTGCCGCCGGCGGGCACGGGGCAAGGGGCTGGCGAGGCGAGTGACATCAGAGGCGGCGGCGGCAAAGGCGCTGGTGGGGTGTAGGGTGACGACCCTGCTGCGAGGGTGGTGCCCGTCGGGCGGGTGGGGCGGGAGGAGCAGGCACGCGTGCTGGCCTGTTGCCCTGATGATGGTAACAGGGGTATGAACTTGGTGGAAGCCCGGGGCCCGTAACAGTCGGCACAGCGTGGGGCGGTCACAGCAAGGTCGGGCATGGGACCCAGGGTGCTGAAACCCTGGGGCATCCTGCAGACGCAACCCTGGCCCAGGCCCCCTCTCTGCATCCTGCCTGGGGCTCCACTGGCCTCCCGCGGAGGAACCTCCTCTGATGCTGATGCTGCCCGAGCCCCTCAGCGGGCTCTCTGCCCTGCTCTCCCTCAGGTCCTGGGCTGGCCCGAGGCCCCCAGAGTGGGCGGGCGGGTGGAGGCCATGGGGAAGGAGACAGGCTGGAGGCCGTGGGGAGCGGGGCACAGTGCAGGAGGTGCAGGGCGGGGGGGCTGGGCGAGGAGCCCGCAGGGCGAGGATGGAGGGCGGCCGGGGACCGCGGCAGCGCCCGTGGGACGGTCGCACGCAGAGGGGCTCCCTTCTGTGCAGGGGGCTCTCCCCTTCTGTGCAGAGGGCTCCCCTTCTGCCAGCTTGGACTGGCGTTCTCTGAGGCCCAGGAGCCGGAAGTGTCCATGGAGATGGCGGGAGCGGCGGGCCCAGGCCCCTCCGCAGACCCACCAAGGCTCAGGGCTGAGCCAACATTGGCCGGCCGGCCCCCACCCTCCTCTCTGCCTCGACTGCCCATGGGTGGCAAGGCTTCTCCGTGCAGGGCTTCCTGCTCCCTGGGGAGCCCCTGGTCTCCCCGGTCTCAGGCCCACCCGGAGCCCCGGCCCAGGGCAAGAAACAGGCCTTTGGGTGACCAGGCACTGGCCGGCAGAGTCCAACCCCGTGCCAGGACACCCAGAGAGGGCAGGGCGCACCCAAGGTCACACAGCGGCCCCAGGGCGAGCTGGGGGGCAGCCAGGCAGCCAGTTGGTATTCTCGGCGGCCAGAAGCCCCTCTCTGTCTCTGTAATTAATGGAGTGGCTTTTTAAAAGGATTCTAATCACCCCCGATCCTATCTGCTTATCACTAGCGTCCCTAATTAGATGATCCTGGCAGTCACTCGGTTAATTCCCCCCAGCCCCGTGCAGCCCTGCCCGGCCTGGGGCAGCCCCCCCAGCGCCCCCTGCCCCCCCGCCCGGCCAGATGGGCAGTTCAGGCCTTGTCTCCCCTCGGGGCCCTGGTGCACTAAGTGCATTACCTCCAGGATGGATGGGCGACAGCCGCGGGTGGGCCGCTGGGTGGATGGGGACCCGTGAGTGCAGGGACTGAGCGACGGAAGGTGACGGGTGAACGCACGGACGGGCGGGGAAGCTACGCACTCTGCTCGTCAGGCCAGACAGCCACTGTCTGCCCGCGTGCGTTCTCGAGGAGATCACTGCTCCTTTCTGGGTCTCGGTCTCCTCTGTCAAATGGGGGCAGAATAGCATCTTCCCCATTGGGTTGCTGAGAAGACAGCTTCGGACAGTGGAGGACCCGGCCACCATAGGGTAATGACGGAAGTGTGGGAGGGGGCGAGGTCAGGGTGGGCGGGCGGAAGGAGTGGACAGATGAGTGAAGGCGGAGGGGTGGACGGGCGGTCCGAGGAGTCGTGGACAAGTGGTGGAGGGACAGGTGGTGGCTGGGAGCAGGGCCACCAGGCGGGCGAGGGCGCGGGGCGGCCTGTCCCCCCAGACGCCCCACGACGGCCTCCACACAGACGAGGCTTGGACCTGCCTGCCCTCCCCTGGACCTCCAGGGGAGCATCCCGCCAGTGACACATGCCCACCAGGTCTCTGCGTCCTCACCCTCATCCCCACCCAGGTTACACCCCTGGGGTGGGCCACGTGGTCTCTGGAGGCTCAGCTCCAGCCTCCAGTGGGCGATTACAGCCTGAGAGAAGGCGTCACATGTGGGACCACCCCCCAAGTTCCAAGGTGTGCCAGCCTCCAGGGAAGCCGCCCTCCCCGCCCCGCCCCACCTGCAGCAGCCCTGGGAAGGGCTATGATCCCGGTTCCCGCAGCTGGTTCCAGGCATCTAGGAGAATCCAACCCCCAGAAGCTCCCCCAGCACCCACGGGCCTCTGCAGCTTCCACTTGTGCGATTTCCTAGGTCTTTTTGGGAAAAGCATAGAACAAAGAAGCCTGAAGCCTGTATGCATGTGCACATGTTCACACCATCCATCTACCCACCCACTTATCTACCCATCCTCCTCTGCATCCATCCACCCACCATCCATGTCCCTATCCACCCATCTTCCCACTCATCCCTCCATCTATCCATCACTCACCCAGTTATCCATCCTCCCACCCACAAATCCATCCATCCATCCATCTACCTGTCACCCGCCCACCCACTTACCCATCCATCCATCCATCAATCCTTCCCTCCATCTATCCATCACCCACCCAGTTATCCATCCTCCCATCCATCAATCTGCCCACCCATCCTCCCACCCACAAGTCCATCCACCCATCCATCCATCTGCTTATCCATCCACCAATTCACTTATCCACCCACTTATCCACCCATCCACCCATCCATCCATCTACTTGTCCATCCTCCCATTCACTCATCTACCCACCCATCCATCCATTCATCCATCCATCCACCCACCCACATAGCCATCCACCCACCCATCACCCACTCATCCATCCATCCACCCACATATCTACCCACCCATCCATCCATCCACCTATCCATCCACCCACCCATCCATTCATCCATCCATCCATCCACCCACCCACCCACATATCCGTCCACCCACCCACATATCCACCCACCCAGCCACCCATCCATCCACCCACCCATCCATCCACCCACCCATCCATCCACCCACCCACCCACCCATCCATTCACCCACCCATCCATCCACATATCCATCCATCCACCCACCCACCCATCCATCCACCCACCCACCCATCCATTCACCCACCCATCCATCCACATATCCATCCACCCACCCACCCACCCATCCATCCACCCACCCATCCACCCACCCACCCACCATCCACATATCCATCCACCCAACCATTCATCCAACCATCCATCCACCCACCCACATATCTATCCACCCATCCAGCCAGCCAGCCAGCCACCCATCCACCCACATACCTACCCACCCACCCGCCCACCATCCATCTCAAACATGCCGAGCCCCTGTCGCACCTGTGCTGTGTGTCAGGCCCTCTCTGGGTGCTGTAGGTGTGTATGCCAGTGAGTGCACTGGATGGGGTCTTGCCTTTATGGAGGTGACTCCAGTGTAGAGGATGCGGGAAACTGATAGCGAGTGAAGGTTTCGTGTAATGTCCGGTAGTGAGAGGTGCCGTGAAAAAAAAACAGAAAGACAGCTCCTCCTGACGGGGTAGTCGACAGGGCGCGCAGCCTGCACACACATGCTCAGGCCAGGCCCCTGGTGCTAGGGCACACCTGTGCACGTGAACACACACGTGCACGCAAGCATGCGCAGCCCCCCACGAGGCAGGACGCGCTGCTGTGCCTGGGGGTCGGGGCACGATGTCCCCTAACGCGTGGGTTCAGCTGGGTCACCTCCCTCTCCCCACCCTACACAGCTTGCCCCAGGTTCTGGGGAGGACAGAGATACCACCAGCTTTGAAGGGGGCCAACCCTTTGTGTGATACCAACAAACTGGAAAATCCTGAAAGAGATGGGAGTACCAGACCACCTGACCTGCTCCTGACAGACTTGTGTGCAGGTCAAGAATCAACAGAACTGGGCATGGAACATTGGACTGCTTCCAAATCGGGAAAGGAGTACGTCAAGGCTGTATGTTGTCACACTGCTTATTTAACTTCTATGCAGAGTACATCATGAGAAACGCTGGGCTGGAAGAAGCACAAACTGGAATCAAGATTGCTGGGAGAAATATCAATAACCTCAGATATGCAGATGACACCACCCTTATGGCAGAAAGTGAAGAACTAAAGAGCCTCTTGATGAAAGTGAAAGAGGAGAGTGAAAAAGTTGGCTTAAAACTCAACATTCAGAAAATGAAGATCATGGTCCCATCACTTCATGGCAAATAGGTGGGAAACAATGGAAACAGTGACAGACTTTATTTTCCTGGGTTCCAAAATCACTGCAGATGGTGACTGCAGCCATGAAATTAAAAGAAGGGTGCTTCTTGGAAGAAAAGCCATGACCAACCTAGACAGCATATTAAAAAGCAAAGACATTACTTTGCCGACAAAGGTTTGTTTGGTCAAAGCTATGGTTTTTCCAGTCATCATGTACGGATATGAGAGTTAAGACTATAAAGAAAGTTGAGCACTGAAGAATTGATGCTTTTGAACCGTGGTGTTGGAGAAGACTCCTGAGAGTCCCTTGGACTGCAAGGAGATCCAACCAGTCCATCCTAAAGGAGACCAGTCCTGGGTGTTCATTGGAAGGACTGATGCTGAAGCTGAAGCTCTAATACTTTGGCCACCTGATGCGAAGAGCTGACTCATTGGAAAAGACCCTGATGCTGGGAGAGATTGAGGGCAGGAGGAGAAGGGGACGACAGAGGATGAGATGGCTGGATGGCATCACCGTCTCAATGGACATGAGTCTGAGTGAACTCTGGGAGCTGGTAATGGACAGGGAGGTCTGGCGTGCTGCGATTCATGGGGTCACAGAGAGTCAGACACGACTGAGCGACTGAGCTGAGCTGATGGACCAGAGGCTTTCGTTTCAGTCATATGCACATTTAAAACCATACAGGTGACTTGTTAGGCTGTTTATTTCCTAATAAATTAACAAGGTCAGAAGCTCGAAACATCCAGGAATTGAGGGCCTGAGGGCACAGGGCTGCAGGGCTGGGCCGCAGGGCACGGGCGCCAGGCCCGGGGATGGGTGTGTCCTGGACTGGGGGGCCCTGGGGAAGGTTTGAATCCGGAGCAGGGGAGGGGCTTGGTCAGTTGCAGGTTCCAGAAAGACCTCTCCACAGAGAGAGACTATTTCATGCCCAAGAAGCTGGTATAAATGCAGTGTGCAGAACGTACTAAGTGGCGGTGAGGGCGTGAAGCTCCCAGACCCTGTGGTGGGAATGGTAACTGGGACAAGTTTGGAAATTCCTTGGCCTTAGCCTACAGGTGGGGGCGGTGGGGGGGCGTCCCTTGACTCAGTAATTGCAGTTCTAGGCTCCTCCCACTCCCCCGAGAAGAGGCGGCTCTAACTTACGGGGGGTGTCGCTCTGGGACTGTGGGGCTTTATATAGGCTCTGCCCAGTGGGTCCCTCCGGCGGAGTCTTGTCTGTTGCCGACTTAGAAGGAGGAGCTGCCAGATGCTACGGCTGCGGGGAAGTCGAGGAGCTGGCAGCCGGTCGGGTATCTTTGCAGTCCAGCCTCTGCTGAGAGGCCGGCCCTGGTGGCACCTCGTCTGCAGCCACGTGGAGCGCTGAGCCGCCCTGCCCCTGGGCTCCTGATCCACAGACGGTGGGACAGACACGCGTGCACCTTTGAGCTCCTGAGTTGGTGGCAGTTTCTTAAGTAGAATAGAAGACCAGTACTGGGTGGGGTGCATGCTCGTCACTTGAGTCGTGTCTGCCCCTTCGCGACCCCATGGACGGTAGCCTGCCGGGCTCTTCTGTGCATTGGATTCTCCAGGCAAGGATCCCGCAGTGGGTTGGAGGTGTTGTGTAGTTGGCTCTCTTTCTGGGTATTCACCATTGAAATGAAAAGGTCGCATGCGAACCCCATGGCAGAAGAGACAGGTGGCAGGGCCCGAGCAGCGGGCAGGGAGTGACAGAGGCGGCCAGGGTGCTGCCTCTGGGTGCAGGCGGAGCCAGGCGGTGCGCGGTGGTAGCGTGGGGGAACGTGTGTCTGTAGATCTGCCTGCCTGCTCCTGAGGATGGGGGGTCTCCCCCAGCATCTGCTCCTGAGGACGGGGCCCTCCCCCAGCATCCACTCTGTGCCTGGATCACGGCCTCCCCTAGATCGGCACAGCCACACGTGGAGGGAGGGGTGGGGAGAAGAAAGAAGCCGGCATCTCCCCAGGGTCCCCCCGGGAGCCCTGCATTAGGGCCGGGGTGAGGGGCTAGGGGGCCAGATAGCTGGAAGGAAGCAGCTGGGCTGGGCCCCCCAAGTCCCCTCTCTGGGGAGGAGCCCCAGCTCCAGCCTGCATGCCAGTGGGAGCCATCCTGCTTGCCCCTCCTGGGGAGCAGTCCGCAGCGTCCCCAGCCATGCAGGAGGGTCATCGGGGGCACCCCGCCCTGCTGGGGGCAGGCCGGGGGGAAACGTGGGCAGCACCCACTGAGCGGCCAGGGCTGTCAGCTTAACACTCCTGTCCATGCCAGCCTTAGGTGCCCCGGAGAAACAAGAACAAAGAGGCCGCCTAACACGTGGGCTTCCAGGGTGGAGACAAGCCCCAGGGCTGCATCTGAAGCCCCCTGAGCTGAAATGGCCCCAGAAGGCCGTCTCCTGCTTGGGTGGGCTTTCCAAGGACAGAGGACCCTTGGCCTTCCTCATCACCCTTTCACCAGCCCTGCAAGGCGTGGTCTGCGTTTATTGATGAGCAGTGAGGATTCAGAGGGACAGTCACTTGCTCAAGGACGCACAGCAAGGGAGAGGCCGTTTTGTCTTCCCCACAGCCAGGCAGCAACTTTGTTAGGGACCAGGGAGCCCTGAGGGGCTGAGGGGAGGGAGAAGTCAGGTAAGGCTTCCTCTAGGATCTTTGGCTGGGGTTTTGAAGGGTGAAGAGGTGTTCTCCAGGCCGATCTGAAGGGGAGAACCCCTGAGAGAGAGAGACCGACCAGAAACAAGGCAGAGCAAAGAGAGAAAGTTCTAATAATGATTATTTTCTGCATAACGTTAAGTGGCAGCTTACAATCATAACACAAATTTATAAAGTGAAAACTACCATCTCCCCACCCGTGGCCTCTCACACTTCCCAGAAGTAACAACTATACTCATGAGGCACGTCTCCCCAGATTTCTTCATATACCCACATAAATATTTTTTAACACAAAAAAGTCACGCATTATATATTGTTCTGCATTTTCCTTTCCCCCTCCCCGAAAAAAAACCCTTGCAGTTGAACTTTTTATCTCTAGTGTTTCTGTGAAGCGCTCCTGAGACGAGCTTGCTGGGCCAGGGAGCACGTGGAATCCAGTCAACATTCCCACAGATGGCACGTGCCAGCAGCCGTTCCTACAGTCTGCTGGCCTTTGCCGTCGTCCTGAGAGGAGAGGCTAAAAGTGGTGCCTCCATGCAAAATCTGCGTGGACTTGACTCTCTCTGGGGTTGAGCTCCCGTCCAGATGATTGCCAGCTGTTTACTTAATGTCTGTTGGGAAGGACCCCTTGGTCTCTCCTTTGCCTGTTTTCTTTCTTTTTTTTTTCCCGGGGGCGGGGCGGCAGGGAGCTGTCTTTTTATTACGTGTTTCGTTTTCTTGTTTTGAGCTTTTGCGTATCAGCCCAATTGCAAAGTTTTTATCTCCCATTTTGCAATGGTTAATCTTAAATAATTCTGTTTATTATTAAAGCTATTAAACCTCATTACGGAATAGTTGGAAAATGGGGAGAAGAAGGAGAAATCGCCTGTCACAGGGACGTCACCATCTGTTAGCGTCTGGGGACAATTCCTTCCCCAGAGTTGCAGCGATGGTTGTCACCGTGCTCCGTGCTCGGCTTCAGAGCAGAACCTTCAGGAGGCATTTTCAAGGCTTTCTAGCGGGTGACCTGTGGTTCCCTCGCCTCCCTCCTTTTTGTTTATTGTGTGGTAAAACACGCATAACATAAAGGTCACCGTTGTAACGTGGCCGGTCACCTGCCATAAGGGCTTCCCCGTTCACATGCAGCCCTGACCACCGTCACGTCCAGGACCTCTACGTCTGCCGAGCCGAAACTGTCCCCGTTGGACCCCGCCCCGTCGGCCCCCGCGCCCCAGCCTGGTAACCGGCCTCTGCTTTCTGTCCCTGTGAATCTGGGAGCTCCTGGGGCCTCAGATACGTGGGGTCAGCCAGTATGTGTGTTTCTGTCACTGACTCGTGTCACTGAGCACGAAGGCCTCCAGGTTCATCATCTGCTGCAGCGCGTGTCAGAGTTCCCCTCCCTTCTCAGGCTGAGTAATATCCCACTGTGTGGATGGGCCCCGTTTCCTGTATCCACTCATCCGTCAGCGGACGCCTCAGATGCCTCTGCCTTTGGGCTGCTGTGAACAAAGCTGCTATAAGCATGGGCGCCAATAATGCCTGCTCGAGTTCCTGCTTTTACTTCTTCAGCGAGTAAATACTCACCATGCCCTCTTTCTGAGCATGTGGGTTGTACCCAGCCTCTCTTTTGGAAGATTACTCAGCGTTCTAGCCTTGGAGCTGGACTGTGGTCTCAGGGCTCATTTCAGAGGCACCGCAGACCCCAGGCATCATCCCCACTCCCTCCCTGCCCCAGAAGGTTTGCAGTCTTAGCACATTTCCTTAAAATGGGCCCTTCTTTCTCTCTGATTCGTTCAAAGGCCAGACTTCACCTAGAGCTGCTTCGCAGTGTTCCCTGGCCAATCTCTCGGAGAACCAACCCGGGTGACCCAGCTGGCTAGGTTGCACTGAATGGTTTTGAGAACAACTCCTTGAGAAGTCAGGACGCGGCATAGACTCCATGGGACGCTGGGACTCAAGCCCCGTGTCCCCAAGACCCAGACAGGCCTGGGCGGGAAGGGCCTGGTGGGGACAGAGCGGGGCTTGAGGGGAGCAGTGCAGAGATGGCCCTGCACACATGTAGCCCCTCAGCGCCAGCTCTTTGGCCTCTTTTTAAGTGAATCTCCCAATTTTTTTTTTTCTTGGCTGTTCCAAACGGCTTCCAGGATCCCAGTATCCTGACCAGGGATTGAACCCAAGCCAAGGTAATGCAACCACTGGTAGGTAGCCTAACCACTGGACTGCCAGGGAACTCCCTGAATGTCCTAACTGAGAAGTATTTGCAACTCAGTTATATTTTTGTCAAACATGGTGCAGCCCAAACAAAACTTGTCCGCTGGCTGGTCCGGCCCGCAGGCTGTTGGTCCCAGACCTGAGCAGGCCTTCACCCATGGAGGCGCTGCCAGCTAGGTGTTCCGAGCCCCGGGACTGAATAGCCCTGCGCCCTGCATCAATGCAGGATACCTCGTTCATCACCCGTTATCTTGTAAATAATCGGGTCTCTTTCGGACTTACACGAGTCTGAGCCGTTGATCGGCTTATTCTGTCCGCCCAGCCACAAGGTTTGAACGACCGAAAGAATCGTGTTTAATAGTGGAAAGCCGTGCACGCACACACACTCTGTGCTCTGTTTTTCCCTAATTTTCTGACTTGTTCTGCTGGTCTTGTTAGTTTTTCCAGATAAAGTTCGGAATCATTTCATCATTTTGCCTAAAAGCAAAACAAGCCAGGCCGCCTTCTGATGTGCCGGCCGCCGCGGCTCAGGACGCGCCACCCCCCCACCCCCGGGACAGTCCCGTGGCTTACCTTCCCTTCCTCCCAGGTGAGCTGGGCCCAGGCATCCCGCCCACATCTAGTTCCCCTGGGGTGGGGTTGGTCTGGGACCCTGGGGCCTGGAATGCTGGCTCCCTGCCCTGTTCCTGGCGGAGGGTCACCAGGAGTGGGGAGGAGGGTTTTGGGGACCGAGCTGGACTGTAAGAATTACAAGGAGGGGTTGGGTCCTTCCTCCCATAAATGGGAAGAAGGGGCCCCGCAGGAGGAAGGGCCCAGGCCGCCTGTCCCCCTGGGTGCAAACAGATGGAACAAAGGCCGGCCCACCCCCGGCGCCCGGCGCCGCCCGCAGTCATAAAGGCCCCGGCGCCCGGAGCAGCACGCCCGCCCTGCCTGGGAGCTCGGCGGCCACAGAATCGAAACTGTTTCCAGCACAATGACCCTGGGCTGTGGGAGACGTCACTGGGGGTTGGGAACAGCGGTGCGGATGGGAGCCCTGGGCCTGGGCCTGCTGCTTGGGAGGGACTTGCTGGCCTGGGAGCTGGGCCTCCAGGGCCAGCACGAGCCGCCCCCCCACTGCTGGGTCCACCGTCCCCCTCAGCACCGCGCCCCCACTGCCACCCTCCACCCAGCTCTGTCAGAGCCCCCTGCCCTGCAAACCCATAGTCCTGGCAACAGGTCCCCCCCAGCAAGGAGCCTCGCGTGTCTCGGGCCCACCCCCACGCCAAGAACCAACAGGGCCAGTTCCCGTGTGCGGGATCAGTGACCTGGTCTAGTTCATGGGTGTCTGAGAAGCTCCCGCCAGCAGCCCAGCGTCTAGCTGGCTCTCGGCACCTTCCGCGGCCATGGCCCAGGCCCCTGCAGGGACTCCAGCGGCAGAAAGAAGGAGGGAGATGGGGGTCTAATAGAGAAGCGTTGGGGACAGGGAGGCCTCTTCCAGGGGTCGTCCTGGGCTGTGGATTCTGTGCTTGGGTCGGGAGTGGGCTCTGGTTCTGAGCTGCAAGCTCTGGACTGAGGCTTGGGGCCCACAGAAGGGCCCCGGGGGTTCTGGGCTCTGCTCTGACGCCCGGATTCTGAGGTCCGGGCTCAGGGCCTCAGGCTGAGTTCCCGCAGGTAGGTGCTAAGTTCTGGGTCGGGGGTCAGGCTCTGTGCCCTGTGCTTCGGGCAGCAGCTTAGTCTCCGGGCTCTAGGCGGTGGCCCTGGACTCTGGGTGGAGGGCCTGTTGGCCAGAGGCCGGGCGGGGTCGCCATGCTGCTCACAGTCTGGAACGTCCTCTGCTTGGGAGCAGAGTCTTGCTGGTCTTGTGGGCCGTGTAACCCCCAGACCACAGCAGGGCCAGGTGTGTGTGCGCACTCGATGCACTGTCCAAGTGAGACATCCTCTCCTGCAGTCGGGAGCCGGGGCGCAGGCCAGCAAGACCCCGGGAGGGGAGGCCAAGCCCTGTGGCCAGGAGGGGAGCTGCTGAGAGCCCGCCCCGACTACACAGCAGGCTGTTTCTGCTCCAGCGAGGGCGCAGGCAGAGGGCACAGCGGGGGCACAGCAGGGGCAGGGGCAGCGTGGGTCAGGGCCCCAGGCAGGCACTCCCCTCCCTCTGTCCTGACTGGGGGGGTGGTCATCTGAGAGCCTCAGCAGGCACCTGAGCCTGCGCCCTCCAGCCTGCGGTATGGGCTGAGGCGGATAAGGGTGAGCCTCCTGGGCAGTGGACGTGAGGGCCTGGGAGCAGATAGATGGCCGTCAGATACACGTCGCCAGGGACCCGGGGAGCAGAGACGGTGGGGGTCAGGGTCATGGACGGTGAGCAGAGAGACTTGAGGAGGAATGTGACCTCGGGGAGATCAGAGATCCTGCTGGCGAGAGGGAGCCTTGGTCGCAGATACCACGAGTCACAGAGCAGAGCTGTGGGGAGTGAGGAGGTGATGGGGGCTTCACTTTCACTTTATCAGAGACCAAGAGGCTTCGAGTCAGTGACCGCGACCACCCAGAGGTGTGTGATCTTCCAGGGATCGAGGCCCTGATGGTTAGAGACTGAGGTGTTGCCGGGGACCTGTGAGGTTGGCGGTTGCTGCCACTGATGATGGGGGATGAGGGACACTGGTCATCGGGGACTTGGAAGGGAAGACTTGGCAGTCACCCGTGTTGAACGCAATGCCTCTCACTGGGCAGTCGGAAGATTTGATGGCAAGGAGGCCCCTCCGCAACCAGGGGCAGTGGTCCTGAGGTCACTGGAGACAAGTGACCAAGGACATTGCTGAGAGACGCTGGTGCTAGGGTGGCGTGGGCCTGCGGACGCTGATCACGTATGAGCAATCAGACCCGTCCCTGACTAGGAAAGTCCTGATCGGTGACGCTGGTGACCACACCCTGCATGACCCGGAATAGTAGTGACGGCATGGTGGTGGTCGGGCGCAGGGGCGTCGGCAGCCGGGCAGCCCGCTGGGGACACTGCCGGAGTGGGTGTGGCATGGGTGGTGAGAGGTGGTTAGGAGACGTGACCGGCAAGCAGGGCCTGCCACTGGAGACACTGCTGAGCACAGCCAGTGACCGGACACAGCCCCCAGCAGAGGCCTCGATGAAACACCGGCGATCACGACTGGGCAATCGGCTGTTAGTAAGCGGATGTCTACGGTCACAGGCTCTGGTGATCAGATGTGTCATTGATCAGGAGTGTTAGTCCTGATGACCGTCCCCAGTAACCAGAATCATTGATTAGAGAACAGCACTCAGTGACGTCAGTGGTCAAAGACACCGGTAAGCAGGTTTGCCGGTGGACACAGTGGTGAGCAGGGAACTCAGACACAGGAGCTCGAGAGGGTGGCAGGGGGAGCCACCCCCTGGGCTTTCCCTGAGCCCTGCTGAGCCCTTAGGAAAAGGGCCAGCATGTGGCTAAAGGGTGCAGAGCCCACAGCCTCCCTGAGCCTCCTCCCCCACACGCACAGAGACCCCAGGACCCCCACCAGGCGGTGAGGAAGTTCCGGTGGCACAGTTCAGGGGAGGCTCAGGAGCTCTTCCGTCTGAATCCCAGGGCTGTAGGACCTGTTCGCTCTTAACAGTCTCCACACCCAGGCGGGACTCAGGAGCCCCGTGAGCCCATGAGGCAGGCCAGAGGCATTCACAAAAGTATTTTATTATTCTTAACAGTATTCACTTTGAAGGAATAGGAAGAGCGCATACAATTTTTACAGACAATATATAAATGTTGTACATAATTAACAATAACTTAGTTCACTAATCCAAAATAAAACGAGCCAAATAAAACATAAAACCAGAAAATACTGCCGATTCTTCTTCTTATGCGGATACTAGTACAAAATAAGTTAGTCCGGCTGTGCTGCCCTATTGCACTTGGCCTGCATCGGCACAGTCCCCTTCCTGGGCCGGCCCCCGCCAGCCGCCGCGGCCGCACACACTCTCCGCCCGGACACGGCTATGCACAGCTGTACCTTGGGAAGGGTCCAGACAACCACAGCACGGCACAGCGGGGCCCCGGCAGCCCCACCTGCCGGGCGAGCCCCCGAAGCCTGGAGCAGCCCCGGCCCCCGGCCCCCGTCCGAGGACGGTGCGATCTGAGAGCCTCTCCAGCCACAGCCTTGGTTTGTAGGTTTTCTTTGTTCCACAGCAAGGGCTCTTGTGGCCACGTACAATTGACTGGACCCAAAGAGTTTAAAAATAAAACAACTCGTCAGCGAGTTAAGCTTATGCAGGTTTTCTCCTTTTGTTTTTTTATATGTTTCTCTTTTGCGTCGGTGTTGGAGAAGAGGGGGGTTCAGGGGCTAGCAGAAAAAAGACGTATGTACAGGGCGTCTCCGGCCGAGGCGGTGGCACAGGCTCGGGCCATGGAGGGCGCTCAGGCCAGGCTGGCTCCAGCCTCAGGACCAGAGAGCGATGTGGGAGACGCTTCCCCTCTCAAGAAAGCGCTTCCTTCCTGTGACCCAGCCCTGGCCTGGGAATCCGCACAGGGCCGCCCCTGATTGTCTCTGCCCTCCGGGGCCTGCGCAGCCCCCCTGGAGAGGCTCAGCCCAGCTGGGTTCGGCGCTTGCAGAGGGGGCCCAGGTCCCCCCAGAGACCTGCCCCCAGAGCCGGGCAGGCAGGCTGGCCACGTGGCACCCGGCCCCAAGAACCAAGTCTCCCCATCCTCGTGAGAAACCTGAGCCAAAAAAATTCCTCCGCCTGCTCCCCTGTCTTCTCCGCGGCCCCCGAGTGTCCCTCGCCCGCTCGTGTCTCTTCAGAGTTGTCCTTTACGCTTACAGTCCTCAGCGGAAACCCCGCCTGGGTGCAGCCAGGCCTGCCCGGGAGCGGCTTCACAATGGCGGCCAGGGCGCCCACAGGTGAGGCCGTGCGTGTCCAGCTGGGCGGGCAGGGGCCGCGGTCTCGGGGCGGGCCGGCCAGCTGGGTACTGGGTCCCCCGCGCCGTGGGAGCGCCATCCCTGGCGTCCTTCTGTCAGTCCGTGGGGCGGTCCCTAGCCCATGGCGGTCACCATGCTGGACGGGTGGGGGTGGCCGAAGGAGAGGCTGGAGGAGGGGTGGATGGGCGTCGGGGTGGGCAGCATGTGGCCGGAGTGGCTGAAGGGCGGCAGGTGGCCCACAGGCGCCATGTGTCCCGCCAGGGCGGCGGCGCTAAAGGGGGAGGCCTTGTCCTGCACACACCTGGACAGCTCCTCAAAGCACTCAGACCCCTTCTTGCTCTTCTTGGACTTGCTGGACATCTTCCGGTTCCGGGTCTGGATGCCTTCCTTCTTCATGGTCAGCGGCCTGTTCACCTGGGGGGCCACGCAGAGCTTTCAGAGGCTGGAGCTCCCCTCCCGGCCAGACCACGCCCCCAGCCTGGCCAGGGGGGCCCCTCCCGAAGGCCCATCGGCCTCCAGGGCCTTCCCGCCCTCCCTGCCAAGAAAGGCGCCTGTAGGGCACTGCCCCCCCACCCCCACCACCCTGCAGAAGCCCACCCACTGCAGGCTTTGCTTCTGAGCAGAGATGCCCGACCAGGGGGGCGTCCTCCAGCAAGCTGCCCCCCTCGTGGGAAGCCCTTCTGGCGCTCGCTTCCCAAGCCAAGCCACGCCGGGGATGGCGGCCCAGGCCGCTCCCCGCAGCACAAAGCCCGAGGTCCCCAGGGAGGGGCGGGCCGCTCACGTTGTGCAGCTTGTAGTAGAGGCCGCAGGCGTTGCACACGGGGTCCCCGTTGGCGTTCCGGCGCCACAAGGTGGTGGTCGTCGTCTGACAATTTGCGCAACAGGTGCCTGCTCTCCTGGCGGCCGACTGGGGGGGCGGGACGGGGCAGGGTCGGCAAGCTGGGCTCCCACGGCCCCCCGCGACCTCCCTCCTGACCCTCACACCACCCTGGCTCCCTTCCCCAACCCACTGGGCCCAGGAGCACGAATCGCACAGGAGTCTCTGCATCTCAGAATCAGAAACCTAAACCATCACAGAAGTTCAGACTGAAGTGCTCTCAGAGCCAAAGGGGCTGCAAGTGCTGCAAGGGGAGGCAGCCACCTCCCCCAGCCCTCGGAGCATGAATGCCACACACGGAAACCGAGGCTCGGAGAGGGAGCCCGTCTAGACGGCTGGCCCGTCCCCCCCCCCCCCGGGTGCCTCAAGCTGGGGCTGCAATTCCCACAAAATCCACAGTCCTGGGCACGTCCAAGCCCCAGGGCCAGAAGACGGGGCCCCGCAGCTGCCCAGGGCAGGGAGGACAAACGCTCAGGAGTCAAGCTGCACACCGCCCAGCGCAGTAGCCACTGGCCACGTGGCCATTTAAATTCAACTGAACTACAGTTTAAGCAAGTTAGAAATACAGTTTCTTCAGTCGCAAGGGCCACATTTGAGGGGATCCCTAATCACAGCACAGCTGGAAGCTACCACAATGGATGGTGCATGCCCAGAAGGCATCCATTGGTCACAACCTACTGGACAACGCCGATCTACCTGTCCAGGGCCCTGTCCCCCAGTCCCCAGGGTCCCGACTGCCCGCAGCCCCTCGAGGAGTACAGGCCTGACCCGGAGCACCGGACTCCTGGAGAAGGCAGCAGCAGGCGCCCCAGAGGCGGGCTGAGAGGAGCTTCAGCCCAGAAGGCAGCCTCGCTCTCCAGCCCCCACAGCAGCACATCCCAGGGAACGGTGGGCGGCGGGCTGGGGGGGGAACCCAGGCCAGCAGGGGCAGGCGTGACCCCAGGCCCCAGCCTGGTCCAGAGGGGCCAGCCTGCAGCCCCGGGCGGGGAGGGCTGAGGGTGAGTAAGCAGCCGGAGCTGGAATTCTGACTCAGGGGCTGGCCTCGCATCCTCCGCCTGCCCGGGCCCTCACCCCGCCCTTGCTCCAGGAAAAAAAACCAGGGGCCCCCGAATCGGCAAGCGATTTAAGCCTCCCTCGTAAATCACTTCGCCCTGAAAAAATATATTTATTATTCTTAGCATTTTACGCATTATTTGCAGAGTGGAGGGTATTAGAAATTTCAAAACAGCCCAGCGAGAGGCAGGACTGAGCCGAGGAGAGAGACTGAAAACTCGCGGAGTCCGGAAACAGATACGCGAAGTTTCCTTATCTTTGGGCTGCAGATGTCCGGATAGGAAACTCCGGCAGGAGATCCGAAAGGGCATTTTTTTTAAATCACTCAAATGAAAATACACAGTATAGGTGACTCCATGGAAAAATAATAAAGGGCAGGTTTTTTTTTGGTGGTTGGTGTGTGTGTTTTATTTAAATAAGCACGAGGAGACTGTGTGTTGGGAAGCCAGGGAGAGCAGCCCCGGGCTACAGGGAACATGACTTCACGGCCCTATTTTTAAAAGTTTAACAGAGGCCAGGGGATGGGACCTGGACCCCTGGATGCTCTGCTCCAGTGGTTGTGTTGGGGGGAATCCCTGAACGTACCAGGTGGGCTGCCCAGGGGAAACATGGCCTGGAAAGAATCTAGCCTAAAAAGCCAGGCTGCCCCAACTGCCAAGCAAGTGATTCTCATGATAAAAGATTTCCAGCAGCTGCATTTAAAGGCTTGGTTTTTTGTGTGTAAATAAGTGCGGCTCGGCCCAGGTCGACGCTCCGCCCGGTGCTCCCCCACCCCCAGGCCCCCGCTGCTCCTACCAGCCTCCGCTTGGGCTTGATGAGCGGCCGGTTCTGCCCGTTCATCTTGTGGTAGAGGCCGCAGGCGTTACACAGGTAGTGCCCGGTGCCGTCCCGCCGCCACAGAGGGGTGGCTGTGGCCCCGCAGTTGACGCACTCCCGGCCTTCTGCAAGGGGACGGGGGACACAGGGTCACACGGGCCAGCCTGCTGCAGGGGCCTGCGGACTCTTAGTTCCAGCTGGGCTGGAGAGGGACCAGGAGGTGGGATTCAGAGGGCAGCTAATGGCAGGGAGGGGAGCGGGCCCCAGGTTCTGCTCAGGGCACCAGCTCGAGCCGGGCCGGAGACTGGGCCCCTTCGAGTCCCTCTCCTCTCCGCCCCGTCCTCTCTCCCCAGCTGCGCCTGCCTCTCCTGGGTCCCTGTCCCGGGCCCTCAGATTCTGCTCTCCGTCCCCCGTCCTCGGTCACTTCCGTCTCTCTCCCCAGCCTCCTGTGCCTTCCGCCAAGGCCCTGGACTGGGATGGAAGTTGCTGCTGTTTCAAACGAAGTAAATACTCAGCCCTTTCGTTTTTAGGCCGAGCAGGCTGAGTGACCTTGCGGGGCAGCTCTTGGTGGTGCTAGTTTGTTTTGTTGTGAGAAGACCATCTGGAATTCGAATAGAACGTAAAACCAATTTGAGAGAAAGGACGACTTAAAAGGCCAGCGAGCTGGTCAGACAGGGCCCCCCAACGTAGGACCCAAGTGGGCACGGGCGGCAGCCTCAGTGCGAGCTGACCCTGCACGTTTCTCCCCACGTCCTTTAAATTGGCAGCCCACACGGGCAGGAGCGTGCGGCTGCTGGACTCCGGAGTGAACGTGCTGAAAGTGCTCTCAAAGGGGCTGAAAGGAGGTGAGGACGGCGGGAGCCCCACAGCAGCCTCAGCGTCTGCTCCCTAGCCGGCTCCAGCCAGTCCCCGCAGCCCCGGGCAGAGGCAGCCCCTGACCCCCGAGCAGGGAGGGAGAGGGAAGGACACGCCAGGGGGCAGGGAGCGCGCTGGTCCTGGGAATTTGGCCTCGGGGGAACTCTCCCAAGGAGATTGGGAGCCATGAGATCCCTGATCGAGTTGCAGATCTAGATTCCTTAAGGGTCTAGAGCCCTGAGGAGGGCAGAGGGCCCCCAGCGCAGCACCAACGTTCACGGACACACGGACACACACGTCTGAGCTGCCACGCCACGCTCCCTACACCCGGCGTTCTCTCTCACACAGTCATGAGAACATTCGCTTCAGGCTCAGGGAAGGGACAGGGGACCCCGGGCAGGCAGTGGCCCACCTTGGAGGGGAGGGTAAGGAATGGGAACAGGAAGCAAACTCTGGGGCCACCAGGAGCACCTAAGAACGTCTGCCTGCTCCCCCATTCTGGGGACTCAAAGATCGGTCGGGGGCCATCAGCCACCCCGGATCAGAGAGACCCGGGCCGCCCCCTCGCCCGGGTCTCAGCCCCCTCCCACCAAACTGCAAGCCCTCCCCACTCCCGGGAGGCCCTGGGCCCTCGCCTCACCTGAGCAGGAGCGGGCCTTGCTCCGCTGCTTCGGGGTGAAGCTGGAGGCCGGGCCACCCAGGAAGCCTCCGGGGTGGAAAAGCCCACTGCTGTAGTCGTGGGCGGCCGCTGGCACGTAGGAGGGGTAGGTGGGGATGGGGTGGTGAGTGGCAGGCTGGGTGCCCATGGCGGCCAGGCTCGGGCGCAGGGGGCTGCCGCCTTCCATCTTCATGCTCTCGCCCAGCGGCACCTGGTACTTGATGCCATCCTTGTCGTCCCCCCTGGGGGCGGCACTCCCCCCTGCCGAGGAGGAGGCCGGCGAGGCGGCCCCGGTGGTGCTGGGGTCCGGAGACACTTCCTTGGGGGGCGTGGGCGGGAAGCCGAAGAGGTGGGTGCCCGAGTGGGCTGCGGTGGGGGTCAAGGAGGCCACTGAGCCGCTGCCGCCCCCGCCCCCAGCCCCGGCCCCCGGGTACACGGACAGGGGCCCCCCGGGGCCTCCGGCGGCCGAGGGGTGCAGGGGCGTCTTGGAGAAGGGGCTCACGGTCCAGGGGTTGTGGTGGTGTGCAGCGGCCGCGGAGAGAGCTGCCTTGCCCCCGTCCAGCCAGGGCAGTCCCGGGCTGTGCAGCAAGTGCGGCCGGCACATCTGGCCTCCGGTCAGGCGGGCTACGGGGGAGGGGGGAGGGGGCGTCAGGGTGCGCAGGGGGAGCCAGGACGCCCCACTGCCGCGACCCCTACCCAAAGACAACTGGAAACATAACACCCCAACCGACAATTCACCAGGAACGTCAGTCCCCAACTGAAGGACAAGTGGCACAGAAGGAGCCCCTGGACGAGCCGGGAGGGCCCCCCCTACCCCGCAGGTCAGCTGGAAACAGGCAGAAGCCCCAGGGGTCCCAGAGCCTCAAGAGGCCGCTGCCCCCTCCTTTCCCGCCCCGATTTCTCAGCGGCCCCGATTGCTGCGGACCCCACATCCGGGAAGCAGGCAGCGGGCCTCCCCGCGTCCAGCGCCGGGCGCTCGGAGTCCGGGTCCTGGTCACTCTCGGGCCCGGGGCTCACCGTGCGCAGGGCTGTAGGAGACGCGCGCGCGCGCGTGGGCCGGGTTGGCGTAGTAGGGGTTGCCCTGCGAGTCGAGGTGGTTGAAGAAGACGTCCACCTCGTCGGGCGGCAGCAGCTGCGCCGGCTCCATGTAGTTGTGCGGCAGGCCCGGGTGGTGCGAGTCGGGGTGCTGCGCGTTCAGCACGGCGGGGTGCGCCATCCAGCGCGGCTGCTCGGGAGCCACCTCCATGGCTGGCGGCGGAGGCGCGGGGTCTGCGCGGAGGCGGTGGCGGCGCGCCTGCACGACGGAGGGGGCGTGAGGGGGGCCATGAGGGGCGCCGCCGCGGCCGGACACCTCCAAGCCCCACCGTGAGGCGTCCCGCGCGCCGCTGCGCCCCAGCCGAGCTCAGCCGCGGACCAGACCCGGGTGGGAGGAAAGCCCAGAGCTCAAAACGAAAGGAGGGGCGCGGGGGGCCGGCTCAGCCACGCACGCTCACACCGTGACTCGGGTACCCAGAGCCACACACTTCTGAGCACGGGGTCACACGCGGGGACAAAACCCCGGCACCAGTGACCCTAACGCACGTAGACAGCCGCACTTTAGTCATTCCCCCATCTCGCCCCGCACCATGCCACCCCGCACCATCCCTGTGCACAAACGCATAAACAGACTAAAAAGTTAAAGCCCGGCGCCCGGGGGGGCCCCCGCGGGGCGCACGATGCTGGCGACACTCATAGAACTACTCTTGGCGCTGACCTCTCCCCCCCAGACACACACACACGCGCGCGAGCGCGCGCGCGCGCACGCAGCCCCACGGGCCAAGCGCCAGCCCCCCGCGCGCTCCCCGGCGACACAAGCCGAACTTCTCACCGAGGCTCCGCACAGCGGCCACCCGCGGCCCGGCCCCCGCAATGACCTCTCGGAGCCCGGCGCGCCCCAGGACCCCCCCGCCCGCTCTCGCAGCCCGAACTTACAGACGCAGCGGCGCGGGAGAGGCGCGGCCTCGGCGCGGGCGGCGCGGGGTCGGGGACGGCGCGTCCGGAGGGCCGGAGGGTCTCACGGGGTGCGAGCAGGGGGCAGCGCGCGCCTCGGCCTCGGGCCCGCCCGGCTCCGGCCGCTCCGCATCGTCCGGCCGAGCTGGCGCCAGCTCGCGGCTCCGGCACAGACATGAAGCGGGGGCCGCGCGCGCCTAAGAAGCGCGCGCCAGCCAATCAGCGCCGCGCGCCGCCCAGCCTCCGCCCCCCATTGGCCGGCCCGCGGCTCCCGGGCCGCGGACTCCGGACGCGCCCGCAGGCCGCCCCCCGCGCCCGCCCGCCCCCTCCCGGCGGCCCCTGCTGCCGACGCCCCCAGCCCCAGGACTCGCGCCCCGCGGCGAGCTGCTGCGCCCTTTTCTCCGGGCCCGCGTGGTCCCCCTACCCTCCGGGCCCTGCTCCCAGTAACTAACCTCCAACCCGGCCCCCTCCCCAGAAGCCTGGGCCGCGCACCCTCTGGGCGTTCGGTGTCCTCTCCCGGGGACCCCAGTCCGTCCACTCTCTCGGACCCCGCCTCCTTTACCACTGAACGTGGCCACGGTGGTCCACCTACCTCCCCAGGCCGTTCCGTCCCCCAAGGGGGACTCTGGCCAGACCGGGGGCCAGGGGTTCGGAGGACAGCTGCGGGTCAAGAGCAGCGAGGGGCAGGAACTCCAGGGCCTCCCGTGGGCACCTGGGCCTCGGGCGAGAGGCCGCTTAGGACCGCTGGACCCGGTGGAGGTGGCCTGGCTGGGGCTCCGGGGAGGGGGAGGGGGCGCCCCCTTCCCGGGCGTGGCCTTTGCAGACCGACGGGCCGAACTGCCTGGGGCGAGGCCGTGCAGACCCGGACTGGCGCCGGCGCCGGCTCGAAGGAGACGCCTCGGGGCGGGAGGAGGCATTTTCTTCCTGGGGGGTGGGGTGGGGGGGGTCCCTAAGAAGTCCCCCGGGCAGAAGGAGACGGTGGTCTGAGAACTGAGACCTCAGCCACCTGGAACTGCTCTCCACAAACGTCCAGTCCGGAGATGCAGCTTCGGGTGAACCCGGCCCCGCGCGCCGCTGTCTTTGCTCACTCCCATTGTACAGACAGGAGACCGAGGCGCCTAGGGAGTGGGTCGGGAAAAGGAAATTGGGGAGGGGGCCTGGAACAGGTGCGGGGGTAACGGGGAGTCACCGACGTCCTCCAGCCCCTCTCCCCTCGCTGGGCCCACGGCCCTTGGGGGTAGAAGCCCAGAGGGATGCTAGGTGGGCCCACGGCAGGGGGGAGGGCCGGGGTCCCGGCCACCCCCGGGAGGCGGGGGGAGGGGCGGCAGGATTGACAGTCGGTAATTGGGTAACTGGAGGCGGCTTCTCCGGCCCGGCAGCCCCGCCACCGCGACGCCGGGCCCCTGACGTCACCCGATTCGCCAGGAAATGAACTTTTTAATAATCTGAGGAGGGAGGAAAGCCCTCGGTCCCCTCGGCTCGGGGGGCACCAGGCCAGGCTGGGCTCCGCCGGCATGCCCCCGTCACCCCCTCCAAGGCCAGCTCTGGCAGCGCCACGGGAGCCTCCCCCTGCCTCGGCGTCCCGCCGGCCCCTTCTGTCCGAGGCCCTGGCGCAGGTAAAGGAGAGGGGGGGGACAGTGGTGCAGAGACCTGGGCCGAGGGAAACCGAGCGTCTCTGGCCCTTGGGAACCCGTCTGCCCTGGCCGCTGGCCGCGCCTCCCGCTCCGGGGCGCGCGGGGCCCTGGCTTCTCGGAACTCCGCTCCGCGGGAGAGGAGGCCGGCGCTTGCCGGGTAAGAGGCACCGGAGCCGGGAGCGAGAGCTCGAGGCCCTGAGCGCCGAGCCTCGGCTGCCGGCCCGGGCAGGTGAGTGGCCTCCGCAGCCTCCCGGCTCGCGCGCCAGAAACGCGCGCGGCCTGGCCCGGACCCACGGTCTCTCCGTACGTCTGTTTCTGCTCCCTGCCTGTAGCTTACGACTCATCAACGCGTAAAACGCAATCGCAGCGAAACCTCCAGCCTGTCTTGCCGCCTCAGAGCCCAGCAGGGGCTTCTCAAAGACAACGAGGCACCGGGGACCATCCCCGGTGTCCGGCAAGGCCGCCCCATGGAGTTCAAAATCGGGGACGGAGCGCGGGAGGCCCCGGACTCGCAGGCCGGCCGCCAGGCAGTGAACGCCGGAGCCGAGCGGAAGCTTACCGCCGGCCGCGATCCCAGCGTCGGTTCGCGGGGAGACGGTCGTTCCGAGCTTTCAGGAGAGCAGGTAATCGCCTTTTTCCCCCCAAAGCGCGGTTCAAATGATCTCCGGGGCTGGGTGGGTCTGCAGTTTCATAACCGCGAGCTCGGCTGCAAGCTCCTCCGGGGCAGCCTGAAGCCCCTCCGGGGCAGCGTCCCGGCCGCCGCAGGGATGGAGTGACCTGCCCGGTGGGTCGCTGCTCGAGCCGCAGCCCTGCGCTGCCCGCCGGCCCGGCGCAGCTCGAAGCCCGAACGGGGGGATTTAATTACTCCGCTCGGCGGCTCAGAAAATCGCCGCGAAGAGGAGCTTAGCAGCACAGTTAAGCAATGCTCGAGCGGGGGGCCTCCGGAGAGCCGCACCAGCCCCGCTTCCCGCAATCCCGGCCTAGAAGAAAAAAGGGAAAGAGGGACCCTGCCCCGTCTCCCGGGAACGTGGGGTCGCCTTCCCAGAGAAGGCAGGCGGGCAGGCGGCCTGCTCGGCCGCGGCCTCCACGGTAACTGAGCCCCTGCGTTGGACCCGGGACTGCTGCCTTCTCCCGCAGGAACGAACCCGCGGGGAGAGGAAAGCAGGGAGCCAGGCAGCTCGGCCCCCAGCTGGCCAGTAATGGGGGGTCCCTCGTGAGTGTGTCCGCTGGACAGACCGATGGATGCTAACCAGGGGCCTCCCCGACTGAGCAGTCAGACCATGGGATCCCTGCTGAGGGAACAAACCTCCAGGGAGGCTGAAGGCAGCTCCCAGCTCCTAGGATGGGCTGGGCTGGGGTGGGGATCCGGGGCTGCAGAGAGCGGATTTATGTCAACTTAGGGCCTTGGACTTTGGGGGTTTCCAGACACCCACTTTGGAGGCACATGTTCCTTTTTTTTCTTCTTTTTTTCTTTCTCTCTCTGTCTCTCTTTTTTTTTTTTTGGTTCACTCGCAAGGATTGTTGCGAATGCGGGTCGCTGCCCTTTGGTCTCACTGAAGCTGTCCCTTTCCTTACATGGGAACAAGATTTTACCAAGGACTGGGGAAGGGCAGCCGCGAAAACAGTTTTCTAACAACCTTTTCCAAATGACTGGAGACTCTCCGGTGGAGCGTGGCTCAGCGGTGTTTGGGTGCTTTCGCAGGGAGCTGGGAGTGCAGACATCTGGAGCCTCAGCCCCGCGCCCAGCTGCCCAGGGGTCCTCCATCCTGGGAAAGCCTCCTCCCCGCCCTTTGTTTCAACTTCGCTCCCCTCGGGGACTGTAAGTTCGCCCTCTCTTTGTAACCTCTTCTCACCTTTGCCCGTGGGCATCTAATTGGCCAGCAGTGCAGGGCGCTCAAAGAAATCCATTTGCTTAGCGGCTGCCTTCCACAGAGATATTTCATTTGCCACCCAGCAGCCCCCCAGCTCCACTCCTGCAGTGTGACTTGAGGGGTCCTGAGGAGGAGTAGGGGACTGCTCTGGCCAGAGGGGTTCAGAAGTCTCTAAGGCAAGGCCTGAGATCGGGCCTCAGCCATCCTCCAGAGGGGCACCCCTGTGCGGAGCCCCTGCTCTTTGAGGCTCACTCCCAGCCCCCTAAACTCCGACTCTCCCTCTCCTCCTGCTCCCTGCTGCTTCTCTCACTCCCTGCATGTTCTGGGCCTTTTTGAATCGTAAACACCAGAGCCCAACGTTCTACGTGTGTCTGCACCCTGGGCCCAGGCTCCCGGGAGATCTTGGGAAGTTCTACCCGCCACCTCCAAGCCCGACAGTGTGGGGCCCTGCTGAGACCTGCAGACAGTCGAGCGCGGTGCCCCCTCCTCCGCGAACAGCCACGGTTTGCTCGGAGGCCTGGCAGCCCTGCAGCCCGGCGATAGGACAACGGGTAAATCCGTTTCGTTAGATGCAATTTGTCTGCAATTTGTCAACCCGGCTGGGAAACGCGCCCCAGACGCCCGGGCCGCCGCTGGCCCTTCCTGCTTCTTGGATCCTGCCTACTCATGAACGAATCCCAGCGCGAAGAGCCTGCATAGACCAGAGCTCACGGCCAGATGTCCCCGACCCCTGGAGACCTGGCTTTTTCCAAAACAACGAATTTCCTTCCGTGTTTTCCGGGAAAGGAGTGGCTGCAGCATCCGGGGGCCCTGAATGCCAGACCTTTCCCCTCGCGCTTGGGGCAACCTGGAGTTCAAGCCTGACCTCTGCGGAACGATTCTAAATGCCTGGGTGTAGACAAACCCAGACCCCCGCCGTCTATGCCTCCCGCCTCCCCGGAGGCAGATCCCCGAGCCGGCGGCGGCCCCATTCTTATTGAAATTCCACTAAAAGGATTCCGACTCCGGCATGGGGCAGGGGGGAGACTTCCAGACCCCAGGTTCTCCCCACCCGCACCCCAGCCACACAAGATAAAGGGCCGCGGGGCGCGGCGCGCGGGGGCGCACGCAAGAGCGCGCCGGGTTAAGCCGCGCAAAGCCGGCGCACGGGGCCAGCCGGCAGGTGCAGCCCGCGATCGGCTGCCCGGCTCGGGCGCATCGCCGCCGCGGCCTGGAGGTGGGGGGCGGCCAACACAAAGGACCCGGCCCCGGGGCTGGGGCGGGAGGGTGTGCTCTGCGTCTCCCGGAGCAACCGGGAACCCGGGGCCTACGGCTCCGTCCGAGAAATGGGAAGGCTCCCGCCCGAGTCGGGCCTGCTGGCCACAACTCCCCAAACGCGCTCTCCGGTTTTGGCCCCTATGACCTGGGGTTCCAGGCGCTCGGATTCTTAAAGCGAGCCCCGAAGGTCACATGTTGGGGGCACCCGGCCAGGCGGACCGCTCGACTAGGATGCCAGGTGGGCCGAGCCTGGGGGCTGGCAGGGCCCTGGCCAGGCGAAGGGTCGACTTACCAAGCGAGATGCGGTGGGCGGCGCCCCCGGGCGGCCGGGGCCGGGGCGGAGCAGGGCGACCAAGGAGCCGCGCGGGCAGGCCGCGTTACCAGCGGGGCCCGGGCGGCGCGGAGAGCGGCCTCATGGTGTGCGGCGGGCGGCTTTTGTTTGCGGGGTGGATGACGGGGCGACGGCAGCCAGGAGGAGACGTGAGCGGTGAGCCCGGGCGGCGCTGGCCCTCCCTGCCCCCCCGCCGCCGCCGCGGTCTGCTTTTATTTCGACATCACTTTGGTGGGGGGGGCGGGTGGAGGCGGGAGCGCCCCGGGGCGGGGGGGAGGGCAGGAGTGTGCCCGGGGCTCGCGCCCAGCCTCCCTGGTCCAGCCACTGGCGGCTGGTGGGCGGTGGGCACTCAGGGCGCCTCTCTCTACTTGCCTCCACTCCAGCCCACTCCCGCCCTGGCAGGGGCGCACACGCTGGGATGCACTCAAAAAGGCCAGCGGTCTGTCTTCGGAGACTCTCCCCCCGGGACCTCCAGAGACGTGGTCACACGCGCTCACACACGCACGCACACAGATGCCTGCTCCTCCTTCTCCAATCCACCTCCAGTCACACGGCCGCACGTACATCCGTGCACACGCATTAGCACACTCGGCGTGGATGGACATCCTCAGGCAGGAGGTCTGGGTCACACCTACGTGCACACACGCAAATGTAGCTTGACACCCATCTGGCATTCACACGACTGCCTCACTCCCAGGCTGATGAGCCTGGGTGTAAACAAAGCCCTCAGCCTGGCCCACCTATAGCCCACCCCAACTCCAGAGCAGCCAGGGGATTTCAGAAGTGGAGTTTGAGGCACAGCCTGGCCTTTCCCAGGAGAGCCCTGGAGTGAGCAAGCCGTGGGGGCAGAGAGCTGTTCTTGGAAGGCTGAGTGGAGGAGCGGGGAGTCTTCACCCCAAGAAACTCCTGAGATTGGGAGCTAGGAAGGCCAGTTCTTGAACTTCCAAAGTTCCTACCAGGAGATTCAGCACGGTGGCTGGAGTCCCATCCCAGCTGCCCAGGGAGAGTGAAAGTGCCCTTTGGGACCTTTGGCCCAAAGACAAAGTACTTTGCCTCCAAAAGACTGGGAAGTGCTTGCCCAGGTGCCCGGAGAGGAGGTGCGTCCCAGCTGCCAGGCCAGCGGGCGTCCGCTGCGTGGGGGGCTTTCTTGGAAGCTGGAGGTGACTATGCTGCCTGTGCGAGTCCTCTGGGCTGAGTGCCCGTGTGTGTCTGTGGCCATTTGTGAGCACACTGGAAGGGAAGTCTGCAAAGCTGAGGCTATTAATCTGTCTGCTTCCTCTTGTGGGTCCTGGATGCTTTGTGTACTTGGTCTCTGTTCTGTGGGTCCCTGCGAGTTTGTGTGTTGTGTGTGGCTGTTTCAGAGTGCGACCCCGCGGGTGCACTTGGGAGGGAGTAGCTCTGGAATTGGACATGTGCCCCCGTGTATCTGTGAGGCCAGTGTGACCGTGGACCTTGCGATAGGAAGTGGGTATTTCCAAGTGCCTGTCTACACGCTGCTGCACATCCCTGAGGACACACACAGGGGTGGGGCGGTAGCAGTGGTGTCTCTGGGTCCCCTGTGTCTATGAACTGGGCTGTGGGCATCCGTGTGCTCGGATCTATCTGCGAGCCGCGTGCGACTCTTCCCAGTGTTACTCTGTGTCTGCGGGCTGCGGAGGAGTGTGTCTCTGGGTGACACTGTGTGCGTCTTCCCAGATTGCCTGCCAGCGCACCTTCCCTGACCGGCAGGGCAGGCCGCCAGCGGAACCAGGGTGCCATTTGCGAGGGCACTTGCTGTCTGTCTGTGGGAGGGGGAGATGAGCTGATAAGGCTTATCTGCCAAAGCCAGCGCCATGCTGAATAACTGCTCTAATGAGGTGGCCTCCTTGGGGGGGATGGGGTGGGGGGCACAGGAGTGCACCCCCACAAACCCAGCAGGCGCTGTGTCTACAGGGCCTTTCCTAGTCTGCCCTGCTCCCTGGGAGGGGGAGCTCCCCATCTTCACCCCAATTACCATCTCCCTTCCCTGCGCGGCTGGAGCCTCCCTGGGGTGGATGGAGAGACATGGAGAATCTGTGCTAGAAAGGTCCAGAGAGACAGGTAAAGGGGACAAAGCAGGGAGACCCCAGGACAGACTGTTAACAGCAACAGCAATAGAGGGCCTGGTGGTGGGTTGGGGGACCCTCAGGGATAGGACCAAAAAGTAGCAGAAAGAAAAGAAAAAAGCGGCAGAAAGGCTTGGAGAGATGGGAAGGGAAGCAGTGAAAGTGTTAACCAGAGAAAGAGACGCGGTCAGAGAGATGAGAGAGATAGAGAGGAGGGCACCCCAGGGGCTCCTAGACCTCGGTGGGGAGGGCCAGCGGAGAAAGGGCCCCTCGGGGAAAGAGGCGGGAGAGGGACGTGAAAGACAGACTGGGCGGGGTGGCAGAAGGGGACGGACCGCCAGCCGCGCCCCCCTCCCCGCACGTCGGAGCATCCTCGAGTGCCCAGGCCCGCCGGCCGGGAGGGCGTGAGCGTGGAGCTCGCGGGCGGGAGGGCGGGGCCCCAAGGCGCGGGCAGGGGGGTCCGCGCGGGGCTGCGCCGCTGTCCGGGGGTAATTTTTCATCTCGGCCGGCTAATCTTTGTTCCCGGCGAAGATAATGAATAGCCAATCGTTATCTGCCCGGCTCCCGGAGGCTGCCCGAGAATGGGGCTGTACAGGGTTAGGGAATTGTTTCCAAAGTGCCGCGGAATAAATGGTGTTCCTTATCTCTGCCTTCCAGATTATCGGAGCCCTTTCAGAGCGCGCACAACAAATGCGCCCGCCATCGAATGCATCATTTACCACCACAGATCCGCGCATTGATGGGCAGGCAGATAGCCGTCCGCGGGGGGCATTCGGGCGCCCGGTGCGCGGGCCGCCGGCCGGCCTGCCTGCCGAAGGCACCCAAGTGTGTGTCCCCGGGTGTGCCCGGCGTGTGTAGATGAGCGCGGGGCGGTGTGCTAGTGGGTGGGCACCGAACGAGCAGGGGTGTTGGCGTACCTGCGGGCACGTCGAACAAGTAAGAGATGAGGAAGCGCGGGGGCGGGGGGTGGGGTATGCTCAGGCCGAGTGAGGGGGTGGTCCAGGTGAGGCTGCCTGAGGACGGGGTGCTGCGTGAGCGTGCGGGCATGCGTGTCCCCCAGAGTGACCAGACACGTGCGAGAAGGAGCGATCATGCCAGCCTGCGGGTGCAGACGTGGTTGGGGGGTGATCCACGTGTCTGCCCTCCGCAAGGCCGTCTAGGAGTGCACACGGGAGGAGGTGTCGCCTGCCACCAGGCCAGGCGGTGTGTATCCGGGCGTGGGTGTGCCACAGGTCCTGGGGTCCGCATGCTCCTAGGCGCGTGCCACCACGCGTGACTCTGTGCACAGGTCTGCACGAGGGTGGGTGCGGCCTTATGTATCTGCTGTGTGTCCTGGGGAGGGGGCAGGGGCCCTTCCCTGGGCCTGCCTGTGCTGGCCGCCCCCCAAACCCGCACACACCAGCCTGCCCCCCTCCAGCCAGAGCGGGTGTGTGCTAGGTACCAAACGAGGAGTTCAGAAACACCCAGGTGTCCCCGCCCGCCTCGGGGCGCGCCTGCCCGGGGCCCCAGAGCCCCCTCGCTCAGGACCTGCGGCGAGAGAGACCGGAGCCCCGCCGCCAGAGGTCCCCGCGCCGCTAGCTACCCGCGCCGCCCACAAAGGCCGTGCTTTCCAGGCGTGCGCGCGCACCGACATGGACACACACACACACACACACGCACACGCGATGGTCCCCATGGCGACGCAGATAGCGCCGCAGCCATTTTCCCTGTCTCCCAGGAGCCTATTATACGCCGGGATTAGCTCGTCGCCAGGCAGGTCAAACCCAAAGTCACCCCACCTGCGGTGCCGCCCCCCCCCCGGCCGGGCCCGCGACCCCCGGCGCGCGGGCGCGGCGCGCCCCCTGGCGGCCCCGCGCGGGAGCGGCTGGCCGGGGTCTCTGTCCGCCACCAACGCATCCCCAGGCCCGCCGGGCCTCGGGACATACCCCACAAGTGTCTGTCGAAAGGATGGATGGATCGGCAGGAAATTACAGACGGGGCCGCCTGTCAACGCCACGCAGCCTAGTTGGCAGCAAGATGACCTCTCAGAAGGACCCTTGAGAACCTACCTAACAGGCCTCACTGACCCTCAGACCCTGTGTCCCCGTCTCCTGCCAGGGCCGCAGGAGCCGTCTCCCCGCGCTTTGGGGCCTAACATCCCCATCCCGGGCTCTCTGCCCGCCCTGCCTGCCCCTCTGTTCTCCGTCTGTACTGAGTGTTTCTCTTGCAGTGATTCTGCTGGCTCCAGCGGGTGGAGGGCTGGCTTGTTCCCCGCAGCAGCTCAGCCCTGGAATCCTTGGGGGTCCAGGGAATGCGGGCAGGTGGGCCGGCCCCAGCATCTCCGCTCCACTGTTACACCCTGCCCACCACCCACGCGTGGTGCACCCTGGTCCCCGGGGTGCTCGGCTCCACTGACCTGCGGCAGCCTTCAAGTCTGGGGGTGGGGGCTTGAGGACCCCCGGCGTGTGCTTGCGAGGGCAGGGACGGGAGCCTGGCCTCTCCCCGCGCCTGGGCCCCAGGAGCCTTCGCTCATAATACAAGATAATTGCCCTGCCTTGTCAGCAGGCCGCGATGATGAATTGCTGTGAGCGGGCCGACAGGAGGCCACGGCCCCAGTGGGCTTCCAGGTGGAGCTCGGCCTGCCCATCTCCCTCGGCGGGGGCTACTCAGCAGTGCCTGTTCCTCCTGGAGCACCTCAGGCTCTGGGGCCGGAGCCCCCAGCACGCACAGCCCCTTCCGGCTAGATGGCCTTTGGCAAGCTGCTTTCCTACTCTGAGCCTCAGGTCAGGCCCTGGCATTGTTACGAGAATTCCTCCCGAGCATGTATTTAAACAGCAAGTCGGGTGCAACAACCCACTACTACCGATATTTGGAAGTGGAAGAGTTTGCGTGAAGAGATTCATTTCCAGCTTCGCTTCCAGACCTGGCTGTCCCAGCCCCACATTCAGCATGGTGGAGGTGGTCTCACCAGCCCCAGGCTCCACTGCAGGTCCCTGGGTCGGGGATGTGTCCTTCATAGAAATAAAGGGGGCTGTGGCCACGCTGCTTTTGCGTTCCTTCTCTGCACGCTTTGGTGGTATTTCCAGCGTCTTTTTCCCTCGGTTCTGTAAACTACGTAAGTGTTTGTCCGTTTATAGATCCAGCGGCCGCTTTAAAGTGCTCGGCAACAGCGTTCCTCACCCTGGGTGCACAGTGTCAAACAAAATGTCCATGGCACCCGTCTAGGGGTTGCCTCGGCGTGCAAACAGACTGACAGCGATGAACACACTGTCGCAAACTGTGAGAGGAACCGTGAGGGGGAAGCACCACACGTTTACAAATACCGAGCTGAGGCTTTTTGGCAGAGACATACTCTGGGCCAGGGCCTGTGCTGAGAGGTTGGGGGTGGGTGTGGAATAAGATCAGGTATGGTCACTCTGTGGTGGAGGGACAGGCACATCAGCAGATTCCACTCGTCCCAGTCTAGGAGAATTGGAATCCCCAGTGCTCACGTGAGGAAAGGCACTTGCCCCAGTCTGGGAGCATTATATATAAAGAGTGTCTGCAAATCAATAAGAAAGAGAAAAGTACAACTAAAAACTGTGCGAAGGTATAAAAAGAAAATTCAAAGAAAATGAAAAAGAAAGTGATCTTAATGCTTGATCTCAGTCAGAGAAAAGAAAATTTAAAATATGTGAGAGATTCGGGATGAGAGAAGTGTTCTAAAATTAGACTGGGGTGATGGCTGTAACTCCATTAACTTCCTAAAACTCACTGAAACATACAACTAAGTTAGCTTTATGTGTGATAAATCATAGCAGGATAAAGATGCTTAAAAATAAGCTAAAAACCAGTTTGAGATACCACTTGATACCTAGCGGTGTTAGCAAGTATCTAAACACACGATTGCATATGAGTTCCTCAGCGGGTGGGGAGACGAGCTGGCAGGAGTGTCCACTGATGCACCATCAGGGTGGCATGGGAAATGTGACACTATCGAATTTACAAATGCATTTATGCTTGGAGCCAAGAGTTCCATTTATAGGACTTTTCTGAGAGATACGCTCCCAGACTTGTGCAATCTGTAAGGGAATCCACAGCAGCCTTGTACATTACGGCACGATTGGAAACTCAAGATGCTCTCCTGGAAGAGACTCTTAAAAGTACTGTCACACAGCCAAACAGTGGACTGTTATGCTGAGAAAGAAAGGAGGGAGGGAGGAAAGAAAGGAAGCAGAAACAAGAAAGCAGCGGCTCTCTATATGGATATCAAGTGCTCCCAAGGGAGAGTTAGTAGCACACAGCAGGAGCCTAAGTGTGCTGTGGTTACAGACGGGGACAAGGCGACACGATCCGTACAGATTTGCTCACATATTTACAGAATTTCTCTGGATGGAAAACGAAAGAACCGGCTAACAGTGGTTGCACCTATGAAAGGATATACGTTTGGGTGGCTGGGGGTAGGCAGAACAGAAGGACCTTACTGTGGAAGCTTTGATCACTGTTTAAAATTACACAGATGATAGATGGAGATTGAGATCCAGATGGATATACACATATCCTATACAAAAAAGTAAAGGTTAAAAACCAAAATATTTTGATTAGAAGATAAAGATAGAGAGGAGCAGAAGTCTGCCAAGAAGAGAAGTTGGAGGAAACTCCATCACTGGCTGCAGCACAGGGCAAGAAGGATTCTCTGGCCCTCTTGGCTGAAAGGCGAGTCGGTCCAGGTAGTCTGCAGAGTCCTTGGCTGTATCTAGTGAAGTTGGAGACAGGACTGCATGTGACTCCGCATTTCCTCGTCGAGGCATTTCAGAAACCCTCACGCATGAGCAGAAGAGATGTAGGCAAGGATATTCATGGCACACTATTTGTAAAAAAAAAAAAAAGAGAGAGAGAGAGAAAAATTAAAAAGAAACTTTGGACATGAGCTAGAGGCCCATCTCCAGGGAGCTGGATCAGCCAAGAGTGGCAGCACCCTTGGGTGGATGCCGTGCAGTGGTGATCTTGTGTGGCCGGCCCAGAGCTTGGTCAGAGGGAAAACGGGCAGAATTTTTAAACACAAAACAGAACCGTATATTGTTTGTGAAAATAAAGACATGAAGCAGAAGTATAGAGACAGAAATGGGATTAAATCTTCTGGAAGATATCATAATAAGATCTGGAAGAGAGCAAGCCAGGCCATGTTCTTGGATGGGAAAACTCAATACCATAAAAATGTCAATTCTCCCATATTTTTGGCACAAATTTAACAAAATTCAGACTGGAATACCAACAGTGTGATTAAAAAAAAACAAAAAAAACTGGATAAAACAACCTCAAAGTTTATGTGGCAGAATAACCAAGGAAAACTGGAAAAAGAGTAACGTGGGGTTTTCGCCTTCCCGGAAATAAGAACACAGTATAGAGTCACTGTAATCAAATCAACGTGGCTCTGGCAGAGGAACAGACAACGGAAAACAACAGAGAATCCAAAAATAGATTCCCACGCACACGAGGACATAATATACGACAAAGGTGGGCGTTCGGCTGGGTGGGAAGAGGGCAGGTTGTGAAAGAACTGGTGTTGGCACGAGCGAACGTCCATCTGGAAGAAAAGAAAACTGGACCCCGCTCAGATGCAGCCAAACACATTCCAGATGGATTAAAAATGTAAACGCGAAAAATAAATCTTGAAAAAAAAAATCTTGGAGGCGACACAGGAAACCTGGATGGAGGAAATGCCAAGGCCAGAGGCTGGGTGGCCTTAGGGGCACCTGGACAGGCAGGCAGCCACCGCGGGGCTGGGGGCCGGGTGTGTCCGGGGCCTCCCCGAGGCCGGGTCGCATCCACGGACCCCTGCAGGAACGTTTGCCTCAGCGCTTCGCCTCCTGTGCCGTTGCATTCCTCATTTTCTTTAAATCGATGGGTGTCTTAATACAGGAAGTTGTTACTAAGAGATAATTTTATATTACTGACAAGATAATGGGTTCAGTGGGCTAGTATTTTATGACGCACGTGGCAATAATTGTATTGACCATCAAGATGGAAGACTTTGGCGGGTAGGCTCAGTTGGCATTTGGGAAGTCTCTCTGTGGGCAGAGGGGACTGGAGGGGGCTCGGAGCAGTGGTCCCCCAGAGGACAGCGAGGCGTGAGCCAAGGTCACGGGGAACATCCGCCCCGCCTCCTCGCGCACCTGGTTATTCCAAACTCTGACGTTTACCAGCGTCAACACAGCTCCAGCCCTGGTCCAAGCTGCTGACATCTCTCCTGGATTCCTGCAGGGTGGAAGGCCTCCAGCTGCCCCACTGTCCCCTCAGACTGCCACGGCAGAGAGAGCCTGGGAGAATGTGAGCCTGCTCCTCCTCGCCCCGAGGGGCCCATGCCATCTGATCTCGCCCCTGTTGACCCTTTGACCTCATGCGTTTGCTTGCTTACATCCAGCCTGCAGGGATTCCTGGCTGTTCTTCAAGCGGACCTGGCACACGGCGACCCCAGGACATTTGCACCTGCTGTTGCCTTTGCTCAGAGAGCCACATGGCTTCGTCACACCCTCTAGGCCTCAGCCAGAGAGCCTTCCTGGACCACCTCCTGGTGACGACCAGGCCAGCTGTGGGTAATAGCCAGAGGGCAGATGGGTGCTGCAGGCTCTCTGGAGAGAGGGAGATAAGAGACTGAGAGACAGAGGCAGGGGAGTGAGAAATGGCCGTGCAGGCAGGACTCTGCCCCAGGAGCTCTAACCGCGGTGCAGCCAGCTTCAGTTCCCATGCCCAGGCAAGGCTGCAGGAGAACACAGCTGCTACTTCTTATAGTCGGGCCTTCCAACCCCAGCGAAGCAAGAGGACATGACCATAGCCGGGGGCACAAAGTGCAGCACGTCTCCAGGCTTGGGAGCAAGAACACTGGGAAGCGTGAGGCAGGATCGCCGTGTTCTCCATGCCACCAGAACAACACAACTCCCAGGTGTGTGTCCAAGACAGAGAAAAATGCTTCCACACACAGGCTTGTACATGTGTGGTCATGATGGCCCCAGAGTGGAGACAGGGCCATCAGCTGATGAACGGCTAAACGGTGGTCCAGCACACAGCGGAATATTACTTGGCCGTAAAAAAGAATGAAGCCCTGATACACACTAAAACATGGAGAAGGTAGTGTTAAGTGGTTTTCAGTATATTGACAGAGTTGTGCAGCCGTTACCACAATGTAAGTTTAGAAAATTTGCATCACCTCCAAACCCTTTATCCATCAGCAGTCCCTCTCCTCTCTCTGTCCCCAGCGGCCCGTACCACCAATAATGTGCTTTCTGTCTCTGCTGTGGATGTTTGAGGTGCACGGACCCACGCACTCCACTCTGTTGTCTTCTTCCACTTAGCATGATGTCAAGGTCCATCAGTGTCGTAGATGCTTGAAACTTCTCGCTGAGTTTCCCAGGTGGCTTCTCCTTGCCCACCCCCCATTCCATGGCCATGTCTGTCTGCGGTGGGCGTTGGGGGTTTTCATCTGCTCAGTGGTAGCCGATTCCTGACGGTGCTGATTTCAGACATTAAAGATTGCTTTCAGACAATGTCACGTAGTCTGTTTGTTTGTTTTTGTGAGTTTGTTTTTGCCAGGCTTGGAGTTTTTTCTGGCAGTGCAACCCCATCAAAAATGTATTTGGTTTTCTCCTCCCTTTCAGTTCAGTTCAGTTGCTCAGTCGTGTCCAACTCTTTGCGACCCCATGGACTGCAGCACGCCAGGCCTCCCTGTCCATCACCAACTCCCAGAGCTTGCTCAAACTCGTGTCCATCAAGTCGGTGATGCCATCCAACCATCTCATCCTCTGTCATCCCTTTCTCCTGCCTTCAATCTCCTCCCTTTATTTCATTATAAAAACAGACTCTGAAATATTTCAGGTACACAGAAGTACCTGAAGAATGTAAAAGATACCTATATAACCAACAGCTGGCTGAAGCATTAAAACATCACCAGTATAGTTGAATCACGGGAATTCACTACATTCTATAACTTCATTTGTAACTTGGAGGTAGCAAGGGGTTTTCCAAGCATCACACAGAAAGCAGAAAATACAAAGAAAAAGGATTGAGCTTCCCTGCTGGTCCAGTGGTTAAGGATCTTCCTGCCCGAGCAGAGGACACGGGTTCGATCCCTGGTCTGCAAAGACCCACACGCCACAGGGCAGCTAGGCCCTTGCACCACCACGACTGAGCCCACATGCTGCAAGTACTGAAGCCTGCGTGCCCGGAGCCTGTGCTCTGAAGCCACCACACTGAGAAGCCCGCCCACGGCGACAGTGGCCCCTGCTCCCCGAAACTGCAGAAAGCCCATGTGCAGCGATGAAGACCCAGTGTAACCAAAAAATTTTAATTAATTAAAAAGAAATTAAAAAATGGAAACATTGGACTACATAAAAAGTGCCAACTTCTGTATAGTTAAAGGTGTATAAACAAACTTAAAAGGTCAACAACAGACTGAGAGAGAACTAGTATTTGCAATGCATATAATGAAGTACTAGTCATATCTGTAATATGCAAAGTGCTCCTAAAAATCAATAAGGGAAAGGCAAGTAACGGAGAAATAGGCCATTTGCCAAGAAGAAACATCAGGGTCAATAAACATATGAAAAGAAAGCACGCCCTCCTTTGCAACCAAATAAACGAAAATGAAAAAGAACAGCGAGATGGCACTGGGCGTTCAGCAGACTGGCCACGCGCACGGAGACTCACACAGGCAGCAGGAGTGATAGCACCCTTGACTTCGAGCCTGAACCCGCAGGAACGGGAATCCTGCTCTCCACTGCTGATGGAGTATAGATTGGTAAAGCCTGTATCACGACCAATTAGCTGGAAGCCACTAAGTGTAAAGTGTACATACGCTGGGTAACAGGTCACATGCTCTAAGTAACAGATGACGCAGAAATACCACTAACAGCATAGGAGAAGATAAACGCACCCACCTCATTTGCAAAGAAAAGAATCTTGAAAACAGCTTTAACATTCATAAATATGCACTGGTTCAATACATTTTGATATAAACATGGACATGAGTCTCAGCAAGCTCCAGGAGATGGTGAAGGACAGGGAAGCCTGGCATGCTGCAGTCCATGGGGTCGCAGAGTCGGACACAACTGAGCAACTGGGCAACGACAACAAATATTATTTGGCTTGCTATGCAGCTTTTTCAATGGATGAGTTTAGATATGCATGTGCAGCTAGGGAATGCCGTCCACAATTTATTTCTTGGGAAATAAATAACTTGGGAAAACCAAGTTATAGAGCAACAGGTATAATCCCACTAGGTTATTCTAAAACCCTATATGATAATTGTGTGTGCGCTCCCCAAGGTTCTCTGTGAGAGACATAGCTTGAATTACAATAAAAAAACATATCTCTTTTGTAACACAAAAACCGGTAAGAACTTTGAAAACCCTAACACAGAATGTGTGCTACGTGACCTAAAGCTCTGAGGTTTAGAGCTATGATCCCTTTGGGTTATTTTTGAGTATGGAGCAAGGTAAGAGCTGGAATTCTTTTTTTTCTATAAAGACATTTAATTGTTCAGCCACCATGTTTAAAAAACAGTGTTTTCCTCCATCAAATTACTTTGGTGCCTCTGTAAAAAATCAACTGACCAGGGGAGGGATAAATCGGGAGATTGGGGTTGACATATACACACCACTATATACAGTCGATAACGAAAAACAGCCTACTATGTAGCGCAGGGAGGGCTACTGAATACTCTCTGATGGCCTACATGGGAAAAGAACCCAAAAAGAGCGGACGTGTGTGAGTGCATGTCACTGACTCCCTTCGAGGGCACCTGAAGCTAAAGCAACATTGCAAGTCGATTACACTCCAATAAAAATTTGTTTAAAGATACTCAGTGGACCGTACGCATGTGGGGTCTATTTCTGGACTCTTTTCTTTTGCATTGACCCACAGGCTTTTCCTAATACCAACAGCACACTGGCTTCATCGCTGTAGAGGCATTACAAGTCTCGAGAGGAGGCTGCGCGCATCTTCCGGCCCTACTCTTTGTTTTTTTCAAGATTATTTTGGCTCTCCTAGGTCCCCTGCCTTTCCACATAAAATTTAAAATCCAGTTGTCAGTTTTTCTTTTAATCAAGTGCATAAGATTTTGACTTGGCGTGTACCGAACGTGTCGGGCAGTCTGAGGATAACTGACGTCTGGACGCTGCAGGACTTGCAGTTCATGACTGCGCTACGTGTCTCCACTTTGTTAATTCACCTCCCACCTCCGTATGTAAGGTTTTGTAGATTTGCTTTCTTTTGGTTTATTATTTGCCCGAGTGGACAGGGAGAAGCTGGGCTGCAATGCAGTCACCATGAGGCTCTGCCAGCCCTCGGGGAGCCCTGGTGGCGGGGTGGCCTCTGTCCAAGAGGGAGCGGGGCGGGGGCCACGCCTCTAGACTCCTACACTAGGTAGGTATTGGGGGCCAGCCACCCCCAAGATGGGGCCTGACCTTGGGAGACACAGGCTCCCCTGAGCTGATGGATGCGGCTGGGAAACCAATGGCAGGACTCCCGGCAGGCAGGCGGGGCATGAGTGCAGACTCCAAGGCCCATCACCGTGTCCACTGGGCCTGCTGACTCTGCCGAGAACCTCTCCAGGAAGTGGGGGCACCCCAGCGGGGGCGGGTTCGCCTGCCAGTCCCTGGAGCGTCGACGCCCCAGGAGCTCGGGCAGACGGCCGCGTCTCCAGGCTGGTGGCCTTCTCTCTGCTCCTCCGCCACCAGCAGACACCCGCTGCACCCTCCTCTGAAGGATGCTCAGCAGCACCCATAGGGTCTGCCTGTGGGCTGATGTGTGCCAGTCTCCCTCCAGCGCGCCTTTGGGGCCGATCTTGCCATGAACACCAAGAAGGGCTCCTGGCAGGTGACAGCGGCTCCTCGGAGAGCCACACCTCCTGGGGCTGCCACGTGGGCTCGACGGCTCTGCTTTCTGGCCGGAGGATGGCGGGGCCCTGGCAGCGTCCCTGAGGATGGCCGGGAGCGGGTCCCGGGCAGCGCCGTCAGCGTGCTTCACTCTCAGACTTCCTCCAGCCTCTGCGGGGGGCCTGGCAGTGCCAGCCGACACGTGTGGCACGGCGGGCTGGGTTGCAAAATATATCCGGCACGGCAGTTGGTGAAGGAGTTATGCAATCGCCGCCAACTTACGGAAACCACCTCGCAGCGCTCCTGGGAGGAGAGGAGCCCGGTGGTGCCACCCCGGCCACAGGCTCAGGGTCCGGACCGGCCCAGACTGTGCGTGGCAGGACCCGTGACAGATCTTCCCTGAAGTGGGAGCGTGTGACCCACAAGACCCCTCGACGCTGGCATCTCCTCCCCGAGAGAGTCTAGGGTCCCTCTGTCCTTCTCCACAAGCTCCAAGAGACGGACCCCCAAGACTCCCATCTCAGACCCCCAGAGAGGAGGTCTGGCCTTAGGGAGGCTGGAGGGGACAGCTGGAATGGGGAGGGGGCTGGGGACACCCCCCACCCCGCGCTGAAGGAGCTGAAGTGGGCTAGGCCTGGAGGAGGGTCCAGCTCGGGGGGAGCAGTGGCATTCAGGGGCACAGGTGGTAAAGCTGGGCCTGCAGGGCGTCACAGGGAGGCCAATCTCAGCCCCCGTCAATGCACGTCCCATCAGAGCCCTCCACCAGCCGACCACCTTAAGCCCCCAGACTGACACCTCACACCGAGGCTCAGCACCTTCGAGAGGCGCTTAAACTGAGTCCAGGTGGGAACACACCCCTGGACACATTCTCCCGTGCCCTTTCCCTCTTCTTAGAAAGGCCGGCTGTGACCGAAGCCCTGAGTTAAATTGTGATTTGTGCGAAACTTCAATTTATGCACGCTCACTAGAGTAAGTAAATGTTACTATACTTTGCATATTATTCTGCACCTGACTTTTTTCACTCAACGTTTTGAAAGCAAAAAGGTGCGAGTCCTCCGACTTTGATTTTCTCCTTCAGGATTGTTTTGGCTCGTCTTCGTCCCCTGCGATTCCATATGAAACGTAGAATTAGGTTTTCGATTTTTATGGAGACGCCATCTGCAATCCTGACATGGATTGTGTTGAATCTGCAGATCAGTTTAGAGAGTACCGTCAGCTAAACAAAACTCTGCTGCGCTCACTCAATGGTGCCCGACTCTTTGTGACCCCATGGCCCGCAGCCCGCCAGGCTCCTCTGCTCATGGAATTCTCCAGGCAGGAGCTCTGGAGTGGCTCATGCCCTCCTCCAGGAGATCTTCCCAACCCAGGAATCAAACCCAGCTCTCCTGCATTGCAGGCAGATTCGTCACCAGCTGAGCCACCAGGAAAGCAACGTTAAGTCTCCGACCCGTGAATATGGAGTGTCTTCCCATTGATTTGGACTTCAGTTTCTTTCATCAATCTATCATAGTTTTCAGAGTATACACCACGCACTTGTTAAATGTGTTGCTGAGTCTTTTATTCTTTTTGGTGCTGTTGCTGATTGGACTGTTCGCTTGATTTCATTTTCAGATTATCCTTTCTAAGTGTTTAGAAGTACAACTGATTTTTGTGTATTAATCTTGTATCCTGCAAATTTGCCGAATTTGTTTATTAGAGCTGATAGCCTTTGCGTGGTTTCCTTAGGATTTCTATATGCAACATCTTTTCATCTTTGAGTAGAGATAATTTCTACTTCTTCCTTTCCGATGGGGATGCACATCTTTTCGTTCAGTTGTCCAGCTGCCCTGGATAGACCCTGAAGAACAACGCTGAATCGAAGCAGCCAGGGTGAACATTCTTGTCTCGTGCCTGTAGTTGAAGGGAAAGCATCCAGAGTTTCACTATTAAGTATAATGTTAGTGATGTGGTTTAAAAGATGCCCTTTATCAGCTTGAGGAAGTTCCCTTCCATTCCAGCTTTTTTACTGCCTTTTTTTTTTTTTTTTTTTTTTACCACAGAAGGGTGTTGCGTTTCATTAAACTCTTTCTGCATCTACTAAGATGGCCACGTGTACTTTGCTCTTCACTCTATTGATACGGCGCATTCCACTGATTGACTTTCACATGTTAAGCCAAATTCGCGCAAATCCAGCTTGGTTGTGTGTATAACTCTTTTACATATGTTGCTGGATTCGGTCTGCTGCCGTTTCGCTTAGGATTTCTGCATCCATGTTCGTATGAGATACAGGTCTGTAGTTTTCTCTTCACGTGATGTCTTTGTCCACTTTTGGCATCAGGGTGACGGCTGGCCTCACAGAATGAGTTGGGGAGTGATCCGTTCTCTTCTATTTTTGGAAGATTTTGTGAGGAATTGGTGTTAATACTAATTATTCTTTAAATGTTTGGTAGAAATCACCAATGAAACCATCTGGCCCTGGGCTGCCTCTCTTTGTGGGTGATTTTTAGAGAATTATTATATTTCAATCTCTTCACATATTACAAAGGCCCAGTCAAATTGTCTATTCATTCTTGAGTCAGTTTCGATATTCTGTGTCTTTCTAGGAATTGGTTCATTTCATCTGAGTTATCTAGTTTATTATCATTCTGTTGCTTACAGGGTGCCTTTATAATCCTTTTTATTTCTGTAAGGTCAGTAGTAATGTGTCTTTCCTTCCTGATTCTAGTCATTTGAATTTTTTCTCACTTTGTCTCAATCGAGCTGAAAGTTTACCAGGTTTCTTGAATATTTTTTTTAAAGAACCAGCTTTTGGCTTTGCTGTCTGACTCTATGGCTTTTCTAATTCTGTGTTTTCTGTGTGTATCCTGTCCTTTTGTTCCTCTGCTCTTCCTTTACTGCTGTCGTCTGCATTAAGTGAAGGTAGTATTTGACTTCGGAGAAGGCAATGGCACCCCACTCCAGTACTCTTGCCTGGAAAATCCCATGGACGGAGGACCCTGGTGGGCTGCAGTCCATGGGGTCGCTAGGAGTCGGACACGACTGAGCGAATTCACTTTCACTTTTCACTTTCATGCATTGGAGAAGGAAATGGCAACCCACTCCAGCGTTCTTGCCTGGAGAATCCCAGGGACAGAGGAGCCTGGTGGGCTGCCATCTATGGGGTCGCACAGAGTCAGACACGACTGAAGCGACTTAGCAGCAGCAGCCTTAGCCTTAGCCTTAACCTTTGAATTTCTTTAATGGTTTTCACTACGTTTTGAGGTATTTGCTTAGTAGCTGCTCTAAGGCTTATCAACAGCTTCATATTTATACTAATTTAGTTTGTGACATATAGAAACACTACTCTTATATAATGCTCCCGTCTCTTCCTTTTTACAATATTATATTAAACTCGTTGCTGTTGTTCAGATGCTAAGTCGTGTCCCATGGACCGCAGCACGCCAGGCTTCCACATTCATGTCCATCGAGTCGGTGATGCCATCCAGCCATCTCATCTTCTGCCTCCCTCTTCTCCTTTTGCCTTCAATCTTTCCCAGCACCAGAGTCTTTTCTATTAAACACGCTACATCTGTAAATGCTGTAAACCCCACAGCATGTGATGATGGCTATTATTTCTGTGATTTCGTGTCTGCTTGGCCTGCCGTCCATGCCCCATCATGGAGGTCCTTCCACAGAGGAGCCAGGCTCGCGCGGGCAGCCGCCAGACTGGGCCTAGGCACCCATCAGTGAGAAGTTCCCAGTAGGACAAGAGCGATGCTGGGAGAGATCGGCTGATTCACGCCGTGGAAAGACTGGTGCCCTGGGCTGGGGGGCGGGGTGGGCCCGGTTTCCAGGAAGGCCTCGGGCAGGACGCCAGGCAGGAAGGGGCTGGAAGTTTCTGGAAGGGCAGCCTGGACAGGCCGGGCCAGCAGCCTCGGGCCTCCCCACGCAGGGCAGCTGCCCTGCCTGTCAGAGCTGGGGAATCCGCGGCACTTCCTGGCACATGCAGGGGTGGGGGAGGAGGGCAGGAGGCTGCTCCTCAGCAGGCCTCATGCGGGGGGTGCATGGCCGACAGGAGGAGAGGGCGGGCGGGTGCGTGGGCAGTGCCGGGCGCACCTGGGCCCCCGACGCCCACAGCCACCCTGTCCTGGGAGCCGCACCTCTCGCCCAGCAGGATGTGGCGAGGGGGCCAGGGTCAGGGACCCTCGGGCAGAGAACCCACTGCTGTGTGGGCAGGAGCCTCGGGGCCCACAAAGCAGGTCCACACATCGGAGACCCGGCTGTCTCTGCCTGAGCCGGACACCCCCACGGCCAGCCTCCCATAGCAGGACATTGGAAGGGGACAGGGGATGCCCCGACCTACCGGGGGCCATGCCCACCTGAAGAGACATCCCTTAGCACGTAGTCATCTGCTTCTCTGCAGGTCCTGCGACTGAGAAAGAGCAAAGCAGACGTGGGGGCCACTGGCCATGTCCCCCACGTGCCCCCAACACGCGAGCCCACACATAAGCCAATTTCTTCCTCTGAACACCAAAGGGACGCCTCTCAGGGCTCGTCACAACAGCAGCACGATGGTCCAGCCTGCCCGCAGCCCAGTGTGACTCGGGCCTCTCGTCTCCGGCCCGGGGCCCCGCACACCCGCCCAGGCACAGGGTCCGGCCTCCAGACGCCTGGGGCTCAGCCCCGTGTCCACTCGTCCATCTGGCCAGCGGTCAGTGAGGGCCTCCGGAGCCCCAGCCTGCAGTCGGATCAGGGTCTGACTCCTCCCCACACAGCAGTCAACCCAGGTGGTCCACATGAGCGAGATGAGGACCCAGGCGGGCAGCGCTGTACGAGGCTTTGAAACTGGGAGAACAGGGCCCAGGCTGTGGGGAGGGGAGGGCCCTCCATCCCCCTGCCGAGAGCTGCACGGAGAGGACCCATCGGGGACGGGGAGGCCTGGCTCCGCTGGTGTCTGAGCCCCTGGGAGCGAGGCTACCAGCGGACATGCTCAGGGGCGCTGCTTTCTGCTGCCTGCGATCCAGGCGGGCAGATCAGATCCAGCAGATGGTGTTCCTGCTGTCCCACTCGGCGGCCTTCCCCCCACTTTCCCCCTGGCTTCACCTCCTGTGACGGCAACACTCTCCTCCCGGTGGAGAGGTGGCTGCCGCAGTTCCAGCCCTTTCATCAGGCAACTGGGCTGTCTGGTCAACTTTGGGTCATGTCTACCTCTGAACCCATTGCTGTGGGTTTGAGGAGCAGGAGGGGCCACTGCGGCCTGGGCAGGAGCTGAGGTCAGAGCGGAGGGGCGGAGAGGGAAGACTTTCCCCAAACAAAGCTACTTTTGGGGAAGGTGAGCCAGCAGGATTTGCTGATGGATGGACTGGTGAGGGGGAGGGAGGGAGAGAGATTGGCACAGGCCACTGAGAAACCCGGACCAGGCGGTCTTAGGAAGCTCTGGGCTCTGAGTCACCACGCGGGCTGTTTGCAGTCTCGGCACCTGCCTGGCTGCGGCGGCGGCCCCAGAAAAACTGCAGGTGGTGGCTGCCTGCTGGCGAGAGACCGGGTCCTGCTGCTTGCCCCCGGGACCACATGCTGGCCCGTGGGCTACTGCGAACCCAACTCACCCCCCATGCCACAGGCCAGTCGTCCAGGGGGCGAGGCCCGCAGCTGGGGGTCGAGCGGGGGGCGGGGGCAGCTCTCTCTGGAGAGAAGCAGGAGGGACGGAAAGCAGGGGCTGCTGTGCTTTTTCAGGAAGGAAACCTTCTGACTGCAACAGTCTGGGAGTCTCGGTCCGCCCGGCCAGGAAGCTCCCCTCCCCCGCCCTCGGCCGGGTCCGAGGCCAGCACTTCTGAGGCCGGAAGGGAAGAGGTGAATGCGCATCGGAGCAGCTGTGGAAGCCGCCGGCCCAGGTGCCCTATCTTACGTGCTGATGGCAACCTCCACGCCCCCGAACTGGAAACTGGCCTGCGAGGTGGGGAGGGGGCAGGGGCGGGGTGGGTGGGGGCAGCGCAGGGCGCCAGCTCCAGGACGTGGCCGGAATTCCTGCAGGACACTTTGTTCCCAGACAGCAGCCCCCGCTAGGGCCCTGAGGCCCAGGCGGCTGAGCTCCGCCCCAGGAAGCCCTCCACCGGAGGGGGGCTGGGCACTGCCCCTTGCTGCCCGCCCGCCCAGTACCAGGCACGCTCCCCCCACACACACCCAGGCGCCTCCACCACTTCTGGGCCCCCAGCCCTGGAGCCGCCTGGAGCCGCCTGGAGCCTGGGCCCCGTCCGGCCGGACAGGTGTGTAGCTGCGCTCGTGGGCCCCGCAAGGCCCCCGCTTCCTGCAGCCAGGCCCACCACCCGCAACAAAGTCCTCACAAAGTCCCCCACCCCGTCCCGGCCGTGACCGCCCCCCACGCCAACCTGCTGGGCACGGCACAAACCCGGCAGGCCTGCCTGTCTCCGGAGCGCTAGGCGCCATCAGAAAAACAACCTAACCTCTCTGCGGTCCTTCGGCATCCGCTGCGGCATGGACGGCCTCAGGCCCCATGAGGGGACAAACATTCGGCTTCAGGGACTGATTCAGAATTATGCAATCAGAAAAGTCTGCAGGAAAGTCCAGATTTCAGCACGAGTTTTGATGTTACTTGATTTGTGGGAATGTTTGTAAACAAAACACTCACGGAGCTTTGTTCCGGGCGCCGTCCTCCACACGTGGCCTGCACAGCGGCGCCCGCAGCCGCTGCTCCGCTCACCAGAGGCGGGCCCCGCGGCCTGGACAGGTGGACAGCTTGGCCAGAGGGGGACGGTTGCAGAACCGGGGTTCAACCCAGCGTCCCTCTCAGGGCCAGGCTCCTAACCCACTCTGCACGCCGGGTCCTGAGGACCAGCGCCCTCAGCTGACCACCCCTGCCACCCCTAAGGGTCCCCTCTCAAGAAGAAGTCGTTTTCCAGAACTGTGCAAGGGGGAGGCGTCTGTGTGTGTGTGTGTGTGAGAGTGTAAACTATGAGTGCATTGCACATGTGTGTGTGCATGTGAGTGCATTGTGTGTGCGTGTGTTTGACTGGATGTGTAGGTGGGTAGTGTGTGATTGTGTGTATGAAGTTGGGGTGAGTGTGTGTGTGTGCTGTGAGTGGATGTGTAGGTGGGTAGTGTGAGTGAGTGTGTATATGAAGCTGGAGTGAGTGTGTGAGCGTGTGTGTGAGTGTGCTGTGAGCGGATGTGTAGGTGGGTAGTGTGAGTGACTGTGTATATGAAGCTGGGGTGAGTGTGTGAGCGTGTGTGTGAGTGTGCTGTGAGCAGATGTGTAGGTGGGTAGTGTGTGAGTGTGTATATGAAGTTGGGGGGTGTGTGTGAGTATGCTGTGTGTGCGGCAGCCCAGGGACTCCTGGAGAAGAGCTGGCAAGGAAAGAGGGCAGGGGCAGGGCTGAGACTCTGGGATGTGCCTGAAAAAATTAGAGAGTGATTAGTCCACGCTGAATTGTTTTTCTAAACTCCTGATGTGAACAGCATGTGGGGCAGCGCCCACATGGTGCCCGGGAGCCCCCGGCGGGGTCCTCAGGAAACAGGTGCTCTGGGAATGCTTCCTGCCCCGGGCGCGGCGGGCGGGCGGGCGAGGTGGCCCTGAGCTGCCGCACCGTCAGGCAGCCCGTCCAGCTGGGTGGAAGCCACAGCAGCGGTCACGGCAGCGCTGGCCTCGGCTGGACCAGGCCCCAGCGCCCGCGGGCCCGGCCTCTCCAGTCACAGAACTGCAGCCTTGGCTGGGCCAGGTGTGGGGAGCTGGGCTCTGTCCACCCTGCAGGGTGCTGGCAAGAGGCTGGCGAGCATCTTTACTTGGCAAAGCCACTGCCCATCTTTCTCCCAGGCGTGGTGCCCATGAATGGTCCACCAGTGGCAAACGCTCAGCCCTGTCTGCGCACCTCTCCACAGACGTGGAACCTTCTCCGTCTTCTTCATCCTTGCTCGTGTGATAGAGGAAAACTCCATCTCCCAGGTGGGCATCTCCAGCCAAAGAGGGGCATAGTCATGCTTGTTTTAGGAAGACCGTGATGGGGGCTAAGCCAACGACAGCCTGGGGTACAGCCTGGATTGTGTTCTGACACAAAAAATATCTCGGCTACTTAAGCAGATAGGGATTTATTCTTTTCACATAATGAGAAATCCAAAGCATGGCTGAACCATGCTTGGGCTGATAAATTCCCTGTTTCTCTTTCCTCACGGTCACAGGATGACTTCTCTAGCTCCAGCCATAGATTCACGCTCTGTTACCTTACTCTGGGACACACCATAATGTGTGTGTGTGTGTGGCCTTTCGTTTTTTAAAGATTGTTTTTGATGTGGAGTACTTCCTTTTTTTTTTTTTTTTTTTTGAGGTCTTTTGTTGAATTTGTTGCAATATTGTTTCTGTTTTCTGTTTTGGTTTTCTTGGCCATGAGGCATACTGGAGCCTCACTGACCAGGGATCAAACCCGCAGCCCTGGCATTGGAAGGCAAGATCTCAACCACTGGACCACCAGGCATGCCCCACCACATGCTTTAATTATGCTTTTGTTAACTTACTGATGGGCGTTTGGGTAGCTTGTACTTTGCGGCTGTTAAAAATAATGCTGTGTCAGGACTTCCCTGACAGTCCAGTGGGAAGACTCTGCCCTTCCACTGCAGGGGGTGCAGCTTTGATCTCTGGTCGGGGAACTATGATCTCACGAGCTACGTGGCACAGCCAAAAAAGGAAAAAAAAAATGGTATTTTAAAAGAAAGCTTCTATGTCACTGTCACTTCTTAAATCTTGCACTGAGACCTTTAGACAAACATCCACGTCCTTTGTCTCACACCTAAACCCTCTCCCCCGCCTTGAGGCCCCTGTCCCACACCTGCAGAGCTACATCCTATGACTTCAGCCCCAGTTCTCCTGAGGGCACCGTAAGGACTCCACATGGCAGCTGCCTCTCCCCTGCCTTCCACCCTGGTCCTCCCTTGCAGGCTGGCGGCAGCTCCATCCACCCCGCCTTGGGCAAGGACGTCGTCACCCATGCCGCCTATGATGTCTGCCGGGCCCTGCAAGTCCAGCCTGTCCCCAGGCGTGGAGTCCACAGAGGGGTCCACGAGTCTGGATCTGGGGCGAGGTCAGGGCTGGGGATCATTTGGCGGGAAGTTGTCAGCGCGCATGTGGTGTGTAAAGACACGAGACTGAGTGAGACCTCCGAGGGAGGGAGGGGACACAGGAGAGGTCTGGGGACCGAGTCTGAGGTTCGGCATTCCCATGGGAGGAGGACTGATTCTGATCAGCCAGCGAAGGTGAAAAGAGAGTGGGGTTCCAGAGCTGGTGAGCCTGCCCACTGACAGTAGGTGGCAGACAGAGAGGCAGACAGACAGACGACAGATGGTAGAGAGAAGGACGATGACAAGCCTAGACAGCTACTAAGAGCAGAAGCATCGCTTTGTGGACCCAGGTCCCTATAGTCTAGGCTCTGGTTTCTCCAGGAGTCATGCATGGATGTGAGGGGTGGACTATAAAGACGGCTGAGAGGCAAAGAACGGATGCTTTTGAACTGCCGTGTTGGAGAAGATTCTTGAGAGTCCCTTGGACTGCAAGGAGACCAAACCAGTCACTCCGAAAGGAAATCAACCTTGAATATTCTTTGGAAGGACTGATGTTGAAGCTGAAGCTCCAGTACTTTGCCCACCTGATGCAGAGCCAACTCATTGAAAAGACCCTGATGCTGGGAGAGATTGAAGGTGGGAGGAGAAGGGGGCGACAGAGGATGAGATGGTTGGATGGCATCACTGACTCAATGGACATGAGTTTGGGCAAACTCCAGGAGACAGTGAAGGACAAGGAAGCCTGGCATTGCAGAGACTCGGACACGACTTAGCGACTGGACAACAACAGACAGATGATAATAGATAGATAATACACTGCAGGTGGACGATAAATAGATGATAGACAGTAAGTAGACCAGCAGACGGCGGACGGATGGACGGATAGACAGGTTGATCTATCCATAGACAGATGCACCGACTTGCAGTTTTCCAGTTTCAACGGTGAAACGCTCCGACCGTGGTCTGTTCCACGTGTCACTGTGGTGTCACTGAGCAGGTTGCTGGCGCACGGTGAACTCTTGGAAGCTGATATGAGCTGGCTCCTGCTCAGCACTGCCTGGGAGCCAAGTGAAGAAAGAGCCCGGGAAAGAATTAGAAGAGCGGAAGAGTGACCCTCATATTAAATGCTGTTGACGCGTCAAACTGCGTGAGGACTTCTGCGGGGATGTCTGTCATGTTCTGTCACACAGAACTGTTAGCCTTCGTTCAGGACAGTTGCAAAAACAGCATGACCCCACACCCCGTTTGTGACGTCACATTCTCCCAGTGCAACTCCAAGAACCAGAGGAAGGAAGAGAAAGGACCACTTAGCTCGTTTATTTTCCATCTTTCCCCTTTTTTCTAATATATGCATGAAGGCTATAATTTTCCCTCTAAGTATGACTGTAACTGCATCCCACACAGCTTTATGTTTGGTATTTTATATCGCCTTCTCTCAAAATATCTACTTTTATGGCCCTAGTGTTTTTTCCCTTTGGCCCTTATGGTTTGGGGTTTGGTTTTTATTGTTGATGCTGTTTTGCTTAATTTTTAAAGCAAAAGTCACTTAATTTTCTTAAATTGAGAGGCCGAGAGAGGACGTGTTCAAAGAAACCACGGTTTGACCCCAGGCTGACTCATTTTTACTTGCGTCCACATTTTTCTTCAGCTTCTTTCTTTTTGATGGAATTTCTCCTCGAATCTTGTGCATAGTTAACATCTGGAAATTTTAGTCAGATTTAAAGTGTCACACTCAAATACATCTCCATAATCTTTAGATTGTTTCAGGATACACTGTTTTATTAGTGCAAACCTCAGAACTTGTCTACTGTAAGCATTAATAACATTTCAATTATATTACTATCTGTGTAACAAATGCATAACGTTTCATCTTTTAAAAAATAGTTATTTTTAGTGATTTTTAAATCAACATTTCTAACTTCAATATGTTGTGGTCAGAGAACACGTCCTGTAATATTCCAATTCTTTGAATGAAACTTTTTCAGACTTGCTTCCTTCTATGAGCACATTTTTGGTAAACTTCCAACATGTGCTTGAAAAGAGTGTTTTCTAAAGTAGCCGTGTGTCCATCCTGGTATTTGAATCTCTTACATCCTCCCTGAGCTGCTTCTGCTTGTTCGGAGCTCTTTCTGTGGTTCTGGCTATTTCTCCTTGTCTGTTGCTTCTTTTGGTTTCCATTCCATGGCCTTGTCTCTGTCTGGCCTGGTTCCTTTCATTGGGTGCTTGCTGTTAAAATTTTAAACGTTGTTGGTACAAATAATTTGAGGCCTCAAATGCAGAAATCTTCCTTCAGAGAGATATTTAAATGTATTAAATGTCTTTACACATATTAAATATCTTCACACATATTAAATACATCCAAAAAGCCTCTCTAGTGCCTTAGACCCTAACCCCTAAATCTGGTCCTGGGAGCTGACGTCACAGGAGACCGAGCAGCCACTCCTGCCAGGTGACGCAGTTCTGCTTGCCGTTCAGCCCTCGGTCCCCGGGGGGTGGGGTGAGGGGGTCCGACTTCAGGCCCCCCACCGGCGGCAGCAGCCCTGCCCCACTTCAGCCCGCACCCCCCGGCGGCACCTGCTCCCGAAATCAGCCTCAAGGAAAAGATGACTCTAAGCGCTGAACTCACGCTTCCGGAATTTTGACTTCACACTAGGCTCCTGGTCCAGTAGCTTTTTGCTGCTGTTGGCTCTCCAGTGCCTTCAAACTGGTGTTTCTCTCGGCTGTGGTGTTGTCCAGCTTTTCCAAGTGTCCTCAATGGGAAGGAGGGGTACCTGTCACTCAGTCATCTTTACAAAGCAGCAAAACTTGCTGGAGTTTTCAAAGGAAAAAGTCATGGCTTCCGGTCCCCCAGGAGAAGGAGCGCCTTCTTTCACATCACGGAGTGTTCCCTTCCACTGATGAAAGTCTGAGAGGGGAGGGCCGTCAGCAGGGACTCTCAGAGGCAGACAGCAGTAAGAGCGGAGTTGGCAACTAGCAGCCAAAACGCCAAACGCAGACTTCTGTTTCCAAGCTCACACAGATTGCTAAGCCGATGTGTTGAACTCCTGCAAACCTCAGGTACCATTCCACCCCGAGCCGGCAGGCAAAACAAAAACAGCACGGAAGCTTGATAGCAGCGTGTCCTACCCAGAGGGAACCAGAGGTCCAAAATCAAGCCGTTGGTTAGGACTACATCACCACAGGGGGGTTGACGGCCAAACCCCTGCCTCAAAACGCCAGGGAAGGGCTGATGCAGAAGACTCACCGTGGAGAAGAGAGACTCAGGGCAGCACCCCACGCCCAGCTCAGCCTGTCTGCCCCCTGTCCTCAGTGCTCATCGAAGCGGGAATTTACTTGCAGTTGACACTCTAGGGTCTCGAGAAAAATCTTGGTCAATATTTTAGCCACTTCCCTCCATTCAGCCTCTCTCAAGGTCTCTTCTGGACGCCGCCAACTGACCCAACGACACAAACATCATGTCTAGTTCCCGCCCTAACAGCCAGAGGAGCCTGGTGTTGGCTCTGCCACTGGGAGCCCTCCAGTGACCCTTCACGTTACAAAAGCAAGAAGGGGACACTGAGAGCCTGAGCTCTGGCCCAAAGCTGCAGCCACCGAGGCAGGGCCCGGCCGCTGCTGCCCGCCTCCCGCCCCGTCCACGCGGCCTTGGGCCCGACGTGTCCGTGAGTCCAGCTTCCCCGTGTCTGACTCTTCAGCAGCCTCTGCTTGAACATGCCGAGGGATGGGGCTTCACGTGGGGCTAAGCCTTGATGGACCAGCGAGCCTTTACTGCAGGAGAAAGTCACCCCCTACAGCACCGTGGGCCCAGCTCCGCGGCCTGAGCCACACAGATTGGCCTCCGCAAGAGACCGCAACAACAGCAATAATAATAATAATAATAACAGAACAGCGACTGTGCTACGGGTGGGCTGGTGTGCCACCACCGGGCTCCAGGCCCCTGAATCTACTGTGTCGCTCGGGGCTGGAGACCAGCGACTGTGCCCAACCCCCAGCCCAACAAAGACAGGAAGTTCTCAATTTATGAACTAATTGTGTTCCTGAAATTCCTTCGTAAGGCTGTTGTTTGGATGGTGGAACTGCTTTCCCACATAAACAAGTTATAGATGGCTGTGGGAGCCCTAGGAGGCCCCAAGCCTGGCGGTCACCACGCCCGCGGGACCCCAGGGCCTGATGGAGACCAGGGCTGGGGGCTCGGGCCGCAGTCATCACGCAGGGAGCACGGGCGTCCGTTCATCTTCACCACGGCCGCCTGGGGACGCGCCAGCCCGGACCAGCACGGCCGAATGTCCACGCCGGGAATTGGTTCCAGAGCCAGCCCTCCACCAGCGAGAGCCCGAGGAACATGGCCAAACAGTGCCCGAAGGCTGGACCCCGTGGAGGGCATGGCATGGGCCTGAACGGTGCCCGAAGGCTGGCCCCTGCAGGCCGTGGCATGGGCCTGTGTCCTGCCGCCGTGGCCCTGAGTGGCCTCCCCACCACCTCAAGGGTGCTGCATGGAGATGCAGCCACCATCCATCGCCCACTGCCCAAGCCTCCCCTGGCCCCCGGGCTGCTGGGGGTCCAGGCGCCTGCGAACCCTGGTGTGAGGGTGGCAGGTCTGTGGGGCATCAGCCTCCCTGACCTCAGGGTCCCACCTCTGCTCCGAGCACAGACGCACCTGCGAGTGCAGAGCTAATTTTGAGGGCTGCGATGATGCCGGGCGCACGCACACACACACACCCCACAACTGGTACTGAGGTTGGGACTCCAGGGACAGCAAAGAGGCCATCGGAGCAGCGCACAGCCAGCCCCGCCCCGCCGCCCCAGCCCCTCCCCGCCGCTCTCACCCAGAGGCTCCGCCCACCCGGAGTTCGCCTGTTTCCTGGGGGGAGCACCTTCTACCAAGGTCCAGGACGTGGCTCACACTGTAGCTCTGAGAAATGGAGAGGAGGTTGTCAAGGAGCGGGCCTTTTTCAGAGACCGAAGAGGACCCAGGAGAGACTGTCTCCTCTCTCTCCCCCGGCTCTGTCCGAGTCTCTCCCCTGACGCGGCCTCTCCCAGGAAGAGGAGGCTCAGCTGGGGCTCAGCTGCTGTGTGTTTTGGGAAAATCGCTGACCCTCTCTGAGTCTGAGCTCCTCATCTCTAACTGCGGGGAGGAAGGTGACAGGCATTCATTCACGCACGGTTTTACTGAGCATCTGTGAGGTCGGGCCCTCAACCCGGGGGCAGGGGAGACGGTGACGGTGGGGGGAGGGCGGGGTGGGCGCTTCTGGGCAGGGTCAAGCTTCAGTCACAGCCACACAACACACCCAGCTAGAAGGTTGTCGTCAGGCAAACGTTCTTCCAACAACTTGTTAGGATCCCTTCGTTCAGCACAGAAAGTGAAAAGTAGATCAAAGGGCAGCTGCTGGGAGGGATCTCGGGCGAGGGTGGGGGGGCGGCACGCCTAGGAGGAGCACAGCGGGAGCCTGGCGCGGGTGGACGGCGAGGGCAGGAAGCGTCTGCAGGGGGCCGAGCAGTCCCAGCCCGGTGGGCACGGGGGACGACGGGGGACCATCACCCCTCTCTAATGGGGGGGGGACACGAGGCCCCGCTTCACCGGGCGTGGGGGGGCGGGACCCCGCGTGTCTCAGCTGGCAGGGCCCCTCCTTCCGGCCGGGTGTGCCCGGGGCGGGGGCTGGCGTCAGGGGCGCGGGGCCCAGGGACGCGATGAGGCAGGGGCCCGGACGCTGGAAAGCAGCTCCCTGCAGCCGCCGATTATCTGATGGAGCGCTTCCTTCATCAGCGCTAATATCCATGTAGTGAAACAATGAAAGGGTTTCCTATCAGTTCCAAATAGGACGTGAAACACTCTCGGTGCTGAGGGTAGAGGATGCTCAATAGGGCAATGGGAAACGCCTGAGTCACCAGAGGGCTCTTTGATTCCGACGGCCAATCGGAGAAAAGAGAGAGAGACACACAGAGGTTCATCGCTGCTCTTCCCGAAGGGGGCGGGGCACGGGAAGGGCGGCCCTGAGCCTGGGACACCGCCCCGCCCCGCCCCGCCCCGCCCGGGCTGAGCGCGGGAGGAGGTGGCCGTGGGGACACTACCCGGAGAAGGGAATGGAAGGCCCGCGTCCCCGGCCTGGGAGTACGTTCCCCCGCTCCTCCGCAGCCCCAGGCCCCAGGGAAGTCCTCCAGCCCAGCGCGCCCTGGAGCCAGTGGCCGCAGGGCCAGCCCGGCTGAGGAGGCCTGTCCACCCAGCACCTTGTCCTGCAGCTCTGGGCAGCCTCCTGGGCAGTTCAGATATCCTGCAGGAAAAATGGAAGCAGCCCTCAGGCCTGATTCCTGCCCAGGCCTTTTGGAACGGACCTCCCAGGCCTTCCAACCAGACATTGGCCCACTTCCTCCCCTTCTCTAAGAAGGCACCGTGCTGTTTTTCCGGAAAAGACGCAGTGATCCTATACCCAGCGTCTACCTGGGGCAGAATGGCTGTTAGCGCTGTGGTGGGGGCAGGAGTACATAGCTGTACCCCTAAAGCTAACTCCAGGCCGCTCGTCCGCCTGGGAGGTTACAGGAGGGGCCTGGCACGGCTCCAGTCTACAGGAACCGCACAGCTTTCACTTAAGGGAGCCGGCCTTTACCCGACCTCACTTGGCCTACGAAAACGATGCCGGTCTGAGTCTTGCTTGAGCAAGGACTCCCTCTGGGGTTAGAAGCCCCTTCCTTGCGGGGTGATGGTAGCCTGTACCCATCTTTAAGTGCCAATGCTTGAATTGGCCTGTGGGCACGTCACCTGGGTGCTTGCCTGCACCGGGGTGCCCAGGCGGGGCGCACACAAGTCATGACCTGCCCTGTGTAGACGAGAGTTGGTGGGAGAGACCTGTGGGTGACCAGCCGGCTCAGGTCCACGTCCTGTGCCCAGTGGGGGGCCTTTCTGAGCCCGAGTCCGTGGACCCTGAGCTGAAGGGGGCTTATTCAACGCGTGTCATCCAGGGTCTCCGTCCCCGGGAAATGGTGCGTCGGGCAGAGGGAAGGCTCCGTGAGCTCCGTTCCAGGTCGACCTGGAGGTTCCTGAGAGAAGGGCCCCCCTGTTCAGCTCTAGGTGGAGAACAACGCCGAGCGCTCACCAGGGCGCAGGTGTGTGCGCTGGGAACGGCTTCCTGCAGCCTGCGTCCCTGATCGCTCCGGTGGCTGCCTTGACGGCGGGACCTCGGGGGCAGCGTGCCAGTGTCTGTTTTCCTGCCTAGAGGCCTGCTTCCGGACCCAGGGGCTTTCAGGAGGGGACCCCCCCTCTGTCTCGCAGGCCCATGGGCCCCCGGACCCCCCTGGGCTGCGGCAGGGGCTGGGAGCTCGCGGGCCTGACAGCACGGCACGCTGGCCCCGTAATAAGCAAGGACTCCCAAACATCAGGGCCTGCGTTGTCCCTCCTGTGGGGAGCTGCACCTGTGCCAGGCGCAGCGGGGGGCACTCTCACGCCCCTCTGTGCCTCACTGGGAGGGCATGGGGGTCCCGTTTGGCAAAGAACCGAGGCTCAGAGAGGCCACCACCCAGGTGGTAAAGAGAAGCGCTGGGTTCAACCACAAGTCTGTCCCAGGGCTCAGGGCTCTCCTGCAAACTCAGATCCCTCCTGGGTCCAGGCAAGGCACCCCAAGGGGCACCCCGAGGGGCAGCATGGGCTGCGGGTGAGAAGGGGGCTGGGGGGTGCAAGGAGAGCCTGCGGCGACCTTGGAGCAGCTGCCCGTGTGGCCTGACCTCCGTGTGGACCCCCACGTGCTCCCATCTTAGTGAGCAGCACCGAACACCGGGCAGGTCAGAGCAGGCCGGTGCCCCGGACTAGTGACAAGAACGCACGGCTCCAGCACGCACGGTGGTCCCTCAGTCTCTCTGCACCCCGTCCCCCTGCAGAAGCTCCCCTCCAAGGGACAGAGCAGCAGATGGAGGCCAGAGAGGCGGGCAAGCCTGTGCCCGTGTGCCCGCTGCGGTCCCGCCGGATCAAAGTGACTACTCCGTGTTCCCCAAGAAGCGGGGGAAGTGCTCAGGGGTCCAGAGGAGGCTGGGGACGCTGACCTGTTTCCTGGGGCCATTTTCCCGTTGCTGGGATGGCCTGAGACCGTCTCCGGGAGCCCGCACTGACTGCCGGCTGGCTTGGCTGGGACTGGGCCCCTGCCCCGCTCAGCTCTGCACTCAGCCATCAGCTCTTCTCACCGGAGGCTCCACACCCTGACTGGGGGCCCCAGACGGTCCCCGGCCCCTGCCCAGCCGCCTCCCTCAACTCGAGGCGAGGTAGCCGCACCAACACGTGCCCGCTGCCCCCTGAGTGATGGGGCTGCCCCTGGTGGAGGGGAGCCTGGGGCGGGTGGGGGGCCCCCTGTGCAGCCCTCCCGGGATGACAGGAGCCGTCAGCCCCGCACGCCCGGCAGCCTGCAGCGCGGGAGCCTTGACAGGCCTGGACTGACTCCAGGGGGGAGTGTGGGGGGGCGGCTTCCTCGGCACAAAGGCCGGGCCTGTCTTCACACCTGCGGGAGAACCGAGCGGCCAGTGGGGGTGGGTGCAGGGCGGCGGGGGCCGGGCCCCATGAATAATTCGCTCTGAAAGAAGCATGTCACGGGGAGATAGCTCAGCCAGACACTTCAAATAAAGGCGAGCGGCCGCGGTGACAGGGGACATTCTTTGCCACCGACGTGCTGCTGGGGCCTAAGGGCTGGGATGTCGAGAAAGAAAGGCATCTTGGACCCTTCGTAGTTATTTTTATTAAAAAAAAAATGATAGTGAGAGAGAAAGGATGAAAAATACCAGCGTGACACGGGGATGAGCCTGCAGCCCTGGGAGGCCAGATAACCGGTGGCAGCTCTGTCCTGCTGGCGCGGGGACAGGGGTCGGGGCCAGGCTGCGCCCCTCCTGCTCACGCCGCACCCCTGGGCCCCCGCCCCCACCTGCCCTTCCTCCTGCGTGAGGACCACCTGGCCAACCGCCCACCTTCTGACTGCCCCCAGCCGCAGGGCTCGGGTGCAACACGTCCAGCCAGCCCAGCCCTCACAGCAAGGACCCCGCTCTGTGTGCTCCGTGTCCCCCAGCAGAGCAGAGGGTCCCACACACATTGGCCACAGCTACGCGTCCACCGCCGCCGGTACTCAGGGGACCGGGCCTGAAGGCCGGGTCCCTGAGGCCAGGCCCTGGGGGGCCCCCCCGGAAAGCCCCCCGGAGAGGCTGGGGAGATCCGAGTTGAAGCAGAATCACGCCAGAGTCTCCTCTTGGAGAAACGCTGGTCCCCAAGCCACTGTCCCTTCAAAGGGCGCCAAGCCTGCCCTGGACCAAGAGGAGAGGGCCAGGGCAGCTGCAGCTGCTCCGGAGCTGGGCCGTCTCTTCCCTGAGCGGTGGCTGCCCCCAAGAGGACAAACACGGCGCCAGGCTGGCGTTTCGGGGGCAGGCCGGCTGGCCGTGGGGAGGGGGGAGGGGGAGAAGGGCCCAAGGGCCGGACACACCGACACACCGGCCTGTGAGAGGGACTGAGCAGGGGCCGTCTAGTTGACGTGCTTTAGTGTAACAGAGCTAGAGCTGTTGGGAGACCAACTAAAATATGCTACCTGGGGGGATACTCTCGGAAGCAATGAGGTGTACCCGCACAGGCGTGTCTTAGCCCAGAGAGGCTGAGTGCCGAGGTGTACGCGCGCAGGCGTGTCAGCCCGGAGAGGCTGAGTTCCGAGGTGTACGCGCGCAGGCGTGTATTATCCCGGAGAGGCTGAGTGCCGAGGTGTACGCGCGCAGGCGTGTATTAGCCCGTAGAGACTGAGTGCCGAGGTGTACGCGCGCAGGCGTGTATTAGCCCGGAGAGGCTGAGTGCCGAGGTGTACGCGCACAGGAGTATATTAGCCTGGAGAGGCTGAATGCTGAGGTGTACGCGCACCGCCATGCATTAGCCTCGAGAGGTTCTAGGGGAGAGGGGCCTGCTGAGAGGCACAAAGTCACGCCCCAGGGAGGAGCAGCATCTCCTTGCAGCCCCATCCGGGGGGGCTTCTGCCCTTGTGTTCAATCTTTTTTTTTTTTCTGTTTTTAATTTTTAAACCACCCTATATTTCAAGCAGTTTGAGATTCACAGCAAAAACGAGTGGTAAGTACTCATTTCCACACACTCCTTCCCCTGCCACACACACAGCGCCCCGATCCCCCACCCGTGATCAGTGTCCCCCCAGCCCGAATGAGGAGGCTTTGTTACAAGTGATGAAGCCACAAGGACACGACGTAGGCACCCGGAGTCCACAGGCTCCAGGAGGGCTCCCTCTCGGCGACGCAGATCCTGGGATATTAATAAATGACAGAGCAGGAGGACACGCATTCACCATCACCGCATCACACAGGGTGCAAGCTCCCCGAAATGCCCCCAGTTCCACCTGTTCATCACTCCCCACCGCCGCCGCCCTGGTGACTCCTCACCTTTCCCGCTGTCTCCACAGTCTTCCCTTTTCCAGAATGAAATAACAGTTGAAACCACACAGTGGGGAGCCTTCTCCCATTGGCTTCTTTCACCGAAGAAGTGTTAATGCCTCAACAGTAACACACACTCCACTCTGGTTTAGTGAAAGGGATCCACGTGTGCACGTTACTCCTTCACTCCCTGAGGACATCTAGGTGACTTCCGTAATTATAAATAAAGTGGCTATAAACCTTCCTGTGCAGGGTTTTTGAGGACACAAACTTGCAACTGCTTTGGGTGCATACCAGGGAGCATGACTGCTAGATCGTACGGTGAGTCAGTTCAGTTTTGTAAGAGTCTGCCAAGCTGGCTTTCGACGAAGCTGCAGCAACCTGCCTCCCTGCCGGCAGTGGGCGCGAGTGCCGGTTGCCCCGCTCGCCAGCCCAGGGTGTTGTCTGTGTCCGGGTTCCGACAGGTGTGCAGCGGGGCCTCCTTGTGCCATTTGCATTTCCCTGATGACACAGAGGTGCCGCATCTTCCCGGGGGCTTATCTGCTCTCTGTCCATCTTCTTTGGTGAGCTGACTGTCCAGGCCTCTTGGGTCTGGACAATCGGGTCGTTCGCTTTCCCACTGAGACTTCTCTGTATAGTTTAGACGGCCGTCCTTTATCAGATGCGTCTTTTGAGAAGACTTTCTCTTTCTGCAGCTTGTCTTCTCATCCTCTTGGTGCTTAACCTCTTCTGCAGAAAATGTTGAAGGTCTGAAGCTGAGACCCACACACGCCGTATCTGTGGGACCCCCACCCTCCCCACACCCCGCAGCCCCTCTGGGGAGGGCCCTGTGAAGGAATGCTTAGTCCTCACCAGGAGGGACCGGCTTCCTCCCTCGGAGGAAAAGGCTGAATGTGGGGGTGGTCAGAGGGTGGGGGATGAGGAGACCCTTGGGGACAGCCCGGGGGTCAGACAGGGAGGTCTGGCGGGACGCAGGGTCCATGTGAGGCCTTTGTCCACAAGGCTGGGATGTCCTGGAGATGGAACCACAGGGGCTTTCCTCTGCCAAGACCCTGGACTGGACCCTGGAGAAGACCCTGGAGAGGACCCCGGACTGGGCCCTGGAGTGGGCCCCAGAGCGGACCCTGGAGCGGACCCCGGAGCGGGCCCAGGAGCGGGCCAGGCCAACCAGGCCTGGAGGCACCGCCCTCTGCTGCCACTAGGGGGCCGTCTCCAGCTGCTCAGGGCCTCGTCCAGGTGCCCCGCCAGCCGGCTCCTGTCTCTGGGGCTGCATGGAAGGCCATCACCCCCGGTGCTTCCACGGATCAGACCCTAAAGGGCCTGTAACCAAGTGCAAGGATTAGGGTCCACTACGTTGCCCCCATGCGCTGCACGCTGGACGTAAACCAGAACCCAAATTCAAACCATTCCCCGAAGCCTGAGTCGGGGACCAGGGCCCCTGGAAGAGCCATCACTTAAATATTCCCTGACTAGACAGAACAGGCTGCTTTCGGGACGCCCATGAAATTGTTGGCATTTGATTTCCCTTCTCAAAACCCACATCGCCAAAAATAATCGAGGAGGTAAACGTAACTCCGGGCTGGAGTCCAGCTGTCTCTTCGGGCCTGAGCTGTTGCCAATTTCGCACACGCCTGTCAACTGTCAGAGCAGAACCGCGGCTCTATCTGCACCGCCCCAGGAGGAACGGGGCGGCCCCCAGCCCCCATCACGAGATCTCAAGGCGGAGATCTTAGCCAAGTGTCCTCAGCCCCCAGAGGCCTAGAAGCAAACCCAGCAAGGGGCCTGAACTCTGACAGGTCTGCCCTGGGACGACTTTTCCGACTCGTTAGCACCTGGAGGTCCTCACGGGCTCTCAGGTTGGGTGCCGATCCCCAGGTGGAAGGATGCAAGAAGGAGAAGCTGGAACAAGTGAAGCTCAGAAAGGAAGTCAGATAAACGCTAGGAGCATCTGAGTCACCAACCTGCAGATGTCACAGGCAGGAAGCACGCTGATGCCCCCCCAACCCCAGGACAAGGGGGCAGAGACCCCAGCGCTCCAGGCACCTGACCTCTGCGGGCACGCGTGCCCCCAGTGCCTCCCTGGTGCCGTCGCCCAGCACCCCACCCTCAAGGCTCTGATCTCCTCTGGGACACGTACCAGACACAGGGGTCAGCGTAGACAGATGCAAACAAGAGACGTAAGGGATGGTGCCCATATCACGATAGAGCGCGACACAGCTGGAAAGGGGAGAAGCTCGTTATCGGTGGGTCTTCAAGAGACATGGTTCAAGAGAAAAAATCAAGATGCAGGACCTTGGTATAAGAAGCAGGGGGAGAGAGATACAATTCAGCCAAAAAAAAAAAGAGAGAGAGAGAGACGAAATCCCACCATTTGCAGCAACACGGATGGAACCAGAGGGCAAACCGCTAAGTGAGATGAGTCAGAGAGAGAAGGAAAAATACGGTACCACCTCACGTACACGGAAAACGTTACAAGTAAAGAACCCTGAACTCATGGAAACAGAGACTGGTGGTTGCCAGAGGCGAGGGGTGGGAGGGTGGGGAAAGCGGGTGAAGGAGGTCAAAAGGGACAAACTCCCAGTTATAAAGGAAATAAAAATAAATGCGCCCTGGGAACACAACACAGACCCACTGATTACGAGACTGAAAGCGTCACTCGCTCGGTCGCATCCGATTCTCTCCAGTGCCATGGACTGAAGCCCGCCAGCCTCCTCTGTCCATGGGATTTTCCAAGCAAGAATACTGAAGTGGGTTGCCGTTTCCTACTCCAGGGGATTTTTCTGATGCAGGGGTCGAACCCGGGTCTCCTGCATGCCAGGCAGGTTCTTTACCGTCTGAGCCACAGGAAAGCCCAGAAGACCACCGGTGACTAGAGCCATTTAACAACACCGCGCTGCGTGCTGCAAAGCTGCTCGGACGGTAGAACTCGAAGAAGATCCTCCCAAGAGGGACGTCCCTGGCGGTCCAGTGGGTGACACTCTGCGCTTCCACCGCAAGGGGTATGGGTTCAGTCCCTGGTTGGGGGACTAAGATCTCACATGCCGTGAGGTGTGGCCGAAAAATAATAAAAAATTAAAAAAAAAGAAGGTCCCAAGAAATGTTGTAACTATGTGTAGTGATGGGTGTTAACTAGCCCTCCTGCCCAATCATTTTATAATGTACACGTGTATGGTATCATCACATCCTACGCCTGGAATGAACATACCATTGCATGTCAATTACATCCCAATTTAAAAGAAGATCTATGTACACATACGCTCATATGTGGGAAAGCCATGACTAGAACTCGCTAGGGGCCAAGACGCTGGCTGTGTCTACGGACTGCAACTGGGGTAGGCAGTGGGAGGAGGGGTCTCACCGTGTGCCCGTCTGTGCCATTTGAATCTCAGGTCACCAAAATGTGTTACCTTTTAAAATATATTCAGATTTTAAACGGAAGGGAATAAAGAAGCTCTCCATGGTGAGACTCTGAGATACGGATTCACGAGTCAATGAAAGCTGCTAACGGTGTCCAGCGTGCGTCAAGAATATTCACGTGTTTTCTTTCCTTCAGAAAACCGAAGGAGCAGGATGCTGTAGCTTTTGAGGGCGTCCCTCCCGCCATTTCCTGGAGCCCCTTCCGTTTAAGGAGGAAGTGCCCAGGAAGACACAGCCGACCACCTGAAAGGTCCCCAGCAGGTCCCTTTGGGGCAGAGGCCTCTCTGGGGCAGCGGCTTCGTCCTCCGAGAGAGCACTTCTGGGTCGGCCCCCTCCGCGGGTGCACAGTCCCCACCACTCCCTGCTGTCACCCCGGCACCGGAGCTGAGATGCTCTCTGAGGCCTAAAGGCCTGTACACTGCTGTTCTTCCTACGGGGAAGACACGGCTCTTGGTGCCCCATCTCTATCGAAAGTTGGAAACCAGAAAGGCAACCAAGGGGCCGCGGGTGTTACTTTGCACACAAGGCGTCCACCTGCGCACGCTGAGCTGCTACTGCTCGCCGTGTGCGTTGCCAGCTCGGCCAGGGCCGCCTTGTCAGGTTGCCCGGGTTGTGTCCTGCTCGTTGCAGGGCCCTGTCAGCAGCTCCTGGGGCCCAGCGCCCACACAGCTGAGCCAGCAGAGGCCCCGGGCTCAGCCCCTGTCCCCGCCCGTGCGCTCGGGACAGTCACTCTGTGTGGTCCACCCTCGCCCTCCGTGGGAGCCTCCGACTCTCACGAGAAGTCCCCCCGGGGCAAGGCTGACTCTGGCCAAGTCTCCGCCCGCCCTCGAGCTTCCTGAAGGGGCCTCAGATAACGCGATGCGGATGACCACGGCGATAAGGACGCCTGGGAGCCCGGCATTTCCCATCAGCCTCGGAAGAGCGATCTAAGATCCAGCTTCTGATCGGCGACTCCCACACGCAGCCTCCGCCAATGGGGATCCCCTCGTTTAAGGCTGGGCTTCACACAGGCGCTGCCGGGAACCGTTTACAAATTTTTTAACTTATCCCCCTTGCCATGGTCACCGATTTCTGGAAATCTAGCCTCCGAAAGCCATAAAAAGAAAAGGAGAGAAGGAGGGAGGGAGGGAGGAGATGGGAAGGTACATTCAGGAAAATGTCCACTGGGCAAAATCATGTCCAGTGGCAGCGGCAGGCACGTAGTTTAGCAGGCAAAGATTTTTATTCCTTTTATTCCTGTGTCCTTGAGAACTTTCTACAATGTTACATTAGTTTGATAACTCGGACTAAATCCATGCCACCTCATGGCCTGATGTGACTGAAGGACTCCAGGCCACCCAAGGTCCCCAGGGCGGGTCTCCGAGCTGGACAGCCTGGGCCCCGCTCCCCTTCACTCCCAGCTGTGTGTGTCCAGGAGCTCGGTGACCTCTGGCCCGGTTCCTTTACTGTCCAAGGGGCACAGCAACAGTACCGGCCTCGCCAGGCTGCCACAGCATCGAACGAGTTAACACAGGTGGAGACACGGCTCTCAGCAAGCCTTTCTCCGCTGCCCGCACGGTGCACACAGCGGCTATGCCATCATCCGCATCCCTCCCAGGACAGGCGGCCCACCTTCCGGCCCAGGGCGGTCCAAACGCAGCTCACCCGGGAACACGGCTCTCAGCTGCGGCTGCGGGTGATGGCCGAGGAGGAAGGACCTGGGTGACAAAGACCGCAGATCCAAAGTACAGTGGGGTTCCCCACACCCCATCATCAGAATGGCCATCGTCAAAAAGCCTACAAATAAAACATCTGGAGAGAGTGTGGGGAAAAGGGCACCTGCCTACGCTGCTGCTGGGATGTGAACTGGTGCAGCCACTGTGGAGAGGGGTAAGGAGGGTCCCTGGGAAACTACAAGCAGACCTATTTATGGTCCAGCAATCCCACTCCGGGCACATATCTGGAGGACTCATTCAAAAAGATACTTGCAACCCAACGTTCACAGCACTAAGACATGGCAGCAGCCTAAGTGTCCACGAGACCCAGAGGTTTTCATACGGAGTGAAGCGAGTCAGACAAAGACAAACGTCATACGATATCACTTGTACGCGAGATCTAGCATGTGATACAAACACACTTATTCACAACACAGAAACAGATTCCCAGACGTGGAGAACAAGCACGCTTTCAAAGGTGAAAGGCGGGGAGGGGGTTCATTAGGAGCTCGGTGTTAAGAGACACACATACATAGGATGAACAACAAAGATGGGGACGACATTCAATATCTTATAACCTACAACAGGGAAAGAATCTGAGGAACAATAACTATATATTTACAGCTGAGTCACTTTGCTGTCCACTTGACCCTAATACAACGTTGGAAACCAACTATACTTCAGTGAAAAGTCGTTTGTTTTGGAAAAAAGCTCTATCTCTATATAACTGACTTTCACGTTTTCTCCAAAATAAAGGGAAGGGGCCGGAGGCTGCAGACTGTAAGCTGTGTCCACTCCCCTGTTTGTGGAAAGATGGGGAGCCGTGGATCTGAGCCCACAGGAGAGCACGCAGAGTGGGGGCCGGTGGGGTGGGGGGCGGTCATCCGCAGGGGGAAGGGAGAAAAGACGGCGGAAAGGACAGTGGGCCACAAGGCCCCGCCTGGGTCTGCCGGGGCCACCCTGACTACAGGGCTGCGTCCACCCCTCCGGCCAGCGCCCTGTGTGAGGCCAGCTGGGCCCCAAGGCGGCCCTTGCAGACCGTAGCCCACACCTCGGGCACGTGGCCCCCGCAGGCCCTGTCCCCCTGAGGCCCAGGCTCAAGGCCCCTCAGAGGGCCTGGGGAGCAGGAAGCAGAAGGGGGCCCGTGGCCTGCCGCCTGGTGCCCACCAGTTGACATTCCCTCTCCCGGGCCTCGTCGCTGGATGGACGGGGTGGCCCAAGCACAGTGGGCCCCGCTGCCGGGCATGGACACCAGAGTGACCACCACGGACATCTGTCCTTGCAGCGGGGTCTCCCCAGGTACCCCGGCTGTAGGCATGACCTCCACCATCAGCAGTACGGCTGTTACTGACACTGTGTGACGGCCGCTCCCACTGCAGCTGGGAGCCCTCGAGCAAGCCTCGACGTTGGGGCAGGCCCTTCACAGGTGCGTCTCCCAGACTGTCCTCAAGAGTCAAAAGGACTCCCTATGAATGAGCTGGGGGGCGAGACTTACAGCCCCGTCTCCACAGCCCTGGGGGCAACGGAGACACACGTGGGCCTGGCCAGGTCCCACCACGGTGGGGGTGAAACCCCAAGTGGACCCCCAATCTGGCCGCTCCCCCCGCCCCATCAACCCTTCCCCTCCTGGGGCCTGGCCCCAGCCACCGCTCCCGCGCCCCCACCCCAGGCCTGAGCCCCCAGCAGACACGGGGGGCACCTGCCCGCAGGCTTCGGGGCGCCCCCGGAAGGTGGCCGGCCTCCTGCATCCGTTACGGCCCCGGGCCCGGCTCTGCCCACCACATGGCAGTGATGGACAGTTTGTGAAACACCCCGAGTTTGCGGTTGACCAGAATTCTGAAATAATTCCATTGAGACCGGAATTCATGCAATGTTCTGTATCCTGATGTGGTAAAGGGGGCAGCCCACGGGGGCGGGGTGGGGGCAGGGCACGCGAAGGCCAGGGACGTGAGGCAGCCTCCAGGCCCTCGGGGGGGCTCCCGCCGCCCCCCCAGCCCGCGCCCACGGGCTCCGGAAGGCCCATCTGACAGGAGCGGAACCCTGATAAGCACCACCTGATCAGGAGGCCCGGGGCAGAGAGATCAAGGCACAAATCGTCAACAACCTCCCCTGCCCGCCCCACGGAGCAAGGGCAGCTGGGGGGGGGCGGCACACAAGGCAAGGAAAGCTAGCGGGGGCCACGGCCAGAGAAGGAGGGCCCTGGCTCCCCGACCCGCGGCACTGGGCCCCGGGCCCCGCCGTGCAAAGCGTGGCGGGGGGCTGGCTCCAGAGACCCCCTCGGCCTGGAAGCGGCCTGCGGCCGGTCGGGTGGGCGCCTGAGCCTCCGAGGCAGCACCAGGGCTCAGGTGACCGGGGTTCCTCCTGGCCCTGCGGGGTCCTTGGCTGAAGGCCCACTGGTAGGCTTGGTTTGCTGCCGGGGTAACAGGGTTTCCATCTTTAAATCTGAGTCCACTCTTGAGCTGCATTCCCAGCTTTGATCTGGAAGCTCTGAGCCCCAGCCCCCGGCCTCAATCTCTTGGGGACCATCTGACTTCTGAAGGTGGAAAACGAATTCAGCTTTCCATAATGATGATAACATTCTGCAAGAAAAGACGAAGTGGTCCACCAGAGCCCAGGCTACATGTGGCCGATCAGCGCTGGGAGGACGCAAAACCAGCTGGGGTGGCATCTTCAGAGCAGCCCTGGGCGCCTGCGAAAGGTGCAGCCCACCCCAGGCCCTGGGAGGTGGGTGTGGAAGGTGGGCAGAGGCAGATGGCTGCAGAGCCGAGAAACTGCGGGCCCTGTCACGTGGGCACGGAGACTTCCTGCGGGAAGCGCAAGGAAGTGCCGCGAGAGTCTTCCTCTGGGAGGGGCGCTGGCCACTGGGGGCTGCTGGCAAGGTGGGAGCGTCCGCCTTCCCTTCCCAGCCCTCTCAGGCGCTTGAGTGTTTACCACGAGCAGGTATTAGTACTTTCACAATTTCTAAGACACAGGAAGCGTTTTTTAACGATTGAATGTAAACCGATGCAGTTGACCATGACACAACATCATAGTTCAAACCTACAGGAAGCCCAGCGAGGCACACCTGTCTCCATTTAGGAAAGAGGGGGCTAGCCTTCCCGGGGCAGGCTGGGGGCTGGGCTTTAGAGAATGAATAGGAGTTTCTCCAGGCAGACTAGGAGGGACGCATCTTGGCAGACCAAGGAAATCAGTGGCTGTCGCGGTCACTGGATGGAGTTTCATGGAGTTTATGGAGGGCTGGACCTCAGCTGGACCTTGGAGGAGAGAAAGGTTTCAGTGAGAGAGGCGTCAGGGCGGTGGGCCTGGGACCAGTAAGGACCGGACAGAGGAATGAGCCTGTCACAAGTTAAGGATGCCAGCTGGGGCCCAAGGAGGTTATCTCCCAGACCAGCTGTCCCATCACCGAGCCACAACCTCCAGGGTACCACAGCCCCAGGGACGTCCCCAGGTCCCCTCAGGACCTGGCCCGGAGCTGCCACCCAGAGTCCAGGGGGCCGCCTCGGGCACTCTGCCCACGGGGTGCCCGCGGGCTCCCAGGGGAGCCTGGGCCAAAGTGCTGGTTGTTGCAGAGGCCTGAGCAATGTGGCGTGACCAGCCCCTGCTGGGAGCCGGTCACAGGGCCCGGATCCCGCTGGAAACCGCACTCATCATGTGGGACCCTGAGCTGACCCTCCCTAATCTCCAGTTTCCCGCTGGGCGGCAGACAGGACCCTGGGGTGTGAGGCTCCAGGTCCCCACGCGGGCCCTGCCTGGAGCAGGGCAGCAGGCACCTGGCAGTAACTGCCGGCGTGGACTGGCTCCCATCTAAGAGCTCCTCCACCGCCAGCTCGCTCGGTCTGCAGAGACCCCTGGACGACGGCTCCTGGACGCCCCAAGGTGACAGGGGGCCCACGAAGTGTGGGAGGGGGCCAGGCGGGCAGCAGCTCACCTGCTGGGCGGGCACCATGCTGCTTCGTCCTTATAAGTAGAACCCCCATCCCCACAAAACAGAGCTCCTGCGGGCGGGGCAGGGCACAGCCCCGAAGGCATAGCGCGGTCTCTGCGCCCAGGAGACAGTGTGCGCATTTCCCGGGCAGGGGCTCCCTCTGGCGGTGATGGGGTGTGGGTCGCAGTCCCCACCAGCCTCGAGGGTCTCTGGGGCAAACCCGAGCCTCGCTCAGCACTCAGGGGTCAGGGCCCAGCCGTGCGACTTTGCTGGGGAAATCAGGCCCCGACGGCAGAGCAGTCGCTTCACACAGGGCCCCAGAACCCGTCCACGGGAGAACGACAAGAAGCCGACGGGAGTCCAGCGGCTGGCCTGGGGGCGGGGGTGTTTAGTGGGATTCCAGCATTTATTGAGCACCTGCTGTGTGCTCTACAAGTATGGTCTCCCAGGACCCCTATTAAAGAAGAAATTATTCCAGAGGCCCCAACATCGGGGGGTCTTGCAATGGGGGAAGAGATGGGGCATTCAGCACAGCCAGGAGAAGGGAATTTACAGGCAAGGAACAGGTGCGGGCAGTGGGTGGCAATGACTAAGAGGAAACACCAGCGGGTGGGGTTCTGGCCAAACCAACCTCCCCAGAGCCGTGCTGAGGGCGGGGTGGCCAGCGGTGAGGAGCCCATCAGATACACACGGTAGGGGGTTCCAGCTGAACAGACCTGGCAGGATTCTTGATAAACCTGGACAGTGCAGAGAGGAACACACCCAAGCCCGAAGGTCAAGGCCCAGGGGAGAAGGGGGCTCAGAGGAGTGGGGTCGGGCTCTGGTCGTGGACAGGGGCCCCTCCTCGGGGTGTCGCCCCCCACAGCAACCCTGGGCACCCGATCGCATGTGTGGGATCCGAGGCTCCGGGGCCAGGTGCCCAGGGGAGTCTGGGACCTGAGAAAAGGGGGTCAGCTCCCCGGGAAACGGCAACCGAGTCGCAGGGTGGCCGACACCTGCCCCTCCCCCGCCACCGAGCAAATGTTCCCCTGACAACAGACCCCACCCAGAGCGCACTGCGGGCCATGCCCACCCCGCCAGCTCTGCCGAGCCTCAGCAGTGACTCACAGTGACTCTCAGCAGTGAGCGTTACCCCATTTCCCAGGTGGGGACGTGAAGGCACAGGGCAGCTGAGCGGTGGCAGAGCCAGCAAAGCAGCCCGGCAGCCCGCCTGCAGCGCGTGGCCGCTGGCCCCTCCCTAGTCTGTATGGCCACCCAGTGCAGGGCCGGTATCACTCGCCTCACTGACGAGCACCTGGAAAGAGATGCTGTGCTGCTGTTAGGCTCATATGTGCCCAGGTCTCTCCCCAGAGCCCCCCACCCAAATCAGGGTTTCCCTCAAGTCACCCCCAGACTCTCCTTTCCAACAGTGTGCATGGCTGCTCTCTGGGGACCATCCCGATACTCGAGAGCAGCCCAGAGCTTTGCAGGGGGCCCGTCTCGGGCCAGGTCAGGTCAGGGCCGGCTCCCAGCGTTGGGTGGGCAGCAGCTCATAGCGGCCGCTCCGCAAGTCCCTGCCACCAGCCTGGCCCCGGACCTGCCTGATGGACACGTGGCCCCAGAAGGGCCGCTTCTCCTTCCTGGGATCCTGTTCTCATGGAAACGAGTGACACCCCCTCCCCAGGTCTGCTGTAGGGACTCAACAGGTACACACTGCACCAAGCTGGGGGGCACCCTGAGGAGGGGGCACACCGTGGCCATCCTGGTGGAGCCTGTGAGCCCTCCTGTGGGGACCGACCGGCCTGCGGGGGCCAGCGCTGTGGGCGGGGGCGTCCAGAGGCAGGGGACACATGGCGAGGTTCTCTGGGTCAGGACATCCTGGCGTACACCATACACGTGGCATCGAGAGTCAACCCCAAACTTGACTCAAGAGACACTGACAAGAAACAGTGAGCTCTGAGCCAAGTGGATGCGCCCTGGGACGGGCCTTGAGTCAAGCTCTGCTGGGACCTGCGACCCACAAGCCTGGAAAGGGCCCCGACGCCCTCCCCAGAGACACACACGAGTAAGTCACAGCCGCCTGTCCAGACTCCTGCTTGTAACACGGGTAAGATGGGGTCTGTTGTCTGGGTCAGGAAACGGGTGGGAAGGTCCCGGGTGACTTGCAGAACCCAGACGGAACACCAGCAGGCTGATGGTCCCTCCTCCAACCACCCAGCTGCTGCCCACGGTCTGGGAAACAAAGGCCTGTGCCTCCCCCTCCCCGGCAGAGGCTGGTCCAACATCCACCCGTGTCAGGGCTGGAAGGGCCCTCAGATGTCGGCTTGTGCAGGAAGACTTCAAGCCCAGAGGGAAGGGACTTGCCCAAGGACGGGGGGCCACCCAGAGGGAACACTTGGGGGCAGGAGGTTCTGGTGGGGGGGGTGTGGGGGGGCGGAGGCAGCAGGACCCGCAGGGCTGGCTCAGCCCTCCAGCCAGCCCTGGGAGCCTCCCCAAGCCTGCAGCCAGCTCCGTTGATCACATCACCTATTTCATTTCCTTCAGAGCACTCAGCACTACCTACAAGGACTTGTTTTCCAGTTTCTCATCCTTCTGAAAGTCACAAAGGGTCTTGTCTATTTCCTGTGTCTCCAGTGCCTAAAACCCTCCTTGACTCACAGTGAAGACCACAGTGAAATGACCCCACAGGGTCTCCATTGGCTTCCTGCACGGAGCTGCGGGGAGGCACAGCCCAGCGCTCAGAGATCTCCCGTGAAACCTGCTTCGGCCCTCAAGGCCCTGCAGTAGGAGACCCTTCCCTCCACTGGCCCCTTCTCTCCTGATCGGCAACTTTTCCCTCCCAGGGACCTCCTTCTTCCCCTCCAGCATTGAAAGGGGCTCCTGTCTTTCTCTTCTTAAGATGGATCTTCCTGGATTCCACCTCCTGAATAGAAGGCCACAACGGGGCTGGAGTCGGGCACCTGCAGATCTTCCGGACAGGCAGGCCGCTTCCCTAACCACGCCCCATCCGCCGGCTTTCCCCGCAGCCCACCCGGGCTCTCTGTTCACACGTTTCCCCGCACTTGGTTCTGGCCTGGCGCAGCAACCATGGGTCCAGTGACCGCAGGGAGGCTGCGAACGTGAAGGGCCGGGTCGGGGGCACCACGGGGTCTCCACCACGGGAGGGAAGGCCGCCCTTAGCGCCGGCTCAGGCCTGGCCCAGTCTGCAGGCTCCGTCTTCCCTCTGAGTCGCCTCCCTGGCCACCCAGGCAGGTGACCGGTGGGTGTCCAGGTTCAGGCCCCGCCGTCCGGGCAACAGCCGGCACAGGCGGCCGCGGGGGCCTTTCCTGCCTGGGCCGCGGCCCCAACCGCTGGCAGCGCTTCCGGCGGGCCTGCGGCGGGCTGCACTATCAGCGCGGCGCCAGACGCCCGGCCAGGATACTTGTGGTGAAACTGTGAGGGCGCACTCGGCCCTCTGGGGTTTCTCCGTGTCAGCCTCCAAGACAAATGGAGGGGGAGGCTGACACCCAGCCCGCCTCTTCGGCCCCCTTTTCCTCCGCTGGCCCCCCGCGGCCGTGGGCCAGCTCGAGGCCCGGCCACGGAGGAGTCGGGCTGGATCACGGGGCTGGACAGCGGCGCCGGATGATGGGCCGGACGGCAGGCTGGCCGAGGGGCCAGGACCGCCCGTGGCCCAGGGGCACCCACCCCCCACCAGAGACCCAGGGAGGAGGCTTGTCCGCAACCAGTGGACGTGTCCGCGTCTAAAGCATTTCTCCGGGCACGCCGGGCCGGCCCAGTCCACCCTCGCCCCTGGCCTAGCAGGGGGCGCCAGGCCACACTGGCCACGGGGGAAGCCAGGGCCAGGGAGGCGCAGGGCGGCCCGCGGCCCGGAGCCGAGGAAGCGCGGAGCTGGGGCGGCCGGGCCCAGGCCTCAGCCGGGCCGCGCTGGGGTGATGGACGAGCCCGGCCGCCCGCCGCTCCGGCGCACCTCTGGTCCAGGCCGGGCGGCCGCTCCCGGCGCGCGCCCCTAGGTGGCGCCCTCGCCTCCAGGCCGGGTGCGGCCTTGCGCATGCGCGACTCCCCTGGCCGCGCTCCCCGGTGGGCCCTCTGCGCCTGCGCACTCGGCTCCGGACGGTGCGCTCGGCTGCCTCGACGCGGCCCGCCGGCCCGACAGAGGGCGCCCTCCGGCACGAGCCCTCGGCCCCGACCCCGCGGTTCTTCTTCTTCCTGCTCCGCAGCGGGCGGGAGGCGGGAGGAGAAGCCGTCCCACTGCCGGCTGAGGGGCCCCTCCGTCCGAGGCGGGCCGGGGTCGCTGCAGCCCGCTCGGCGGCGGCCGGCTCCGTTGCCCCGCTCCCGGCGGACGGTGCGGGAGAATGGCTCGGGGAAGACGCCCCGGGAGGAGGGGCAGGACCTCACTGGGCGGGCGAGGGGCTTCCGCGGAGGCCGGCCCCCCGGCCCGGGCCCGCGTCTTGTGCCTGGGAGACAGCGGGCGCGCAGCCGGAGTCAAAGCTGAGCGTGTCTCCCTGCTTGCCCTTCGCCTGACCTTGGGGTGTAGCCCGCAGCCTGAAGAGGCCCCAGGCCTTGGCACGGCCATCCCGCCCGGGCCCTCCCGTGTGTACCCTCGGAGGGCCTGCCGGTTAGTGACTTAGTCTGGCCGTCTCGTCACTGCTCGCCACACGAACTCTGCTCCACTGTCGCCTTAGCGCCGGGAAGAACTCGTGCCCCGGGTGCTCCACACCCCTCCACACGGCTCGGGGCCTCACCCAGGCCACTTTACCTTTGTGGCATCAGGGTTCCCAGATGTAAAATTAACCTAGACTCGCCACACAAACTTGCTCCCAGGAGCAAATCCACCCCCCCTTTTTTTTTTTGCAAATCCATTGTTTAGTGGATAAAAAGCACTTGATGAAAGTACTATCTCCAAAGTTAAGAAATAAGTTATGAGAGATTTTCAGCACAACGAAACCCAAGTTCACAGTCCCAACTTTATTGTCACTTGGTCACACGCACTTTAAAAAACACACACACTTGTAAAATACCCACACATCAGGGATTAGAAGGCCATAAAACAAGGGGCTTACAGGTGCCAAAAATATCCTAGGATTCAGAATAAACAAAACTCAAAAACTTCTTTGTTCAGAACACAAAGATATTTTGTTGTTCATGACATTTAAGTTTTGCTGTTGTTTTAAAAGGATATTTTAGGGACAAAAACGAAGCTTCTTGCGTTGCCTGAGGCAGGGCCTGACTTCTGTCTTCCTTGAAAGCATTTTGCAAACTCCAGAAGCCAGTCTGTGCTGGCCTTGCCGTTCACGCCCAAGCCTGCCTCTGCAGGGCTACAGGGCATCCAGGATGTGGTCGATCTTGCCGACCAGCTCCTGCCGCTTTCCCGAGATGAGTTTCTCGTTCTCGATGTATGTGTCTTTCTTGAGCTTGCCAGCCACCAGCCGCTCGGCCTCCACCGCCGCCTTCAGGACCAACTCCTTGACCTGCGCGTCCAGTCTCTGCATTTCGCTCACCTGGCCGAGGCAAGAGCAGGGCAGGGTCGAGAGTGTCCCTGCACCGCCTCCCAAGGCAGGGACGCAGGGGGGAGAGGCCAGCTTCACCCCTACGAGCCCTTTTCCCTCAGTCTCTGGCCCCGGGGAGCCAGGCCTTTCACCACCCCTGGCCCCAGCCGTGGGAGTGTGAGCATCAAGTGTGACAACACGTGAGCTCCCTGCACAGTGCTGGGCACACGCAGGCACTCGGGGAACATCCGTTCTCTTCCCTCCCACTGCCAGACGGGGCCAGGGACTGTCAGGCAAAGGACGGACAGCAGGGCAGGCAACGTGCGTTACCACTGACTGGGCGTCAAGCTGAGGCCTTTAACAGCCACATTCGTTCGACACTCAGCGAGTATCGATGAGCCATGGTGCCAGGCACGCGTCTACGCTCTGGAAAACAGCAGACGCGACAGACAGGCACCCCGCCCGTGGGAGGCCGACAGACAGCATCCACCTGAGGACGTGACTGATGGGTCAGAAAGGGCAGGTGCGTGGACGGGAGCAGCACAGGGCGACAGGAGAGGCAGTGGTCGGGGCTCTCAGCCTCATCCCCGGGCTCCCCACACTTCACACACACTGACAGGCTTGACAGCCATGACGGCTGCGAGCTCAGTCAGGACCCAACGGCTCCCCTCAGCCCCCAATTTACAGATGCGGAAACTGAGGCACCCAACTTAGGTAACTTGACAGGTTCACAAAGTATGAATCAGAGCCTGGACTCCAAGCCATCATTCAAAGTCCGTGCTCCTCCCCACAGCCCAAGCAGCTGGAGGGGCAGCGCTCCACAGAGGCCACGTGGACAGTGCTGTGCAGGCCGGGAGACCCCAGATCTCACACCCCCAGGGGGGCACACGCAGCACGGAAACACGATGGGAGTGCTCGCCCCACAAGCTGGCGGCGAGCCGGGGTGTCCCACACCATCGGCTGCGTGGACCGAGGCAGACATAAGCCGGGTGCACGGCGGCAGCGGGCACTCACTTTGTCGCATAGGTCGGAGCCCTCGGTCTTCAGCCGGGACTGCAGCAGCGCCACTTCGCTGGTCAGAGCCTTGTGCTCCGTCTCCAGGCTCTTTTTGCCGCTGTTGAGAGTGGACACATCTCGGGACTGTTTGTACCTGTTGACCGTCTCGTCAAAGTGACGGTAGAGACCTAGTCTCTTGTTGACCAGGGTCAAGACCTGCTCTGTGATGCAGGCCACCTTCATCCTGGCTTCCGCAGCAGGGTCCTGGGGAGAGACACCGTGTGTGATGACATCTGGGCCTGAGCCCGGTCTGACCGTCACCTCCCAAGGAGCACCCGCCCCCAGCTGTGAAGCCAGAAAAGCATCTTCCTGGGAAGCCCGAGACGCACACTCGCCGACCCTGGCGCTGGACAGCTCAGCAGTGGGCAGCACTGGGCCAGGAAGACGAGGCACAGGGTCACATCCAGGTCCGGCAGCAGAGACAGACGGGGTGAAAGGCACGCTATTGCCGGGGGCCCATGCAAGGGTAGGGAGGTGCTGAGGGAGGAGAGCCCGCGGCCGGGGGCTCCCAGGGCCTTTACTGCGGCTCCCTCCTGCTCAGCACCTCCACGTGTTTCCAGGGCCTAAGGACGAAGCCTGAGCTCCGTGGCCACCACAGCCCTTTAGACGGGGCCCCGCACACTCCCCAGAACCTCTAAGCACGGGCCTACTGCAGAGAGCAGTGGACAGTGATCCAACAGAAAACACTAATCCAAACCACCAACCAACGAGGGAAGCTTTTCCTTACAGTGGACAGCCGACTGCTAAGGTAAAAGGCCCCGCAGTTTTCCAGCCACCACAACTGCTAAAAGATTCAGACAAGAACCAATAATGAATACTGTTACCTAATGGGTGAACGTATACAGTCTTTATACAGCCTCAAACAGACTGTATTAATTGCAAAGAGAAAAAGAGTAACTTTTTGGTGAAGAAACCAGACAGGCACCAAGTCATCCAAGAAATCACCACCACCAACCCTGGACCAGCTGACACCAGGTGCCTCCTGACATCACGCACCACAGACACGGCACCAGTTTATCACGCTCTCACCAAAAATGCGTAACAGGAATTCTCAGGGAGAACCATAAGAAACCTAAATTACAAATGTTCCAGATTAAAGGAGACTAAGGAAATATGACTAAATGCAGCGCAGCATCTTCAACAGAGCCTCAAGCATGAAAACCACGCGCTCCAGAGGCCGCCCTGGGGCAGGAGGCGCAGGGCTCCCGCTGGTCGTCATCACGCGACTCCACGCTCCCGAGGCTGATCCGTGTACTCCAGCCACTCGAGGCGGCGCCCGCAGGCTGCACACACACCTGAGCACGCACGGACGGTGGGCGCCTCCCCCTCAGATGGTCCAGGGAGAGAATTACAGACAAGACAGGGGCCCAAGTGTTAACTGCTCAGTCTGGGTGATGGGGGCACACGACTTGTTTTTACTGTTCCTGCAAAATGTCTACATGTAGAATTATCTTAAAACTCAGCATTTTCAAAATTAATCAAAGAATGAGCAGTTTTTATACCTTAGGAAATGGGCATATGTCATCATAAAACCTGGACTCAGCCCTCCCACGTGACAGGGCTAACTGGCCACTGCCTGGCGCACCCCCACCCCGGGCAGCCTGGGGGACCACAGAACCAGCCGGACCAAGGTCCTTGTTCAAACCCACGGCCCCACTGAAGGCCGCCCTGCTGTCTGCATGCTGCTCGGTCCGGCCAGACGCCTCCCACTTCCTGCCCGGTGGGGCGCCTCGCTCCAGAGGCTCTCTGCCCGCTGCCCACTCCACGGCATTGGCCGCCCGGTGGCAGCCTGACCTCACAGCATCACGGCCCATGATGACAGTAACGGGAGGAGGGGCTCCCAGGTTAAGGATCGCCGGGGCCACAGGCGGGGGTGGTGGTGGGGGGGGTGTCCAGGCAACAGCGTGTCGTCCAGACGGACGCAGGGCAAGCGTGCCACGCAGGCGGCCAGGTACCTTCGTTATGGAGAAGTCTAGCCTGACGTAGACGATGACGGTGAAGAAGAGGATGTAGAAGGTGGCCACCACCAGCAGCGGCTCCTGCAGCATGAGCACCTTGTTGAAGGTGTAGTGCACCTGGGGAGGGGAGCGTTGCTGACGGGGGTGCGCCTGGACGCAGAGCCCGGGGCAGGGGCCTCCCTAGGCCGGGCGCCCCGCCCGCGGCCACCCTCGGGGCCGGCGTGTGCGCCCCACCCCGCCCGCGGCCACTCTCAGGGGCCGGCGTGCACGTGCCCGCGGCCGCTCTCGGGAGCCGCGTGCGCGTGCCCGCGACTGCTCCCGGGGGGCTTCTGTGTGTGCCCGGCCCGTGGCCGCTCCCGGGGGCCGGCGTGCGCGCCACGCCCGCGGCCACGCTTGGCGGCCAGCGTGTGCGCCCCACCCCGCCCTCGGCCGCCCTGTGGGAGGGGAGCGCGCCTCCCCTCCACCCCCAACGTGCGCGCTCTGCCGGAGGCCGCTCTTGGCCCGGCGTGCGCGTGTGCCAGCGGCGCTTTCGGGGCCGGGGTGTGCGCCCCGCCCGCGGGCGCTCTCGGTGGGGTTGGGGGGGGCCGGCATGCGCGCCTACCACGATGTCCTGGATGTGCTGCTCCACTAGGTTCTCCTTGTGGGCCACGATGACGGGGCGGCCGAACGTGTCCAGGTAGGTGTAGTGCAGCTCGTCAGGGCCGCGGCTGATCTCATAGGGACTGTCCACCTGGATGTTCCTGGAGGGGACGGGGTGGGACAGCCTGACAAACCGCACTCCCCAGCTGGCCCCACAGCGAGGATCCCAAGGCCCAGGGACCCTCCAGGGCCCTAGTCCTACTCCACTCCGCTCCCCGCCCAGCATGGGTTCCACCTGGCCCCGAGACCCTGGGTCCACTGCCAGAAAAGCCTGCCTGAGCACGTTTCGTCCCCCGTGCCAAGGGCAGGTGGCCCTATGAGGGCCCACTAGTTTCTACCGGCTGGACTCATGGAGATGCTGGGCTCTGTCTGCCCCATCCTGGTTCAGCAGAGGCTGTCTTCTGATGAGATCCCTCTCCCTTCCAGATTGCTTGCTTTCTGCTTAAATCGGCCAAAGACAGCTCCTCTGTCCATAACCATGGAACCTGATACACCATCTGAGACCTTGGACTTCTGAACCTGGTCTGACCAGCCCAGATAGGACAGACTGTCTCCACTGTCCTTCCCTCTGCGAGGAACACTGCACAGGCCACCCGCCTTCCTCAACTCTGAGTTCTTTCCGGCTGGCGGGCACCCGTCGGCCTCGGGCCATCACCCAGGCCTGCTGTGGATGTTCCAGGTTAAATCGCCAGGAGTCCCTCCTCTGCACCCTGGAACCCAGAGTCCCCAAGGCACCAAGAGGGCGGGACCAGGAGGGGCGGGAAGGGAGGGCACACTCACTTGGCCCCTTCCGGCAGGATGATCTTCACGGTCAGAGAGTCTATGACCTGCTCATCAAACACGTGGTCCACCAGCCTCATCTTCAACGCGTACTGGTCTCCTAAGGGTCGAGCAGACACAGTGGTGAGTGGCTCGTGTGCGCCTTTCCAGCAAGTACTAGCACCCAGGCCCTGAGCACCACAAAGAGAGAACGGCCACTGCCACGCGCCCGCCGCCAATGGAAGACCACGCAGCCAAGTCTCGTGGAAGGAGCGCCCGCGTCTGACTGGGCTTCAGAGACAGCTGTCAGTGTGTTGGAGACACGGAAGCCACGCGTGAGAAGGGCCTCCTGATGCCAGCCTTCCTGAGAATGCGAACACGCTCTCCCCATCAGATCATCACACACAACAACGAGAAACCCCACAGGAAAGAAAAAGACAGCCTTTGCCTTTTCCACCCTCTAATTACTGAAGACTGACCCAGGTTATAGAGGTACTCGTAGCTTGGGAGGTTGTAGCCAACGATGTAATGGGTCTTCCAGCCGCCGAAGAGCGGGAAGCGAGGCCGGATCTCCATCTCTACGGAGTCGTCCAGGATGAGCAGGTGGCTGGTAGACACGTTACCAATCTCGTCGCGGTAGTACACGTCCTGGGCCGCAGCGGGGAGGATGGTCTGCAGAGAGCAAGCACACTTTTTTGGAGACCCCAGAAACGGACCCAGAGAAGGACCACCCAGAGAAGGACCCAGGACAGACGTCCCGCCCCAAGCTCCTCACCACAGCACGCCGTAAAGAGACCGTCTCCATGTGAACCACCTCAGGAAAGCCTAACTTCCCTCAACAGGCTTCAGAGTTCTAGATACCTCATCTGCTTCTCAGTCAAGGTTGGCAAATAGCCAGATTCTCATAAATACCTTTGCAGATGCTAAGGGCTTAGTACAAAGCTAAAAATAACCTGTAAGTTGTTTTGCAGGAAGGGACACTGAAGATGGAAGAAAGCACATCAAATCACTACACGCTTTATGGTTTATTTACAAAAGGGGTTTCTCCACCTAGTATTTTTTACAATTTTTAAAAATTTTCACTTACTTTTAAATTATTTACTTCCAAACCTGTAAGCAGCTTTTGATAATCGAGGGGAAATATAATGCCTTTGTCTGCTCACTGAGCCCTTCTGTATTATGCAGGTACATGAACATGCTTATAAGATTTCATTTATAAGACAAAGAAGATATAAAACTGTATATGCAATACAATCAAATGTTTCTAAAAACGATATTATAAGAAAAAAGAAATACGTATAAGTGTCAGCAATGCTAGGGTCTGGTTTTGTTTCTCCTTTTTCCATTATTCCCATTTTCTGTAAAAGAAAATGGCTGACTTACAGGAATGGGGCTTTTTTTGGGGGGGGCGGGGGGGGGGGGCGGGCTGCTAGTTCCCCGACCAGGGCCTGAGGCTGGGCCGTTGTTCTATCTCTGACTAGACAGTCACAGTGTCTCCCAGTGTCCAGGCCCATCAGCCCATACCTTAAACGATCGCACGGAGGAGACCCCACTGTCCGGCTGCCTCTGGTAATCGTAGCGCGAGAAAGGCCCCTTGAGCACGGCGCCCGTGTGCTTCAGGTCCACGTTCTCCTCCACGGCGATGTTGCCCCAGTGGGAGACCTCGATGACGCGGGTCATGCTGGTGATGGTCAGGAAAGGGCTGTTGTTCTCAGAATGCACCCTGAACGTGTCCTGCGGAGGAAGGAACAAGGAGCTCGAGGATCTGAGGGAACAGGAGTCAACACTAGCTCACGGCAAACTGGCTGGAGACAGGCTACACCTCAGCCCCGGGACGGCGAGAAACGCAGCTCCACAAAGCTTCTTTAGAGACTTAGGTCGTAAATAAAGAAAACGGTAACAAGGAAATGTCAATATACGCAAGACCTAATGGAGACATCATCTGTCACCGGTGAGTTAACAAATAGCCTAAAACTGAGCAAGACGCAGAGCGTTACTGGACTTTTCTCTCCTGGAGAAAAGTTATCTGGAAAAATGCACAGAAGAGATGTTTTAGGATAATATATTGTTATGTGGCTAACCTGTATGTACATGACAGTCACTCCTTTATGAGCTCTAAATAAACATACCGTTTCATTTAGTCTTCAGAACAGCATAATGAAGTAAGTACTACTTACCCCCATTTTACAAATAAAAACATCCAGAGGCCCTGAAGTCAGTATCAGGAAATCTTTCTGGTCACAGATACAAAGAACAGATTGGTGGTTGCCAGACACATGGGTTGCAGAAATGGGTGAACTATTTTGTTTCTTTTTAATTTAAATAAATTGAATAAAAAAATTTTTAAAGGTAAAATGACAAAAGGACCAGAAAATATAAACTATAAACCTACAAAACCTGCAGAGCCAAGTGAACTGTCAACAGAAGGAAGGTCACCTATGAATGGACGAAGACATCTGCAAACGGCATGGCCAGACAGGGGTCAGCATCCAAGACATAGAAAGAACGTGTACAACTCAGCATCAAAACCAAATGACCCAATTTAAAATGGGGAGAGGAGCTGAACAGACATTTTTCCAAGGAAGACATTAAGACGGCCAAAGGCAAGTGAAAAAACACTCAACATCACTGATCATCAGGGAAATGCAAACCAAAACCACAAGGAGAGATCACCTCACACCCGTCAGAATGGCTGTTACAAGAAAGATAACAAACAGCAAGCGTTGGCAGGACGTGGAGACGGAGCCTGTGCACTGCCGGTCGGAGTATGACCTGGGGCAGCCACTACGGAAACCAGCGGGCATGCCCTATTTAAAGGAGATTCCTTAAAAAATGGAAAACACAACTACCATATGACCCAGCAATTCTATTTCTCGGCCTTTATCCAAAGAAAATGAGAACACTAATTAGAAGAGATTCCTGCACCCCAAACTTCACAGCAGCATCATTTACAATAACCAAGATATAGAAGCAACCTAAGTGTTCATCACCAGACGAACGGATATGAGGTACACACAGAGTGGAACACTGCTCAGGCAGAAAAGAAGGAAAGCCTGCCATTTGTGGCAGCGTGGATACAGCTAGAGGGTACAGCTAACTATCTAAGTAAAATATCACTCAGACAAGACAAACACTACATGGTCTCACTTAAATGTAAAATCTAAAACACAAATGGACAAAGGAAATAGAAACAGAGTCATAAAAACAAACAGGTGGTCGCCATCGAGGAGGAGAGGGGGGCCCCAGAGGCAGGGGGCGGGGGGGGGGGAGTTGGAGGAGGGGGTGGGGGCCAGGGGAAGAGAAGGGGGTACAGGGGGAGGAGGGGGGGCGGAGGGGGGGGCGGGGGAGGAGAGGGGGGCTCAGGGGAAGGAGGAGGGGGGTGGGGGGCCAGAGGAGGAGAAGGGGGCACAGGGGGAGGAGGGGGGGCGCAGGCGGAGGAGGGGGGCGGGGGAGGAGAGGGGGGCGCAGGGGAAGGAGGAGGGAGGTGGGGGGCCAGGGGAGGAAGGGGGACCTGGGGGAGGAGGGGGGGGAGAAGAGGGGGGCGCAGGGGGAGAAGAGGGGGGCGCAGGGGGAGGAGAGGGGGGTACAGGGGGAGGAGACGGGGCGCAGAAGGAGGAGGAAGGGGGGTGGGGGGCCGGGGGAGCTGGGGGAAGAGGAGGGGGATCCGGGGGAGGAGGGAGGGGCCGGGGAGGAGGAGGGGCGCCGGGGGAGGCAGGAGGAGGCACTGTAAGCCTTTAACTTACTCAGGGCTGTATGTCAATTACACCTCAATAAAACTGGAAGGAAAAAAAACCAAGATACCTTTCTTTCCCAGAAGTCCAAGAAATGGACAAGATAAGGTGTATTTTAATTCTTATAGCTATAGCCACTTCATTCATTCTATGACTAGATATTCAAAAATCCAACTGAATTATTAATCACATGTGACTGTATTTAATGCCAGTACTGACAAGGATGTGGGGACACTAGCAGTCACATACTCCTGGTGCCATAACAAACTGGCTGAATTTTTTGAGAAACCATTTGAAAGTACACCACAAGAGATTTTTAATTGTCCATATGCTTTGCTTTGGGCTTCCCTGGTGGCTCAGAGGGTAAAGCGTCTGCCTACAATGCACGAGACCCAGGTTCAACCCCTGGGTCGGGAAGATCCCCTGGAGAAGGGAATGGCACCCCACTCCAGTACTCTTGCCTGGAAAATCCCATGGACTGAGAAGCCTGGTAGGCTACAGTCCGTGGGGTCGCAAAGAGTCGGACATGACTGAGTGACTTTGCTTTCTTTCATGCTTTGCTTTGAGAACTTTTAAAAAAATCTACCGAGAGTATAGTGTGAAAAAAGAGAAAGGCCGGCTGAAGCCTTAAGGTACAGCTCGAATGCCACCGTGACACCTCTGCCCATGATGCTTTGTCTACCTCTGCCCCAAGTCCCACCTCCTTTAAAAAGCCTTCCTCAAGCCACAGCCTCTACCTGAACTCCAGGAGGAGGGGAGTGAGCCCCACGGAGTCACTTCTCAGCAGGTTAAAATCCTGGGGTTGATTTTACAAAGGGCCGTGGATTCCCACCCAAGCCTCTCAACGAGCAGTCCCTCTAGGACTCCAGAGCGGACAAGTGCGGCGAGGGCCCACCTGACTGTAGGCAGGGACGTCACGGAAGGGTCCATAGTCCAGGAGGTCCTCGGAGCGCGTGGGGTTCCCCAGCTTGGTGTAGCTCTCTACATTCCGGGAGGCAAGCTTCACACGCATGGTCTGCGTCTTGGTTGGGTAGGGAGAGTAGAAGTAATGGTTCCCCTCAAACACCACGAACTGCTTCTCCGACTGGGTGATCTGGGTGGGGTACGGCTGAAGCACGTGGGTATAAACGGCTTCCACAATGACCGAGATCTTGGCCCCAGGATCAAGAGCCACTGGGAGCTTGACTGTGAAGAATCTCCCGCTGCAGGAAGAACGAGGGGAAATGAGAGACCAAGACACTGAAAAAAGAGCGGCTCAAAGGCACAGTGATATTTTGTGCCAAGGTGACACCACTGGCCTCTAAGAGACTACGTCCAGCCTATTAGTGGAAGCCTTTTAAGACAGATGTCCAGGGAGTTCCCTGGTGGCCGAGGGCTTAGGTTCTGGGCTTCCACTGCGGTGGCTCAGGGAAGACCCCGCAAGCCATGCAGTGTGGCCCAAAAACCTTAAACAAAATAAAAACACAAATGTCTACATGTTCATCTCAAGGTTGTTTATAAGAGTGGTGAACAACCCAAATGTCCAACAACAGGCTAAGTGCTGAAAGCATCGCAGTAGAGCCGCACCACGGAAGGCCGGCCGACACGGAGACGCGTCCAGGCGCGCTGAGGCAGCCCCCGACACGCCGGGCGCACCAGGCCACTCTCCTGTTAGGGTTCCAGCCTGCCGATAACATGCAACCGGAGGCGGCGAGGCAGACACATGCCGGCTGCCACCTTACCTTTTACCCTTAATGCTGGTTTCTCTCACTTCCAGATTGTTCTCCTCCTCATCCTCTCCCTTCACCTGCAACAGGACAAAGGAAGTTATTCTTTTTTGTCTTTTAGCCTCTAAATTTTGAGTCAGCAATTAACTAACTGCCTCATAATGTCCACATTAAAGAATTCCAGCTGCCAGAACTTTGTGAAGATCGAATTCTGGTTTCAGTAACAATTTTTCAACCAAAATACAGGAACACTTCAAAAGACTGACTTTTTCACTGAATAAGCTGTATAATATGCTCCATAAAATCATAATATTTCCTGAATGATAAAATACACACGTACAAATTAAAAATATACTTCCAAATCCAGTTCACACTCCCAAATATAAAGGCCGGAAAGGTTTCTTTCTGGAGATTTTCTTCTTCATTTATACTCAAACATGCATGGGAAAAAACCTGAGCATTATTTATTGTTATAGTAGAAAAGTCTCACGCGTAATGAAAACTGACTTTACTTGCACAAAAGGCATTAACAGTGGCGCAAGCAACGGCACGACACACTCCTTCACCCTCACCCCTCCCTCACCCCAGTGCACAACCACAAAGAGCATGCAACTCCAGCAGGCTGCAGGGTCCTCCTGAGGAGAGCAGGCGTCTCGAATGAGACTGTGGAGCAGGTGCTAAGGAAAAAGCTTATACACCCACCACTATCTCTTTGCCAACCCAAACTCCACCAAAAGAAAAAAATTTAAGACCACCTTTGAGGACTGAAGCAGTGATCCCCAATAGAGTATGCAAAGCTATCATGAGAAAGCTATTTGTAGTATCTCAAAAGCCTAAAAGTTATCATACGATCATCCTCAACAGTCAAACAGCCTAATAAACACAACCGATTTCACTCTTAGCACAATGGGAACATTCTAGTATATTCCTATTTATCAGGAACTCTCACTGTTCAGCTATATGGTGATTTTGTCTTAAGAACTATTCCTCTTCATTTTTAAGTATTTATCAGATTCACTGCTGAACTAACAAAAGATTAAAGACAAAAGGTTTCAAATATAGGATGCAAATGAAAGGAAAAACATGTTTGGTGGCAAGGAGACAAGGAACCACTGGCTCCTAGTCACCGATTCCCGCAGTCCCTTCCACCAGCTTCTGAAATTCTACATGTAAGGGTGAATATAATTCCCTGAAAATACTTCAAGCAACCGCACTAAGACTCTCAGTCAGTTGTTGGAAAATATACATCGTCTTGGTTAAGTTTATCATCTGGTTATGTCCCCCGCTGAGATAGAGGTACAAAAGAGCCTCTCTTTTGGACTCCAAATCAAAAAAAAAAAAAAAAGACTCTGGATAAATCTGGTGATGGGACCGCAAGGTTTCATACTCCTGCAGAACTCTGCCTCTGCTCACCTAGGCCAGAAGAGGCAGTGCAGTGTGCTGAAGAACACAAATGAAGTCTTAAACAAACTAGCCTAAGCCCTGACTCTACCCTAAGACTTCAGGCAGGGGTTTTAACAACTCAGCCCCCAGACTCCAGCCCTCACCTGCAGTTAGAGTACATACACATCAAAGGGCTGTCGTGAGAGTTAAATGAGAATGTCCTTAAAATACCGACCACAACACCCAACAGCAGGTGAATTCTCGCTAAGACACCAGTACAGAAACCCAGGTTGGAAGCACGCTCTCCAGGCACGATGGCCAGATAGCTTCTGCTGTTGTCTGGTTACACTCTGGCAACCTCGCTAGGTAGGAGGAGCTTTTATAAAAGAGCAGGACTTAACAGTTCAGAATAGAAAAGTGAATTTTTAATCCATCCTTCCACAAAGCTTGAAGTAAAACTACGTCCTACAGCATGGAGGAGGCCTGAAAGGGAACAGGAGTCATTTCGGAAGCATGATCTCTATAAAGGCAACTTTACAGTTCCAAGTTCAGAAGTACGACACTGTAATGACTATTTTCCCAACTAATAATTGAGTAATCACTTAATGCATGTTGTCTAATGGGAACAGCAATAAAAGGCAAACCTCTGTATATGTATATTCCCTACGCCCCAAACCAACACTGCCTCCTCGAGGGACGTAAAACTGACGACTGAAATGCCTGGAAGAAAAGAAGCCGACTGGGGAGCCATTTATTGCTTTACTGTCAGAATGAGAACAGGCCGGGGGAGGCAGAGAACTGGACTTTCCTCTTTTGTACCGTATTACTCGCACGAGTTTTTAAAGTAACTTAAAGAAGAGAGAACTTTTTTTTTTTTTTTAAGAGTTCTTCGCAGCCGTAAGAAATGCGTTCTGTGTGCAAAGGTTTCAAAGAGGCACAACCTTGGAAGCAGGAGATTTGAGCTTCCGACCGCCGTGGCCAGAGGCGGATCCCCGTGACCCCGCAGGCCCGGGGCCCGGCAGCCCGCGCCGCAGGCCGGTGCTGACGTGTCCGGGGCGGACGCCGAGCCGCCCCGCCGCCCCGCCGCCCCGCTCACCTGCACGCCGAGGTGCGCGAGCCGGGCCTCCAGCTCGGGCTCCAGCGCCAGCAGGAAGGAGGCGGCGCGGGGCGAGGAGCCGCTGCCCGCGTGCGCCAGGACCACCTCGGCCGTCACCTTGGCCAGGTGGCTGCTCAGGTCCACCGTGCGCTTCACATCCTCGTTGACCAGCGGCGGCGCATCCGAGGAGGCGCGGCCCGGCGCCGGGGCGCAGGCCGCGAGCAGCAGCAGCAGCAGCGGCGGCAGCAGGCGGGCTGCGGGTGCCTCCATGGCCGGGACCGAGCTGAGCCGCAGGGCGCCCGCCCCTCGCGCGCCCGCGCGCGCCCCGCGTCCGCCACGGCGCAGCTGCCCATTGGCCCGGCCGGCGCCCAAGATGGCGGCGCCCGCACGAGGACCCGGTCTCCATGGTAACGGGCGGCCCGCCGAGCGCCTGCCTGCGCGCGCGGCGGCCTCGTGTCCCGGAGGGCGGCGCCTGCTGTCCCCACCGCCGGAAGGCGGAGCCGCAGCTGCGTCCGTCCCCAGGAAGTGCTGCCGCTGAGTGGGTGGCATATTACTTTTTAGCTTAGAAAATACTGCCCCCAAATTCCCTGTAAACCTGCAGACACTTGCTTTCTCCTCATTGACTGTCTCAAGAAGCGACTTGACTGAACTTTGAGTTGCATACCCATCTGAAGAAAGGACAGGAGGACATCCTTTTAGCGGAGAACCAAGTTTTGGCGAGGAAGGAGAGGGAAGATGTCTGGAAGATGGTGGGCAACCTGGCCCATAGAACTCCGCAGTCCCAGGGACTTTCATTACTTCAGTTTGTGAGTCAAAGCGCGCCACACATTACCGGTGCTCGAAGGGAACGAGACCCCAGTCTAGGCCAGACTCGCTCTCCCAGAAGCTGAAACCTGAAGGGAGCAATTGCACCTGAAAACTGCGGACTGACTCGTCTGCCCGGGAGGCCTCAGGGCTGCCTCGGGCCCCAGCTTCTTGGTGTGTGCTGCTTCAGTACCTCCCTGGACCCTGGGAGCACAAGCTCTTCTCCAAACCCGAGGAAGCAGGAGCTCATCCTGTGGTAGCCACGCGCTGCAGGAAGCAAACTCACTCAGAAGGACAGTGCACATAGTGAAGTGCGGTTTATTACACCAGCGGGCCCGAGGCATTGTCTCCTCTTAGCCAAGGACCCCGACCAGTTTTTGTGAAAACCTTATATGCCCCAAGTGTACAGCTTAAACCCACCTCCCCAAATTCCCTGAAACTAGCCTGAACAAGGTTGGAATTTACGACTGTGTCCTGTTACATAGAGCATTAGCATATTCTTTAGGCCACAGAGAGTCCAAGTCCTGAGGCTCTTTTATCGGGGGTCTGGTTTCCCATTGGTATGCCATTTCTGTAGACACCAGACACCAACTTCAGAGTCCACTGGGAGGGTGATCATGCTGTAACCTAATGTTCGCAGCCTGGTCTAAGATGGAGTCCAGCTCTGTTTCTTCCTTCATTCCCCTCTTCTGATGCTCTTAACTCATAGTATGAGCATCACTCATAGGGATATATTGCACCCTGCCTCTCCGACCGCCAATTTGAGAGAACACCACCAACCTTTGGGTTACAAAGTTCATAATACATTGTAAAATGCAGGGTCCACAAAGCAGAACTATCAAGGCAACTATAACAATGGTAAATATAATTTTCCACCAATCGTCCTTCATCCAAGATAGGACTGAAGTCCAGAAAGGAATGTTTTCATTTGACAGTGCTTTTACCTGGTTTTTCATGTCATCTAAAGCAGTTGATACATTGCCAGGTAAGTCAGGAATGTATACACAACATTCAACCTTGGTTATAGCACAGGTCCCTCCTTGAGCAGCTGTGAGTATGTCCAAAGCCATTCTATTTTGAATTACTGCTTTTCTCATTTGGATTTGCTCTTCATTTAAGGCTTGGATGGCTTTTGTACTATCTAGGAGGGCCTGTTTTGTGAAATTAGTCAAGGCCTCTACTTTAATCATAACATCTGTTGTCCCTACAGAGGGTACGAATAAGGCAGCAATATACTCATACCGTTGAAACACAGATCTTGTCCACCTAGCATGTAAATAAGGTAGAGTTACTGAGGCTTGTTGTAGGTTAGGCTTTATGCTGCCATGGGCAAAAGCGAATCCCAGTATGCAGCGGCCTACCCAGCCGATTGGTAGCCAAGGCCAAAGGTTAAGCCCACAAAGCCATTGTGTTCCATTGGGCATCACCCAGCAGACTCCAGGGTTATATTTCCAATCAGAGCCTGGCCAGTGGATGGACTGGTTGAGGTGGTATGTGACCGTGAATGTTCATTTACATTGTTCGGGGGATAGGTATCCCATATATTTTAGTTCTTTCGAGTCTAAGGGACGGTCACCAAACCCTACCCTTTGTTCTTTTTGTTCCCAGCATATAGCGGCGGGAGTAATTAATTGGCCCTTTTCTGGGGCCCATTCTGTTGTTTTCCTCTATTTCTTTGCATTGATTGCTGAGGAAGGCTTTCTTATCTCTTCTTGCTATTCTTTGGAACTCTGCATTCAGATGTTTATATCTTTCCTTTTCTCCTTTGATTTTCGCTTCTCTTCTTTTCACAGCTATTTGTAAGGCCTCCCCAGACAGCTATTTTACTTTTTTGCATTTCTTCTCCATGGGGATGGTCTTGATCCCTGTCTCCTGTACAATGTCAGGAACCTCATTCCATAGTTCATCAGGCACGCTATCAGATCTAGGCCCTTAAATCTATTTCTCACTTCCACTGTATAATCATAAGGGATTTGATTTAGGTCATACCTGAATGGTCTAGTGGTTTTCCCTACTTTCTTCAATTTCAGTCTGAATTTGGCAATAAAGAGTTCATGATCTGAGCCACAGTCAGCTCCTGGTCTTCTTTTTGTTGACTGTATAGAGCTTCTCCATCTTTGGCTGCAAAGAATATAATCAATCTGATTTCGGTGTTGACCATCTGGTGATGTCCATGTGTAGAGTCTTCTCTTGTGTTGTTGGAAGAGGGTGTTTGCTATGACCAGTGCATTTTCTTGGCAAAACTCTATTAGTCTTTGCCTTGCTTCATTCCGTATTCCAAGGCCAAATTTGCCTGTTACTCCAGGTGTTTCTTGACTTCCTACTTTTGCATTCCAGTCCCCTATAATGAAAAGGACATCTTTTTTTGAGTGTTAATTCTAAAAGGTCTTGTAGGTCTTCATAGAACCGTTCAACTTCAGCTTCTTCAGTGTTACTGGTTGGGGCATAGACTTGGATTACTGTGATATTGAATGGTTTGCCTTGGAAACGAACAGAGATCATTCTGTTGTTTTTGAGATTGCATCCAAGTACTGCATTTCGGACTCTTTTGTTGACCATGATGGCTACTCCATTTCTTCTGAGGGATTCCTTCCCTCAGTAGTAGATATAATGGTCATCTGAGTTAAATTCACCCATTCCAGTCCATTTTAGTTTGCTGATTCCTAGAATGTCTACATTCACTCTTGCCATCTCTTGTTTGACCATTTCCAGTTTGCCTTGATTCATGGACCTGACATTCCAGGTTCCTATGCAATATTGCTCTTTATAGCATCAGACCTTGCTTCTATCACCAGTCACGTCCACAGCTGGGTATTGTTTTTGCTTTGGCTCCATCCCTTCATTCTTTCTGGAGTTATTTCTCCACTGATCTCCAGTAGCATATTGGGCCCCTACTGACCTGGGGAGTTCCTCTTTCAGTATCCTATCATTTTGCCTTTTCATACTGTTCATGGGGTTCTCAAGGCAAGAATACTGAAGTGGTTTGCCATTCCCTTCTCCAGTGGACTACATCAATGCAAAGAAATAGAGGAAAACAACAGAATGGGAAAGACTAGAGATCTCTTCAAGAAAATTAGAGATACCAAGGGGACATTTCATGCAAAGATGGGCTCAATAAAGGGCAGAAATGGTATGGACCTAACAGAAGCAGAAGATATCAAGAAAAGGTGGCAAGAATACACAGAAGAACTGTACAAAAAAGATCTTCACGACCCAGATAATCACGATGGTGTGATCACTGACCTAGAGCCAGACATCCTGGAATGTGAAGTCAAGTGGGCCTTAGAAAGCATCACTACAAACAAAGCTAGTGGAGGTGATGGAATTCCAGTTGAGCTATTTTAAGTCCTGAAAGATGATGCTGTGAAAGTGCTGCACTCAATATGCCAGCAAATTTGGAAAACTCAGCAGTGGCCACAGGACTGGAAAAGGTCAGTTTTCATTCCAATCCCAAAGAAAGGCAATGCCAAAGAATGCTCAAACTACCGCACAATTGCACTCATCTCACATGCTAGTAAAGTAATGCTCAAAATTCTCCAAGCTAGGCTTCAGCAGTATGTGAACCGTGAACTTCCAAATGTTCAAGCTGGTTTTAGAAAAGGCAGAGGAACCAGAGATCAAATTGCCAACATCCGCTGGATCATGGAAAAAGCAAGAGAGTTCCAGAAAAAGATCTATTTCTGCTTTATTGACTATGCCAAAGCCTTTGACTGTGTGTATCACAATAAACTGTGGAAAATTCTGAAAGAGATGGGAATACCAGACCACCTGACCTGCCTCTTGAGCAATCTGTATGCAGGTCAGGAAACAACAGTTAAAACTGGACATGGAACAACAGATTGGTTCCAAATAGGAAAAGGAGTACGTCAAGGCTGTATATTGTCACCCTGCTTATTTAACTTATATGCAGAGTACATCATGAGAAACGCTGGACTGGAAGAAGCACAAGCTGGAATCAAGATTGCCGGGAGAAATATCAATAACCTCAGATATGCAGATGACACCACCCTTATGGCAGAAAGTGAAGAGGAACTGAAAAGCCTCTTGATGAAAGTGAAAGTGGAGAGTGAAAAGGTTGGCTTAAAGCTCAACATTCAGAAAACGAAGATCATGGCATCCGGTCCCATCACTTCATGGGAAATAGATGGGGAAACAGTGGAAACAGTGTCAGACTTTATTTTTCTGGGCTCCAAAATCACTGCAGATGGTGACTGCAGGTATGAAATTAAAAGACGCTTACTCCTTGGAAGGAAAGTTATGACTAACCTAGATAGCATATTCAAAAGCAGAGACATTACTTTGCCAACAAAGGTCCGTCTAGTCAAGGCTATGATTTTTCCTGTGGTCATGTATGGATGTGAAAGTCGGACTGTGAAGAAGGCTGAGCGCCAAAGAATTCATGCTTTTGAACTGTGGTGTTGGAGAAGACTCTTGAGAGTCCCTTGGACTGCAAGGAGATCCAACCAGTCCATTCTGGAGGAGATCAGCCCTGGGATTTCTTTGGAGGGAATGATGCTAAAGCTGAAACTGCAGTACTTTGGCCACCTCATGCGAAGAGTTGACTCATTGGAAAAGACTCTGATGCTGGGAGGGATTGGGGGCAGGAGGAGAAGGGGATGACAGAGGATGAGATGGCTGGATGGTATCACTGACTCGATGGATGTGAGTCTGAGTGAACTCCGGGAGTTGGTGATGGACAGGGAGGCCTGGCGTGCTGCTATTCATGGGGTTGCAAAGAGTCGGACACGACTGAGTGACTGAACTGAACTGAACCTTCTGGGGCCGTCCAGAAATATTCATCCCAGACTTGGTAAAATTTTTCAACATACCTAGAGGCTTGTCCTCCCTTGCTGGTCAGGGAGCCTTTTTCCTTTTTGCTCTTTAAATATGAGGTATAGGCTTTTATTACTTCTATGAAACTGGCATGTATATCAAATGTAACCCCATGACCCGCGTCTATTGACATCTGGTTTACACCAAGAGAGCAGGGAGAGATTATGATTGACAAGAGAGAGGAAAGTCTCTTTTTGTCGTCCCAGAAAAGAGCAGAGTAGTTAAAAAAATCTCCTTGGCGGAGCGGTGATACCCACCAAGGAAGTCCATCCATCACGGACAGAGGCATAGCCCCACACACCCAGCAGTTGGAGGTGTTGTGGAAGTCTGCGTAGGAATGTGCCCATGAGATGAAAACATTGTTCTGAGTTGAAACGGAAGTTAAATTCAAAATCACGTTGACGAGGCCAAGCGGCAGGAGTTGATTATGAGGCTTCATCCTGAAGGGGCTTGTCCAGGATCTTCTTTTCCTTCTTCTTAAGGATGATCTTAGTCTCTCGAGGATCACCGGGGTCCCTCTGTGCAGTCCACTCAGCGTTTTCTGGGTCTGCGTGGTATGTTCTCTTCACCCTCGTATGATGGATCCAAGGGACAATACCTGCAACTTTAACTGCAGTAGGGGTCGAAGAAGGCAATGGCACCCCACTCCAGTACTTTTGCCTGGAAAATCCCATGGTCGGAGGAGCCTGGTGGGCTGCAGTCCATGGGGTCGCTAGAGTCGGACACAACTGAGCGACTTCACTTTCACTTTTCACTTTCATGCATTGGAGAAGGAAATGGCAACCCACTCCAGTGTTCTTGCCTGGAGAATCCCAGGGACGGGGGAGCCTGGTGGGCTGCTGTTTATGGGGTCGCACTGAGTTGGACACGACTGAAGCGACTTAGCAGCAGTAGCAGCAGCAGGGGTAGTTAGAATAACATAAGGGCCCTTCCACCGAGGGGCTAGTGAATCATGTTTCCAATCTTTGACCCATACTTGGTTACCAGGCATAAACTCATGAATCTGTTCCCCCAAAGGGAACTGCACTCTTTCTTGTACAAATGTAGTTACCTGACTAATTATCTTACCTAACTGCTCCATCTGCTGCGAAATCCCATCCCCCCTTACCTGAGGCAAATTGGTTGATACCTGTTTTATTATGGGTGGGGGTCTCCCATATACAATTTCGTATGGAGAGTAGCCATGGGACCGTGGGGTCATCCTGAGTCTGAGTAGAGCCATCGGAAGCAAGTCCACCCAGGAACAGTCTCTATGATCCACTGGGAGAGCTCTTTAAGTGTCCGGTTGGTCCGTTCCACCATCCCAGAACTCTGGGGTCTATGCAGTGTGCAGTTTCCATTTGATGTTTAAAGTTTTACTTACTTGTTGTACTACATCGGCTATGAAAGCCGGGCCATTGTCCGATCCAATGTTGGTAGGAAATCCAAATCTGGGGACTACCTCCGTAAGCAGGCACCGGGCTACTTCTGATGCTCTTTCAGTCCGGGTAGGAAAAGCTTCTACCCATCCCGAGAAGTACATACCATGACCAGCATGTAACGGTAGTGTCGGTGAGGTTTCATTTCAGTGAAGTCCACTCCCAGATGTTCAAAGGGCAGCGTGCCTTTCAGCTGAATCCCGGAGGTTTCTGTCTGTGCCGAGAGGCAGCATTGACCTGTGAGCAGACGGTGCAGTTCTGAGATTCTGTCCTGCATAGGGAAGAGAGGTGGGGAACCAGGAAATATTTTCGAATTAGCTCTTCCAGTTTATCATGGCCCAGGTGGGTCGCTTGGTGTGTTTGGCTTACCAGAGTGGGTGCCAGCTCCTCCAGTACCAATAATTTGCCACTTGGCAATTCCTACCATCCCTTTTCAGTCTTAATAGCCCCTTCCACTTTGGCTAGTTGGTTTTGGGCTTCAGCGTATTTTGGAGAGTCCAATGCTGGCTCAGGAAGTTCTGCCAATACGAGCGCTTTAACAGGGGCCTCACTTGTGATCCCCACGCCCTCGGCTGCTTGTTTAGTGGTCTTATCTGCCAGTCTGTGTCCCCGAGCCTGGCAGGTATCCTCTTTTTGATGTCCTTGGCAGTGTATGACTGCAACCTTTTCTGATTCCCAGACAGCATCTCATAGGGTCAGAATTCCTTCCTTCCTTTTGGTAGCTTTTCAACTAGCTGTCAGAGGCCCCTCTCCTTATGCAGAGCCCCGTGTACACGCAGTGTGGCAAAGGCGTGCCTGCAGTCGGTGAGGTGTTCACTCTCTTGCCTTTTGAAAGCTGGAGTGCCCAAACCAAGGCCCATAACTCGGCTCGTCGAGCAGACCAGTGTTGTGGCAAGGGGCCAGCCTCGAAGACAGTCTTTTCTGTGACTATAGCGTAAGCCGACAGCCGCTGCCCTTGTTTCATCAGGCTAGTGCCATCAGTTTATAGGGCCCAGTCAGGGTCCAGAATCGGATGGTCTCGGAGGTCGGGTCTGCTAGCGTAGACTTCTTCCAAGACTTGCCCACAGTCCTGAGGAGGTCCACCCTCTCCCACTGGAAGGAGTGTGGCTGGGTTTAAAGTCTGGCGAGGCTCAATACGGAGGCTAGGGTTTTCACATAACAACCCTTGATATTGAATAATCGGGGAGTTTGATAGCCATTTGTGGGGATCTCCTCGTAAGACTGCGTTGACCTCATGTGGGACTCTTATGACCAGAACTTGGCCTAAAGTCAATTTAGTAGCTTCTCGTGCGAGTAGGGCAACTGGGGCGATGGCTCGCAGGCATCCGGGCCACTGGGTGGCGACGTTGTCAAGCCGCCTTGAGAGAGAGGCTACAGGCCTGTCCCACCTTAACACTGAGTTAACGCTCCCATTGCTATTCTGTCCTTGTCAGTCACTTATAGAGGAAAAGGCTTGGCAAGGTCTGGCAGCCCCAGCGCGGGGGCTGATAGAAGTGCCAGACTTAGTTCATCACAGGCTTTTTGTTGTTTTCCAGTCCAATGTACTGGACTTTGCTTAGGCCCTATCAGGAGTTCACATAAAGGGTGGGCCATTTGGGAATATCCTGGAATCCAGATTCTGCAAAACCCAGTAGCTCCCAGAAACTCCCAGACCTGCCGACGAGTCTTAGGTGTTGGGATTCTCAGGATCACCTCGTTTCTGGACTTGCCCAATAACCTTGTGCCCTTCTTTAAAACAAACCCCAGATGCCTGACCGCCTCCTTGCAGAGCTGCGCCTTCTTCTTCGACATCCGGTAACCTTCCATCAGCAGCAGGAGCACTGCTTTCGTCCCTTCCCAGCATTTTCCCTTGGTCTCGGCAGCCAGCAGCACGTCGTCCATGTATTGTAGGAGCCAACATCCGTCATTTTCCGGCTGTGAGGAGTCCAGGTCAGAAGCCAGGGCTTCCCCAAAAATGGTTGGGAAATTCTTAAACCCTTGTAGGGGAGTCCAGGTGAGCTGTTGTTTGGTGCCCCCGACTGGATCTTCCCATTCAAAGGCAAAGATGGGCTGTGATGCTGGGGCGAGGCGTATGCAGAAGAAGGCATCCTTGAGATCTAGGCGAGTATAAACTTTAGTCCTCAGCGGGAGGAGGCTAAGGTGTAGGGGTTTGGAACAGTGGGGTGTAAAGTCACAGTAGCCTGGTTGACTAGCCTGAGATCCTGTACAGGCCTCTAGTCCTGTCCTCCTTCCTTCTTGACTGGCAGGATCGGCATATTCCAAGCCGAGTGGCACTCTACTAGAATGCCTGCTTGTTTCAATCTATTGATGTGGGGCAGTATGGCGGCCCAGGCCTCTATCGGTAGCGGGTACTGGCGCTTTCTAACCGGGATGGTGCCTGGTTTGAGTTCTATTATCACTGGGGCTTGATGTTTAGCCAGCCTGGGGAGAGGGGCGGTTTTCTTCCACCCAGACCTCAGGGAACAATTGAGTTAGCTCTCTCTCATTCTCTTCCGGCCACCCGGGTTCTTCCTTCAGAGGCTCATGCAACCTCCACTCATCTTGGGGTGGTATTGAGAGAGACAGCAAATAAGTCATAGTGTCCATCTGGAAGGTGGGTCTCTCCTCAGGGGAGAATGTCACCTGTGCTCCGAGTTTGGAGAGCAAGTCTCTTCCCAACAGGGGTACTGGGCACTCGGGGACATAGAGGAATTCATGAAGCACTTGGTGCCCCTTCATCTGGCATTTTCTGGGCTGGCAAAACGATTTAACCATCTCTTCTCCCGATCCCCAGTTACAGCGGTAGTCTTTTTGGACAGTGGTGCCACAGGTTTTACTACCGACAGTTCCGCTCCTGTATCCACCATGAAGTCACTGTTTTGGTCCCCCACTTTTAAGGTTACCGTGGGCTCTCGGGGACCTGATACCTCTGAGCCCCGGCAGCCCTATTTAATTTCCAAGTCAGCAAGCCCCACCACTGCGGGAGCTTCCTCTTCCTTCCTTGCCTCAGGGCATTCATTCTTCCAATGGCCAAACCCTCGGCACCAGGCACACTGGGTTGGCTTTAACGGGCCCGCGGCCTTCGTTGGGACCGGTTGAAGGGCTGTCCTGTCCCTGGGGCAGAAGGCGGTTTTCGGGAGGGCCCGAGATAGACTTTCCTAGTGCAGTGGCTAGCATTGCAAATCTCCGGTCTGTCCTCTGTTCCTCTTATTTCTTTTCTATGTCTGTGTCCCTGTTCCGGAACACTTTTGTCTGCTATTTCAATTAATTGGGAGCTGGATATGGATAGCAACCCTTCTGTCTTTTGAAACTTTCAGTTAATATCGGGGCATGCCTGCAAGATGAACGCCGAGTTTACAACAATCTGAGAGCCTGCACCTTCCGGCTCTATGGGCGTATAAAGTCTATAGGCTTCGAAGAGCCTTTCATAAAATTCAGAAGGTGATTCATTCCCCTTCTGAATTACCCCAGCAGGTTTGACATGTCCATTGGCTACAAGCTCCCCTCTTCAGCCCTTGTATAATGGCTGTCCAATATCTGTCTAGGTGAATCCTCCTGTCTTCTGTGTGATAGTCCCAATTAGGTTTATCAGCGGGGATGGCCTGCTCTATCCACCTTTCTAGGTTTGCAACACCTTCTGGAACCATCTCTCGTAACCATTTTTTTTGCTTCCATATTAATCCTATACCTCTCCTCAGTACTGAAGAGAGATGTCAATAATTGCATGACATCATCCCAGGTTGGTCGATGGATGCAAAAGATGGTTTCCATCAATCTAGTCTTAGCTTGTGGCTCTTCTGAGTGGGGGGGGGGGGGGATGGGTATGCTTTTGTCAGTTCAGTATGTCGGTTGATGAGAAGGGCTGGTAGTAATAAGCTACAGGGGCTTGATGGAAATTACCGTCCTCCCCTTACACCGGAGGTTGCTGGGCTTCTTTAAGAGGCATCTGTAGTGGTGCCTTTGTATCTGGCTCTCTGGCAGAGCGCAGTCTCTGCTTCATTCCAATGTCTCCCTTCCCTTCTACAGTAGTACTTACAGGAGCGGAGGACAGAGCTTGGGGTATATGACGTCAGCAGTGGTTGAATCCAGTAGGTTGTAGCCTGTTGCCCCTTCAACTAAGGTTGGAGCTTGCCAGAATGGCGGCTCTACGACCCGTGGGACTGTCGGGAGGACTGGTGAAAGTGGAGACTCTGGGAGGCTTACCGGCCTCTGGTCAGTTCCCTGTGGGGAGGCTCTTGGCCCGCAGGAGCATTGGTTGCTGGGATCATCATCCCGTTTGGTGGTGGGGGAAGTTCTTCCCCCTCTGGATCCTGTAAGATTTCCTTTTCATCTTTGGTTACTTTTTGAGCCATTAATATCTTTCCTTCCCCATTATGGATATAAAATAGGGCCCATTTTGGGGCAGGGGGTGTCCTGGGCTATTCCTAGCCAAGAGTCTATGTGTGGGAACTGATCAGGGTGTCCAGGTTTCCCTGTAAGTATGGCATAGACTGTCTTTATTAAATTTAAGTCCATGGTACCCTCCGGTGGCCAACCGACTCCCATTGCCGGCCGTTCGACGTCGCAGAGAGTGCGGAGCCGGTTGGGTATCATCTTTGTCCTGTAGACTCTGTCAAATCCCTTTTCGAAGTTTTTAATCATATTTTCTAGTACAGTTGCCTTAGATCCGCTTCCTCCCATTTTTCTTACCTTCTCGTTGACGGTTTAGATGTCATTCTTGTGCCGGCAGGCTTAATTGGATGAGGATAAAAACACAGATGGGTTAGATACCCCACGTCCCAGGCTTCTCCTGGAAAGGCCAATTTGTACTCACTGACATACTTTTTTTCTTTCTACCCTAGCTAGTTTGTGGGATTGGGCGTTTCTCAGCAGATAGGGCACCTCCTGGGGGAATGTAGAATATGAGCACACAAGGACCAAGTTTCTTCTCCTAAAATTTCCTGGTGATTGCTTTGTAATAATTTTCCCCAAGACGGCGTGGACACACCTCCTAAATGACCTTCACAAATTCCCTTCCCAAGCCCTAACACGCTCGTCGACCTGTGTACTAAGCAATCGCTGCCGCCTGTCTATTCCAGGCCCCTGTGGGTCCCCTCTCCTTCTAGTCCCTCCCAGGGGGGTGATCAGGCCCCCTCTTCCACCCTGCCAGGTGGGTTCCTCCTCACCCTCCTCAGTTCCCCTGCTGCCGTCCACTACCCGTTAACGTGAAAGGTCCGGGCATTGAGAAGCAGAATCCTTCCAGAAGGGTGAGGCGCCTTTCCCCTCTAGAAGCTTCAGGCCGCAAGGCCGTGGAGTAGTCCCAAATGGGACTTGTCTCCTCAAAGTGAGGAGTTTCACGGCCAATGCACCACATGTTGTAGCCACGCGTTCCGGGAAACAAACTCACTCAGAAGGACAATGCAGATAGTGGAGAGCAGTTTATTACACCGGTGGGCCCGAGGGTCCTCTTAGCGAGGGACCCCGACCAGTTTTTGTGAAAACCTTATATGCCCTAAGTGTACAGCTCAAACCCATCTCCCCAGATTCCCTGAAACTAGTCTGGACAAGGTAAAAGAGAGAGAGGATCAAAGGTAACCCATGATTCACGTGTCATAAGCCTCGAGAGTTAAACAGTAGACATTTATCAATAGGCCTGTGGTCATATCCCGATAAACATGATGGAATTAACGACTTTGTTCTGTTACATAGAGCATTAGCATACTCTTTTAGGTGACAGAGTCCAAGTCCTGAGGCTCTTTTATCGGGGGCTCTGGTTTTCCATCGGTATGCCATTTCTATAGACTCCGGGCACAACTTCAGAGACCACTGGGAGGGTGACCATGCGTGTAGCCTAATGTTCACAGTCTGGCCTAAGATGGAGTCCAATTCTGTCTGTTTCCTCCTTCAATCCTACCTGGCCATTAGTAACCTGGGGTCAAAGTCAAAGACATTATAAGTAAAAAAAACTACAGATCAGTATGTTTTATGAATATATATGCAAATATTCTCAATAGCATATTAGCAAACCAAATCCAGCAGCATATAATTATTACCATGATCAACTGGGCTTTCCCAAGAATATGAGCATGGGTTAACATTCAAAAGTCGAGCAACGGGGCTACCCTGGTGGCTCAGTGGTAAAGAATCTGACTGCCAGTGCAGAAAACATGAATTCGATCCTTGGTCCCAGAAAAACCACACGTGCTGTGGAGCAAATAAGCCCCATAGGCTCCAGCTATTGAGCCTGTGCTGTTCAGTTCAGTTCAGTTGCTCAGTCATGTCCCAACTCTTTGCGACCCCATGGACTACAGCACCCCAGTCTTCCCTGGCCAGCACCAACTCCCGGAGCTTGCTCAAACTCATATCCGTTGAGTCGGTGATGCCAACCACCCATTTCATCCTCTGCTGTCCCCTTCTCTTGCCTTCAGTCTTTTCCAGGAACAGGGTCTTTTCAAATGAGTCAGTTCTTCACATCAGGTGGCCAAAGTATTGGAGTTTCAGCTTTAGCATCAGTCCTTCCAATGAATATCCAGGACTGATTCCCTTTTGGATGGACTGGTTAGATCTCCTTGCAGTCCAAGGGACTCTCAAGAGTCTTCTCCAAAACCATGATTCAAAAGCATCAATTTTTTAGGGCTCAGCTTTCTTTATGGTCCAACTCTCACATCCATACATGACTACTGGAAAAACCGTAACTTTGACTAGATGGACCTTTGTTGGCAAAGTAATGTCTCTGCTTTTTAATATGCTGTCTAGGTTGGTCATAACTTTTCTTCCAAGGAGCAAGTGTCTTTTAATTTCATGGCTGCAGTCACCATCTGCAGTGATTTTGTGGCCCCCCCAAAATAAAGTCTCTCATTGTTTCCACTGTTTCCCCATCTATTTGCCATGAAGTGATGGGACCGGATGCCATGATCTTTGTTTCCTGAATGTTGAGCTTTAAGCCAACTTTTTCACTGTCCTCTTTCACTTTCATCAAGAGGCTTTTTAGTTCCTCTTTGCTTTCTGCCATAAGGGTGGTGTCATCTGCATATCTGAGGTTATTGATATTTCTCCTGGCAATCTTGATTCCAGTTTGTGCTTCTTCCAGCCCAGCGTTTCTCATGATGTACTCTGCATATAAGTTAATAAGCAGGGTGACAATATACAGCCTTGAGGTACTCCTTTTCCTATTTGGAACCAGTCTGTTCCATGTCCAGTTCTTTTTTTTTTTTTTTTTTTAAAGCAGCTTTATTTATTTTTTGGCTGTGCTTTGCAGCATGTGGGATCTTAATTCCTAGACCAGGTATCTAACCTGCAACCTTTGCAGTGGAAGCACAGAGCCTTAACCACTAGACCAGCAGGGACGTCCCCCATGTCCAATTCTAACTGTTGCTTCCTGACCTGCATCCAGATTTCTCAAGAGGCAGGTCAGGTGGTCTGGGATTCCCATCTCTTTCAGAATTTTCCAGAGTTTGTTGTGGTCCACACAGTCAAAAGCTTTGACATAGTCAATAAAGCAGAGTAGATGTTTTTCTGGTACTCTCTTGCTTTTTCGATAATTCAGCAGATGTTGGCAATTTGATCTCTGCTTCCTCTGCCTTTTCTAAAACCAGCTTGAACACCTGGAAGTTCACAGTTCACGTATTGTTGAAGTGTGGCTTGGAGAATTTTGAGCATTACTTTACTAGCATGTGAGATGAGTGCAATTGTGCAGTAGTTTGAGCATTCTTTGGCATTGCCTTTCTTTGGGATTGGAATGAAAACTGACCTTTTCCAGTCCTGCAGCCAGTGCTGAGTTTTCCAGAATTGATGGCATATTGAGTGCAGTCCTTTCACAGCATCATCTTCCAGGATTTGAAATAACTCAACTGGAATTCCATCACCTCCACTAGCTTTGTTTGTAGTGATGCTTCCTAAGGCCCACTTGACTGTTTTTTTTTTTCCCCGCCTTGACTTTACATTCCAGGATGTCTGGCTCTAGGTTGGTGATCACACCATCATGATTATCTGGGTCATGAAGATCTTTTTTGTACAGTTCTTCTGTGTATTCTTGCCACCTCTTCTTAATATATTCTGCTTCTGTTAGGTCCATACCATTCTGTCCTGTATTGAGCCCATCTTTGCATGAAATATTCCCTTGGTATCTCTAATTTTCTTGAAGAGATCTTTAGACTTTCCCATTCTATTGTTTTTCTCTATTTCTTTGCACTTATTACTGAGGAAGGCTTTCTTATCTCTCCTTGCTATTTTTGGAACTCTGAATTCAAATGGGTATATCTTATCTTTTCTCCTTTGCCTTTCTCTTCTATTCACAGCTATTTGTAAGACCTCCTCAGACAACCATTTTGCTTTTTTGCAATTCTTTTTCTTGGGGATGGTCTTGATCCCTGCCTCCTGTACAATGTCAGGAACCTCCATCCATAGTTCATCAGGCACTCTGTCTATCAGATCTAATCCCTTGAATCTATTTGTTACTTCCACTGTATAATCATAAGGGATTTGATTTAGGTCATATCTGAATGGTCTAGTGGTTTTCCCTACTTTCTTTAATTTAAGTCTGAATTTGGCAATAAGGAGTTCATGATCTGAGCCACAGTCAGCTCCCGGTCTTGTTTTTGCTGACTGTATAGAACTTCTCCATCTTTGGCTGAGAAGAATATAATCAATCTGATTTCGGTATTGACCATCTGGTGGTGTCCATGTGTAGAGTCTTCTCTTGTGTTGTTGGAAGAGGGTGTTTGCTATGACCAGTGCGTTCTCTTGGCAAAACTCTATCAGCCTTTGCCCTGCTTCATGCTGTACTCCAAGACTAAATTTGTCTGTTACTCCAGGTGTTTCTTGACTTCCTACTTTTGCATTCCAGTCCTCTGTAATGAAAAGGACATCTTTTTGGGGTGTTAGTTCTAGAAGGTCTTGTAAGTCTTCATAGAACTGTTCAACTTCAGCTTCTTCAGCATTACTGATAGGAGCATAGACTTGGATTACCATGATATTGAATGGTTCGCCTTGGAAGTGAACAGAGAGATCATTCTGTCATTTTTGAGATTGCATCCAAGTACTGCATTTTGGACTCTTGTTGATTATGAGGGCTACTCCATTTCTTCTAAGGGATTCTTGCCCACAGTAGTAGATATAATATGGCCATCTGAGTTAAATTCACCCATTCCAGTCCATTTTAGTTCGCTGATTTGTAAAATGTCGATGTTCACTCTTGCCATCTCCTGTTTGATCACTTCCAATTTGCCTTGATTCATGGACCTGTCATTCCAGGTTCCTATGCAATATTGCTCTTTACAGCATCGGACCTTGCTTCTATCACCAGTCACGTCCACAACTGGGTATTGTTTTTGCTTTGGCTCCATCCCTTCATTCTTTCTTCAGTTATTTCTCCACTGATCTCCAGTAGCAAATTGGGCACCTACCGACCTGGGGAGTTCCTCTTTCAGTGTCCTATCTTTTTGCCTTTTCGTACTGTTCATGGGGTTCTCAAGGCAAGAATACTGAAGTGATTTGCCATTCCCTTCTCCAGTGGACCATGTTTGGTCAGCACTCTCCACCATGACCCATCCGTCCTGGGTGGCCCCACACGGCAGAGAAGCCCCAGCAAGACTGTAGGTGCTGGAGCAGTGGCTGTGCAGCGCTCAAGCAGCTGTGAGGAGATACCCCAGGGCAAAGGGCAAAGGAGAAGCCCCAGCAAGACAGTGGGAGGGGCAAAATCACATTTAGAATCATACCCCATACCCGCCAGAAACGCTCAGGGGGCTCAAACAAACCTTGTGCGCGCCAGGACACGGGACCCCACAGAGACTCAGACAGAACTGTGTGTGAGCTTCTCCTGTGGAGGCGTGGGTCAGCAGTGGACGGCTGCAGGGACAGCGGCTCTGGGTGTGGGTATGGCGTAAGCCCTCTTGGAGGAGGTTGCCGTTAACCCACCATAGAGGTGCCAGAACTTGCTCAGGCCTGGGAAATAGACTCTTGGAGGGCACAACAGAAGCTTGTGCACTAGGACCCGGGGAAAGGAGCAGTGACCCCACAGGAGACTGACCCAGACTTGCCTGTGAGTGTCCAAGAGTCTCCAGGAGAAGCGTGGTCTGTAGTGGCCTGCGTCGGGGCTCAGGTCACTGAGAGTAGCACTGCACGCATGGGATGCATGAAGGAGGTCGCCATTACCTGCACCATAGTTTGGCCCCAGGTAAATAATAAGGAGGGAACATAGCCCCGCCCATCAACAAAAAATTGCAATCAAGATTTACTGAGCCTGGCCCTGCCCATCAGAACAAGACCCAGTTTCCCCCTCAGTCAGTCTCTCCCATCAGGAAGCTTCCATAAGCCTCTTATCCGTCTCCATCAGAGGGCAGACAGATTGAAAACCACAATTACAGAAAACTAACCAATCTAATCACATGGACCACAGCCTTGTCTAACTCACTGACACTGTGAGCCATGCTGTGCAGAGCCTGCTGTAGAGCCCAGCAACCACAACCACTGAGCCCTCCCGCCGTAACTCCTGAAGTCCGTGTGCCCTGGAGCCTGTGCTGGGCACTAAGAGAAGCACCACAGTGGAGTGACTGTGCTGCAGCCAGAGTAGCCCCTGCTCGCCACAGCTGGAGGGTAGCCCGAGTGGCAGGGCAGGCCCAGGACAACCAAAAGTAAGTAAATAAAAACTGTTTCAAAAAGTCAATTAATGCAGGACACTGTCATGCTAAAAAGTGAAGAAGAACTAAGGAGCCTCTTGATGAAAGTGAAAGAGGAGAGTGAAAAAGTTGGCTTAAAACTCAACATTCAGAAAACTAACATTATGGCATCCAGTCCCATCACTTCATGGCAAATAGATGGGGAAACAGTGAAAACAGTGTCAGACTTTATTTTGGGGGGCTCCAAAATCACTGCAGATGGTGACTGCAGCCATGAAATGAAAAGACACTTACTCCTTGGAAGGAAAGTTATGACCAACCTAGACAGCATATTAAAAAGCAGAGGCATTACTTTGTCAACAAAGGTCCATCTAGTCAAGGCTATGGTTTTTCCAGTGGTCATGTATGGATGTGAGAGTTGGACTGTGAAGAAAGCTGAACACAGAAGAATTGATGCTTTTGAACTGTGGTGTTGGAGAAGACTCTTGAGAGTCCCTTGGACTGCAAGGAGATCCAACCAGCCCATCCTAAAGGAGATCAGTCCTGGGTGTTCATTGGAAGGACTAATGTTGAAGCTGAAACTCCAATACTTTGGCCACCTGATGTGAAGAGCTGACTCATTTGAAAAGACGCTGATGCTGGGAAAGATTGAGGGCAGGAGGAGAAGGGGACGACAGAGGATGAGATGGTTGGATGGCATCACTGACTCAATGGACATGGGTTTGGGTGGACTCCGGGAGTTGGTGATGGACAGCGAGGCCTGGTGTGCTGCGGTTCATGGGGTCACAAAGAGTCAGACACGACTGAGCGACTGAACTGATAATGCTAAAATAAAAATGAAAGAGCAATGATGATTCCAAGATAAACAAAAATTGAGAGAATTTGCTGCTAGCAAACCTACATTCCAAGAAATAATAAAGGGAGTGTTTCAGGCTAAAGTGAAATGATACTAGTCCGTAACTTCATTCCAAATAGAGGTGAAAAGAGCGCCAATCAAGATAAATGTAAGCAATTACATACTGTACTTTTGTTTGTAGCTTTTTTATTATTCTATTTTGCCTAAAAGACAACTGCAAGGGGAATTCCCTGGCAGTCCAGTGGTTAGGACTCTTGGTGCTTTCACTGCCAGGTTCCAAGTTCGACCCCTGGTTGGAGAACTAGGGTCCCACAAGCCAAGTAGCACAGCCAAAAAAAAAAAAAAAGACAATTGCACAAAGGATTAATTATTCACATTATATGGATACAAGTGGAAAGGCCTGATGTTCCTGTTTGCTTTGGTTAGTGTTGTCCAGTATGAATGTCCAGGACAATATTAGACAATTTCAGTGTTGGACAATCACAGAGAAACAGGATGAGGTTTCCTTACTTCATTTCTCCTGCAACAAGGTCGTAATATCTGTGATGTGCACACCTAGCTTAACAAACCTTGTATATTTCCAAAGGACAGAAACAGCATCTCCCCTGGGTCATGTGATGAGGATGAGGGTGAACACTGACTCAGAGTTGCCCTTAACCACTGTACCTCCAGTAAGGTGCTAACTCATCACTGTGTAGGAACTGATACAAAGGTACTTTTCCACTTTAAAGAGACGTCTCCGAAAGCCCTGGAATGCACCTAATTTCCAGAAAGAGGAACCTACCCTGATGGAAATCAAGGTGGTCTGCTTGGTGGTTTGAAGCAAGGTAGAGCAGGTAATCTTATCTACTGCTGCTGCTGCTAAGACGCTTCAGTCGTGTCCAACTCTGTGCGACTCCATAGATGGCAGCCCACCAGGCTCCCCTGTCCCTGGGATTCTCCAGGCAAGAACACTGGAGTGGGTTGCCATTTCCTTCTCCAATGCATGAAAGTGAAAAGTGAAAGTGAAGTCGCTCAGTCGTGTCTGACTCTTTGCGACCCCATGGACCACAGCCTACCAGGCTCCTCCATCCGTGGGATTTTCCAGGAGACCGTACCGGAGTGGGGTGCCAGTGCCTTCTCCGAATCTTATCTAAGGAGCCCTTAAATCACTATCTTTCAGCTTCTTACTTAGCATGCAGGTGCTGTGCATCTTGATATGTGAATCCCAAAGACATGTAGTCCTCCTCATGGAAGAGGACAAGCAGGAGCCCTCCAAGGGAGGCCAGGCGGCCAGACTCCTGACGGAGCCAGAATGGCCTCTGGGCACCGCCCAACCTGTCAGGCCGCTGCAGGCTGAGAGCTGGTAGCCAGGTGGTACCAGGACGCTAGCCCGTGACAAGCCGTCACCAGCCACAGGAGAGGAACACGTCTGTGTGGTCTGGCTTCTCAGTGCAGCTGGGGACAGTGCTGCCCACGACCACCACCGTCTGCTTCATGGCCACCCTCCGACGCGTCGCTGGGCCCGGCAGCTGAGCAGGTACTTTCACGCCTTGTCTGCTCCGTGGCCACCGTCTGGGGAAGCGTCCTGAGCTCCGGGCAGCAATGGCCCCACCGCGTGCACTGCGCTGCCCCCTGTGCCATATCAACTGCCCCTGCCTAGGAGCCTCCTCCAGATGTGACCCAGGGCGGCCCAGGCGGTCCTGCATAGGCTTGTTCTCACTATCACCGAGGGAGAAGCAGGCAGTCATTACGAACCCATACTGTCATCCGAAAACTCAAGTCTCGCAACAACCCCCCTGACCAGGTAATGTTCCCCATTTTTCAGAAAGGGGAGACCTCCAGGCCGCCTTCCCCAGGGTTTAGCAGATGGGGTACGGAGGGCGCGTGTAAGCGGTAACAGTACGGGCCTCACGGGCAGGGGAGGACTAATAAACCGCTAGGACTCTCATTGTCCTATAGGGTCATTGGGAAAGACCCTGATGGTGAGAAAGATTGCAGGCGGGAGGAGAAGGGGACGACAGAGGATGAAGCGGTGGATGGCATCACCGACTCGATGGACATGAGTTCGAGCAAGCTCCAGGAGTTGGTGATGGACAGGGAGGCCTGGCGTGCTGCAGTCCATGGGGTTGCAAAGAGTCCGACAGGGGTGAACGACTTTCACCTTTCACTTTCACTTAGGACCCTCAACCCGAGCAGGGCGAGCCCCGCCCCGCCCCAACGTCGATGCGCATGCTCCCCAGGCCACGCCTGCCACGCCCCTGCCCGGGGCTTAGGTCAGCGCCCCGCCCCCTAGGAGCCGCGGAAGCAGAATCCTCGTCGGGTCAAAGCTGTCGGCGCTTTTGCGGCGCTACCGCCAGAGGGCGCTCGCGCCGCCTTTGCTGGCTCGCACCTCGCGAGTCACGTCAGCGGCCGGTCCCGGAAATGGAGGGCTCTGCAGTACAAGATGGCGGCTTCCTGTGTGGCGGTGCGGAACGCCGAGGGGCCGGTCTGTTTCTGGGACACCCGGCGGTCTGAGAGCTGGGATCGCAGTAGGCGCCCCGCGAAAGACAGCTTCCGCAGTGTTCCGCCGTCTTCGTCGTCGTTTAGGCAGCCAAGAGCCCACGATGGCGGCCCCCACCGCGCGGCCGGAAGTGGCCCGGCCGGCGTCACGGGTGCCCTCGCCGGGCCTCGGTGCTCGGCGGGGCGGCCTCGCGGGCGACGGGCGCTGCCCTTCCTGGACTCGGCTCGGGGCCGAGGAAGCCCCGCGGCCACGTTAGGCATTCCCTCCCAGCAGCTTAGGTCCCCTCGGCGCCAGTCCCCTCCGCCGCCTCGCGAAGGCTGATCCTCCCGTGTTGCCCGCGAAACCAGGGATAAGGGGACGCGAGTTCGCTCCTCCTCTCGGAGGAGTGACCTGTGGCTCCTACAGGACAGCTCCTACACTAACGTGGACCCAAGCCAGCAGACACCAAGTGACGGACAGCAAAGTGCGGGAAAGTGTGAGGACACGTCATGCTCGACGGGTTTCGTCTTGTTTCTGAAAGACTCAGAGGGTCGGGACTCGCACCTCTCGCCTAGGCAGGGTCCTTCACAAGGGCTGAAAGGGGCAGGGACAGGATACACAGCAAGGTTGGGAATATTTACGTGTACCATCTGAAGACACACAGTTTTTTCGTAAGGTTGTCATATCATAAAGCGGGAAGGCAACGTTTTAAAAAAAGCGCGGACTTGTAAAATCTGAGACCGCGACATTTGGTAAAGATTCACGAGGTTCTGTTTGTGAGGACGGGCTCCTCAAGGGCAGTGCTGCAAACCTTGCTGCCAAGATTAGTGGAGGAGACGGCCTGAGCCCTCTTGAAAGGCAGATCGTTCTTGTTTTTCAGGGAAGGAGAAGGAGCCTGGGTTTGGCCCGGCGGACAGAAGGCGCTCAAGACCTGTTTGTTGAAAGAACGAATAAAAATTAATAATATCTTCCTGCTATGAACACACGTATTTGTAGTGAGTCCTGTTGCTGGAATATCTTCCTCTGTTTTTAGGGTTGCATGCGTGCGTGCTCAGTCACTTCAGTCCTGTTCGACTCTGTGACCTCCTGGGCAGCAGCCCACCGGGCTCCTCTGGCTGTGGAATTTCCCAGGCAAGAATACTGGAGTAGGTTGCCATTTCCTCCTCCAAGGGATCTTCCTGACCCAGGGATTGAACAAGAGTCTCATGCGTAACAGCTTGAAAGTCAAAGTGTTAATCTCTTAGTCCTGTCTGACTATTTGTGACCCCATGGGCCATAGCCTGCCAGGCTCTGTCCATGGGGATTCTCCAGGCAAGAATACTGGAGCGGGTTGCCATGCCCTCCTCCAGGGGAATCTCCCGAACCAGGGATCAAACCTTCATCTCCTGCATTGCAGGCAGATTCTTTACCGCTGAGACATGGGGGAGGCCCTGTGTTTTTAGGGTTAGTATTGTGGAAAACAACTGAAGCAAGTTCTGCCTTAAAGTCATGCCAAAATGTCTTCTCAGTGCTTAAAAAATAAAGTAGTGACAACCTTAGAACCGACGTTGATCTTGGGAATCACCAGTTTGAATGTGAAAGAAATGTCCTCCTTCTTGAAGCCACTGACCGTTCCTGAGCTTTACTGGTGTGCTGGGTGCTGGACAGGCTGGCACCCTTACACGTGCCACTCCAGGCTATGGCATGTGTTAAATATGGCAATGGAATTAAGTCAGCCAGGTTCCTCACCTGCACTTAATGCTCGGTAAGCAGCAGTCACTGCTGGGGGTGACCTTGAGTGGCTTTCTGTGTCTAGGGCCTTTGTTCTTGTTCAGTAGCTAAGTCGAGTCCGACTCTTTGCGACCCCATGGAGTACAGCACGCCAGGCTTCCCTGTCCTTCACTATCTCCTGGAGTTTGCTCAAATTCACGTCCATTGAATTGGTGATGCTGTCTAACCATTTTATCCTGTGCCTCTGGGGCCTGTAGGAGCTTAAAAAATATGCCAGTTGCCCTATGGGCGTTTATCGACTTCGGCCGCATGGTGTGATGGGAAGAATTTTGCTCCTTCTTGTGCACGTTGAGTAAGTCAGTCAGTTACACAACCTTTCCAGACTTCAGTCTCCTCCTGAGTAAGAGAATCACAAAACCTCTTTCTCAGCCTCACTGTGAGCATGACCATTAGAACACCGTGTGTGAAGCGCCTCGCGCAGGGCATGCCACAGGCCCTCAGTCCTGGCCTCCAGTGCGGCCACAGGGCTAAGGGACTAACACTGGACTCAGAATTCTGTGTTCACGGGGCAGGAGCGGGTGGCCACAGAGTGCCAGTTAACACAGGAAGCCTGTGAGAAGTTGGAGGGCGGGCAGGTCTGCTGGCTCCAGGGCCGCAGGCTTCCTGTTTGCATGGGGAGGCTGCAGGTATGGTCTGCAGGCCGTTTGTGGCCGTGTCTCCTTGCCGGCAGCCACCTCTCTGTTCAGTCCCAGACACCCCTTTGGAGCATCTTCCAGCGCCTTTCACAGGCGTCAGCCTTGGTTTCTGAGGCTCAGTGCTCGCACTTTATTGCTCATTTAATATGGAACTCATACCGCATAGATTTAAAAGTTTTAAGAAAATTTAATAGGTAAGGTACACATAATGTAGAATTTACCGTTTTAATATTTTTAAGTGTACATTTCAGTGGCATTAAGTGCATTCACACTGTTGTGTCTTTTCATTTCACAAAAAGATGAAGCTCTGCAGTAAACGGTGCCTCTCCATTTTTCCTCCCCCTGACCCCCTGGCAGTCACCGCCTACCTTCGTTGTCTGTGAAGTTGACTGCTCCAGGGACCTCCTATAAGAGGAGCGAGAGTGCTTGTTTCTCTCTCTGTGACTGGCCCATTTCACTTAGCATAACGTGTCCTCGGGGCTCACCCCCTGTAGCCAGTGTCAGAACTTCCTTCCTCTTAAAGGCGGAGTAATGCTTTCTTGTCTGTGTGTAGCCCGGACTGGAGCAGAATACACCAGCCGAAACATGCCACTTTGTCATGTGAATTATTTTGAGCCGAAGGAAATCAAGACCCAGCAGTTTTTAGGAAAAACCTTTATCTCTTTATCTGCCTACAAGAATTTAAATAGGGGGCCAGCCCGTAGAGACAGCAGTTACCAGAGATAGCTGTTTTATCTTCTGGACTTACCTGTGCGGCAGGACCAACATGTGATCGCCAGACATGTGTCCTCATCGTCCTGTGGGCGGCCCTCCCCTCTGCACACCCAGCCCCTAGCCATTTCCTCAGCTCAGGGAGGCAGATAAGCCTTAATTGCCCAACTGCCTATGGGTCTCATATTTTTATGGGGCTCCCATGCATATGAAATGAAATCGGTTTGTCTCCAGTTAATCTGTCTTCTATCAGTTTAACCATTAGACCAACCAAGGGGAGAAGGGACATGTTTCTGCCCCAACACCGCATTGTGTTGTTCACCTGTCAGTGGACAGCTGGGTTTCTTCTACCTTTTGGCTCTTGTGAATAATACTGCTACGAAGCTGAGTGCATGCATATTTTAACTTGAAGTAATGTCCAATAGGATTATAATAGAGGGTAGAGTGTGTTTTATATGCTTACATTTGATGAAGTAATTCTGAATCATGAAAAATGCAGTAGTAAGCTGTTCACAAGATCATTAGATGGTTTAAGAGACGTAGTCACAGTGCTTCATGGGCCGTCGCGGCTGGCGATGGGACGCAGGTTCAGGGCGCTGTGACTGTCAAAGCTCCCTTCTGCCCCCCGGCGGGCTTGGGGGAGGGTGTGGCTACTCTTATTTAAAGGTGGCATTGAAAACCTAAGACATAGGTGCACAAAGATTGGAATCAAAGAGCCTTAAGAAATGACTGTGAGGTGACCTGTTGGGAGCACTGGCGGCCTAATCTGTGAGGCTGGATAATGAGTGTTCATCTCGGGGTCGTGGTGAGCACAGCAGGTCACGTGCACATGGGGCTCGCCTGGCCAGGAGTGGATGTTGGCCATGACGACCGAGGATGTGGAATCATGTCCGTGGTGTGCAAGTAATTTTTAAAAGGAATGCAGTGAATCTAGGTGAAGGGAACGCGGGGATTTACAGGAGTTCCGTGTAAGCTTTCCTATAAACTCTTCTGTAAGTTTACGTCAAACTAAGCTAAAAAAACACGCATCAAGGGACTTCCCTGGTGGTCCACTGGTTAAGACTTCGCCTCCCAATGCAGGGAGTTCAGGCTGGATCCCTGGTCAGGGGGTGAACATCCCACAGGCCTCAGGAGCAAAAAGGCAAAACAGAAAACAGAAGTGCCGTTGTAACAAATTTGACACAGACTTAAAAAGATGGCCCACGTCAAAAGAATCTTCAAAAACCCACATCAAAATAGCACATAAAATAGAATACAATTCAGTAAAGAGTCTGCCTGCAGTGCAGGAGACCCAGGTTCAATTCCTGGGTTGGGAAGATCCCCTGAAGAAGGCAATGGCACCCCACTCCAGCACTCTCGCCTGGAAAATCCCATGGGCGGAGGAGCCTGGTGGGCTGCAGTCCATGGGGTTGCAAAGAGTCGGACACGACTGAGCAACTTCACTTTCACTTTTCACTTTCCTGCACTGGAGAAGGCAGTGGCAACCCACTCCAGTGTTCTTGCCTGGAGAATCCCAGGGGCGGCGGAGCCTGGTGGGCTGCCGTCTATGGGGTCGCATAGAGTCGGACACGACTGAAGCGACTCAGCAGCAAGAGTCGGACACGACTAAGCACACAGCACGCACGGAAACACCTGAGGCCTTTCCTGGACTCGCGTTCATCCAGACGGCCCCGGGCTTCTGTGACGGGCCATGGCCTCTGGGCAAGGATGCCTACTGAAGCGTGATGGCTTCTGGTCCCACTTTGGGCGGGTCCTTTATCCAAGGTTGACAACATCACAGTTGAGAGCCACAGCAGATGCTGGGAACATCAACAGCTCGAGGGTGAAACATCCTTCATGGTCGTGGAGTTCACTTCCTGGCGCTCTGGACGGCTCCCCCTCCAGTGCCTGGTCTCAGCTGGTCCTTGCTCTGCAGCTCTGTCTGTGGAAAGGCCTTTCTTCACTTGGAGTCCAGATCTGATGGCTGCTCTGTTCCTCAGAGACGTGCCCGACCAAGACCGCCAGCGAGGGGCTCTAAAGTGTCTTCCCTGAACTCCTGTGACGCGCGCTTCCCCAGCCCAGCTCTTTCCCCCAAGCCCCAGACCCGCCCCTCCAGCTCTCCTGTTCTCTGTCCTCGTCCGCCTCACTGAGACCTCAGCGTGGCCGTCCTCTTCCCCCGTCCAGGACCCGAGAACAACGCGTGCCATCCCCTGTCCCTGCTGCAGTGATGGATAGGTTAAGCAGGGAGCTCTTGGTCGCGGCTGTAGGCTCTGCTGCTTGCTCTTGCTCGCTGCCTCCAAGACACGGCTTTCTCCTGGCCGCCTGGGCACCTCTGCTGTGACGGACACGCAAAATACAGTAACTGTATTCAGATGAAAGAGTGGCTCCTCTCGGCAGCTCCAGCGACCGGAGCACGAGGGCTCAGAGTCAGAGTGCTGGTCATGGCCAAAGGATGACAGAGGCACAGAAGGAGCGTGAGCCTCCTGTGCCAGCCGGAGCGGGAAAAGGGCCGCACCAGACGTCCCCGGCAGACTGTCCCTGGTGCCCCCTCACACTCGGTGCCAGTGAGTGGGAATTACCAGAGCTGGAACTTGAGGCTGAACTCCCGTCTGCAGTGGGAGAATCCATTAGAATCGGGGAACAGATGAAGCCTCACAGAGAAAAGCCACAGGCCGAGAGAGCAGAGGAAGATGGTCTGAGGGGGATGGCAGTGCCGGGTGGACGCGTAGAAGTGGTGACCGAAGCCGGCCCACTGCTGCGTCAGATCAGAGGGCTGAGAGCCCCGCACTGGCGTCCCCTCACTTGTAGGCAGGGAGCTGCGGCAGCCTGAATGCTGGGTCCGGCTCACCCCAGGCGTGGGCCGTGCTCGCGGGGCTGGTCGGGGGCACAGAGCCCCAGTCACAGTGGCGAGGGCAGGACAGGTCCCCAGGACACTGCACTGATGGGGGTGGGGGTAGGATAACCAAAGAGTCTGCTGCGCTCCCTCTCTCTTCCTGAACATTAGGGGAGGGGGTGTGATGATGTTCTCTGTCGCCCCCTTCGAGGAAATGGTCGGGCGTGTCCCGGACCCCTGTGGAGGGAGCTGGGGAGGCTGCCTGGAGGAAGCCCTGTTCCCACTGACATTTGTGAGCAGAACAGCCTGCGTGTCTCCCGAGCGTGGTGGGTGGGTGCCCGCTGCGCTGCCTTCATCTGCTGGGCACGCGCAGTGCTCTCTCCCGTAAGGCCTGCCTGTGCTCAGCCACTCAGTCATGTCTGCCTCTTTGCGACCCGTGGTTCCAAAGACACAGTAACGCATCAGGCCCATCAGGAATTATATTTAAAAAAAAATATTGAAATACTTATACACTGCTGGTGGGAATGTAAAATAGTGTGGCTGCTGTGGAAAACAGTTTGAGGTTCCCCCCAAAATTACCTATAGAATGTCCACGCTGCTGCTGCTAAGTCACTTCAGTTGTGTCCGACTCTGTGCGACCCCATGGACTGCAGCCCACCAGGCAGCTCCGCCCATGGGATTTTCCAGGCGAGAGTGCTGGAGTGGGGTGCCATCGCCTTCTCCGATAGAATGTCCACATGATCCAGCAATTCCTTTTCTGGGTGCATTGCTAAAAGAACTGGAAGCAGGTACTCAGGTGTGCACACAAGCATGCTCACAGCAGTGCTCCCCAGGCGGCCCAGTGACAAAGAGTCCGCCCGCCAGTGCTGGAGGCGCCCGTTTCATCCAGGGTTGGGAAGATCCCCTGAAGGAGGAAATGGCAGCCTGCTCCGGCGCTCTCGCCTGAGAAATCCCATGCACATAGGAGTGTGGCGGGCTACGGTCCAGGGAGCTGCAAAGAGTCAGACACAACTGAGCGATCGGACATGGACACATGGGGTAAGCGGCGAAGAAAGCAGTTAAGAGTGACTGCTCTGAGGAGCAGCCTTGGGGTTGGGAAGGGCTGGGGTGGCTGGCTTTTACTAAATGCCTTTAGTGCTACTATTTTTTAACCATAGGCATGCGTTGCTTTGATTTTTAAAGGACTTCAAAACCATGCAAAAGATCACACTGCAGAGTAACATGTCATCTCTGACCCCATTTTTAAAACGAGACCAAACCCCAGCAGACCATCCGTCTGTGTACAGATCATCTGAGCACCGAGAGTCGTGAAAGCGGGCGCTGGAGTCCAGGAGCAGCAGCAGAGGGTGGGGAGAGACCCTCACCTGTCCTCCTTGCTGTGCTGTCTGACGTGACCACAGACTGCTTAGGTGAATTTTTTGTCTTTATCATTCCTTCTCGCTAAACCACTCGAGAGTGAATTGAAAACATCTTTGTTTACCCTCTAACTAAGGGGTTATTTCCTGAGATCACAGGCTGATTGTCGCTCAGTCCCTAAGTCCTGTCCTTCACTGTCTCCCAGAGTTTGCTCAAATTCATGGCCACTGAGTCGGTGATGCTATATAGCCGTCTCATCCTCTGTCTCCCCTTCTCCTCCTGCCCTCAATCTTTCCCAGCATCAGTGTCTTTTCTAAGGAGTCGGCTCTTCGCATCAGGTGGCCAAAGTATTGCAGCTTCAGCATCAGTTCTTCCAATGAATATTCAGAGTTTATTTTCTTTAGGATTGGCTAGTTTCATCTCCTGGCAGTCCACGGGACTCTCAAGAGTCTTCAACACCACAGTTCTTCGGCACTCAGCCTTTTTGATGGTCCAAGTCTCACATCTGTACGTGACTACTGGGAAAACCATAAGCTTGACTATACAGACCTTCGGCAGCAAAGTGATGTCTCTGTTTTTTAATACGCTGTCATAACTTTCCTTCCAAGGAGCGAGCGTCTTTTAATTTCATGGCCGCAGTCACCATCTGCAGTGATTTTGGAGCCCAAGAAAATGAAGTCTGTCACTGCTTCCGCTTTTTCCCTGTCTATTTGCCATGAAGTGATGGCCCTGGATGCCATGATCTTTGTTTATTTCATGTTGAGTTTCAAGCCAACTTTTTCACTTGCCTCTTTTACCTTCATCAAGAGACTCTGTAGTTCCTCTTTGAATCTGCCATTAGCGTGGTATCATCTGCATATCTGAGGTTGTTGATATTTCTCCCAGCAATCTTGATTCCAGCTTGTGAGTCTTCCAGCCCAGCATTTTGCATTATGTACTCTGCATATAAGTTAAATAAGCCGGGTGACAATATGTAGCCTTGTCATACTCTTTCCCAATTTTGAACCAGTCAGTTTTTCCATGTCTGGTTCTAACTGTTGTTTCCTGACCTACATAAAGGTTTTTCAGGAGACGGGTAAGGTGGTCTGGTATTCCCATCTCTTTAAGAATTTCACACAGTTTGTTGTGATCCACACAGTCAAAGGCTTTAGCGTAGTCAGTGAAGCAGAAGTAGATATTTTTCTTGATGTCCCTTGTTTTCTCTGTGATCCAGCGAATGTTGATAATTCGATCTCTGGTTCCTCTCTACCTTTGAGGCCCAGCTTGTGCATCTGGAAGTTCTCAGTCCACATACTGCTAAAGCCTAGCTTGAAGGATTTTGAGCATAACCTTGCTGGCATGTGAAATGAGCACAACTGTGCCGTAGTTTGAGCATTCTTTGGCATTGCCCTTCTTTGGGATTAGAACGAAAGCTGACTTTTTCCAGTCCTGTGGCCACTGCAGAGTTCTGATACAAAACCAGAGTACTGTCATCAAAATCTAGAAATTGGACGTTGATACAATCCTGTTATCTAATGTACAGCCCATGGTCAGGTTCTCCCAAGTCACAATAATGTCCTTTCTGGCCAAGATCCATAGGGCTTTCCTGGTGGCTCAGTTGGTAAAGAATCCACCCGCAATGCAGGAGACCCCGGTTCAATTCCTGGGTTGGGAAGATCCCCTGGAGAAGGGACAGGCTGCCCACTCCAGTATTCTTGGGCTTCCCTGGTGGCTCAGCTGGTAGAGAATCTGCCTGCAGTGTGGGAGACCTGGGCTTGATCTCTGGGTTGGGAAGATTCCCAGGAGAAGGAAACAGCTACACACTCCAGTATTCTGGCCTGGAGAATTCCACGGACTATGGTCATGGCGTCGCAAAGAGTCAGACATGACTGAGTGACTTTAACTTCCAAGATCCATTCGAGGACCACGCGTTGCATTTCATGTTCATGTCCCTTGAGTCTTGATCGGGAACAGTTTCTTAGCCCTTCTTTGTCTTTCTGACCTTGATATTTGTAAAGAGCACAGGCCAGTTGCTTTTTAGATGGTCCCTCCTCGTGGATCTGCCTGACGTTTCCTTCTCGTTACACGCGGCCTTTGCATTTTCGGCAGGAACGCTGTATATAATACTGGGTCTGTCTCAGGTCACCTTGTCATGAGGTCCTGGTGCCACTGTGTCCCGGCATTGCTGATGTTAGGTGGGGTCACTTGGTTATGCTGGAAGTCTGCCAGCGCTCTCCACTATAAAGTTACTGTCCGCTGGTGAGTGAGTGAGTGTGGGGCTGTCGTTCACGTTACTTTATTTACAGCATGTGAAGTTCTGCTCTTCAGCAAAGTGATTGAGTTGTACATACACATACTGTTAATATTCTTTCCCATTAGGGTTTGTCCCAGGATACTCATACACAGTAGAACTTGGGGTTTATTCAGCCTGTATACAAAAGCTTATCCATCCACTCACCCCATCTTTCACTCCCTCTCCTCGGCAACCACACATCTGTGATGCTGTTTCCATTTCACAGATGGGTTCATTGGTGTCGTAGTTTAGAGTCCGCATCTAAGTGGCAGCGTACGGCGTTTGTCTTTCTCCTTCCGACTTGCTGAGTATGGTGGTCTCTGGGTGCCTCCGTGTTCCTGCAAATGGCATTATTTCATTCTTTTTATGCCCAAGCGGTGCTCCACTGTGTGTGCATATGGCGTCTTCTGTGCCCATTCCTCTGCTGTTGGACGTGTAGGTTGTTTTTCAGCTTTGTGTACTTGTTTATTTGTTTTGGGTACCTGGACAGTGACTTGAACCCTGGACCCTCAGAGTAAAGCTCTGATGCTCTGCCGACTGAGCTACCCAGGCACTCGGCCAGCACATCTTTTTTAAGCCAGGCGAGAATGACAAGGAAGCGCTTAAGACGGTCTGGTCAAGGCCAGCGTCCAGAACCTGCCATCCCTCATGCTCCCCCGCTCCCCAGGTCCCTTGGTCACCACTCGCATCCCGTCCATCTCTGCCCTGGGTACTGCAGAGCCAGGCTCGGAAGGAGGCCCTGCACACAGTTCTTCAAGGCTGAGGCCTCGGCGATGGGAAGGCAGTGTTCCTCCAGCTGTTATGAGAATCTAAGACAGAAGAGACAGAAGTCTTTTGGTTGGAGGAGAGCAGTGAGCTGCAGCCGAGCCCAGCAGACGTCCTGTCCCCCGTGGGCCGGCCTGTGGGTGCCCAGCCGGCGCCCTGGGTCAGCGCTGAAAGCCCTGGTGCGGGGGGTGTACCCACGGCACTGGCTCCTCAGGAGGCTGGCTTGGACAGCTCTGAGCCCGAGTCCTGGGCCACGCGGGTCCCTGGCTTTTGAGAAGGGACTCAGCCTGTGTTCAGGCAGCCTCCCAACCCCCGCACCGCCCCAGCTGCACTTTCTCTCTTGTTTTCCTGGGATATTGACTGCAGCCCCGAGAGGAGGCCAAGAAGCTCAGGACAGGCCCCTGCCTCCTCTCTGCCGCTGAACCTGAAGGCGCCCGCTTCCTTTTGACCTGTGCCTTGGAGGAAGCGGCCAGCATGGACATGCATCCCCCAGACCTGGCACCTCCCCTGGGTGCTCTCTGCAACACACCAGCCCCTCCGAGGGGAACCAGGACCTGGGGGATGCGACAGCCACCAGGAGGAAGTGGCCTGGAAGAGTTTCTCACTTCTCCAAAGTCCCTCTCCCTGGTGTGTTTCAGGGTCTGCCTATGACAAATACGGTGGGGGTGGGAGGGGGCAAAGACCGCAGCAGCCAGGGAAGAATCCCAACCGCGTCACCAACCGCTGGCAGCCACGTGACACTGGCAGATCACTTCAGTCATCTGAGCCTCACTCCATCCTAATGTGGGGGCAGAGCTAAGCGACTCGCGGTTGTCACAAGGGCCAGATGTCATCTCGCCGTGGGACTTCCAGATCTTAGGAATTGGTATGCCACCTGCGTGGTTCTGGCCATCTCTTCATGCCACTTCTGCTATTATTTCCCTAATAATTCTCTGTAATTGGTTTTCCTTTCTAACATGTTCTAAAGAAATATTGCTCATGAAATTCAGCTTGTTTCACATGTCATATTTTCCTACTCCACCTTAAAATAAGTAGATGATGATTAAATTGGAAAAATCCTCTTGTGGTCCCCAGTGGGGTCCCGGGTGCAATGTGGGGGCCCCTCCTCTGTGCTCCGCACACCAGCAGTCCTCCCCAACAATCCCCCAGAGGCTCTGATTGAACCTCCGGTGGCTTTGTCTGTAGGGAATAGAAGGAGGCCCCCAGTCTCTAGGATGAAAGGCATTTCAACTCACTCCGTGCGTTGCTGCAGACTCTGATCAGGCCCGAGTCGTATGGCGTCGGGCCAGGACGGTATGGCCCTTGCCCTCTGTGTGGACAGAGGCAACCCGGCAGTAGCAGGATTTCCGCAGCGCAGGCGGTGTCTGCTGGCCCTGAGCCCCCTCAGAGGCGGCCTGTGCGCCACTGGGGCCAGCCAGGCCAGGGGATCTGTTTGATGCGGGGTGTCCACGTTGCTGCTTCGGCATAACAGCAGGAGGCTCTCCAGAACGCAGGCAGGGCCTGGACTTGAGCCACATTTTAGGTGGAATATGGCTGAATCGCCAGCTCTGACTGCAGGCCTCTGCATAAGTCAGGGTCCAGTTAAGGAAACAGAAGCCATCCCCGCAATTCTAATCAGAAAGGGATTTAACCCAGGGCGTTAGATGCTCCCAGAGTCACTGCTGGCCCTGGGGGGCGGGGGGAGGGCGGGGGCCGGGGCTCTGAGCAGCAGGGCGCTGGGCCGCTGATAGAGGAGGAGGGATGCTGCGTCAGGTGCGTGCGTCGGGGCTCTGGGAGCAGCTGCAGCAGCACCCGATGCCTCCTGGGTCGGAACTGTGCAGCGCCGCGGGCACTGCTGTCGTGTAGCCGCGGCTTCCCCTGGAGACAGCACGGAAACCCGAAAGGCAGCACCTGCCTGGGGCTGTGCAGTGCAGGCGTGTTCTTCCTGCGTCCCTGGAGCAGGGAGGCGGACCCAGAAGAGACACTCACTCTGTAAAAGTTAACGATCTAGGAGGTCGTGTGTGTGTTTTACTCTGTCTCAGGCTTTCTTGTGACAAGGTGGCCTGTTCCCAGCCTCTCTCGGGGAGGGTTGTCTTTTTTAATGCATTTTTGAAATTGTAAACTAGTTTTTACCTATTTATTTTGGTTGTGCTGAGTCTGTGTTGCTGTTCACGGGCTTTCTCTGGTTGCAGCGGACAGGGGCTCCTGTCTAGCTGCCGCGGACGGGGGCTCCTGTCTAGCTGCAGCGTGAAGGCTTTGCCTTGCGGTGGGTTCAGTAGTTACAGCTCCTGGGCCCTAGAGAGCAGCTCAGCAGCTGTGGCACGCAGGCTTGGCTGCTCCACGGCACGTGGATCTTCCTGGACCAGGGAGGGAACGTGTCCCCTGCACTGCCAGGCGGACTCTTAACCGCGGGACCACCAGGCAAGTCCTGTTCCCAGCTTTAAAGGAGTTTCAACAAGGTGCAGAAAGCTCATTACATGACAGTGTTCAGCATCGTGAAATATTAGAAATGATCTACTAATAAATCAACATGGGAGAGATTAAAAAAATTCATTAAGTCAAAGGAAAATTTCATCCATTAAAATGACAATTATGTGTCAATGAATACTATGCTTTGAAGTTATGCTAAATCAAGAAAGATTATAAAATAAGACTGTTGAGTCTTAGAGATACACAGATTAATAAAACATGGTCTTGGGCTTCCATAGTGGTCCGGTGGTTAAGATTCTGTGCTTCCACTTCAGAGGGCAGAGGTTTGATCCCTGGTGAGAGAACTAAGATCCCACATGCTGCGGCAGCCAAAAAAAAAAACCTCATGGTCCTGTTACGGCTCTGCTACGAGACCTTCAACCGCCGGTATGCAGTTAAATGCATAACCAGCTGCCACTCAGTTGGGAGTAGGGAGAAATGTTTTGTAATTTCTGTCAATTTCTGTGGTGTAAGCATTTCCCCCATGGCTGATTTCAAGCCACCAGTGGGACCTACTGAACGGGGAATTGGGAAGACATGCACACAAGTGGCTCTTGAGAGTCAATACCAGCTGGCTTCCTACGTCCCCAGAGCCCGCCACCTCTTCATGTGGGCCAGTTGGGAGGGGGTTTTAAGTAAATAATAATGTATTCATAGAATGGAATACTAATCAGTCATGAGACGATGGTTTTTTGAAACACAGTCATGAGACGATGGTTTTTTGAAACAATCAGTCATATTTGAGAAAAATTGAGGTTTACTTGCAAGTTTAAAACACAAGCAAGTGTGAGCGAGATCAGTGAAAATGTCAGTGTAAGGATTACAGACATTGCCTCCTCCATAAAGTCAACCGGAAAATGGGCAAAAATTGTCAACTTTTTGAAAAGTGTGGAAATTAGCCAAACAGTTGAAACAGCCTGGAGAGCGTTTATTCGAGAATAAGGCTGAACAGAGAGTGTGCTGACATTTGTCTTTGCTCTAGACTCATCCTGTGTTCTCCAGTCCACAGTCACCTTAGAAATAACAGCTTGCGTTCCCGGGGCTGCCCGCCAGCTGCCAGAGGGACAAGAGTGGAGCTGGAACCTACTCCAGGACACGCTCTCAAGTGGGGCCCTCGTGGGACTGTCCGGGGTTTCCCGGAAGCCCTCAGGGGCCAGGCTGTCTAGGAGCTCACTCAGTGTGGGAAGGCTTCTCTCCATAGAGGGCGTTTTGGAGAAGCCATCACAAGGCTTCCCTGCTGGCTCAGTGGTAAAGAACCCACCTGCCAGCGCAGGGGACACAGGTTCAGTCCCTAGTCCAGGCGGATCCCACGTGCCGCAGGGCAGCTAAGCCTGTGGGCCACAACTGTTGAGCCTGCGCCCCGGAGCCCCGAGGCCACAACTACTGAAGCCCGTGTGCCCTGCAGCCCGAGCTCCACCGCAAGAGAAGCCGCTGCAAGAGAAGCGCGTGCGCCGCACCTAGAGAAAAGCCCGCACAACGAAGGCCTGGCACAGCCACAGATAAAGAAAATTAACTTTTTTTAAATGAAGAATTACAGACAAGTGTCTTAACTATGTGAGTGTTAGAGGCAGCAGAAAAGAGTCCGGTCAAACACCAGACCCAAAAGAGGAAAAGCTTGAAAAAGCAGGTTAGGGAACAGAGTCCCTAAGGGCTTTGGAGGCGCTGACGTACTCGGGCGTGTAGGTGGCCGTGCTCATCTGTGGTCTGTGTGCCCAGGGATGTGCGCTTGCTCAGGACAGAGCTCAGAGGGCCCTAAGCACTCACCTCCGGTTGACCTCAAAGCCTTGCATACACAAGGCAACGAAGCCTAAGGTGGAGCCGTAAACCGCCTGCCTGTACCCTGAAAGCCTGTCCTAACACGCACTCTGAGCCCCGTGGCAAAGACTGGGAGAACTATGTGTTCCAGGCATTTGAAGAAGACTCTGTCCCGTGAGCCGACCACTAACCTGACTGACTGGAGATGGTAGAGGCCTCATGTGACAAAGGATACAGACGCTATAGCATTAGTTCAGCACAATTACTCGACCAACAACTCTGACAACCAGCAGTAATGACAGCGGACCCGGGGGACGGAGAAGACCTTATTTCTAAAGCTGCACATTCAGTTGTTTAAAATATTCAGTTTTCAGCAACAAAAAAACGAGAACACTTCCCAGCTCATTTTCTGAAGCCAGAATTACCCTGACACTGAAACCAAAGACACCGCAAGAAAACTACAGACCAGTATCTTTTGTGACTACTGTGTATTTTGTTGTTGTTGTTTAGTTGCTCAGTCGTGTCTGACTCCTTGCGACCCCGTGGACTGTAGCCCACCAGGCTCCTCTGTCCACGGGATTCTCCAGGCAAGAATCCTGGCGTGGGGTGCCATTCCTCACAAACTGAATCCAGTAGCATATAAAGAGGATTATACGCCATGGCCAGCTGGGACTTCTCTCAGGATGCAAAGCTGGTTCAACACACAAAAATCCAAATTGATCTACAGATTCAATGCAATTTGTATCAAAATCCAGCTGCCTTTTTTTCCAGACATTGACAGGCTGATCCTAATATTAATATGGAAATGCAAGGGACCCATCATAGTCAAGACAGTTTTGAAAAATAAGGACAAAGTTAGAAGACTTTATTCTCCCCAGTGTGAGAAGTACCTGTAATCCAGGCAGTGTGGTGCTGGCATCAGGGTAGACATGTGGATTAACGGAACAAGTTGGGGAGTCCAGAAGTAAACCCATACACCTGTAGGCAACTGTTTTCAAGAAGGGTGCCAGGCCATTTACTGGGATCAGGAAACAGATGGTATTTACTGTCAACAGACGGTGCTGGGGCCATGGCAAGAGAATGAAGTTGACTCCCTAACCATCCTGTGTACAGACGTGAATTCAAATTGCTCAAAGGCCCAAGTGTTGCCACTGACACTGTAAAACTTGTAGAAGAAAACATGAGAATTCCCTGGCGGCCCCGTGGCTGGGACTCTGTGGTTTCACTCCCGAGGCCCCAGGGCCAGTCCCTGGGTGGGGAGCTGGGATCCTGTGAGCTGCATGGTATGGGCAAAAAAGAAGAAAACAGATGGAAACGTTTTCGCCTTTAGAGTACACAGTGGTTTCTTAGGTATGACATCTAAACCACAAGCAGCCAAGGATAAAATTATTGGGACTTCATCAAATTTTAAAGGTTTCATATGTCAATACTGTCAAAAAGTGAAAAAATCCACAGAATGGAAGAAAATATTTGCAAATCATATATATGCAAAGGATATAATACCCAGAATATATAAAGAATAGTTACAACTCAATAATAAGACAACCCATTGAAAAATGGGCATAGGATTTGAATGGACATTTCTCTCAGTAAGCACATGAAAATATACACAACTTCATTCATCACTAGGAAAACGCAAACCCAAATCACAATGAGAGACCATTTCACCCACTGGGATGAGTAAAGGAAAAGAAAAGTGGACAGTAACAAGTGTTGTCCAGGATATCAGGCAACCAGAACTCTCATCCATTGCCGGTAAGAATGTAAAATGATGCAGCAGCCTTGGAAAATAGCTTGGCGGTTCCTCAAAAAATTAACAGAGTTACCACATGACCAGCCAGGTGTATACCCAAGAGAGATGAAAACATATGTTCATGAACATGTGTACATGAATATTACTAATAGCGCCATGATTCCTGATAGCTGGAAAGGAGAACAGATGTCCATGGACTGAGGACTGAATGAACAAAATGTGTCCATCCATATAGTGGGGCTTTTCTTGGTCACAGAAAGGGATGACATGCGGTAACACGGATGAGCCTTGAAAAGATTATTGCTAAGAAGCCAAGAACAAAAGGCCGCAAAATGTATGCAGTTCATATGCACACAGATGTGTAACAGCCGATACTTCACGTGTGCATTTATGTGCAATATTCAGAATAGACAATGCTTGTAGATAAAGTAGATCAGTGGTCTCTGGGCTGGGAAAGAGGGAACAGGGAGTGGCTGCTCACGGCACAGTTTTTTATAGGGTCTTGAAAATGCCGGGAGTTGGTGATGGACAGGGAGGCCTGGCGTGCTGCAATTCATGGGGTCGCAAAGAGTCAGACGCGACTGAGCGACTGAACTGAACTAAACTGAAAATGTCATGGAGTAAGTGGTGGTCTCCCCACAGCCCTGTGAACATACTAGAAGCCACCGAGTTGCCCGCGTTAAAACTGGTTTTGTGGAATATGAACTATCTCCAATTAACAAAAAACAAGTAGGCTACAAGACAGTCTTGCCTGTAAGTGGTTAGTAGGTAGCCTGTAAAGTGGCCCCAAATGGTTTTCTTCCCCTGTGTATCCCTCACCCTTTGGTGCAGGTCACATTTAGGGACTCACTTGTGTTAATCACACACGACAGAGCAGAAGTGGTGGAAGGTCGCCTGCAGCGTTAAGTTGAAAAAAGATGGAGCCTCCCCATTGCCCTTCCTCTCACGCACATCCCTCCCCCTGGGCGGCAGGCAGCTCCACGCCGAGTCCTCTGTGGGGCTCCCGTGTTGGGGGACACTGCTGCCTCAGACAGGCCAGCTCAGCCCCACCGCTCGCCAGCAGCCACGTGGGTCAGCACCTGGGGTCCTTGCCCAGCCACGGCACGAGGTGATCACAGCTTCAGCCAACACGGCAGCTGCAGCCGGGTGACTTGTCGAAACCGTGGGAGCTGAGTGCTCATCTTTCACAGCTGCTGAGTTTTAAGGTGATTTTTATATTTTCTGAAGGTAAGTAACGTGGTATGTTGTGTCCGACATAGACAAAAGACATGGATGATGAACACCACTTATTATTTTCCCAGTTCTCTCTAGGCAGAATGATGGTTGGTGCCTCATTTTCCTATCCACAGATGCCCGATTTTCCTAAAATGTTCAATAATGGACCTATGCTGTTTACAGAGTCAGGGAGAAAGTGCAAGTGAGAGCTGATTTTAGGAGACTTGGGGACTGTTTGGTCACACAGACGCATTTGGTGCAACATTTGGTAAAATGGGGAGTATAAAAATGGTCTGCACGGAACTCCCTCGTGGCCCGGTGGTTAGGACTCCTTGCTCATTGGCAAGGGCTCAGGTTCCACCCCTGGCTGGGGAACTAAAAGCTCACAAGCTGCTCGGTGCAGGTCTGTATTCTGTTATCATTGCATAAAAATTCCATCTGCGTTTGAACGAGGCCTGGACAGGAAAAGTCAAAACATTTAGTTCTTTTGGACTATCTATCTTAAATAGCAAATGCATTGTTAATTGCAATGTCTAATTATTGAGTTGCATTAGCCATAACATGGAAAGTAAAGAAAGGTCCCTCTGGCAGACACTGGAGGGAGACAGGGTGGACCCCAGCCCCAAGCAGCAGGGGAATGGGGAATGCCATAGGGAATGCGAAGGTTGGGGTTTGGAGTGGACCAAAGGCTGAACCCAGGAGAGGACTAGGAGGGGACAGTTGGGTCCTGGTGCCTGGCTTCACATGAGGACAGAGAGACATGGTCCAGATAACTGCCCCACACTTGAGAACACAGAAAAGGAAAATGCAGTATTGATACAGCTTCCCCCACTGTTTGAAAGTAAAGTGTTCCTAAGAAACCTTTCATGAGCCAAGCGGCATAAAGGGAAAAAACAGTCACCTTAGGAGACATCTTGCTCTCAGATGCACAGACAAGTCAGGATGAGACGCTCGCAGACACAGCTCACAGCTCTGGCTGCGGATTCTGAGATGCTGAGTGCGCTTCCTGGGAAGGACCTGGGGGGAGGGGGGCGGGGCGGGTTGCCGCTTCTGCTGCTCAGAGCTTGCACTGCCTCTAACAGCTTGCAGCAGAACTCACGGGAAACGCTATTTCCACTTTTTGCCTTTTTCTTATAAAAGTGAAAATCCTCTTTGGATTTCTTTTGGTTAGTAAAAACTAAAGTAGGGCTTTCTTAAAATTGGAGTGGCATAAAGCAACCGTTTAACAAGTGGGGAATGCCTGCGTCGGGTCATTTTGAAAGTTTTACATAACTGTCTGTGTTCTCTTTGCCTTGTTTCTTCCAAGAATAGATTAGAGACCTGGCCTTTTAGGGTGCTCACCAGTGCATTCAGAGGGGGAGGAACGTCTAACCATGAGATGATGGTCATTAATACTCAGTTACTGTTCGAACAGTCACTGCTGTTCCTTAGCGCTCAGATTCCTCTCCTTTCATGGACGTGGTAAGATCCTGCTTCCCTGCCTCGTGGAGGTTGCTGTGACCCGGGGTGGGGAGGGGGGCAGTGCAGGGAGGCATGGCGGTTCACGTGCGGCTGGGGTCTCCAGGGGGCAGTACAGGAGTGGGCCACATCGCACCTGAGACACAGCAGGCAGAGGGCCCGCAGGGGTCGGGGCTGGCACCATCAGCCCGTATTCCTGAGTTAGAATGGCGTTCAAACACAGTTGGGTGATGGTGGATACACAGACCTGCATGGGGGATGAACTTACATAGCACGCATGTGCACACACGCGCACACACACGCAGAAGGGAGTCCAGGTAAGACTGAGGAGCTCAAAATACCACCGGTGTCAGTGTCCCCGTGGGGGCACCCTTGGGGGATGCCGAGTAAAGCGTACAGGCCGTCTTTCTGGACTGTGTCTCACGCCTACATGTGGGCTCCGGAAAACCAAAAAGTGACCGAATTATTCCTTTTCCAGCAGTTTTCCAATCTTCCTGATCACCTCAGGGAGAAATTCTTGGTATGCTGGCAATGCGCATGTCGCATTTCTCTAAAACTTGCAAATATGCATTTTGAATAGAGAAAGTGTAGGCTTCCTTCTCAACTTTCAGCAGACCACAGCCAGTTATAAGTCAACAATCTTATTTTTGTGATGCTTGCCTTGCCAGTTATCTTTGCTTGGCAGGAGAGACTCATCCCCTTATGATGCTGATACAAAGGTTTATTTACAAAGAGTTTAAATTTTTAAAAATCAACTCCCTTTCCATAACTAGCAGTATTGATGGCATAGGATATATAAAAAAAAAATCATGAAGATGGTATGCAAATGATAGAATTTGAGGGAACACAGATCCCTTGGGGAAAAAGTTTTGAAAGAAGTTTAATGTTAATCGGTTGAAGAATCTCAATGTCGTGTAACATAAATACAAAATACGCCATGAGTTCGATCCCTGGGTTAGGAAGATCCCCTGGAGGAGGGCATGGCGACCCACTCCAGTATTCTTGCCTGGAGAATCCCATGGGCAGAGAAGTCTGGCAGAGTATGATCCATAGGGTCGCAAAGAGTTGGACACGTCTGAGCAACTTAACACACATGTGCCATGGATAACAGATTTCCTAATGGCATTAAATATTTTGAAGTGTAACACATATATGAAAAAGCATTCAAATAATACGTTAAGTGTACAACTCAATAAAATTCTCCCCAAGTGGATCATAAATGCGATATGATTCCAGTCTATAACAGAATTTTTATGTGGAAATTGACAAGCTGAGTCTAAAATTTATATAGAAATGCAAAGGGCCAACGATCGCAAAGGCCTTCCAGAAGGGGAGGAGGAGAAAGTTGGAGAACTTACCCGCCAGATCTCAGGACCTCCCATGTAAGTATAGTAATTAATCCAGTGTGGTGTTGGCATAAAGTTGGGCAGACAAATCAATGGAACAGGACAGTCTAGAAATAGACCCATAAATCTAGTCATCTGACTTCTGGCAAAGGTGACAGCTGAGCGCCGTGGGGGAAGGGCGTCTTTTGAACAGATCCTTCAGGTCGTGGCTGCTTCTCTATGCTCTGGGAGCCCCGACACCTGTGCGGGGCCATGGGTGAGCTACCCACAGAGCTCTGTGGGCCTTCCCCTCGTCTGGGTCCATGGTAGGGTAGAGCCGGCCAGGCTAGAACTCTTCTGCCTCTCCAGCTCATCCTCCTCGGGTGCCCTGTCCCTGGCCAGCCCTCCCAGCCGCAGAGCCAGCAAGAGAGCCGTGGTCTGCAGCCTCCATGACAGCCATGATTCTCCTGCCAGGGCTGCACGTCCTTCCGTGGTCCTTGCACACTGAGTCAGAGCTACTCCGTGCGAGCCCACCGAGTTCTGTGGAGGTGATGGCGGCTGACTTGTGAGGCTTGGTCATGTCAGAGATTGCAGCATCACCTTGGCCTTTGGGTGGTTTTCTCCGGCGGGAGCCAGCTGCCACGTGGTGCGTACACGAGCAGCCCCGTGGGAAGGCCGCGTGGAGAGAAGTGCACGTGTCAGCACCAGCACCGTTGTGTGACCAGCCCCAGGCGAACCCTCAGCTCATCCCTTAGCCGTGTCCCTCTGCCGTGGCCCAGGCAGCATGGAGGATACAGGGGTCATGCTCACGACCCACTGTATGACCTCCTGGTCCACAGGAGTCATGAGATAAGAGGTGAGCACAGGTTTTCGTCACTTAGGCTTGGGGGTGTTTTGTTTTGCAGTGAAGGATCGCTGATACAGTGGCTTAAGCAAGCTGCTGCCCTTTGGACCGACCTCTTGACTCCAGGAAAAGCCTACAGGGTGGCCTCGCCCAGGCCAGGCAGGTATGCAAGCAGCCACCCTGTAGCCTCCTCTCCTCTCGGGAGTCCTCTCCTGCCCCTGCCAGGGGTTGGAGGGCAGGATCCATTCAGAGATTCCCCAGGAAAGGAGAGTCCCATGGGTCCTGTTCCCCCCACCCCAGCTGTAAGTCTCACAGAGCCCCCTCACCTCGGTAACCGGGGTGGGGGGCAGCCCAGTGATCCCCAGCGGCCCTGTGGCCCCGTGAATTCTGTCTCCCCTCTCCTCGGTGCGGTGGAGGTGAGCCGGGTGGCGGGGCCAGTCCTGCCACTTCTGCCTGCGCCGAGACAGGGCCGGGTCTCACCCGTCTTAGCCGGTGTCCCAGTCCCCCTAAATGTCAGCTCCTCCACACTCTTTGCCCTCAATTGTGGATCTGGACTGTCAATAGCAGGGAAACAGGAAAAGGCTCCCTCGGCCTCGGGATCAAAGGCACTCAGGACACACCACCAGCCAGCCTTTGTGCATGAGTTTCCTCTCGGCTCCTGCTTCCTTCCCTCCAACTCTGTTCTCCAGGAACACCAACTGGTCAGCAATTTCTGGAATGAGTTATGACATGCTCTCTTTTCTCAACCTTTGCACACAGCCGTCCCTCCAGGGTAGTCACCTTCCTCTTGGCCCAGCAGGTTCTTATTCATCCTTCATGAATCACCTCGGCACCACCTCCTCTGGGGAGCCCTCCTTGGCTACTCCATCTCCTGGGCAACCTCAGCTGTTTCTCCTGCGCCGCCCTCACTCCTTGGCGTCCTGTATCCAGTGTTCTCCACGCTGTATCTCCGGCAGGGCGGACAGCTCGTGACCAGGTTCATTCTCCCTCTTCCGGAGCACATAGCTGGCTCCTCGCCCGCTGCCACGTTTTGCAGGTCGTCTTGTATCCAGGTGTGCAGCACAACTAGCTCTCACCAGAGGAATGTGAGCAGAGGTGGTGTGTGTCACTTCTGCGCCCAGGTGTTTAAGAAGCAGGTGTGCCATCTCTACAGAGCTCCTCCCCTGCTCCCAGCTCTCTATACAGTGACAAGCCCCTTGTGAACAGTGTGGCCATGGGGTTGCCCACGTCTGCGTGTGCAGGAGAGCCACCTACTTCTGTCTTGTTTCAAATCTGACTCCTTGGAGGCCTCCTGTTAAAGCAGGTAGGGTCACCTTCTGAAATACAGCACCATGACTGCATGTTTACTAATATAATCTTGCTGGACTAGCCTCAGGGGAGTGGTGGGAGCTCCTCATGTGAAAGGAGAGGATTAGGGAGATGGCAGAGGAATGAATTTATCAGTCGCTCAGTGAATACTCACTGCGTACCTGTCACGACTCAGGCACTGTTCCAGGCATTGGCATCTCAGCATCAAACCAGGTAGACAAGGAAGTGGCCTGATTTGGGGAGACAGGCTGGAGTCACTCCCTACCCACTGCCTTTGCTGTGTTTCTCTTCATCACACTTAATTTTTTTTTTCTTATTTATTTGGCTGTGATCTTTATTGCAGAATCTTTAGTTGCCCACAAAGCCTTAGCTCTGGCATGTGGGATTCTTAGTTTTGTGACCAAGGATCGAACCTAGGCCCCCTGCATTGGGAGTGGGGAGTCCCAACCATTGGACCACCAGAGAAGTCCCAGGATAGGAACTTTGGGTTGTAAAGCCTTTAGTTTGAGCAGGAGAATGACATGTTATTGTGCCTGCTGGGTTGATACTAGATAGGGAATGGGGTGGGAGCAGGAAGCCAAGTTGTTGCCATAATCCAGGTGAGAAAGGATGGTGGTTCAGAGCAGGTGGTGGTGGCAGAGAGTGGAAGGGGTCACATTCTGGGTATCTCTCAAAGGCTGTGGGTGAGGGGTCCAAGAGAGAGAGATTTAGTGTCCTGGAACTGCTGGAGGCTTAGAACAGCAGAAATAGATTTTCTCAAATACAAAAGTCAAACTCAGCACCGGCCCCCACCCCTTGCTGCTGGCATCCTTTCGATTGTGGCCACTCTATCTCCACATGGCCTTTTCCTCTTGATTTGTCTCTTACAAGGAGGGAATCCAGGAGGATCTCATCTCCAGATCCTTAATTACACCTTCAAATACATTTTTTTCCAAATCAGATCACACCCACAGGTTCCACGATGTGGACATACCTTTTGGGGCGTCACTATTCAACCCACTACGGTAATCAAGAATGATTCCATAGTTATTGTATCCAGCAACCAGAAGAATGAAGTTTGCAGGAACCAACACAGGAAAAGGCTATGAGAGGAGCATGTTGTTGAAGACGGAGCCAAAATTCTGAGCAGCTCCTACGGTGTGCACGTGGAGCTAGAGCTGGGTGGGCTGCCCCACCCTCCGCGGAGCTCTCCGGGTTCAATTTCTTCGCTCCTTTTGATGAGGAGCTGCTTAGGGGCTGAGGCTTCGGTGGGTGGGTCCAGCATGGCGCCGCTCTGCTCCCCGCGGGGCCGCCAAGATGGCCGCAACTGCTGGGGGCAGACATGTTTGTACCACGTGACTCGGGCCGGGGCCGGAGACGGCGGAACGTGACGCACGGCTGAGGTGGGGCTCCGCCCCCGCAGCCCTGGCGTCGAGCGTCTCGTGACAGGTACTTCCGTTCGGGGCGGCGGCGGTGGCGGAAGTGGGAGCGGAGCCGGAGTCTTGGCCATAAAGCCCGAGGCGGCGGCGGCGGCGGCGTTGGAAGCTTGGACAGGCCCGGGAGCCCGCAGGAGCCGCAGCTTGGACCTCCCCGCGCGCCGGTCAGCCCCCGTCTGCTCCTCGGCGGAGCCCTCGCGACGCGCCCGGCCCGGAGCCCTGCGGAGCGGCCGCGGTAAGCGGCGGCCCGGCCCCATCCCCCTCCCTGGCCTCGGTCGCCGGCGCGAGCCGTCCGCGTCTCGGGCAGGCCGGGCCCGGCCCCGCCGGGAGCCCCGCGCCCTCGGGCCCGGCGGCAGGTCAGCCGAGAGGTGGCCGGGTGTGACCGTGGCCGGCCGCGACTCGGGTCGGCGCCGCGCACGCCCTCCTCTCGGGCCGGCCGACCGGAGCGGCCCGGTCTGCGCGCCCGGGCGGTGGCCGGCCAGCCGGCCGGCCGCGGGGGCGCCGCCCACCCCGCCCCGATGCCAGGCCAAGCCGCGTGCCCGCCGTCCCGTCCGCCGAGCAGCAGATCGGCCGAGGGTCCCCGACGCCGGGAGTCGGCGGAGAGCCGGTCACGTGCCCCCAGCTCCCCCGAGCGCCGCGGGCTCCACGGGACGCGGAGCTTTTTCTCTTAAACGGGTCGCGGGGAAGCCTGGAAGAAGTTTGCAAACTTGCTGGGGGCGAACCGCTGCCGGGTGCTGCGCCGTGTTAGGTCTGGACCGCTACGGGGCCCGCCTGTGCATTCAGCCCGGGCTTCCCGGCGAGGAATGGTTCGCGAAACTGGACGATTGAGAATAAAGACAGCGGCCACTGGGGTGCTTACTGTCTGTCGGGCGGCGTGGCGAGAGACCTCTGCACCGATTGTTACGTTTGATTCTTAGCACAGCCTTCTCAAGTACATTGCTGTATCCACTGGTACATAGCGAAGTCGAAGATCGGAGAGGTTAAGTCACTGGCCCAAGGTCGCGGAGCGGAGATCGGAGTGCGGGTCCCTGAAGCTTGTGATCTGTCTCTTGCCACCGGGTATCTGCCTCTGTCCGCGTCTTTTCTTTCTGGTGATGTGACGTTGGAAACCTCTGGTAGCATTAGTTCTGCCTTCAAACCACAACATTCCGTTTTCAGTTGTGAGTTACAACGCTTTTTTTTTTTTTTTTGTAGTGTCGCGCCAGTCAATTGGGAACTCTAAAATTCTAGTAGAGTTGTTGGTTGAGGTTTGAAAATTTTTGTCACCTTGGTCTCTTGTCAAGTGAATTGGGCTGGCAGTCTTGCGTGTGAACCTTTCTGAAGCCGTAGTGCGTGGGTGTCCGGCCAGTTGGTTCTCTACTATTGGAAATACTGTATCTTCTCTTTAGATTCCAGAAGAACAGGCTCTTGTCTCTTCCTTGTGACTGAAGCAGCTGATTCCCCGCATGACTTCTCATCCAGGGATTAATGAAGTCTCCTGTTAGTGTGCTTCTCTCTTCAGACTTAGGAGAGTTTGTTCAGTTTTGAGTCCTAAGAGCTGGGAAGTGAGTCCTGAGTGCTTCTCCTGAAGGTCCTGTCCAGGCTAGAAGTTGGTGCCTCCTACCTTGTTGTAGTCTGATTTCTTTCTTTCTTTTTTTTTTGTTACCTGGTCTGATATATTGATGTGAGTAATCTGTGTGGTAGCTATAACTACTGTTTGTGTTTGGAGCAGAGTAATGGTGATGAGTGTCTTTTCATCCATTCATCAGGTGTTTTCGGTATCTCCCGAGTATCAGGCATGGCTGAGTATTGACTCAGGGAGAGAGCTCTGGTTCCTGTCCTCAAGGACTTTAAAGCTGCTGACAGATCATGGCCAGGAATTCTCTTGTGGACTGGCATGACGGCGCTGTAGATGCTGAGATTTTTCATAAGGGAGAGTTATTTTTCATCTCAGCAAGTGCATCTGTGGTAATCCGGACAGCATGGTGTTCTGCCCTAACTTGAAGGCTTTGTTAATTTTCACAGCAGCATTTGGTTTGGTTTGCTTTTGAAGAGGGTGTGTAGAAGATTATATCACAGTTTCTAACTGATCGTGTTTTTTGAAGAGTAACTTTCAGCTCTAAACTTGTTCTTTTGCTCTGGGGCATTTGTTGTCCACTCCACATGGAGTTTGTGTCGCCAGAACCTTCCAGGACAAGTCTTAGCTGTTGGGGGCTCTCTGAGCAGAGATACCCTTGTGGGGCTGAGGTGGCTGCTTCGGCTGACAGCACAGGTTTAATGTGCCAGGGTCACCCTAGGTAACTCCCGCCACCCCGTCTCCACCAGCCCTCTGTCTCTGCTTGGTTCACAGGGGAGTTTTACATTTGCTGTAGGATTGCATGAGTAAACAAGTAGAAGGGGGGAGTGGAATGTAGAGGACACTCTAAAAATAGCTTTATTGGTACGTTTTTCCAGGTAATTGTAAGCAATCTCCTGAGGCAAAAATATTTTTTGGTGCCAAACAAGTCTAAGCCACCCCCCCTCCCCCCATCAAACCCCATAATCAAAGACCATTGCTTTATAGTAAAGTGTGGCTTTGAATCCAATTCCTTACTCTACCACCAAAGAAAGCAAAAAACAAGGGGGGGGGGGGTTGGCTGTTTGATTAGCTGTTAATAAATTTCCAACGGGACCTGCACTGAATGTGTACTCACCCTTTGATTCGGCGTTGGTGCTTCTACGCGAGGGTGTAGCAAACCCAGATCCCACACGTGGGACTATCGTTGTACGAACTGTTTCTCTGAAATTGGACCTAAATATTTGTCATGACTCCTGTCTGGAGTTGTCTGGTTCTCCATCTAGTAGTTCACATAGGACTGAGGAGAACTGGACCAGTTACTGGACTGGGAGCTGTACCGGCAGGGTGTTCGGGGGCAGTCAGGAGGCGTCCTGAGCCAGGCCCAGGTGGGGGTTCCCCCGCGCCAGTGGCGTCTGGAAGTGAGCTCCCTGCTGCCCACCCCACTCTGCAGCGCCTGGCTCTCTGTCGCCTCGAGTCTCCCCTGTAGGGTCGCTCCTGTGTGTGATCAGACACGCGTCCGGGATGCCGTCTTGGGACTCTGTGCTGTCTGCAGTTTGCTGCGGTGTTGATGTCTTCAGTTACTGGCTCTCGTCTCTTTCCTCTGTTTTCTGGTTTTTGCTTCCCGTGTATGGCATTAAATACAAACAGTTTGCATTCACGTTTTAAAGCTTCTTAATGGTGGCTGTGGTCAGTGTGACCTGAGAGTCAAAGGTGAAAGCGAAGCAGCGGGGAACTTAGAGCAGGCTCTTCAGCGCCGCCGCCCACTGGTTTCAGTCTCAGCACTCCAGGCCGCGATTTCAAAAACAAATTTAAGAATAGCTACAGAATGCCTCTGTGGGGGAGGAAGCGAGCTCGGCAGTTGGTTCCAGGGGTGACACGCAGTCCTGGCCGAGTTCTCCTGCCTGGAGATGCAGCACTTATGCAGGGGATCGCAGGCCTCGCCCGGCTGCTCTGTTTTGGTGATGTCATCACTGCTGAGGAGAGCAGTCTGAGTCCCTTGTCCATTTCCTGGCTGCGCTGGACTGCTCGCTGTCCGGCAGAGCAGCTCCGAGGCGGCCTGTGAGAGGGAGCTGGGGGCCTGGTGAGGCTGGCATGCGAACCTGCCGCCAGGTGCCACGAGCCACCTTCCCTGGTCTCCCCTCCCTGTCAGGTGTGAGCGGCTTGCTGCTTGCTACTGGCCTTCCTGGCCTGACCCAGCTCCTCTAGGGAGTCTTTGGAACATTAACCTGCGGACACCATTGGTTTCCCATTCTTGTAGGCAATTTTAATTTTTTAAAATTGATTTCCATTTGAGTTGTTTGCGAGTACACAACAAAGCTACTATGAATTATCCTTTTAAAAACCCGATCGTAACAGCACAGAACTTCGGGAAAATTGGTGCCCTTTACATGTGGCTTTCAGTCAGGCTGCCGACAGTTCTCTGGACACTTACTGGTCCGGGGGCCCCAGAAATAGCTCAGGGTTGCCCTGGCAGCCCGCAGGTTAAGAGACTCGATAAAACCCCCTGACCTATGCCTTGCTGTGGATGCTTGCTCAGGAGCACTTTTGTAGAAACTTTGCTACACGACTCGTCTTGCAGTGTTACTTCATTAGGATTTGGGGAGTGCTCACGGTTCCACCGCTTTCGGCCGGAGCTCACAACTGTCCTGCAGGCTCAGGAGGCCGGCCACTTGAGTGCTGGCCGGGGTCTCTTGGAACACACTGAAGCTCTGACACCCCAGTTTGGCTTTTGGATTATTCACGATTGCTCTGAAGCTCTCAACTTTCGAGTCTTTATAAAAACGTTATCCTTCCTCCACCAAAAATTGCTTGTTGCTCAGTTGTGTCTGACTCTTGGCAACCCCTTGGACTGTAGTCTGCCAGCCTTTTCTGACCATGGGATTTTCAGGGAAGAATACTGGAGTGGGTTGCCATGCCCTTTTCCAGGGGATCTTCAGGACCCAGGGATCAAACCCGGGTCTCCTGCATTGCAGGCAGATTCTTTACCGTCTGAGCCACCAGGGAAGCCCTATTTTTTATTTAAAGTGACATTTTTCTTTTGCTAATTATTAAACTAGTCACTTCTTTAAAAAAAAAAAAAAAAAAGCTAGGAAAATACAGAAGTGAAAAAGAAGAAAAATGTAATTCGCTATCCAGAGGAAGACCAGAGTGTTGGTTGGTAATGTTGTTTTTATGAATGCGTGTTTTAATGCCTTCCTTTAACGAGATGGAGTTTTAAAGAGATGGCGTGAGAAAGTCACTGTGGGTGTCCGTTGGCCTCTCTGACGGGTGGGAGGGGAGCTGGCGGTCAGGAGACGAGCTGTGCGTTCCGGCTGTGTGCTGGCAGCAAGGGAAGAGCCTGGTGAGTGCAGTTCGGCGGCGAGGTCGGCCTGCTGTGGTGACGGTGGGCAGCCAGGTGCTGCAGCTGTCGTTTCTGTGTTTTACTAAGCTCTGAATTTGCAGTGGGACATATGAAGCGCGTGCAAGGGAGTGAGAAACTGGGAGAGTTCCCATGGGCTCGGAAGGCGCTCGTGCCTGCTTGCGGGCGTCGTCACCCGCGCCTGCCGGTTTTCTTTCCTGTGTAAACGCTGTGCTTCGGCTCCGGCGGTGTCCCTGCGTCAGTCCCGTGCCCTTTTGTCTCTGTCCCTCCGAGTCGCTGTTGCCGGTGGGATTTTCTGGTGGGTGCAGTCCCGACGCCGTTCTCATTGCTCCCTAGTGCTTCTTCACGTGATGCGCCGTGATGTTTTTAGTAACTTCCTGGTGGGCATCTGGGTGGCTTGTAGTGCGTGGCTGTTAGAAGTAGTGCTGTCCTGGGAGCCCCCTGGCGCTCCAGTGGCTAAGACCCCACATTGCCGCGGCAGGCGGCCCAGGTTCCATCCCTGGCAAGAGGACTGGCCAAACAATCTCCATGGCGAGAGGAGTGGCCAGCAAACCTCCGTGTGAATAGTGCCGGGTCTGTCTGCTGATGGACCTGTGTGCACATGTCCGTTATGTCAGCCCTGAGGCGCGGAAAGGCTGGGTTCTAGCCCATGTATCTGTAGATTGCTAGGCCACTGTACCAGAACAACAGATTTATTGTCTCTTAATTTCGGAGCCTGGAAGTCCAAGTTTGAGGTGCTGGCAGAGTTGGTTTCCTCGGAGGCCCCTTCCTTGCCTTGTGGGGACCGTCTTCTCCCTGTCTGCTCACCCTGTCTTTCCTCTGCAGGGGTCTGCTTCCTAGCCCTCTCTTCTCAGGACCCCGGTTAGATCCACCGGGGCCTGCGGGACCTCGTCTAATCTCCCTCCCCCTGTGAGGGCTCGTCTCCACCTGCGGTCACGGTTTGACGTTCTGAGGTGGCGGGGTTGGGACTGGAGTGTGGGGGGCACAGTTCAGCCGTAACCGTGTGTGAGGCGCTGTGGTGGACCTGCTAGTTTCCCACAGTCCTGCTGCCTCCGCGCCCGCCAGCCGTGTGTCAGGGCTCCAGATACTCCGCGTCTTTCCTGACTTAGCTTCGTTTTGCCCCTGGGGTACTGGCGTTGCACCCCCGTCCAGTACTAGTGTGAGCAGTCCTCGAGCAGGTGGGGAGGTTGTTTTCGAAACAAAATGCGTCAGAATTTGAGACTGCCTCTTGTGAATGCTTCTTGAATCCACCGGGGATAGAAGAGCAGAGTGGCTTTAGCAGGGGAGCAGGTGGCCCTCCGTGCTGGCCCGTGGGGGCTTCTGCAGTTATTGTCTGACTCACTCCTGGAGGTGCAGCTGCCTCAGAGCGCCAGCTGTAGGGTGTAAAGGTAGCCAGACGAGAGTTCTTCTTTGGCCGGACACTTGTGTCCTTAAAACACTGGATTCCCTCATATGTATGCCCCGAAGTGGCCTGTATTGCGTGTTCTGACTGAGCGTTTAGACGGTGGCTGGTGTTTGAGCAGCAGCCTTGGAGCTGAGTGCTGGCTGTAGACCTGGGATCGCTGGGGTAGTGCTGCCCCACCCCTCCCCCACACTCACCTTGCGGGCAGGGGTGAGTCCCGGCTCCAGGATGAGCCTTGAAATACTGCTCAGTAGCTTGATATTTCTCCAGTTCTAACTTTGCACACTGGGTTGCTATTTGTAGCATGTAAGATTTGCTTCTGGGCCAGTGATGAATATGGATAGCCTTCCTGAATGATACATTGCGCGTTCATTCGCCGCAGTTTTATTGTCTACTACAACAAAGCACGGCTGGCAGCTGCGGGGACGATCAGATGAAAAGCGCTGGAGGTTTCCGAGTCGTTGTAGAAACGAAACAGATGCCAGTCCCAGGATTGTTAGAAGAGGCCAGGGGCTGGGTCAGAGGGTGCTGTGGAGACGTCGGGAGAGTGCCTTGCAGGGGGATCTGGGAGAGCTGCTGGAGGGCACTAGAGGGAGTGGGGGGCATAGGGCAGGTGAGGGGCTGTGGCACTGGGACTCGGGAGTGGCCATCCGGGTGGGGCAGAGCCGGGTGGGGAGTGGACGAGCCCCGAGCACGGTGAAGGGTGGTGTTGAAGTGCTAGGCTGGGTCAGAGACCTTTTCCCTGACCCGCACAGCCCTGGTGGGTAGGGAGGGTGGTGTCAGTCATCCACGAGGAGTGCCTTTGATGGTGCAGTTTACCTGAAGACACACGGAGAGATGAATGCGGCTGGGCCTGAGATACAGAGGGCATGCGTCAACCTTCAGGGGCGCACTCCCTCAGACGCACCTGCAGCACAGGGGAAATCGGGGGCTGTCTTGGGGGGACTGACTGGAGACAGAGGGCAGGTGGTTTGGTCTTCTTCAGCCAGCTTGCCGTGTGGGCTCTTCTGAATAGTGAATGGGTGCTGTTTTATCAGGTAAATGCCTGAGATAATCTAAAGCTGATGTCAGGTGTTCAAAGTATTGAAAAATAGTGTGTGTAGCTTTCTCTTATTTTCCAGTCTGCCTTACCAAAAAGGGAAAAAAAAAGGGCACTGTCATTCTGGCCTCTTAATGAGGACTCTTAGCTCTTCGTTTGGCACCTGCTTGAGAACAGTGGGAGCGTCCTTTAAAAGAGTCTATTGATTGGGGCTGCAAAGTCCTTGCGACAAGAATTGCTTTCCAGGGAGCTTGACTCACTGTGAAAAGTGGCTCCACGTGAATGTGATACCTTGGAAGAAAGTGTGTGTGTGTCTGTATGTACACAGTCTCTTTACATTTTAGCGAGCTCAGTGCTCACCTTGAAGCAGCATCTAGGTTGTCAGCGTCTGTTTCCACAGGAGAGACCCACCTGAAAGAACATGCTCAGTATCACGGGCCAGCACTGCATGTTCCAGGTCAGCACACGTGTCTTTAACCCCAACAGTGCTGAGCCGAGAGCGCCTCCTATGGAAGCAGAGCCTCTGAATTTTAGTGAAAAGGTGTGTTTATTTAAAAGTGTTTTGGAAAGAGGGATGCTTTGACAGGTCTGTTTCTTCTGAGATGTAAATTTCCGGGTAGTGAATGTCATGCCGCGTCTGACTGGACTGGCTGTTCCTTACTCAGTAGTAACACACCATCCCCGAGTGGCCGCAGACTACCTCGCGTTCGCTTCCTGTGGGGGCGGGTGCTCGGTGTGGCTCTCTCTGGAGGTCTGCGTCAGCCTCCCGCCGCTGTTGGGGCGCTGCCGGAGGGTCCCGGCCGTCGCTTGTGGCTGGCTGGAGCACGTCAGGGTGCCAGGAGCAGGAGGCTGGCCGTGCTCGGCCGCGGGGGAGGGCGGCCCGCTGACTTTGGTGAGGTGCCTGGTGTGCGGGCTCCCGGCCCGGCCCGCTGGCCCTGGGGCACCCGGCACCCTCACTCGCGGTCGTTCCGTCCCGTCGGGCGGCAGGGCTGAGCCCGCGCGGGTGCCTGGCAGTGCGCTGAGCACAGCATTGGTGGGGAGGCAGCAGTGGGCCCGGGTCCCCCCTGCCGTCTGCACATTCAGGGCCCACCCTGTCCTTGTCGCGGGCCCCTGTGCATTCAGGGCCCACTCTTTGTCGCGGGCCCCTGTGGTCCTGGCCCCGCACAGCGGTCTCCAGCAGCTTGCCGGCTGTGTCCCGGTGCCGACCGCGTCCGGCCTGCTGACCCTGCCTGCCCTGAGTGCGCTTTGCTTTTGCTGCCTTGGGTCCAGGCCCTGCCGCGTCCCTCGTCCACGCTCATGTGCGCCTCCCGCCTCGCCAGGCTCCAGCGGCGTCGCTTCTTAAGCTTTTCTGGCTGCGTCCCCCTTGGTCTCACCTCTCACTGAGTCCTCGAGTGGGTCTTAGATGTATCTTTCACAGGTTTTGTGGGTGCTGCACCTGCTCTCAGAGGCTCTTAATGGAGACCCTAGACTGCTTGTTTAAACCAGTAAGCCTTTCGGGAGGGGAGCGCCATGCAGCTTGCGGGACCCGAGTTCCCTGACCAGGGATTGACCGTGGGCCCCAGCAGGGAAAGCCTGGACCCTAACACTAGGCTGCCGGGAGCTCCAGATCCTAGACTGATCTGTGGTTTCCCCCAGAAGGTAGCCACAGGAAAGAATGAACTAAAATACATTCCCCAAGTGGCTTTTGAGACACACTCCCCCCACCCCCCCACCCCATGCCCTCACCCCCATCCCCCTCACCTCCACCCCGCCTGGTGCTCCCTGGCTGAAAAGTAGCACATGCCTGTGAATCCCTCAGCTTGCCTGGAATCAGTGGACCGGAAGCCAAGGGCATTGTAGAGGCTTCCTTAAGCAGGGCCACAGGATGGCTCTGAAGAGAGTTGCTGAGCTTCAGTTTCCATGGCTGCAAAATAAGAATTCAGCATCCCCCCTTTATTCCCAGTTTCACTTTTTGCTGTTTCAGTTACCTTCGGTCAGCTACTAGATGGACGCTTCCAGGAGTAAACCGTTGGTCATTTGACAATGCATGCTGTTGTGAGCGGTGTGATGGAGCCTCACGCTGTCCTGCCCCTCCCCACCTGGGGTATCAGACATCCAGGCCTGCCCAGCTCACTGCATGGTGGTCCTCCTGCTGTAGGGTCTGAGTGTGGGTTGGGGCACAGGGCCTGCGTCGCCTGCCTCCCTTCCCCACGTCAGGCAGGCAGCTAACCTCTCGCCTCATACGAGGAGGCGGGGGCCACGGTGCGGCCAGATGCCTTGAGAGAGACCGCACTCACTTGCGTTCAGTACAGTCTGTTGTTAGTAGCATCCTGTGCCTACCTTAGAGGTGATCACAGACTGGAGGCACAGGAAGGGCCCGCTGTGCGTGGGCTCTGGCTTCTCCGTGGTTTCAGGCACTCACTGGAGTCCCGGCGCGTGTCTCCCGTGGACTGGGCCCCGACTGTGCACAGGCTCGGTCACAGTTTGCCTCTTGGGCTCCTGCCCTCCTGCGGTAGCTTTTGCAGGATGAAATTGCTGAAGTGCAAAAGACCCTTCCAGCCATTTGAAAAGCCAGGGCCCCTGTGGAGCCCTGTTCGTTCCAGTCCTGCTGGGTGGGGAGGTCTTCCTAAATGGCTTGTTTCTAAATGACAGACGCAGCATAGGAGTCTCGGGGAGGGTTCTCTGTCCCCCTTCTGGGTTACTGGGTGCCCGTGCTTCCTGACGAACACCTCTCCTCCATTCTGGGCTCGCTCAGCACACACGCTCTGCAGCTGCTTGTGAAAGCCTCCCCCTGCGCACACAGCACCTTCCCTTGTGGGTGCGCTCTGCCGGCCGCGCCACACTGCCACACCGGAGTGTAACCATCCGCCGTGGGCGTCTGGGTTACTTCCGCCTCTTCTCCGTAACAGAATCGTTTAGTCTCTGTCTCTGTCCGCTTCCGTGATCATGTCCCTAAGATCCCGTGATTGTACATCCTTAGAATTTGGTACTTGTTGTTATCCTGCCCCAAGGAAAGTTGTGTACTTAGCTGTTTGTAGTTGGAAGGTTCTATTTATATAGGCGTCACTTTTCTTAGTGGTTGCCAGTGTAACTACTGGGGAAAATTTTAAAGGTGCCTCGTTGTTGAACATTTACGTTTCATTGGTTAATGGATTAAATTTTGTAAAAAGGGATTAGTTATTTTTCTTTTGTTATTTGGCTTTTGTTCTTGAAAGCCCAGGTGAGGATTTTTTTTTTTTAATGTATAGCAAGAATGTTTTTTATATAATAGTTTTTAAGAATATCTTTTGTATAGGAAGAATATGGTCCGTTTTTTATGTTACAGTGTTCCTGGCTTGTTTCTCTTGGCTTGGTTTGGTTGATGCTGCGTTTTTGTAGTGTTCCGTTCAGTTCAGTCACTCAGTCGTGTCCGACTCCTTGCGACCCCGTGAATCGCAGCATGCCAGGCCTCCCAGTCCATCACCATCTCCTGGAGTTCATTCAAACTCACGTCCATCGAGTCAGTGATGCCATCCAGCCATCTCATCGTCTGTCGTCCCCTTCTCCTCCTGCCCCCAATCCCTCCCGGCATCAAGTCTTTTCCAATGAGTCAACTCTTCGCATGAGGTGCCCACAGTACTGGAGCTTCAGCTTTGGCATCAGTCCTTCCAATGAGCACCCAGGACTGCTCTCCTTAGGATGGACTGGCTGGAGAAAGTTTAAGTAGTCAGACCTGTTACTGTGTTTCATATTCTGGGTTCTGTGTTGTGCTTTGGCCTTCTCCTTTCCTGCGCTGGTTTTTTCCCTGGTACGGAGCACGTTGAAGGTTCTGTGTGATGTGATGTCAGACAGTTCTTTGCACATGCATGCTTGCTCCAGCATTTCACTGCATTGTCATCCTTTCTTCACCAGCTAAACATTTTTTCATCGCACACACTAGCTTCCCCCCACGTGTCTTTTCTAGACGCTCTGTTCCAGTCTTTGTCTCCAGGACGTTGCCACTGTCTTGCTGGCTTCTCTGCTTCGTGATGCCTTTTGATAAGCTCGTAGCTCTCCATCTTCATAGAGCTCTGTTGAAGCTGTGCTCAGAGACGCGTCTGCTTCTGATAAAGCGGTGCTCCTCCTGCCGCTTGTCCTGTGTCCTTGATCAGTTTGTCTGACAGTCTTTCCTCAGGTTGAGGGGATGCCCTTTCCCCAGATGGCCTGGTGGAGGGAGGGAAGGCCCAACCCCTGTGTCGCGTGCCTGCTGTGCAGACAGGAGAACCCCTGGCTCTGAGCGCCTGTGCGCGAGGCTCCGTCCCAGTGTGTGTCCCCGTCGCCGCGAGATGGCCCGGAAGGCAGGCAGCCGGGCTCACGTGTGTCCGTCATGCTCTTCACGTCCCGTTCTGCCACCTCTGGTCTCCTGCAGCGTTTGAGCGGACACAGTTACCTCATAATCTACTCTCCAGGTGGATTTCTAGAATGTTTTATTCATTTATTGTTTGTCCAGGGGTGGCATGTAGGATCTCAGTGCATTAAAAAAAATGCTGCTTTTTGTGAATTAATTTTCACAGATAAAGAGTAGACCATTGGGCCAGTCTTTATTTTTATGACTCCTAAGGAAATGTTAGCAGTCTGAGTTGGTAAAAAGTTACCTTTTGGACAGGAAAAAGTGCACTAGTCAACCAGTTCTTCCCTCTTTCTCTCGCTTGTTGACAAGTCTGTACACGTGAACTCCTGCCTGCTCTCCAGACTCGCAGGTGCCCGCAGTCCCTAGGGAGGGGGAAGGGGGAAGCCTGGTGGCCCTCAGTAGCCCAGTGGAGAGGCCTGGCGAGGGGTCCTTTGGGGGCGGGGTGCAGTCAGGTCTGGAAAAGGTGTGGCCGTGCTGGGGCGGTGCCCAGGAGTCCCAGAGGGGTGTCCTGTATTGGCCCAGAGGAAGCCCTGGAAACAAGTCTATGTCCCTCAGTCTCTCCACCTGGAGACCATGGTGGATCCCCTGATGGCTTAGTGTTCACTACAAAAAGGACAGTTTGTAGGCATCGCTCAACAGAGTGAGAGCTGAGTTTGTACCCTTAGAAATAAACCTAACTACATTTTAGAATGTTCATTAATGGTCCCTGTGATTCTGCCTGGCATATTTATGTGTTTTGAGTCTGTGTCTTGGAGGGGAGGAGAGAAGGGAACCTGAGACCCTCCGTGTGTGGCGTCCTGGTCGAGCCTGGAAGCAGGCTGCCTGGGTTCTGGACCTCACTGAGTGTGAAGTGGTGGTCAGCCTGGAAGAGGGCGGTCTGGCGAGCTGGGGCTGAGTGCAGTGCGCAGGCAGCGTGGGGCGGGCTTGGGGGGCTGCGCTTTTCAGCTGTGTGGGCATTTGAGAGCCCAGGTAGAAGTGCCGTGACGGGGCTGAAAGCAGTTTTGTGGTGGCCTCGCTTCCGCCCCAGCCACAGTTGCTCACCACAGCCGATCCACATCTCCAAGTTGAAGTGGGCGGCAGTCCCTGTGGTGGAAAGGCTCTGCAGCTGGAACAGCGGGGGTGTGATGCGACCCAGCCCGGTCAGGTCGAGGCTCTGAAAGCAGCGAAGCCTGTTTGACTTGCTTGGGGGAGGGGGGGAGGGCCGGGCAGCAGTCCTGAGAGGAAGCGGGCTCACTGCTCCCGAGCAGAGGAGGAAGCGGCGGTGCTGGGCGGTGCCGGCGTGCCGCGGGCCCGGCCATCCCTGCCTCTGGGGACAGGAGCTCTCACTTCCCCTGCTGCTTGGTGGTGCTCACGTCACACCCGGGTGACCGATGGTCAGTTGTTGATGCCATTCGGCTGTTGTTACTGGAGGAAGGACTTGTTGGATGGGATCTGCCGACTGTTACCACATCAGTTTTTCAAACATTGTAGCCTGTGGGTTACTCACTGATACAAAGTAACTGCTGCAGAAAAAGCTTCTGGTAGGAGAGCTAAATGCTTACCCTGTAGAGATTGTTGTGTTTTCTTATGTGTATTTCCAGAAAGATGTTTAGGACAAAACAAGGGGAATCTTGTAGCAAATACTCAGGTTTCTAATGTGGGTGGGGTTAGAATGCAGAGTTGGAAGTATTGATTTCAGTTGCAGTCTCGGGCCCTGGAAAGTTGCCCTGGAATAAAGACTCGAGAGGCAGACTCTGTGCCACGCCCCTCTTAACGCTAGGTCCACCTCCAGTGTTCTGAACAGCGTAAAGCCAGGAGCCAGGATTCTGATGTTGGGGTCTGTGCCGTTAGAGGAGCGGATCTTTGCCTTCATCTTTTCCTGCGGTTACAAGAGTTTTACGGAAGGAGCTACATTGAAGGGAGGATGACTCATCCCGATGATTTACCAACACCACAAACCACGTCATACCTTATGCTGGAAGGATATGCATGTACCTGGCATTTTCTGCTGAATTATCAGTGATTTGAGGGCTTGGGTGAGTTTGATCAAGGTGTTTAAAGACCGTGGACCACAGTGACGCTATGCAAAGTGATGGGTTGGGAAACCTGAGCGCAGCCCCTCTACCAGGCCAGTGCTGAGCTCCCAGCAGGCAGCAGCCCCGGAGGGAGGGAGATAGATCTCCAGAACACCACCGTGAAACTCTCAACAACAGAAAATTATGGACCATACAGAGAACCGCAGGAAGAAATGCAAGGAGATCCAACCAGTCCATCCTAAAGAAAATCAGTCCTGAATATTCATTGGGAGGACTGATGCTGAAGCTGAAACTCCAATGCTTTGGCCACCTGATGGGAAGAACTAGCTCCTTGGAAGAGACCCTGATGCTGGGAAAGATTGAAGGCGGGAGAAGGGGATGACAGGATGAGATGGTTGGATGGTATCACTGACTTGATGGACTTAAGTTTGAATAAGCTCCAGGAGTTGGCAATGGACAGGGAGGCCTGGCATGCTGCAGTCCATGGGGTCAGAAAGAGTTGGACACGTCTGAGCGACTGAACTGAACTGACAGAGAACCAGCAATGTGTGGCCATTCACAGGAAAAATGAGTTTGACGGAAACCCTCGCAGAGGAGGTGGTGACGTGAGGATACTAGTCAAAGCACGTTAATGTGCTCGAGGAGCCAAAGGAGAGCGCGGGCAAAGAAGTAAAGGAAATTGGGGATAGGTGTCTGAACAAAATGAGGGTATCCAGAAAAAGTAATTCTAGAGAAGCAGACAGTTCTGAGACGGAAACGCACAGTAGCCGAAAGGGGAAGCTTACAGAGGGGAAGCTTACAGAGGGGTTAGGAGCCGTGTGAGCAGGCAGGAGAGTGAGCCAGCAAGCTGAAGCAACTCCACGTGAGGGCAGAGGCGCCTGGAGAGGACTGAGCACGGCCTGAGTGTGAGTGGGTTAGACTGTCCTGGGCCAGCTTGGACTGACAAGGGCGACCAGAGGCAACTGCGGCCCAGCTCAGGCCTGAGGCTCCCAGGATGGAGGAGACGGTGTCGTCAGAGCAGAACAGCGGAAACTGCGAAAGAGAAACAGACTCGCAGATTTGTGGTTGCCGGAGGCGGGGAGCCGTGGGCTTTGGGGGCAGACTCAGGCTGCCGTCCAGAGGGCGGGTAAGGGAACAGCGTCCTCTGTGCCGCACAGAGCTGTCTTCAGCATCCTGTGATGGGCTGTCGGGTAGAGGAGCACGAGAAAGAACGTGTGTGTGTGTGACTGAAGCTCTGCACCGGGCAGTAGAGACGCGCGACGTGGTGCGTCAGCTGCACTTTAATGAAAAATAGAGGAGAGCTTCCCTGGTGGCTCCGTGGGGAGGAATCTGCCTGCCAGTGCAGGAGATTTGGGTTTGATCCCGGATCCGGGAAAATCCCACATGCCACAGAGCAACTAAACCTGTGTGCCAAAATAAATGAATATAATAATTTTTAAATCCCCCAAACCTTCATGCCATGGCTTTCATGGAAAAGTGCCTTGGAGGTGGAGGAGCTCCGCTGCTGTTCCTTAATGTCCTTGATGGCCAGTCGGTCAGTGTCACCTTGGTGAAGCTACATGGGCCAGTGATCTCGAGGAGCTTGGAATAGTCCACAGGAGCCTCCTGTCAGCAGGGAGGCCTCAGCGAGGCCCTGCGCCGTGGCCCCTGCCAGCTGTGCTGTCCGCAAGCGCGCTGACAGTGCTAGCCGCCCGCCTCGCGCGATGCGCTGCGTCACTGCACCAGCAAGTAGTGCGCTCTTTCAGACTGCAGGTTTGTGGCAATCCTGTGGGGCCAGTCTGCCAGTACCATTTTTTTCCCACAGCATTTGCTCAGGTCAGCTCTCTCACATTTTGGTAATTCTCAAAATATTTCAAACTTATTTGTTGTATTTGTTATGGTGATCTGTGATCAGTGATCGTTGATGTTACTGTTGCAGAAACATTACAACTCCCTGAAGGCTTGGGGGGTGCTTGGTAATTTTAGTAATGAAGTATTTGTGTGAATCACAATGAACTGTGGAAAATTCTAAAAGAGATGGGAATACCAGACCACCTGACCTGCCTCTTGAGAAATTTGTGCGCACGTCAGGAAGCAACAGTTAGAACTGGACATGGAACAACAGACTGGTTCCAAATAGGAAAAGGAGTACGTCAAGGCTGTGTATTGTCACCCTGTTTATTTAACTTATATGCAGAGTACATCATGAGAAACGCTGGGCTGGAAAGAGCACAAGCTGGAATCAAGATTGCTGGGAGAAATATCAATAACCTCAGACATGCAGATGACACCACCCTTATGGCAGAAAGTGAAGAGGAACTATAAAAAGCCTCTTGACAAAGGTGAAAGTGGAGAGTGAAAAAGTTGGCTTAAAGCTCAACATTCAGAAAACGATCATGGCATCCGGTCCCATCACTTCATGGGAAATAGATGGGGAAACAGTGGAAACAGTGTCAGACTTTATTTTTCTGGGCTCCAAAATCACTGCAGATGGTGACTGCAGCCATGAAATTAAAAGACGCTTACTCCTTGGAAGGAAAGTTATGACCAACCTAGATAGCATATTCAAAAGCAGAGACATTACTTTGCCAACAAAGGTCTGTCCAGTCAAGGCTATGGTTTTTCCTGTGGTCATGTATGGATGTGAGAGTTGGACTGTGAAGAAGGCTGAGCACTGAAGAATTGATGCTTTTGAACTGTGGTGTTGGAGAAGACTCTTGAGAGTCCCTTGGACTGCAAGGAGATCCAACCAGTCCATTCTGAAGGAGATCAGCCCTGGGATTTCTTTGGAGGGAATGATGCTAAAGCTGAAACTCCAGTACTTTGGCCACCTCATGTGAAGAGTTGACTCATTGCAGAAGACTCTGATGCTGGGAGGGATTGGGGGCAGGAGGAGAAGGGGATGACAGAGGATGAGATGGCTGGATGGCATCACTGCCTCGATGGATGTGAGTCTCAGTGAACTCTGGGAGTTGGTGATGGACAGGGAGGCCTGGCGTGCTGCGATTCATGGCGTCGCAGAGTTGGACATGACTGAGCGACTGATCTGATCTGATTTTGAAATAAAGGCACATACGTTTTCTTAGACATAACACTATCGCACACTTAACAGACGAGAGTACAGTGTAAACGTGACTTGCACGCAGCAGAAAGTCCGTGTGGCTCGGTTTTGTGCAGCCTCACTGTTCGGCAGTGGTTGGAACCAAACCTGCAGTGTCTGAGGTGCCCTGCTTGTGCCAGCTGCTACGCTGAGAGTGCTGACCCTGTTAACAAAGCTAAGTGTTCTCAGGGTACTAGTGAAATGAAAAGTATTTTGAGAAAAACAGCTGAAAATCAAAGATTATTGGTAAATTTCTCGTCAGAAACCTTGGAAGCTGTGTTGCTGTGTTCAAAATCTAGAGAGGGGAAAGCTGTCGACCAGGAAGCCTGTCACGGGTAACACTGTCCTTCAGAACTGAGAGAGAAACAGAACTTTCCGGAGAAGCCAGAGCCGAGCGCGTTCCTCACCACAGACCTGCCTGCACTGAGGCTCTTCCTCCAGGTTGGAGGGTGCTGGACAGTGACCAGAGCCCGTGAAGAAGTAAAGGTCTGCTGAAAGGAGACACCCGGACGGTCAGAAAAGCTGGTGCTGTTGCAGCTCACCTTATTGTTTCCACTCGATTTCAGGCACTAACCCAGTTGTTCATCTTCTGGGAGGACGCGATGCACAGAGATGTCATGTGGTGACATCTGTGAGTGAGAGGGCGTGGGCTCCGAGTTGTATGTAAACAGTTTTGTATGTTACTGAAGTTAAGCTGGTGTAAATTGGCCCTTTAAACTGCTGCAGCTTTAGGATGTGAAATGTAATTCCATGGCTACAAGGAAAAAGTTAGCCATGGGATATACTTAAAAGGAAATGAGAAGGGAATTAAAAGTGTTTTGCTATAAAGAATCAATCAATAACAAAAGAAGATGGCTGTGCAGGAAACGAGGGACAAAGAAGCAATGAGGCATCTGAAAAACAAACAGGAAGAGGGCTGAAACGAGCACTTCCCTATCCGTGATCCCTTTAACTAAATGCACGGAACCCGCCAGTCAAAAGACAGATTGGCAGTTTGGGTAGAAAAAGAGCCATTTACTTGCTCTCCACAAGACACTGACTTTGGAGCCAAAGACAGAGAAATGTTCAATATAAAAGGATGTGGAAAGGACTCATGCAAATAGTAACCAAAAGAGATGGCACGTGTACTCATCTGAGGCGAATACGCTTCACGTCAGAGAGCTTACAAGACAGAACACGTTAGTAGACAATTCGGTACAGCAGGAAGGTAAAGCAGTGATAAACGTTTACACACCATTCCACAGCCATCAAAATACATGAGGCACAAATGAACAGGGCTGAAGGGAGAGAAGTTTGACAATAACGCTGACAGGGGATGGACCCCGACAGCAGATACGAGAGAGAGGACAACGTGAACGACTCAGTAAACGGGCCGCGTGCAGCAGGCACGGGTCTCTGCCCCCCGCCACCAGGACACACGTTCTGCTCAAGTGGACACGCTCGTTCTCCACGATAGGATACACGTTGAGCTATAGTAAGTCTCGGAAGGTTTTAAAAAGTAGGTTGTCATACAAAGTACCTTTCTTTCTTCTTGTGATGTCGAGCACTTTGAAGTCTTTATTGAATTTGTTACAGTTATTGTTTCTGTTTTATGTTTGATTTCTCGGCCTTGAGGCATGTGGGATATTCGCTCCCCAACCAGGGGTGGAATGTGCACCCCCTGTGCTGGAAAGCAAGGTCTTAACCACCGATCGCCAGGGAAGTCCCCCAAAGTACCTCTCGGACCACAATGAGAGAAAGTTAGAAGTCAGTAACAAGAGGAAAACTAGAAAATCCACAGATACCATAGATGGTAAACAACACATTCTTAGAGAACTACTGGGCCAAAGAAGCAATCACAAGAGAAATCTTAAAATGTTTAGGGATGGGGAACTCACTGGCAGCGGTTAGGACTCAGCGCTTTTGCTTCTGGGAGCCTAGGTTCAGTCCCTGGTCTGGGAGCAATGACCCTGCAAACACAAATAGTAAAACGTACAGGGCCCAGCACAGAAGTACTGAGGGGAAATTACAGCCGTGCATGCTGACGTTAAAAAGATCTCAAATCAACAACCTAACTGCACGTCCTGAGGAACTAGAAGAACAGTGTAAACCCGAAGCTTAAAAGGGAAGGAAATAATCCAGGTTAGAGCAGAAAATCCTTTAGATTGAGAATTTTTTAAAGGTTCATATGAATAAAGATTCTGACTAGGAACACTTGTACGAGAATGAACTGCATAGCCTGGGTGACACATTCCTAGAAATACACGAACTGCCAAACCAAATAGAGAATAGGGGCCGCGCTTTTGTCAGGCTAGGAGATGGAGTCCGTTACCGAAAGCTTCCAGACACACAGGCGCCCTGGGTCTAACGGCTTCACTGGTGAGTTCTCACGGGTGAAGAACTAACACCAGTTTGCAAATTCTTCCCAGATACTGAAGAGGGGAGAGCGTTGCTTCTTTTTGTTGTAACTTTGTTTTGTATTGGGGTACAGCCTGTTAACAATGTTGAGATAGTTTCAGGTGAGCGGCGAAGGGCCCCAGCCACACGGATGCACGTATCCCTTCTCCCCCAAACTCCACTCCCATCCAGGCTGCCACATGACACTGAGCGGAGTTCCCTGTGCTTTGCAGTAGATCCTTGTTGGTTATCCATTGTAAATATAGCCCTGTGTACATGTTCATCCCAAACTCTGTAATTTCGAGGGGAAGACAATTCTTAACTCATTCAGTGAGGCCAGTACTGACAGTGAAGTGAAAGCGTTGGTGACTCAGTCGTGTCCAGCTCTTTGCGACCCGTGGACTGTTGCCCTTCAGACTCCTCTGCCCATGGGATTTTCTAGGCGAGGATACTGGAGTGGGTAGCTATTGTCTTCTCCAGGGGATCTTCCTGACCCAGAAATTGAATTCAGGTCTCCTGCATTACAGGCAGATTCTTTACCATCTGAGTCACCAAGGAGGCCAGCATTGCTCTCATACTAAAGTCAGACAGACACTACAAAAGAAGGAAAGTGTCAGTCAATATCTCTTATGAACAGTGGTACAAAAGTCCTTAACAGAATACCTGTAAAATTTTAATTCGGCAGTCTGTTAAAAGGATTTATGTACCATGACCAAGTGGGATTTATTCCTTGGTTGGATTTCTTCCTTGGAATGTTAGGTTGGTTCCACAACCAAATAGCAATCATTAATACACCACATTAACAGAATGAAAGGGGAAAAACATCATCTCAGCTGATGTAGAAGACAGCACCCTTTCCGGATGAAAACACTAGAAATACTGGAAATAGGAGGAATGATTTCCACATAATGAAGGTCGTATGTGGCACACCCACGGTGAGTATCATGTACAGTGGCGAAGGACACACTTTGTCTTCTAAGATCAGGAACAAGGCACGGATGCCCACTTTACCACCTCTCTTCAAAACAGTCCTGAAAGTTCCAGCCAGAGCAGTTCAGCAAGAAAAAGAAAAGACATCCAGACTGGACAGGAAAGAGATATGTGATCTTACGTGTGGAGTACCTTACACAGAGTTCATACCCCGAAATTAACTAAAATCTCTTAAAGCTAATAAACTAATTCAACAAATTTCAGGATAGAATCTCAAAAAGAAATTAAGGAAACAGTTCCATGTACAGTAGCATCAAAAGGAATAAAATACCTAGGAATATATTTTAACTTAGTAAATGAAAAAGACTTCTAAATGAAAAACTATAAATGTTGCTGAGAGAAGTTAAAGATGTAAGTAACTGGAAAGACATCTCATTTATGGATTAGAAAAATTAATATTGTTGGGAAACCATCTACAGATTCAAGGCAGTCCTTGTAAAAATTCCCAATGACTTTTTTTTTTTTTTTGCAGAAATAGAAAAACCTGTCCTGAAAGCCACGGGACCCTCAGTAGTCAAGTAATTTTGAAAACTCCTAAGTTGGAGGTCTCCCACTTTGAGATTTTGAAACTGCAAATCTCTGTGGTAATTAGAACAGTTTGATACTGGAATACGATACGCATGTAAACCAGCAGAACAGACTGGTAAGCCCAGACAGTAATCTTCACATTCAAGGTGAACTGACCTTTGGCAAAGATGCCAAGTGCATTCAGTGGTGAAAGCAGTGCCTTCTGTGACTGATGGTGCCGGGAAAATGTCTGCCTGCAGGAGGATTTGGACCTGGACCTGTCGTCATACACAAAATTAAACCAGAGACCTAAAGCTTCTTTTCACTGAAGAATAGTTGATTTACCGCGTTGTTTTGCCTTCTGCTGTGGAGCAGGTGACTCCGTTGTGCATTGTATTCTTTTTCCTGTTCTCTTCCGCGGTTTACCGTAGGGTGTTGAGTGGATCGCTCCCTGTGCTGCACGGTCGGGCCGTGTTGCCCGTCCCGTGGGTAACGGTTTGCCTCTGCTCATCCTAACCTCCCAGTCCACCCCCCACCTTCCTTCCTCGTGGTAACCACAGAGACACCTCTGTTTTCTCTGTCCGTGAGTCTGTTTCATAACCGGGTTTGTGGGTGTCCTGTTTTGGGTTTCCCGTGTGAGTGGAAGTGGGTGTGTCCTGGCGGTTCGCTCGGTGTCGCCTCCGTCGCCGCGCACGGTGGCGCTGTTTCCTGCGCCGCTGTCGTGCTCCATTGCGCATGTGCGCCGCGGCTGCTCTGTCCATTCGTCCGCCACTGGACGTCTGAGTGTTTCCAGATCCTGACTGCTGGGACGGTGCCGCTGTGGGCCCTGGGCTGCGTGTGTCTTTCAGAATTAGAGTCTGTCTGGATATCTGCCCAGGAGTGGGACTGCTGGATCATATGACAACGCTAGTTTTAGTTTTTGAGGAACTCTCCTAGTGGCTGCACCAGCGTGTCGATCAGTTCCTACCAAGCGTGTAGGAGGGCTCCCTTTTCTCCACACCCTCTCCAGCATTTATTATTTGCATACTTTTTAATCATGGCCATTCTGACCAGTGTAAGGCAGTATCTCGTTGTAGTTTTGAATTGCATTTCTTGAAACATTAGTGATATTGAGCATATTTTTATGTGCCTGTTGGCTACCTGTATTTCTTTGGAGAAATGTCTGTTTAGGTCTTTTACCCATTTTTTTTTTTTAAGTTTATTCGGCTGTGTCAGATCTTATTTGTGGTGTGGGGGTGTTCATTTCGTCATGCCGGACCTTTTCATTGCGAGGCGCGCACTCTGGTTACGGTGCGTGGGCTTGGTTGCTCTGTGGCCGTTTGTCGTGTTTTGTTGTTGCTGTTACTGAGTTGTGTGAGCTGTTTGTCTATTTTGGAAGTTAGACCCTTGTCAGTCATATCGTTTGCAGATATTTTCTCCCATTCTGTAGATTTTTCCCTTTGTTTATGTTTTCCTTTTCTGTGCAAAAGCTTGTAAGTTTGATTAGTTCCCATTTGTTTATTTCAGTTTTTATTTCTATTGCTGTGGGAGACTGACCTAAGGTAAGAAAGCATCGGAATGACTTAGTCAGAGAATGTTTTGTCTCCATTTTCTCCTGGGAGTTTTATGGTGTCATGTCTTGAATTTCAGTCTCAAATATCTCAATCTTAAGAGGTAAAAGTAAAAAAGTGAGGGACTTCCTTGGTGGTCCAGTGGTTTAAGACTCTACGCTTCCACTGTGGGAGACTTGATCCCCGGTCAGGGAACCAAGATCCCACAATGCTGCTCAGTGCTGCAAAAAAAAAAAAAAAAGACTTAGAGCTGTGAGACTCTGAGAAGTAAACAGGGCGAGATCCCTGGTGCTGGACTCGGTGATGTGGCTGAGACACCAAGGGCACCTGCAGCAGCAGAGGAAACAGATAACCTCGGCTTCATCAAAATGAGATCTTTTGTGTTTCCAAGCACAGTGTTAGGGGAGTAAAAAGACAACCTACAGAATGGGGAAGATACTTACAGATTGTACATCTGATAAGCCTGACATTCAGAATACATATTTACAGTTTGAACAACTCAACAGCAGACAAGCAATTTGATCATAGATGGTTCAGGATCGGAGTAGACATTTCTCCGAAAAAGACGTGGAAACGGCTGATCCACACAAACCATAAACACCCAGCACCACTAGCTATTGGGCACTCAGGACGGTGACATGCGCTTTACGTGGACTATGGTGGCTCTTGTTTTCCCCTGCCCGAAGTAACTTTATGACTTATTTATTTATGGCCGTGCTGGGTCTTCGTTGCTGCTCAGGCCGTCTCTAGTTGTGGCGAACAAGGGCTCCCCTCTGGTTGCCCTGTGTGGGCTTACTGCAGTGCTTCTCGTTGCGGAGCCCGGGCTCTAGGGCGCTTGAGCTGCGGTAGCTGCAGTTTGCATGCTCTAAAAGCGCAGGCTCGGTAGGTGTGGCGCATGGGCTTAGTTGTTCCAAAGCACGTGGGATCTTCCTGGACCAGGGATCAAACCTGTGTCTCTTGCATTGGCAGGTGGATTTTTTACCACCGAGCCACAACGGAAGCCTGGCTCTTTATTTAAAAAAAAAAAACGTGTTGGTGAGAATTACAGAAATTGGGACCCTCGCATATTGCTAGTAGGAATGTAAAATGCTGGAGTTGTATGGAGAGCAGTGCGCAGATTACAGAAAATTACCGTATGTCCTGGCACTTAGGTGCATCTACCCACCAGATTTGAAATCAGGATCTCCAGCAGATACTCATACACTATGGTTTATGGCAGAGTTATTCACAGCAGTCGGGGGGTAGAAAGACCATGTGTGCCCGTCCGTTGGTGAAATAGATAAGCGAAAGACAGTATCTAGATAGAGGGGTGTATTATTCACCATGTAAAGGAATGAAGTTCCAGTGTGGGCCGCAAGGTGGACAGGCCTTGAAAACATGCCAAGTGAGATAAGCCAGACAGGAAAGGACAGATATTGTAGGACCCGGTGCACGAGCGCTGTTTGGAGGAAGCCAATTCCAAGACAGAAGCCAGGGCTGGGGGCAGGCGAGGGGGGGCTGCTGCATACATAATCCGCACAGGGTTCCTGCTGGCCCTGGCGGAAAGGTCCTGGAAACAGTCATGATGGCTGCTCCACGGGTGAGGCTCTTACAGATGTGCACACTGAGATGAGTGTCCTCGCTTCAGACACTGTCTTTCTCACAAATAAGAGCCAGACGGCATCTCAGCTGGCAGATCTCTGACCTCGAGATGTGATTTCGTGTTTCCATCCCCAGTGGTCACAGCGCCGGCCAGGGAAGCTGTGAGCTCTGCTCTTGAGCAGCTGTCCTGACTGAGGAGAAGGACCGTGGTCTGCATGCGGCGTGTGCCTGGCAGCGCTGTGTGGATCTGCGGAGAAGCACCCACACCTGACCTGGCGATGGGACGTTCGGTTCTTCTCCTTTCTAGTGGGCTACTGGCGCGTTTCCACCCTGAGTTAGTGTTTAGCAGTGATTTTCCTAAATGTTACCTGAAGCAAGCTGGCCGTCAGTGATCTTGTGAGGCAGGTGGATCTGTGTTTTGCCAGATCTTGCACACACTGCTTTTGAATCCCTGTAAAGTAAACTTGAGTAACAACCTTCAGATAGTAGCCTTTGTAATGGAGGCAGAGTGTTTGGACGCTTCGAACTTCCTCAGTCAGAGGAGCTGAACACGTGCCCGATCCCTGAGCTCTGTGGGGCTTTCACACCTGCCTGGTATGCTGGTGATTCTGTGCGTCACTGGCCGGCAGGGCCCCAGGGGTAGCTAATGCTTGCTTCCAGGGCGTCCGTGCTGTGTTGCTGGGTGAGGCGCACAGCTGGGCGTGAGGGCTGAGCAGGGCACGCTGCTCTCGTCCAGGCCTGGGAGGCTCGCCGAGGGGGAGAATTCTCTCCCGGTTGGAGGTTTTCCCAGCCCACGCCCCCAACCCCCGCTCAGCTCAGATCTGACACCAGCTTGCTTGGTTCCCAGGCCTTCAGACTGCCGATCGTGGGGCATCTCAGCCTCCATAATCTTGTGAGAATCTCCTCACTAGTCTAAATGCTACATTTCACGTGTGCATTCCATGATCTTATACATCCTTACAGAAACGGGAATCTCATGTATGTCAAGTTTATTTTTAACAACACATTTGAAATCTCACTTTAACTGGCAAAAACATAGGCTCTTACACGGTGCCAGCAGGAGAATTAGCTTCTGTTCCTTCATCCTTGGATCCATGGTTCTGTCTCTGGAGAGTCCTAACTGGTACATACTTAACTGAGTGCAAAGTTCCAGAGAATAGCAAGGAGCGCCTTCTTCACTGAACAGTGTAGAGAAGTAGAGGACGGCAACAGACTAGGAAAGGCTAGATCCCTCTTCAGGAAGATTGTAGCTATCAAGGGGACTTTCCATGGAAGACTAAGCGCGGTAAAGGACAGAGACGGTGTGCACCTGACGGAAGCAGAAGAGATAAAGAAGAGGCGGCAAGATACACAGAAGCAGCTCTACAAAAAACCTCGTGACTGGGATAACTGCAACGGTGTGGTCACTCACCTAGAGCCAGACATCCTGGAGCGTAAAGTCAAGTAGGCCTTTGTAAGCATCACTACCAACAAAGCCAGTGGAGATAATGAAATTCCAGCTGAACTGTTTAAAATCCTTAAAGATCATGCTGTTAAAGTGTTGCACTCAATATAAAAGTGTTACAAATTTGGAAGACTCAGCAGTGGCCATAGAACTGGAAAGTGTCGGTTTTCATTCCAATCCCAAAGATGACAGCGCTGGAAAGTTCAGACTGTTGTACAGTGGCACTCGTTTCACACGCTGGCAAGGTGGTGCTCAAAATCCTTTAAGCTAGGCTTCAGCCGTAGGTGAACCAGGAACTTCCAGATGTACAAGCAGGATTTAGAAAAGGCAGAGGAACCAGAGATCAAATTGCAAATATTCGTTGGATCATAGAGAAAGCCTGCGGTAAAGCCTTTGTGCCGATTACAACAAACTGGGGAAAATTCTTAAAGAGATGGGAATACCAGACCACCTTACCTGTCTCCTGAGACTCCTCTATGTGGGTCAAGAAGCAAGAAGCAACTGTTAGAACCGGACATGAAACAATGGTCTGGTTCCAAATTGAAAAAGAAATATGTCAAGACTGTATATTGTCACCCTTGCAGAGTAATCACGTGAAATGCCAGGCTGGATATTTCACATGGTGGAATCAAGACTACCAGGAGAAATATCAACCTCAGATACGCAGATAAGCATGTTAATAGCAGAAAGTGAAGAGGAACTAAAGAGCCTCTTGATGAGAGCAAAAGCCTGGCGGGAAACTCAGCATTCAAAATACTAAGATCATGGCATCGAGTCCCATCACTTCATGGCAAATAGAAGGCAAGAAAGTGGAAACAGTGACAGATTTTCTTTTTTGGGGTCTTAATATCACTTCAAACAGTGATTACAATCATGAAATAAAAGATGCTTACTCCTTGGAAGGAAAGATATGACAAATCTAGATAGCATATTAAAAAGTAGAGACCTCACTTTGCCAACAAAGGTCCATATAGTCAAGGCTATGGTTTTTCCAGTAGTCATGTATGGATGTGAGAGTTGGACCATAAAGAAGGCTGAGTGCTGAAGAACTGGTGCATTTGAATTTTGGTGCTGGAGAATACTCTTGAGAGTCCCTTGGACAGCAAGGAGATCAAACCAGTCAATCCCAAAGGAAATCAACCCTGAGTATTCATTAGAAGGACTGATGCTGAAGCTGAAGCTCCAGTACTTTGTCCACCTGATGCAAAGAGCCAACTCATTGGAAAAGACCCTGTTGCTGGGAAAGATTGGAGGCGGGAGGAGAAAGGGAGGACAGAGGATGAGATGGATGGATGGCATCACCAACTTGATGGACATGAGTCTGAGCGAACTTCGGGAGATGGTGAAGGGCAGGGAGGCCTGGCGTGCTACAGTCCATGGGCTCGCAGAGAGTGAGATGTAGCTTAGCAACCAAAGAACGACCGCAATTAGTACTTTAACAGAATTACTCTTCAGAGACAGGCATCAGAGTAGCCTTGTTTGGGGTGGATATTGGGGGCTTTTTTGTTGTTTGTTTTTGATCGTGTGGCCTGTGGGAAATCTTAGTTCTCTGACCAGGGATTGAACCTGTGCCCCTTGCAGTGGAAGCTTGGAGTCTTATCCACTGGACCAAGGGAAGTCCCTAGGTGATGGGCATTGTTAAAGACAATTTTCAAGAAAAGATAATACCATGGCTGTCATTTGTGGAATGAACGAAGAGCAGATGCACATGGAGGTCAGCCGTGTTGTAAGGAACCTGCAGCTGGCCACAAAACTGGCTTTTCCACATGACAAGCTTGTTCCGATAGAATCCACTTGTGTGTCTGAGAATCATTTGTTCTGCCATCGTTTCTACACGTTCAGCTGGTCAGGGACAGTGAAGGCCTGGAGTGACAGCCCCAGGGTGCTCTGGAATCTGGGCTCCGAGTTGTGCACCGTTCACCACAGGAGGCATCCCACCCTTTTAGCTGTAAGTCTCCTTACAGAATATGAGTTCATAATGCTAAATTGGGCTACTTTTTCATTTAATACTGAAACTTTTGAACACTTGTTTAAAAATGTTTTGTTGAGGAGGCTTTGTGAATTAAAGCCCCAGCGGTTACGTATTTGGTTTAATGTACTTTGATGACTTGATATGAAATGTGGTCTTTTCTCCAGGGGTCTGTTCTGAGGACAGTGGCCCTGGGACCAAGCGTGGGGCTCCTGGGACTCCTGTATTCCTGATATCTGACTTGGCAGCAGGCAGTGCTCGAGGTTCGGAGCCTGTGACCCCAAACGTTGGGCGAGAGTTGCTGCTCTAACCTGTTTTTCCCTGGGGGTAGCGCCCCACTTCACGCCAAAGCGGTAAATGCCGTGTACCTGCAGGTGTGTAGTCCTGTGATCTTGTTCCCTGAAGCGGTGGCGGGATCGTGGTGGTGTGACAGTGGGCACGGGGAACTGAAGTTCATGGTGTGGGAGAGACAAGCCAGTCCTGAGCTGGAGCAGCTTCAGAACGGAGGGGCCCTTGGGTCCTTCCAGGGTCCCAGCGGCCACTGAGAGCCCTCCACTGAGGAGGGGGCGCCGCCGGCGGGGCGAGTCCTGCTTGGGCCTGTGGGCCAGAGGAGACGGGGCCCTGACGGGGCCTGGCCTCGGCTCAGGGAGGGTGCTGCCGGCCTAGCGGCGCGCTCCGCTGGCTCGGTGCCCCCGTGGGTGCTGACAGGGTCTGTCTTCCCCGGTTCCTACCGTTCCTCTTCGCTGGTGAAATGTGCCCTGCCTCTCTGACTGCTGTCCTGGTGGTGGTGGTGTACCGCGTGACCTGGGCCTCCCTGTCTGAACTCCAGGTCATAGACCCATGGCCGGTGGTGTTAACTTGTCAGCATCTAACCTGACCACATGTGTGATACTCTGCATTCTGTGCTCTGGGTGATGTGGAGCCTTAAAAATTGCCAAGTGTGGAGACAGACTGTCACTTAGCTGACTGGGTTTTTTTTTTTTAATTTTGGCATCTTGACTCAGAAATGGTCGGGAAGGAGTTGTTTAGGAGTCAGTCTAACCTTGTGGCATACCTCAGTCACTATGGTTCCTGCAAGAGTCCTTGAGGAAAAAGTGTCTGAGCCAAAGTGGGTGTGCTTGCTACCCTAGGTCGTGGTTAGTGACCAGTGTTCCTGAAAGAGACAGGGACTTGTGAGTGGACGTGGTTAAGTATGAGGCATGGAGGAGGGTGTCAGGACGTAGGGTGCCGTAGTCTGAGGTCGTCTGATCAGCCTGGGTTAGGATCTCGAGAGCGGGGAGCCACACTTGTCGCACTCATGGGCCTAAACTGTTACCGCAGAACCGTAGACGCGGAGGCGAAAACCCGAGTGGGTAGTCACCGAGTGCCCGCGTGTCAGCTGTGCTTTTCCTTCCCTGGCGCCGAGCGTGCGTCTTCCGTCGGTGACACACCTCCACCGCAGCGTTTGCTGGTGTTGACGCAGTCCCGGTTTGTACAGTGACTTCAGGATACACGTAAATGAAGCTGTGGTTTGTCTTAGATGTTTGACTAGGACCTCAGACACACCTGTGTGAGTTAACGTGCTAGTGTAGCAGAGCCAGAGAGCCAGTGTGAGGTGGGGTGATGAGATGTGGAAGGTGACGTGATAATACTAGGAATACTGGTTGCTGCTGCTGCTGCTAAGTCGTGTCAGTCGTGTCCGACTCTGCGCGACCCCATAGATGGCAGCCCACCAGGCTCCCCCGTCCCTGGGATTCTCCAGGCAGGAACACTGGAGTGAGTTGCCATTTCCTTCTCCAATGCATGAAAGTGAAAAGTGAAAGGGAAGTCGCTCAGTCGTGTCCGGCTCTTAGCGACCCCAGGACTGCAGCCCACCAGGCTCCTCCATCCATGGGAGTTTCCAGGCAAGAGTACTGGAGTGATGTGCCATTGCCTTCTCCGACTGGTTGACTAGGTACGTGTTTCACACTGTTAGAAAAGCCCTCATAGGGACTTCTCCAGTGGCTAAGAATCCGCCTTTCAGGGCAGGGAGTGCAGATTCAGTTTCTGGTCGGGCAACAGATCCCACGTGGTGCAAAAACTGAGCCTACACCACTGCTAGAGAGTCTGTGCTCTGCAGCTAGAGGCCCCGCCCCATACCAGGCAGGCCCCGCCCCATACCAGGCAGGCCCCGCCCCATACCAGGCAGGCCCCGCCCCACAGCGTTAGCTCCCTCATGATGTAAGTTGATGCTGCGGCGGCTCCAGAGAATGTGCCCTGGTGAGAATGCCAGCCAGGCCTTTCCTGGTGAGCAGTGGGCGGGGGTTTAGAAGTCCTCATCTCAGAGAGTGCTGACCTTGTGCTTGTGTGGGGAGCTTGGCACGTCACTGCGGGCCAAGCCTAGGAGGCGGCGCTCGGGGCCGCCCCTGGACCTGCACTCTCAGGTCCGTCTCCGGGATTGTCCCCCGTCCTCATGTGCACAGGGCACCTGGGGGGGCAGTGTGGAGTGGCAGGCACACCTTTGAAGGAGCACTGGGGGGGACGGGGCGTGTTGGGGGCAGTGTTGGGGGGTCAGCGGGTTGTCCTGCCTGGGACATCCTGGTCCCTTTTCTCCTTCCAGTCCAGGCTCATCGTCTCCTGGAGCAGAGCTTGTCTCACTCTGCAGCTGAGGTCACTGCCCTTGAAGTGCCCGCGCAGCTCAGCGGTGTGCTGCTCTCGCTCGTGTGTCTCCTGTGTCTTCTCGGGCCTCCCAGTGTCCTCTTGAAGCCTTCTGGGAGCTCTTGCCTGCTGCGTTTCCCCTGGGGTGCTTTAAATGGGACATCAGAGCAGCAGCCCGTTGGCTGACACCATCACAGCGGAAGGCTTGCTTGGAGCACACAGGCTGTATGATCAGTGGACCCTGGGTTTCAAGTTGCATAAACCCCGAGGACTCAGCGCAGGCTGCGCCCCCGCGTGGCCGGCACGGGGGCAGTTCCTTGGTTGAGGGGCCGCCCTCGGGCTGGCGGCAGAGGTGGAGGTGGCCCGGCTTCCTGCTCCTCCCCTCCCCGGCCCTGTGTCCCCGGGCCCCGCCCACCTCCTCTGGCAGTCCCTTGCTGTCCTCACTGGCCCTGCCCAGCCCACAGTCTGGGCTGGGTCACGATGTTTTCCTGATGGTTCTGCCTGCTTGTGGCTCTGCTTTTATGGCCAGTTGGCTGCTCAGCTTCAAAGGTGAGGAGAGCAGTGACTCCAGGTTTGTGTGTGGGGGGGAGTCTAGCTTTTGATTTCCCACCTGAGAAACAGTGTCCCTGGGGGAAGGAATCCATGCAGCACGTGGAACAGTGATGTACACTGACCATGCTGGATTTGAGGACAGAAGGAAGGGGATGTGCTGTGAGTATCCCTTCTTCTAGAAAGGCTCTGGGAGAGACTCCTGGGCTGCTGGGTGTCCTCTCCACGCCCGGTCCCAGGCCCTGGGGACACTTGAACTCTGTAGGGTTTTTCAGAGCAGTTTGTGTCTCCAGAAGTCCGTGGAGACGGTGCTGGAAGAGGGTGAGAGAAAGCAGGTGCTGCCAGTGAGGGTTCTGGAGGCGCTGCTCCTTGGGGCAGAGTCCAGGGTTGCTTTGGTTTTGCTTTTTCCTTCGCTGTTTTCTAGAAACAAGCGTCCTGCGCTCCGATCCCAGAGAACATGATGTACAAAAGCGTAGCTCTTAGCGGTTGCCAGTGTGAAGCCGGTGGCACCCTCTGGGCTGGCCCTGACCGTGACCCCTCTAGCCTGTTGACTTGGTGCGCGCGGGGGCGCGTGTCCTGCAGGACAGGAATGCTCTTGGAAGCAGAACTGACCGGAAGGTCAACAGTGAACGTTTTCCTCCAAAATGGAAGCGGCCTTTTGAGTTTGAAGGTCGTTTGCCCCTGGAAAGATGACAGTAAGTGAATATGAAGAAAAGAAAGTCATTTGTGAGCCGCCCTCCAGGAGAGGCCTTCTGATCTGTGTGTCCCTTGCGTTTGCGCCTCTGCTCTGCTGGGGAGTCTGTTTGGGAAGACGAGCTGTAGGGGTGTCAGCCTGGCTCTCACCACCAAGTGGGGTCAGCCTGCACTGCTGAGTTCTGTTGCTGGAGCTCCAGCCCGTCCTGTTAGTACTCTGTGTTGATGGCGTACTTTCCAAGACGGTTAGGCCAGCTCACTGTCACTACTCTGTTTTGAAAGGATTGGGAGGGATTCTTGATCATTTTCTAGTAAGAAAGACAGAATGACTTCATCACATCCCCCCAAATCCTTGCAGTTATTTAAATAGGGAAGAACTTTTATCTTTATGGCAAGGCTTCCTGTAGGAGATATCTCTTCATTTATTCTGATTTTCTTTGTCTCAGTAAAATTTTTCTCATTTAGACCCTATTTCTGTTAACCTCTGCAGCAGTGGTTGAAGTTGCATTTGGAAGCTCCTTCAGAAAAGTGAATCAGCACAAGTCATAAAAGTGCTTTATACTTTTGACTCAGTAATCCCAGTCTTAAACAGTTAATCCCATTCTTAATCTCAGTAATCCCATTCTTAAACATCTTGGGTTAAGATGGACAGAAACCTTTCCCCTGAGTAAGAATTTGACCTTTCATTGACTTTCTACCCCTTTGCCTGGGAACCCTGTTGAAGGCACATGAGCGCCTCTGTTGTGGGAAGCTTGCTTGTGGTCATGTGTCTGGCTTCGTGATGGCATCTGATGGGTGGGGAGGGGCTGGGCGTACCCGATGGGCCCCCAGCCTTGGGCTCCGTGGAGCACAGTGGCTCCTGTGCTGGACATGTCTCTTGTGGGGAGCCCCCAGGAATGAGGGCTCTCAGAGTCGGTGTTGAGGCCAGGCCGCCTCCCTGTGCCTGGGCTGCCTGCTGTGTGGACTGGCCATTTGGTCCTCAGCTCCGTGTGGCTGGCAAGGGTCTCAGGAGCCTGAGCGCCTACAAGACCTCCACCCAGCGGGCATTGCGGTGTCCCAGAAAAGGACCCCATGGGTGGAAGCTCAGAGGTATTGTCTAGGGCACTGTTTTCCCTAGAGTTTTGGTATGTCAAACAGAAGGTAGGAACGACTGTTTAAATGCTTAGTGCAGTCAGAGAAATATCAGACACTGAGACAGTGGCTGACCAGTAGTACCATGGGAGAGACAGTTCCAGCCTGTGTGCAGGGCCACACGAGCTTGGAGGGGCCTCCCGGATGCGCCTCAGGTGGGTCCCCAGGCCTGTGATGGGGTGTGCAGGGAGGAAGGGCACTCGGGGCCGCCTGCTACCTGTGAGCAGAACCGAGAGGAGGGAACGCGAGCTGTCGTGGGGGCAGCGAGGGTGGGGCGTGCTTCTTATGTCATCTTTCTGATGTTAGGAAAGAGCGCTTGATGCAAAGTGAAACTTACTGAACTCTGAGAATCGGTGTATTTCTTTGCAAAGTCATCTTCTTTTCAGTCCTTTCCTTAACCTGCCCTTTGCATCTGAAGCGTGTCCCAGCCATCACACTCTGATCTCCGCCCCTATTCAGCCCCAGACCTCCTGGTGAGACGCTTCAACTTTGGTCAAGGCAGTCCCTCGGGAGGCCGGTGGGGCTGGCGGTCTCATGGGTGATTGGAGATGCTGGGGCTGAACCTCTCACTGCAGGTAGGAAAAGCCAGCGCCAGCCTGGATGTGATGGAGAAAACGCTACAGGAAGGAGGCCTGGCGTGACTCGTCTAGTCCCACTCCTGACTAGCACGGGTGGGCGCTGCGTAGAAGGAACTGGGGGGTTGAGACAGCCTGCCCCGGGCTTGGCTGTGGGGCCTGCTCACCGCCTCCAGTTTGCCTCCCATCCCCACACTGAGCGGAGCTGCGGAGAGCCCTGCTCTCAGGGGCACGGGGCCCTCCCTCTAACCCTGCCCTGCAGGCACTGGCCGTTCTAGCCCTTGCCATTTCTTTTCGTGGAGCACAGCTGGCAGCCAGCGTCTGGAAACGGGGTGCGCAGTGGCCGGCTCTGAGTTCCCGCCGCGCTCGCTGCCTTCTGGACTCCGCTGTGTACTCAGCTCTGCACTCAGTGCAGGTTGGAACCAGTGCACCGGCATTCACTGAGCGCTGCCTGGGCTCTCGTCACTGTGCTGTGCGTTTTTCTCATCCACACCTGATACCCTTCCTCCGACCTAAGAGCTGTTTCTCCTTCTCCCAGCAGAGGGGTTGGCTGGCGTGTCCGAGGTCACAGCGCTGGGGAGTGTGGGGCCAGGAATCCCCTTCTTGAGTCACGGCCCTGTGGCAGGCAGTGCTGTCAGCCTCAGCCTTCAGGAAGCCAGGCAGGTGAAGAAGAGACCAAAGGCAGCTTTTCTCAGGCCCCATCTGGAGCATCTTGTCGGCCCAGACTGGAAGGACAGCACGCCCTCCCCGCTCGGTCCCGTGTAAGCCCCGAGGTCCCTGCTCCACTGACCGTGGGAGGCGGACGCCGCCCCTGCTGGTTCTGGTTGTCTCCATCCGGCCTTTCCGGTGTCTCCGGAGGAGGGGCCAGGGCTCGGGGTCCCCGGAAGGCGTGGGGTCCTTTCTGAGGACGCTGCTGCCTCTGGAGGCGGCGGCAGCCCCAGCCCTCCCGGGGGGTCAGCGCCAAGGGGTGCTCCTCGCGGTCCTCACGTGCGGCCCCGACACCAGTCCAGGGTCGGAACTGCTGCCCTCCTGCCACCGCTCTTCCCCTGAAGGCCTCTGAGGCACTCCTGAGGACCACGGGGCCCGTGCCCATAAGGAAAGTGATCCGGGGTCAGGCTGAGGCAGGGGGTTGAGCACCAGCGGGGCCTCTTCCATGCTCTCTGGTCCAGGCTCCGGAAGACTTCCGGAAGGGCTTTCTGGGGAAAGATGGTTTCAAGCTGCAGAGTCAAACGCTGTTGCTGCCAATATTTGATAACTCTCTACTGGGCACTGGGGATGGAGAATAAAATGGTTTAGACAGAAATCGTTAGGAAAAGAGAGACGAATGTAACACATTAAAATGTCAAGTCTGCGCGTCCACTTGCGGGAGGATTTCTGGCTGTGCCGGGCCTCATCGCCGCACAGGCTCTTGCCCAGGTCGGAGCTCGGCTCTGGGCGCAGTGGTCACAGCTCCTGGGTTGTGGCTCAGGGCTCAGTTGTTCCACCGCACGTGGGATCTTCCTGGGCCAGGGATGGAAACTGTGCCCCCTCCACTGGCGGGTGGATTCCTAACCCCTGGCCCACCAGGGACACTCGTGAGGGTTTTTTAGAGAATGCAGACTGCACAGCCTGCGTGGTTGAGCTGCAGAGGCAGGACCGCGGGTGCCGAGGGCCAGCTGTGAGGTTGTCCACGGCCTCCAGCTGCGTGCAGGGTCCCTGCTCTGGAGACTGACAGGCGGCGGCAGGGGTAGACAGCAGTGGGGAGAGGCGGGCTGCTCCACGGTGGACGAAGGGCTCACCGCGAGGAGGCCTGTGTGAGCAGCACTCAGGCTCACCCACGCCGCCCCAGCGTCCCGGCGGCCGCGCGCTCCTGCAGGCTCCTCCGGGTGCTCCCTGGCGTGCTCCTGGCCCGGGTCCCGTGCTGAGCCTGCGCTCCATCCAGGCCCCAGGTGCAGCGGGGAGCCGGCTGGAAGGCTGGGGTGCGGAGCTCCCAGGCCGCGCCGGTGCATGTGCCAAGAGGGGGGCTCCCCTCGGCAGTTCTGTCCCGCTCACGTGCCTTCTTCTTCCTTCCAGCTTGAAGGATGACCTCGAGGAAGAAAGTGCTGCTGAAGGTGATCATCCTGGGAGACTCTGGGTGAGTGTCCCTGCACGTGAGCGGACACCCTGGTGGTGCTCTCGCGCTGGTCTCCACGGGGCCTGATCTCCCTGCCGTGGGGCCTGCTCTCCGTGGGGCTGGGTCTCCCTGCCGTGGGGCCCTGCTCTCCGTGAGGCCGGGTCTCCCTGCCGTGGGGCCAGGTCCCCAGTTTGGAGAGAATGGTGGCTGTTTGAACTCAGTGATAATTTGATGCGGTTCCTTTTTCCTGCTGGTGAGAGGAGGGAGGAGAGTTTCGCGTGGATTTGCTGCTGTGGGCAGCATGCCGTGCCACGCGGGAGGTTGGGGCGCACTGTGTGGCACAGGCAGAGCCCCGAGACACTGCAGGGCTTACAGGCCGCCTCCCGCCGTCAGTGTCGCGGCGAAGCGAGCCGCGTGCGCTTCCTGGTTTCCCGGGGCGTACGACAGTCGTGTTTGCACTATGCTGTCACCACTTACGTGTGCAGTGACCATGTGCCTGAAGAGCGTCGTACATACTGCACTTTAAAAATAATTTACTGCCGGAAAAGGCTAACCATCCCCTGACCCTTCGGTGAGTCTTCATGTTTTTGCAGTAGTAACATCAAAGATCACTGATCACAGATCATAACAGAGTAATGATGGGAGAGTTAGAACTACTGCAAGAATTATCAAAAGGTGACACAGACATGAAGGGAGCAAACGTCACTGGAAAAGTGGTGCCACCTGACTAGCTTGGCACAGGGCTGCCACAGACGTGCAGTCTGCAGGAAAGAGAAAACACAAGCGGAAGGCACTTGCTGCAGAGCGCCTGAAAGTGAGGCCTGCCTGCACCCGCCTCCGGCTGGGCCTGCGTCTCCACTGACCAAGTAACTGCCTATTTCTGTGATCACTGGGAAGGCTCGAGGCGGGTGCGGGTGAGGTTTTTGGACTTGGCATCCGAAGTGACCCTTGAAAGCTTAGACTGGAGGCAACATGCTTTTAAAAATCATATAATAATGCAAGTGTGCCTCCTATGCCAAAGTTCTTTTTAAAAGGCAGTGATTTTCCTACCCTGGCTGGCTTCCTTAATCACCTGAGAAGCCTTTAAAAGTGAGCGTCCGCCCCGAGCCGCGGGCCCGCGCTGGCCGGCATCCGTACATCCACATACACGCTCCGTCCGTCTCCGCTCTCCCTGGACCTCCTCCCGCGCTCGCGCTCTCTGGTTCCTCTGCTCCACTGTCAGGATTGAAAGTGCTTTTCAGCCCGTTACGCAGACTTGCCTGAAGACAGACTTCCTGTCTCTTCCGCCGGAGACTCGGGCGCAGATGCCCGGGTGGGGAGTGCTGCCCTGGGCTGTGCTCCCGGGTCCTCTGCGGGTGGAGTGAGTGTTCGCCTTTGTGGAAAGGAAGGTGTTACCGGCCTGTCCTGCTGCCTCGTCACCCGAAGAGTCACCCTGGTCTCTTGCTGAGTTCTCTTACTGAAACACACCTCTGGGGAGCCTGGTTTGGTGGATTCCGATTTGGCGGAATATTGGTGCTTTTTCTGCTTCAGATTGTAAACTTGGTTTGGGCTTCCCTCATAGCTCAGTCGGTAAAGAATCTGCCTGCAATGCAGGAGACCCGGGTTCGGTTCCTGGGTCGGGAAGATCCTATGGAGAAGGAAATGGCTATCCACTCTAGTAATTCTTGCCTGGAAAATGCCACGGACAGAGGAGCCTGGTGGGCTACAGTCCATGGGGTCACAAGAGTCGGACGCGACTTAGCGACTAAGCCAATGGCAGCAGACTGGCTGGCTGTGTGAATGTTTGCTGGGAGCCAGTGGCTTCCTCTGGCCACTACTCTCTTGGACTGAATAACCACCACCAAACGGAGAGACCCAAGACGGCAGAGACACTTGGGGACAAGTGGAGGGGTCTTCCTGCTGGAGCTTCTTTGAGAAGGAGAGCGTTTGCCGGCCTCCTTTTAAGGAGAGAAATGGAAACACGAGGCTCTGCCGGCTGCACCAGAGCTTAGAAGCGCTTCTCCGGACCTGAACCCCGCCGGTAGCCCATGTCCGTCCCTGGTGAGCGCGCATCGTCACTGGGTGACCTGGAGGCTTCTCCCCACTGGGAGGGGCAGGCCTTGTTCTCCGGCGAGACAGACAGTCCTTCCAGACTGCACGCGGCGGAGTCGGTGTGCAGGGCCGACCTGCCTGACTTATTGTGGTTTCTCTCCAATTTCAGAGTCGGGAAGACCTCACTCATGAACCAGTACGTGAACAAGAAGTTCAGTAACCAGTACAAAGCCACAATCGGAGCCGACTTCCTGACGAAGGAGGTGATGGTGGACGACAGGCTAGTGACCATGCAGGTGAGCGCCTCCCCTCTGCCGGCCCGGCCCGGCCGTCCGGTCTGAGCGCCTGCCTCTGTCTTGGCGCCGCCCTCCCTTTCAGATCTCACGGTTGTGTTCACGGGCAGCTCGCTTCCAGCGGCCTGCCAGATACAGCATTGGACACCGAGGGCGTCCTCAGCATCGTGAGGCACACCAGCAATTTTCCTTTTTTTCCCAAAGTTTGAATTTAACTGGCGTCCCTGCGTTTTGTTGTTTTGGTTAGTTTTTTGCTATAAAATTGGCTTCTTCATGTAGCACCTTAATCTGATTTCAGGGGCTTCCTTTCAACACTTGGGATAAACACGATTACCTCACGTGGCTCCTTAAGAGGCTTCACGTTCTGGGGCTTCCCTGGCGGTCCAGTGGTTCTGACCACGCGTCCACTACAGGGCCTGGGCCTGATCCCTGGGAAGGAGCTAAGCTCCCGCCAGCCTCGTGCGCTCACTCGGGGCTCTGCCGGCCAGGCCCTTCCGCCCCAGCGTCGGGCATCCCGAAGCTCCGGCTTTTGGCCCACTGTTGTGTTTGGGAGCCGCTGCCTCCACAGCACTTGAGCCTGTTCTCTGCCCTGAGTGCTGCCCAGGGGAGACCACGCGGTGTGGTCCTGGCCGACACCCGGCTCCCTGAGACGTCTGGACGGTACGGGCTGTGGTGGGAGTGTGTCCCGTGCTCCCGGGGCACGCACTCCTCCAGGTGGGGCCGACGTGGCTCCCACCCCACCGCATCAGACATGCAGAGGCGTGCAGGGGTGGGCAGGTTCCAAGGTGCAGACTTCCAGTTGTGCGGTAAACAGGCGGTAGGGGGTGGGTGCTCTCTAGGTGGCAGAATTGTAAGCGCTGGATGTTGTGGCGGAGCTCGTGTGACATGAACATACAAACCCAGGGTGGCACACCTGAGACAGACGTGGCATTGTGGTCGGCAAGGCCCCCGTGTGCGTGCGACTGAGGTCCGAGGAAGCCACGCTCGAGAGAAAGGACTTCTGGACAGCAGGGCAGACAGCAGGAGCTGGTGGCAAGCTCGGGCTCCTGCCACGGTGGTGCATGGATTCACAGCAGGGCCTGGCATTCTGCCCATCATCAGGACAAGAGTGGCCTACACAGGGTGGGCTCCGGAACTGAGACGCCGTTGGACACACAGACACACAGGGCTCCTGGGCCCTTGGAGGTTGTGGAAACGGGACCACAGGCCTCAGCCCCCAGAAGGGGTACAGCTGGCCTGTGGGGTGCAGGCTGGGGCTCTGCTACCCTGCCCCTGGTGGGGGACATCCCGTCTCGCTGTGCATGTCTCTGCTCCGCAGGGCACGGAGAACTTTGTCTGCAGGATCTGACATAACCCTCTGCCACTCCTGGTGAGGACAAAGATAAGACCACCCTGTTGGGAGATGCACAACTTCCGGTTAGAAGATGAGCCCTTGAGGAAGTAGTGTGCCACAGAAAGCGCTCAGAGACCGGAGGCTTCTGGACGAGGGATGGAGACTGACGAAGAGGGCCCCTGAGAGATGGGATGTGGCCAGCCGAGAAAATGGAGACAGACTGCACAGGCCAAGCTCAGGTTAAACTCAATAGAGGGAACAGGGAGCTTTAGGATTGAGCTGAGCAGATCACCTCAAAGAAAACTGGAATGCCAGAAAGCAGAATGCTCAGAGCACTTGGGGAGAGGAGACGGGTGCAGGAACAGCAGGTGGACAGGTGAGCTCTTGGCCTTGCGCCCGAGGGCTGTGTTCAGGTCCTGGGCTCAGATGCTGCCTGGAGACCCCCGCGTCCCAGAGCAGGAGCAGACGGACAGCGGTGGTTCTCATAGCCACGAGGGCTTGCAGAAGGGAGGCCCAGCCCCTCCCGGCTCGGCGCCAGTCTGATGAAGCCCCACAGCTCAGATCTTAAGAGTTTCTGAAGTCAGTGCACCCGCTGAGAACCCAGGGCACTGAGCAGTCTGGAAACAGCACGAAAGAAAGTGTGGTCCTTGGGTTGAAACAGAAGGCTGACGCTCAGGCTTCTGCAGCCAGCTTAAAAGACTGGAAGTAAATGAAAACACCATCTCCGGACAAAGGCATCCTCATTCCAGGTCTTAAGGAATCCTCCCCTATTTTTATGGGTCTTCAGCAGCATGCCGAAAAAAGAGAGATGATTCACAGAGGGCAACACAGGGGAGACCAATGGAAACCTCCCTGGCGGTTCAGAGTGGTTTTTGTATTGAAAGAAATCAAGCCATCTCATCTATCTGCAGAGAAACTAAGCAGGTGGCATGGGTCAGTAGGGTTGCTGAAAATGAAGCACGGTAACCCAGAATTAGAAATTAGAGAGTGTTTAGCAGATGGGATACAGCAGATGAGGGCCGAAAGACAGGAGAGTTACGGGAAGGGAGAAAAGGCAGAAACAGGACTCGGTGAGCAGCGCAGACTTGTCATTGTCTCTGAAGAGCGGGAAGGTCAAAGATGCGTATTTGCTAGGAAGTTTTCACGGTAGATGTGGTACGAATCCACGGATTCAGGGGAGCCCACGTTCCAAGGAGAAGACGGGAAAAACCATATTGAAAGAAAAATCTATTTGAGACAAACTTGAAAGCAGCGAGAGGAACAAGAACGACCTGGAAGTGCAGCGGCGAGGCTGCTCAAGGCTGCAGTGGGTCCGGCGACTGCGGCTTGTTCTCTGGGCAGGCTGCTCTGCCCTCGAGGTGCCCGGCTGCGAGGAGGAGGGCGCGCCTCCCTCGACTCTGTGCAGAGAGCCTCAGAGCCGCACTCTAGGCAGGGGGGAAGGTCCGCGATGCAATTGCAGCTTGCTGGTGTGACAGAAACGGGAGTCCCCTAACGCGGCCCTGTGCCGCTGGGCTGTCCTCGTGTGGGCTTGCTCTCTCCGGGCAGACATTGGTCTGGTTTTGTGCAGGAGGCCGTCCTCCCTGACCCGGCCGTCCGTGTGGCCCCGGCAGGTTGCCGTGTTCGCCAGTGCAGCGGGGTCTCAGGAGGCCAGGCCGGCTGCACGGAGGCTGGGCCGCCTCCTGCAGAGGCTGGTTCATTAGATGAGACGGGTGGCTCAGCCCACACTCCGTGTTGACCTAAAACCCAGCCCTTGAGTCCCGGCCGGTGCTGTGGACGTAGTTTTTACTTGGGTTGTGAGGATGGTTCAGTCTCCTGCTGTCCTGAAGCTAAGTGCTTTCCTGCAGACAGACAGACAGACAGACAGAGGGTCCAGCAGGTGGTGACTGCTGTCAGCTGGAGGTAACTGCGTGCCTTCTGCCCCGGCACTGGGGCCTGTCCTGGGAACACTGGTCGTCCCTCCCGGCGACCCGGGCCCTGCTGGGGTCTGGGGCATCCAGGAGGTGCGTCCTACATCCCGGCCTGGCGGGGCAGTGCATGATCAGAAGCTCTGAGAGCCGGGTGCCGCTGTGCCCTCGGTCAGCACCTGCCCTCCGGGCCGAGTCCTCACCACCTTGGCCTTCATTGCTCTCTCCCTCCCCTTCCCCTCCTCACACAGTGCTTTTCTTTGTCTTGAGATATGATAAAAAGAAGGGCGTTTTAAGGTAAATGTCATATACAGTAAGATACGTAAATGTAAAGAAATGTACGGTCGGGAGTTCCGTGCTGGCCTAGTCGTTAGGGCTTGTGCTTTCACCGCTGAGGCCCTGGTTCAGTCCCTGGCTGGGGAACTACAGTCCTGCCGGCCTCACAGTGTGGCCAAACAAAAGTAAACGTGCCCTGAGCAGACGCTCCCTGCGGGGAGCTCCCCGAGTGTGGAACGCCTAGGTTTTCGATGCAGCTTTTCCGTACGTACCTCCCTGTGTGACTTCCACCTGGATCAGGACCCAGGCTTGGGTCTCCGGGCTTCGGGCGCATGCACCCAGCTGCTGTCAGTCAGCATGCTCCGCGCACTCCCCGAGTCCTGAGGTGCTAGTCTCAGGGTAGCCCTGCCGTCCCCAGTGCCCCCCGTCCAGGGCTGCGCCCCCAGGAGTGATGGTGTGTCTTGGGCAGATTTGGGACACGGCGGGACAGGAGCGGTTCCAGTCCCTGGGCGTGGCCTTCTACAGAGGCGCCGACTGCTGCGTCCTGGTGTTCGACGTGACCGCCCCCAACACGTTCAAGACCCTTGACAGCTGGAGAGACGAGTTTCTCATCCAGGCCAGTCCCCGGGACCCCGAGAACTTCCCCTTTGTCGTGCTGGGAAACAAGATTGACCTCGAAAACAGACAGGTGCGTGCTGGCGATGGCCGGGTACTTGGTGGGGGGCTGCCTTTTAAAGGGGGCGGCGCCAGTGTTCAGGTTTGACTGGTAAAGAACCGTGTGCCCGGAGGATCACCCCATTTTTCTGTCTGCGTGTGACTCCTGCAGGGGAAGGGTACAACTAACGGGGGGGCACCTGGCCGCCCTGGGGTGGCGCCTGGCTCCCTGGGAGCAGAGCGGGGAGGGTGTGCGGGGTCAGAGCTCCCCATGGAGCGGCCCGCTGCCAGCCTCCTGGCTCCGGTCCGGGATTGACCTCTAGGCCCTGTGGGACCTCGGTCTCCAGGCTGCGGGGCAGACTTACCCTTGGTCTGGCTCACGCACTGCTGAGCTGAGGACAGCTCTGGGCGGAGGTCAGGGCCGCGGGGCCCCAGAGGGCCTGCCCAGCGCCCTGCTCTCTCGCCTGGGCCTCCTGCTCTGAGGTGCCCTGTGCACATGGAGGGTCTGTGCTGAGCGCCTCGTGGCTCTGGGGGTGCACAGGGGCACCATCTCCAGGCTGGCTGCTCTTGGGGACTGGGGCCCAGGAGGCCCGTTGAGATCCCCACACCACCCTCACGGCCATGACTCGGGCTTGTGGGCGCCTCTGCCTCTGACCCGGGAGGAGGGTTCGGTTGCCCTCAGCTGTCATCCTTGCGCTGCGGGGCCCCCCCAGATCCCTTGGGTCAGGAGGTGCTTTGGGCTTTGAGTAAAACTGCTCTGGCTTCCTTTCCAGTAGCATCTCTCTGGGGAGTGTAGACAAAGTTATTCTTAAGTATAGCCGAGTTTATTTTTGACCAGTCAGCTCTTTCCTAAATGAATTGGTTCTTCTCTCGTTCCTGAAAACAGGTTCGGGTGGGGAGTCAGGAAACAGGACGTGGCTGGGTTGGGGGCTCTGGGGCCTGGGTGTGTGATCAGGCCAGGGGCCCAGGCAGGTACGCTGAGCAGTCACAGGAGGGGCTGTAGACCTGGAGACCAAGCTCCCAGGCCTGTCCTGGGCCGGGGGCCCCTGCGGCCCCAGGAGCGGCAGGCACTTCTTCCCGGGCTGGCTGCCGCCTGCCTTCACAAGCTGCTTCCAAGTGCAGCTCAGGGTTGCGGGCTGAGGGGAAAGCCCAGCTGTATCGTGCTTAGCTGGCGCGGGGCTGGCGGGTGGTGGCCGGCGGGGGTCCCGGGGTTCTTCCGGTGAGATTCCTGCTTTTCCTGGCACCTGCGCCCTGCCTCTCCCTTCAGGTGGCCACCAAGCGGGCACAGGCCTGGTGCTACAGCAAAAACAACATTCCCTACTTCGAGACCAGCGCCAAGGAGGCCATCAACGTGGAGCAGGCCTTCCAGACGATCGCCCGGAACGCGCTCAAGCAGGTCGGTGTCTGCAGCATTGGCGCCTCCGGGTTCCGAGCCCCGGCCTGGCCGCCTCAGCCTGCACCTCTCCCTGCGGGCTCTCTGTGCAGCCAGAGGCGGTGGCGGGCCTTTGAGAGCGGCCCTGTCCCGCCGTCCTTAGGCCAGCTCCACGGGGCCGCTGAGGCCGCCTCGTGTGGGGCCGCTCTGCTCGGCATGCTCCTCCCGTTTGAGGGTACACTTGAGTTTGAAGCCCAGCTCTGCTGCCCATCTTGGGATCTGGTCTAGTTTTTAAATCCTGTCTGAGTTGTACAATGAGACTGCCCGCTTCCAGGGCGTTTGTGAAGATTCAGTGAGGTGTACCAACTTCTGGAATTATCCTAAACGATCCTCATAAAGGTTAACCCAAAAGGCTCTAGGAATCGTCTTCCTTAGGCAAGGTTTCTTTGCATTTTCTCTGTGTTTATTCAAATGTTCCCCCCCCCCCAAATACTAGTGGCATCTTGTTGGCATGTGCCAGGTGAAGGCTCTTCTGACCCACAGCGGCAGGGCAGTGCTTTCCTCCCTGAACACTCCTGCCCCAGAGCAGGAGTCGCAGGAGTAAGACTGTCCAACTGGTAAGGTGGCCCCCGGCTGCCCCTGGGGACATCGGTGACCCTCGGTCCCGGCACCACAGTGGCGCCCTTGGCGCAGCGTCCACGCTCTGCAGAGGGGCCCTCGCAGCCCTCACCTGGGCCTCGGCTGTGCGTAGAGGTGGGGGGTGAGCTGTGTGTGGCGGGCCTTTTTCTCAGTCCCTCTCGCCACGGTGAGGAACCTGCTGGTGGGTGTGCCTTTCCCTCCGTGGGGCGCGCGCTCCCCGCGTCGGGCCCTCCCCACCCGTCAAGCTCTCCCTGCGTCAGGCCCTCCCCACGTTGGCCCCGCCTGCAGTCCATGTGCTCCCCGCGCGGCCTCTGCCCTCGCTGGTGGTGTCCTCCTCCTTGGCCGTGTTTGGTTCGTTATCCATTTAAACTAAGATTTTCACTCCAGGTGCAACCTTTTCCTCCTCCGTCCTCTCCCCACCACCCACCCCCCAAAAAAGAAACCTTCCTGAGGTTCTAAGTGAACTGCACTTCAGCTGTGTCAGCCAGCAGTGGGCCCGTGACAGACTCCACAGACCGCACGGCTCACGGACACACTTTTATTTCCTGTCGGTTTTGGGGCCACAGTCTGCAGTCCAGGGGCCAGCAAGTCCGATCTCCGCTGAGGCCTCTGTTAAGACAGAAAGCAGATGAGCGCTGGTCAGGGCTGGGAGCAGGGGGCGGGACAGGCCACCGCTGCTGGAGCCGGCTGGCCTCCGGGCCGGGAAGGTCCTGATGGCGCTGACCAGTGAGCAGACGAGGCCACACGTGCACGTGCTCACTCCTCAGGGAGAGGTCCTCCTTAAAATACAGGTAGTCCTGGGCGTGGTCGCGTGTACAGCACTTGTGAACAGAGTGGTTTCCCCAGAGGACCTCGACCCGCGTGTGCTCCGTGTCTAAGGGACAGGTGAATTTTTTCCCTAGGAAGTAGGAAGCTGCCCCTTGCTGGAAACACGTTAATTCAGCCCAAGTCCCCGTGAAGTGACCCCAGTCCCTGTCCTGTGGGCCCCACAGTGAGGGAGTTGTCCTGGGCGGGCCCGGCGTGTGCAGCCTTGGGGGCAAGCTCTCCTGAAGGCCTGGAAGAGACGGCATACAGACCTGGGTCCGAGAGAGGCGCGCAGGGCGAGCTCGCGGGGTGTGTGTGGGCCGGGGCCCAGACCCTGCCTTCGTCAGGCGCTGGCAGAAGCTCCCGGAGCGGGCACATGCGGGCGGAGGGCGTCAGCCTACCCCTCCTGCCGCTGCCCCGCAGCGTCCCTCGTCGCCCGCCTGGCCCGCCCGCTGCGGGGCCCGCCCCCCTGCACTGCGGGAGCGCGCCCGGCCCCGGCCCGCAGTCACCGCCTCTCTCCCTGCCCAGGAAACGGAAGTGGAGCTGTACAACGAGTTCCCCGAGCCCATCAAACTGGACAAGAACGACCGCACCAAGCCCTCGGCTGAGGGCTGCAGCTGCTGAAGAGGCAGAGAGCAGAGCGCACAGTCCTTCGCGACCGAGAACACACGTACAGGCCTTCTTCCACGAGCCCCTCCTCCACACAGACAGTCATCTCTCGCCCAGCTGCCCGGAGAGCCCAGCACACCGCCGACCCCGCACACGCCGCACCGGCCCCAGCGCCGCCCCGCGGGCCCGTGGCAGCAGCACTGCCGGCCGCGCACACCGCCGGGGGCGGAGTCTGCGCTGGAAGCTTTTCCTTTCGTCCACTGGAGAGAGAACTGTTTACAGTTAATCTGTGTCTAATTAGTTCTGATTTTTTTAACCGTCTTGTGGTCTTTTTACCCACCCCCTCCTGTGAAGGCCACCACGTGGGAAGGCTGGTGCCCTGCGCTCCATCACAGGCTCACACCCAGTCTGATCAGGCTGAGTTTTGTATGTATCTGTTAATGCTTGTTACTTTTAACTAATCAGATCTTTTTACAGTATCCATTTATTATGTAATGCTTCGTAGAAAAGAATCTTATAGTACATGTTAATATATGCAACCAATTAAAATGTATAAATCAGTGTAAGAAATTCTTGGGTTATGTGTGTAAGTCCTGTGATGCAGGCGTAGAGACCGAGGGCTGAACTTGGTCTGGCCCGCAGCGTGTTCAGCATCTCGAGGTGAGAAGCGCAGCAGGAGGCAGTATTCTGTACAGTAGACACGAGAATCATTACGCCTTTTATCAAGACTTCAGAGCCAAATGCTTTGCACCTCTCCAGGGGAGACTGTCCAGCTCCCTCTGCACCTAAATTTTCCAAGAGGCGATTTGCATAATACTTAGTGTGTGCAATGGAGAAACAGCTGTTTCACGATTTAAAACTCTCATTTTCCCTTTTTTTTCTTTCCTGCTCCACACTTTAAAACTCCCGTTAGATTCGCATCCACGTCCAAGAGGGAGGGAGAGGAGGCCTCCCAGACCTGTCTAGCGACGGTACCTTTGTTCTAGAAGGCACTCCTCCCGGGGTGTGGCGTCCTCGGTGGGCACACCTTCCCCCGCCCCCCGACTCCCCAGTGGAGCCCCCGCGCCCCCGCTTCCTGGCGGGGCCACCCCCCACCCCCGCACTGTAGCCTGCTTCACAGAGCTCCCCTCCAAGGGCCTGCGTCCCAGGGTGTGGGCCAAGTTCTTCTGTAAAGAGATGAACGTGATGCCAATAAAATGTACCGAGAACAAAGACCGTCTGTCTTCGCCCCATCTTTTCCTCCAAGCCTGGGCTCGGGCGGCCGTGCAGCTGGTCGCCCTCACGGCGCTTTCTCTCGAGCGGCAGCCTCCTCCGTCCAGCCCCTCAGCACCGGCCCCTGGTGTGTGCCGTCTGTGTTTCTGATCGCAGTGGCGGGGGGACGCCTGCTGGAGAGCGCTGTCCCTGCAGAGGCGGGGCCGAGCGGCCTTTGGGTTTGTGGTGGTTTAACCCACGTGGTCACTGACACGTGGCCCTTGCGTGGTTCTGGGTTTCTGACTCTTGACAGGACAGGAGGGTTCGGCAGCAGGGCCCGCGTTCCAGCACAGATGAGCCACGCCGGGATGGCAGATGCCACGAGGATCAGTGTTACGAAACGGCCACATGTCGGTCGGTGGGAGAGTGGAGGCTGGCAGACCGCGCCTGGGGCTCTACGCGCCCCACGTCTCAGGTCCCCGGTGGGTTGCTTCCTCCGGCTGCTCTGGGCTCACCCCCTGGATGCTCATGACCACGACAGCACCCGTCAGGGGCACACGGCTCCCCGTGCTCCGGCCCAGCCTCCTGGGCTGGGCGTGGGGGGCCCAGTGGCCTCCCCTGGTGCCGGGTGGCGACGAGTGGACCCCGAGGGGTGCTTACCTCACAAACCAGGCTGTAGCCCTCTGGTCCTGACCGTGAACAAGTCGGGGAAATAGACTTGGACCTCTGACCTCAACCACCCCCTGAAACCAGTGATTATCCTTACAGTGTCCTAGCTTGTTTTTTAAATAGATATTTAATAGTGCTATAACCATGCATGTAAAAGTCACCGTTAGAATGAAAAGGTAAGCCAAAAGTAGGAGAAACTATTTGCAAATCATGTATCTTATGGAAACCTTGCGTCTACAATATGAAAAGTAATAACTTATTATGACTCAATAATAAAATGGGGAAAGACTAGAATTAAACATTTTATCAAAGAAGACATTCAAACTGTTTTCTAAGAATTAGAAGAAAATGTTCTCAAAATTGTTAGTCACTAGGAAAATGCCAATTGAAACCACGATGGAGGGACTGGACTTCCCTGGTTGAGGAGTCTGCCATCCAGTATCAGGGACTCGGGCTCAGTGCCCCTTCTGGGAGCTGAGAGCCTGCGTGCGTCCAGGGAAGCAGTCCCACGTGCTGGAACTAATGAGCCCACACGCCACAACTACACCTGATGTAGCCCAATAAATGATAAACACATGCAGAGGAGTTTCACTACACGTGGACCAGGGTCACTATAATACAAAAGAATGCCAAGCCTTATGAGGACGTCAAGAAAATGGAACCTCCCCACAGTGCTGGTGGGGATGAAAATAGTACAATCCCCACTGGAAACATCTGCCAGTTTCTTAAAAAGCTAAACATAAGCTTAGCATATGACCCAACACCTTGACTCCTGTGAATCTCAGAGAAATAAAATCATACCCGCTCAAACCCTATCGGTGCTCTTGGCAGCATTGTTCATAACAGATGAAATACGGAAGCAGAATTGGACGCAGCGGAGCAACTGAACTGAACTGATGGAAGCAACTTCACTAGCAAACGGATACACAAGTGCGGGAAGTCCGTGCAGCGGACATACAGAAACAAAGTGACGAGCAACGCAGATGCGCCTCAGCCTCAGCGGAGGGCGACGAAGAATGTTAGCACGCCGTGGGATTTCACGTGCAGTGTTCAGAACAGAAACATTTAAACTGAAGTCAGACCTGCGGCGACCTGGGGCTGAGGGGTGGGTTGGGGGCCTGGCTTCAGACAGGCTCAGTGGAGTTAGCGGGAGTGAAGATGTTCGAGTGGACCACGGTGCCGGAGCAACTCGATAAACTTACCAACTTACTGTAAATAACAACTAAAGTGTATTGGATCAAAAGTCTCTTCAATGAAGTTATTAAAATTATCTTTGGAAAATAAGTTTGAAGAACCATATAGACAGTCCCTTTACTCAGATACTGTTTGACGGTAGACCGCGCTTACAGTATGGCTCGCTCTGCACGCTCCTGCCCAGGCCAGCCGCACTCCGGAATGAGCTCAAACATAACTTCGTGGCCCTGAACCCAAGCACAGTCGGCCGATTTTAAGTCAAATTTGACTTTGAACTGACCTTGACTCACATCTCACTGACAAATCATCCTAAGCATGGTCCCCTTGAAATGACCTTGAGTCTGACCCTCCTCCTGACCCTGTTATATTCCAACTTTCAAGTTAACACTGAGCCCTACCCACTGTGACAAGCCCTGTCCAACCTGGGACTAACCCGCCTTAATGTCCCATCAGCCCAACATCATCTTACTTGTGTCCTGTGCACACACAGCTACCTCACCTAGATGTGGTTTTCCCTCAGTAAGGAGAGGTGGAGGCTGAACTCCACCACCGCAGTATCTTTTCCCGTGTTCCCACCAGGATTGCACGCGCTCTTGAGAGAAGCAAGTTTGCTCCAACAAGGAGTAACATGTGCTTTTGAAGAGAATGGGATTTGCAGTGTTTGCACGAATGCAAATTCTTACCTGTCACACTCCTTAGATCCTTTGAACTTGCTCTGCTTCCAGGAAGAATGTGAATTGAGACGCGTGTGTGGTGCTGTGTCTACATTCATCTCCATTCCAACAAACAGGGAGGGAGTTCCTTTTGAGAAACAGCCAAGATCTGTTGAACTGGCACCGACACCGGCTGGCCTTGAAGGGCCTGTCACTCACTCACGTGCCCACGTCTTGCCCTAATCTAGGTAGACTTCATGCTTAACCTCAAACCGGATCTCTACCTTGAAACTGACCTTGAGCCTGACCCTGATCCAGTCTCTCACCCTGTGAAGGAGTGTGTGTTCCACATGAATTGCCCTAATTTTGCCCATAACCTGAACGTGTGGAATCTAGAGAACAAAACAGTAAAAACGCAAGTTCACAGGTGCAGAGAGCACAGTGGGAACCAGAGTCGGCGTGTGCGGTGAGCGTGGGTGAGGGGGTCAGGAAGTTAGGAAGGCCGTTACAGAGTCAGTCCTGGGCAGGTCACGTACAGCCCGGTGACTAGTTTCTAAATCTGCATGTGTAAAGTCACCGGGAGAGCAGACCCTAATATTCTCATCACAAAAGCTTCAGCGCACGTGACGAGGGGGGGTCATTTCACAGCACAGACAGTATCGAGTCATGACGGCCCAAAGCCCACAGCATGTTACCTGAGGGACAAACTCCGCCTAAACCTTGTGCATGACACAAAAATTAACTCCAAATGAATCATAAACTGTAAAACTATGAAACTTTTTGAAAAAACACAGAAAAAATACCTAAGGCTTGGTGAAGAACTCAAACATGGCTCCAAAAGCATATTCTATAAAAGGAAAAAAAAAATAAATTGGACTCCATCAAAATTCAAAGCTTTTTCTCTGGGAAAGCTATGTTTAAGGGGATGAAAGGACCCACTACACAGAGTAGCTCCCAGTAGCCCTGGTGTCCAGAGTGTTTACTGGGGCTCCGTTAATGACTGATGATGGCCCACGGAGCATCTCAGCCTCCGTGTCAGGATGGGGCCTGGGCTGATGAGCTGTTGGCCGTGAGCATGGGGTGGGGGGCCAGGGGAGGCCCCCTCACGCCTGGTCGTGCACCCTCATAAAACTGACACACGGGACACGGCATGACCCTCTACCTGGCCCCAGCTCACACTGCCGGACTTTCCCCGCCGGCCTCCAGCACTCACAGGTGGGGCTCCAGCCTCAGACCCACTGTGGCCAGCCCCACCCTAACCAGAGACACGCCTGCCACAGACGACGTGGGGTGCCTCCCGGAGACCACGGGCGAAGCCAGGCCTCCCTTGGGCAAGTCCACGTTCTTTCCCACAGACCAGGGGGTTCACCCGTTTGAAGCAGGTGAGCGCAATTCGCTTGAGAAGAGCGCCCCGGGAACTTGTCTGGGAACTAGGGGGGCGGGGGGATCTGCAGAAAGCACTCAGCGTTCCGCCTCTAGACTGGACGCTCTTGTGACCACAGACCCCAGACTGGAGTTGCACACGCCCCACCTCCAGCCAGCCGCGCTCGCTGCAGACCTGCCCCCCAGTCCTAACTGGCCAGAGCCAAGCTCGTAATATCTATGCTGAGCTCCTGTCTGCCCTGAATCCGGGACTTTTTGTACATGGACAGACGCCATGGTTTGTCCAAGTCTGAAGGTCTGACAGCAGATCCTGACAGCAGCCAAGGGCCTCTGTTCAGTCCTGAGCAGGCTTTTCCTCCAGGTGCTGGGCTCGTCCCTGCACTCACCGCCAGCAGATGTGTAAGGCACGCAGTCATTCCAGCCCTGGTTAGGCTCTGTTCAGTACACTGGGCACAGTGTCACACGTTGCACCCTGGAAGCTGCCCGTCCATCTTTATTTCAAAAATCTGAAATGGCCAACATGTATTTAAGTTCAGTGTTTGATGGTGTGGTTTAAACATGAATGAAACAGTGCACACACCCCTAAAGAGTGTGCACTTCAGCAGTGCAGGACCCTCCCAGTGCTGTGCAACCACAAACACTGTTTCGAGACCATTCTCATCACTCTCTCACTCCCCACTTCATCATGTTTCAGTAGAAAATCGCATGCAGAAACATGGTCAAAAGGGTTCGTTTGTTTGGTTTTTTCTCGCTTAACTTATGTGGAACCCAAACATCAAAGCAATGAACATAACCAAGCTGGTGCAGATGATTTTCAAGGCTTGATGAGGATCAGTTCAGTTCAGTTGCTCAGTCGTGTCCAACTCTTTGTTGACCCCAACTCCTGGAGTTTGCTCAAACTCATGTCCATTGAGTCAATGATGCCATCCAACCATCTCATCCTCTGTCGTCCCCTTCTCCTCCCACTTCCCATCTTTCCCAGCATCAGGGTCTTTTCCAGTGAGTCAGTTTTTCTCATCAGGTGGCCAAAGTATTGGAGTTTCAGCTTCAGCTTCAGCCTTTCCAATGAATATTCAAGACACTTGATTAGGATACTTGGAGTATATCTGCTATCTCCCGCATGGTATAAACATCGGTTGTTCTCAATGTCTCAATTTGATCGCTATCAACTTCAACTGATCTACCCAACCCTGGAGCATCGTGCAAGGAGAAATCTCCAGCAGGAAGCTTCACAAACCGCCCCGGACACGTTGGGTCAGGCACAGCACTTTGTCCGATCGCTGCACAAAGCTCTCCGCGTGCTTCAGTTGTATTTTTACCTCCACTTTCAATATGCTGAAAATGTTGCTTACTTCCCCTCCTGTCTTCAATACTAAAATGGCTACACACAAATTGACCAATTTTGATTTTTTAAAAGTGCATACTGATGAGACGGCTGTCACCATACGACGGAACAAAATTGTTTCAAATGAAGACAATTGAGTGCTACCAGAGCCATCTTACAGAAAGAAACAAACGAACATTTTGGCCAACCCAGTACAACACTGCGGTAATCAAAACAGCAGCGGCCCTGGCACGAAGCAGAAACACACAGAGACCGGACACAGAGCAGCGCAGAGAGAAACCCGCACCCCTGGGGTCGGTCACTCTAGATGAGGGGAGGGAAGAGAAGCAGTGCAGGAAAGCAGCCTCTTCAAGAAACGGTACTCGGAAAACGGACGGCTGTGTGCAAAGAAAGAAATGGGAACCTTCCCTAACAACATATACGAAAATAGACTCAAAATGGACTCAAGACCTAAATGGAAGTGGGCGCAGCCACTGTGGAGCACAGTATGGGAGTTCCTGAGAAAACTAAAAATACAACTGCTATTAATACACGATCCAGCAACCCCACTCCTGGGCATACATGTCCAAACAGAAGTGCGAATAGATGTGCGCACGCCTACACAAAAAGTCACCAATTTTGATTTTTTAAAAATGCATACTGATGAGACAGCTCTCACCATGCAACGGAACAAAATCGTTTCAAATGAAGTTGAACACAACTTCAGCGCAGCAGTATTTGTCGTGGCCAAGACAAGGACACGACCTGAACGACCACCGGCAGATGGACCAAGAAGGTGTGACGGGGCTCCCCTGGTGCTCCAGTGCTTGAGCATCCGCCCGCCGACGCAGGGGACACGGTTTCTGTCCCTGGTCCAGGAACTAAGATCCCACATGCTGTGGAGTAAGTGGGCTCACGCGCCACCATTCCTGAAGCCCGGGTGCCTACAGCGTCTGCTCCGCCACAAGAGAAGCCCCCACTCGCCGCAAGTAGAGAGCAGCCTGCACAGCAGCGAAGGCCCAGCACAACCAAAACGAAAAGACAGTTTTAAAAACCGAAGGATTTCAACTACACACTAGCTCTCCTGACCACCACCCCAGCTGGCACCCCTACTCGTATTTCGTGGGTCCACTGCCCCTACATGCGTCACACCAGAATTTTCAAATGTGCAAAGGCCAGTTCTCCAGTGGCTCCTAGCTGCAGCCCCAGCGCACGTGCCTGTCTTCGCGCGTGCGCCTGCTCGCATGAGCCGAGAAGCGTGTGGCTGGAAGCCGGTGCTGGCCCTGGCGGGCCTGGAGCTGATGTGGCTGCCCTGCCCGGCTTCCCTCCGACCGCCGGCTTTCCTGGCATCCAAAAGAGACGCGAGCGTCAGCCTGGCCCACCGCCCTCCTTCCTCCGGCAGAGGCCCGCCTCGGCTCACGGGGCGCGGCGGGAGGAGCCCCTGTCAGCGGGAACTCGTCGCTTTGCTGGAGCTCCAGGGGAAGGAGCCGGCGCTGGAATGCCGTCCCCCACTCAGGGTCTTGTCTAGTCTGTGGGTTAACGGCGAGTCCAGGGAGGAAGAGGAGGGGCGAGGGGTGTAATAAAGCCCCAGCTTTAGGGGAGCAAAGGCCCGCCGCCCGAGGTGGGGGTCTGCATGGAGCCCGCACAGCTGCCAGCCCAGAAAGGCGCCCTCCCCCCCCACCCCGTCACGCCTCCACCCCTGGAAGGGCTGTTTGGGGGTCGTCTTGGCCCAGGGCTGCTGGCTTCACCCCCCGCTCCAGGTCCCTTTTGGGACGAGAGGACCCTCCAGCTCTGGCATCTGCTCAGGTTGCCCTGGGCATCGCCTGAGTCCTGTCAGGGGATCGCTTCCCTGCCTCTTTCCCCTGAAAAGGAAACTGCTAGAGCCTGGTGGGCTGCCGTCTATGGGGTCGCACAGTCGGACACGACTGAAGCGACTTAGCAGCAGCAGCAGCAGAGCCCGGTGGGCTGCCTTCTATGGGGTCGCAGAGTTGGACACGACCGAAGCGACTTAGCAGCAGCAGCAGCAGAGCACACGGAAAGGGCTGTATGCTGTGGCCAAGTGGCGTTTATTCCTGGACTGCAATCTGCGAAGTCTGTCGATGCATGGTGTTTATAGGGTGAAGATGAAGACCCACCGTGATCATCTCAAATGATGCAGGAAAAGCACTCCAAAAAATTCAACTATGAAGTTTCCTCAGGGGACTTCCCTGGAGTCCCAGCGGTTAGGACTCCGGAGCTTCCACCACAGGGGCCACCTGGTTGGGGAACCAAGTTTCCATCCCCAGTTGGGGAACTAAGATCCCGCCTGCCGACTGGGGCAGTGAAAAATATAATGAATTACATAAAAAAAAAATGTAAACATAAGCCAACTCACAGACAAACAGACCAGACTGGATGCTGCCAGAGGTAGAGGGTGGGGTGGGAGACACGGGTGAAGGGTCAAAGGCACAGGCTTCCAGGTCCTGGGACGGTAACGCCCGTGACGGTGACTGGCGTTCAGCACGCTCAACTACCTGCATATTGCAAAGCTGCTAACGCCGCTGAACCAAGCTTTCTTAACCTGACGTGGAGCAAGCCACGCTCCACAGAGACGCCTGAGATGCCGAGGTTTGAGGGTTTATTCACAAGGCAGCCAAGCATGGAGACAGGAGAATGAACCTCCCGGCAGGCAAGGGGCTGGGGCATGATGGAATCAGGAATAAGAAGCAGGGAGAGGTGGTGGGGAAAGGCATCACGTCCCACTGTGAGTCTGCGCAGGTGGAACCAGGTCCCAGGGTCTGCAGCTTCAAAAGGTCACCCTGTGGACACCCGTGCCGGCTCAGTTGGCAGGGCCGTGGTCCCACAGCTCAGCTCACACCAGGTGCAGCTGAAGCCGAGTTCCTGGAGGACAACCCACGCAGACGTGTTGTTTAGGCTCTGAGCTTCGTGGAGGATGCGTGACTGACTCTTTATGCAGCAACGATTAAAATGAGCTTGAGGCGTCAAGGCAGGTTACAGGTGAAATGGATTTAACTACAGACTCCATACAGTTTCACAATGAGGATAGGTCTTAAAAAGTCCTCATCAGGACAAAAAAAAAAAAAAATCCTGGAACTGTGTACGGTGACGGACTGCGCTGTCACGGCACATACAGACGTTCAAGTACCGGGTACACTTGGGAGCTTCCCAGGCAGCTCAGCCAGCGGTCAGGAACCCGCCTGCCCCTGCAGGAGACGCAGGTTTGATCCCTGGGTCGGGAAGATCCCCTGGAGGAGGCCATGGCAACCCACTCCAGTATGCTGGCCTGGAGAATCCCATGCCAGAGGAGGCTGGCGGGCTGCAGTCCCTGGGGTCACAAAGAGTCAGACACGACTTAGTGACTAGACAACAAACGTTTAAACCACAAGAGATGACACACTAAACAAGACCATTTTCCTCCTTGCCTTCAGAGTCTTTTGCAGCCCTGAGCCTGCCTTCCGCCCGGTGTAGCAGCGGGGGCTGCTGTCAGCTGTCCCCTTAGGGGCCCACCGGGCCTTGCAGACCACCTCATTCACTGGTATTTTCTACCTGTACGTTTGTGGACCCTGGGATAGATACAATTGGTGCTTTTGTCTGTGGTTTTCTTGTGGGGTTTTTCAGTTTCCTGGGACAAAATGTGAATAGACCAGCATCCAGACAGGAGAACGGGGAGCAGGGCAAGGAGGCACAGAGCTGTGTGGGGCGCCCCAGTGAGGACGCGGCTCCGGTGGCCCACCGTCAGCTGAGCCTGCGCCGCCTGGTCCCCGGGGCCCACGGCCCCCAGCGGTGGGGGCAGGAGTCCCCACCGGCCAAGGCCAGCAGGTGCCGACTGCACGTCCTTGAAGGCAGCACCAGGCAAGGGCGGTGAGGACGGGCAAGAGGGTGCCCTGGAAGCCAGCTCTGCCGGCTGGAGTGGCCGCAGGTCAGGTGCGCGCCGGCTGTCACCTGCCAGCTGCCCGGAGAAGCCTCCAGGTGGCCAGTCTCCAGTGGGGCTGTGGACATCTACACGTGTGTGTGTGTGTGTGTGTGTGTGTGTGTGTGTGTGTGTGTGTGTGTAGAGGGTAGGGGTGTCTTGTGAGGACACCAGCGGCTGTGGACATCTACATGTGTGTGGTGTGTGTGTGTGTGTGTAGGAGTAGGGGTGTCCTGTGAGGACACCAGTCGCTGTGGACGTCTATACGTGTGTGTGTCTGTGTGTGTGTGTAGAGGGTAGGGGTGTCTTGTGAGGAACCCGCGGCTGGTCCCCGGGCCAGGGCAGAGGGGCCCAGGCCGCTCTCGGAGACCACAGAGCCCGGAGACCGCGGTGGGGGCCGGCAGGGCGGGGTGTCCGCACGGACCCACACCGCAGAGCCGCCTCCAGAGCGGCCCTGCACAAGCGACCGCCACCGAGGGTCCAGATCGCCGGCTCTGGGTCAGTGCCTTTCCCAGAGCTGCTCCCTCAGCGGCCTCGCGAGCCCGCGTCGCCCGCGAGGCCCCCAGGCCCCTCCTCGGGCCGGCCCCCGCCCGAGGCGCGCGCGCCCCTACGCCGCGGGAGGCCGGTTGGGAGGCGCGCGCGGTCTCCACGGAGACGGCCGCGGGGACGCGCGCCCAACGCCCGCCGGCGGCCCGCTTGGGAAGCGCGCGCGCTCTCCACGGAGACGGCCGCGGGGACGCGCGCCCAATGCCCGCCGGCGGCCCGCTTGGGAGGCGCGCGCGGTCTCCACGGAGACGGCCGCGGGGACGCGCGCCCAACGCCCGCCGGCGGCCCGCTTGGGAAGCGCGCGCGGTCTCCACGGAGACGGCCGCGGGGACGCGCGCCCAACGCCCGCCGGCGGCCCGCGGCCTAGATCTCCGGCGCGGCTGGAGGCGGGCGGGCGGGCGCGAAGGGCCGGGGGTACTTGGGGAAAACGCGGAGGCTGGGCGTCCGCTCCCGCGTCCCTGGGGCAGAGACGAGCGTCCCCACTCCGGGGAGCCTTCCCCTTCTGTCCCCAGAGGCCTCCGCCGGCCGACCCCGGCCGCGGCCGCTACGCTCGCCGCGGGTGATGACTGCGCCGCCCACACGGAAGGCTGCCCCCAAGTCCCCGGAGCCCCCCCGCCCAGGCCTCCAGGCCACAAGCGTCCCGTTGGAAATGCTCCTTCCTCCGCTTGGGGCCGCTGCTAGCCCCTCGCAGGCCTGGGGGTGTGTGTGTGCGGCAGGAGGAGATGCCGTCTAGCTCCCCGCGCTCTCCAGACAAGCAGCCAATACTGGGGGCAGAGAAGAGAGGCCACGTCTCAGAACTCCTCCTAGTCAGGGCCCTTTCTTCTCATTGATTCACACAAACTTTTACTGAGCATCTACTGTGTGCCGCCTACAAAGGGTCCGGTGAGCCACAAGCCAGACAAGCAGAGGCTGGGTGGGGAAGAGAGGCTTAAGCTATAAATGCAGAAGCTACAGTAGGGACATGTGCTTTGAAAAAAAAAAAACAAACCTGGAAAAGTGAAAGCCGGTGCGGGGTGGATGGCCCTACTTCAGATGGGGTGCTCAGGGAGGGCTTCCCGAAGGAGGTGGTATTCACATGATTGGCAAGAATGGGAGGCGAAGGAGGGCTCACAAGCACAAAAGCCCCAAGTGGAGGGGCGGGTGGGGGACACCGTGCAGGGTAGGACAGCAAGGCAGCACGCTTGGATTTTATTCTAAGTGCGATGGGAAAGAGCCTGAGGGTTCAAGTTTAAGGAGGGATGGGCAGGATCTGATGGGGCCCAGTGGGGGCTCTGAGAAAACGGTGGCTTCTGTGAAGATCTGGCCACAGGGAGACCCACTCGGAGGCTTTCTCGGTCTTCTGGGGCTGGTAGTGCCTGGTGGACAGGTCCAGGGTGAGCTCAGAGGCCAGGAGACAGCTCGGGCTCTCCCCCAGGTCCCCTCCCAATATTCCCAGGTTCTGGGGCCTGGCCCCAAAGGACAGCCTTCTCACCCAGACAAGGCGGGCACATGGCCAATGTTCGTCCTCATCCAGGGGCCTGGCCTGGCCTCCCCTCCCCATCCCTTCCCCATCCCCAGCTAACTGGCCAGATGAGAGGTCAGGAAGGGCAAGAGCACTGGACTGGGAATAAGACTTGGAAAACAACCCAGAAACCCCGGGTGGGCTTGGCCCCTTCCCTGCAGCTTGTACCTCAGCTTCTTCAGGTCCCAGGGGATCCCATCCCCTGAACCCATTGAGGATGCTCCCAAAGCATTCAGGGGGCCACCTCCTTCAAGAAGCAGTGGCTGATGAGAGGGGAGGAGTGGAGGGGAGCTCAGTTTTGGAGAGCTGTGTATGTCAGGCTCTCGAGTTAGGAGGTGTTGTCTGGTGGGCTTTGCTGGCCTCTTCATTTTCCCAATGGGTCCCCATGCACCTGTCTTCTGAAATAGCAGTTAGAGCCCCTTCTAGTCTCATATTCGAGGCTACACAAGACAGAGGGGTCTTGGGGGCAGATGTTAAAGCAGGTAATTTAATTTAGTTAGAGAAAATGGGAGAAGGAATTGGGGTGACCAGGGTTGAAGGAGCTGGGGTGGGAAGCGGGCTGTGGAAGGGAGGGCAGATGAGCCGGGGATATAAAGTCGAAGAGGTCAGCAGGGCCCGGATGCTGTGGCCAGGGCGGGGTACCCTGAGTGGGAAAGCAACAAGCTCCTACTCTCCTCTTCAGAGGCCTCTGGTAGGGAGGAAGCGAGGGGTGGTGGGCAGGAGGAGGGGCACCCCCAGAAAGTGGCAGTTAGGGAGCTTTCAGGGCAGCTGGGGTTGGTTCTAGATCAGGAAAGAAGTCAGGATCCCCAGGACTGGGCGAGCCCAATCACTGAGATGAGCTTCTGTGAGCCTTGCCAGCCCTCGTGCTAGCCCTAAGCCTGCCCAGCTTGGACTCCCATTTCATTCATTCAACAAATATTTATTGAGGGCCTACTATGTGTCAGGCCCCGTGCAGCGTAGCTTGAGAGCATCCCTGCTCTCGTGGGGGTGACAGGCACAAGACAGGGCAATCTCAGACAGTGATTAACGGGGTACAACCAAGAGCTAGTGCTAGAAGGGGGGTGGCGCGGCCCCTTGAAATGAGGGGACAGCAGATGCTTTGCCATCTTCCCTGGCCGGGGGAACCTTGCCAGTGGGGCAACACCGGAAGATGGTTTCTCTGCTTGTCAGGCTCTGCCCTGGCCCTGGTGCCCCTACCAGAACAGTGTCTGGACGCAACCTTGCCCCAGCCCCTCGGCCTCAATCCCCGGGGAACCATGGAGAAGATATGTTAAATACTGCCGAGGCCGGACAACAGTTCCGGCCTTGGCCTCCCTGGAGCATGGGCCAGCTCGCCCCCCAGGAGACCCGGCCGGAGGAGGGAGGCAAACAGGCAAGGGGCCAGCCTCTCCTGGGCCTCCATGTCTGTGGAACATGGCTCGAAGGTCACTCAGCGCCACTGTCCCCCGAGCCTGCCCCCCTCTGCCGGGCAGCGATCCCCCTGCAGGGGAGGCCCCTCGGGGAGGCGGGAGCCAGCCTCTCCTGGGCCGCCCTGCCCACAGATCACAGCTCAAAGGCCACTCAGCACCACTGTCTTCCCAGAGCCTGCCCCCCTCCCTGCCCCTGGCTGGGCAGAGATCCCCACAGGGGAGGCACCTCGGGGAGGCGGGGCTGTGGCTGAAGGAAAAAGGAAGAAGAGGAGGGTGGGGCAGAGCCAGGCTGTGGGGGGCAGGATGCTGGGCCATCCAAATCCCCAAAAGGCTGAATTCGATGGGGGAGCCAGGAAGCCCCAAGGAGGCATCCAGGTCACCAGGGGTGGCCCGATGGCTGTGCCTGAAGTGTGGGGTGGGGATGGAGTGGGGAGACGCACACACAGGCCAGGCCGGGTGGACTCACAAGGCCCAGGATGGGTGCTCACGGGGGACGTGGGTTGGGGGGCGCACTTGGAAGCCTGCCGGATCACAGGGTATCAACACTTAAGTGGATTTGTAAGAGTGAATCTGGAGGCTCGTTCTGGGCTGATGAACAAAGGACAGTCAGGGAAACACATCAGCAACCGCCCGGCCTGCCCCGAGGGCACGACCAGCCGGGCACAGGCCCCCGGACGCGGACCGGTGTCCAGAGCCGAGACGTGCCCCTCGGTTGTCACTTCACAGCCTTGTTCCCCCAGTCGGGTTTTATACCACGAATAACTTTACTAAGAAAAAGGGCTCTTAAAGGAAAAAGACGTAAAAGGCCTGGAGAAGGCGGTGTGGCTGAACGGGCGGTGTGGCCCAGCGGGTCCCCAGCTGTGGCAGAGCCAGCTATGGGAAGCTGGGGGGATGCCCCGAGACACAAGCCTCTGCTCACGTCCACGGGAACAGCACCACCTGCCAGGCCCCGCGTCAGCTGTTGGCTCCGGTTGGGGGGCTGTCACTTCATGCCCCTCGTTCTCAGGACGCCCCACCCTGAGACGAGCCTCCCTCACTGGGACCCCGACACACCGCGCCCAGCAGTAGTGGGTCCTTGCATGCTGAGCAGCGCCCATCCCTTCTTTACACGCTGTCTTCTAAGCACTTTGGGGGCGTCTGAAGCAGGTGGGGGGGAGCCCCCCAAGGGGAAGTGGAGGTGGGTGGGCAGCCGGGGCTCTGGGCTCGCTCCACTGCCCCTGGGGACAGGGTGTGGGGGCCTCTCAGTCCCTTGTCCTGCCTCAGCAAGAGCGTCCGCTCTCCACAGGCGGCCCGCCTGCCACTGGCGGGGAGGGGGGAGACCAGAGACCCCCAGAGCACCCCCATTCAGGGCTTCACAATACACATTTGCATCTTAAAGGTGACCTTTCCCCACCGTCACACCTGGTGAATTCCCCCATTTCCCCTTAGATACTAAAAAGCACCTAAGGCCTCTTCCATTTTAAACCCCAAAGCGGGCCCAGGCTGGAGCCAGCCTCCTGTCTAAACCAGTGTGGGGAGACAGAGCCTCCTGTTACCCCCGGAGCCCACTGGGCCTTTCCCACAGGGGCTGCGACCCCTCAGACCTCTCGGCCTCACGTCTGGGGCCCCATCCTAGGTTGTCAGAAACTGTGTGTGTGTGTGTGGACCCCTACAGGGGTGGTGACAGAGCCAGCCCAGGGCCCAGACAGGTGGGTCACACGGGGAGTGTGTGGGGGAGCGGGGGTCCACGCCCAACCACATTCTGCTGCAGGGTGTGCCCCAGGGAACAGGGCCCGCAGGGAACAGGGCCAGGCCAGCTGCGCTCAGAGGGCCCCCCCGCCCCCCTACAAATAGGCAACATAGGGTCAGATAAGGATAAGTGCTATGAGGAAAATAAAGCGGGGCGGTGGGCCTGGAGGCAGCTCTGAATGGATTCTGGAGGAAAAGGCCCAGCCCCATGGCTGTGCCAAGGCCCCAAGCGGGAGTCCCGGCAAGGAACAAAAAGGCCAGAGCCAGAGGGTGGGGCGGTGGAGGGGGGAGCGGCACCCCGCTCTCTGCAAGTGTGGGGGAGAGCGGGACTGCTGGAGAAAATGGGAGACACAAGAGACACTTCAGACACCCCGGAAGGGATGTGGGCGGCCGCTGTCTGCTGCTCAGGAGAGAGATGGGTGTCACCAGTGTATGGATGGTGTTTGGAGCAGCAGGACCCCAGGCCCTGGCCAATTGCAGAGGCCCCTTTCCCAGCGTTTCGTCATTCTTCCATTGGCCACCGGAGGCCTTTGCCACCTGTCCTGTCCTTACAGGGGTGGCAGGCGGCTCCCGGGAGTGTGGGGTTCATGGACCACACCTTCCTGAAGGCGTGGGTCCAGTCGTCTGTTTCCTCATCTGTATGCTGAGGTCAGTGGGAGGACACCACTCCATCCCACCAGCTCCTGGAGCCCAGAGTTGGTGCCCCCAAGCCCCGGGGCCCACCAGGCTGGAGGGGCCTCTGGAGTGTGTCCGCCACATCCTCCCAGTGGTCTGGGCTGCGCTGCCCGGCCTGCATGTGTCCACCCTCTGCTCTGAGTCCTCCACTCCTCTTGGTATGGCCAGGCCTCCCCCTAGGCCGCAGAGCCTTCCCCCTACTCCTGCCGACCCCCTCCTCGCCGATCAGGTGCGGGACATCAGCCCATTGTTACTCAGCTCCCACCCCGCTTCTGCCCCGACCCAGGTCCAATCTGCAGATTTTTTTAAAAAGGGAAATTTGAAATCTGGACTGCATTTTTGTGTGAAATGGCCTGATTTTTAAATTTCGCCTTTTAAAATACACTGGGCTGAACAGGCAAAGTCCAGGCAGAGGTTCTGAGAAGTCGGAAGCTGGCCAGTCGGCTCAAGTTCAACCAGTTTCCTGAGGGGCTGCCCTGGGTAGACAGGTCCTCAGTTCTAGAAATTCTCTCAATCTCCAGGGCCCGGGCCATGCAGGTCCTCAGTTCTAGAAATTCTCTCAATCTCCAGGGCCCGGGCCATGCCTGGTCCCCTCCTCTCTGATGATGGTGCTTCCTCTGTCTCCAGAGGACAGCCACTGTCTCCTGCCAGCCCACACCCTCCCCTTCCCGGGGGGAGAGGGCCCTCACTCAGCCCTGCTGCTGCGGCTTCACATTTTCAGCCCATCCCCCGCCCCCACAGGATGAGCAGGTTTCAGTCTGGGGTCCCCTCGGGGGTCTCGCCCTCTGTTCTCCCTTTGACCTGAGTCCCTCTCACCAGTCACCTGGTTGCCCTGGGCTAGCTGTCTCCCGGGTGCCCCTGCTCACTCTCCACCTCCGTGCATCCTGAGGGGGACAAGGGGTCTCCATCTCCCAGCTTCTCGCCCTGCACACACCTTGCATCTCTGGAACCCGAGGTTTTCGCTCAAGCCCTGTGTGTCCGAGGGCCCCTGACCACTGCTCCCCATTCCCCCCTGGACTCAGGGCTCCCAGCCGCTGGGCTGGAAGGGGCTCGGCTTCTCCGCAGGAGCCCACGCTGAGACTCATCTTCCTTCTCTCTCCTGCTGGATGTACTCACTGTCCCCTTTTGTGGCTCCCAGCCCCTGACCTCCCCCGTCCGCCTGCAAATCCCTGGCTCAAAGTCCTTCACCCCTGGGGCTTATTATAACCGCGGCTTGTTGGACAGCACGAGAGCACGCGGGGCCGGCCGGGCAAACGCTGGGGCAGGGGTGCGCAGACCTCTGAGGGGCCCGCGGTTCTGCTCTACGCCCCCACTCCGTTCCGCCAGCCCCTCCTCCATGCTTGGGCCTCAGGAGACTGCAGGGCGCAGGATCGGGCCTAAATCACTCACCCTAAAAGGGATCCACCCTCCTCCTGGAGCGTCTCTACGTGTCTCAGCTTTTCCCAAGTGAGGGCTCCTTTGGCTTGGAGAAAGATGGTCCGACGCCGCCTGCTCACCCCCAGGACTGGACCCAGCGGCAGGGCCGCCAACTTGCACAAGCTTCCGCCTGGTACCCAGAGAGAGTGTCCCCACTCTCAACTGCGCTCCCCACACGGAGTGGAGGGTGGCGGGGGTGGTGCCCAGAACGAGGAGCCGCTCCCCTCCCTCATCCTTGGGAAATCCTCCCGGGGCCAGCGCCTCCCCTCGCCCCCGCCGGAGCCGCCTTGTGGCTTTGGGGTAAAGGTGGAAGCTACTTCGCACCATAAAAATGGGGGCACTTGTAGCATCCACGGCGGCGGCGGGGGGGGGGGGGGGACACCTAGGAAATGTCCCCAGAGAAGCACCTGCAGTCCTCCCCGCCGCCTCCCGCGTGGTGCCCTGGGCCCTCGAGGCCTAAGGAGGCCTCGGGTGCGCAAAGGAAAGCGCCTGCATCCGCCCTCCCCTTGCACTCAGGCGGAGACCCCCCTCGAAGCGTCCCGGCTCCTTCCACACTGCCCCAGCCGACCGCGCGAGGGCGTGCCCTGTGTTAGTTCGGACAAATTAAAGCTCGTCCAGCGGGCAGGCCCGGGGTCCCCTGGACGCGATCTGGGCTTGGGGGCCCGTGGAGCACTCTTGGCTGTCGGCTGCGGAGCTCCGGGCTGCGGGGTCCCGCTGGGGGCCCGCGCTATTCGGCCTCAAACCGGGTGCCCCCCTCCTCTCGCGCTCCCTCAGCCTAGGGTGCGCCCCTCCGTCCCCCTCTAGCGAGCCCTCCCTGGGCGCGGGCCGCCTCTCCATCGCGCAGCGGGCTCGGGCCCTGTCCAGGGTGCACAGCGGCGCGCACGGCGGTGCCGGGGAGGCCGGGTCTGGGAAGCCAGCGGCCGGGGAAGGGGCTCCAAGAAGCACAAGTTGGCGCCGGCCCCGGACCAGGCTGTTGTTGTTCTCAACGTGGTCCGCCGTTGGGCTATAAAAGGGGAGAGCGACGCCCTCCCCGCCAGAGCGCAGCGCGCACGCCCAGCGAGTTCCGGCGCAGGCAGCGGTGGCGGCAGCTTGCTAGGCCGACTTCCCGGCTCCCAGACTGTCCCTGCTCCGGCCACTTCGCGCCGGACTCCTGCATTCCGATCGCTCCCGCGCCGGCCCCGCTTCCGGTCCCGATCCGGGACCCCCGCTCCGGCCGGCCCGGCCCCCACCCCAGCCCTGCCGCCCGGCCCCAGGCCCGGCCGCGGCCGCTCCCGCCTGGAGCCGCCGCGAGCCCCCAGCCCCCCGGCGCCCCCGCGGCCCCTCGCCTTTCTTTTCCCGGCGCGGCCCCCGGGTTTCCGCGCCCCGCCCGCCACCAACCCGCTCGCCACTATGTCTGTGGAGCTCGAAGAGGCCCTGCCGCTGACGACTGCCGAGGGGGCGGCCAAGAAGGCGGCGAAGGCCGGAGGCTCGGCTGCATTGTCTCCGTCCAAGAAGAGGAAGAATAGCAAAAAGAAGAATCAGCCGGGCAAGTACAGCCAGCTGGTGGTGGAGACCATCCGCCGGCTAGGCGAGCGCAACGGCTCATCGCTGGCCAAGATCTACGCGGAGGCCAAGAAGGTGGCGTGGTTCGATCAGCAAAACGGGCGCACCTACCTCAAGTATTCCATCAAGGCGCTGGTGCAGAACGACACCCTGCTGCAGGTGAAGGGCACCGGCGCCAACGGTTCCTTCAAGCTCAACCGCAAGAAGCTGGAGGGTGGCGGCGGCGAGCGGCGCGGAGCCCCGGCGCCCGCCTCTGCCCCAGCGCCCGCTGCGCACAAGGCCAAGAAGGCGGCCCCAGGCGCGGCCGCCCCGCGACGCGCGGACAAGAAGTCGGCTAAGGGCCCACAGCCCGAGAAGCGCTCGCACAAGAAGGGCGCCGCTTCCAAGAAGGACAAAGGCAGCAAGGCCAAGAAGGCGGCGGCCGCGGGTGGCAAGAAGGTGAAGAAGGCGGCCAAGCCCAGCGTCCCCAAAGTGCCCAAGGGCCGCAAGTGAGCGCGGGGCCTTGGCACCCACTTTTTCACCCCGAGTGCACGTAGGTTTTGCTCGGAGCCCGAACCGCCGTGCGCGCTCCGACAACAGTGGGCCCGGGCCGTGCCGGCCTGCCCATCCCCCAACGTGGGAGTTTTTTTTTTTTTTTTTTTTTCCCCGATTATTGTTTGCTTTAGATTTTTGAAACGGCCCTGGCGACGCCCTTATTGGCTCTCGCTCTTGGCCCGGGCTGTCGCCTTGGTTACCGGCTCCGGGGCGCCAATGGCCGGGCTGCGCCTGCCCGCCCCGGCCCTGCGCGCGAGGACGCCACGGCGGCGCAGCCCTTCCCGCCTCCGGGCGCGCGCCGGGTAATGGCGCGGGAGCGCGCGTGGCTTCCTTTTCTCCGGTCTCCATTTTTGGGACAAAATAAATTGTTTAAACCTTTCAACCGTTCTTGTCGTCTTCGAGTGGAGTAAGGCTGGGCGCTGCTGCCGCGGGACTTGAGCTTGGGCTGGATGGGTAGCGGAGGGTCCCCTGCGCGCCACGTCCGTTAGAGACGCAGGCGGGGAGCTGGGCGGTTGGTCCCAGAAGAAGGCATGGGTTTACCTGGGTAGAATGGCGTTTTCGCCCACCGCCCGGGGGCTGGGGGAGCAGAAGGGGCTTTGCGGAGGTCTGCTCTTAGTCGCTGCAGGGTGGGCCTTCTGGAGTTCTGAGGCTCCCTGTTGATGTGATGGACAGCGGACCCAGGCTCACCCGCCGTGATGCAAGAAGTGGTCTGAGCAAGGCTGACCCTCCTGGAGCTTGTAAATCTGGAGCCTATGTGGGATCCAGAGTTAAGGGTAAATTGGCAGGAATGAGACGGCCTTGGGAGGTCCCCACCCCTTTGTGTTCAGCATATGAAATAGTTGTTGGTCCAAGTCGGGTACTAAGCTGAGGCCTACTTTAATATGTTCCTATGAAGGGACAGCTCTGCAAAACGAGAGAACTGGAGCGATGGGGAAGCTAGCGAACATTCCAGAATAGTGCATATGTACAGACCAAGCTGAGCAAGCCTGGGCTGGGGCTAGATGAGAGCCGCAGAGAATCCTGGTACAGCAAGTTCCTTGACTGCCGCCTGGCAGCCACTACCCTCTGTAACAGGGATGGGTAACAGCACAGATCCTCCACACGGTGGGCAAACGGCCACTCAGACCCACTTGACCGCTCCCGGCCCTGCTGGGGGTCCGCACTGCCTCCTGCCTGCAGGGCCAGCTGCCAGTGTTACCGCCCAGCTCTGTCCTGGGCCAAGCCAGTTCAGGTGCAGGCCCTGCCCACGTTTTTGCTGGGGGTGGGAGGGAACCACGTCATCCTCTCTAAAGTGACCAGGCCGCCTTTGGGGAGGAGGAGGAATGCTGGACTTGGCAGTGGCTGTCTGGATTCTTGGGAAAAACACCCACCCTGCCAGCCCAGGTTTTGGCTACAGCTTCATCTACTTTGCAACTCTGATTGGGGGGCAGTGTGCCCAGTACCCTGCTGCAGGGCCAGTGTGCCAGACCGGGCCAGTCCCAAGCTGTCTGCAGAGCCAGCCAATAGGCCACCAACAGCTAGCAGCTCTGGGAGACCTTGGCCTCCCCAGGGTCCAGGGGATGGTGCTCCTGACCCACTAAACGTGAGCCCTCAGATTCCACCCTCTCTCCCTGAACCAGATGCCACCTGGGCTCACCCCAGCTGTCCAAGTCAGCCTCCGGCTGGGGCCTGGCTCTCTGGCCCTCTCCCCGGTGGCCCTTGGAGGGGTGGGGACCGGGCAGTGAACTCTGCCTCTTCTGGCCAAGTTCTTCACACCAAGCAGCTTTCCCTTGCAGAGCTCCCCCTGACCCAAGCTCCTCCCCTTGCTAACTCCACCCTTTGACGACCTCCCTCCAGCTTCACACCCCCAAGTGGCCCTGCAGGTCAGCCGTTCTGCACGGTCTTTGCAGACTTCCCGCCTAAATCGGCTCTGGCTGCTCACCACCCAGTTCTCCCAGTGGCCTCCAGCTCTGATGCCACCCCCACCTCTCCTTTCACTCCCTCCCCTCTGCTCTTTGAAGGCTTGGGCCCTGGCTTGTTGCCTTTTCCACGCTAACGCTTGTTTCTCCAAGAGCACTGGCACGCCTCTTCTGATGATACAAAGCACTTTAATTTTCTCCCAGGGACAAAGTCATGCCCCGTGTTGTCCAGCCACAATGCTCTGGGGTCTGGACCTTCCAGTCCCAAGGATGGTCATGTGACCAGAGACCTGGCTGATGATTCTTTAACCCGTTGCCTGGCCACAACGATTGGTGAAATGAGTTTTTGACCTCAATGAGTCAGTCTGGAAGTAATGAGAAAGAGGTGCTCTTCCGCCCAGGACCACTAAGGGTAGGGGCATTGGGCCAGAGCTGCCGGTGGCCACCCTTGTCGCCACTCGGGAGAATGCCCACCTGGAAAAGAGGCCAAGGCAGAGAAAGCTGGAGCCAGTACACAGAGAAACAGATCCCTAAGGATATTAATGCAAGGTCCAGAGCCAGCGGTGCCTGAAGCTACTTAGAGCCGGCTGTTCCAGGAGCCGACGCTTGCTTTTTACATAGGCTAGTTTGCCTTGTGTTTCTGTTACCTGCAATCCGGTCTCACTTCAACTCATTTTATCCTCCCATGCCCACATGGGACCTTGTCATCCATTCAAACTGCTCTTCCTCAAAACCACCCACCCAGGACTTCCCTGGTTGTCCAGTGGTTGAAAATCCACCCGCCAATGCAGGAGACGCAGGTTCTATCGCTGGTCCAGAAAGATGCTGTGTGCCGTGAAGGAAGTGAGCTCGTGGGCCACAGCCCGAGCCTGTGCTGTGGAGCCCGTGCTCTGCAACGAGAGAAGCCACTGCAGTGAGAACCTGTGCTGCGCACTGCAGAGCGCCTCCTGCAATTGGAGGAAGCCTTTGCGGCCTACAGTAAACCCGTGAAGATTGGACCCGCGCTCTCCCAGGGGCCTTCACTCCACCCACAGGCCCCTCCTCAACTCTGCCCAAGTTGCCTTCAGCCGAGCGTGGGTGGGTCCCATGCCCTGAAGGTGAAGAAACACCCTTTGTGTGCCCGGCACCCCGAGGAAGGCTTCAGACACCTTGGCCTCAAGAGAGCCCGAGAGGGAGGTGTTCCAACACCCACCTTAGTGGTGCGGGAGGTCTGTTTTCTGCTCCGTCACCACACTCAGCTCCTGCACAGAGCAGGGGCCAGGGGTGGGGCGCAGGGCGCGGGGATCGACTTACTGTGTGTCTTGGACTTGGCTTCAAGGGGCCTCAATTCCAGGTTGTGAAGAGGAACTAAAAAGCCTCTTGATGAAAGTGAAAGTGGAGAGTGAAAAAGTTTGAAGATCATGGCATCCGGTCCCATCACTTCATGGGAAATAGATGGGGAAACAGTGTCAGACTTTATTTTTTTGGGCTCCCAAATCACTGCAGATGGTGACTGCAGCCACGAAATTAAAAGACGCTTACTCCTTGGAAGGAAAGTTATGACCAACCTAGATAGCATATGGAGAAGGCAATGCACCCCACTCCAGTACTCTTGCCTGGAAAATCCCATGGACAGAGGAGCCTTGGAAGGCTGCAGTCCATGGGGTCGCTCAGGGTTGGACACGACTGAGCGACTTTACTTTCACTTTTCACTTTCATGCATTGGAGAAGGAAATGGCAACCCACTCGTGTTCTTGCCTGGAGAATCCCAGGGACAGGGGAGCCTGGTGGGCTGCCATCTCGGGTCGCACAGAGTCCGACACGACTGAAGTGACTTAGCAGCAGATAGCATATTCAAAAGCAGAGACCCTACTTTGCCAACAAAGGTTCATCTAGCCAATGCAATGGTTTTTCCAGTGGTCATGTATGGATGTGCGAGTTGGACTGTGAAGAAGGCTGAGCGCCGAAGAATTGATGCCTTTGAACTGTGTTGTTGGAGAAGACTCTTGAGAGTCCCTTGGATGGCAAGGAGATCCAACCAGTCCATTCTGAAGGAGATCAGCCCTGGGATTTCTTTGGAAGGAATGATGCTAAAGCTGAAACTCCAGTACTTTGGCCACCTCATGCGAAGAGTTGACTCATTGGAAAAGACTCTGATGCTGGGAGGGATTGGGGGCAGGAGGAGAACGGGATGACAGAGGATGAGATGGCTGGATGGCATCACTGACTCAATGGACGTGAGTCTGGGTGAACTCCGGGAGTTGGTGATGGACAGGGAGGCCTGGCGTGCTGCGATTCATGGGGTCGCAGAGTCAGACACGACTGAGCGACTGAACTGAACTGAATTCCAGGTAAACATTGAAGGCACGTAACGCCACAGGGCTCTGGAGGAGGGCTTCCTGGATGAGGTGACGGTACTACAGCAAGGAGGCAAGCGACCACGGGCACAGCCATGGTCCAGGCCTGCATCCGCTGGACAGGAGGGGCTGGGTGGGGGTGGGGGTGGGGGTGGGGGCCCACAGTGGCAGGGCAGGGCTCTGGACCTGGCTCCACCATGGTCTGTCTGGGGCAAGACTGCTCTCTCCAAGCCTCAGTGTCCTCGTCTATAAACAGAGCCGAAAGAGATTTGTTTTGCTCACTCATCTGCTGAGCAGGGCTGTCTGACCCTCTGGCCAGGGTCTCAGGTTTTCCACCACCTCTGGGTGTACAGCCCTCTCTCCTGCGAGGCTGGCTCCTTCCTCTCCCTGGCCTGCGACCTGCCTCTCTGGGAACCTCCTCAGATCTCAGGTCTGCCTCTGTGTTCTGGATCCTGCTTCTCCCTGGGCCCCAGATGGCTCCACAGACACTGCAAAGGCCCCTTCCGAGGCCAAACTGCCCGAGCAACCCGTAGAATGGGGTCTTGACCCAGTCAACTCTGGCTCAAGCTGTTCTCCACCAGGACAGGGCCTGGTGCTGAGCACAGGACTGAAACCCAAGTCCATGTTGCATCTGACCTTGCCGACGGGGGTATCCTCGTCCTGCAGAAGCTGAGACTCTTCGTCCAGAGGTGGACATGTCCACATGTGGCCCGGGAATCAGGAACCCTGAGAATCCAGGGAAAGTAGACTGCCAGCTCCGGTGCCACTTCCCACTGAGGAGGTAAGTGGGCAGCCTGGCAACCACAGCGGCGGCTTCCACCTGAATTCGGCAAGAATCTGCCCGTGGCTGCCCCGCAGGGAAATATACAAGTGAGGGCGGCCCCGTACGGCCCGGCCACAGCTGTGCAAAGAGATCGAGATTCCCCATCATCAGGTGGGTGCATGCCAGCCGGGACCAGTCTCAACAGAGGTGCACAGACCCCAGAGCCCTTCTGATGGTCTCCAGGCAACAGAGGGGCAGAATGTAGCCAGAGCTTTCTTAGACACGGCAGAAGCACCTGCATGTTTCTGAGCTGCCCTCTAGAAGCAGGGAGGGGAGTGGGTTATCCAGGGAGCCTGGCAGGAGGGTCCCTCAGCGGCCTTTAGTCCCACAAGGCACTCGGTCATCAGAGGCACCTCCTGAGAAGTTTTTATGTGGAGATTACACATTTTGTGTGTGTGCGTGTGAAACCTCCCACTTTTAAAATGCAGACTTGAAACTGGAACTTTGTGCATTGATGGCAGGAATATAAAGTGATGCAGCTATTGGAAAACAGTATGGAGGTTCCTCAAAAATTCAAACATAGAGTTGAGCCGTCAATTTTACTTCTGGGGACACACCCAAAAGAATTGAAAATAGTGACGCAGAGATTCGAGCAGCTGTGCTCAGAGCAGCACTAACCACAACAGCCAACTGGTGGAAGCAACCCAGGGGTCCATCAGTGGCTGATGGATGAACAGTGTGGTCTCGACACACCACGCAGTATTATTCAGTCTTAAAAGGAAGTCCTGACACTTGCGACAACATGGATTAACCTGAAAAACACTGCGCTCAGTGAAACAAGCCAGTCACAAAGGGACAAGTATTGCATGAGCCCACTTATATGAGGGCCTACGGGACTCAAGTTCACAAAGACAGGAAGTAGGATGGTGGGTGTCAGAGGCTGGGACAGGGATGGGTTCAGGATCTCAGGTTTGCAAGCTGGAAAGCCTCTGGGAATGGCTGCTGGTGGTGGCCGCACAAGAGTGCGAGCCTGTTTCCTGCCCCTGGACTGTGCGCTGGAAAACAGGGCGACGGCACCCTTAGAGCATGTGGATTTTACCAGAACAAAATAAATTCCGTAACAAAATCCATAGCAAAATAAATTCCTAAGCCAAACAAAAGCACATGTAACGTGGTGTGGCCTGTGGTCCCCACCTGTGTGATCACTCAGTTTAATCTTCTTTGTGGGTTGTTTTGGCTGTTTCACGAGACAAACTGTTTTGGATGGTGGTCTCCTGATAGAGCAGGAGACAGAGGAAAGCCCCGAGGTGGTGACGAGCTCAGCCTGCCGCTGCTGAGGGCCCGCGCCCCGGGGGACCATTTCCCCGCAGAGCCCGGCACTGTGCACCTCCGGGTATGTGCTTCCCTGTCTTCACCCAACTCCTCTTGCCTCTCCCAAGTGTTCTCCTTCTCCTGGCCACCTCCATCGGGGGCTAAAAGCGGGGTAGTGAGGCCCTGTCCCAGCCCCCGCTCCCGCACCTCCACTGGGAGTGTTGCCCACGGAGTCTGCAGCACATCTTCCCTGGAGCCCAGGACCCTTCTCCACGTGAGCAGCACCGTGACAGCGGCAGGTGTTGGCTCTCCAACAACCAGCACCTGTTGCTGTGGGCTCCTGGGAGTTCAACCACGAGCACCCACTGTCCTGATTCAGAGATGAACAAACCACATCTCAGGGCAGCTTTGTATGTACCGGGGACCTCCCATGCAGCCCAAGCCAGAGCTCCTTCCCCAAGGACTGAGGCTCTACTCTCCTTATGGCTGAGGTCAGCCATCACCCTCTCTGGTTCCCATCACTAACCTACCCTCTGGGCTTTCACGGTGGAAAGCAGGGTCCTGTCCTCACCCTGCAAGCTGAGACCCAGGCCAGGAGCCTCTCCGATCTGCTCCTGTGGGCTGAGTCTCTCCCCTGCCTGGGTCTGTTTCCCTTGGGTGCACAGAGCTTTTCAGGTACACAGCTTTACAGGAAGAGATGAAGCCAGGTGGACTGCAGACAGGAATCGGGGAGACATCTGTCCATTGCAACAGAATCTGGAGTCTAGGGGACCCTCTGCTTCCTCTGAGGCCTGGAGCCAAGCCTTGTGCGCGCAGGGAGGGTGGGCTGAGGAAGCCTGCCAGCTGGGAGCCCACTGAGGGGTCAGAGAGCCTCACGCAGGGACTGTCCCTCCTGCCGGGAGAATGGCTGGGGCCTGGTCTCCGTGGCCACTGGAGACAGGCAGGAGCTGGCTGCCCTTCTCCTGAGACTTACTGGCAGAGGGGAGAAAATGGCAATCCAGCGAAAATCTGAGAGCGACCTGGCAATGCCTAGAAACGCTGAGGATTCAGACAAGGGGAAAACCGCAGAAGAAAATGCCCATGACGCCGTTTACGTAGACCTGAAAATCACAAAACCATGTTTTGATATGAGAATGCGCCTTTAAACATCACATTTATGTTGAGGTTATAAGAACCGGAATGAAAAGCACACACACTCTGGGAACGTTACATGCTCTCTGGTAAAAGCACCCATCAAACTGACAACTCTGGGAAAAAAGAGTGCGGAAAACCAAGGAAATTTCCCTTTTGCTGCTCTACTAAACGACTTAAACATGACAAAAAAAGTCTTAACAGTCGACATTCCTGTATGTTCAGTGTATTTGTAAAATCGCTTACTGCAAGCAGAAGAGCCCAGAGGAGACGGAAACTAGAGGAAAGCGCCCGCCCCTCCGCGGGCCGGCTCCAGCCCAGCCTCCGCGGCCCCGGAAGAGGAACTGGGGAGCCCGGGCCGCGCGGGCCCCGCCCCCCGGCCCCGCCATTGGCCGGACCGGCGCCGGGCCCCACTCTGATTGGCGGCGTTGCGATCCCTGATTTGCATAGACCCCGGTCGGGCTGGCGGTCCGGGATTCGGACGCAGAGGCGCCGGTTTGCAGCAGCTGCCGGGACGCCCGCGGGTCGGGGCGGGGCGGACGTCCTGGAGGCTCGCCCTGGAGCCGACTGGTCCATCCACCTCGGCGCCCCCCATCCAGACGTGGCGCCCGGGTGAGCCTGCAGAGCTGCGCGCATCCTGCCTTCCCGGACTCAGGCATCTGGGCGGGGGAACGGACGGCCACAGCCACACAGACGGACATCTGCCTGCAGAGCAAACGCGGGCTGGGCGGGTGGCAGCCTCCGACGCGTGTCTCCGTCCGTGCGCTCCTGCCCCCGGGCGCTGCGCACCTGAGCCGGGGCAGGGCTCGTGTCCGGCCTGCGCGCCCGCCCCCGCAGCCCCTCCTGCCCGGCAGGCGCTCTGTCTGGTTGCTTTAAGCCAGTGGATTCAGACAACTTCCAGGTATTGAGTTAAAGACTCAAGAAAGAGCCCCCTGCCAAGTCTTTTTATTGTTTACAAAAAAGCAGTTTTGACAGCAAAAACCCCAGTTGCCCCCCTGCTTGTGACAAAATCATTCCTTTGGACCACGGCCAGGAGGAAACAGTTCCTCTCACCGGCAGCATTTTCTAGACAGGTTATCAAATACAGTTTATTCAGAAAAAAAGACAATGTTTTAAGAACCTAACTCCCAAACACTGAAAAAGCCCATAAGCTGAGCAGAATACGGCCTCTGCTGAGATCCGCCAGTAGGGACAGGCTCTGAGGGAGGGCCCACCCGGCCACCGGGAGAGGGCTGTGGGCCAGCGGTCCCTCCCTTCCCTCGGAGCTGATGGGGTGGCCCGCGCCTCTCCCCAGGTTGCCCGCCCACCCCGCCGGGCAGTCCTGGTCACAGCCAGCACGCACTGCCAGGGGAGGCCGAAACCCTGAACTAACAACTGAGCTATGAGGGGAGCCACTCCACCACTCCCCAGCCCCTGCAAATGCAACCTGTGATCAACAGTAGGATTCAGCACAGCACCTCTCGGCTTGGAACTCCCCCAACACACACACACACACACACACACACACGACCTGTGATCGCGTGGTATTCAGCAACCTGTGATCAACAGTAGGATTCAGCACAGCACCTCTCGGCTTGGAACTCCCCCAACACACACACACACACACACACACGACCTGTGATCGCGTGGTATTCAGCAACCTGTGATCAACAGTAGGATTCAGCACAGCACCTCTCGGCTTGGAACTCCCCCAACACACACACACACACACACACACACACACACACACACACGACCTGTGATCGCGTGGTATTTAGCAACCTGTGATCAACAGTAGGATTCAGCACAGCACCTCTCGGCTTGGAACTCCCCCAACACACACACACGCACGCACGCACGCACGCACGCACGACCTGTGATCGCGTGGTATTCAGCGCTGTGCCCCTCGGCTGCGGTCTCCGGAAGACCTGCGCTACTGCGTGTGAGGCCGCTTGGCCACAGGCTCTTCCTCCTGCCCCCGCTTCAGCCATCGCTCCAGGAGGCCGGCGCTGCCTCTCTTGGGGGTTACTGGGCTCTTTTGCAGGAACTGGCTGGACCACTGGGGCACATCTGGCTCTGCCTTTTCGGGTGTTCTGGGCTCTTCCTTTTTGGGTGACTTCGTGGCCAGCCACTGCAGCATCTTCTGGCTGCTGGCACTCACCCTGAGCTCCTAGGAGAAAGCAGCGGCAGCTCAGACCCCCAGCTCAAGCTCCAGGGAAACCGGGGAAGAGGCGCTGCGCGAGGCACCGGCCTGGGCACGGAGATGTGACCAGGGGCACGAGGAGGGGAGCAGGGCGGGTTCCCAGGGCCGGAAGGGAGAGGGGGCAGCTCGTGGTGGGCGAGACCGGCCACAGAAGACAGCGGGCAGGCTCTCCAAACCCGGGCAGAGAATGAAGCAAGCTCAGGAGAAAGAGCTTAGCCTGAGCAGGCCGTGCGGGGAGCCAGCTGGAGATGCAGCCCTCAGAGGCTGGGTGAGAGGGGCCTGCTGCTCCCTGCGCCCGAGCCCAGCACAGGATGCCAGCTCTCCAGAGCGTGAGTTATTCTGCAGAGATGACCATGGCAGACATGGGGCCTTGTCTGGTGCAAAATGAATATCTACAGTTGCATTTTTTGAGAGACAGGTAATGAAAAGCGCTACCAGGGATACAAGGCTTTGAAAGAACCAAGAGAAAAAGGCTGACACTGACTGTGAGTGTGAAAACGTAAGAGGCTTTGAGGGAGACGGGGCGGGGGCCGTGGTTCTCTGGCTGTCCCCATCCTCCGGCCATGGAGGAGCAGCTGCTGCCCCCATGCCTCATCTCTGGGTATCAGCGGGGCCAACTTCTGCTCTGGGGCTTCTTATCACTCAGGCCTCTTGTCTGTCCACCTTCCTTTCAAAATACAGCCCCGTGATCCCCGCCAACTCTAAAGCTTGTGCTCCTCGCAGGAACATTCTCCAGTCTCCTGAAGGAGAATGAGGACTGAAATCCCCCCATCTTGTAGCTGGGAAAGCAGAGAAAACAGACGGAAACATGTCTCCCATTCAGTTGGCAAGAGAGACGGTTCTGGTCAGGGCCCCTCTGTCCTTTTCAGTCACCCTTCAGATGAGGAGTGCTCAAAGCTGGCTTCTTATCAGACCCACCCGAGCAGCTTCGTACAGTCACAGAAGGCCCGGCCCAGCCTGAACACTGACAGGCACGCGCCGGGCCCACCCGCAGCCCCTCTGAGAGTCACAGCCCAGGGCTGCCTTGCTGCATGAGGAAGACGAACTGTGGGTGCTTTGGATTCAGCCTCTGGCAGTAAAGGTCCCAGCGTGCGCTGAGAGGCCCCTCGGAGCAGGTGGAGCTTGGCAGGGACGGGCGGGTGTCCGGGCCCTACCTTTCCGGCCAGCAGGTGGAGCGGGAACAGACACTCGGGAGCGTTGTTCCAGGAGCTGTTCACCACGGACGACACCCGGTGGAAGGCGATGTTCTCTGTGGGGCGGATCAACTTCAGAGCTTCCTGAGCTGGGACCTCACCAAAGTCCAGCCACTTGGAGACCGCCTCTTCGCCATCCAGTATGGCAGGCATCCTAGGGGGTAAGTGCAAGACAGGGGTCGGGGGCGCCGGGCGGGGGGGTCTAGTCAGCTGATGCTCAGGCCGCCCCCTCCTGGTCTACACCTGCACACTGTCCCGTGCCCCCGGGAACAACAGGGCACGGAGCTCAGCACGGGAGAGCCAGCTCAGAGTGTGGTGGCGAAGACCGTGCCCGGTGCTGCAAGTGGGTGCCCTCCTGCGCAAACGCTAGCAGACTGGTGACCTTTACGGTGCCCCGGCTTAGACTTCAAGGGGAAACAAAGCCTGGGGAACCTGTCTATCATTAAGACCCCAGCCTTCCCACCCACGCAGGTTTATGTAAGGAAGAGCTATTTCTAAAACTGTGACCGAAAGGCAACCCAAAGGCAACTGTGGCCGAAATGGCTCAGAAAAGCGAAGAGGCCGCCCCAGACGACTCCTGGTACCCAGGAGACGTTAGGAAAACAGCGCTTGTTGAGCTTCCAATTTTATGTTCTGGGCCAGTACAAAGCATGCACACCCTTCACTGGGGGATGGCACGGTTGAATTTAGGAGAGAAATGCATGAACGTTACTTTTAATAATTCTTGTCACTTCAGCGAATTAACCACTTGCTCGCTTCACTGTTTTCCTTTTTGGCTGCACCACACAGTCTGTGGGACCTCTGATCCCAGGGAGCAATCGAGGCCCCAGCAGGGAGGCGCGGAGGCCTGACCACTGCACTGCCAGGGAATCTCCCAAGATACGCTTTTAAACAGTGTTTTACAATCTCTGACATCTAGATTTACAATGAATGGTATCTTTGCACTGTATCACAACTTCACTGGCAGTAATTGGCAGCAGTTTACTTAACTGTATAAAATCATGGAACAAAATCTTAGATTTGATGAAATAGGACTTTATTTTAAGGTGAATTAGCAAAACTAGAACTATCATACCCTAGGAAAGCATCATTTCAGACAGAATGCTTAGGGCACAGGGGTTAAAATAGATAATCCAATATGTGCCGTACTGGATTTTTTTCAGTAAAACATCATAAAATGACCCCTGAGGGCACTGAGACCTGGCAAAAGTTGTGAAAGCATTACACAAGTATGTCGGTTCTGCCAATGCTTGTTTTTAAAATGAAAATTTATTCCAGTGTGATGGACTATTAGACAGCAATTTAAGCATAATGCAAACTTTGCATTTGCTTATACACAGTTTTATCTGTGAGGAAACCCACTGTGAACACAGAAAACGTCACCCCGCTGGGCTGCACCTTGTGAGACGCGCACCTCAGACACTGGTGGCTCGGCCCAGCGCATACTCTCCAAAGTGGCGGTCTGCTCTTACTGTGCGCTTGTAAACGCTTCTCTTAAAAAAACTGCTCATTCAACACCTCAAACATGTCTGAGCTTCCAGGTTCAGACATTCTAACCAGTGCACGAAAACGGAAAACTTTTAAGTCTTGGGGAGAAGGGTGAAATAATAATAAACCATCTCGAAAGCCAGACTCCCCAGGTGTCTCAGTAGTAAAGAATCCACCTGCCAACGCAAGAAACGTAGGTTCAATCCCTGGGGTGGGACGATCCCCTGGGGAGGGAAATGGCAGCCCACTCCGGTATTCTTGCCTAGGAAATCCCATGGACAGAGGAGCCTGGCGGGTTACAGTCCATGGAGTTGCAAAGAGCCAGACACGACTGAGCGACTGAATGACAGCCTTGAAAGCAGGAACAGAACACGTGGTGTCTCCTGGGCAACAACACAAAGGATCCACAACAGTGAGGGGCTGGAAAAGGGACATCCACGGCCAGATGGGCGCAAGCAGCCGAAGAAGCGCAGCAACCAGGCTTGAAGGAGCAGACGCAGCGGGAAGATTGCTCAGCATGCCGAGAAAGCCAAGCAGTGAAAAAAAAGGGGGGGCTTTCTCACAAAGAGAACGCGCTGTCTGTACACAAAGACCACAGGAGAGCACGGGGGCTCCTCTCAGGGCTCTGATGGCGGTCTGCGCAGCTCCAGGCATGATGCTGAAGTTAACTGGGGGAGGCGGCCCATTGCATCAGAACGTTCGGTTCTGATTAAATATGTATCTACTATGAAGGCCAAAGAATGCTCAAACTACTGCACAATTGCACTCATCTCACATGCTAGTAAAGTAATGCTCAAAATTCTCCAAGCCAGGCTTCAGCAATATGTGAACCGTGAACTTCCTGATGTTCAAGCTGGTTTTAGAAAAGGCAGAGGAACCAGAGATCAAATTGCCAACATCCGCTGGATCATAGGAAAAGCAAGTGATTTCCAGAAAAACATCTATTTCTGCTTTATTGACTATGCCAAAGCCTTTGACTGTGTGGATCACAATAAACTGTGGAAAATTCTGAAAGAGATGGGAATACCAGACCACCTGATCTGCCTCTTGAGAAATCTGTATGCAGGTCAGGAAGCAACAGTTAGAACTGGACATGGAACAACAGACTGGTTCCAAATAGGAAAAGGAGTTCGTCAAGGCTGTATATTGTCACCCTGTTTATTTAACTTATATGCAGAGTACATCATGAGAAACACTGGACTGGAGGAAGCACAAGCTGGAATCAAGATTGCCAGGAGAAATATCAATAACCTCAGATATGCAGATGACACCACCCTTATGGCAGAAAGTGAAGAGGAACTAAAAAGCCTCTTGATGAAAGTGAAAGTGGAGAGTGAAAAAGTTGGCTTAAAGCTCAACATTCAGAAAACGAAGATCATGGCATCCGGTCTCACCACTTCATGGGAAATAGATGGGGAAACAGTGTCAGACTTTATTTTTCTGGGCTCCAAAATCACTACAGATGGTGACTGCAGCCATGAAATTAAAAGACGCTTACCCCTTGGAAGGAAAGTTACGACCAACCTAGATAGCATATTCAAAAGCAGAGACATTACTTTGCCAACAAAGGTTCGTCTAGTCAAGGCTATGGTTTTTCCTGTGGTCATGTATGGATGTGAGAGTTGGACTGTGCAGAAGGCTGAGCGCCAAAGAATTGATGCTTTTGAACTGTGGTGTTGGAGGAGACTCTTGAGAGTCCCTTGGACTGCAAGGAGATCCAACCAGTCCATTCTGAAGGAGATCAGCCCTGGGATTTCTTTGGAAGGAATGATGCTAAAGCTGAAACTCCAGTACTTTGGCCACCTCATGCGAAGAGTTGACTCATTGGAAAAGACTCTGATGCTGGGAGGGATTGGGGGCAGGAGGAGAAGGGGATGACAGAGGATGAGATGGCTGGATGGCATCACTGACTCAATGGATGTGAGTCTGAGTGAACTCCAGGAGTTGGTGATGGACAGGGAGGCCTGGCGTGCTGCGATTCATGGAGTCACAAAGAGTCGGACACGACTGAGCGACTGATCTGATCTGATGAAGGCCAGCCTTGGAGGAACAACATTTCAAAGGCAGAAGAACACATCCCAGGATTTAAGACTGGAAAAGACAATCATTTCGCATCACCTTTCTCCCGCTAGGTCACAGTAAGTCACAAGCTGCGGCTCCTCCAGCACAAGCTGACTTCAGGCCTTTTCAAGGTGTGGTGCCATTTTCACTGTAACTGCTTTGTACTTCTCAACCACAGAACGCATGCTACTGCAGTGTGGGCTTTATTAGATTCCTGTTATTTTTTTAACTGGGTCACTGACAAAATGTTTAAGTGTTGTCCCCTTATTCCCACTTTTTTGTAAGTTCTCTGGATTTCACTGTGCAGTTTTGCATAGCGTGGTAACTTCCAGGAACATGTGTCATATTACAGCCACGCAGACTGTACCTGTATCTTGTGAATCAGGCTTTGTTTCCGACTCTCTAAATCTGTGCATGCAGAAACTCTGAATTCCGGAAGCTGCTTGTTTAAACCCAAAGACGACAAGCCCTGCCCTGAACCCTCTGAACGCAGGCGCAGGGGGCATGGCTTGCCTGTTGTGGATGTCGTTCATGACTTTGCAGGAGTCCACTGTGATGATGCTGTAGGAATAGAGGCAGTCTCCTCCCTCCGGGGGCTCCCAGCAGTCAAAGATCCCGGCCATCGTCAGCGGCCTCCAGTTGTCCCAGACCTTCTCCCAGTCCTCGGGGCTGGCCACAGCACCCACCTGCTCGGACTGGAAGCAAACCCACAGCAGATCAGGCACTCCGCGGCCACCCTCCCCTGCAGGCAACAGCACGGCCATCATCTCAGCACAGAGGCCCTGGACCCATCGTCAGAGGACAGAGGCTTGGTGGCAGACCCTGCCTGAGGCAGTAGATTTATGGCCCTGGAACGCTTTCACGATACAGTCTAACACCTCCCGTGGCATTCAGGCCTTCCGTGATCTGGAGCCTCACTCCAGCTTTCATGCACAAGGGGAACTTGCGTCCCGCCCAGCTGTCTATAAACAAAGCCCACGGGTCTCGCGGAAGTAACTTTCCTCTTCCTACCCGAAAGGTCTTTTCTGCCCAAGCTCAACATGCCCACTCCCACTTGCCTTCAAGATTCAGCTCCCAGCTTCCAAAGGCTGGGGAGTCGCCTCCACCCTCCCTCTCTACAAGAAGAGATAGAGACTCTCCATAAGCGTAACTTTCCCTAAACTCATCAGAGAACTCAGGTCATAGGGCAGCCACTTAGCCTGAACTGTAAAGCGAAGACAGGGTCATCCAAAGGGAGAGGAGACCCGACTACGGGCTTCCCAGTGGTGACAGGAGGCAAACAAGGCCTCCTTTATACAGCAGCTAAGCATTCAGATAAAATGACCATCCAACTGCTCTCTGCAGAGTGCAGGCTCGCCCAAGAGGGCTGCAGGTGTCCGGACCAGCCTCCGCAGGTGCTCACGAGACAGACAGGGCCGGGGATGGAGGAAGACTCCCTGCCCGGCGTGTCCAGGTGCTCAGGGATGGCAAGAAGCCTCACCACGCCCTTTTCCTCCAAAGAGCATGAAGCTTAAGGAGCCAGGGGAGAAGGGATAAAGCCTGTCACTCCTACGAGTCAAGGGAAGCCCCGCTGAGGCTGCAAAAGGGCAACAGGAACAGCTCTCTGCTTCCCTGGGGAGGAGCAGGCTCACCGAGAAAGCCCGAGAGCTGGGGCCACGGTTCTGCTTAAGACGAGGCTGAACCAGGACAGCAGAGAGCGCGCTGCAGCCTCTGTGGATGAGCAGGCCCCGGGTGATGGGCAGCAGGGCGTGCCTGGGGAGAGCGTCCCGAGGGCTTCAAAGCGCGGGGAGCAGGGGTCTTGAGGAAAACCAACCCTCACCCTGAACACGGGGCGACACCAGACAAACAGTTGAAGTGTCCGGTGCACGACAAAACCCAAGTCCAGCCCAGCTCCTGACAAGACCACCTCAGCCTAAGGGCAGACACACATGTGCACGTCCAGAGACAAATATGGTTGGTCTCAGTCTCTCTCCTACCTCCTATGTCTGGCAACCAGTAAAAAAAAAAAATCTAAGATACACAAAACAGCCAGATAACCAAGGAACTGCTAAGATACATAGAAATCAACAGGGCTGGACTCAAGAGTAAATAAGAAAGAGTGAACTTAAGAACAGATGAGTAAAAACGGCCCAGCCTGAAACACAGAGAAAAAGAATGGAGTATATAAAATGTCTGGAAGCTACGGGACAACATCACACTGTCTAACACATGTATAACGAGAATCCCAGAAAGAAGAAATAATGGGACAGAAGGAACATCTGAATAGATAATTTATGGCTGAGAATTAAAAAAAAAAAAATAGGAAAGACACCCAACCGAACATCCAAGAAGCCCGAGAGCCAGAGAGGACACGCTGCTGCTGCTACCTTCTCGGGCTTGACCTGGGGGAAGTAGATGAAGTAGGGCTGCCGGTGGTTCGTGGCCTGACGTCGCTGCCACTCGTAGAATCCGTCCGCCAAGACGACACAGCGTCTCCCCTTGACCAGAGGCACCTGGGGGAAAGCACAGGCGACCTCAGAGCGGGAATTCCTCTGCATGTCACGTTTCATAGGTATGAAGTCACACGTACATGGGTGTCGGAAAGATTAAATAACGTGCCTAAGAGGAAATAGGCGCTGTGGAGCCGCTCTCCAAAGCTGGCCACCCCCGCAGCGAGCCCCACCCAGCAGGATTCACAGCGATGAGGTCCCCTCCCTTGGTGACCTCGGGCTGGCTCGGTATAAACCAAGGAACACAGCAGAAGCGATGCTTGGGACTTCTGAGGCAGGGCCATACAGCCCCGCGGCTGTGCCCGCTCCCTGGAGGGTGAGCAGGGTGCCACGTGAGATGCCTGACTGCCCACCCTCACGAGACACGTGGGTGGGCCTCCCACTGTCCCTGCATCCTGGCTGAGGGCAGGACACGTGGGTTAGAAGCCACCTGGACGTCCAGCTGTCCTGCGACACGAGCGCTACATGAGAACCTCTGGTTGGATACCATGTGTCCAGCTGGGCCCAGCAGCCCACGATTGAGTGGGAGAAAAAGCCCCGCTCGGTCTCACCGGGGTACAGAGAACAGCACTCTACAGCGACGAGTGGGACACAGCCTGGAGCTGTTTCGCAGGCGTCCAAGGCGCCGGCAGTTCTGACCGAGAACCGCCGGCCTGCGTGCCTCCTCCTACCTTGAAGGACCGCTTCTCCATTATGGTGTCGCTGCGGCAGTTGCTGGTGTTGATCTGCAGCTTGGAAGGATCCGCTTCTCTGAACCAGTAGGGGACCAGGCCCCACCGCATGGGTGCAATGATCCGCTCGGACGAGTCTGCGTCCTGCCACGAGAAAGGGTGCGGTGCAGTGAGGAGACGGGGAGGACCCTGCAAAACCTCCTGGAGGGCACGCAGCACAGCACTTGGAGGAGGGGATGGCAAGCCCCTCCAGTGTTCTCGCCTGGAGAATCCCGGCGAGGGGCAGGGCGGGCCACAATCCCAGGGGTCTCAAGAGTCGGACACGCCTGAGCGGCTAAACCACCACCACCGCCAGGGTCAAAACGCAGAGAGTAGATGACTGTGGATAGGGAGAGCTCCTGCCAGCAGTCCTAATGACTTATGATGTGCGTGGCTGGCGTTCTCAGGCTGCTGCTGCTGCTGCTGCTAAGTCGCTTCAGTCGTGTCCGACTCTGTGCGACCCCATAGACGGCAGCCCACCAGGCTCCCCCGTCCCTGGGATTCTCCACGCAAGAACACTGGAGTGGGTTGCCATTTCCTTCTCCAATGCATGAAAGTGAAAAGTAAAAGTGAAGTCGTGCAGTCGTGTCCGACTCTTTGCGACCCCATGGACTGCAGCATACCAGGCTCCTCTGTCCATGGGATTTTCCAGGCAAGAGTACTGGAGTGGGGTGCCATTGCCTTCTCCGGCGTTCTCAGGCAACCGTGCTTATCAGGATGGTGACATTCTGCCTGGGGGTTGGGGGGTACTAAGAGGTTCAGCTCCTGTAAGCTGTGAATCAGTGCCGGCCACAGGAGAGACGGGCTCTGAGGCCCTGCACCACACGTGGCCCAGCTCTGACAAGGCACACACGACAGTCATCCCACGGAAGGTCCGTGCTAAGACGGGGACACGGAAGGACGTGCGCCATGCCTTGTGAGGCCACACAGACGCTGAGCGACACGTGATACGATGCTACGGGCTACGGCCCTGTTAAGTGGTGCACACAGGTGTGCTGGAAAAGTTCAGCGGACAGTGATCTGTGAGAGGGCGCCAAGCGATCAGCTCCTTGGGAGGTGCAGAAGGGGGGAGAGGGTGAGGGGGTTCTCAGACTGGACCCCACAAGAGGAACAGGACTGGGACAGAGAAGAGATGGGAGGAGGGACCAGAGGGGAAATCAGAGGCTACGCCTAGACTGGGCAGGAAGTGGTTTTGCGCAGCAAGCGTACAGCAAGCCTAGGGTGCTATTTTTAGGAGGCCCGTTCACAGGGCTGGCCCTCAAGCAGCATGTGAGAACTTGGCTCTTGAGAGCGCCCCACTTTCCCTAACTGATTGGGATGGTATCCTATGCCCGCTTCAGGCAGGAAACGAGGTTCTTGCTGAGCACCGGCTTTCCTTATGGGCGTCTGCTGCTTGCTAGGCAGAGCGCCCACGAGACCAGCCCCCAGCAAACCTTGGGCCTGTGTCTAATGGGTCTCTCTGGGCAGAAACGCTACACACGAGTTACCACCTCTTTCACTGCTGGAGAAAACTCGCTCGGTGTGTCCCCTCCCTGGGAGGCAGGAAAGGTTGTACGGAAGCCGGGCACGAATTTCTCCAGATCTCTACTTGCTTCTGTCCATGCTGATTCTGCTGTGTATGCCTTCACCGCAGTAAACCGTAGCCGCGTCACATGCTGCCTTTTAAGCAACCTCCAAATGCGAGGGTAGTCTTGGGGCCCCTGCCCTGAACGTACGGTGCTAAACTTTTTTGGGGTACCTGGCCCCCTGAGAATTTGATGAGACCGACAGATTGAAACGCACACACTGTTCTCTCGGTACAGACACTGGGCTGGCACAGACCGAGCAGAGAGTGCATGCTGGGTTCTGCTGCGGTGGCACGGCGGGTCTGCTGAGAGAGGAGGAGGCCTCTACGCCAGATGCGCACAGACTTTTCTCTGGAAGGCTAGTAAGTGCTGCGGACTTGGCAGCCCCTACAGTCTCTGGTATGTTAATAAAACTATTACAGGGGCAGAGCAGCCAAAGGCAACAGGTAAATGGATGCTGCTCTGTCCCAGAAAATTGCATGTAGGGAAATGATCAGAGGACCCTGGCTTTCTGCCTCCTGAGACCCCAGACTCCAGGGAAGAGGCAAACCGTACCTGCAAGGCCTTGCCCTAATTCCTCACTGGTGAACAAGACAAAAAGGTTTTCTGAGTCACCAGAATAAAATCCACAGAGAGATGCTTCCTATGTCCAACAAGCACGTGGAGTTAAAACTGAGGAGACAGGCGGCCTGGCAGAGAAGGGAAAAGCAGAGATTTCCTGCAATGGACCAGACAGCGGGTATTTGTGGCTTTCTGAGCCCTACAGTCTCTGCTGCCACTCAACTCAACTCTGGCACCCTTGGCATGTCAGGGCAGCCGAAGAGCGAGCATGGCTGTATTCTAATAAAACTGTTTTATAAACACAGTGCACAGGACTTGATCCCATGGTTTGCCAATCTCTGGAATAAAGGCAAGAATAAGGTCTTCGTAAGAAGACCCTGGTTAGATGTGTGGCACGGAGTAGGCACACACGCGATAGTTTAATATTTTTAAGGTTATGACTAAAACGAAGCCGCAAAATCTACATAAAGGTGAGTGGTGAAGCCATGAGGATAAAATTTCTTAGAGAGTAAATCAACCACAGGATGAAACCTGCGGGAAGTAGGAGGGGGTGGAGAAAAAAGGAAAATGGAGAAATGAGGGGAGAGTGCAGTCCAAGAAGGAGTATCTAGAGAGGATGGCAGGACGGAAAAAGCGGAGAGCAAGGGGCTCCGAGAGCGCGGGACACCGTCTAATAGGCCCTTAGGAGGCTTTCCCTTTTTGTTCCAGGCTAATGCATCACTGACTCCACGGACATGAGTTTGAGCAGACTCCAGGAGTTGGTGATGGACAGGGAGGCCTGGCGTGCTGTGGTCCATGGGGTCGCCAACAGTCGGACACGACTGAGCGATTGAACTGAACTGATGCCCCAACTGTGCTCTTCACAAGATCCTGTCTCATTTCTTTCAAAACCTTGCCTGTTAATGAGTCAACCCCTCCCCGACACACCACAGAGTCCATGCTTGTCCCACATGCAGTCAGGTTTCGCAAAGTCACCGCAAACAGCCAGTCAGGGAAACCCAAGAGCTGCTCTGGGGGAAATACACAGTTAGGTGGCCAAGAGCCTGTAGTGATGTTTTCATTAGCTGGTCCGTATACAACCGTGCCTTCTCTGTATTTCTGTGCAGCATGTTTACTATTATATGTTAGACTTAATGTAACATATACTGTTGGTTCATTAATTTTGAATTCATGACCAACAGTCACAGAAACTCATGCGTGAGTGAAGCGTCTCTGACACATGCATGTTCTCTGTAAGGCATGTTACCATCCTTCTTGCTTTCAGGAATCCTAGCCTGCGCTTTACCACTACGCCTGGAGACCATTTTAAACAGTGAGATTGCCGGCAAAAAGCACAGAAATGCAAAAAAACCAGCAACAAACAGACCTCAAGAAAGACACTTGTTTATAGTATAAAAGCCGAAACAAGAAGGTGGAGCTTTGATCTCAGCTGGGAATGTGTATTTGGGACTCATATTTCACCACTCTATGTCCATAAGGGACTCGAAAGCAACATGAGTATTATTTTGGGGGGTTCCAAAGTAGGCCAGTGATGCTGCTAAACATTCTACAGTGCAGACAGGCCAGCTTCCCACAACAAACATCTCAAAGTGTCAGCAGCGCCGAGGCTGGGAAATCGTCCTCTTCCAAGTTCCACGCGTCGCCTTTTAACTTGAGTGCATTCACTCAACAACTGGAAACCCAGCCCAGGTCAGGGGCTGCCCCACAGGGGACATGATGAATAGAAAGTTCTTCTAAACCAGAATGCTGCGAGTGCCGCTCAGTATTACTCACCCCCCCCCGCCCTCTCGGGCTTGCGAGCGTACAGCTGGTAGCACTGGGCTTGGGTAAGCAGAAGGGGAAGCAGGGTGCAAATTGGCGGTTTCAGATGCAAACATTCCAATCCGCACACGGGCGCGGTCTTTGATGACGTGGATTAACAAGCTGACATGGTTCTATTTTGGCTTTACGATTCCACAGTTTTTCATTTTCAGATAAACGAAAACTCAACTATCAAAATCAGGAAATCCTAGCGATCTTTATAAAATTTATGAGAGATGTGGAGTCAAAACATTACATCAGTAAATGCGCAGCACTGCCAGGAGAGGGGGGCTCTGTGTGTTCAGGAGCCCACCGTCCCATTCCTAGTTACAGGAAGCATCACCGGAGCGGAAGGGTGGACAGGACCTTCGTACCAGCTGCCCCTCACTGACTGGGTAACCTGGGACCACTCACAGTCTTTCTGCACTTCTGTCTTCACACCTGTTAAGTTTTCTTCCAGCTAACATTCATTCTATAATGAGGTGGTACAAAGAGAACCATGGCTAAACACTAATAAACCGCATACAGTCAATCCTTGTCTCCAGATTATGCTTTCTTCTGAAATGTTTTATTTTTTTCCTTTCCCAGTCAAGGTTTCCCATAGTATTTATTTTATTTTGATTTTCTGCTCATTAAAGGTTTTTTTAGTTTCAGTGGGGAAGTATGCACCGACTAAAAACGGCTCGAGTACACTATTTCATGTAAATGGCTTCACTCAACCAAAAAAATCAGTTATCTCGTATGTTGATTTCAAAATATGGTCTTCCTAATGTAAAGATGAATCTTTTGACTACCATATAAACACAACACTTCTGAAGAGTACGCAACAGGGACTTCCCTGGGGGTCCAGTGGGTAAGACTCTGTGTGTCCACTACCCGGGGGGCAGGTTCAGTCCCTGGTAACCAAACACGATCCCTGCATGTTGCCTGGTGGGGCCTAAAACTTGAAAAAGAGAAAAGCATGCAACAGGGGTTCAAGCAACTTCATGAAGTGACTTGTGCATTACGGACCAAATCGAAGAAAAATCCAAGATGGAAACAATCAGAATTTAAAAACACATCAAAGATATTCAAAATATCTAAGACATGGAGAAACTATTACTCTCCAGAATGAAGCACTTTTACTACACTGCATGTATACATACATTTCCCCTCTCTCTCTTTCAGGAGATAAAGCAAGGAAGCAAAACATTATAAATTATTGACCACTACAACACTAGAGGTAGATTTTATAAACACAAAGAAAGCAATTAAACTTTGCAATACCAGACCAAATACCTCTGTTCCTAGCTTCAGTTAAAGATAAAACGAGCAGAAAGGGTAGAAGCTTCAGCGTTCAAGAAACATCAGAGGTGTTGTAGACTAGTTTTAACGCTGCCCTAAGTCTAGAGAGTCTGATAAGCTGGACTCCTAAGGAGCATAGCGATCCCCCCGCTCTTTTCTTTAAGATATCTAAATGACCCAGATCAGGTCGGCGCTCACCTTCTCCAGGTGCAGCCGGGACAGGAGCACCGGGCTGCTGGAGCGCGGGCTCTTGTTGTACGAGGGGCAGTACCGGTCGGGGTCCCTCCACTCCGGGAGCCGCTGGTGGCCCTGTCGGTCCCGGTAGGCGCAGGCTCGGGCCAGGACCTCCGTGGGCAGGTGGCAGGACATCCGGCCGCACATCCTCGGCGCCCACACCGCGGGCCCTGCGCGCGGAGACGGGGGAGTCGGACTCGGGCCTCGCCCCACGCGGCCCGCCTCTCCCCAGCCCCAACCCCCGCCCGCGAGCCCGGCTCCCGGGGACGCCGCCCGCCTCGCGGCCCGGCGCTGCCCGGCGACAGAAGGGAGCCCCCAGTCTGGGCCGCCTCCCGCCCAGCCGCGCCGCCGCCCCCAGCCCCGCTCCGCCCGCTCCAGGACCGCTGACCCTGAGGGACGAGCCCGCCGCTGCCCGCAACCGCCGCGTCTCACCCGCAGCTCACCCGTCGCTCTGGCGCGCCCGCGGGCCCCGCCCCCAGCGGCCGCCTGGCCCCGCCCCGCGACAGGCTCCGCCCCCCACGCGCCGGCGGTTCCTTCCGGCCCCGCGCTGCACCCACTCCCGCACGGTGCCCAGGGACTACCCGGGAACGTGGCTCTCCTGAAAGCGCCCGACGAGGAGACGGATAGTCTCGGGGTCCACGTCCTCCGTGTTGGCCGTGCCCCTACAGGGTGAACTGGCCCCATGGCTAACCTCGGGCGGGGGCCGGGAAGGGCCCGAAGGTCCAGGCTGTCCTGAGAGGCCCGCGATGCGACCCCGCGGCCTGCGGGCCCTGCTCCGCGCAGCGGGAACCAGGGCTCCAGGTCGTTGTGGGGGTGAAATCAGAAAACATTGTCTGTACCTGGCAGTCATACCAACTGCCCATGGTTTGGGGCAAAACTTGAAAGACCATCAGGAAAATTCCACGAATCACAGGTCACTCAAACTTCAGTGGGCACCAGAACACTTTGCAAGGCCTCCACCTTTACCCCCAAATACGAATCTCTAACGGTTGACGCCAATGTTGTTAAAAATAGGCGAAACAGATGTATTGGCAAAACCACCACGCCTGGGTTTAAAAGCCCAGCTGCGGAAACCAGGGCCTTCCGCTCTGTGGGGCTGTTCCTCCAGCAGCAGGAGTGCACCCCCACCTCAGACCTTGCACTAGGCCCACCCAGACCCCCAGACCTCACTGATCTCCTACAGAAGGAGGGTGGTTTTGCCCACCCACTGCTGTCATCCCCTCAGCAAATCTGTGCTGCTCCCGCTCCTGGGTGTGGGGCACGGGCGGAGGCCAGTGAGAGGGTCCTGCCTCCTTGTAGGTACAGTGGCAAAGGGCTCCGGGTGGCAGGGAAGCCGGACACCTAAGCACGAGTCTGCAGAAGTAGCAGTCATTCAATAAATACGTGCTGATTTATTTGTAGGGATAAGATGATGGTTCCAAAGGGGAGAAACTCAGGTGGTGCAAGCACTTTATTTGCAATGCCCCTTCCCTGGCAGGCAAGGCAGCAAGTTCTAGGATGCGCTACAATCAAGCCCTGTTTAAAGAGTCACTGTCAGCAGGGGGGTTTGGGGCAGGGGGTCAATTTAAGAAAACAAAAAACCCTCAGTGATTCCTAATTGCTTTTCAATACACAGGCTTGGAAAGGAGCTTCCACTGGGTTCAGGAGGAAGGCGCGACTCCTGCATAGTGTTCGGGGAAAGGGGAGGACGTGGTCCGACGCAAGCTGGCCTCCTAGCCCACAGACGCCAAGACGATGTCCACCGGCAGCTCCTCCGAACTTCTGGCTGTCACCTGCATAGTGACTGTGTCCAAAAGCAGCAGCCGGGAGCGCACCAGGATGTCATGGCCGCCCCGGAACACGCCTGCAAGGGAGGAGAGAAGGCAGGCGCGCAAGGCTGAAGGGGGCCGCAGGGCTGGGCTGAGGGCGGCCTGCCACAGCTGGCAGAGGCAACTCTGGGGTGAGACGGGAGCTGTGCGAGGCGCTGGGCACGTCACTGCACCTCTCTGAGCTGCAGCGTCATCAGCGACCTCGCGGAGATCAGTCTGCACGTCTCGCTGCTGCCAAGCCCAAAACTACTGGATGTGTATGGTTCTGTGCGACATCACCGAGGCTCTCACACATCCCAACCGCATCGAAGCTCACAGCCCGAGGGACAGCCCCACCGTGGCAAAATCGCGGTGCAGGTGTCTGCAAAACCCAGGGGACGGGCTGCCTCACTGTGAGCTTGGGGGCAGCCAGCTGTGAGCAGGGCACTGGGGCAGAGCCACCTCCTAACCCTGTTTATAAACACTCAGAAAAAAGCACTTCCCTTCGTTCACTGTTTCAGGCGCAGTAAGCGCATTGGCTCATTAGCTTTTGGAGAACCAACGATCAGAAACATTTACATACGAAATGTCTACGTATGGAGTTTGCTCTAAAATAATCTGGGGGTGGAGAACGCGTCTGGGTAGAGATGCTTGTTGCTACAGCTGGAGGAGGAGTGCCTGGGGGTTGTGTGTGTGTAAGTTTGAAAATTTCCAGAAGTGCTTAAAAATCCCATTCCTATTAGAAACGAATAACCAACTCAGTGGAAAAATATACATGATATAAATAAAATCCATACGCTGTTTCATATGGCGCTTTGCATTTGAGGAGATGCTGAGCGCTGTTCAGTACACGAGATACACAGAGTGAAGCCACGCGAGACACCATTAACACGCCTGCAGAGACCACACAGGTTGGGAACACACTGCTTGGTTGGAAGTGTGGGAGAGAAGGCATACGATTCCTATGGAAGGCAACTGGAAATATTTACCGAGATGAAAAATGCACTTTGACCTGGTAAAGCCTTGAGAGACTCACCCTACAAATACCCAGAGTGCACACATCCAAAATAAAGTGCCTAAGTAGACACGTATGTATGGGATTATTCCCTACAGCACAGTTTGTAACAGCAGAACACTAGAACAGTCTTGGCGTTCAGCAGTACATGTACCGGTTCTGTGAAACAGTCAGCTACAAGAAACAGTGGAGCTCAGTCTGGGAAGACGTCTGGGATGACGGGAAGTTCTGGAGGTGGATGATGGTGATAGATGCAAAACACCGGGAATGTGCTTAATGCCGCTGAAGTGATGTAAAAATCATTACACTGGTAAATTTCATGTTATTAAAAAAAGAAAAAGAGGACACTCTCCAAGATGCACTGTGAAGTGAATACCCAGGCGCAGAGCAGCGTGTCCGCCACCTGCATATGGCCGTCTGACTCTGCACGGGGCAGCGTGCACTCTCGCTCTCACGCCCTTAGGATCACAGGCAGGTGCCTGGAGTGCTGTGCAGTAGCTCGCTGGCTGCCCGTGGGCAGGGACACTGACAGGCAGCAGGCGCTGGGGGAAGGCGGCTCTAGCTGGCCTTCTTATACCTTGTGACGTTCAGCGCCGCGAGCTCTGGATCCCTGGGTTCCCCAGTGGCACCCAGGCCCTTCCCCCGACAAATGCCACTTACCGGCCAGGAGCAGCGTGTGCATGTTCTTGTTGTCCGGCACTTTGTCAGACCGCTCACAAGGGTGCATTCCTAAGAACTTGACGATATTGCCCACAGCCTCTGCAGGGAGAGGTTCTAGAGTTATTAACCCACTTACCTCATCTCCACTTTGCGCCGTCACCACTCCCCCAGCCCCAAATCCCACCGTGCGCAGCTTTTAATGAAGCAGCATCTGAACTTTCCCTTGTGGCTCAGCTGGTAAAGAATCCGCCTGCAGGGTGGGAGACCTGGGTTCGATCCCTGGGTTGGGAAGATCCCCTGGAGAAGGGAAAGGCTCCCCACTCCAGTATTCTGGTCTGGAGAATCCCGTGGACTGTATCGTTCATGGGGTTGCAAAGCATCAGATGCGACTGAGTGTCTGACGTTTTTATTATTTTATGTATCTGAACTGTGTGCTCCAGACTTGGCCCTGGATCTTCGGGGGATGGGGGTGGGGATGCGGGGGGGAGGAACACTTCAACAGTGGCCCAGGGTCTTGAAAGGCAGGCAAACCAGAACCGGCACCCCCAGCATTTACCCTCGAGTGTCTTGATGGTGGACAAGGTGAACGTCTCCTCCTTCTGGAACTCATCCCCCACCTCGTCCCAGGCTGCCTCGAAGTTCAGCTTCATGACCTTCTGGATGTGATCCGCTATCGTGACTTCCAGATCCTCCAGCTGGGGGACGATAGGGGGGTGCCGTATTTGCATTTAAGCTACACGTTTTCCTTATACTCTGCGTCACCTCTCGATTATTTATAATAACTGATATGATGTAAATGTTACGGAAACAGCTGTAAATACAGTGCAAACGCTATGTAAATTGTCGCCTTGTGTGATAAGCTCAAGTTTTGCTTTTGCGGATTTTCTGGAACCCACTCTATTTTCCATCTGTTGGTTGGATCCATGGAGGCAGAACCCACAGGTGTGGAGGGCCCACCGTCCTCCTCTTGGGGTGTCGGCTGTGAGAGCGCACCCTCTGAAGCCGCCAGTGCCTGACTGGATGGGGCAGGGGCGAGGAGTGCTCAGAGGCTGCCCCCCAAGAGTCAGCCGGGCCCGCTCTGGACGCACACCCTGGACCGACTGTGAGGAAAGGCTCCCGCTCATTCGCCAGCAGCTCTCCGCTGAGCCCCTGCTCCCGCGCACAGGGAGGGCGTTCACAGGTAGGATGCAGCCCCTACGGCAGAAGCCGGGCCTCATACCCAGCCCTCCTGGCCTTGGCTTAGCTCACTGCTGGCTCAGGCCTGGACCCGGGAGGACACAAGTGCCCATTGGGTGTGCTCCAGTGACTGCCCCTCTGGCCACGAGGGCTCTGGCAGTCTCCATCCCAGGCTGCCTTTCAGGGTCTGCACTCAGATGGCATGGAGCCACAGCGCCCTGGGCAAATCGAGAATGAGCCTACCCTCGGCTCCATGCTAGCCCCGTGAGCTGGAGCCGGAAGGAGCATCTCGTTGCACCAGAAGGTCGCCAGCAGATACAAACTGGACTGAGGGCACCCGCTTCTCCAGAAAGCAACTGACACCATGAACCAAAAAGCCTGAAAATCGTCCTGAGTCTTTGACCCAATTATCCTACTCGTAGAAAAAAATTGTTAAAAAAAATTTTTTTTTAATTATTCTACTTCTAAAGAAGTCAGATCTGAAACACAGGTATGAATTTATACTGAAAGGGGTGTTTAATGTAGCACTGAAAAACCGTGAGAATCTGGAATCACAAATGCCCAATGTTAACGAATACAAAGTCAGGTGAATTAGGATATGTCAATAGAAGGGAGTATTTTAAAGTCATTAAGACTTGTGTTTATGAAGTATTTGTACTGACGGGAAATTACACCCTGGTTCTAAGTGAACCCAACGAGATCTGTAATGTATGTAATGACCTCAAAGATACAACTTCCCTCCCCCCAGCCATTCCCAAGACTACGGTTAACGCTTCCCTGTCGTGTGTACTTGTTTTTGTATTTCCCAGGTTTTCTTCTGACACTTGAACATGTATTTTTTAAGTTAAAAACAAGAGCTCTTTTGTGACGTCTAAACTGAAGCCAGCGCACACGCGTGCAGACTGGCCGTGAGCGGGCCCCACCGGCGCTTACCACATACTCGTCCTCGTAGCCCTCGTCGTCCGCCTCCCCGGTGGTGGGGTCGCAGTCTTTGACGGTGAACTTCATCACGCAGCTGAACGTGCAGGCCACTGCGGGAGGGAAGGCGCGCCGTCAGGGGGCCTCTGCGGGTGGGCGGGCGGGCGGCCACGGCCTGCCCTCCAGGCCTCGGCTGCACCAGCGGCCCGTGCCAGCCTGGCGTGGGGAGGCAGGAGCGCCCGGTCGCAGCCTGAGGAGCTGCCCTCATGAGGAAAGAGGAGCCGGGGGGCACAGACACTTCAGGCTGGCCACGTCCACGTGCCACCCAGGCCTGGGAAAGCCCCTGCCTCTCTGGGAGGAGTGGACTTGGACGGTCATGTGTGTGCCTCTCTCTGGCTCCTTCACAGCCAAGACAGAGTCCTGCCTGAGGACCTGGGCTCAGCCTCTCAGCCTGGTGAATTCAGGCAAGCTGTTTACCCCATCTCGGTCACCCTCTAAGACAGAGAGCAGTGCTGCCCCGAAGGGTGTGTGAGGAGGAAATGAGCTGCTGTGTGCAAAGCCCCAGGGCGGGCTGGCCTTCCTCTCTGGACCGACCTCAAGGAGCTGAAGCTCTAACCGGAGACGAACAGCTGGCGCACAGGCTGCCCTCCCCACCCCGACCCAGGGGCTCCCAGGAGGCCGGGGGCCTCACCCGCCGTGGGGTCTTCCTTGGGCAGGGCCACCAGCGTGTAGCAGGTCCCAGGCTGGTTGTAGGGCAGGCTCCGGGCAGGCACGTAACACAGCACCTCATAGGCCTCCGTGGGCTCCATCTGCACCGTGACGTTCTCCAGGGTCTGGTCGTTGAGTGTGTTCGTGCAGTCAAACTGGACCCGGGAGCAGAGGGGCTGAGATGCTGAGCCGGGGGGTGGAGCCCCCCCGAGCGGCAGAGGGGGCGTCGGGAGCCCTGCCTCTCACCCCAGGGCCACCCTGAGTCCTGACTCAGGCCCCCTGCCCAGATCCCCCGTCTCCATGTGGGCACGCGGGAGCCACAGAGGCCCTGAATCAAGGAGTCTACACACAGCAGTTGGAGGCAGACCCGGCATCGTACCAGGCTCCAGCCACTCGGCGTGGGGGTGCCAGGACCCCACAGGAGGCCCTCCCCGCTCACCTGGAAGACCATGTGGTCAGTGAAGGTGTGCTTCGTGCAGCGGATGACGTACTCCGTCTCCGACTCAGTGAGGGCCACGGGCTCAGGCGAGGACTTGAAGAGGGGCCCCAGCCCCTGGAACTCGGGCACAGCCGCCAGCTGCTCTGAAACCCACAGGCTGCGCATTCACCCAGCGGCTCAGCGGGGCCTCTGATCAGTTTTCAGGCCGCAGGCCCTTCACTCCCGGTTCCCCAACACACCCAAGTACGCCCTCCCCGCTGTCCCACACAGGACGCCAGACCAACCGATGGACATCAGGCCCATGGCCTGGCCTCATCCCATCCAGAGACTCCCTCAAGCTTAGAAGCTCAGCAAGGGTGCTCAGAGAGGGAGACGGGGAAAGACAAAGAGGAAGCGAACTCTGCTGGCCACGGAACCAGGCAGGAGGACAGACTGCTCTCAGACACGTGGCTGTTGGGACAAGTGGCCCCAAAGGAGAGTGGGCAGATTCAGAGTGTTACAGAACGCCCAGCTCAGAGTGGCCAGCAGGCGTCTGGTGCAGGCCAGCTTCCGGCCCTGGGGCGCCTGGGAGAACCGGGCAGCTGGCCCTGCTCCCCGAGCTGTGCTCCGGAGTCATCGCGCTGGAAGCACCTGGGGGTGCGGGCACGGCGACAGTGCAGACCCTCAGGCCTCCCCAGACCTGCCCGTCAGAGACTCCCCCGTCCTGCATCCTGAATAAGCTTTCCCTCGTGACTCTGACGCACACGGATGTCTGAGGACCACTAGTCAAGACCCGTCACTCGTCTTCCTGGTTACACTGACCTCCACGTGGAAAAGAACTCTACCCAAGGCAGTGTGATCCTCTGCCCTAGACTTAGTAGGATTTCGGGGACAGATGGAGAAGGCAGGCGGGATCATTCTTCTGCTCTTTCCCCCCATAAAGAGGCTGAACTCAGACCTCAGGACAAGGGGTGGAGCAGCGTTGAGTGAAACCACTAAGTTCATGCTTATCTCTGCCGGCAGCAAGAGGGAAGGGACACACAGGGAAAGCCTGCGGGGAGAGCGACGCCAGCCAGCTCAGGGTCCCGGTTCAGCCACATCTGAGACGGCGTGTTGGTGGAAGACAGGTTCGGGAGTGGAAAGGAAAAGGTGGACTTAAAATGAATCCCACTATAAGGAAGGCAGGCACCAGTGCAGTGACGGACAGAAAACAGAGAAGACAGAAGCCGCGGACAGTATGCGGAACGACAGGAGAGGAGACGAGTCAGGGAGTCGGCTGGCGTCACCCAAGACGGGAGGCCGTTGCTGGGCCTTGAAGGCAGGAATCTAGTGGACAACGTGGTCTGCCAACTAGACACACAGCCTCTCCCCTGAGAAACGTAGGAGCAGAGGGACAGACAGAATCCTCACCAAACCCTGCCAGACAAGGTGGGCGGAGCACATTTGGAGCCCGAGACACAGGACTGTGTCGTGCGCTCAACTCCACTGAGCAGCGCCAGACGTCCCGAACCGACTGGGCCCAGGGCCTGCAGCACTCAGAACAAGGCCCAGGCGGCTCTGAGCCAGCTGGAGCTGGACTGTAATTCTTGCCGCCCTCCCCTTGGTGTTGTGCAAACTGGGGCAAATCACCGTGTCTCTCTGAACATCCAAATTCTCAGATACCAAATGGATGCAACAACCTCCACCTGAGGGTCAAGTACGCTGTCTAAACACTCTCAGAGCCAGCTCGCAGGGGAGACCCGATCTCGGTTCCTGGGGGAAGAGCCGCCGCCCCAGCTGCGGCCTGTGAGCCCTGCGAGCCCCCTCACTCACCCTGGAAGATCTCCTGCCGGGTGGCGGCCACCTTCTCGGGCTGCTTGGCGGCGGTGACCGGGGTGCTTTCTGCAGGAACAAGCACACGTGGTGAGCCACAGCTCAGAGACGGCCAGGGCGCGTCGACCGCAGCGCTGTCGCTCACAAGTGTGCTCTCCACCTCCCCGTGTGGAGTGTGGACACGGGCGGCCGCGCGAGTGTCTGTGTGCAGGCGGCCTCCTCTCCCGGGGCAGAGGCGGGCGGGGAACTCCCTGCGCCCAGCACGGCCCCGTCCACCCTGGGCAGCTGCGGGGGCCTTGTGGGCCAGGCAGAGCCTCCAGAGGGGGCCTGGGCCCGAGGGCCTCTGGAGGACACAGGCACGGCTCACCTGTCCTCTGCTCCGCCACGGGCGCGGTGGCCAGGGGCACGGACTTGAGGTCGAAGGGCTTCTCCGACGGCTCCAGAGTGTACTGCTGCAGTGCCCGCTCCAGACCCGGGATGGACACGGCCAGACCTGGGGGCGGGAGCGAGACGGGGCCGGGGGTCAAGGCTGCAGGACCCCGAGGAAACCAGCAAGGCGCCGAGCCCCCGCTTCTCAGGACACCCTCCTTGGCAGGACTGCTGCGAGGAGCGAATGGACACAGGACAGGGGCTTGGGCACGGGGGGGGGGGGGCGCGCTGCTCAGCTCGAGGAGGTTCGTATGACTGGCGAGCGATTCAGCTCTCTGGGCTATTCCTACCCTTGGGGCCCCAGGCCTCCTGAGATGACAGTGATGCCCTGCAGTTGCCAGGGGAGTCCAGCGGAGGGCACGCCGCCCGGGAAGGCCGCAGCTCAGGGAAGGGGCTAGGGGAGTTGTCGGGTGGGGAGGACTCACCGTTCAGGATGTAGCCTGCATTGAGGGCCTTCTGCTTCTGCTCCAGCACGTTGAGGTAGAAGGTGGCCCGGTCCCTGACCTCGTTGTCGTCATCCATCACACACCTGTGGCCAGAACACAGGGAGCTCCTGACGGGGGCCCGTAGGGGGCCGGGGGCGCTACAGGGCCCCAGCAGGGGGCGGGCAGAGGTGGCAGGGCGCTTCCACCCCAATCACCAGACGCGGTGCCCGGATATCAGAGGCACAGGGGGGCTGGTATTCACTCTCCTGGGACCCTCTCCCAGAGCCCACCCAGGGAGGGAGCCACGAGCCTGTATCCGGCAGCACTCGTCAAAAAGGACTTGAACATGAGTCCGCAATTCCACTCCTGGGTGCACACCCCAGAGAACTGAAAGCAAGTCACATAAAGACTTGTGCACAAATGTTCACAGCAGCTCGAGCCACGCCAGCCGCGAACCGGAAATGGCCCAAATGCCTACCGACTGATGACCAGATAAACAAACGAGGGCTCTTCATGCCATGCAAGAGTGGCATGAACTGCTGGCACGTGTGACAACACAAGTGAACCCTGGAAACCCCGTGAAGGAGCCAGGCTCGTGAGAGGCGACACGCTGAAGGCCTGCGGCTGCACGCAAGTCAGGACAGGCAAATCCAGAGCCAGATGGCGAGCAAGGGGCGGGCAGGGCTGGGGCAGGGCTCGACTACTCGCTGGTACACGGTTTCTCTGGGGTGGTAGAAGTCTTTTTGAGAATTCCCAGGTGGTCGAGTGGCTGGGACTCTGCGTTTCCACTGCAGAGGGCCCAGGTTCGATCCCTGGTCAGGGAGCTAAGATTCCAGAAGCCGTACAGTGCGGTCAAGAGAAAAGTTCTTAACTTAGATGGCGGTAATGGTTAAACAACTCGGAATGTAACAAATCCACTGTATTATGCATTTAAGATGGGGACACTGTGTGGATTGTAAGTTATATCTCAATAAAGCTGTTTTTTAAAACAGAAAACACCTCAAGTTAACACCTAGGGAAGGGGCTTCTGCACAGCACCGTGTTTCACAGTTTTCTGTTCCCATTGTTTTCTACCATCAATAGTCGTGCATCTTGTCTCCCCCTTTCCAGCTACAGAGACGGGGAGCAGCCGCCGGCCGAGGGGACGCCACACACACCTCTTCAGCAGCACCAGGATACTGGGCAGCATCTCTTCGTTCTGCGCCCCAAACTTGGCCAGAGCACTCACAGCGCCTGCGTGCACAAGGCAAACTCGGCTCAGGCCAGGGCTCGGAGCGGGCCGGCCGGAGCCGAGCGGCCCCGAGCCGCAGGCCCAACCCCACACCCCACGACAAGCAGCCTCCAGGCCTGGCTTCTCCCGGGGAGGCGGCCCTGTCCTTGGGCCCAGCAGCCCTTCTCAGCTCTGACCACCAAGGGGCCACGAGGGATGCCCTCAATCTCTGTATCCTAACGGCCTCAGGGGCAGCGAAGCCTCACCTGACCGCAAATGAGAGAGAGAATGAGCTACAACTGATAACCAAGAACTGCTTGGGGACCGTCTATTCAGAGCAGGCATGAGAGGGAAACAGCAGTAAGTAAAACGAAGGATCGGATGGCTGCGCATGCAAGTGCACACTCATTGAACAGAGTATGCTGTGTGAATTATAAATCAAGAAAGCTATCATTAAAAAGAAAAACCTAGATACCAAGAAGAAAGGAAGGAGAAAGGTGGAAAAGGAGAAAGGTAAACGACCACACACAGTGAAACAGAGAGGCAGCTGAGGTGAGCCTGCGGTCGGAACGGTCGCCGGGTGCCGCCCGCGCCCCTGGCCGCCCTCAGGCCCGGTGCCCGCGCCCCCGGCGCAGCCTGCTCCGACGCACCTGCGCGGACCTCGGCGTGCTCCAGCACCACGCGGTTGTAGATGAATCGGATGTATTTGGAGGGGTTGCTGGTCCTGGGCCCCTCCTGGCCCAGCAGGTGCAGGATGCGCGTGGCCAGCACGGTGAACTCGCAGTCCTCGATGAACTCGCATAGGTGGGACAGCCCCGTCTCCTTGCTCTCTGCGTTCTCCTCGATAATGCTGATGATGCAGTCCACGATGGCCCGCTTGTACTCGAAGCCGCCCTGCGGGCCAGGGCGACAGGAGGCTGAGCACCAGGGGCTCTGCAGAGCCCAGCTGCAGCCTGGCCCAGCGGCCCAGCCGGAGCCCGCAGGCCAGGGCCTGGCTCCCCTGCCGCTACCTCCGTTTTGTGTAAAAACTAAAGGCTCAGGCCGAATGCTCGCCGGGGCTGTTCCGGACTAACTGCAGATGCTTTAATAGAAACCTCTGGGATTTGATTTTCTTACCACCTTTGAGATAAAGGAAGAATGGACGGTGTAGAGGCTGGAGGAGTAGAGAGTAGGGGGTTATTGTTAAATGGGAACAGAGTTCAGTTTTGCAGGACGAGAAAGTTCTGGAAATTAAGTGCACTCCTGTGTGAAGGTATTTAACAATACTAAACGATATACATGTACAGTTAAGGTGATAAATTCTAGTCTGAAAGTCGCTAGGTCTTTGTGACCCCATGGACTATAGAGTCCATGGAATTCTCCAGGCCAGAATACTGGAGTGGGCATCCTTTCCCTTCTCCAGTGGATCTTCCCGACCCAGGAATCAAACCAGGGTCTCCTGCATAGCAGGTGGATTCTTTACCAGCTGAGTTACATGGGAAGCCCTCGATGAATTCTGTGTCGTGTGTATTTTATGACAGCGGTCTCCAACCTTTTCGGCACCAAGGACCGATTTTTGTGGGAAAATTTTTTCTATGAAAAATTGCAATGGCTAGAATATTTCTATACCAGATGACACGAGACAGACCGTCAGCCACCTTCTGCTCAAGCATCGCCTCAGGGCGTCCGCTGAGTCTGTATGGCCAGGGTGGCACGTCGTCGTTTACGACTGTAACCACAGCGGCTGGGCTGTGTCTGCGCTGCCTGCGCTCGAGGGGCCGAAAGGGCTGCGGGCGCCAGAAGCCAGCCAGCTGACGGGCGGATCCAGGCCCGCCTGCCGGAGCCCGCGGCCAAGCCGCCCGCTCTTACCTCTTCCCGCAGCATGGAGAACAGGAAGCTCATGAGCACGGCGTGCTTGCGGGGGTACTTCTGACACAGCGCGCTGATGGCCTGCACCACCACGACCTGTGCCAGAGACCGGCGTGAGCGCGGCCCAGCCCCGCGGGCGGTCCTTCAGTCCCCGGGGCCAGGAGAGCCCCTCCTCAGGAGGAGAGCCCCTCCTCAGGCGGGGCCGGGCCAAGGGGACCTCCGAGCCCCCGAGCAGGGTGGCGAGCACCGCGGTCCAAGGCCCCGATCCACACTGTGGGTCCCCCCCGTCTGCTCGTCTACTCAGAGCTCAGGGCAAGTGCACACGCACTCGCTGGCCCTTCCCAGGTCCTCCCGGGCGGCTCCCCCGGGAACTGCTGCCCTGAGGGTTTCCTCGCTGCAACAGCGTGTGGAACGATCCCGTCCACACTGGAGTCAGCTCCCACAGTCCCGTCCCAGAAAGCGAGCTCCGAGGGCAGGCCGGCATGCGCACTGCTCTGCTCCCCTCTCTGGCTCTGCCCAGCACAGGACACAGTGCTCACGGGAGACAACAAAGGGCTTGACGGGCCGGTCTGGAAGCTCCCAGCCTCGCTGACAAAGGCCGGGAGCAGCACCTCGCACAGCGCCATAGCGAGGCCCCACGGCAGCCCCTGGCCCGCCCCGCCCCAGGTGCAGACTGTGGACCTTGAATTCGTCTGTGATCTCGGACATGAAGGAGGAGATCTGCTTCATGAGGCGGTCAATGCTGCCCTCGCTGCCCGTCTTGAGCAGGGTGGTGATGGCCAGAGTGGCGATGCTGCGGTTCGCGTCCGTCACCAGGTTCTCCAGGTCCAGGTTACAGGCCGTCACTGCGGATGGGTGCTTCATGGCCACCTGTCCGGGAGCAAAGAGATGAGGACACGGACGGGCCACAGAAGGCCTCCTGCCATTCTGCGGGCCTTCAGGTGGGCTCACGCCAGCACCTGGGGCACAGAGACCAGCCAGGGCTGCACCTCCTGCTGTGAGGGACCAGGAGACAGGTCTCCTGGGCCCAGGCCCCCTCCCCCAGCCCTGTCGGAAGGCCGGCCCCTCTGTCCACTGCGAACTCACCTTGTTGAGGGTGCGGACGGCGGCATAACGGAGGGCGGCCTTGGGGGAGCTGCAGAAGAGCTGGAGCACTGTGGGGGACAGACGCTGGTGAAGGGCTGCCCCCTGCGTGGCAGCCAGGAAACCCAGGGGCCCCGGGAGGGGCAGGGACAGGGCACGGGGCACAGTTCGGGGATCAGGGCTCAGAGACTGTTCAGACCCAAATCCCCCACTCAGCTATTCCCCAACTGGCACGGCCACCCCAATCGAGGAGAGCACACCTGCCCACCCCCAGGCAGGGCCTCGCCCCTGGGAAACCCAGCTGCACAGGGCGGGCGGGGGGTGCTTGGGCACCTGGGCACCTGAGATGGCAGGGGGGCGGGGCCTGGGCACCTGAGACAGCTGGGGCCAGCTCCTTGGCGCTGCACCCGGGCAGGTTGACAATGGCCGAGGCGGCCTCGTACACCACCATCTCGTGCTTATTGCGCAGGCAGCTCTCGATGAAGTCGAACAGCGGGCTGTCACGGCTGCAACGACAGGCGGCAGGAGGACGCTGGGGGGCCGCCCGGGGGTCGGCGAGGGCTCGGGGGGCGAGCGGCGGGGCGTGGTGCCTCTACCTGCCGTCCTCGTCCTCCAGCTGCCGGCTGGCCACGCGGATCATCATGCAGTAGGCGAAGGGCGACTTGAGGCCGTGCCGCGTGAACTTGCTGATCATCTTGCTGACGGCCAGGCGGTCGTTTTTCCGCACGTGGTACAGGAGCCCCAGCGCGTGGTACTGGGGGTGTTGCAGAGCAGGGCGAGTGAGGCCTGAGGCCATGCTGCCTGCTCCTCACCTCTGGAGTGGGCATGGAGCCCAGGTGTGGGCCACGCCCACCAAGCCACCTAGCCACCTGGGACTCTGCAGGCCTCTGTCCCCCAACCCCGCCAGGCACCATACAGATGGAGGTACTGGAGACCAGGTGTCTCCGACCAGAAAGAGGAAGCGGGAGCTGGCCTGGGCTGAGGACATGTGTCGTCAGGGGCCATACAGACGGGCGCCCTCACAGCAGGCCCTCGGCCCCCTGGCCCTGCCCCAGGATGCGTGGCTGCTGCTGCGAAGCCAGCAGGGGGAGGGGAGGCACACAGACTACCCCTCTGCCCTCTGGAGTCCTTACTAGGGCTGCGCTCAGGGCCTTCTATGTGGGAAGAAGCTTCTGTGATCCTGGAGGGTTTGAGGGGCCAGGGTGGGCCCTGGAAACGAGACCCAGCACCAAGACATGGGGAGAGGGAACAGATGCCCACACGGGGGCCTGCAGGTCTGGGCAGGAGGGCAGAAGCTCCCACTGAACCCTCACCAGGCACCAGGCAGATGGCATTGCACACCCAAAACAATACTCGCTGGTTATTAAACCACATGCATATTTAAGCACGAGCCCATCAAGTCTGTAACCCAACTCCCCCTGCAAGAGATGCCCTAGATTCTTTTTCTCAAACCCCCAAGTCTCCCCACCAAGAGAAACGGATTGAAACCTGCTCCGGCCAGGGGCCACCAGGACCTCCGTGGTGAAAGTCCATCCTGCTGGCCAGCGCCTGAGTATTTTCAGCATCCCTGCCCCATTCGCGGCTTACCTGGACCATGATGTTGTCACTGGACGCAGCCTCCTGGGCCTCATTCACCCAGCGCTTGACCACGTCGAAGCTGCACTTGAGCAGGTGCTGCGGGGCACAGGGCACACTGAGTGGGGCGGGCAGGACGCCTGCTGTTGCGGTCCTCCGAGAGGGCGCAGACTCAGCACGGCTCCCACCCTCACTTCCCCTGCCCCGGAAGAATTCCTGCCAGGCTCAAATCCCCAAAACCTGTCACCCCAGGGCATGGGTCAAGGCCGCCAACTGGGCCCTCGATCCACCCAGAGTCCCCTGGGCACTTTTCACCGAGCAAGGGGTGGGACTCTCACAACTGGGGCCACACAGCTTTGGTTTTCCTTGGGAAAGCGATCTTTGATGTTTCCTCAGTCCCCCGAGCAGCCCCAGCCCTGGCCCCAGCCCCAGCCCCGGCCCCAGCCGAGGCTACACACCAGTGAAGACACGAGAGCGGAGCTGGAGACGCTGGGCACCTTATCCACGATGGCCTGCTTCATGTAGCGCTCGATGGCCTGCAGCATGGTGCTCTGAGGGGTCGCAGGCGACAGGGTGTGGGGCAGTGAGGCCCGGAGTGGGGAGCGGGCATGCACCCCGGGGCCCCGCGCCCCTCCCCGAGCGCGGCACTCACGTCGGTGATCTGGCAGAGGGCACGCACGGCCGGGCCCCGGTAGCTGTCCTCCTTGCCGGTCATGTCCTTGGTCAGGCTGCAGGGACATGGTGCGGGCCTCACACGGGGGCCGGGCCTGCTCCCACGCCCCACCCACCCCAGCTGGGTCAGCAGGCCGGTCTCCATTATTAATGGGTGTCTGCTCTGGGCTCTTAACCCTTCATCAAGGTGTCTCCATGAAACTCCACACTGCCCGGGGCACTGCTCTGCTCCGACGGCAATCTACCCTTGCGGGGTTTCCTGCTGCCGTCCCCGCTGGGTGGTTGCAGAGAAGTCCCCAGACTACCCGCAGGTCCTGGCAGCTGCGCTCCACCCGCCCCACCTTCGTCCTGCTCTGCCTGCCTTGCCCTGCAGGACTCCACTCCCCCAGTTCCAGGAGGCCTTTCCTGACCCAGATTCAAGCTGGTGGTCCTCTGGCCTGCTTTCACAGCCGTCACCCCCCTAATGCCGGTCTGTGGGGTTACCTCCCTGGAAGCTCTGGGGCTGTGGAAGCCATGTCTGCCACGTTCTCTACACGTGTGTGTGTAGCATACCCCCCAAACGGCGTGACCCCTGAGCCGAACGCTTCCTGAGCACAGCAGTCCTTCATGGGAAAGTCTGCCTGTGGGCTTTGTGCACCCCACCGGCCCCATCCCTGTCGCTTCTTCCCAGGCTCTCCTGGGAAGAGCTGGAGTTGCCATGGAAGCTCCGGGCTGCCTCAGCGGGCCAAGAGAAAGCAGGGAAGGGACAGTTTGTGCCTAAGTCCAGGCCAGAGAATTACAAGCGGAACCGCCCACCCTGGAGGCGCCATGGCTGGGCAGAGTAACTGAAGGAGAGGGCGAGAGGAGAGGAAAGGAGGCAACGGCACTGGCAACACGTGGCCGAGGACTGAGCGGCGGGAGCTCGGAGGAGAGGGGAGAAGACGTGGGGGCGGCCATCAGGGACCCGGGACTCGCCTGCTGGTCACGATGATGACATCCTCTGCGATGCACGACATCTCCTTGATGGTCAAGTAGCACATCCGACGGAGGGTGGGCTAGGCAGGAGAGGCGAAAAGACCTGTGACCCCTGGCTCAGCCTGACCAGGGGCAGCCGCTGACGGGGGCCCTCCCACCACCGAGAGCTGTCCCCCCGGAGGAGGGCAGGGCTGGCAGCACTTACGTCATTGGACTGAAAGAGTTTGGTCATGGCGAAGAAGGCCTCGGTCGCTTCCGTAGTCCCCAGGTGCTCCCCCTGTTTCAGTTCAGAAAGAAGCTTCAGCTTGGGACAGAAAGGCCGGAAGGCTCTTCCAGCTAAGACAGCCCAGGTCGGAGCCTCAGACCCGGCAGAGGCTGCATCAGGGGCAACACCTCAGAGTGAGACCCTGAGGGCACCCAGAGATGGGCCGCTGGCTGCAACCACACAGGGGCTGTGCCCCTGCCCCCAACACAGCCCAGGACCGTTTTCCCCACCCCCAAGCCTCACCCTGTTACCTGGTTTATGAGGTAAAGGATCTTGGTGAGGATGTGGGCACATTTCCGAGGATTGATGGGCGTTTCGTTAAACACACGGGCCTGAGAAGAAGCGACCAAGGATATTTACCTTCTGGCTGAGTTTATTTCCCTTCCATGACTGTTCTCAAGCACATCAGAGATCTGAGAAGGCCCAGGGTAAAGAAATACACTTGTTCTACTGTATTTTCACATGGAAGGAGCTTTGTTTTCCCTTTTTTTTTTTAATTCATCTATTAACAACTCCTGAAATCCTCGCTAGATATTACCTGGAGATGTGCTGACTTGGAGACTAATGAATACTTAGTAAAGGCTTTTTTGGGGGGTGGGCATACTGCGTGGCCTGCACACAGGAGCTTAGTTCCGCAAACAGGGCTGGAGCCAGTGTCCCCTGCAGTGCCAGCACAGAGCCCTACCCACTGGACCTCCAGAGAAACCCTCAGAGCTTGTTAATTAACTGGAAGGAGAGACAAAGACGAAGAAAAGGATCGGCATAATGAACTCCCCATCTTTCCACGAACAGATTTCTCCCCTAATGTCCCACAAACCAGCACTCTGAATATGCTAGCGTTTTGATCACACTGACTGAACATTCTCAATGGAAGACCCAGGGGAGCACATGACACTTGCCTCCTGCAGGACCGCACTCTTCTCCAGGTGCTGGAACGGGTTGGAGCCTCCACCTTCCACGAGAGAAGAGACGGGACTGAGCACAGGTTGCGACCCTAAATTTCAAAACTCTCCCAGATGTAGACAATGGAGAAAGGCTTCCTGATGGCTCGGAGATTCAAGCTCCAAGTCCTCTGAACAGCAGTCAAAGCCCTACAGGCTGCCAATAGATCCAGCCAGCCTCCTCCAGGGAGCTCCACTCCCCCAGACCACTAACTCGCAGTCGCCCAGCAGCCCTGGTACAGTCCTCGTGTGCCTCTCAGAGTGTCATGCCTTTCATTCATTTACGCAGCTGGTACTTAGCTGAGCCCCTACTGCGTGAGGGACCACCATCTCCAGTGTCTAGGGCTTCTGCACATAGCAGAAGTCACACTTGTAATTAATGACACGCTTGAGGATCTGACTGACGTCTGTTCCCTCCACTCCGCTGCGACCATTCTTATATTCCTAGTTTGCTCACTAGCTCTCACCAGCTCTGCTGCAGAGTCAGGGCGCAGTGCAACCTGGCATGCACCAGGCGCTCGATACGTTTGCTGGATAAATGAATCGGAGTCAGGGTTCTCAACCACCGATCCGGGCACTACCGACTAGGGCGCCCCAGCACGGGCGCAGCCCCAGAAAATCCCTAGAGGACCACCGGGTCTGGCGCCCTCCCCTAACAGGCGCGGAAGCAGAGGCCCAGAGGCGCAGACCCGCCCAAGGTCATCCAGCGAATCGCGGCCCGAGCTGCCGGGTGAGGGGCAGCGGAGCCCGCTCGGGCTCTCCGGGGCCGGCCGCGGATGGGCGCTGCACCTTCGCTCAAGTCCCCGGGACCTCCCGGGGCCTCGCGTCCAGACGGAGGTCCGGTAGGAGGCCTCCCGGGGAGGCCGCGGAGGGCTTGCGCGGGAGTCCGGGCTCCCCTAGGGCCTCGGCCCTCTCACCCGATTCCTCGTCCTTCTTGTCGAATTTCTTCAGCATGGCGATGTCGCTTCGGGAGCCCAGCGGCAGCCAAGGATGGACGCTGCGGCCGGCGGCGGCGGTTCCGCACTGGCTTCTTCCGGCCGGCCACGTCGCCCGGCGCTGTGCGCAGGCGCACTCCGCGCTCGGCGCAGGCGCACATCCGGGCCGCGCCGCCGCGGGAGGCGTTAACCCCGTCGCGGCCGCGGGTCAGCCTCCACGCCCCACGCCCTCCTGTCAGTGCCGTCGTCCCCGCCTCACTGACTCCCGGCTGGAGTCTAAACGGGCGTTTCGGAGGTGAGGCCGAACGTGGCACGCTGGCCCGCGCAACCGCGCGCTTCCCAGTGCCCCCTGTTCTGGTCAGCCCCCCGGGAGGCGCGCCGTCCTCGCCTCCCGGCAGCCGCTCGCCCGCCGGCCTTCCCCGCCCGCTGGAGGCGACCCTGACACCTGCCACACACTCTCATGGCCGCGGTGACCGTCTCTCATGCCCCGCGCCGGACAGTGTCGGCGTACAGAGGCGCTCTATAAGCGGCTGCGTGCCGGACTCCTGCAGCTCGCCTCAGCCCGGCCGCGCCCGGCCGCTCCCGGCGCGCGAGCAATGTCGGGGGCGCGGCTCAGCGGCGGGGACCTGGCTGAAGTGACTGAAGGCCGGCGTGGCTGCGGCGGCCCGCTCTTTAAACCCGCGGGCACTGGTCGAGCGCCCAGTGCGTGCGCCGCCGGGCGCTGGGGGCGGGCAGGGACGCGAAGGGGAGACAGGCGTCGCCCAGGGCCACCCCCGCGGAGCCGGGAGGACATCCCGAGGCCGAGCTGAGGACGCGCGCTGGCCCGAGGGCGGGAGCGCAGGTGAGTCCGGGCGCCGGCAGGGCCGCGGGGCGCGGGGACCCGGGGGCTGGCTCCGCGGAGGCCGAGCCCGCGGTCGGGGGCCGCAGGGGACCGGGGCCCACGTGGGTCTTGCGCCGTCGGGAAATAAGTCGGAAAGATGCGCAAAGTCTTTAACCAGTAACTCCACCCCTTGTCCGGAGGAAATCATCCAAAAGAGAAAATTAAGTTGCTCGCTGCGGCACTTTGCCGCAAGAAAATTGGAAACATCCTAAACGTCCAGCCATAAGGGGATGGTTAACGGAATTATGGTGCATCCATTGGATGAAAGATTCCACATCCCTGTATAAAGGGATATTTCCGATGGCTTGGGAGGCAGCAATCCAAACTTCTTAAACAAAATGAGACATTAACAGGGAAAAACAGACTGTAAAAGTCTACTTAATTCAGTTGAAGTAAGTACGCCTCTTGGTTAAAAACCAGGAAAGAACCCCAGAGATTTGCGTTGTTCGGTTAAGACTATGAAATACAGATAAGTTATGTTGAGTAAAGTACAAATAAATACAAAATACCCTTTTATGTTATGATGTTAATTCTATAGAATTATATACCAAGGGCAATGTTTATAACACCTCATTTTTACAATAAGAATCGTGGATTGTGACTCCAACCCTGAGTATGAGGTCATATATCATTGTGGGGGTTTTAGTGCTTTTAAACAGTAATGTACATTCTTCCAGAGAAGGCAATGGCACCCCACTCCAGTACTCTTGCCTGGAAAATCCCATGGGGAGAGGAGCCTGGTGGGCTGCAGTCCACGGGGTCGCCAAGAGTTGGACATGACTGAGTGACTTCACTTTCACTTTTCACTTTCATGCATTGGAGAAGGAAATGGCAACCCACTCCAGTGTTCTTGCGTGGAGAATCCCAGGGACGGGGGAGCCTGTGCGCTGCTTTCTATGGGGTCGCACAGAGTCGGACACGACTGAAGCGACTTAGCAGCAACAGCAGCAGCAGTACATTCTTTGGATAATTGCTAGATCCTTTGTAGAAACACAGGGTATGGGGAAGTACAGAGGAAATTAGGGAAATCTGAGTAAGATTTGTAGGTTGAACCAATATCAGTGTTATCCTGGTTGTGGTATTCTCGCTCTTTTTTTTTAAATTGATTTTGCTAGTTTAAAAAAATTGAGATATAATCCACACGCGTTAAGATTCATTCTTTCGGGACTTCCGTGGTGGTCCAGTGGCCAAGACTGCCAGTTCCCGATGCAGGGGGCCCAGGTGTGACCCTTGATCAGGGAACTGGATCCCACGTGCTGAAGCTGGGGATTCACAGGCAGCAACTGAAAGACCCCGCGCACTGCAGTGAGGCTGGAAGGTCCCGGCGCTGCAGCCGAGAGCCGTGCAGCCAGACAAACATAAACATTTAAAAACAATTAACTCTTCTCTAAGTGTACAGTTTGGTGGTTTGTAATACAATTTTAAAAATTGTGCCTCCATTACCACTAATTCCAGAACATTCTCATTATCCCTGAAAGACATCGATCTCCGTTAGCAGTCATTCTCCATTTCTCACTCCCTTCCCCGCAACCATTACCCTCCTTTCTGTCTCTGTGGATTTGCATGTTTGGATATTTCATGTAAACAGAATCATACAACATGTGGCCTTTTGTGTGTCTGGCTTCTTAGCATAATGTTTTCAAGGTTCATGTCATAGCATGAATTAATATTCCGTTCTTTTTTATTGCTGAATAATATTCCATTTAGGGATATACACACACACACACATTTTGTTTACTTAACTTTTACCAGTTAGCGCAACTTGGGTTGTTGGCACTTTTTGGCTCCTCAGTAAGGCTGCCCTGAAGGTTTCTGTACAAGTCTTTGTGTGACATATGTTTCCATTTCTCTTGAGTACAATGCTGTGGAGTGGTAACTGTAACATTTTCCCTGATTTCCAAAGCGTCTGCTCCCCCTGTATTTTCCCACCAGCAGTGTGTTAAAGGTCTCAGTTTCTCCAGGTCCTCACTTACACTTACTATCTTTTTTATTTATAGTCACCTTAGTGAATATGAAATGGTATTTCATTGTGGTTTTCATCTGCATTTCCCTGACGGTTAATGATGTTGAGCATCATGTCAGGTACTTTTGGCTTTTTGTACATCTTCTTTGAAAAAATGTCTATTCACATACCATGTCCATTTTTAAGTTGAGTTATTTATCTTTTTATCATAGACTTATGAGTTCTTTATAACCCTAGCTGGACCCTTATCAGGTATATGATTTACAGATACTTTCTTTCATTCCGTGGTTGTCTTTTCACTGTCTTTACAGTGTACTTGGAAGCACAAACATTTTTTACTGTGATGAGATGCAATTTATTCATTTGTTGGCGTTGCTTACGTTTTTATTGTCTTTCTTACATATAAGAAATCATTGCTTGATCCAAGGTCATGAAGATTTACCCATATGTTGTCGAGAATTTTATAGTTTTCCCTCTTACGATTAGGTCTTTGGCCCATTTTGGGTTAGTTTGTGTATAAGGTATGAGGTTGGGGTCCACCCTCATTCTTTTGCGTGCATCCAGTCGTCCCAACACCATTTGTTGAAAATCGTTCTTTCTCCCACTGACTTGTGTTGGCACTTTTATTACAAAACAATTGACCACAAATGTATGGATTTATTTCTGGACTCTGGTTTCTATTCCATTGATCTTAGTTTTGCAAGATCTTACCATTGGGGGAAATTGGGCAAAGGGTATGAAAGATCTTTCTGTATTATTTCTTACAATTGCTAGTGAGCATACAATTATCTTAATAAAAATTTACTTTAAAAAAGGCAGATGTTATTTTAATGATACGTTCTCACTACCACCACCACCCTGACACCACACCCCACCCCAAATAAAATAACTGTTTTGTGTTAAGAATTTCCCCAGCTGTCCTCTGTGGTCCCTGTTCTTTACTGCTAGGTGGCACCAACTCTCTCTTTTTTCAGAAGCTACCGCAGGAAGAGGCTGTGCCAGGACTTCTTGCCAAGAGCAGGGCCCCTTGCCAGGCCCTGGCTGCCACCATCATGATTCAGGGCAGAGTCCTGGCCGCCCTGACTGTGCCAAGGTAACAGGGAGACTCAGGCTGCCTTTGCTTTAGGGGCTGCTTGCTGCCTTGTAAGATGAGCTCTCCCCACGTCTTCTCTGCTCAGGCTTCGAAAGCATTCCTTCGCTCACTCATTGGTTGTTCAGTCGGTCACTCGTGTCCAGCTCTTTGCAGCCCTGTGGTGCAGCACGCCAGGCTTCCCTGTCCTTGACCGTGTCCCAGATTTTTCTCAAACTCACATCCACCCACGATTACATAATGCTTATAAACACAGCTGGTACTCTATCCAGGTAAGTCATTGTTAGTAATAAAAATTAGACCTTCGGGGAACTTCCTGACAGTCCAGTGGTTAAGACTTGGCAAAATCACTGCTGAGGGCCCAGGTTCAATTCCTGGTCAGGAAACTGAGGTCCCACAAGCTTCACAGTGTGGGGGGTGGGAAAAAAAGCCAAAATAACTTTAAAACATTGGACTGTTAAAGGATGTGATAAAGATAAAACCACCCCACACACCTTTGCAAACTATAAAGGACTACTCTTTAATAAGCTATGATCATTGCTGGAGCTAGGAGATCCCAAAGAAAGTTCAAAGTAAATACCATTGTGCCTTTATAGTCATAAAAGCGAACTTCAGAGAGGCTTGTGTACAGGCCTGAAGTACACGGTAAAGAATCTGCCTGTAACGCAGGAGACCCTGGTTTGATCCCTGGGTCGGGAAGATCCCCTGGAGGAGGGCATGGCAACCCACTCCAGTATTCTTGCCTGGAGAATCCCCATGGACAGAGGACCCTGGCGGGCTACAGTCCATGGAGTCGCAGAGAGCTGGGCAACTGAGCGACTAGCATATAGGACACGTGGAGGCCATGTGGCTGCAGTTCCCTGCTTCCACAGCCATATAATATCCGGTTGTGAATAAACCACAGCACACCTATCTATTTTCTTACTGCTGGGCATTTACATTGTTTCCAGCTTTTTTTTTTTAATCACCAAAAATAAATGCTACTGTGAATATCGTGTGCCTGTCTTCTGATGCATGTGTTTACAGGAATGCCTCTCGGACAGACACATCCAGGAGCGGAATAGCCGTGTAGGGACAGTCAAGCTTACGACATAGCTCCAGTTGCTGCCCAGAGTCCCTGTACCGACTGACACTTCCCACCGTGGGCCACACCTTCTCCAGCTCAGTGTTATTAAATCCACTTTCTGCCAACCCAGCGGGTATAGATGGAATCTCACTGAGATCTAATCTGCTTTTCCCTGAAGGTCCAAACTTTTTTCTTGCTTGTTGAGCAGCCACGATCTTCTCTGAAGTGCCCATTCATTTCTTATGGTAACCAGAATGTAAGAGTTCTCTGTATGGTGTGGGTGCTGCTCTTTGTCGATGGTGTTTATTGCAGTTCTCTTCTCCCAGTTTGTGACTTGTGTTTTCATTTTCTTTATGGTGAATTTTGATCAAGGTAAGCTTAAGAATTTAATATTTTTAAATGAGCGATGTTTTCTTTTGTGGAAAGTGTATAGTGTGTCTTTTTATTTTTTAATTTGAATGGCGTGTAGTTGATGACCAATGTTAATTTCAGGTATCAGCACAGTGATTCAGTTATCCACGGACATGTATCTATTCTGTTATGAATTCTTTTCCAATTTAGGTTGTTACAGAATATTCAGTAGAGTTCCCTGTGCTTGGCAGTAGGTTCTTCTTGATTATTGTATATAGTGTGTGTGTATATGTCAGTCCCAAACTCCCTATTTACCCCTCTCCCCCACCTTTCCCCTTTGGTAACCATTAGTCGGACACGACTGAAGCGACTTAGCAGCACAGCAGCAGCAGCAGTCTGTTTTTAAAGTCTGTGAGTCTGTTTCTGTTTTATAAATAAATTCATTTGTGTAATTTTAATTTCTATTCTATATCAACGATTCCATATGATATTTGTCTTTATTTGACTTAGTTCCCTTAGAATGATAATCTCTAGGTCAGTCATGTTGCTGCAAATGGCATGCTTTTGTTCTTTTAATGACTGAGTGATATTCCATTGCATATATGGGCCACACCTTTTCTACCCACTCACCTGTTGATGGACACTTAGGTTGCTCCCGTGTCTTGGCTGCTGTAAACAGTGCTGCTGTGAACATTGGTGTATGTATCTTTTTGAAGAAGAGTTTTCATCTTTTCCTGATATATACTCAGGAGTGGGGTTGCTGGATCATATAGTAGTTCTATTTTTAGTTTCCTTTTTTCTCAGGAACCTGCATACTGTTCTCTATAATGGCTGTATCAATCTACATCCCCCCCAACTGCATAGGGGGATTCCTTTTGCTCCACACCCTCTCCAGCATTCATTATTTGTAAACTTTTTGATGATTGACATTCTGACTGGTGTAAAGTGATACCTCACTGTAGTTTTAATTTGCATTTCTCTAATGGAAACAGTGTCAGACTTACTTTTTGGGGGCTCCATAATCACTGCAGATGGTAATTGCAGCCATGAAATTAAAAGATGCTTACTCCTTGGAAGGAAAGTTATGACCAACTTAGACAGCATATTAAAAAGCAGAGATATTACTTTGCCAACAGAGGTCTGTCTAGTCAAGACTGTGGTTTTTCCAGTGGTCATGTATGGATGTGAGAGTTGGACTGTGAAGAAAGCTGAGTGCAGAAGAATTTATGCTTTTGAACTGTAGTGTTGGAGAAGACTCTTGAGAGTCCCTTGGACTGCAAGGAGGTCCAACCAGTCCATCCTAAAGGAGATCGATCCTGGGATTTCTTTGGAAGGACTGATGCTAAAGCTGAAACTCCAGTACTTTGGCCACCTCATGCGAAGAGTTGACTCATTGGAAAAGACCCTGATGCTGGGAGGGATTGGGGGCAGGAGGAGAAGGGGACGACAGAGGATGAGATGGCTGGATGGCATCACCGACTTGATGCTCGTGAGTTTCGGTGAATTCCGGGAGTTGGTGATGGACAGGGAGGCCTGGCGTGCTGCGATTCATGGGGTCACAGAGAGTTGGACATGACTGAGCGACTGAACTGAACTGAATGATTAGTGATTTTGAGCATCTTTTCAGGTGCCTGTTGGCCATCCCGGTATTTTCTTTGGAGAAATGTCTATTTAGACCTTCTGCCCATATTTTGATTGGGTTGTTTGGGGTTTTGTTGTTACGCTACATTGAACAACACAGTTTTATGTTTTCTTCCAAAGATTTAAAATTTGCCGTTCACATGTACATTCTGACTTCATCATCAGTTTTTTATGGTGTGAGGTAAGGAGTTGATTTCATTTTTCTTCCACTTGGATAATCGGTTGACCAGCACAGTTCATTGAATGATCCTTTCCTCCCACACTGACCTGCAATGCCACTTCTACCGCACGTCAGACCCCGTCTATCGCCTGTGCGGCCCACGGGTCTGTTTCTGAGCTCCTACGCTGTATCATTGTCAGTCTGTCTGTCCCTCTGTCGGTTTCTCACTTTCTTAATCATCACAGTCTTAGGGTAAGTGTTCACATTAGTATCTCGGAGGGTGAGTCCTTCCATCTTATTTTTGAAACATGGCTTGCCTTTTTTTTTTTTTTTTTTTTGCCTTTATTTCTCCATAGAAATCCTCCAAATAAAGCTTGTTTCATAGACAAACCTGTGAGATTTTAATTAGAGTTGAAGTAAATCTGTAGATCAGCTTAAACAGTCCTTAGCATAACCATCGCTATATGCACATGTATATAACTTTCTACTTTTTTAAAGTTACCCTTGGCACTTGTGCGTGCCCCCCGATGGCTCTGACGGGGGGCCAGGTAGTTATGATCTGCACAAGCTGTCTACTTTAATTCTCACAGTCCCCATTTCCCGAGTTCACCAAGCCTTGCAGGATTTGATGATTTGCCAAAACTCGCCTGGGGGAGGTGAAAGAGCCAGAGTTTGAGCCCAAGTCTGTCTGACCCACAGCTCTGGCTTTACTGCTCAGGATTTAACCGGCTCCAGTCTCTCCACGTGTACACGGCACATGATGAGTGTCTCTGGTATACATTTTGCCCCCGTTCCCAGAAAGTTCACGTCACTTTTACTTCCCCAGCTTGTTCCAGCATCAACATTTACAGTCGGAACCCACGGCGAATAGCAAGCCAGAGAAACCGACACTTCCTGAGCTGCTGCTTAACGCCAGGCACAGTGCTAAGTCGTTCTCTTGTGTTATCTCATTTGATCCTCACAACACCACCAGGAAACTGACGCTCAGAGAGGCACATTCATTCTGAAGATCACACGGCAGACTCGGGACACAAAGGAGGCAGAGGGTTAACATCTTCTTAAGAGCTTCCAGAGGCTGCCCCTCACCTGGGAGTAAAACACGGACTCCTCCCTGCAGTCTGTGAGGCCCTAACACGCCCCGCGCCTGCCTCCCTGGGATTCTTCCTGTTTCCCCCACTCTCTGTGGCCCTGCCCTGCGGGCAAGGCCTCGGCCCAGCTCACTCCCACAGTGCGTAAGGGGCTGTGCTCTCCTGTGCAGTCAGCTGAAAGGCCACCTCCTCAGAGAGGCATTCCGAACCTCTGTAGCTGAAGTCCCACCTCCTCTCTTTTCCATGGTCTTGTTCCGCTTTCTTCATGGCACTTTATCCCTGTCTGGGTTGACCATTTGTAGTAAAAGTTACCAAAAAGGTGAAAATAATAGAGTGTGTTGGTGTGTGTGTAGACAGATAGGGATGCTGAGGTTGATTGTAAGGAATTGGCTCCTGTGGTTATGGGAGTGGGCGGGTCCCAAGACCTGCGAGGTGCTCAGCAGTCTGGAGCCCCAGGGGAGCTGGTGACTTAGTTCCAGCCCAAGTCCAAAGGTCTGAGGAGCAGGGGAGCTGATGGTGTGGTTTCTGTCTGAACACTGGCAGCCTCAAGACTCAGGAAGAGCTGACATTTCAGTTTGAGGACAAAGGCAGAAAAAAAGCCGATATCTTAGTTGGAAAGGCTGTCAGGCAGGTGTAGCTCCCTCTTATTCAGTGAATTTTTTTTTAAACACAAGCCTTCAACTGATTGGGCGAGGCCCACCCGCATTGAGGGGAGCAATCTTCTTTACCCAGTCTAGTGTTTTAAATGTAATCTCGTCCAAAGCACCATCACAGACACACCAAGGATATTGAGTGAGCAGATATCCAGGTGCCCCATGGCCAGTCAAGTTGACATATAAAGTTAACCATCACACTTGCTGACTGTATCTCTCTACCTTCAGCTGCCAAGGCAAGCCTGACATGTTCCTGCGCACAGCAGGGGCTCGGTGGACAGCAGTGAAACGAGTGAATGACGGAGCCCAGATCCAGCCCTGCTCTCAGCAACTCCGCGTTGATTCTCTGCAGTGAGACTCTCCTCCACATCGATCGCTTGGTTGACTGAAAAGGAAAAAATATAGCATCTGAAGTCAAATGAATGTCCATGTGCAAAAGCTTGGTATTCGTTTTGTGTGATGAAAGCACCCAGGAGTTCAGCTTCTCCTGGACCTGCTTGGTGCCCAGGAAAACAGAATTAACACCCACCCTGCTCGTCTCTGGACGCGCGGCGGCGAGCCTGAGAGGCCTACAACACGGCTTCGGGCTTCCCGAGAGACAGTGTTCCTGTCACTGCAAGGCAGGAGGAGAGGCAGCCCTCTGCAGGCTCACCTCCTGGAGGGGCAGCAGGGCTGGTCGTTACGCGACTCACCGGAAGCTCGCGACGGAGCAGAAAGGGCTGGGAACAGCTCCACCTGCCCGCAGACTGGAGGACAGCGATAGAGGAGTGACAGTTCAGTAAACTGACAGCGAGCGTCTGTCGTGCGCTCTCCGAGGCCCGTGCCCACCTCACGGGGCCCGCTGACCTCTGGCTGTGCCTGACTTCGTAGATTCTGCAGTCAGAAAGGCCCCGGAACAAGTCTGCCTTTGCGTGAACTGCCGAAACGCTCATGCGTGGTATCATGGAGTGTACACGAGTCACATTCATGCACAGGGATTCAGTGCAGGCACCTCTTTGGAGGGTGACCCTGCTGGGGCTTGTGAAGGGCCTGGAACTTGGAAAGCCCAGGAAGTTCAGCCACTGGGGCTGCTGTGTCTTCCTAACCGTCGTCAGGGACCTGCTAGACATTGTGCTTTACTCGGAAAAGACGTGACCAAAGGCTGGTGGGCGAGGAGGAGGGGCGTGGGCTGGACTGCCGGAGACACAGCCGACCGGCCCAGGCCTGCTGCTGAGCCGCTGTGATTTCCACATGACCAATGCTTTCCCACGTGAACCACGCAAAGAGAGTGAGCCCTCCCTGGACCACCCTTCCCTACGTGTCTCTCTGCTCCAGGGAAGATTATAGACAGCCTACAGAAAGTGCACGGGTGACTCCCCACAGACGTGCCCTTGTTCCAGTCTCCACCTCTTTGCCGCCAGCCTGGCTGCTGCTCCCCTTCCACGGGGTCTTGTTCTGCCCAAGGCCCCCAGCTCTGACTCTCTGATGACCCTAGGACCCTTGTGTTTCAGTTCTCCTCTGGCTCAGTCTTTCAACACCATTAGAAACCAATAACCAGTCTGTTCTTGGAAATCACAAAATGAGATGGTGTATTACTTACCACCACACAAAAGTCACCCCCACACTTAGCTGCCTAAAGTAACACAATTTAATGAGATACCAGCTCATGCCCTTAGGATGACCAGTATCGAAAGAACAGAACAGCTAGCATTGGTGAAGATGTGGAGAAACTGGAACCCTTGTGCTCCTTTGGTGGAAATACGAGAAGAAAGACAGACAGGTTTCCCCCAAAATTCAACATAGAATCACCATATGATCCAGCAATTCCATCTCTAGTGTACACCCAGAAAAATGGAAAGCAGGGTCTCAAAGAGATGTTTGGAGATCAGTCAAATTCTTGTCCATTGCGTGGGTGATGCCATCCAGCCATCTCATCCTCTGTCACCCCCTTCTCCTGCCCTCAGTCTCTCCCAGCGTCAGGCAATATTACTCAGCCTTAAAACAGAGGAAATTCTGATACACCCTGCCACTTGGATGAGCCAGAGGATCTGACACTCGCTGAAATGAAGCAGTGGCAAAGGATGGCTACTGTCTGATTCCATGTCCATCCCAGTCACTGAGACACAAAGTGGGACGGTGGTTTCAGGGTCTGGGGAGAGGCAGGGGGGAGTTACTGTTCAGCGTTCATAGGATTCCAGTTGCAAAAAGAAGATGTCCCAGGCAACTGTCATATAGCATTATGCCAGTAGTTACCAGTGCTGGGCAGGACACTTCAAATAGCTAGAATGGTCCATTTATGCTGCGTACTTTTTACCGCAATAATTTTTTTTTTAAATCCCTTTCTTATTTCACGGTTTCTGTGGCTAGGAATCTGGACCTAGTTCAGCCGGGTCCTCTGCCTCAGGGTCTCTGACAAGGCTGCACAGGGGCAGGAGTCTCATCTGAAGGCTGAGGAAAGGTCTTTATTGCCAGGATTCAGTCCGTTGTCGGCCGTTGGCTCGAGGGTGTCCTTCATTTGTAGGCTTTGGCCAGAGGCTGCTCTCAGGCCCTTGCCACACGGGCCTCTCCATGCGTCGGCACACTTCTTCAGAGTGTGCGCACCAGGAGGGCAGTATAACAAGACGGCTCGTGAGGTGGAAGTCAGGATGTTCGTAACCCGACTGCAGGTGTGATGTGACCTCGCCTTTGTCACATCCTACTAGGGAGGATCAAGTGATCAGGTCCAGCCCACATTCAGAGGATCTGCACAGCGGCCGACCCGGCTGACCTCCGCTCCTCTGTTCATCATTCGTGTGTTCATGCTAAGTCGCTTCAGTCCTGTTGGACTCTGTGACCCTGTGGACTTGTAGCCCACCAGGCTCCTCTGTCCATGGGATTCTCCAGGCAAGAATACTGGAGTGGGTTGCCTTGCCATGCCCTTCCCCAGGGGATCTTCCCGACCCAGGGATCCTACCTGCGTGTCCTATGTCACCTGCACTGCCTGGCGGGTTCTTTACCACTGGCGCCTCCCTGGGAGCCCTACCTCTGTCCATGGTACCACCCAGTTGCATCACCTAGAGCCTGAGATCCAGCCTTGATTCCTTCCTTCCCCTTCTCCACATCCAGGCCCTCTGCAGGCTTCGTGTTCTCTCCAGCAAATACACACAGAGCTCCTGTTATGGGCCGGACTGTGTGCCTGGCTTCTGGCTCAGTAACCCAGACAGGCTCCCTGCCCTCCTCATGCCCCAGGCTTGTCAAGACAGTGGTTTTAAACTTGTTTTCTTAGCTGTAAAGTCAGAATTGTGTACATGATCACCAAGTGAGCTAATATGAAGTCACACGCTTTGAGCAGCGTCTTAGCACACAGCAAATGCCCAATAAGTCTTAGCTGTGACTGTCGGAGAAAGTGGGGAAACCTATAAATGAGAACAGAGGAGGATGCCTTGGAAGGGCCAACGAGGGTGGTGGCCGCCTCTCCCTCGGCGGGCGGGGAAGGCTTCTCAGAGGAGCACGTCTTACATGAAACTGGAGGGAGCAGAGGCGACCGGCGGGCGAGCACGAGCGGTGCAGGGGCAAAGGTGGCGCTGGGGAGGGCTTGGGCGGGCCGGGTGGACAGAGGACAGAGGGCCTTCGCACATAGATTTCGGAAGCAGACTAGGGTAAAGAATCCACCTGCCGGCGCAGGAGGCACAAGAGACTCGGGTTCAACCGCTGGGGAGGGAAGATCCCCTGGAGGAGGAAATGGCAGCCCACTCCAGTATTGCTGCCTGGAGAATCCCATGGACAGAGGAGCCTGGCGGGCTGCAGACCATGGTGTCACACAGAGCCGGACGTGGCTGAGCAACTGGGCACACACACGGGCGTGGCAGGTGAAGGAAGGAGAAGAAAGGGACCAGTGGATGCTGTGTTTCTGCCTCTAATTAGCTCAGTTGGTAAAGAATCCGCCTGCAATGCGGGAGACCCCGGTTTGATGCCTGGGTTGGGAAGATCCGCTGGAGAAGGGATAGGCTACCCGCTCCAGAATTCTTGGGCTTCCCTGAAGCTCAGCTGGTAAAGAATCTGCCTACAATGTGGGAGGTTCAGTCCCTGGGTTGGGAAGATTCCCTGGAGAGAGAAAGGCTACCCACTCCAGTATTCTGGCCTGGAGAATTCTATGGACTGTATAGTCCATGGGGTCGCAAAGAGTCAGACACAACTGAGTGACTTTCACTTTCACTTTTCACCACTGCCATGTGGAAGCCAGGACACCCCCGATTTGGGCGAGATGCCCAGTGAAGATGCTGCCAGCTCCTTGCCGTGTGGTTGGTAAATCAGCCCTGTCCCTTGCTCCTGGTCTCCCTCTCTCTGCAGGAGAGTGGTCTCACCCACAGCAACCTTCTCCAGTCCCTCTCTGGCATGCATGTGGTTGCCTAGTCAGAGATCAGAGATCAGTAGATGCCTGTTGACGCAGGGAGCCAGGAGGGGCCCCAGCAGGCCCTACTCCGGCTCGTCAAGCAGTCTTCCTGTGTCCACACCTCTCACCCTGCTCCATCCTTATAAGAGGCAGTCCATGGTGCGTGGTGATGGGGGCAGGCCTTTGGAGTCAAGTGGAACCTGCATCCAGTTCAGATATATTACTTAAGCTCTGGGACCCTGTACATTTTGCCTGTGGAAGAAACGTTTCCTGTTTAATTGGTGTGTTGGAGGTCTCCAGGACTAACCCCAGCCTCCGTGACTTGGTAGAAGGACTCATAATTCAGGAAAGCTGTTCAGCTCATGGTTACAGTTCGTTCTAGTAGAAGAATAGAGATTAAAATCAGGAAAGGAAAGCGTATACAGAGCAGAGCGCAGGAGCTCCCAGGTGTGCCCGTCCGGCTGTCCTGATCACAGGAGACCCGCAGACAGCGCTTAGTTCTCCCGGCGACCGTGTGACAGCGTGCACAGGTGTGGCCAACCGGGACTCTCATCCAGTCCCCAGTGTTCAGGGTTTGTGTGGAAGGGCAGTCTCCTAAGCAGAGAGCACCCCCATGGCTCACCACAGATATACGGTCTCGATTGCGTGCATGCGTGCTAAATCACTTCGGTCGTGTACAACTCTTTGCGACCTATGGACTGTGGCCTGTCAGGCTCCTTTGTCCATGGAATTCTCCCGGCAAGAATACTGGAGTGCCTCCTCCAGGGGATCTTCTCGAACCAGGGATTGAACCCAGGTCTTCTGCATCTCCTGCATTGCAGGCGGATTCTTTGCCACTGAGCCACCACGGTCTTCATTACCATCCCCCAACCATGGCCCCAGGCAAGTAAAAACAGGCATTTACCATACATCACATGGTTGGCACCAGCTGTCTGGGGTGGCCCTGGGCCCCAGGCACACAAAGGCACTCTTCCCATGTGGACATCGCAAGGGCCTGCATGTTGCCTCCCAGGAGCCAGGCAAGGGCCAGTCCTTGCTGTGGGATGTGCAGGGTTTGGACCTCCCAAGCGTGCTGAGCTCTCCCTTTACTGCCCACTTGATCTGAACCTTTAACACGTGTACCAGTCAGGGTCCAGCCAGGAAAGCTGAAACCACTGTAGGTATTTAGAACAGACAGAATTTAATACAAGGAGATTGTCTCACAGGTGATTGAAGAGCTGGGAAGTGACACAGGAGGCAGGGAGCCCAGGAACCAGCAGCGGCAACCACAGGCCTCTCCAGACTGACCCAGGCCTGGGGCTGCCTGGTGGGCCCTGGGGCACGCAGGGAGAGCTGTCGGCTCGCACCGCCACCCCCCCCAGCAGAGGGAGCAGGGGGAAAAAACCCGGGTTCTCCCCGCTCCCGCCTGCCCCCGCTCCCACTGGCACCTCCCAGGGCGGGGGCTCCCCAGGAAATGACTCAGACTCCGTTTACTCAGGGCCTGTTTCAAGGTGCCTGACAGTGCGCCAGCCAGGGTCACCCACCCCACCCTGTGTGGTCCTGCCCGAGAGCTGCCCTGCAAGCAGATACTGCCTCTGCTTCATAGGGATGACGGCAATGAAGGGCAGATAAAAACAGTCTGTCAGGGGAGATGGAGCTAGGGGGTGGAGGAAAGGAGGCAGGACTGCAGGGATGGCAGAGAGATTATGCAGAAGCCTTCCTGGCCAGGAAGCGCCCACAGCCAGCAGAGGTGGGGACTGCAAGGCGCTCCTGCAGCACACTTGATCCAGCCAGGAATTCCCTGCCTGAGCCCCACTTCCTGTCTCAGTCCAGCTGTCCCCACCCACATTGCCCCCTGGGAAGGCCTGGGTTCCTTCACAGCAGAAATTGTTTGCAATGAATCTTTTGTTTCCCCCTCATGCTTGACTCGTGGCTACAGTTTGTTTTGTCTCGCAAAGACCTGCTCAATTCGGTTTTTCATGCCATTTCCACGCTGCTGAGGGGCGCGTTAGCCTGGGACTTGCTCACGCACAGGCAGTTCCACACTGGTGCTCAGAATCCGGGAACCAGGGTGCTCCCATAAATGGTTTTAAACCCGGTGCTGAAGCCCAGGAGCTCCACGCCTTTGCCTGGCCTCGGGGATCAGAAAGCCCTCCCATTACCTCCTCCCACACTTGGCCTTGCACCCTGGCCAGCTAGCCTGTGCTCCCAGATAAGAAGTGCAGAGAAAGGTGGGCTCTCTTTCACCCAAGCCTCATGTGCAAGGACTGTCTCAGGATGGTTGGTTTTTTAGGTGTGACAGTGCTGTGGTGGTTGGGTAGGAGAACTGAAACTGCCTCCAAATCTTTGAGGAAAACACACACACACATTCACATGTAAAGTGAATATGGCAACTTAGTAATTATTAGGTCTTTTTAGTCTGGGCATTTGACTTTTTTAATAATAAAAAGATTTCCCCTTCCTTCCTTCCTTAAAAAATTTTAATGTATTCATTTTTTACTATAAAATTTACTTTTTTTTTTTGCTTTCAAACCACCAATCATAACTTCTAATCTGAGATAAACTGTGTTGTCACTTTGGATTTACTTAATTCCATCCAAGAGGGAAAAAGAAGGGGAAAAAATAAGGCTTTCTACTTAAATGTAGGTTTTAAGGCAGTATAGAGTAGGGTTTGTCTCTTGTCTTTTAAGACATGAATGAAGGTCAAGGTTAGGCAGACCTACCCTGTTCTGTCTCTCTCTCTCTAGGAGAGTAGCTGGTATGGGGAGTGGGGGGAACAGTCCAGGAGGGAAGGCCCAGGGAGAGGGCCGTAACCTGGCTGCAGCGTCTGCAGGAGACTCAGCCCTGCAGGCCCAGCTGCCACAGCCTTGCACAAGCTGTGTGGTCGGGAACAAGCCGTGGCATGGACCCACGGACACCTCTGGCACGACCTCAAAGATTGTGGAGAAAACGACCAACACCCTCTGCATCACACACATAAGTAGCACAGAGATTAGCATGGAGAGTTCAATAAACTGCTCAACGAACTATTGACTACCTTGTGTGGGATGCGGGGCAAAGTGCAAAAGCAAAGCTAACCGTGTTGCAGCCTTTGCCACCTCGGTTTCTGAGTTGTGGACTCGCACAGCCATTCAAAATGGAAAGTAAACTGGTATTTCAGCTACTTCTTGCTGAAGTCAGCATGTCAAACTTGTTTAAGACGTGACTGCATACTTCCCCTGGCTCTGCACTCTGGGCTGGGCTCAGCTGGGTGGTTCTTCGACCCTGCCAGGTGTCTCCTGGGGTGGAAGGTTCCAAAGAGCATCTTCACTCAGGCTTCTGGGGCTTCAGCTGAGCTGGCTGGAACAGGGGATGACGAACACTTGTGCCCATGTCAGCACAGTAGCTAGACCTCTTTACAGAGTAACTCAGGACTTCAAGAGACAGTGTCCCAAGAGGACAGACCCCCGCATTCAGATGTTTACCAAGGCTCTGTGCCCAGTGCACCTGCTACCATCCCATTGGCCAAAGCATGTTAGTTATGTGTCCAATCCCGGAATTTACGTGCGAGGAAGAGGGCTGAAAGTCAGTGGAGACCACCAATGCATGGACCCACCACAACCAGGAAAAGCCCTGCATACAGCAGTAAATAAACTGCCATGGATCACCCAGGATGAAGCTCTCCTTTCAGTTAGGAAGACACCATGAAGGATCTCAATGATTCATTCATTTAACAAGTATTTCTCGGGAGTGCGGAGACTTCCCTGGTGGCTCAGACGGTAAAGCGTCTGTCTACAATGCCAACACCTGGGTTTGATCCCTGGGTTGGGAAGTTCCCTGGAGAAGGAAAAGGCAACCCACTCCAGTACTCTTGCCTAGAAAATCCCATGGACAGAGGAGCCTGGTGTCCATGGGGTCGCAAAGAGTCGGACACGACTGAGCGACTTCACTTTCACTTTCTCGGGAGTGCAGATGCTGAGGATTTGGTATGGACGAGACAGGTGAGCTCTTGCTTCTGAGGGCTCTCAAATAGTCCATATGCAGATGAGACGGTTTCCAACGATGACCAGCGCTGTAAAGAAAACAGCATAACAGGGCAGAGAGTCAGTAGAGGTTGAGGGTGGGTACTTTAGATACAGGGATCAGGAGAGGCGTTTCTTGAAGCAGGAAGCTTAACTGAGACTTAAACGAGAGGGCACCAACCTCATGGAGATCCAGTTGCAAATGTTCTAGGAGGAGGGAACCAAGGGCAGGGGAAGGGGGCAGGAATGCATCTTGACCAAGTCTCAGCTCCACGTGTTTCAGGGATAGTAGACTGAAACTGTCTAGACTAGGGTGTCTGGAGTATTGGAAAAGGGAGGCAAGGTCTGAGGGAGCAGTCCGGGCCTCGCTGCGCCTCTGAATGCACCCGGAAGTATGACACCTATCGGGAGCTGTGACCTGTAGTTCCTTGCCCATCGTCCTGCCCCTTCCCGGCCCTCCTCTGCATTTCCAGAACCGTTCTGAGAAGCTGTCAAGCTCGGGGGGCTGCCAAAAGGTCAGGGGATGGGGCGCTCAGAAGGAAGTTAAAAAATATCCTAGCGTTGGAGGCTAACTCCCTTGCGCAAACCTCCCCCCGCCACCATCGTATACACAGACAAGCCGTCTTGACACAGACTCCAGGGTGCTGTTGCCCATTTCTAATTATAACCAACATTTGTTTTCACATACATCATCCCACGTTATCCCTTCGTCCAGCCAGGGCTAGTCCATCCAAGGAAGCAAACATTTGAGCAACCTTCGTGCTAAATCTTGTGCTGAGCAGCCCTGTGCATCTGGTTAACCTTCCACCAAGCCTGCGCAGGTTTCACTACTTATCCCCATCTCTCTGTGGAGGATGTAGGCTCAGAGTCACACAGGAAACAGCAGCGCTGCAATTCCAGCCTGAGTCCTTTGATCCCGAGTCACAGGCTCCACCCCCGGCAGCTCCTGCAGGCTGCTTAGCAGGGCCTGCCCTGGGCAGGTGGCCAGGTTGCGCTTTCTCCCAGAGCTCCATCTCCATACAAGGGCCTCCATGAGCCGGAGATGAGAAGGATTAAAAGAAAATGCTTATCGTATTACTTTGAATTTTGTCTTCCTTAGTCAAACCAGTATACCTGGAGTACACCCTGAGCAGATAGGTATATATAGAGGGAATATTACACAATGTGTATAAAAATTTCCCTGTGTATTTACTGTACTTTTTCAAATGAACAATTGGATCTATTATTTTCAATTTAGATGTTGTTTACTGGAAACGGTTGCTAGAGATTAAAGAAAAAAAATATTCAACGTCTTATTTGAAAATGTAACTAATATATTATTTTAAAATAACCTTTTCCAAAATATCCTGGCGGTGCAGTGGTTAGGACACAGTTAACCCTTTCACTGCCAGGCCCCGGGTCAGTCCCTGGGCGGGGAACTAAGATCCCACAAACTCTGTGGCACGGTCAAAAATCAAACAAACTCATCCTTTTTCCTGACTTTAAATACATCTATACTTTCCAAAAAGGAAATACATGTATCTCCATCCATATATACACACACACGTAGTTACTTTTATATGTATATGTAATTCTGTAGTCACCTTTAGCACTACTAAAAATGCAATGTGTGTTTTTGAAAGTGTTAATTATCTAAACATTTAAAATATATCACAATTTGGAACTCTGACTTGATATTCCTTCCTATTAGAAGATCAGAAGTGACTAGAGCTTCTCACAACCCGAGAGGCTCCTGGTCCAGCTGATTTGAACCATATCAAGTCTAGAATTGCGTTTGTTTTTTTTGAATTGCAGGGCAAGTGACTTGTTTGGGTCATGTTCAATCTGCAGTCTGTGTTTAGACATGGCACAAACATCCCCCGAGAACTCGGAGGAGACTGCCAGGGAAGGCCTGGGCCTCCTTCCCGGAACAGCCTGCTTCAGACCAGATCGGTGTCTCCTCCACGCATCCCAGCGACCCCCTGCCATAGGCGGGGCTGGAACCCAGCAGGCTGGACCCTCACTGAGAGGGAACACGGATCACAGCCTCCCCGCCACCCCATTTGCTCTCCAAAGGTCAGTAGCTTGAGACAATGTGTTTTAGGGATTTTCCAATCAGCTAGTATTTAAAAGATGTTTATACTGAAAAAAGAAGATAGAGCCTCTGGCAACTAGGAAAACACAGAATAAAAGTTTTCCCTGGACTCTTTTTTTTTTTTTTTTAATTTTTATTAAAGAAAATTGATTTTGAAACTAACAATGTTGTGTTAGTTTCAGGCGTACAGCAAAGTGGTTGAGTTATACATACATAAATCTGTTTTTTTTTTTCAGACTCTTTTCTCTTATAGATTATTACAAGATAGTGAATAGAGTTCCCTGTGCTACACAGTAGGTCCTTGTTGGTATCTGTTTTATATATAGTGAGGATGTGCTACTCCCAAACTCCTTATTTATCCCTCCCTCCACTTTCCCCTTTGGCAACCATACATTGGTTTTCTGTGTCTGTGGGTCTGTATCTGTTTTGTGTATAAATTCGTTTGTACTATTGTTTTGGGAGGGTGGTTACACAAATCGGTGACGTCATAGGCTATTTGTTCTTTTCTGACTGACTTCACTTAGTCTGATCCTCTCTAAGTCTATCCATGTTACTGCAAGTGACTTTCCCCTACTCTTTATTTGCAGTTTTTGCAGTAATAGTAAAGAAAATAGAAATTAGAAACCTCAGACATCTCAGCCTTCTTCTCTCTAGTCCTCGTTCACACAGGGTTTATGTTGACAAAGCTGATAGCGCTTGTGTTGTCTTTTCACCTAATGTCAACAATTCCATAAAAGAGTACCTCACTTCTCAGAGACGAAGGGTTACTTTTTATTCTAAGGTGTTGTAATATTACATACAGTTTGGGGAAAGAGAAAAAAATTGCTCATAAACCTGCCATCCTTACTGAACCACTTTAATTTTTGCATTTTCTATCTATGCTTTGTTCACTGCATCTGTATTTTGCATATTTTATATAATAGAACTATTCTGGTTCTTGCCCACAAGCATTCACAGGTTTATAAAAAAAAAAAAAAGTATACTCCTACACTCTACAAAACTCTTAAAAACCTGTTTTGAGTTCTTACAAATCCTTATCCACATGCATATTTCATTTTTTCCACTAGCAATAAAAGCATGGATTCAATTATTTGTTTTTATCCTATTTTATATTATAAAACACTTAAGTGATTCCCTATACTCTTTATTACTTTTTTCTTAAACTTTGTTTAAGACTTGAAAGAATTACAAAAGTAATTCATGCTGATTTTTACAACTGAAATAATTCAAAATTTTGTGAAAGGAAAATCATATATGCCCTACACCCTACTCCAATCCCAACCCCTGAAGTAATAAATGCTAACAGCCTAGTGTGCTCAATGCATATTTTTCCTGTCTTTCAGATATACATACCATGTTTAAAAATATACACTTTTTTTTTTTTACAAAAATGGAATACTATGCACATGGCTTGACAACTTGCTTTTATTTTTAAACCATAACATGCATATTCCTCAAGACCAAAAGATACTAACCTATTTCTTTTAGGTGGGTTTATTTTATGTTAAGAATGTATTGTAATTTATTCATTTATTTCCTGATAACAAATATTTCCATCATCCATAGTTTTTTTATCTCTAAGAAATGTTGGGATAAAACAGCCATCGGCATATGTTCTTCTATACGGGTACTTTTATATCTGTAGGCCTGCTTATCCAAAATGGGATTTGCAAGATAAAAAACATATATATTTGTATTTTAAAAATTTTAAATCAACTTTTTGCAGCCATCATGGACATGCGCTAAAATGCTCCCATTTAACTGTAAGAGTCAGTGAGGTTTGATGAGTATAGTCACCAGTGTCCACACCAACACAACTCAGGCACAAACCTTTCCATCCCCTAAAAAGGTCCCTCTTGCACCTCTGCAGGAGCGCCTGCCCCTCCCCCACTGCCCAGGAGGGTTTCCCCTTCTTGGAACTTCAGGTACCTGGGATTCCCCTGCGTGTCTCGCCCAGGTCTGGCTTGTCCACTTGGCCCAACATCCTGGACATTCATCCACCTCATAGCTCATGTCAGAAGTTTCTTCCTTTTTGCTGTCAAGTGTGGTTTTCAGAGAACCAAGTTCCTTTCCAGAAAAGTCACAGCTGGCCACGTTCCTACCAGCAACGAACAGGAATGTCTTTTTCTCCGAATCTCTACAGGCACTGGGTGTTATTCTTTTCCGTTTTTGCCAACTCATCAGATGAAAATGAGGCTGCTGTTGCTGCCTGAGTTGCATTTCCTTGAGGGCCGAGAGTGCTTCTTCTGTTTTCATTTATTTGTTTATGGCTGTGCTGGGTCCTCGTTGCAGGGAGCTGCAGCGTGTGAGCCTCTCTCGTCGCAGCGCGCGGGCTCTGGGGCGCTCCCTCTGCAGCAGTGGCGCACGTGGGCTCGGTGTGGGCTTGGGCTTCAGAGAGCAGGCTCAGTGGTGGTGGTGCAGGGTCCTCGTTGGTCCCCAGCCTGTGGGATCTTCCCAGATCAGGGATATGGCCTGTGCCACCTGCGTTGGCAGGCTGTCTCTTTACCACTGAGCCACCAGGGAAGCTCTGGGGTTGTGCTTCTTGCATTCTCTCTTTTATGGATTGTCTGTCAGACCACTGACTTGTTTTTCAATTGGATTTTAATTTGTAGGAACTCTTTGTTTACTATAGATCTTAACTTTTGTTGTAGACAGTAATCATTTTTTCCTGCTCTGTCCTTTGTCTTCTAACTTTTAAAGTGTTTTTTGTCTTAAAACTTAGAATGTCAAGTAGTCAAATACGCATATCTTTGCTTTTATGGCTTCTGGATTCCTTGATAAGCGTAATATCTATATGCTGCCGTGTTCTATCTCTTCACTTGAGATGTAAGCGTTTCTCGTGTGAGTGCTTAGTCACTCAGTCATGTCCTACTCTTTGCGACCCGTGGACTGCAGCCCGCCAGGCTCCTCTGTCCATGGGATTTCCCAGGCAAGAACACAGGTGTGGGTTGTCATGCCCTCCTGCAGGGGACATTCCTAACTCAGGGATTGAACCCGCATCTCCTGCAGCTCCTGCGTTACAGGCAGATTCTTTACTGCTGAGCCACCGGAAAGCCCTTCTCGTGTATTTCCACCCTCCACAACTGTAATTGTTAAAGTGGCCCATTGTCACACCCAGAGATGGCCATAAGTAATTAGAATTATTATTCTCTTGGATACTTGATTTAATTATATATTAATAAGTATTAATTTAATTACTTTCAATAATCTCCCAAGAGTAATGGCCTAGGTTTTGAAGGTGTTTTGTAATTTTTTTTTTTAGCTGCACTGCACAGCTTGTGTGATCCTACTTCCCTGATTAGGGATCGAACCATGCCCTTGACAGTGAAAACGCAGAGTCTAACCACCAGACTGCCAGGGAATTCTCTATTATGTGATTTTAAAAATATGTCAGTAATCTAGAGAAATACTCCAGGCCAGAATACTGGAGCAGGTAGCCTGGGTCGGGAAGATCTGCTGGAGATCTTCCCGACCCAGGAATCAAACCGGGGTCTCCTGCATTGCAGGCGAATTCTTTACCAACTGAGATATCAGGGAAGCCCAACAGAGAAATACCAGCACAGCATCTTGAATGGTTTCATTATCTGAGTGTAAATCGGGTCCAGTGACAGACACAGAGGTTCAAGGTATGACACATCAGCCCCGTGTGTGCCTACAAGCCCTGCTTCCTAGTTTGTGTCAGAACAAAACCCCAAACGCTGTTACCTGCTCTGTGCACCCCACACCTCATCTGGGGGTCCCATCTCTCCCCTCTCCCTACCCCCACATCCTCTTTACAGCTGCCTGATGTTCAAGCTGGTTTTAGAAAAGGCAGAGGAACCAGAGATCAAATTGCCAACATCCTCTGGATCATGGAAAAAGCAAGAGAGTTCCAGAAAAACATCTATTTCTGCTTTATTGACTATGCCAAAGCCTTTGACTGTGTGGATCACAATAAACTGTGGAAAATTCTGAAAGAGATGGGAATACCAGACCACCTGACCTGCCTCTTGAGAAATCTATATGCAGGTCAGGAAGCAACAGTTAGAACTGGACATGGAACAACAGATTGGTTCCAAATAGGAAAAGGAGTACGTCAAGGCTGTATATTGTCACCCTGCTTATTTAACTTATATGCAGAGTACATCATGAGAAACGCTGGACTGGAAGAAGCACAAGCTGGAATCAAGATTGCCGGGAGAAATATCAATCACCTCAGCTATGCAGATGACACCACCCTTATGGCAGAAAGTGAAGAGGAACTGAAAAGCCTCTTGATGAAAGTGAAAGAGGAGAGTGAAAAAGTTGGCTTAAAGCTCAACATTCAGAAAACGAAGATCATGGCATCCGGTCCCATCACTTCCTGGGAAATAGATGGGAAACAGTGGAAACAGTGTCAGACTTTATTTTTCTGGGCTCCAAAATCACTGCAGATGGTGACTGTAGCCATGAAATTCAAAGACGCTTACTCCTTGGAAGGAAGGTTATGACCAACCTAGATAGCATATTCAAAAGCAGAGACATTACTTTGCCAACAAAGGTCTGTCTAGTCAAGGCTATGGTTTTTCCTGTGGTCATGTATGGATGTGAGAGTTGGACTGTGAAGAAGGCTGAGTGCCGAAGAATTGATGCTTTTGAACCTTGGTGTTGGAAAGACTCTTGAGAGTCCCTTGGACTGCAAGGAGATCCAACCAGTCCATTCTGAAGGAGATCAGTCCTGGGTGTTCATTGGAAGGACTGATGCTAAAGCTGAAACTCCAGTACTTTGGCCACCTCACGCAAAGAGCTGACTCATTAGAAAGACTCTGATGCTGGGAGGGATTGGGGGCAGGAGGAGAAGGGGACGACAGAGGATGAGATGGCTGGATGGCATCACTGACTCGATGGACGTGAGTCTGAGTGAACTCCGGGAGTTGGTGATGGACAGGAGGCCTGGTGTGCTGCGGTTCATGGGGTCGCAAAGAGTCAGACACGACTGAGCGACTGATCTGATCTGATCTGATCTGATATATATATTTAAATATATATAAAACCTATTCCTTAAGACATGTAGATTGTTTCTTCTTTTTCACTATTGTAAACAATAACCTCAGTCTTATTTGGGCTGCTGTGACCACCTGGCTGGTTTAAACAACAGGCTTTTGTTTCTCATAGTTCTGGAGGCTGACAACCCAAGATCAAGGTTCTGGCAGAGCTGGTGTCTGCTGAGGGTCCACTTCCTGTTTTGCAGACAGCTCTCCTTTCATTGTACTCGCAGATAGCAGAAAAGGAACCTGCTCACTCTCTGACCTCTTCTTATAAAGGCACTAATCCTCCTTAAGAGGGCTCCACCCTTCTGAGCTAATTACCTTCTAAAGGCTCCACAGCCCAGTACTCTTAGTGTCACATTGCTGATTAGAGTTTCAGTATGAATGTTGAGGGAGAAGGCAATGGCACCCCACTCCAGTACTCTTGCCTGGAAAATCCCATGGACGGAGGAGCCTGGAAGGCTGCAGTCCATGGGGTCGCTGAGGGTCGGACATGACTGAGCGACTTCACTTTCACTTCACATGAATGTTGAGAGGGCACAAACATGCAGTCTGTAACAACGGTCCTCACTGAACGTGCTTATAAGTCAATAGTTGAGCACATCACTGAATATTTCATTAGGATAATACCCAGAAGTATTCATCTTGGGCTCTGTTGCCCTGGGGCACGTGGGATCTTAGTTCCCTGACCGGGAATCAAACCTGCTTTTCCTGCATTGCAAGGTGGGTTCTTAACCACTGGACCCACAGAAGTCCCAGCTTCACCCACTTCTGGGTGCTTCACCGAGGGGAGCTGTGCAGCGTCTGTGACTGGAGGCGCGTCGTGCTGTGGCAGGGAGTCGCACCGATTCTTTGTCGTCGCAGTGTAGTGTCCCACAGCCACACCTGTCTTGCTGACCCCTCCTAGTTGCTTCTACATTCAACGATGCATTATGACACCCAGAGCCTCTTCAGTATCTCAGCCTTGCGTTTGTGGGCTAAGAGTAGGAAGAACAACTGCTATTGCCCCTGAACAGTTTCTCTAGGAAAGTTCTAATACTGTAATGAGCAACGAAATTATTGCGTAACTCATCCTCAAAACTCTTAGCTTGGGTGCATTACATTTTTTTTTTTTCATTTATGTCTCAAGAAACCTTAAAGGCTGCCCCAGGTGCCCTGATGGGAATAAAATCATCAGCTGAAAATGTCAGGAAAATGTTCTCCTTTGAAGAAGGTTTCTTCTGTCTTGCTGTATTTTGTGCCCGAGTTTAGTCCCCAGAGCCTGGAACTCAAAACAGTCTTGGAGATCCCAGTCCGGCCCTCTCATTTTACAGATGAGAATAGAGAGGCACAATGGTTGGTCCGTGGTCACTCTGTTAGCTGGTGGCAGAGGAGACCCAGAACCTCTGTCCTCTTGACGCCAAGTCCAGTGGCCTTTCTGTGTCCCGAGCCGTGACCTTGGCCAGCCCTGCCTCTGCTCGCTCTCCTACCTCTCAGAGGTCATAAGATTACCAAGCAGACAACCCAGTGAGAGCCCAGATGACTCAGAGCTGAGGCCTTGGAAGGGGCAGGGTGGGGCAGTCGGCGGTGCAGGAGCGACCAGTTACTCACTGGACGAGGCAAGGCTTTCAGACTGGGAATTGGCGAAGGCGCGGTGGAGCTGGGCCCTAAGGACTGGACGTCGGCAGGAGCAGGAGGCTCCGCCCACCAGGTGGGCGTGCACCTGGAGTTCCGCAAAGCTCTGCTACCGCTGAGGGACTTGTGTCTGCTTGGTTTTGTTTACTTGTTCATTTTGGTGGGGAAAGATATGTGTATGTAATTTGCCGTTTTCACTGAGATTGTGCCATTCAGTGGCATTAATTACCGAGTTGTGCAGCCATGAGCACTATCTGCTTCTAAAACTTTCCTGCCACCCCAAACAGAAACTCTGTCCCATGAAGCAAGAGCTCCCTTGCTCCCAGCCCTCAGTAAGCTCTCATCCACTTGCTGCCTCTATGAATTTGCTTGAGACAGATAGTTCATGTAAGTGGAATCGGGTAGTAGTTGTTTTTTGTGTCCAGCTTATTTCATTTATGAATGTTTCGAAGATTTGCACGTTAGAGAGTGCATCAGAACTTCATCCGTGTGTGTGTGTGTGTGTGTGTGTGCGTGCGCACTGAATAGATCATGCTTTCGTTTTCATTTTGGTAAAATGTATGGAATATAAAATTTACCATTTTACCATCTGTTGAGTGCTCAGTGAGCGCTATTAAGTACATTCGTGTTGCTGTGTAACCGTCACTGTCCATCTTAACAGTTTTCTTATCTTTCCAAACTCAGATTCTGTCCCCATTAAACACTGACTTCCCCCACCTCCACCACTTCTTCAGCCCCTGCCAACCCCCATTCTACTGTCTGTCTCTATAAAATTGACTCCTCCTGGGACCGCATCTAAGTGAAGTCAAGCTGTTTTTTCTTTTGTGACAGCTTATTTCACTGAGCATAATGTCTTTTAGGGCCTTCCCATGTGGCTCAGCTGGTAAAGAAATCGGCCTGCAATGTGGGAGACCTGGGTTCGATCCCTAGGTTGGGAAGATCCCTGGAGAAGGCAATGACTACCCACTCCAGTGTTCTGACCTGGAGAATTCCATGGACTGTATGTCCGTGGGGTCACAAAGGGTCTGACACAACTGAGCGACTTTGACTTTTAAAAGCGCCTTTCACTTTTAATGTCTTTTGAGGTTCATCCGTGTTGTAGCACGTGTCAGAATCTCACTCATCTTTAAAGCAGAATATTGGTTTACCCATTGTTTATCCTCTCACTGCTTATCATTCAGCCATGGCTGGATATTTGGGTGGCGTCCACCCCTCGGCTACTGTGAATAGTGCTGCTATGAGCAGTTGATGTCAAGTATCCATTCAACTCCCTGCTTTTAATAGTTTGGGGTATATACCAGAAGTGGAATTGCTGGATCATAAGGAGAAGGAAATGGCAACCCACTCCAGTGTTCTTGCCTGGAGAATCCCAGGGTTGGGGGAGCCTGGTGGGCTGCCGTCTGTGGGGTCGCACAGAGTCGGACACGACGGAAGCGACTTAGTGGCAGCAGCAGCAGCAAGGTAATTCTATGTTCAATTCTTTGAGGAACCAGCAAACTGTTTTCCACAGTGACTGCACCGTGTCACATTCCCACCAGCAGTACGAGGTGGCCCCAGTTCCTTTCCATCCTTGTAAGCACTTCATTTTCTGTGTTCATTCCTGTTTTATGGCTGAGTAGCATTCCATTGAGTGACTATATCACTATTTATTCATCATCTGTTGATGGACACTTGGGTCATTTCAGCCTTTTGGCTGCTGCAAACAGTTCTCCAGTGAGCACTGGCCTGCATGTGTTTATTTGAGTGTTTTCATTTACATGGGTATATGCCTCAGAATGAAATGCCTGGGTCGTACAGTCGTTCTGTGTTTGACTTTTTGAGGAACCATCAAACTGTTTTCCACAGTGGCCGCACCATTTTACATTCCCAGGGATATTGTACAAGGGCTCCTCCAAGGTTGGGAGCAAGGCTGGAAGAAAACAACCTTCCCCAGGCCCCTCCCTCTTGGCCTGCTGTGGTGTTTCTCAGGGACTAGGAAATCACTCCTCCTGTGTAAACTGTTTATTTCTGGGTGACTTCAATGCCATACCTGAGGGTTTCTTTTCTTTTTGGTGTCAGTATTAAATTCTGTAGTGATCTCCTCTCTCTGTAAGCCGAATGCAACCCACTGTATAAAATTGTTCAAAAAAAAACTGCTCAGCAAAACACATTTCCCCTCTTCCAGCATGTTTCTGTCTTGTATTTTTTCTCCTACATGCATTTGGGGGAAGGGTTGGTGTCCTGGCTCCGTTAGTTAGTTAGTTAGTTCAGTCGCTCAGTCGTGTCCGACTCTTTGCAACCCCATGAATCGCAGCACGCCAGGCCTCCCTGTCCATCACCAACTCCCGGAATTCACTCAGACGCACGTCCATCGAGTCAGTGATGCCATCCAGCCATCTCATCCTCTGTTGTCCCCTTCTCCTCCTGCCCCCAATCCCTCCCAGCATCAGAGTCTTTTCCAATGAGTCAACTCTTCGCATGAGGTGGCCAAAGTACTGGAGTTTCAGCTTTAGCATCATTCCTTCCAAAGAAATCCCAGGGCTAATCTCCTTCAGAATGGACTGGTTAGATCTCCTTGCAGTCCAAGGGACTCTCAAGAGTCTTCTCCAACACCAAGGTTCAAAAGCATCAATTCTTCGGCGCTCAGCCTTCTTCACAGTCCAACTCTCACATCCATACATGACCACAGGAAAAACCATAGCCTTGACTAGACAGACCTTTGTTGGCAAAGTAATGTCTCTGCTTTTGAATATGCTATCTAGGTTGGTCATAACTTTCCTTCCAAGGAGTAAGCATCTTTGAATTTCATGGCTGCAGTCACCATCTGCAGTGATCCTGGAGCCCAAAAAAGTAAAGTCTGACACTGTTTTCACTGTTTCCCCATCTATTTCCCATGAAGTGATGGGACCGGATGCCATGATCTTCGTTTTCTGAATGTTGAGCTTTAAGCCAACTTTTTCACTCTCCTCTTTCACTTTCATCAAGAGGCTTTTTAATTCCTCTTCACTTTCTGCCATAAGGGTGGTGTCATCTGCATATCTGAGGTTATTGATATTTCTCCCTGGCTCCGTGACCATCAGCAAATCCGTGAAGTTTTCTGAGCTTGTTGATTTGTGGAGAATGTCAGGAGATGTGAAATCTGAGTTCCTATTTTCAGAAGACTGTCTTGATACTTGGAGTAAAAGAACTTGATTACATACTGTATTTTCACAATACTTCTGATATTCTCAGGTTTCATTTTGCTCCATGGCATGTCGAATTTTCCTGAACCAAGGATTGAACCCGTGTCCCCTGCATTAGCAGGCAGATTCCTATCCACTGCACAACCAGGGAACTCATTTTTAACTAATAGTGTTTATTTTGTCTTGAATTTTCCTCCTATGGTGGATGTTGATAAAATTATCAAGGCAGCTTTTATTTGTCGCAATTTATACACTTGGAGGAGGTCTTTTCAGTTTGGTCAAAACCAGTAAATACCAGGCAGTTTTACATCTGTAAAGATATTTTTACATATTCTTCGTAATAATATAAACATGTATAATGTATACATATACATATAGACTACAAGCACATATTAAAGGTGATAACAATGTGAGAAAGCAGTGTTTTTTGGTTGCATATTTTCCCTAGCACACCAGCAGTTATTGCTTTGACTTTTTGGTTTGATAAATTTACAATGGGAATAGGTGATAAAATTACCATATTTAGAAAATATTATACGAAAAAAGTATATATAGAATTTTAAGTTATAAGAATAAATCATTAGCTATTTGATATATTGTCATTTTCCTATAGACTGGAAATTTCCTTGCCTCAATTAATGCTCACCTTTCATAAAGATTTGTATAATGCAGTACAAACCACAATTTATTAATATATTAGTTGCCTTGTCCTAGATTAGGAGGGCCTGAAATATTTTGTTTATGGACGCTGCCAACTCATTTGTATCTGTTTCTCAGAAGCACAGTTGCAGGACACAGGCTGAGAATCTCCGAGCCTGCCTGATAAAGTGTACCCGTTGTGTACAGTTGCTCTGATTCAGCACAATTTAGATTCTCTTTTGGCAAAGAAATAATAATAATGCTAAATAATGCTCTGCAACTTCTCAGCCACGGTCAATAGAGAAGTTTGAGCTCTGTGAGCAAATGACCATCCTTGCAAAGGCAGCAGCGTCTGGAGCCGCTGGTTATGCTGTCTTTAGGCCAGCTTTGCACAGCACGTTCATTTGCTAAATCAGGACTGATTTGTACTGTTGAAGTTTTAATTTGAAACAAAATGGAGAAATAAAAAATCAGATAGAGATGTAAAAAGAAAGGAAATTCTGCCAGTCACAAAAAGACGAATACCGTGTGATCCCCTTGCATGAGGTCTCGAGAGCAGTCAAATCCATGGAGACGGAAAGGAGGGTGGGGGGGGTGGGGGCGTCATGGCGGGGGAGGGGGAGGCCATGTGTAATGGGGGCAGAGGCTCAGTGTGGGTGGATGAGAAAGCTCTGGAGGCGGATGGCGGTAGAGCAGTGTCAATGGACTTGATACCACTGAACTCTGTGCTGGAAAACGGTCGAGAAGGTAAATTTTACTTAGGTATATTTTACCACAATAAGAAAATTCAAAAAGAGAATGTAGTCCAAATCCCCAGAGCTTGGTACATTTAGGCCCTGGCTCATTAAACAGAAATCTGCTTAGTTTTCCTTTACTGAACACTGAGCCTTTTAATTTAAATGGTATAAATCAGCTTAAAACATAGGGAGGTGGAGATTTGGACTTTTTTTTTTAGATGATTAAACCTTCCAGATTAGAGTTACAGTCAGGCTTGGCTCAGATGCTGCAGATTCAGTGATGTTAGCACTCAGGGCAGCGACTCTTCTGTGTGACACAGGGTGGGAATGTGGTCCCAGCCTGCTCCTAGGCCATGTGGGATTAAAGAGCAACGAGTAACAGAGAGAGACCTGGAAAACCCCTCAATACTTGGAGATTAAACAGCACACTTCTAAATAGCACATGGGTTAAAGAGGTCTCAGAGAAACTTAAATCTTCTGAATATACATAGAATTCTTAAAACTCAACCATAAGAAAAAGAACAACTCAATTTAAAAATGACCCAACAGCTGAATAGGCACCTCAGCAAAGAAGACCTAGAGCTGGAAACGGTGAAGGGATGCTCAGGATCGTGTGTCATCAGGGAACTGCAAACTAAAACAGCAGGGAGAGGACTTTCCTTGCAGGCCAGGGAATCAGACTCTGCCTGGCCATTTAGGGGACATGGGTTTGATCCCTGGTCTGGGAAGATTCCCGCGCGCCACGGGGCCACTATGCTTGTGCTGCCGCAACTCCTGAGCCCTCCTGTCTAGAGCCCGTGCCCCGCAACCAGAGAGGCCGCCGCCACGAGCAGCTGCGCCTTGTGACGAAGAGTGCCCCTTGCCCTGCACACCTAGAGAATGCCTGCGTGCAGCAACAAAGACCCAGCGCAGCTCCAAGTAATAAGTCGATTAATAATACTACTCCGATGAGACTCCTCTACACGCCTGTCAGAACGGCCACAAACCAAAGACTGACCTTATTGGCGCGGATGTGGGACAACATGGACTCTCACGTGTTGCTGGTGGGAAGGCATCTTGGCAGATTCTTGCAGAACAACATACTCTTCCCATACGATCCAGCAGCAAGTCATGCGCCCTGGTGTTTCCCCAAAGGAGGTGAAAACATGTGTCAACAGAAGAACCTGCACACAGACATTTATTGCATATTTATTTATAATTGCCAAAACTCGGAAGCAACCATACGTCCTTCAGTAAGCGAATGGATACACAAAGTGTGGTACATTCAGGCCACAGAAGAGTGTTATTCGGCACTAAAAAGCAGTGAGCTATCAAGCTGTGAAAGGCTGTGAAGAAAAAGGAAATGCATGTGACCAAGTGAAAGGAGCCAATCTGAAAGAGCTACAAAATGTGAGATTTCAACTCTATGGCACTCTGGAAAAGGCAAAACCGGGAGAGACTGGAATGAGCGCTGGCTGCCGGGATTTCCAGGGCAGGGATGGGGCAACTCTGTACTCTCCACTTAAACTTACTCTGAACCTAAACCTGCCCTAAAAAGAAGAAGAAGAAGCCTGCATTTAGTTAATGGTGATGGTTGCATGGCTCTGTGAAAGTACTAAAACCCAGTGAATTGTGTACTATAAAAGGGTGACTTTCATGGCATATCTGGGTATTGAAAATGGCTCTATTCTTCCCACTTTATTGTCATAAAAGTCTTCAATTGATGGTAAGAGTGAATGAGATGGCAAGTCTTGAGGTATTTTGCCAAAATGATTAACTGACCACAAAGGTTGAAGGGTCAGTGCCGTTTCATGAAGAGTAACCGTGACCTGGTGTAACCTCCTTGTGAGACCCTTGGGTTGTTTTCTGATGTTGTGATAATAACAACTAACAAATGGAGAGCACTTCACAGGGTAAACAGTGCTTCTTACGTACATTATTCTAAAGTCAAGCCCTCTGGTGAGCTAAGTGTCAGCGTTCCCTAGAAGAACCATTTGCATTAACATCAGTTCTGGATATTCCACACTCTTTGCTGTATCATCATTGCAAAGGCAGCATAACACCCACGCCAGTGATGTCACCAGGATGATGTTGGAAGGGGCCTGGAAACAGGAAAGGCCTGTGGGAAATGCCTTGTCCTAGCACCTTTGTAGTGAGGTCTGAGAAATGCTGGCTCTGAGGCCCACAGGCAGTTGGGCAACCTCAGGAGTGCTGCATCAAGGGACAATAAAGCCCTTGTTCACCCCGTGAGGATCCACTGCCAGGAGCTGCTTCTGTAAACCTCAGCTCCATCTTGCCTCCCCTGACCTTGGAGGGTCTACAGTTTAGAATCCTGTAATGAAACTAATACTTGCTTTTTCAAAAATTCCCTATGACTTGATTTTTCAGATTTCCCTTCTTCCCCCTCCTTGCAGATCTTAAACTACAGTTTTATTGTTTACGGCCTTATGTAATAGGGGCATATATAAACATATGTCCCTATGTAAACCCAACTGTCCTTCATAGAAGAATGAAATGTACAAAGGTCTTAAAAGATTGTGGAAGGAAAAAGTAGGTAAGAGTCTGTGGTTAATACATGGAGAACCTTGAGGAGACTGTATTTGTCAGCCTCTGTGGAATCCACCATGAAGGATTTAACGGGGTCTCCAAGAGGAACCCGTGGAAGAAACTGGAAGAACTAAGACCATTGGCGAAGGTCCCCTAACCTCTGCAACAGAGGGGTCTGTGGGCTCTGTTCAGCAGGGCCACTACCTGAGCGTCCTGAGACGGTAATAGACTGGGAAAGGGAGCGTGAGAAGGGCATAAAAGAGAAAATCAAAGACAAACCTTTGCCTGCAGTGGGGTCTCAGATCCCCTCGAGGCAGAAACACCCTTGGGTTGTTTGAGAGGGGCTTCCACCACTGTGTTACTCTTCCAATCTTCCAGTCATGAAAGGTGTGCAAGGTGCTGCGTGCACACACACACACAGAGTCAGGCTGTTACTCTGCACTTGAGAGGCTGCCTGTGTCAAAAAGACCTGCCACCCACACTGAATTTTTCAAGCGTACACTGCATTCGGGGGTGGACGTCTCCACAGCCCCTTCTGTGAGCGCTTCCCTCCGCACCCCTGCGCAGCAGCCCCCAGCCGGCTGTCCCCGGTGGCAGCTTGGCTGCCCGGGGCTCCCATGCTGGCTCCACGGGCACACCCGCACAGCATTGCTGTCGCACCCGTCTGTCCCTGGGACTGCTCACGCTTGTGTTCTTCCCCTCTTCCTCTGCTCTCATTTAGGCTTCCCTGGCAGCTCAGATGATAACGAATCCGCCCGCAGTGCAGGAGACCCAGGTTTGATCCCTGGGTCGGGAAGATCCTCTGGAGAAGGGAATGGCAGCCCACTCCAGTGTTCTTGTCTGTAGAATTCCATGGACAGAGGAGCCTGGTGAGCTACAGTCCATGGGGTCGCAGAGAGTCGGACACGACTGAGCAACTGACACACACTGTCTGCTCTCATGTACTGCATCGTGTTTTTAGGTTGACTCACATTTTATTCTTATTTTAAGAGGGAGCTTTCAGAAGCAACCTCAGTGTCTTTTGGCTGATTGGATAATGAAATTATGTACCTATAAACAACAGAATATTATTCAGGCATTAAAAAAGAGAAGGAAATTCTGCCATTTGTAATAACATGGATGGACCTTGAGGGCATTATTCTCAGTGAAATAAATCATAGAAAGACAGTTACTGTATGAGCTCTCATATGTAGAGTTAAAAAAGATTGAGCTCATAGAAACAGAGGACATGCCGGGGGTTGCTGGGTGTGCAGGGAGTGGCTCGGTGAGAACAGAGAAGCTGGGCAAGAGGCACAGACTTCCGGTTATAAAATGAACGTCCTGGGAGCATAACGGAGAGCATGTTGATCACAGGTAAAGACGCACGTGTGTTCAGTTGTGCGTTGCTCTTTGCAACCTCATGGATTGCAGCCCACCAGGCTTCTCTGTCCGTGGGATTTTTCAGGCAAGAATACTGGAATGGGCTGCCATCTCCTCTTATAGGAGATCTTCCCGACCCAGGGATCGAACCCACTTCTCCCACATGCAGGGGATTTTTTCTGCTGAGCCATCGGAGAAACCCTACAGTTAATGATACTGCATCACATATTTGAAAGTTGTTGAGAGAATGTCTTTTTTTTTTTTGGCTGTGCCATGCGGCATGCAGGATGTTAGTTCCCCAACCAGGGATGGAACCTGCACCCTTTAACCACTGGACCACCGCTGGGGGGGGGGTCCTGATAAGTCTTTTTAATTTATGGTAAGAATTTAAAAAAAAATCTTTTTATTAAAGTATAATTGATTTACTATCTTGTGTCAGTTTCGGGTATACAGTAAGGGGATTTAGTTATACATATACATATATATCTATTTTTTTCAGATTTTTTCCCCATACAGGTTATTACAAAGTTTTGATAATAGTTCCCTGTGCTATGCAGTAGGTCCTTGTTGGCTGTCTATTGTGTATATATAGTAGTGCGTATATGTTAATTCCAAACTTCTGATTTATCCCTCCAAGAGAATAGGTCTTAAAAGTCTCATCACACACAAAAAATGAGTAACTGTGTGGTGATGGATGCTAACTAGATTTTTGTGGTGGTCATTTTCCGATATGTACAAATATCGAGTCATTATGATGTACACCCGAAACCAGTATAATGTTATATGTTGGTTATCCCTGTAAACACAATGTTCAGAGTTTGCAACTTTCTCTCAGGTGGTTCTGCCAGAAAATAAATGTGTGTATGTCTAAAAACAACAAAAAGAGACTCTACTACACAAGTGAGGGAAACACTCTAACTTGCACATTATGTTATCACAGCAAAATGATAACACCTAGGATGGCCACTTGACCTAGGCGCCCCTCATTCTGGAAGGTTAGGCAGTGTCACAGAGGAGCTAAATGCTGGTAAGCACCAAACTGAGACTTCTCTTTGGTGCCAGAAGGATTGAAAAGGGCTTGAGAGCAGATTTTATTACCACATGACCCAATTGTAGTTGATGCCCCGTCACATACTACGTAACAGCATCCAGCCATCTCACCTGTGAAAAGCAGTCGGTCAGGATGCTAATGCCCCCTACTTAAATATCCAGATCCTGCGACCTCCCCGGTGGCCCAGTGGCTAAGACTTCGTGCTCCCAATGCAAAAGGCCCAGGTTCGATCCCTGGTCAGAGAACCAGACCCCACGTGTTGCAATGAAGACAGAAGATCCCGTGTGCCACAAGTAAGACCCAGCACAGCCGAATAAATAAATCAGCCAGCTACTTTTATTTAAGAAGCCTTTCTGGAGCCTGTCTAGGGAGGTCGTGCTAGGATCTATAAGGTTTCTCAACCTCGTAGGTTCAAAGAGTAAGATGACAGCTAAATGACGGAGCAAAGGCAGAGCTGCCCCGCTGAGTGGTGCCTGATCCTCTCACACCAGGTTCCTACCCAAGTGTTACTCTTTTATGAAGTACTATGCAAATGAGGTTCTTATTATCCTAGCATACTAAATGACATCCTAGCCCCTGATGGAATGGGCTGGTCAGCCTTGAAGAGAGAAGGAAGCAGCCCTGCTTGACTCAGGAAGTCCCGAAGAAACTAGATATGGTTGGGGAGTGTCCAGAAAGAAGTCAGGAAGCAGAGGGACGATCAAATTCACCACCTATTTCAGTTTGGTCCAGAGCCGTCTCTGAATGCTGTGCCCCCGAAAGCAAACTTCATTTTGGATAAATCTTCAGCATCAGTAGCTTTTAGAGTCAGTTTTAGTCCCCTGAGAACTCTTATTAAATCAAATGAGGAAACCAACCCCTAAACAAAGAGAAAAATTACTTCTGATCACTCTTCAAGTGCAATAGAAATGCTATGATTACTTGTTCAAGTGTCCAAAATATTTCCGTTATTTGTAATAAATCAGTGTAGAAAAAAGAATTCCATGACCTGTGTGAGGCCAAAAATAACTGATCCTAATCTCAGTTTATCTTGATAAAACATGGTGGCATTTGCAAAGCATTTTCATATATTTTGTCTATTTGATCTTCACCACAGACCTTTGAGTGGGTTTCCCAGGTGGTGCTAGTGGTAAAGAGTCTGCCTCCAATGAAGGAGACCCAGGTTCGATCCCTGTGTCGGGAAGATCCCCTGAAGGAGGGCATGGCAACCCACTCCAGTATTCTTGCCTGGAGAATCCCATGGACAGAGGAGCCTGCAGGCTGCAGTCCATGGGGCTGCAAAGAGTCGGACACAACTGGAGTGACTGAGCATAACATGCGTAAGGGAAACTAGTCAAGATAATTTTGGTCAGTGAATGCTTTACAGGGTAATTTACTGAAGGGCAAGCTGACTTTGGACTTGTTAACCCGGCTCTGCAGACCATTGCGCTGTGGGTACTGTGCCCCAGCCAGGACTCCAGTGCAGACAGGAGAGACTGCTCACTGAGCTCAGAAGGAGAGTGTAGGCTGTGCCAGCTCGTCTAGGGCACAGCTTCATGGCCAGGACTGCAGGGGCATGGCCTCCACTCCTGCCAAGGCAGGAAGAGTGAGAGGCTGAGCAATGAGGCCCCCCGGGCGCCTGAGATGGCACTGGCCTGGGCTTGTCCAGAAGCTGTTTCCCCTGTCAGAGCCACTTGGCGAGCACTGACCGTACCAGCGTCATCAGCATTCTTGGTGGCTGGCTGGAGGGTGAGTCAGGATTCTACGCTGGCTGCAGCGCTGGGGAGAACGGCAGCACGCGGAAGGAAGTACGCCATGAAGTCAGCAGTTTTCCAGGGCGGGTCGAGATGCTGAGAAGCAGGGGTTTGTGACGCAACGTGCGTCCAAATGCCTCCTCTGAAGGAGACCAAAACGTAAAGATGCCTGGCATTTGCCCTGCAGCAGGCAGAGGCTGCGATGCTCGCTGCCGTTAAAGCATATTCTTGGCATATAACAGAGGCAAAGGAGATGCTACAGAGCATGGTGGGGGTGAGGGGGCACGTGTAGCTGTCTCCCCAAATTCAGTGTGGGCAGCCTGAACAAAACCCTCTGTCCTTTCATCAGTATCCAAATCCATGTTTCAGAAGTTCTTTATCAAAGCTCCACCTACCGTCGCCAGCCCTTCAGGTTCTTTCCCGCGTGTACCCCGCCATCTTGGCCTCGGTCGTGGTGGGCCAGTCTGCGGGCCACCCCCTTGCCATTCTTGTCGCGGGGCCCGCACCAGCAACTTCACAGACTCCTGTTCCCTGTGCAGCGGACATCTCTGCCGCCCACACCCCCACCCTGCGGTCCGCGCTGCCAATGGCGTCTCCTCCGCGACTCTCAACTCGGCGGCTGCCATCTTCCTCGTGGACATCACTGCAGGCCCATCACCATCTGGCACAGTCTCTCCTGCCATGTCTGCCACAGAGGAGCATGACTGGATGCCAGTTCCGGTCCCAAAGTCTGTATTATACTTCACAAAAGAAGCGAGTGAGTATCAGTGTGAAGAGTCTGATGAGGAGGTCCAAGAAGCTGAAGGTGAGGAGGAGGACAGCGATAAAAAAAACCAGAAGAAGGACCTGAAAAGGACCTGGACCCAGCAGAGGACAGCCCCAGAGAACCCAGTTTTTCTAGTTCATGGGACAATCAGAAGAAAAGCAAATTAGTCATGATGAGATTGTTGTTCACCGCTGAATTGGTCATTCAGTTCAGTTCAGTCGCTCAGTCCTGTCCGACTCTTTGTGACCCCATGAATCGCAGCACGCCAGGCCTCCCTGTCCATCACCGAATTGGCTATATTTATGGCCCCGGATGTGATCTATCCTGGAGAATGTTCCATGTGCACTTGAGAAAAAGCTGTCAAGCATAGAAAGACATGATGGAGGAAGAAACAGTGGATGTGTCCCTCACGAATTTGAGATTTTCGGCTTCTCAGTAGCCAGTGGTAATTTTATCAACACTGGTTTTGTTCCAGATTTCATCATGTGAAATGTCTTATCCACTGACATCTGACTTTTTTTCTTACATTTGTCAGATATATTTGACCGCCTTTGTTCATGTTAAAAATAAAAATTGGCTAGCCATGAAAAAAAAAAAAAGAAGTTCTTTATCAATTCCCAGTCTTTGTGTCATGTTGAGAAACAGTCATCGCCAAACTGTCAACAAACATAACCTTGTGTAACTGACAGAGGACTGGTATACAGAAAATAGAATGCTTTCAAGTCTTATCGGAGAAGGGCAACCAGAAAACAGCAAAAATGAGCGAAGTCAGCCATCCTCACAGGAGGAGACTTGAATAGCCTACAAACACGTGGCGGGTGTTCAGCCTCACTGTGACGGGCAAACACTGTATGAAGAGGACAGCAACCTGGGTGGAAATTACGTGCACACAAAGCCTGTTCACAGACGTTCGCAGCAGCTTTGTGATGGTCAGAGACTGTGTACCCAGAAGAGTCGGGGGGGGTCCCTGGAGAAAGGGAACCATACCTGGCTTTGCTGACATAAAGGAAGCCATTTTTGGCCGAAGCCACGTTGTGATCGAGGCCTGACCACTATAACTGCCCATGAACAGGCCCCAGTGATTGAGCATCTTCAGGGAAGTGAGGGGAAGCAGCAACAAAGAAAAGGCAGTCAAGAAAGACTAGTTCAGAAATAAGACCGCCCTAGTTCCTCCTAGGGGATAGGCATCACAGTCTGATTTGTGTCTTTGAGTTCTGCTTGAACTCAGCGTTGCAGCCCTCCAGCTCTTGATGGCAGAGACAGGTACACAGACCTACACGTGAGACATGCGTATGCATGACAACACCCATATACAGAGTCCAGTGACACTGAGGAAAGCTGAACAAAAGCAGTGGGTTTTGTGACTTCAATACCTGGGTTGCGATACCGTATCGTACTTTTGTAAGATGTTACCATTAGGAGAAATACGGGAAAGAGTACATCTGATCTGTCTGTATTATTTCTTCAAACCACATCCGAATCTACAATGATCTCAATAAAAACAAATGAGAGACCCTAGGTTTCACCCATCAGATTGGCAAAAATTAAATCATCTCACGATATAAAGTGTCGGCAATGATTGAGCAACACGGCATCCATATCCTCTGTGACTGGGAGTATCATTTGGTGTCTTCACTTTGAGAGTCATGGCAGGCAACCAGCAAAGTGTAAATACAGCCTGTTCACTGTCAACACCTCTCCCTGGGTTTATATGCCGTACAGAAACCCTCCCACATGTGCCTCAGGAGACCTGTACACAGGGTGCTTATTACAACATTGTATAAAAGAGTAGAAATAACACAAGTACCCTCCATTAGGGAAATGGACATGGAAATGGATAAATCCCTGGTGGCTCAGGCTTCCCTGGTGGCTTAGACGGTAAAGAATCAGCCCACAATGTGGGAGACCTGGGTTTGATCCCTGGGTTGGGAAGATCCCCTGAAGGACAGCATGGCAAAAACAACAGAATGATCTCTGTTCGTTTCCAAGGCAAGCCATTCATATCACAGAAATCCACGTCTATGCCCCAACCATTAATGCCAAAGAAGCTGAAATTGAACAGTTCTGTGAAAACCTACAAGACCTTCTAGAACTAACACCAAAAAACAAAAACAAAAACAAAATGATGTCCTTTTCATCATAGGGAACTGGAATGCAAAAATAGGAGTCCAGAGATATCTGGAGTAACAGGCAAGGTTGGCCTTGGGGTACCAAATAAAGCAGGGCAAAGGCTAGCAGTTTTGCCAGGAGAACACACTGGTCATAGCAAACACCCTCTTCCAAGAACACAAGAGATGACTCTATACATGGACATCACCACATCACCAGATGATCAATATAGAAATCAGATTGATTATATTCTTTGCAGTCAAAGATGGAGAAGCTGTATACAGTCAGCATAGAGCTGACTGTGGGAGCTCAATGTGGCTCAGATGATGAACTCATTGTTGGAAAATTCAGACTTAAATTGAAAAAAGTAGGGAAAACCACTAAGTCATTCAGGTATGCTGCTGCTGCTGCTGCTGCTGCTAAGTTGCTTCAGTTGTGTCCAACTCTTTGCGACCCCATAGACAGCAGCCCACCAGGCTCCCCCGTCCCTGGGATTCTCCAGGCAAGAACACTGGAGTGGGTTGCCATTTCCTTCTCCAATGCATGAAAGTGAAAAGTGAAAGTGAAGTCGTTCAGTTGTGTCCGACTCCTAGCAACCCCATGGACTGCAGCCTACCAGCCTCCTCCGTCCATGGGATTTTCTAGGCAAAAGTACTGGAGTGGGGTGCCATTGCGTTCAGGTATGACCTAAATCAAATCCTTACGATTATGTAGTGAAAGTGACAAATACATTCAAGGGATTGTATCTGATAGATATGAGTGCCTGAAGATCTGTGGACAGAGGTTCATAACGCTGTACAGGAGGCAGTGATCAAAACCATCCCCAAGAAGAAATGCAGAAAGGCAAAACAGGTCTGAGGAGACCTTACAAATAGCTGAGAAAAGAAGGGAAGTGAAAGGCGAAAGAGAAAAGGAAAGATACATCCATCTGAATGCAGAGTTCCAAAGAATAGCAAGGAGAGATAAGATCTTCCTAAGTGATCAATGCAAAGAAATAGAGGAAAACAATAGAATGAGAAAGACTAGAGATCTCTCTTCTGGAGAAGGCAATGGCAAGCCACTCCAGTACTCTTGCCTAGAAAATCCCATGGATGGAGGAGCCTGGTGGGCTACAGTCCATGGGGTCCCCACGAGTCGGTTGCGACTGAGCGACTTCACTTTCACGCAATGGAGAAGCAAATGGCAACCCACTCCAGTGTTCTTGCCTGGAGAATCCCAGGAACGGTGGAGCCTGGTGGGCTGCTGCTATGGGGTCGCACAGAGTCAGACACGACTGAAGCGACTTAGCAGCAGCAGCAGCAGAGATCTCTTCAAGAAAATTAAGAGATACCAAGGGAACATTTCAGGCCAAGATGGGCACAATAAAGGACAGAAATGGTAGGGACCTAACAGAAGCAGAAGATATTAAGGAGAAATCGCAAGAATACACAGAATAATTATACAAAAAAGATCTTCATGACCCAGATAACCATGATGGTGTGATCACTCACCTAGAGCCAGACATCCTGGAATGTGAAGTCAAGTGGGCCTTAGGAACATCATTACAAAGCTAGTGGAAGTGATAGAATTCCAGCTGAGCTATTTAAAATCCTAAAAGATGATGCTGTTAATGTTCTGCACTCAATATGCCCTCAATTCTGGAAAACTCAGCAGTGGCTGCAGGACTGGAAAAGGTCAGTTTTCATTCCAGTCCCAAAGAGAGGCAATGCCAAAGCATGTTCAAACTACCACACAATTGCACTCATTTCACATGATAGCAAAGTAATGCTCAAATTTCTCCAAGCCAGGCATCAACAGTACGTGAGCGAAAAACTTCAAGATGTTCAAGCTGGATTTAGAAAAGGCAGAGGAACCAGAGATCAAAATGCCAACATCCGTTGGATCATAGTAAAAGCAAGAGAATTCCAGAAAAACATCTACTTCTGTTTCATTGACTACGCCAAAGCTTTTGACTGTGTGGATCACAACAAACTGGAAAATTCTTAAAGAGATGGGAACACTAGACCACCTTACCTGTCTCCTGAGAAATCTGTATGTAGGTCAAAAAGCAACAGTTAGAACCAGACATGGAACAAAGGACTGGTTTCAAACTGGGAAAGGAGTACATCAAGGCTGTATATTGTCACCCTGCTTATTTAACTTATAGGCAGAGCACATCATGTGAAATGCTGGGCTGGATGAAGCACAAGCTGGAATTAAGATTGCAGGGAGAAATATCAATAACATCATATACGCTGAAGAGTTGATGCTTTTGAACTGTGGTGTTGGATAAGACTCTTGAGAGTCCCTTGGACTGCAAGGAGATCCAACCAGTCCATCCTAAAGGAGATCAGTCCTGGGTGTTCATTGAAAGGACTGATGCTAAAGCTGAAACTCCAATACTTTGGCCACCTCATGCGAAGAGTTGACTCATTGGAAAAGACTCTGATGCTGGGAGGGACTGCGGGCAGGAGGAGAAGGGGACGACAGAGGATGAGATGGCTGGATGGCATCACTGACTCGATGGACGTGAATCTGAGTGAACTCCGGGAGTTGGTGATGGACAGGGAAGCCTGGCGTGCTGCGATTCATGGGGTCGCAAAGAGTCGGACACGACTGAGCGACTGAACTGAACTGAACTGGTGGTCCAGTAGTTACGACTCCATGCTTCCAAAGCAACGGGCCTGGGTTTGATTCCTGGTCTGGGAGCTAAAATCCTACATGGTGTGGGTATGACCGCACAAAAAAATTTTTAATTAGTTTTTTTCACATTAAAAATGTATCTTACGGAAGTGTAGCTGATTCCCAGGTTGTGTTAGCTCCGGCTGTACGGGGCGGTGACCCCATCACACACGCACTCCTTCTCGTGTTCCTGTCCATCGCGGCTCATCGCAGGATGCTGACTGCGGCTCTCTGTGCTGCGCAGGGGGCCTCCCTGGTGGCCCCCGCCGTGAAGAGCCCGCCGGCAGTGCAGGGGGCCCGCAGGGCCTGCTGTCGGCCACTCTGCATGCTCTGGTCTGCATCCGCCGTCCCAAACTCCCAGTCCGCCTCCCTCAACCCCTCCCACTGGCAACCACAAGTCTGTTCTGAATGTCTGTGAGCCTGTCTGTTTTGTACATAAGTTCACTTAGATCATATTTTAAATTCTACATATAAGTGATATTATATGGTATTTGTCTTTCTCTTTCTGACTGACTTCACTGATATGATAATCTCTGGATTCATCCATGTTGCTGCAAATGGCATTATTTTATTCTTTTTTTATGACTGAAAAATCATTAATATACTTGCAGGAACTCTGTGCAACTCTATTGGTCTCCTTTCAATTTAAATTTAAAATGAGAAGACTAAAACTCTGAGATTAGGCTAAATGTCCTTTTAGATTTTTTATCCTAATTTAGCCAATTATTTAGTGTGTGTGCACTAAGTCACTTCAGTCATCTCTGATACTTTGAGACCTCATGGACTGTAGCCCACCAGGCTTCTCCATCCATGGGATTTCCCAGGCAAGAATACTGGAGTGGGTTGCCATTTCCTTCTCCAAATTATATAGTAGTTCTTTTAAAATTTAACCTTTAAAAATCACTTGCATTATTTTTATAGATTATGAGAACTGCATGATCCAGTTTTAGGCTGTACAACGCTCTCTCAAAACACAACTGAAGACATCCTGTACAATACTCTTTGGAAGCAATTTAAACACACCATTGTCTTGCTATTCACTCCCTATTTCAAAGTTTAACTAAATCATGTAGATGCTTGATACGAAATTCAGTTCAGTCACTTAGTCGTGTCCGACTCGCTGTGACTCCGTGGACCGCAGCAGGCCAGGCCTCCCATCCATCGCCAGCTCCCAAGAGCTCACCCAAACCCATGTCCATTGAGTCGGTGATGCCATCCAACCATCTCATCCTCTGTCATCCCCTTCTCCTCCTGCTTTCAATCTTGCCCAGCATCAGGGTCTTTTCTAATGAGTCAGTTCTTTGCATTAGGAGGCCAAAGTAATGGAGTTTCAGCTTCAGCATCAGTCCTTCCAGTGAGTATTCAGGACTGATTTCCTTTAGGACTGACTGGTTTGACCTTCTTGCAGTCCAACGGACTTTCAAGAGTCTTCTCCAACACCACAGTTCTAAAGCACCAATTCTTAGATGCTCAGCTTTCTTTATGGCCCAACTCTCACATCCATAATGACTACTGGGAAACCACAGCTTTGATCAGACAGACCTTTGTCGACAAAGTAACATCTCTGCTTTTTAATATGCTGTCTAGGTTGGTCATAGCTTTTCTTCCAAGGAGCAAGCATCTTTTGATATCATGGCTGCAGTCACCATCTGCAGTGATTTTGGAGCCCCCCAAAATAAAGTCTGTCACTGTTTCCCCATCTATTTGCCATGAAGTGATGGGACCGGATGCCATGATCTTTGTTTTTGGAATGTTGAGTTTTTAACCAGCTTTTTCACTCTCCTCTTTCACTTTCATCAAGAGGCTCTTCAGCTCTTCTTTGCTTTCTGCCATAAGGGTGGTGTCATCTGCATATCTGAGGTTATTGATATTTTTCTCTGTGGCCATGGCTGAGTTTTCCACATTTGCTCGCATATTGAGTGCAGCGTTTTAACAGCATTATCTTTTAGGATTTGAAATAGCTCAGCTGGAATTTAGGATTTTAAATAGCTCAGCTGGAACACCTCCACTAGCTTTGTTTGTCGTGATGCTTCCTAAGGCCCACTTCACTTGACTTCACACTCTAAGATGTCTGGTTCTAGGTGAGTGATCACACCATCGAGGTTATCTGGGTCATTGATATCTTTTATGTATAGTTCTGTGTATTTTTGCCACCTCTTCTTAATGTCTTCTGCTTCTGTTAGGTCCATACCATTTCTGTCCTTTATTGATATGAAATTACTTTTTTTAAGTAACTGCATCTACTTTTCTTTTAGGAAGAAAAAAAAAACAATGGAGGTTTTATCTTGAAACTTTTAAAACTTATTTGCAAATAAAGTTTTTCTTTTACCAGTTACTTTGCAGAAGTAGAGATCGTGTCATTGCTAAGGTCACAGAGGAGGAAGCCAACCAATGGAAAGCTGACTAAACTATTAGTCAGCATTTCATATTTTCCTTGTCATCAGCTGTCCTTCCCTGCTCTGTCACTTTAAGAAGTCTATGGGAAATTGTAGGATTAGGTCTCAGTAACTGTGGAGGCCAGGAGCTTTGTGTGAAGCACTCCGGCTGCCTCTGTTTGAAGGCAGCCCAGTTATTTATTTGCTCTGTGCCCTTGCTCAGATTATATTCTCTGGACTAATTTCCCCATAGGGATAATAAAAGTACTTATCTCCAGGGGGTTTTGTGAAAAATTACAGAGGTTATAAACAATGCCTGGCATAGAGTAAGTACTCAATAAATAATGATAATAACAATACTGATTGATAATACTTTATAAGGAATTACTTTATGCCAGGCACTGTTGCTATAACAGGGGCTTCTCAAGGGGCATGAGTGATAAATTACCTGCCTGCCAATGCAGGAGACATAAGAGACATGTGTTTGATACCTGGGTTGGGAAGATCCCCTTGAGGAAGGCATGGCAACCCCACTCCAGTATTCTTGCCTGGAGAATTCCATGGACAAAGGAGTCTGGTGGGCCACAGTGCATAGGGTCGCAAAGAGTCTGGACATGAGTGAAGTGACTTAGCAAGCATCCACATCCACACGTTATAAGAACTCTCTATGTTAACTATTAGGTATGATTAGTACTATATAACTAATTCCTATTTCAGGATCAAAAGCTGAGAGGTGGGAACAATTCATTCTCCTCAACCTTAGCTGCATACTTCAAGTAAAGTCAGAGACTGTTTCCCTGTTGGCAGGGAAAACAAGACATGGAAGGCTTTAGAAGGACAGACACAGTATCATCTCCATTTAACCACAGGATCTAGGGCTTGTGCTAGGAGCAGTTGGGCATTTTAAGCGGAAACGAGCAGTTGGCAGTTATTGCTGCTTTACTGGCATTCATCTGAAGGAACCCTGAATCATGCTGAATCACAGCGTCTTAGCTGGCCCTCTCTGAGGACACTTAATACTTTCTTTTGGCCCTTGTCATCCTGCGAGATCTTCAAGGGCACGGTCTGTCTTAACTCACCTGTGTAACCCCTGCAGAGATGAGCACAATACCTTGGGGAAGACTGGACATGGGAGGGCAGGTGGGGATAAAGCAGATTTCCAGGGGAGGGAAATACAGAAAACTCTTCAAGTACAGGTGGCAGTTTATCTCTTAAGTGGGGTAGCCTTTTCTTTCCTTTGTTTTCAAACATCACTAATGAACAGCTGTACCCAGGGGCATATCCATGCAATACTCACTTCATCCCAGACCTTCTCGGCAACAGTCAGAATGACTTAAGACCAGACTGGCTCTATTAAAAATCATCATTACAGAAAGCTGGATGCCAGGTAGAAAAGAGCCATTAGCTGCTCCTCCCAGAGCCAAAGAGCAAAGGCCACGTGATGTCTCCTCTTAAGTCTTCTAAAATGTGTAGAAGAACATTATGTCCAGTATCTTTATTTCACACCCACCTTTAAAAAAAAAATTAGGAACGTTCAGTCCTTGTGTAATGAATATTTTATGCAGCACTTTGGTTGGAATGGTAAACCAAAATCGAGTCAGAAAATACTAATTTCTGGTTCCTGTGACAATTTTAACTCATCTCCTAGTGTGGCATGGAGGCACCCAGGCTGGACTTCTCCTAGTGTGGCATGGAGGTACCCAGGCTGGACTTCCTACAAAGCCTCCTGTGTCGCACTGACTCACTGTTGGGCCTTAGGAAATCACTAGCTAAGTGTCACTAGGGTTCCACACTACAGCTTCCCTCAAGATATTATAAAGAGGAATCCATTACGGAGGGGAAACGACGAAGCTGTGCAAGCTGCTTGGTCATAAAACTATGTAAGCACATAGTACCACTGCATTATGGGTAACTCAGTGCAGAAAGTGCTAGGCAGTTCAATCGTTACTAGACATTGGACATTTTCAGTGAATTTTAAAATATTTTAACTTTGTCTTGATTAACACAAGTTAAAATCATGGGTCCTTAAAGTAGTCCATCCACTCCAATAATTGCTCCCAGCTCTGCTAAGTGCTTTGCAGTGATCGACTGGAAGCAGGTTTAAGCCTCTCAACACCCGAGCTCTTAACCACACTGTTGCTCTACCTCCTCACCACGTGCTGTTAGAAGCCTTAGAGCCGCGACGCTAGGATTCAGTGAGGCGCAACTGGGGGCAAATGAACAGCTCAAGTCTGTCGTCACCTGCGGATGGAACTCTCTTGCAAACAAGGACTGGTCACCCCAATTTAACATCTGAATAGACACAAGCGCTCGCTTTCCAAGACAGTCATTAAAAGAATGAAAAGTACACTCCCGGCTGTAACGGCCAACCCGGGCCGCAGGCAGACCTCCAGACCTCAGGCTGTGGTCATTTTAGGGCCTTTTCAGGCTTCAAGAGACTGGGAACTCTTCCAAATTTTTCTCCTCATGTTTTTAATGAAAGCCTTTCCAAAATGAGACACCAAGGTCTGTAGCTGCTTAGTTTACATCGAACAGTTTCACTTGGTTTCACCGTGACAGCGTGTCTGCGCTACATTCAGTGTCTCTTGGAGAAAACCTGAAGGCCTGCAGGGACGGTGACACCCCGGGCGCAGTGGCCCTCCGGCCGCGGGGGCCGTCACGCGTCACGTGCTCCCCGATGACAAGGGGTGTTGGGGCGGCGGTGCCTCCCCCGCGCCCGCTCCCTGGGGCGGGACGTTTATCCCGGAGGGGCTGTGAGGCGGGACCGGCAGCCCGGCTCCCCCTAGCCGACAGGCCCCGGAAGCGGGGCCCGGCTCCGGCGGCGCTGAGCCCGGCCCCGGGAGGAGGCCTCCGGACCCCACGAGCACAGAAAGCCGCTCCCGGAGCCCCTGGCCGCCGCCGCCGCCACCGCCTCCAGGAGGGTCGTCGAGCCGGAACTCCGACCGCCCTCACAGGGCCGGGCCCGGCCTCGAGGCGGGAAGGCCGCGCGCAAGGCCCGGCGGGAAGGGCCGCGCGCGGCGGGGAGAGCCCCGCCCCCAGCGCCGCGTCGGGCGCGGCGGCCCGTCTCGCGGGCGGCCCTGATTGGACGGCCGAGCGCCGTACGCTGATTGGCCGCGTGGGCGAGGCGGCGGCGAGCCGTGCGCAGCGGCGTGTGCGGGGCCGTGTGCAGACCCGCGTGTGGCGCAGGCAGGGTCCCTGAAAATAAACAGCCGCCGCTTCACGAGCTGCCCTCCCGGTCTGCGCTTGAGTCTCGGCCGCTGCGGGCCCCTGCGACGCGGAAGGTGAGGCCGCGAGCGAGCCGGGGACCGCGGCGCGGGGGTGGGGGTGGGGGTGGGGTGCCGCGGGCGGAGGGCCGGGCCCGGGCGGCGGCGATGGCGGCCGCGCTCCGGCCTGCTCCGCTGCTGCGTCAGGCGGGAAGCAGGCCGCCGCGGCCCGGGCCTGGCCTGCGCCCCACGGCCGGCTGCCCCCGCGCTCTGCCCGCCGCCCGGGACGCGGGGCCGCCTCGCTGGGGCCTCCGGGACCCGGCCGCGCCCGGGCCGCAGCCCCGCGGCGTACGAGGCCGCGCGTCCTTGGGACTGAGGCGGGGGCTCCGGGGGCGGGGGTGGCTTGGCGGGAAGGTGCGGGGAAGGGGCCGTGTGGGGAGGGCGCGGGGCGGCGGGGGGCAGGGGCCGGGCCTCGCGGGCCACGTGCCAAAGGGCTCTTCGGGCCAGGAGGGGGCCTTGGAAGAGCTGTCCGCTCAGGGTGGGGGACACCCCCCTGGAAAGCTCGTGCGGCTCCGGGTCTCGGTGCTCCACAGCAGCTTCAGGATTCTTGGATTTTTATCGTCATGGACGTGCTAAGCTACTGGTCTTAGGTTGCACTTCGGGAAAGGGCAGATAAGGTTCGTTTTCCTTGAATCAGCATTACTTTAAGTTCCAGAGGCCTCTAGAAAAAACCCCATTATCGGCAAAACACATGAATCGGCCAAACTTCCAAAATCATGGCAGCGGCAGTAACCTTTGCATCATCTCCCGGGTAGATGAATGCAATTTTAAAACGAGGCGAGAAGATGAGTTAACCAGCCTCCGTTTGGTTTTTCCAAACGTGAAAACCTATTTTAGTAAAGGCTTAATGGCCCACATTTGAGTTCGGGTGTTGATTTTATTATGGATAAGGCTTGTGCCTGTTGCCACATGTTAACCACATGGCCTCAGCCACAGGACACTTCCAGAGGAAGTGACTGCATCTGGTCCTGGGGGTCCTAGGAAAAGCAAACCTTGGTTGGTTTGCATCTGTGATTTCAGATAGTATGTTTCAGGCATTGTTCAGGAGGACCCACGAAAAGTATAAGGTAAATAAGTGAAGAGTCTGGATTAGCTTGCCTTCCCTCCCCCCCTTCTTTTTTCTTTTCAGGAGGATTGATTTTCGTCCTTATTTTGTACCCCCAAAAGACAAGTTTTTAAGAAAAGATTTTTTCCCTTTTTTATTGTTGTTTGACTCACTTTTGGAGAGAAACATAACTAGTTAATTTCTGCCTCAGTGAGTTAACCTTAATTTAAATTAACAACTTTTTATTCTTTTCCTCAACCCCTATTAGTTGAATGTAAGGTTTTGAGGGTCTTAAGGAGATGAATAAGAGGTTATTCCTACCTCTTAAGACTTTTTCCCTCTCTGCAAAGCAATTACTTTCAAATACTTAAAAATTCATGTGGTCATGGCTTAATCAAATACCTACGAAGTGCCACGTTCATAGTTTGATGCTGTTTTAGTTTGTTGAACCTGATTCTTGTTTAGGAGGAGCTCTATGTACTGGAATATAAAAGGGATAATTTATTATATTCCCAAGGGCGAATAAAGAACTTAAAGTTTTTTCCAAGTTGTAACTCTTGGCAACAATTAAAAAAAGCAACAAGGTATATATTTATGTAGTTACCTAATATGTCACAGAGAACTTGGGTTAAGTTTTTCTTAGCAACCAAAGGTCCACGGTCCTTTCCCTGTTGACAACAAACTAGGCATTTTAAACGTGCAGTTTAAGGGGCATTTATGACACTTAGATTTGAACATCTGGAACAGGCAGAATCTCTTTTTAAGGTACTATAGATGAGGATTCTTTTTGCTTTTCTTGAAATCTTAATTAAAGTATGTGGCATCTACATGGAAAGCTTAAAGACAAGAGAACCACAGTTTTAACTACTTGAGGGGATTGGTCTCTTGTCCAAATGCTTGACCATGAGAGAGATTCTGCTTCCCTCCTCCCGCGCCTGCAGGAATGAGTTTCTTTTTTAAAAAATGGTTGGCCTCTTTCCTTTTCCTAGCCATCTGACAGTAAGTGGAGAGCAAAAGACTGGTGCCAAGGCCTCCTGGCCTGCTCTGTGGAGCACCCTTTCTGTGTTGGCAGGCTTTAGAACTCCTAGCTGGCAGTGGCAGATGCTACTGCAGTCAAGGCATGGTCTTGAGAGACTCCAGCAAAGTGTGCACCATTTTCATGTTAAAAAGATGCTGGTCTAATTCAGTAAAGATAGCCACCAGCATTCACATTGTGAGTGGGTGGGCTCTATTAAAGGGGACTGAACATGCAGTATGGTGTTCACTTGGAGTGGCTTGTTAATTGCAGATGAGGTCAGGTTGCCAGTCTTTGCCACTCCTATTCTTGCCTGGAGAATCCCAGGGACGGGGGAGCCTGGTGGGCTGCCGTCTATGGGGCTGCACAGAATCGGACACAACTGAAGCAACTTAGCAGCAGCAGCAGCCACTCCTAAATTCTGCTTTGAGGGAGGTTAAAATCTAAGATGGCTAAATTATTTCATGGGCGTGGGTTTTTAAAAACGTATCAGTTCTATTTTATTTTGAGTTCTCTAATTTGGTATACTTTTCTGATAGCATTTTCATGAACTTTATCACTTAATCCTAACAAAAGCCTCCGCAGAGGACTTGGAGCTCACAGTTGAAATCCTGACTCGAACTTTCTAGTTGTGTGGCCTTGGGTAAGTTACTTGGTCTCAGATCCTCAGTTTCCTTATCAGTGAAATGGGAACAAGGATACATAACTTGCAAAGTTGCAGGGATTATAGATAATATGTATGTTAGTTCTTGACTCATAGTAGATATTTAGCTACTAATTAAAACCTTTCCAGATATGCGGAAATGGGTGTAAGTAACAAGATCACACAGCAAATGCAGGATAAGCCAGAACTGCTCCTAGTATTGTTCTCTGTTCTGCATTCTTCTGGGCAGAATGCAGGCACTACACAATTTCACTTGCTTCCTTTATTTTTACTTCACACTGAAGTGTTTGGGTACCACGTTGGAACTGGCTTAGTGGAGTGTAATGATGGGTGAGTGCATTCAGAGGGCAGAGGGCCCTCTGTGGGCTTGGGGATGATGAGTGGAGATACCGCAGATAGGGAGCAGCAGAGCTGTGTCAGGAGAGCGGCCTCACCCGTGCTCCTCAGCCACGGACGCCCTTGGCTGCTGCTTATTTTAGATGTGTTTATGGACTGTTACTGGCTCCTACTCATTGGGACTCACTGTTCGTGTTGGCCAGGTGCTGTTAGGTTTAATCAAAGCAGTTTATTGGCTTTGTTATTAGTATCAAAAATGTGGTAGATTTACCTCAGTGAAGACAACTCTGTGTAACTGTTAGTGTTTCGGTACTAGTTGCAGGAGTGAAGCCTCACAGCCTAGATGAATGCAGAATCGGAATAGTCGGACCTCCCAGTTCAGCTCACGTGGCCCTTCTCAGGTCGCACTTTTGACTGCGCCAGGCGTGCCCTGGGCCCTGCCACATCTTAAGTGTGGCTTGTGTCATAAAAATTGAGTTCGCTGTGGCTGAAGGGAAATATGCTGCTTCCTAGGGAAATGGGAGCTCATTTGGAAGTGACCCTTTTGCTTCTCAAGAAGGAAGGTTATAGGCCGAGAGACTGGAGTGTAAGCGGAGTTAGGCCTGCTCTAAGCCTGCTTTGTAGATTGGCCGTGTTGCGAGGCTCGTGGGCTAAATCCCCGAGCAGAGAAAGAACCGGGCCCTGGCAGTGAAAGCCCGGCATCCTGACCAGCGGGCTGCTGGGGAACTCCTTAGAGTGAGTTCTGCCTGTCTGCACTTGAACCTCAGCAGGGAAAGTGTGGAGAGGAGAGGAACTGTGAGCAGCAGCCATCAGCCCTTAGAAGTTTAGTTGAGCATGTGCTGAGCACAAGGCACCTGGTAAGGATTCTGGCTACGGACCAGGACAGGAGGGGTGTCAGGTGTCGCCTGGAGGGGTGTCAGGTGTCCTTAGGCAACACGGCGAGTAGTTAAGTGGTTAACCCTGTGGTTCCCAAATCTTTTTACATTGTGAGAATACATGGGGGTAGATAGCAGCAGTGATTGTAGCAGCGAGAAGGAAAATATGCTCTCTTACTGCCAAGGGACAGTGAAAACACAGTATTTGCTTTTTAAATTAGTATATGTATGTTTTGCAGCATTCCATAGAAGATTACTGGGATCTTGTTGAATCCTTGGAGTAATAAGAGTCTGGGTGGCAAGCAGAGGTCCTGGCTTGGCTACTGACTTCTTAGTGACCTGGGGTGAAAATTTCTGTTACATATGGGGATTGTAACAGACAATCTGAAACGCATACTGAATCTAGATTGTAGTCAGTCCTTAATGAGGATGTAAAATTCATTGTTACTCTTTGTCTTTTGGCCATACTGCATTGCTTGTGGGATCTTAGTCTCTTGACCGGGAATTGAACCTGTACCCTGGCAGTGAACGTGCTGAGTCCTAGCTGCTGGACCACCAGGGAATTTCCATCGTCATTCTTTTAAATGCATAGTGCAGCAGCTCATCTGATTGCAAAAATTTAGGTGGTTTTTTTTTTTTTGGTCAGTAATTACTGGATTGGGTTGGGTCTATACAAGAAACACAAGTTTATTTCATTCAGCAAATGACTATTGGTCCCCCCTCCCCCCCCCCCCCCCAAAAAAAACCTCAGCGTTCAAATCCCGAGATACATAACTGCTACTAAAAGGGTGATTGTATGGGGTATCATTCAAAGGTGGATACCTTGGTCTGTAGCCTCAAGGAGTATGATAAAAAGAAAAACAGTAGACCAGGCACAGTGCCCTGAGTCTTAGCAGGAAAAAGAGTTCCAGGCTGGTGATGTGGTCAGGTTCTGTTATAGAGCTGGCATTTATTTGAGTTGGCCCTTGAAGGTTGGAAAACGTTGTGACAGGTGCGAGAGGCGGAGGCAGACAGTGCAGCAAGACTCCCAGCCAAGAGCAGTGGGAATCGTGGAGCCGGAATTAATTCACAGCGCCGTCTTCCCTTACTGCCTCTAGTTTTCCTAAGGAACGGCATGAAACTCTCTAAAGACTTAATATGTTCGTGTGTGAGGTGAGTCCTAGGACAGCAGCCTGTCTCCTAGGGTAGGTAGTGTGCCTCTAAAACAGTGGCAGTCAGGTGGATGAATGGTCATTACCTAAGAGCTCTCAAGTAAAAATATGGAACAGCTCACTGAGATTGGCTTGGCCAAAGAGGAAGAAACAGTTCATGAAAAATCCACACGTGGGTTAATCACTTCTTAGGAAGCTAAATTTTTTACCTATTATCTGTAGGCTGGAAGTAACCCTAACATTTTCACTGTTAACGTTCTTCCACTGATAAACATGTGATGATTCGTTATAATGTGTCTCCCCTATGCTTCACCATTGTGAAGTAAGCAAGAGGTGTTTCTAAAGCAGCAGTGTAAAAGGGAGATTGCCCAGAACTCTCATTTACTTTGGCTTTGAAAATGCATGTTGAAACTGGGTTGTCATTTTTCTGAAAGATAAATATCTCGTTGAAATAAAAAGTTATAAAATGCTCAGAGCCTGTCAGATTGCCTGGACTGCCTTGTGAAAGGAAAGAACCCTTGGGACCAGGAGTCACAGTGCTCAGGCGTGCGTGCGTGCTCAGTGGCGTCTGACTCTCTGACCCTGTGGAGAGTAGCCCACCGCCTCCTCTGTCCATGGCACTTTGAGGCAAGAATGCTGGACTGGCTTGCTATTTCCTACTCCAGGGGATCTTCCCAACCCAGGAAGTGAACCTGTGTCCCTTGCGTCTCCTGCATTGGCAGGTGGGTTTGTTAGCACTGGGCCACCTGGGAAGTCCATCTGTACTCAGATTGGTCCTCAGCAAACCAGAGAAGATGCAGAATGGAAGTGGGAGTGAGGGGAGGACGAAGTGCCGTAAGCACTTTTCCTGTGATTGTTTTATGTGCTGCTCACTTTTTAATCTCTAGTGTTTTCTCTGGAAACCAGCCCTCTACTTGACTTAAAATGCCAGCACCCATATAGGAAAGCAGATGTAATTTTGCCAAATGCCTTTTTAATCGTCACGGACTGGTTTCTTCTGAGCGGAAATGTACCTTGGGACAGCGTGGAGTGTGGGCGCCCTGCTCAAGCGCGCTGTCCCTCTGCTGTTGGGGATGAGTGTGCAGGGCGAGTGTGCGAGTTGGCAGACAGTGTCCTCTGAAGATTTATCCCGGCTCTGATTTCAGATGCATGGGACAGGTATGAGTCTTTTGGATGTTTGACAGTGGAAACTTTTGAAACTAAACTTGAGCATAATTTTAGTCACTAGGTTTTGTTCCATCAAGTTAAAAACTTTGTGCACCATTTGACACTGGAATTAAGGGCAAAGCATGTTAGATGCAGGGACGTGTGGAGAGGTAAAGGTCACACTGTTTTTAGCTAGTTTTTTAAAGGCCAGCTTCATGGGAGTTGGTCCTGCAACGTTCCATTCTGTTCTCCATTCTTTTCTAGGAATAGCCCCTGCTTATTTTTAGGTTGTTACGTAAGAAGTATAAAATGCATTTGCTTTAGTTGGAGTTTCGCTTTTATTTTGAAACAATACCCAATAAAGGAGTCTACTGTGAAATTCCAAGTTAACCTTGTTTTAGATGTAAAATTGCAGAAGAAAATTTGGAAATGGGAGAATCTAGAAGAGGGGGCGATGGCCCAGTGCTACCAGGACTTGACTTCGGTGTTTCTCTTTGTCGTTTCTCTACTGCTTTTAACAAACCGCACCTCTCGAGCCAGCATTTGCTGCGCCTCTCGAGCACGTCTGCCCTCGAGTGCTCAGTCGGCAGGCAGGCAGGGCTGCGGTGTCATCAGGCGCCGTGTGGGGTGCTCTGGTGCTCAGGGGGGTTTTACCTCTGCTCTCAATCAATGCTGCAGATCCACGGGGTCGCTCCAGGTTTATAACCAGTATGTGACTTTCAGTTGCCCACCATCAAGTTTTAATCTCTAATGACGGATATTCATTTACACTCACCCTGTAAGTCCCCCTAGTAACTGGGTTAACGCCTGTGCATAATCGTAACAATTATGCAAAGTGTTTTTGTTTCATTTTTAATATATTTCATAATCATAATGCCTAAGTGTGTAGTTATCTGACTGTTTTTCTAAGCAGTATATTGGTTGGCTTTTGTTCCTCAAGAATAACTATCCAGAAATACACTGAACAGGGAATAAAAGCCGTAAGTGCTGTTGAGTGGCTTCATAATGTCGTTTCTAATGTTTTGAAGATCTGACTGCAGCCATGAGCAGCAACGAGTGCTTCAAGTGCGGACGGTCTGGCCACTGGGCCCGGGAGTGCCCCACTGGTGGAGGCCGCGGTCGTGGAATGAGAAGCCGTGGCAGAGGTGGTTTTACCTCGGATAGAGGTATTTTTGTCGAATAAAGAATTCTGAAGTACTTCAGTATTCATGAGTATCAAGACTGGGCTAATTAGCCACGCATGCTTTGTCTCTGTCCAAAATAGGTTTCCAGTTTGTCTCCTCGTCTCTTCCAGACATCTGTTATCGCTGTGGAGAGTCTGGTCACCTTGCCAAGGACTGTGACCTTCAGGAGGATGGTAAGTGTTTAACCCTTCCTCTCCCGCCTTGCAGAGCCGGGCGAGGGGAGCGTGCTGGAGCTGGTTCCCCCCGGGGTGCGGCGCGGAGCCTGGCGCCACCTGTGAGGCGTTACAGTCTGGCTCTGCCCTTTCCCCACTGCTGAAGCCTGCTATAACTGCGGCCGAGGCGGCCACATCGCCAAGGACTGCAAGGAGCCCAAGCGGGAGCGGGAGCAGTGCTGCTACAACTGCGGCAAGCCTGGCCACCTGGCCCGCGACTGCGACCACGCCGACGAGCAGAAGTGCTACTCCTGCGGCGAGTTCGGGCACATCCAGAAAGACTGCACCAAAGTGAAGTGCTACAGGTGAGCTGCGGGGGCTGCGGGCGCCTGCGCTGGCCCTCCGTGGGAGGCCCCGGGGGCACTGCGGCCCTGACATGGCTCTGACCGCACGAGGGGTTTGCGTGTGGGAAAGAATGTTAGGGTGTGATAGCTTGGCACCTTCAGAGACTTTGTAGAAAACGACAAAGCGTATGTTTTGTAGGTGTAATTCACACACACATCTTTTGTCATGAAATCAGAAGTCTCTGCTTGTGAATTGACGTAACATATGCACACGTTAAAGCTGCGGTTTCATAAGTTTTGGTATGCACATACTTGTGAAATCTTAGGGGTTTGTTTGTGTAAAGATAAACCATATTGGCCAGTGTTTGGTGGTGATGTTGGATGATCTCCTGTGGCAAGATTTTTGATTTTATGCTGTGGACTGCTCAGTTGAGTAGCTTTGCTGTCGGGTTCCTCCTCCTCGGTCTTGATTGAGGGGTTAATAAGACTCACTGTCTGAGGAACACAGTGTATACCTCACTCAGCATCGCCTTTTGTTTTGCAGTAACTGATCCCTCAGTACACTCTGACGTTCTCTGAGCGCTCTTGTGAAAGCTGTCTTAATTTCCTCTCCTAGGTGTGGCGAAACTGGTCACGTCGCCATCAACTGCAGCAAGACGAGTGAAGTCAACTGTTACCGCTGTGGCGAGTCAGGGCACCTTGCACGGGAATGCACGATCGAGGCCACAGCTTAATCGCTTTCCTTTGTCGCCCCTCCTTTTCTGATTGATGGTTGTATTATTTTCTCTGAATCCTCTTCACTGGCCAAAGGTTGGCAGACAGAGGCTCCTCCCAGGCCAGTGAGCTTTACTTGCTGTGTAAAAGGAGGAAAGGGGTGGAAAAAAAAATCGACTTTCTGCATTTAACTACAAAAAAAAAAGTTTATGTTTAGTTTGGTAGAGGTGTTAATGTATAATGCTTTGTTAAAGAACCCCCTTTCCGCGCCACTGGTGAATAGGGATTGATGAATGGGAAGAGTTGAGTCAGACCAGGAAGCCCGTTCTGGGTTTCTCGAATATGTTCCCATGTAGGAGGTAAAACCGATCCTGGAAGTGTCTGTGAGCTTCCATAAATAACTTTAATTTTAGCATAATGACTGCCTTGGATTGTCTGACCTCAGTAGCTATTAAATAACATCAAGTGACATCTGTACCAGGCCCTACAAAGAACATACAGCTGAGTGGGAGTCAACAAAAAGACAAACACGCGTGTTAACGGCTGTGCGCGAGCACTCGGGATGAAAGCCTGAGCAGGAACAGCCTCACCGCAGCGTCGATGCTGGGCAAATAGATGGTGATGGCAACGGTGTAGAACACGTGTTCAAAGACTAACCCTAAAACCCAGAGTAAACACCTATGCTCAGAGTTAGCATAATTTGGAGCTATTCAGGAATTGCAGAGAAATGCATTTTCACAGAAATCAAGATGTTATTTTTGTATACTATATCACTTAGACAACTGTGTTTCATTTGCTGTAATCAGTTTTTAAAAGTCAGATGGAAAAAGCAACTGAAGTCCTAGAAAATAGAAATGTAATTTTAAACTATCCAATAAAGCTGGAGGAGGAAGGGGAGTTTGACTAAAGTTCTTTTTGTTTGTTTCAACTTTTCATTAATGTATATAGTGCAAAATGCCATATTAAAGGGGAGCGGAGGACCAGAAGCTGACAGTTTGGAGTTTTCTTTTTGTACTAACTCAGTCTTGTCTTCTGTAAGGAAATGTAGCTGTGAAAAAGCTTCAGAAGCTCTGTCAGCTCTGCAAGGACATAGACAGTTTAAGTCTTCTTGTCCATTATAATGATGGCCTTTAGTTCCACGTTGACTGGGAACAGTTCTGACACCATGGATGGTTTTTGTTAAAGTTTTTTAAGTGGACTCTCTTTAAAGTCTTCATTGAATTTCTTACTATATTGAAGTTGTTTTATGATTTTTTGGCCTCAAGGTGTGTGGGATCTTGGCTCCTGGGCTGGGGATGACCCTGCGCCCCTGGCACTGGAAGGAAGGCCTGACGCGCTGGCCCACCAGGAAGCCCCACCATTACAGTTGTAGCATTTCAGATTTTCCTGGACTTAACAGGGCTCTGAAATGTTGGCTTCCTTGTGTTTTCTCTTAGGGTCTGATCTAGAGTTGACATGGACCTTAGAAGTCATTTAATGAACTCACTATACATGAGTTCCTAAAAGCTTAAGTTGCTTGAAGAATGTGCAGCTGCCTGGAACCTGAAGTACCCTTCCTCTCTACGGGCTCTGAACGCCCCTGCCCCTGCCCCGTAGCCGGTGCCCGGAGCTTCCCAGGGTGGTTCGTTGGCCCTTCATCCTGCCGGGCGGTTTCCTCCCCTTGCGTGGGCTGTGTGTGCTGCGCGCTGCGTGTAATCCAGGCAGTGTGTGGCAGTGGGTCACGCAGCGCTGGAGTCACCCGAGCGGCAAGAAGGTGCAACCCCAGCACCAGTGCATTTCCTTATGAGTGTGCAAGCTTACCGTTGGGTTTTGCTTGTGTGGTTGGGTTGCATTCTTTTTGGCTGAGTCGCACGACATGGGATCTTACTTCCCTGTGTCTCTGGCCTGGAAGCTTGCAGTCTTTAACCTGGGACAGCCAGCGAAGTCCCTTTGATATTTTTATGAAGCCAGTGTTGTATCTCAGATGTTAAGCATGTTTGAGATCATGATAATTTTAGTTTTCTGGCACAAGTACAAAACAGTGATGTTGCATTTCATCGGTTTTACTGTGGATAGAGAACTTGACCTCTTGCATTGAAATGACAAGCGTTTCCCTTGAAAAGTCAGTAATCTATCTTCCTGTTCTTTATGTACAGTGGGAAAGATGAAGACGTCGCTCCCTGGTTCAACAAAACCAGGCTGTACTACGTGATACAGTGCCCGTGAGGGTTTTGAAGATTCTGGTAAATAATGAGTATCATCCACTTACAAAGAGTTGATTTTTTTTTAGATAGAAATAGTCAGATTTCTGTTGCAGTTGTAGGGAAAACAGTGCCTTGAAAGATTTTGTCTGGGATGTTGGTAGCTGTTGTGTTTGAGTTATTTTGACTATTTTATATGTTAAATTATTCATGGAACAGGCTGTCCTTGACTTTAAAGCAGTTCCACGGTCAGTAGGTGAGGCTTCTAATGAGATATTGTTGTCTACTCTTAAGTGTCAGAGGCAAAGTCTTAAATTCGGACTGTCAGAGAAGTCAGTAGTGTGTACCTGTACCGTCTGTTCCCTGTTCTGGAATCTGTTTCCCTTAATTATGTATTAGTACTGGTCGTGTCCATCCTCGTTAAACTTAACTCTGTCATTTTTTTAAACCTGGTAGAAATTGTAGTTGTCCAAAAGATTTTGAGCATGTTGTTTATTGCTAAGTCACTTCAGTCGTGTCCAACTCTGTGTGACCCCATAGACGGCAGCCCACCAGGCTCCCCCGTCCTGGGATCCTCCAGGCAAGAACACTGGAGTGGGTTGCCGTTTCTTTCTCCAATGCATGAAAGCGAAAAGGGAAAGCAAAGTCGCTCAGTCGTGTTCGACTTAGCAACCCCACGGACTGCAGCCTACCAGGCTCCTCCATCCATGGGATTTTCTAGGCAAGAGTACTGGAGTGGGGTGCCATTGCCTTCTCTGACGTTGTTTATTGGACTCATGTAACTGCTGCAACCATTTAAAACATTTTTGACAACAGTTTAATAGAGTAGGTGTTCAAGAACACCTCTGTTAGAATTAAAGAGGCTAGCACTGGGCATGACTTCTCAGGGTGGGTACCGAGCAGTATTTTGTAAGATGCTCGGTGACTCCCAGGATAAGAAGGCAAGGTCATGGCCCCAGTGGTGTGATTATAATTTGAGAACAACTCAGTCCAGAGCTTGTGCTCTGACTTACAAAGGTTCATGTACATTTAATTATCCTTGTTACTTGCCTTAGAATTGACAGAAATTACATTGAACGTAACAGCTTCCCATCTGTTCATTTCCACCTCCGCTACTAACCTTGGGAATGAACTTGACTGCTTGTAATCTCGGTAAAGGTTTTGGTCACAAGCTGTGGTGTCAGACCTGTCCCCTGAGCTGGCTGGTAACATATGTGAGGGTCACAGTGGTGTCTTCAAGATCACAAACGTTGTGTTTTCACACTTGGGTTTCTGCCCTTGTGCTTGTGAAAACATACCTCCCTAGACGGGCCCGAGGTGACCAAGGCAGCTGCAGTGAGCGAAGTGCACGCCCTTCAGCCGATCGGGCTGCTTCTGTGTTCACTGCCGTGTCTTCCATGGAAGGTACTTTGCAGTATCAACCACGAACCCTGGCCTGGAACCTGACCACTCTGGTCTCCACCGGAGAACACTGCTGCGTGACCACTGTTGGGCAGAGAATTTGGTGGCAGAGGTAATAACTTCAGTGGCTTCTCGGTAGGCCTTCCCCAGTTCCCCGAGCTTGGCTTCCTTAAGGAGCAGGGCTCCCTGCGCTTCTCTCCACGCTGCCTCGCGGCCCTTGCTCCCCAGCCGAGCCCTCCTCTGCCTTCAGCTTCGCAGCTGCAGTCAGCTTGCCCTTTCGTGCCCTGTCATGACAGTTGCTGGAGCAAGATGAACCCAGGTCTCCTGTATTGCGGGCAGATTCTTTACCATCTGAGGCACCAGAGAAGCGCTGTCAGTCTGGGAGATGGGAACTACGTCTGTACTTCCTGGTCAGGCCACAGAGGTGTGTGCATTAGGCCCAGATTTTTCAGCACTCCCATGTCTGAGGCAGCCTTGTTTGATGACTGGAGCTTTAGGGAGCCTTCCAACCAAGGATTGATGAGCCGGATGAGTGTGTCAAGGTCTAGAGAAGACTTCCAGCTGATTGATTACAGGGATGGGCATTTCTTTTGGGGGTGCTGTGCTGGGCCTTCGTTGCTGCGTGGGCTTTTTCTGGTTGTGTGGAGCAGAGGCCTACTCCATAGCTGTGGGGTGTGGGGTGTGGGCTGCTCATTGCAGGGGCTTCTGTTATCAGCTCTAGGGTGCGTGAGCTTCAGTGGCTTTGGCTCCCGGGCTCTAGAGCACAGGCTCAGTGGTTGGGGAGCATGGGCTTAGTTGCTCCAAGTCGTGAGGGATCTTCCCAGATCAGGAATCACACTCGATCGGGAGATGGACTGAGCGACCGGGGAGCCTGGGGTGGGCCTTTCTTTCAGTGCCTGCAGGTGGTACTTTCAGTTTGGGGAAGTGAAACTCTGCAAATGATGTGGTCTGTTTAAACGCAGATGAGGTGACACTTGTCCAAGCTGAGGCCGTTTGCTTATTATTCACTAATATTCTGGGTGAAGTATTTGGCAGCAGGAAGCTGGATACAGCAGAGGTCAGAGGTGGCAGTCACTGACCGTGAGAGTTGTGAGTGACTTCTAACACCTGGCTAAGTCAGTTCTCACCTCCCCCAGCTATCTCAGTACCTGGATCTCCAAAACTCTCCTGGTTTTAGCAGCAGAGCCTTGCTCATGTTTGAAGCTGTGTAGCAGCATGTAGGCAGGAGACCACACTGAAATCTCTGCTCAGGGTCAGTTGTTGGCTTATACTTGAAACTCAGCCGGTAGTTCTGAGCTCATCTGTAAAGTGAAGAAAAGCTGTCTTGCAGAATCACTGAGAGAGTGATTGGGTGACAAGAGACATCGTCGGTAAAGGGTCGAATGATCAGTGGTACCTGTTTGTTTTCAAACTTCCTGCAGTGCCACACACTACATGCTGCTGAGAGGAGCACCTCTCAACGTCTGGCAACCCTGAAATGGGGTGGGATGAGCCAGTTATCAAACACGTGAGTGTTGAGCCACTAACTGCAGACTCCCGGAGGCAGCGGGCAGGTGGAGGAGGTGCTGCGGGAGGCCGGATGGGCCCTGCCCCTCGGGACAGCAGCAGCAGCTGGGCTCTGCCCCATTGGAACTGCCCACTGCGTCACACTTCATTTAACGCGTTCTTGTCTAACCCTGAGCCGCATTTTGAAAATCGGCTTTTCTTGGGCATTTAGACCTTGATTCAAAATTAGTTCCCATCCTAAGCTTTGATTATAAATGCAATTTCGCTTTGGAAATTTGAAGCAGAAACACTACAAGTATAATGGTCTTATTAGTAACTGATATTTTTCTTAAAATTTTGGGATGCTCCAATCATACCCCTTCCCAAGGATTATACCATAACTCATTTTTACTCTTTTCTTGGCTGTTAATTCTATTAGACCCAACAGAATACCATTCCCTCATGAGCATGGGAGTTTCTGGTATTCTGCTGGTTAACTCTATGCTGGAACAAAGCAGCCCAAAGTTGACTGAATCCTGCGACACAGCTGTGAGATGCAGTCCTCTCAGGAGAGCTGCGTTATTTTAGTCTCATACTGGCATCTTTATTTTCCACTAAGGACACAAGGCTCCAAGGTCCATTCATATTACAAGGAGACTCGGCTAATTTCCAGGGCTTGGGCTTGGGGGACCAGGACGCGTACGTGAAGGGAGGGCATGCTTCTGCCTCAGATGGACCTTGTCACCATCTCATCCTAACATCACCAAAAGCGTCATCCCATCAAAGTTACAAGTCTGGTCGGCTACAGAGGCCCCCGTCTCTGTCTTAAATCAGGTATGGGTGAGGTGGGTACGATTCAGCCAGGGGCATCACTCCTGTCGGTAGCTTTGTGACTTGCTCCCCAAGATGAGTGGGAGGCATAGGGCCCCAGGGAAAAGACACAGAACACTGCCCTTCAGGACAGGAGACTGGAAGGAAAAGGCCTCACTGGTTTCAACCGGTTACAGAACCCAGCGGGGCAAGCGGTGTTAGGTTTTAGGGCCTGAGCACATCCTCTGGGCCTGAGCTGCCTCCCCAGGAGCCATCGGTTCCTTTCCATGAAGGGTAGCACCTGTTCATGGCTGCACACTTTGATCAGCCTGTTTCCTGCCCCTAGAATCTTCCGGGATTAAAAGCCCTCTTTTGTACCCTCTGTCTCTTGCCATCCAAGCTGGCAGTGGTTCTGCTGGTGTGAAATGTTCAACCTTGGAGGTCTCCTGCGTGTGTCATGGGAATTAACTCCATCTGACAAGAGGTTTCTCTGTACATCTCTTCTGGATAACCCATCTGTATTCCTGGCTTCTGCTGAGATGGTTGAAAGTGGCCATCAGCCTGGAAGAGAGCCCCAAAGCTCACAGTGCTAAAGCAGCGAAGTTTTCGGGCAAGGCACATCCACACTTTTCAGGGCGCCACCTAAGTGGCACACATTCCTTCCCCTCCATTCCCATAGGCCAGGGTTTCCTGGCAAGCCCACACCTAGCTGTCAGGGAGGTGGACGATGGACTGTGGCAGGACAGCCTGAACTTGCCCCTGATGTTCCAAGCACTCGTCCGTCCTGTCTGAACCACAAACGTTGGCTGCGTCCCCCGATGGCCTGTGCTTCCCGGCTGCAGCCGGAGCACCCAGCAAAGATTAGGCCCCGTGTCGCAGGAAGTTGCTTCCGCAAAGCACCATGCTGGCCGAGGGGGAGGTGCTGGAACTAGCCGAAGTGCCCAACCGGACCCTGAAGTGGCCACCGGGGCTCTGCGGGAGGAGCCCCCAGGTCCATCCCTAGCGATGGCCTCTCTGCCTCCCTGGTCCCTGGGCTAAGGCCCTTCTGATCCCCGCGACGTGCCCAGTAACCACCGACTGAGCTCCGGCAGTAGCGGCCCTTTTCGCCCCCGGGCCTTACGTTTATTTTAAAAGGGTGACCTCAAGCCTTGGTCCAGCTCGGACAGACCCCGCGATTCCAGGAGAAAATCTCAGAAGCACAGACCCGAAATAAACGCCTGAGGGGAGGGGGAGCTGGCGAGGCAACCTCCCGCCACTGGCGAGCACGCGGGCCGCAGGAGGGCCCCCTGTCCACTCAGAGGGTTGAGAACGAGGAACTTCCAGCGGCGTGTCTCCGCTCCACGACGTGACGGGGCAGCAGGGACGCGAACCTCCAGGGGCAGCCACGGCCCAAGCAGCCTCACACAAGACGACGGGACCGCGAGTTATCACGGGAAATCTCAACGTTGTTATCGCGAGAGCAATACCAGCACCACCACCGCCCCACCACCCCCGGTCCTAGTCGGAGACGCTTCCGTTCCGTTGCGCAAGCGCAGTTCTGCCGCGCCCCTAATTTTCGTGCGCACACGTCGGTGCGACGTCCTGACGCCCAGGGAAGGCTGCCAACGGGAGCGCGCCTGCACTTCCTTCCCGTCCCCAGGTCAATTCTGAGTTTCGCTTCCGGTTCCTCACTTCCGGTCCCTTAGTTATCCTTCCGACGGGGAAGCCGGTGGTTACGGAAGGCTAGACCCTTCAGTTCCCGTCCGGATTGGCCGCTCCCGGGGCGGCGGAGGTCCGTGGGCCGGTGCCGCGCGGCCTGAGGGCGGCGCGCTCCCTCGCAGCATGGTGAGCGGGGCGGGGAGCGAGGGAGGAGAGCGGCGGGCCGGGGCCGGGGAGCCCGGGGGCTCCGGCGCCCGCGTTCGGGACACGGGGCCTTCCCGCCGCGTGAGGCCGGAGGAGGCGGGGGCAGCCCCCCCAGGGCAGGGTCCGGGGACGGGAAGACGCGCGTGTGCGTTGGTGACCGTGATGTTCTCACCAAGCGAAGCGCCCGTGCGAGGAGCTCGGCGCAGTAGCAAGTGATCGAAGGCGTCATGGAAGTCTGTCGGTTGATGAGAAACCAGCGCGCAGAAAGCAGCCTTCTCCGCTCTCCAGCCCTGGAAGAACATGCCCCCCGTCCCCCATTACTCCTTCACACTGGCCGCCTCAGCCCGCAGGCTCTCGTTTCCGAACTCTGACAAACGTAGGGAGTCTCCTCTCCGTTCTCTAACAGAGGAGAAGGGGCCCTGGCTTTGGATGTTTCTGGCAAGCTGTGGCCATCACACACACTCCTTTCTGTGGGTTTCCATAACCCTGGATTTCGTTGTTGTTCGCTTGCTCAGTCGTGTCCGACTCTGCACACCCGTGGACCACAGCACTCCGGGCTCCCCTGACCTCCACTGTCTCCCTGAATTTACCCGAATTCATGTCCATTGAAAGTGTTAGCCTCTCAGTCCTGCCCGACCCTTCGTGTCCCTGTGGACTGTAGCCCGCCATGGGATTCTCCAGGCAAGAATACGGGAGTGGGTATCTATTCCCTTCTCCAGGGCATCTCCCCGACTCAGGGAACGAACCTGGGTCTCCCGCATTGCAGGCGGATTCTTTAAGGTCTGAGCCACCAGGGAAGCCCTGAAAGACTGAGGGCAGGAGGAGAAGGGGCAACTGAGGATGAGATGGTTGGATGGCATGGCCGACTCAATGGGCATGAGTTTGAGCAAACTCTGAAAGATAGTGAAGGACAGGGAAGCCTGGCATGCTGCAGTCCATGGGGTTGCGAAGAGTCAGACACGACTGGGTGACCGAACAGCAGCCACAGATGTCCACTGAGTTGTAACCGTGGTTACGTCCCCTTGTCAAATGATTCATTGTGCTGGGGGGGGAGGTTCCTCTGACTTCCCTCAGAAGGAAGGATCGTGGCCAGATTCCTAGTGTCCATCATGGCGTTTCACAAATTACGTTAGATACTGAGACTCTATAGGCTTTAATGAAGTAGGTAGGACACAACCTCAGCCTTCAAGAAGGTGGCTTCTCCTGGGAGAGCCTCTCTCTTTCTTTCCTTAGTAGATGTCGTGTTCATTTATCTTTCAAGCACTTAGCAAGTTTATTGCTGTGTCACTTGTAAGAAAAAGTCAGAAAGACTTAAGTGGAGCTCACGCTTGCTGAGCACCTGTATACTGCCTCACTGACGTCTTCACGTATTTATCTGATTGAACCATCCTGACGCCTCTGTGAAGTAAAAGGTCCCATCCCTGCCTAGAGGTGGGGAAGCCGAGCCTGAGAGAGAATTTCTCAGGGATGCTAAGTGGGAGAGTGGAGAGACACTCAGGTCCTGGACTCAGCACGTGCTCTCCTTACACTGCAACCCAGAAAACGTGTTCCCTACCCGACGCTGTGTTTCAGGGATACGTGACTGCCCTAAGTGCAACAATCTCCATAAAACTCACTTGTAAAAGCCAGTCTTTCCTTCCTCAAGTTCCACTGGCAGAGAACAGAGAGTTGTGATGCTGGGTGGAAAGTGTCTGGTAGGTATAGACCCAGACAAAGGGGAGCAGCCTAGCTGGGAAGAAGGGGTGACGGGAGAATTATCTGGGATGATGATGAAACAGGTGGATTCTGAAGGAGGGGTGGCCAGATCCAAGGGCATGGTCACGGTGGAGGAGTTTAGGTAGAGAGAGCGGCTGAGTTGAGTCACGGGATTTGGGCATCTTTTGATTTTTGTTGTTATTGCTGTTCTCATGTTTCTGACTGTGTCCTGGTGAAGCATTTCTTTAAGTAAAACCTTTTTCTAAAAAGTAAAAGAAAAAGCTCTTTAAAACACGGACATTTTTCTTCCCCTCTCTTTTCCTTTTAGGCCCGAAATGCGGAAAAGGCCATGTAAGTATCAAGTCCCTTTTGTCTGCAAATTTTATGCTGCTTAATTGCCAGCTTGGAGCTCTTTTTCTGTTTGGTCTTTGGGTACACGTCTCTTCCTCTCCCTGTGTTGAAGTAGCGTGCACGCATCTGCCCATGTATTTATCTCCCCTGAAGTGTTTTCTCGCCGCTCCCAGAACTTACGCTGAAGGGGAGGCTGGCCCGTGAGAGCCGCAGTCCATCATGCCAGTGTTTTAATACCGTAGCGGGGCGCTGAACTTCCCACTGTCCTTACCTGCCGTGTGGGTAGAGGGGATATGGGGGTGTTCAGGAGCACAAGACTGTATGAACCCTGCTCTTTGGAACATGGAAAGCCATGATGTCTGTGGTTGCTTGACAGCAGTGTGTATGTGTGTGTATGAGTGAGGAGCGGCAGCTAACGTGGTCATGAGCAGACCTGCCCGTCCAGGAACTTGGCTGATGAGAGGCCTGTGAGCAGGATCTAACGGTCTTCTCTCTTCCCGGTAGGACGGCCTTAGCAAGATTTCGCCAGGCTCAGCTGGAAGAGGGGAAAGTAAAGGTTGGTTTAAAGCTTCCTCGTGGGTTTTCCAGTAGGAAGGACGAGCGCAGGCAGACTTCAGACTCCAGACCCTCCTCTTCTCGCCTGCGCTTCCCCGTATCCTAAGAGTCTGTTCACCTGAGGCCCAGGTGAAGTGCCCTGTCGCAGGGGCTGTGTGATGATCTGTATCCTTGGTGACGGGATGCTTGGGTCTCCCTGCTATCCCAGCCCGGGCTCATGCTGAGTAGTAGAAAGTGGGGTATGCTCTGGGAAGCAGCTCTAACCCGAGACCAGCGCCTGGCCTCCGCTCATGGAGACTCAGCCAGGTTAGGGGTCATATATGCTGTTCTCTGAGTATTTTTGTTTTGTCTTTTAAAAGCATCTGCTCACCTGCCCCTGCACCCACACGTACAGCCGTGTACACAGACGCGCGTATGTGTCTGTTCTAGACCCTGACAGCTGTCGTCGCTTACAGTCGTGTAAACGTGCCGTGAGATGGGTATAGCTAGGTGCACTTCGCATCTGTCTGTGACACCTGACCCCGAACAACCCAAGTTTGCACTGCGTGGATTCACTCACACACATATTTTCCAGCAGTAACTACTGTGGAGCTCCCCGGTTGTGGTTGGTTGGATCTGTGGTTGCAGAGGAGCCACGGACCCTGAGGGCTGACGAAGTTAGACTCAGGTTAACCCCCGCTTTGCTCACGGTCGTGCCCAAGCGCAGTGGACTTTTACCTGAGTATTGGCCCCCGACCCAGGGACGATGCAGGGAGGGTTTTTGCCTGTGCGGTTGTTTCCTACGGAGAGATTGCAGAGTGAGCCTGAAGGCTTGATGAAAGCCGCCGGGGACTGAAGCTGCAGGTGTCTTTAGACCGTTAGACATCTGAGCTTCAGGCGGGAATCAGCTGTGAAGTCACACGAAGCTTGTAATTTCACACAAGATAGTGGCATCATGTGTGCTTTGCTTTTCCTCAGGAGCGAAGACCCTTCCTCGCCTCAGAATGCACTGAGCTGCCTAAGGCCGAGAAGTGGAGACGACAGGTGCGGTCTGGGCGAATTCGATCTTAGCAGAAGTAACAAGTCTCTGAATTCTATTACCTGCATGACTCTTAAACCACATTTCTAAGCATTTTTAATTAGATATTTCTTATGGTTTCAGACTTACTCAAAAGTCATAAAAATGTATTACCTTTTATTTTTTTCATAGATCATTGGAGAGATCTCAAAAAAAGTGGCTCAAATTCAGAATGGTAAGCCAGCCTCTCTCTTTAAAGTGCTTGATTCTCACTTCTCCAGTTAGGCGTAGGGGCATCAGCCGCCTCTCAGTAGTCGGTGGGACAGGAGTAAGGACAGGAGAACTGAGCAGTACTGGCAGGCAGTTTGACCTACTTCCCGTGTATAGAGCACTCACCTCACAAAGAATACACTTTCTTTTTGAAGAGCAAATGGAATATTCACCAAAATAGAGCATATTTTGGATTGTAAAATAAATGCTAGCAAACATAAAATGATTAAAATTTTGCAAAGTATAATTTACTGATTAAAACACAGTTAATGTAGAAATCGGTAACAGAAAGATACCTGGCAACTTCCTAAATATTTAGAAATTAAACATACTCCTAAACAACCCATATACCTACAGGAAAACCTTAAGAAAATTAGAAAATATTTTAAATTGAGTGATAATGAAAATGTAATGTCACAATTCAGGGTATGAAAAAAGCAGTGCTTAGATGAAAATTTATAGCGTTAAAATAAAATAAGAAAGGTCTCAGGTCAGTGATCCAAGCTTCTCCCCTGAGAAACCAAAAAGGAAGAGCAAATTAATTCCAAAGTAAGCAGAAGGAAAGAAGGAAACAGAAGATGAGTAGAGAAATTAGATCAAAAGTGGGTTGAGTAAAATCGATAAACTTCTAGTCCAGTTAGACTGATCAAGAAAAAAAGACACAGGTTAGAAACAGCAAGAATGAAATTGGGAATGTCACTACTCACTAACCATTAAAAAGATAAGGGGACATTAGATACAACTTTAGGGCTATCACTCAGCAACTTGGATGAAATGGGCCGCTCCTTAAAAGACACATGCTAACATACTGGTTCCTAACCATCGGCAGTGTTACCCCTCCAGTCTCCCCCCGCCCTGGAAATTTCGTGGTATCTGGAGGGGGCTTTATTTATTAGAGAAATTGAATTCATAGTTAAAAACTTTCCAGCAAAGAAGATTCCAGACCCAGATGGCTCCACTGGCCAGTTCAGATGTTTAAGGAATACCAGCTCTACAGCTTCTTCCAGAAGAGTGAAGAAGGAACACTTCCTAATTTACTTTTTTATGTATTTTAGTATGTGTTCCCTTGATCCTGAAATCAGAAAAAGACATTATAAGAAGAGAAAAAAACTACAGACCAATATTCCTTACTGAATTTGGCCGTAAAAATCTCAACAAAGGATTGTATGGTTGATTCAGCATTCAAAAATTAATTCACTGTGTCATCATTTTAAAGAATAAAAACCGTATCATCTCAGTAGATGCAGAAGTATTTGACACAGTTCATCATTCATTCATAAAAACTCAGCTAACCAGGAATAAACTGAAACTTTTTCCTTTCCCTGATAAAACACTTCTACCAAAAAGCCTGTAGCGATCATCATGCTTACTGCGGCAAGATTGGACGCTCTCCCCCTCGGATCAGGAGCAAGGTGAAGATTCCTTTCTCACCCCTTCCACTCAATATTGCACTGGAACTCCTGGCCAGTATAGTAAAGCAAGAAAAGGAAATAAAAGACCCAAAGACTGAAAGGAAGAAAAATGCTCTATTCCGAGATGACTTAATTTTCTGTGTAGGAAATTCCAAGGAATCTACAGAAGGATTTCCACAGTGAACAACTGAGTTTAGCCAGATGACAGACTAAAAAGTGCATACAAACAAAGTCAGTTTGATTTCTGTACTAGCAGGAACGTTTGGAACTAGAGCATGTTTAAAAGTATTTACAGAAGCATCAAAAGGCAAGAAACACTTAGGTATAAGTCTAGTAAGATATGCACATGGTCTGTATGGTAAAAACTGAAGCAGTGGTGCCAGGTAGTCAAGAACCAGTGAAATGGAGACATCGTGTTTGTGAAGGGGAAGACTCAACATCTGAAAGAGGTCAGCTCTTTTCCTTTTTACAAGGTATCACAGAACCCCAGCGTGGTTTTCCAGTTTCTGTTGACGAACTGTAAAATTCACAGCTTTGCCTTTCCGTGTGAAACTGTCTGCAGCCAGAAGAACTTTGAAGAACAAAACTGGAGTACCCATAATATCTAATTTGTGATTCAGTGTAAAGCTAAAGGTGTCAAGATAACAGGGTCCTGGTGAGAGACAGACAGACAGACCAGGGAACAGCATAAGGAGTCCAGACGTAGGGGCACACGCGTGTGGTCTGCCAGCCTGACAAACAGAAGCGATTCAGGGGAGGAAAGAGGCCGTCTCCCTCCCTGTGGGCACAGGGTGCTTCACGTCAGCACGCCGGGGATCCCTGACCGTCTTCCCGCCTCTGGTGGGACGTCCCGGTCGCCAGTGACAGCGCCCTAGCAGCCTCCTGTGCTGTCCCCTCAAATCCGCCCCTTGGGCTCCTTGTCAGAGGTGTTCCCAGGGACCGGCAGGGTGCTTTGCTGACGCTGCCTCCCTGCGTCCTAGACGCTGAGCGCCCCACCGCTGAGATGTGATGTGTTGGTGCTGGTGTAAATGGAGCTGCAGGACAGCTTCAGTTTGTATTTCTCTGGTTGCTAATGGGGAGGAAGTTTTTTTCAGAGTTTTTCTGGTGCCGCTGGAACTCTGTTCACGATCATCACCCTCCCGTGATTGCGGGGTGGATGGTTTTTCTCGTAAGCTGAAGTAGTGTTTTTGCGTTGCCCACCTCTGTCAGTGTTGACACTCACTCACGGGTGTGACATGAAGCGGTATTGTCAGGAAATGATACGACATTTCTCTTTTCTTAGCTGGTTTAGGTGAATTCCGGATTCGCGACCTGAATGATGAGATTAACAAGCTGCTTCGAGAGAAAGGACACTGGGAGGTCCGGATCAAGGAGCTAGGCGGCCCTGACTACGGGGTGAGTAAGCAGCGGCCCAGGGCCCGGCTCAGGGGCTTTCTAGGCAGGGTGGGTCCTGTCTCACTGCAGCCCCCGCAGGCCTGCCTGGGACGAGGCCCCTGAGAAATGAAAGGAGCCTGGAAGGGCCTGCTGTGTGTGCATGGGAACTGGGAAAGCACAGGGCCGGTGGTGCAGAAGGCCCCAGCACGGGCCTGGGAGTGTGTACCAGCCAGGCGTCCAGAGTGAGCCGCTCCATCTCCTGGGCCCCGTGAGATGGCCTTGGTGCTGCACGTGTGTCTCTGAGCTCCTTGAGAATTGGGACGGCCCTTCCACCGCAGCGTCTGTGCTTGAGGGGGCCCTGAGACAGGCCGCTCCGTGCTTGCTTTGAATTCTTTTTTTCCCTCTGGATTCTTTAAAGGCAGTATTTTAGAACAGTGACCTCAGGCTTTTAGGACCCTGACCCTGATTATGTCCATAAATCGCCCACGGCCACTGTGTCACAGCCGGGCAGCACGCAGATGTGCCGAGAAGATGCCTGCTGTGCGTCGCTGCACTTTGATATTTTCTGTTCTGCTCTATTCTGATTGTTTAAAAGTTCACAGTTGTGACCCATGTAGTGGATTTCCTGACCCAGACCTGCCCCACTTGCCCAGGTCTTTGAACCAGTTGTGTCTGGGCAGTGGACTGTCAGGTAAGAAACGTGGGCGGTGTTTCTGTGTCTTAGTCCGGCCCCCTCTTAACACAGAGCCGTAATTCTCAGCTCAGTGCCTGGCCTAGCCGAGGCGTATATCTTCCCATTCCTTGAGCACGTGCTGGGAGCATTGCCTCCGCACCCTCGTTACTTCTGTGACCCTGGTTTTCTCCGTCGGACGGCGTTAGTGCCGCTTGTTACCCTCCTGGAGGGTTACAGAAGCTCCCAAGTCAGTAGTAATGTTTCTGTCTAATTCCTTCTGGAGCTTTTTAATGTGGAAGAAGTTGACGTTTACTTCCTGGGTGTAAAGGTAACACACTTAGCGGCATTCGCCTCTGGCTCAGCCATCTGGCTGTTTCACCACGCTCCACGCATTCACCTCTGGCTCAGTCATCTGGCTGTTTCACCACGCTCCACCACGCTCCACGCCTCACGGCCTCCCACCTGCAGTACAGAGCCTCGTCCACACCCACCGCCTGTGGCCTGCGGCTGTTACCGTCATCGTTTTTAACGGATGGGGTTCCATCTTCTCGGAGAAGGCGATGGCACCCCACTCCAGTACTCTTGCCTGGAAAATCCCATGGATGGAGGAGCCTGGTGGGCCGCAGTCCATGGGGTCACTAAGAGTCAGACAAGACTCAGCGACTTCACTTTCACTTTTCACTTTCTTTCATTGGAAAACCCACTCCAGTGTTCTTGCCTGGAGAATCCCACGGACGGGGGAGCCTGGTTGGCTGCCGTCTGTGGGGTCGCACAGCGTCGGACACGACTGAAATGACTTAGCAGTTCCATCTTCTGGATATTTCATTGCTCCTCCTCTTCTACTAGTTGTCATTTAGATTTTTTGCAGCTTTTTAAAGCTTTGTTTTTTCTTCACTTAACATTGTGTTGTAAGCAGTTTCTCGGCCAGTATAAGTGTTTCATATGAACCGTCATTTGTCAGCTATAGAATATATTCCACCCATGAACATACTATAATTTATTTAAATCATCCTCTTACCATTAGGTATTTAGGTTGATTTTTAAAGGATTAAAAAAAGTACCGAAGTGTATTTTTGTGTCCATTAATACCTGCTACTTTTAGCACCACTGTCTTCAACTGTATCTGCAAACGTGGAAATAGTGGGTTTACAGATCAGATCCATTTTCTCTTTTTCCTTCCCCATAAGAAAGTTGGCCCTAAAATGCTGGATCACGAAGGGAAGGAAGTCCCAGGAAATCGAGGCTACAAGTACTTCGGAGCAGCCAAAGACCTGCCTGGAGTCAGAGAGCTGTTCGAGAAAGAACGTGAGTGGCTGGCGTTGGCGAGGCTGTCAGCCTAGGTCTCTGTTCTGGTTGTAAGTGATGCTGTGTGCAGGGCACTCTTCGTGTGCTCAGCTGCGCGGCAGCCCCGTGTCGTCAGGGTATTATCGTTCCCAGGGTTTAAATGGGAACCCTCGAGCACTGGGCGTTGAGGGGCAAGCCCAGGGCACACCTTGGGCGGGAGTGGGAACCCAGGGCTGCGGGCACCAGATCGCAGGCCCTGCACAGGCTTGTCTCCGAGTGAACGCAGAGGCGCTGTGAGCGCAGGGACGCTGTGGGCGCGGAGCCTCCCCGTTGGCGCCTGTCGGGGCGGCTCAAGTCTATGCAGTCAGGTCCATGTTTCAGGTACTTGTTGGGCTGAAAAAGCTGTTAACTGAAGGACTGACGCCACCTCGGGCCAAGGCTGCTGTGCGCTGGGAGAAGAGAGGGTCCGAGTCAGACACCCTGGCTCTGGGGACCTCCAGAATGCCACTGGTCTGGACTGCCTGCGTCTGATTTCTGACTTTTTGAAAAGCAGTCCAAGCATCCCATAGGAAAAAGTGTGGAAAGCAGAGAAGGGCAAGACCAGGATTCCTCCCACTGCTGGTGTTCTGCTGACCCTTTCCGAGTCTACTTTCATGAAACCCTGTTTGTTCTCTTTTTTGGCCTCCCTGGGAGGCTTGTGGGATCTCAGTTCCCTTACCAGGAATTGAACCCGGGCCCTGTCAGTGATAGCCTGGAATCCTAACCACTGGACCAGCAGGGAGCTCCCAAGCCCTGCTTCTTCTTAAATTCATTCTGTGTGCAAGCTGGCTCTGCATGTGTCATTCACATTGCTTAGAATCGTTCAGAATTTAAACATCATCAGATCAGATCAGTCGTTCAGTCGTGTCCGACTCTTTGCGACCCCATGAATCGCAGCACGCCACGCCTCCCTGTCCATCACCAACTCCCGGAGTTCACTCAGACTCACGTCCATCGAGTTAGTGATGCCATCCAGCCATCTCATCCTCTGTCATCCCCTTCTCCTCCTGCCCCCAATCCCTCCCAGCATCAGAGTCTTTTCCAAGGAGTCAACTCTTCCCATGAGGTGGCCAAAGTACTGGAGTTTCAGCTTTAGCATCATTCCTTCCAAAGAAATCCCAGGGCTGATCCCCTTCAGAATGGACTGGTTGGATCTCCTTGCAGTCCAAGGGACTGTCAAGAGTCTCCTCCAACACCACAGTTCAAAAGCATCAATTCTTCGGCGCTCAGCCCTCTTCACAGTCCAACTCTCACATCCATACATGACCACAGGAAAAACCATAGCCTTGACTAGACGGACCTTTGTTGGCCAAGTAATGTCTCTGCTTTTGAGTATGCTATCTAGGTTGGTCATAAGTTTCCTTCCAAGGAGTAACCGTCTTTTAATTTCATGGTTGCAGTCACCATCTGCAGTGATTTTGGAGCCCCCAAAAATAAAGTCTGACACTGTTTCCACTGTTTCCCCATCTATTTCCCATGAAGTGATGGGACCGGATGCCATGATCTTCATTTTCTGAATGTTGAGCTTTAAGCCAACTTTTTCACTCTCCACTTTCACTTTCATCAAGAGGCTTTTTAGTTCCTCTTCACTTTCTGCCATAAGGGTGGTGTCATCTGCATATCTGAGGTGATTGATATTTCTCCCGGCAATCTTGATTCCAGCTTGTGTTTCTTCCAGTCCAGCGTTTCTCATGATGTACTCTGCATATAAGTTAAATAAGCAGGGTGACAAGATACAGCCTTGACGTACTCCTTTTCCTGTTTGGAACCAGTCTGTTCCATGTCCAGTTCTAACTGTTGCTTCCTGACCTGCATACAGATTTCTCAAGAGGCAGATCAGGTGGTCTGGTATTCCCATCTCTTTCAGAATTTTCCACAGTTTATTGTGATCCACACAGTCAAAGGCTTTGGCATAGTCAATAAAGCAGAAATAGATGTTTTTCTGGAACTCTCTTGCTTTTTCCATGATCCAGCGGATGTTGGCAATTTGATCTCTGGTTCCTCTGCCTTTTCTAAAACCAGCTTGAACATCAGGAAGTTCACGGTTCACATATTGCTGAAGCCTGGCTTGGAGAATTTTGAGCATTACTTTACTAGTGTGTGAGATGAGTGCAATTGTGCGGTCGTTTGAGCATTCTTTGGCATTGCCTTTCTTTGGGATTGGAATGAAAACTGACCTTTTCTATTTATTATTAAAGCAATAAAATCCTATTACAGACACGTAAAATACAGAAAATCAGAAAAAACACCCATGTTTTCACATCTTACAGTTTATGGTTGTTGACATGTTGGGGTGTGTTCCTTTCAGTTTTTAAGGCTTGTAAAGTGAGGTTGTCCTGATTTTTTGTTTTTGCATTTACCTTGGCTTTAAATTTATTCCTATGTTCTTATGTACTCCAGGCATCGATTTTCTTTTTTTTTTTTTTTTAAGAAGAAAGTGCCGAAGTTAGTCTTCAGGCGTATAATTTAAATGGTAGCACAGCCCCCTCTGCCGCCGTCCCATTGCTCTGCTAGGGATGCCCCGTCGCCGTTACTGTCTGGAGTGCTCCCTGCCAGGCCTTCCCGTGCTCTTCTGTGCATATCTCATCAGCTGAGTCAGCCCGGCTCCCTTGAGGCAGAGAAGTCCGTTTCTGGCTCCTGTAACTGACGCGTTTGTCCTCAGGAATGGCTGGCCCAGAGCCCTTGCTCCTGCTGCCGTTTCAGCTTCCATCCTGCGAGCGCTTCCCTATGCCTCAGTCTCCTTTGGGGTGGCAGGCTGTCCATCATCCACTTAGGCTTTGTCCTCTCTCAGCGAGAGTTTACCTCCATCACCCCCCGCCCCCCAAACGGTTCAAGCACGGGCGCAGGGTGATCCCCGCTGGCGTCAGCTGGATCCCAGCTCCCTCCTGCGGCCGGGATGCCCTCAGTGCTCCGAGCCCGTCCTGGGCGCGGCCCTCATGGCCCAGGCTGGGCAGGGTTGCTGGTACCTGCGTGGGCCGGTGGAAGGGGGCTTCCCCTGCCTGTGCCGTCGTGTGTGGGCCGTCCCTGTGCCCCACAGTTCTCCTTACAAAGCCGAGTGACGCAAAGGATGGAGGAGTCTTGGGTGACCCGTGCCGGCTGTGCCCACCCCTCCTGTGTAGACTTGTAGTTACTTCCGCATCTTCGCAACTATAACATTGTTGCTGGTACTTGAAACAGTATGCTGTTTCTATTTTTTGTTTCCCTGATTCCTAATGAAATTGACAGTTGAATTCAGTTACTATTAATTATTGAAATGTTCATACTTAGAGGTTTCTTCTCCTTCAGTTAATCAGCTTTTATTCTTTGACCAGTCAGCTGGACTTTCATTTTCCTTTGGATTTTCCAGAATTGCTACATATCCTGAACAGTAATACTTAGTCTGAATGTATTTTCTTCAGGAGATTTCTCATGTATCTTTTTTGCTTGTAGTTTCTTTTGTCTCATGTTTTTTCATTAGCTATTATGGCATTTCCTGTGAAAGCAGCTCGTGAAGCCGCGGGCGGGGGGGTCACAGGACACCCTCCCCCCGCCAGGCGTTCATAGTCCCGTGGGGGTCCAAGTTTTCACTGTTGTATAAACAATGCCATGATGATCATCTCTGTCCATAAAGCTTTGCCGGCTTTTGTTGTTGCTTTTTAAAGAACGATAGATCCCTTCTAAACGGACTGCGTCTGAAACGTCAGCGCTGGTTTTAAAAAGGGTAGTGTCGTGTGTGGTCCCATTGCTCGGGTGGCGAAGTGCCTGTTTGGTGCCGTTTTCAGGAGCGCACATACTGCACGCCTGCGTCGCGCCGACTGGGGAGCAGGCATGAGTGTGGCCGTGACGGGGAACCCGGCTAAGCTGAAGAGTTCTTTCTTTCAGCGCTTCCTCCTCCAAGAAAGACCCGAGCCGAGCTCATGAAGGCGATCGACTTTGAATACTACGGTTACCTCGATGAAGACGACGGTGTCATCGTGCCCTTGGAGCAGGAATATGAAAAGAGACGTAGGTCTGCGGGCGTTCCGCTTCACTGGCGGCCTCTGCTTGCTTTTCTCGCCTTTGGGAAAGGAGGTTTTCTTTTTCTTTTTGTAAGGAATTTATTTTCTATCAGGACTTCGTGAAAAGTTGAAGTTTAGTTGGTGTACAATATTACGTACAGGTGTGCAGTATAATCATTCAGTTTTTAAAGGCACATTCCATTGACAAGTTATTCGAAACCTGTTTTCTACATTCCCTGTGTTGCACAGTATATCCTGTTGTATTCTTTACACCCCACACGTGAGTGATACCTTGGAGGGTTTGTCTTGGCCTGGCTTACCTCGCTTGGTGGGCAATGTCCAGGCCCACCCATGCCGCTGCGGGTGGCGCAGCACCCTTCTTTTCTGAGTAGGAGTCCGTGATGTGTCTTTATTCGTTCATCTGTCGAGACCCTTCGGTTGCTTCCACGCCTTGGCTGTTGTAAATGGTGCTGCTCTGAACGTTGGGGTGCTGTGTTTTTTCTGATTAGTATCTCTATTTATTTCGTGTGTGAACCCAGGAATGGAATCGCTGGATCCTGTGTTAGTCCTGGTTTTGGTTTTTTGAGGAACCTCAGGGTGTTGAACCGGGGAGGATCCAGGCGTGTCCCCCGCCAGCCGCCCCGGAGCTGCCGTGGGACCCCTGCCCTCCCGTCTGATGCCCTCCTGCCAGGGCCGGAGGAGGGTCACCCTTCGCAGAGGGCAGGCCTTGGTCACCTTTGCCCCGCATAGCATGTGGCTTTCTCGGAGGTCAGGGTGACTGACGCCTGCTGTCCCTCGTCTGCAGACAGAGCCGAACTAGTGGAGAAGTGGAAGGCAGAGCGAGAGGCCCGCCTGGCGAGAGGAGAGGAAGAGGAGGGGGAGGAGGAGGAGGAGGTGAACATCTACGCTGTGGCCGAGGAGGAGGTAGGGTGGCCGCTGCGGCGCCTTGGAGAGCGGCTGGGGGAGGGCGCACAGGCCTGGGCAGGGTCAAGGCCCGGTCTGCCCCTGGATGGAGGGTGGAGGTCCCCTCGGGGTCACAGTGAGGACCACTGAGAGCACTCGGGGACCTGCGTTCCATGTCGGGGTGACTTACCTGCGTCTCAGAGCTGGGCCCTCCGGACCTGCTGGGCCTGGATTTGTAGGCAGCTTTGAAGCCCTGACCTCATTGTTTGAGCTTCAGTGCCAGAGCCGGTAGCGCTTCTGTGGGCCCTAAGCACTCACGCCCACCTTACCGTGGGAAACCAGAGCAGAGGCTCCCTCGGGGGTCCCAGGTGGGGTGGAGCTGTGGTCCCGCAGGCAGAGCCCCTGCTCCCAGCTCCCGCGTCGGGCAGGCCCGGGATGGAGTGGATGTGTGGACTGAGCCAGGGGAGGGGAGCCGGCCGGGCCGGGACGACAGGTCAGCCCCTGAGGCGTCGCGTGGCGCGCCAGCACAACAGCGGCACGGGCGCAGGCTCGGGGGAGCTTGGCGACCGGCTCACCATTGCACGGGTCCGGCAGGCCTGCGGGGCGGCCCTCAGGCAGGCATTTGAAGCAGGATGGCAGCGTGCCCTGCGAAGATTTTCTCTGGGTGCAAACAACCTGTTCGCGTTTTCAAAGGATGTTTGTTTCCTTGGTGGCCACTAATGAGTGAGTGAGGCCCACTCGAGGGGCATAGCAGCCACACGCTCCGTCGGTAGCTCAGGATCCAAGGGGCAGCCCGGTCAGCAGACCCCGCAGGAAAACGGCACGTGTGACAGGAGCTCTGGGTAGCGACGCGGGGCGGGCAGGGCCATGAACACTTCCTGGGGAGGTGACCCTTCAGCTGAGCTCAGAAGTCAGGGAGGCGTCACCAGCACACGGGCAGCAGGGCAGCACGCGCGACAGCCCCGGGGGAGCGCCGGGGCCAGAGGACCGGCCGGTGGCTGGAGCCCAGGGCTGGAGCCCAGAGCAGGAGCCCTGGTGTGAGCAGAGGCAGTGGGAGGTGAGCTGGGACCAGCAGGGGCCCTGGCCCCTGGGGGGGCGGGTCTTCCCTCATCGTAAGAGCGATGGAGAGCGATGGAGGGCGATGGAGGGCGATGGAGGGTGATGGAGAGCGATGGAGGGCGATGGAGGCACCGAAGGCTTAGACAGCCGCGCATGTTGGAGCTGTCGCAGACTCAGGGCAGCCGTTAAGGAGCTGTGAGAGGCCCCGCGCGTCCTTCCCCCGGGCCCCGGAGGCCCCATCCTGAATGCTGCCGACACGGTGTCCACGAGGAGCCGCCTGCTGTGGCCCGTGTGCAGGGCTGGGCCTGCCGTCACTGGGTGGCTCCCTGGACCACAACAGCCTTTCTTGTTTGCGTCCGCCCAGCGCTGGGGTGGGGGTGGATGGGACAGAGCTCCGCACGGGCCTCCTCTCCCCTCAGGCCCCCAGGGCCGTTCCTTAGTCGTGAGTGAGCGCTGCTGACTCATACGCAGCTTCTGAGTGATGCTTCTGTGTATGTGGTCCGTTTTTACAAGTTTAGTTTTAAAAATAATATATTCGGGGCTTCCCTGGTGACTCACATGGTAAAGAATCTGCCTGCAAGTTGGATCCCATGGTCAGGAAGATCCCCTGGAGAAGGAAATGGCAACCACTCCAGTATTCTGGCCTGGAGAATCCCATGGACGGAGGAGCCTGGAGGGCTTCAGTCCATGGGGTCGGCAAGATAATATATTCGCAAGACTCACAACCCGAGAAACACACGAAGGTCTCACCCAGCTCCTCCTCCGCAGCCCCACCTCGGCCCGGCTCCCACTGAGGCCACTGGCTCCTCTGCTTCCTCTCCTCCTCGGGCAGGAGGCCGCGCGGGCCACACTGTTCTGCTGGCCCTTGTGCCCAGCGCTGCGTCCTGGGGGTGTCTCTGAGGAGAGCGCGTCCCCGGGGCTGTCTCTCCTGTTAAACAGCTGCAGGCCGGGCCTCTCGTGGCGTCTCCTCCACACAGCCTCTGGTTGTTCTCTCTTGCAGTCTGACGAGGAGGGCGGCCCGGACAGAGGAGGGGAGGACGGGCAGCAGAAGTTCATTGCGCACGTGCCGGTGCCGTCGCAGCAGGAGGTAGGATGCTGGGCCCGCCGGGCGCTTTTCTGGGTCCCTCCCGTCCCTGCGGGCAGCTCTGACTCCAGGGGCGCCGGTGACCGCACGCAGTTTAGGGTGTGGGTCCAGGGAAGGCGGGAGTCCATCCACCTTAGAGGCAGTGGCCTGCCCCGCTGTGCACGGTGGGTCCCTGTGGCTCACGTGCGCCGGGAGGAGGTGTCGGGGAAAGTGGACGCCGCCCCAGCCCCGCCTCTGCCGCCCGCAGATCGAGGAGGCGCTCGTGCACAGGAAGAAGATGGAGCTGCTGCAGAAGTACACCAGCGAGACTCTGCAGGCCCAGAGCGAGGAGGCCCGGCGGCTCCTGGGCTGCTAGGCGGCCCTGCTGCAGCCTCCCCCGCCCTCCTTGCTCACACCATGCACCCCCCTGGCTGGGCGGCTGGGCCCCTGGCGTCGCCCTGGCCGCGAGAGCGGACGCACACGTGTCCTGAGTGGGAAGGACAGGCTGGTCCCGCGGCCTGCGAGTGTTGTCAGTGGTGGGGGTGGCCAGCTGGGGATGCCCCTGAGCACGCAGACATGTCCGTGATGCCTCCTGCGCGCTGAGAAGACGTCCCGCCACCCTCGGGGCTGCCCTGCCGCCTGTCTCGCCCTCAGCCGGCCGGGGGGCCGCGTTTGCCGCTTCCGTCTGGGAGTGGTTCTGCACAGAGCTATTTTTATTAAAGATTTTTGTACAAAAGGCAGCCTCGGGTTCCGGGCTGTCTGTCTTGAGGCCTTGTCCGAGGTAGGACCTGAGGGGGTCCACGGGGCCCGTGTGGGGGGCTCGGCCCATCCGGGCGCTGAGGGTGCGGGGCGTCCCGCATGGAGCACCGAGGGTGCCCCAGGGTGGTCCAGACCTGCCAACCCCGCCTAGTCTCTCCTTCCTGATGGGGAGAACCCACCGCAGGGGCCCCAGCTTGGGGCAGGTGAGGCTGGGCATCCCCACTCTCAAGAGGGGTCCTGAGCACGTTGGCAGAGCCCTGTGGGCCTTGTGAAGCAGGCTGTGCCAGCCTGAGTAAGGGGCAGTCGTCAGCCAGGACCTGCCTAACAGAAGTTCTGAGCAGGAGATGGAGGGCATCGGGTGGGTGGGTGGCAGCCATGGGGAGACCACCCAGAGCTTCAGGGCTGTGAGGAGGAGGGGAGGGACGGGACTGGGCTGGGGACCACCCGGGGGCCCCTCAGCCGAGCCCCTGGGCAGGCATGTGTGGAGAGCTGGGAGGGGTCGAGGCCGGAGGGCTGGGGGCCCAGGGGTGGACAAGGCCAGACCTGGCCCTGGGACCCAGCTCCCACCCGGGCCTGGCCTGGACGGGGCTCAGGAGAGAATGCGGGGCATTTGGAGCAGCTCCTCTGGCCTGGGCCTCCGTATCTCCATCTGAAAGGCCGGGACTGGACCTGGTGCCTGTGCATCCACCCCGCGACAGGCAGCCCCACGGGGCAGGCAGAGGGGAGGTGGGCCCTGAGACCGCCCGGCCTGGGACCCAGCCAGGCGGCAGGCGGGGCCCAGCTCAGATGGCCCAGAGGGGTTTCCCTCTTCTGCTCCGGATGCCCAGGGCCTCGCAGTCGCTCCCGGGATGGCTGCAGACAGTGTGTGCATCAGCGTCCCGGGTGAGGGAACTGGGGACTGATGGGGAAGCAGCTTGCTGAGGACCCACAGGCATCCCCGGTGGAGACGGGCCCAGCCCCAGGCTTCCTGCCCCGCGGGCCCTACCTTTTTTTGTCCCTGGAGGACTTCACAGGGGTTCCCCCAGGCCTGGAACGTCTGGGGAGCGTGGCCCCTGGCCAGCTGTGATCACCATGGTCACGGAAGCTCACGCCCAGATACAGCAGAACCCGTCCCAGGAAATGTTGGTTGATGAAATATCTCTCATGGCTCAGACGAGCTTTGGCTCTGCCAGCAGTTTCCAAAACATAGACATGTCTAGCTCGCTCTCCGCTCTCCCCTCCTCCCCACGCCCGCCCCAGCCTGGCCCCCAGTGCCCTCGTCCCCTGCATTCTGCCCCCCGACCCCTGTGCTTTGGTTTTGGGGCAGTATATAAGCCAGGAGGAGATGAAAACTTTTCTCTTGCCTGACACCCTGGGCCAGCCTGAAGTGAGCAGGCGCTGGGGTCAGCCTTGTTTCCCCCTGACGGCCGCACCCCATCTCTGCCGGCATCAGTGGCTCACTGCTTCCTCCCAGAGCCCCGCAGGAGGACGGTGCTGGTGCCCTCCCTCTCATCGAAGCCCTGACAGCAACATCTGCCTGGGAGTGTCAGGGCCCCCAAAGAGCAGACAGGTCCACAGTGGGGGGGGCGGTGTCACACCATCTGGTTCTCTCCCCCACAAGTTGGGCAGCCTGTGGAGGGAGGGCCCCCTGAGGGCTGCCCGGTCTTATCTGCATCAGCAAGCCTGGGTTTCCGCCCCGGGGGGATGATGTGCCCCCTGGTACCCCTGTGGGGCCAGACGGCCATGAGGGGCCGCGGGGCAGGGGAGAGGTGAGCGGGGTTCCCCAGGATCTGGGGCTTGTCCTGGCATCTGGCAGGCCTGCTCGGTGGGGACTGGGGGCCGAGAAGCTGCGAGGGGAGGAAGCCAGGGCAGTCCTTCGGCGGGGCACAGCCCCGGGGTGGGGCCGCAGAGGGGTGAGAGGGCCCATGCTGATGTTGCCCTGGCCACCGGGGGCTGCTCCCAGCCCTCAGCCAGCACCGGCCCAGAGCTCCTCAGTCAGCAGCTGCTGCAGCGTATTGTTGCATTTTTGCAGCTCTTATTTTCTCGCGTTTTGCAGCAGGCGTGCTTCGGCATTAGGAGCACGCTGTCATGCCTGGCGTTGGGTCTTCCTGGTGTTTTTCCACCTTTATTTCTGATCCAGGGCACGTTTTCAGCCCTAGCCTGGGCTCTGCCCATGAAAGAAAACTCGGATGACGTTGTTCGAGGCTGTATATTTTAACAGCGGTGACTGTACACAGGAAAAGGTGGGAAAAGAAGGGAGGAAGGAAGTGGAGAAAGGCCTCCTCTCTCCTCTTGGCGGAGCTCTGACCCGGAGGACTCGGGGGTCACAGCAGATGCTTCCGTCTGCCGGCGAGCCTTGCGCCCCCGTGTGGCAGGGCACACACAGTGCAGGTTCATCCCGCCAACCCACCGTTCGCTTTTAAGAATATTAAATTCTTTTTGGCCCTGCGGGTCTTTGTTGCTGCAGAGCTTCCCATCGCGGTGGCTTCTCTCGTTGGGGAGCACAGGCTCTGTAGTTGTGGCAAGTGTGCTGAGTAGCTGTGGAGCACACACCTAGTTGCTCCACACCACGTGGGATCTTCCCGGACCTGAGATCAAACCTGTATCTCCTGCATTGACAGGCAGGTTCTTTACCGCTGAGCCACCACGGAAGCCCAAGAATGTTAAAATCGTGACACATTTTTAAAAAATATATTTTTATTGATTGATTGATTCACTGCACTGAGCCTTAGCTGTGTCATGTGAGATCTTTCATTGCTGTACATGGACCCTCTAGCCTGGCTCAGTAGTTGGAGCAGGCAGACCTGGTTGCTCTGAGGCGTGTGGGATCTTAGTTCCCGGACCAGGCATTGAACCAGCCTCCCCTGCATTGCAAGATGGATTCTTCACTACTGAGCCACCAGCGAAGTCCCTCTTGACACATTGTGAAAAATTTGGGGGCTATGTGTTACTTATCTAAGATTTGGGGCATTAGGTGAGATCAAGATTTTTGCATTACTGCAGTTCAAAGGAGCATAATTCAGTTTCAGATAAAATGCCACTCAGGAATTTGCCCCCAAAGAGAGGAAATGCAGGTAATTTTTTCACAACGTGACTGAGATATACTTGACAGACCATAAAAACCTATTGCTAGCTTACAGCTTAATGATTTTAATAAATCTGGGTCATGCAGCCCTCACGACAGTCCAGTTTTACAACCGTCCCATCACACCACAAATGCAAATGGTGGCTGGGTTTTCTGGCAAAATCCATACCCAGGTCAGCATTCCAACCCCCGCAAACCAGTTCCAGGAAAGGCCAGTTCAGCTCGTCAGGTGTCCAGTGCACCCACAGCCATCCGGCCTTCCTCTCCCCTGCCTCCAGTGGCAGGGCCTTGGCCTGTCCTGTCTCTTGGACACACATTTCCTTCTCCACCTGGTGGTGCGGGAGGCCACTCAGAGCTGAAGGCAGATGCTGCTTTCTGGGGCCCTGGGCTTTGACAGGTCCCAGAGCTAGCCCAGTGTGTGGAAGCCTTCTGTCCAGGCCCTTCAGTCTGCTTCTGCCCTGGATAGAGGCTGTGTCCTATGGCCCTAACCTGATGCACCAAAGCTGGGCTCCCAGACCTGCTCTCCCTGGCACCTGGGGGGCCCTGCCTGGTGCCATTGGGCGTTTCCCATGGGAGTGGAGCTCAGTAACTCTTCCCCTTCTCCATGGGTCTGCCTTACCTCCTGGCTCAGTTTGTCTTACTCGCTCAGCCAGTAAAGGTGGTCCAGGCTCTTGGGCGTCCTGGTGGACTTGCTCTCTGTGGTCTCCATAAGCTACAGGAAGTCCCTCTTCCCTTGTCTGCTGGGGAGGGTATGGATGTTTCTCTGCCTTGTTCGTTTAAATATTCCAAAGTCTTAGAAGCATACCTGACCCATAACAGACATTAATCAAAATGTAAACTCCCATGGATTTGGAGTTCTATAGGAGCCCCCTTGCAAAGGGCAGGAATGTTATCAGTTCCTGTCCATCCAGATGACTGTGCAGACGCTGGGGGAATGGGTCCCATTTGATCTAGAAGCCCCATGGACAGCAAAGACATCCGACCAGTCCATCCTAGAGGAGATCAGTCCTGGGTGTCCACTGGAAGCACTGATGCTGAAGCTGAAGCTCCAGTACTTTGGCCACCTGATGCAAAGAGCTGACTCATTTGAAAAGACCCTAATGCTGGGAAAGATTGAGGGCAGGAGGAGAAGGGGACAACAGAGGATGAGATGGCTGGATGGCATCACCGACTCGACGGACATGAGTTTGAGCCAACTCTGGGAAACAGTGGAAGACAGGGAGGCCTGGTGTGTTGCAGTCCATGGGTCACCAAGAGTCAGGAACAACTGGGTGACTGAACAACAACAAAGCCCCTTATAGACAATTGGGTCTCCTTTCTCTGAAGAGCTCTGGTGGACCAGACTGTCTGAGGAGCTGGTCTGCCCTTCCACAGAACTCCCCACAACCCTCCCTTGTTCCTCAGCTCAGGTAAGTCTTCTCAGGTGGGTCAGTTCCCTCAACTGGACCCAAGTTCCCAACTGAGCCAGCCCATTTGGGCAGCTGATTCCACCACTGTAAAGCGTCTGCTGACAGTGCGGGAGACCTGGGTTCAATCCCTGGGTCGGGAAGCTCTCCTGGAGAAGGAAACAGCAACCCACTCCAGTATTCTTGCCTGGAAAATCCCCTGGAAGGAGGAGTCTGGTGAGCTACGGTCCATGGGGTAGCCAAGATTCAGACACGATTGAGCGACTTCACTTTCACTTCTCACTTTCCACCACTGCTATTCAGCCTTTTGGGCTGGGATCTCCCAGCCCTTTGGATCCCCCAAAACTAGCCCCCACCAAACAGGTCTCCCTAGTCCCAAGGTCCCAGCTTTCTGGGGGGTCACCTTGAGCACATGGCCCCACAAGTTCTCTCAGTTCTGTAGCCAGCTTGAGTTTTGGCCTCTTCTCTTTTCCTCCTGGCTTCTTCCCTTCTTCAATACAGGGAAATGCATTGTCGGCCCCACTTGTATGAGCCCCGAAGTGACACTGCCGTGCTTGTCCACGCTAGATCCATTCTACAGGAGGCCATTCTGGGCCCAAGGGCTGAATCAACAGTCCCAGAGACCCTCCCCTGCTCTCGAAGCCGCTCCAGACTGAGTTTGGGACGGCCCAGATAGAGATCCCTGGGCGTCAATAGGCGGTGGGGGCGCGGCGGGTACGGGGGCGCTGTGGGCGGGCTTAGGGGCGGGGCCGAGGGTGCTGGCCTACTGAGGGCTGCTCTCAGGGGCTGGGCGGTGCCGAGGACAGTGCTGGGGGCGGGGTCCGGCCGGGGCGGGCCTGAGGTTGGGTTCTGATTGGGTCGAGCCTGGGGGAGGGCCTCGCTGGGGGCAGGGCCGAGGGCAGCGTAGGGGGCGGAGCCAGGACGGGGGCAGGGCCCGGCGCGGGCCGCAGGGCCGGACTGGCCTGGCGCGGCGCGGAGGGCCGGACCCGGCGCGTCCCGGGCGGAGCCGCGGCCCCGGGGCCTGGCCGGCGGGGCGGGCCGGGGCGGGGCGGCCGGCGGGCGGTGGCGCCCCTTCCCCAGGTGTTGCGGCGCTTCCACGTCGCCAGGCGGCCCGCAGCTTCCGCGAGCCCAGGCCGCCCCAGCGTCCGGAGCGCCGGCCTTTGGGCTCCCGCGCCATGGCGGGGCCAGGCCCCGGGGACCCGGACGAGCAGTACGACTTCCTGTTCAAGCTGGTGCTGGTGGGCGACGCGAGCGTGGGCAAGACGTGCGTGGTGCAGCGCTTCAAGACCGGTACCTTCTCGGAGCGCCAGGGCAGCACCATCGGCGTGGACTTCACCATGAAGACGCTGGAGATCCAGGGCCAGCGGGTCAAGGTGGGAGGCCGGGCCCGGGGCCCCCACGGCTGTAGGGGTCGGGCCCCGCCCTGGAGGGTCTCCCCTGCGGGGGCGGGGACCGCGGCGAGCTCCTGACCGCTCCGCGGCGGCTGGGCCCCTACCCTTCCTCCCGTCCAAGCAGGCCTGGGCCTTGGCGTCGGGGCCGGCCTCCGTGCGCAGATCGGGGGCCTCGGGGCGCGGGGGTGCGCGTGTTTGGGGGGTGCGGAGAGAAGGCCCTGCTCCGCGAGCTACACCCCCTACCCCCGGGGACTTTGCTCCAGTCTCCGGTGCCCGGCGGTGCGGAGCCTCGGGTGCAGGCCCCGGGGGCGTCGGGCCGGCCTGTCCCTGCCCCACCGCGGTCGAGGCCCCCAGCTCAGCCCTCGGTGGGGACCCCAGGCCGCAAGGAACATCCTCGCCCCCTCGACCCCGCACGACTAGGAGGGAGCAGGAAGTAGTTCCTTCTGGGACCGGAGGGCCAAAACTTTTTCGTCAGAATTTCCGGCCTGGCCACGCCTCCCTGCAGTGTCTTTGTGGACCGGGTGGTGGAAGTTGACTCGGCCGGGCGGCCCGAGTCCCCTCCCCCAGCTGCCGCCCGACGGGAACTGAAAACGGCCCGGAAGGTGGGGGCGAGCCCCGGGCTCCGGCGGTGGCTCTGCAGAACCGCAGGATGTAGTTGTCGAAGCGTCCTGGCGACGGTCTGACAACTAGCGTTTGTGATTCGCCCGTCAGTCTCTTAACCTGGGTGTCAGCCCTCCGTGCTGGATTGAGAGACCATTGTTCTTGCTCGGTAGCTTCGCCGAACGCCGAACGGCGTCGGACTGACATCCTTTCCTCTCTTTCGTGGTTTTGCGTTCCCACCGGCTCTGGCCTGGCTCCCAGGAGCCCTGGGCAGGGGTGCCCCCCCTTTCTTCCATGTTTTCTGGTTGAGCCCCCATACCGTGGGCCAGGCTTCCTGGGCTGCCTGGGTCTGCTACCGGTTGCCTTTTGCCAGAAAGCTCAGCTCTTTGTTTCTGCAAAATAGGGATAATTTCTGGGTGTCACCTCCCGCTTGCCTCACCATGGAGAAGTCTGCCAACAGCGGTTACAAGCCCTCAGCAAGCCCTTAGCGCCTTTGGAGTAGATGACAGGGAAAGCAGAAACTCCCTGCCCCGAGGGTTCCTTTTTTTTTTTTTTTTTTTTTCGTAGTCTTTGGAGTTTGTGTGTGTTGGGTCTCCTTAGGATAGAAAAAAAGAACAAGGTGTGGCAGGCAGCTTTGAGTCATTATTCAGGACCACCCTTTGGAGCAGGTGGAGGGAAGAGCTGTGGGCTGGGTGGAGTGTGTCCAGGATGGGTTGTGCCCTGAGGCGCCGCCAGCAGCCCGGGGAAGTGGCCAGCTGAAGGACGGGCGTGAAGGAGGGCCTGAAGGATGGGGCGTTCTGCCCCCCTCCCCGGCTGCTGACGGGGGTCAGGGAGGGGGCAGGGTGTTCCTGTTTACCTGGCCAGATTACAGCCTCTGCAGGGCCCGGGGTGCACTGTGTACCTGAGTGGGTTGTGCAATGCAGGGCAGAGCTCGGCAGTTCCCTTTCCTGCTGGTCACCTCCAGGGTGTTCTTCCTGGGGGGCGGGGGGGGGGCAGCGGGGGCAACCGGGTCTGGGTCTGGGATGGGGAAGCGGTTTAGACATGCCAGCCCCCCTTAGGGTCACGCGGCTGACCCTCTCTAGAGCCTGCAGTGTGCCAGCGGTTGCACAGATGTGCCCTGGTGCTCAGCCCCACCTCACACGGGCCAGGCCTCCCCAGGCACACAGCTGGGAGGCGACGGATGAGGAAGTTTTCTTCCAGCGTTTCTGACTCCACCACATCGGGGTCTTTCCCCTACACCCGACCACTGCTTCCGTTTGCGTGGAGTGGGAAAGCCTGTTGTAAAAACAGGCAATGTAAAAATAGGCAGTTATTTACATTTTGCAGCCAGAGAAACATGAACCTCAGCACTGAAGAGACTGTGACCTGAATCTGGGAGGTGGGGGTTGGCAGCGGGGAGACAGTCTTCCGATTCCTGGATTCTGGGCTCTTGGACTCAGCAGGTCCTTTCTCCTCACCCATAAGATATCTTTGGGGTGTCTTCCAGCCAAGTGACTTTAAAAAAAAAATCAAAAAAGTTTATTGAAGTTCCGCTTACACACAGCAGGTCTCTCTCACCTCAGGTGCCCAGGTCTGTGATCTTGACCAATGCGGGCAGCCCTGTACCCGCACCGGCATGTACAGGGAGCCGATTCCTCCCTCCAGAACGTTCCCGGGTGTCCCTTTGTGTCAGCGTCCTCCCCCGACCCGGGCCCTGGCAACCGCCCATCTGTTTTCTCTCTGGTTTCAGCAGCGTGACTTTAACTGGAGCCCTTGACGAGCCAGATTTCATTGTTGCTGCTGCAGAAGGCTCGTCCACATCAGAGATTTACTTTAAAACCCTCCCAGGCCTGTCCGGGCTCCAGCGAGTATCCAGTGTGATCTCCTAGGCCGCCCCGCCAGCACAGGCGGGGCGGCTCTTGTTAGCGCTCGAGGAACCTCAGAGAGAGATCACCCAGCGCTCTGCTGGCTCCTCTGGCCGCAGGGTTTGGGGTGCTGTGGGCTGAAGCGGGGAGGCCAAGAGGCCGCGGGGTCAGAAGGGCCTTAACTCGCTTCTCACCCAGTAGAGCTGGGCTAGTACTTGTGTCTGGCTTTATGTTTAGGCTCTACTTGTCCTTATTTGAATAAAGAGTTCTGCTTTCTGAGAAATAGAAAGTTAGGACCATCACAGATGGAATTCAATCCCTTTATTTCTAATAGTTACTTCCTCTTGTAACCAGAATGACATCCCAAGTCCTTTCCTAAAGGGCTGGGCCTCCCTCTGCCTTGCCCACGTCATCTCCCTGCCTCAAGCAAACTGTCCAGCCTCACTAGCCCTTGCGGTCCTTCAAACACGCCTGCCTCAGGCCCTTTCCCCTGCTGCCCCGCCTGCCCACATTCCACCCCCAGATCTCCGTGTAACAGCTGCTTCATCACTCGGTTGCCGTTGCCCCGGGCGTCTCTTCAGAGAGGGCTTTCCTGGCCTCCGAGGCCCTCCACCCCGTTGCAGGGTAAGTTTAAGGGTACGTTCATAGCGCTTGTCAGGACTCGACCTTGCCTTGTTTGTGGATCCAGTCTGCCTTGCGTACCCCACACCTTGGGACTCCTCACACCTGCCAGTGTCAAATGTACGTTGCTCACTCTATGCATGGTCCTTAATTCTTATTTAATGGGAGGAAGCTGAAGCCAAAATAAGGGAAGTGACCAGTACACACACACGTCAGTGGCAGAACCAGGCTTTGGACCCAGGATCTCACTGGCTCTAAGTCCAGCGCCTACTTTTACACTTGACCGCCCCTCAGTCCTTCTCAGTCCATAACGATGACCCTGAGATTCCGCATGTTAATGACTCGTGAAAAGGCAGTTGTGGCCACCACACTTGGAGAATAGCGTGTGGACTTGGGCATTTCCGAGATTTTCAGGAATGAGGGTTGAACTTGAAACCCCAAGGACTTTCTGGGGTGTTGTCCGCTAACAGAACACGAGGCCGCGCCCGGGGCTCCTGGAGCGCTCTGCTGGGGGGAGGCTCTGGCCGTGGGTGCGTTCACCAGGCTCCGGCCTTCAGCCTGAACCTGGAGGGGGCTCTGGGGGCTGCGGGCCTCTCAGCAGTGGTGTCTCTGAAGGAGACCCCTGGACTGGGGGTCTGGAGGTCTGGGTCTCTTCGCCTGGCTCCGTTCGGCCTCTTCCCAACCCTGGACAGTTGCTTTCCCTGCTTGGAGCCCTGGGCTTCCTCCTTCATGAAATGGGATGATTTGCTCTGTCTACCTCTCAGGGTTGCTGGACAACTACGGACCCACTCAAAATAGTTAAAAATTCCCCTCGTACGTCTTTGGATAATCCATCCCCATGGATCAGAATTCCGTAGACATAAAAGGCTATGCAGTTAAAGACTCTTTTCCGTTTCTGTCCCCCTTTAAGAAGGCAGGCAGTGTTACCCTGTGTCTTTCTCTGTCCTGAAGCTGCTGTTGTGGATAAGCCGAGGAGGCCCGAACGTAAGCGATTGTTTTATTGCTGCTGCTGTTAGCATTTTCCTCCCTAGGGATTATTATTAAGACTCTTTCTTAACCGGCCCGGCCCCCCCCCCCACGTCCCCCAGGAGATCTCAGCCAGTTCCAAATCCTGGATGCAGCCCGGGCGCCGCTCTCCCACCTTACCTGGGACAACACAGAGGTCTGTTACTTAAAACGGTCTGCACCTCGCAGGGGATGTGCAGGTGGGTTGACCCCGGAGGGGTGCACCCCTGTATTGGGCTCTCCGTCGGGGTCACTGTCCCCTGCGGGCGAGGCGGCCAGGGCTGCCCGGCACCGAGCGCAGTCGGGGCCCCGGGGCCCACGCTGTAGGGCCTTGAACCCGGCAGGGGTCCTCGTCTGCGAGGGGCAGGGCCGGAGTGGAAGGCACAGGCTTCTGTTTGAAGTTTGCGTCCTCAGCCCTTCCCGCCAGTGGTCTGGTCTTGCTCACATGCTTTTTCCTATTGGGATAAAATTAGTCTGACTTTGCTAATTTTGATCAGAAATAGCAAAAGGACCACTGGGCAAGAGAAGGGTTCTGGGCCCTGCTGCTGGTCTGAGGAAGTGTGTTCCGGCTGCTGTGACGGGCATGCTCACGGCAGTGACCTCGCCTCCCTGGGTCTGCCAGTCCCAAGGCAGCAGGTGTGGTGGGGAGACGCCAGAAGGGGGACTTTGCTGCCTGGTCTGTTCCCTGGTCACCCCAGAGCTGAAGGACCCGACGCACAGCAGCGCATCAGCGGTGGGAGCTGAGGTTGGCGTGGTTTCAGCCCGTCCGGGTCCTCTCTGCCCTCGGCCCGTGCGGCCCTCACAGACCTGGTGTCGCAGGGCTCTCTCCAGAGGCTCCGGGCGAGCGGGACTGTGTGGTGCCCGGCAGCCCTCGCCCCGTCCCCCATCCTCCCAGTTTCCACCTCTCTTCTCATGCTCTGCTCCACGTGGTCCTTGCCGCCCTGTGAGACCCCATTTTGCAGACGGGGAGACGAAGGCCGTGTGGGCAGGCCTGAACCAGAACCTCGCCTGACGCCTTTTCCTCGTTGCTGTTAGCACGCCCTGTGCCGCTGCCAGAGACCCTGGCGCACGGTCACGCACGGAAAGGTTTGGCAGCAAGGCAACCTCTAGGCCGACGCACATCACTTGCGTGTCACGTTTTCTTAGATTTTGATTGGCGGTGTCACGTCGACCTCCTGATGCCTTCTGCTCGTTAAACCAATCCTGATGAATTCAGATGAGTTGGGAGAAGGGGCGCCTATGGCCAGTGTGGACAGAACATGCCTGCCTCCTAGAACGGCCTGCGAGATGCTGTCGTGTTGAACGCACAGCAGCAGAACTGAGCCGGTGCCGGGAGTCGGGGGCCTCTCAGCCTGCTCTGGGGGCAGTGAACCAGGCCCGTCTCTGTGTCACAGAGTTGTCCCCTCCCTGCCTGCCCTCGCTGGCCTCCTCTGCTGCCCCAGGCAGAGGCCTGAGTAGCCATGGACCAGGTGTGTGACTCTGCACGCAGCTTGTGCCAAAGGCAGCAACCCGGAACTTAGATGTCTCCAGGATCCGTCCCTCTCGAAGTGGTCTCCCGGCGAAACCATGTCCGTGTCTCCCGATGTTGGATCACGGGGTGGGTTTCATGACCCTGGAGGGTGAGAAGCCGCTGGAGCGGAGCCTCCCGTGTTGTCAGGAGGCCTTTGGTCCCAGAAGAGGCCCGGCTGTAAAAGCAGAGTCCTGGCTCTCGGCAGGCAGGCCTTCACGAGGATGCGCGGGCAGTCGCCGCGTGTGGGGGACAAGGTTCATCCCCGAGGCCCGCAGAGGCGGCCTCCAGCAGATGGTGGGCAGGTCACTTCCGATCCCCAAGTCAGTTCCCTGGGCCCTGTGTGAGGAGGCTGGACCACGGTCACTGAGGGGTTCCTTTTTCTCTAACGTATCTGGCCGTGCCAGGACTTGGTTGCGGCGTGTGGGATCTTAGTTGTGGCATGCAAGCTCTTAGTGTGGTCCGTGGACCTAGTTCCCTGACCACGGATGGAACCCGGGCCGCCTGCACCGAGTTCGTGGAGTCCCAGCCACTGGACCACCTGGGAAGTCCCCCGTCTTCCTCGAGGCCACATGCTCCTGGCGTGCACCCGCCTCTGGGCTGAGGCCTGTTTTCGAGCCGGGGCCGAGATAGACGTGACAGCGGCCGGCTGGGAGGGGCCTGCAGACCCCCGGCTCAGGCCCCCCGCATCCCGGGACACCACGGCCAGCAGCGTGGGGACTCGGGTTTGGGTCCATCTGACCAGTTTTCAGAGTTTTGAGAACTAATTTCTCTAAGGTCCCCTCTGCTATGAAGAAGCAGGGAACTTCCCCCGCCCGCCTCGTCCCGTGGGGGAAAGCCTGCTGGGATAGAGCCCTCTTGTGTGTCCGGGAGGGACAGTGCTGGACACCGGCTCCGGTGCAGCTGATTTCACCTCTTAGGTTTCTGTAACCTCGTAAGTGGAACTGACTTCCTGCCACAGCTTGTGGGAAGCCTCCCTGGAGGGCAGCGCCTGGCCCACCGGCCTGACCACAGGAATTGCCCGCAGAGGGCTTCCTTCCTGGCCGGGGCCGGCTCTGTGCCAGGTTAGAGGAATGAGACGGGTCCGTCCTCTCCAGAGCCTGTTCTCGACAGCAAGGGGCAGACTGGAAAACAGGAGCCCGCGCACACAGCCCTGTGCCTGATCACCCGCCGTGAGGCCCATTTCGTTTGGGTCTCACATTAGGGCCAGTGGGGGACAGACATGCCAGGTGGGCACGGCCTGCAGGCGATGTGGAGGCCTGGGGGTGCCCTCGGGGATGGATGGCCGGCAGGACCTTGGCCGGGTTCCACTGGCTCCCCGGAGGCGCCGCATGCGGAGCGGACCCGGCGCCGGGCAGGTGGCCTGCGCGGTGGCGATTTGCTGACTCTCTTTTTAATTGTGTGTGTGTTAGGCAGGGCATCCTTTTCGGCCATCCTACTCATCTCATGGTCCCTGCCTGGCCCCCAAGGCACCCGAGTTTGGGGCAGCCGGCATCCTCCATGTTGCGTGCTGTTACAGAGTCCAGAGCAGAGGGCTGAGGACCACGGAGAAGACAGGTCCGCTCGGCATGGGGCCCAGCCCATGTGTCGGGGGAGCTCCGCTGCCCAGGTGACCCAGAAGCTTCGGTAGGAGTTCACCAAAGGTCAAGGTGAATGCAGTCTCTCCTGGAGGAGGAGATATAACAATGATAATTCTCATTATGAGTGTGGGGACCCAGAGGCACAGTGGGAACCAGGAGTCCTTAGAGGTGGCACTTCGAAGGGAAAATAGGCTGGTCCCTCACCTGGAGGCTGTTCTTTCCCTTGAATTCCCCACCCGCCTGTTTGAGACTCACCCGACTGGCCCCTGGTGACCTGGAGTGGGCAGCTCCCCCACCTGGGGCCCTCTTCCATCCTGACCCAGCCTCACTCTGACCCTCTGTGCCTCGGAGATGCCTCTGGCCTTCACTCTGGGTATCAGCAACCCAGAGAAGTCCCCCAAAGTCGGCTGGGAGGCCACAGCCTGGCTGGGAAGGTGGGGAGGGGAGCTCGGTGTGACTCGCAGCCTGAGGTGCTGGTCTGTCCGTCCAGTGAGCGCAGGTGGAGGCTGCCCGCTGGGTGGGCACGGGGTGCCCGGGTGGTGGTTTCAGCTCAGCAGGTGTTTCTCGGTAGCTTGCTCCGGTTCTGCACTCTGAGTAGTGAAACTTTCCGTGAGGATGCAAATGGCCCGACGGGGAGCTTTGCTGAGTCCAGGCCGTGGCGCCAGGCTACTGGAGGGGGGCAAGGCTCGACGGTGGGCAGGTGCCCCTCCAGCCGACACAGTGTTTATCCAGCGCCTTATGCATGCAGGTTCTGGGCACGTGCAGAAAGCCAGGCAGACACAGCGCCTGCCCCCAGGAGACCCACGTGCGGGAGGGACAGAGGCCGTGGAGGAGGGCTGCGTTCCTGTTTCAGGCCGGGCGGTGGAGACGCTGAGGAGGGGGCGCAGGGCGTGGGGGTGGGTGGCAAGGGTCTGGGGAGGAGCGATTCAGGCAGGGATCTGGACGCAGGCGGAGGCTGCAGAGTGTTAGGGCCAATGGGGGACAGACATGCCAGGTGGGCATGGCCTGCGGGCGATGTGGAGGCCTGGGGAAGCCCTCGAGGGTGGATGGCCGGCAGGACCTTGGCCAGGTTCCGCAGGCTTCCCAGTGGCACCGTGTGCAGAGCGGACCCGGCGGCGGGCAGGTCAGGCCATCGTCTGCAGGGAGCCTGGTGCCTGCCTGGCGGGTGAGCCCCACGAAGGGGCAGGAGCTGCCAAGCAGAGGGGACCTCACATCTGGGAGTGCCTTCGTGCTGGGCCCTGCGGAGGGCTGTGCGGGAAGGCAGGCAGACAGGAGGATGGGCCTGGACTCAGCGCAAGGCTGAGATGCCTCCCCTGGCCGGCTGCTGCACCCCCAGAGCCGCCCATGTCCTCTGAGCCGTGGGGCTGGGGGTCTCTGCCCACGCCCCTGAGGCCCCGTGTGATGCCCCCCAGCACACCCCTCGCACGTCCCCCTGCCCCGCATCCAGGTGGCATATCTCGTCGGGTTTCAGGCCGCTTGGTGCTCAGGTGGCTCTGACTCGGGACCCTTCTCACAGCTCCCCCAGGCCTGGCCTGCTGGAGGAGCTGTCCATGGCTGTCTGGAGGGCGGGGTGCTCCAGGCCTGGCTTCTGAGTGCCGAGGGCGCTGGGGCCCGGGATGGATCAGGCCGCCTCCACCATCCCACAGCAGAGCCTCCTGGCCCCTTTTCTGATGCCGAAGCCTGAGAGTCCAAGCTGGGAAGGGCGGGGCTGGCCCCACTGCGTCCTGACCCGGCTCATCCCTCCCCCGGCTCTGATGCGGAGAACTAGGATGGCAAGATCACCACCGCGGGAAGGACCTACTTGCCAAAAATACCTCCTCCAGCCCTGCCCAGATTTCGCGAGTGGGCTGACCCAGATACCGTAACCTATAGCTGGCTGTGTTGGTTTTTCACTCATTTGTAATTGTCGTCTGTTACACGTGTCTGTGATGCTTCCACAAGGCTTCTCACCCAAAGGTCTCCTGAGCACTTCCGGCTCATCTCCCTCTTGCTTCTGTTGCTGCCCCTCCTCCCCCACGCACAGGTGTCTTCTGTCGACTTCCTGGTTTGGGACACAAGGCTTTAACTCTCAGCACAGCCCTTGCCCCCATCACACACACACACACACACACACACACACACACACACACACACGCTTTTATACTTTGGGACACGAGGCTTTCACTCTCAGCACAGCCCTTGCCCCCATCTCTCTCACACACACACACTTTGCATCCTCCCAGTAGAGGCGTGTGGCAGCGTTGATTAGATCAGCGTTGACTTCCTTTCCGTGTCTTCTCACAGTGTACCCCGGTTGACCACGTCTCCCTACCTCCACCGCTACCCGAATTACGGCCGTGACCTCCCAGCTGTCCCCCTGTTCCTGTCCTCTCTCTCCCTCTTTTCGTGTGAGCTGCACAGCTGCTTGTGGGAACTTGGTTGCCCAACCAGGGATGGAACCTGGACCGTTTGCAGTGAAAGCGCAGAATTAGTAACCACCGGACCACCAGGGACGTCCCACGTCCGTGCTCTCCTCTCATCTGCCTCCATGCAGTCATCAGAGTGATCTTGTTAAAAAGCAAATCTGATTGCCTTCAAAGCCCCTGGGGTCCCCTTGACTCCCAGGGAAGGCAGGGCTTTGCACACTCCAGCCCCCTTCACGCTTCTCAGTCAGGCCCTGTTTCCCCCCTTTTCACTCTGCTCCGGACAGACTGATGTTCTTGCTTCTTACGCCAGTTGTGCCTCTGCCTCAGGGCCTTTGCACTTACCGCCCTCGCCCTGGAATGCGCGTCTCCCAGGCATCCGCACAGCTAGCTGACTTTCTTCAGATCGTGGCTCGACAGCTATCTCATTGAGGGCTCCCCACCTGAAATGCCATTGCTCACCGTATTTCATGACTTCTTCCCCTGCTTCTTCCCCCCTTATCACTGTCTAGCTTACTGATTATTTTATTACTCATTTTATAATAACTCTTCTGTTTACATTCTGTATTTCTATGTAAGCAAATATATGTCCTTATTACTCACTGTCTCAGCATCTGTCTCCTGCATGAGATGGTAAGCTTGACCACAGGAATTTGCGTCTGTTTCCTGTGGTACCTAGAACGCGGAGCAGGTGTCCACTGAGTGCTTGCTGGGATGGCTGAGAGCGTACACTGTAACTAGTCAGAGCTGTTCAGGGCTAAGCTGTGTAGTGTGGAGCCCACGCCGTGGTTATTTTCTGTGTCCCGGGCTCCGGAGCTCCCCCTGGCAGCCCCGACCGCCGTGTTTTGGCTCGGGTGTCTGCTTGCCGCCGATTCAGCTCCAGGCTCTGCTCATCTGTCCAACATGCTGGTGATTTTCTCCTCACTGTCTTGCTTCCTCTCAGCTGCATTCTGGAGGAAGTCTGTCCCAGCGCGTTCTTGATTTCTGTTTTAGATCGTTTGTGGTTAGAGGAATATTCTATGAGAATACCGTCTTTGGAGGTTTATTGGTCCAGCATATCATTTTATCTTGGTCAATATTCTGTCTGTTTTTCTTCCTTTTTTTCTCTTTGTTCTTCAGAGTAAATAGTCTCTATGAGAATTTCTTCCAGCCACTGATGCTCTTTTGTCTCCGTCCTGCTGTTATGTTCAATAGATGAGTTTTCCACTTCACTTACTGTACTTTTAAGTTCTAGAATTTTGACCCTTTTAAAATACGTTTTTACAAATATTTTGTAAAACATTTCCTTTCTCTACTGAAACTCCCTGTCTGCCCACTCACAGTGATATTTTCCTTTCATTCTGGGATTACACTGAGAATAATGGCTTTGATTCTCTGTGTCCCCAGTCCAACATCGGGTCCATCTTGGCCTCATTTTATATTGACCCCTCTTCTCTTTAGGCAGTCCAATCTTCCTTATTATTTATTTATCTTTTCACTATAGTAATTTTTTTACTGTATATTAGAAATACGGGTTTACACCTTGTTTGAGTCTGGGTTGTGGTATCTTCTTTTGAAGAGCACGGATTCTGGTCCTTGTAGTCCACTCAGCGACTGGCTGATCACCTTGAACGTGTGTCTGGCCTTCGTCTTTTGTTGGGGCAGACAGGTGCAAGCCCAATGGTGTTTCTCTGGCCTCTTACCTTGGTGGAATTTGGCCTCCAAACCGCGAGCTTAGCTTTGGGCTTTGTTGGGCAGGTGTCAGGAGGCCAGCTTCTCACCTTGGTCCTCACGTAGCCGCGGGCGTCCTGACGTCTCGCCTCATACCTCGGTCACTCTGAGGGGCTCAGGCGCCTCCTCCCCGTGGCTGTGCCGGAAGGCCCCCCAGCACGGCTCAGCCTCCACGTCCGGTCTATTCCCAACCCTGGAGGAGCCGCTCTGTGGTTCGAGTCTCAGCGGCTGCACAGGGCCGTGGGCCGGGACCCCCCAGGGACGCCCCTCCCCCAGGCTTCTGGGCCCTCCCACCTGCTGCATGGCTCTCCATCCCAGCCACGTCAGCTGCTCAGGACTCTGCTCTCTGCCTCCTGGGCTCTGCAGGACCACCGTGCCCTGCTTGGACGCTCACCCCCGTCCTGCGGCCAGTCCAGTCGCCAGGAGAGCCCCGGCGAAGGTTCACTGGTGATGGGGGGCTCCACGAGTGTTGCTTCTTTCAGGGATCGTGGTCGCGTGCTGCTTGCTGGTTATGTCCCCAAGACGGCAGCCTCTGTGTTTTCTCCGTCTGCTGCTTGTTCAGGGAGTGGGTTTCGGCCGCCGGTAATGACTCTGCCCGCACTGGAGGCTCTGGGGAGCTCCCTCCCGCACTGGGGGCCCCCCACCTCTCTTTGTTTTGTGTTCAGTCCTCTGTTTGCTGGGTCCCCTTTTCTTCATTCTGGTTGATTTCAGCAGCTTCCTGAGAAAGGGTGGCAGGTAAATTTTCTGTGTGTCTGAAAACGCCTTTGTTAAACCATCACACTTGACTCGTAGGGATTAGGGGAGAATTCTGGGCTGGTGGTCATCTCCCTTCGTAATTCTAGGCATCGTTTGATTGAATATCTAATGGGATGTGGCTCTTGTGTGAAACCTCGAGACCCGTTTTTCCTTTCTTTCTTTTTCTTCCCTGTAAGCGTAAGGGCCCTTTCTTCTGCCTCCTTGTCGTGGAGTTCCTGCAGGCAAGAGCCTGTGTGAGTCTGTCTTCCTCCATCCTGTCTGCTCGGCGGGCCCTTTCAATCAGTTCTGAGGAGTTTTCTTGAAGTATTTTTTTGAATTTACTGTTTCCGCCCTCCCCCCCACCCCCCCAAACCTCTTACTATCTTGATGGTGGACCATCTAGGCTGCTTCCACAATTTCTTTTCTCTCTTTTCCATCTCTTTGCATTTTTTGTTTTACTTGGAAGGAGTTCTTCAGGTTTGTCTTCCAATCCTTACGTCACATTTTTCATTTATATTTTTAACTTTCAAGATCTCTTTTTTTCCTTTCCAAACGCTCCATCTACTGAAAATGAAGGTGTTCTCCTACCGTTTTTGGGTCTTTTCTAATGAAAATGCTGATGACTGTTTCTGAGATTGTGAGACACTCTGCCAGCTTCCTGTTTTGTCCAGGTTGCTTTTTCCTGTTTCTGCCTGACCTCTGTCTTTGTGATCTGCACTCCCCTCTGGGGTATGGAGGGGAGTCCTTGGTCATCTGGATCCTGGGCTGGCGTGGTGCTGAGGGTCCCGCCTTTTGCATCACCCCTGCGTGAGCTGCGCCCGGGGCCTGCTTCCTGGAGACCCTCATTCTGCGGAGCACACGGGAAGGCTCCCACAGGGTGTCTGGTTTGCAAGTCACAGCCCAGAGCGCGTCAGCTGTCAGACAACTCTTGTGGGCCCGGGAAGAGATGGTCACGTGCACAGTGCCCGGGCTAGGGGCCCTGCCCACAGGACTGTGCGAGGCCTCCGGGTCTGTCCCCACCCGGGACACTCCTTCAGAACCCGACAGAGAGGCCCCAGAGTGCCTGTGCCCGCGGAGGAGAGCGGATGGCCTGCGGCTCGGGCTGGACCAGAGCCAGTGTCCTTCTCAGGGCCCCAGGGCCTGTGGTTTGTGCAGCACAGAAGACCCCCGCCCTGGGGGTCTCTCCTACCAGCCACTGCTCCTACTAGGAGCCAGAGATGATTGCCACGTGGGCCCCTGTCCTGCAGCGCTGAGCGGCGCTGGGGCAGCGAGGACCTGCACGGGAGGGGCACTGTGCTTGGGGTCGGGGTTGCGGTTGGAGTTGGGATTGAGGTTAACAGGCTGAGTCAGCTGATGACCGAGGCCCCAGGAGCAGACTGCCTGTTGCCTCCCCCAGCCCCCCGTCCCAGCATTGGCATCGTCCTCGGCCCCACTGAGGCCAAGCAGAGAGCCCCAGGGCTGGGGGCCTCCCCACGGCGGGGGAAGTGCTGGTCGTGGCCCTGCAGTGAGCCGGTGTCCAGGGCAGAGGGGGCGTCACGTGGGTCCAGCGCACGTCCTGCCTCAGCACTGAGCCCACCCTTTTGCCCCCCGGGGCTCTGGAGGTGGGGGTGGGGCTCCTGCCTCTCCTTGGTCCGCCCCATCCTGCTCAGGCCGCTGAGCTGCCTTCCAGGAGGTCAGGAGACCTCTCCGCCCTGTCCACCTCCTGGCCCGTCCTGTCCGGTACCTGCCGGCGGTCTGCCCTGCAGAAGCAGTGCTTTGGGGGTGGGTCTGGGGGCCTGGCCTCCCAGTCCCCTGCACCTGCAGGTTCACGGGGCCCCCATTTCTCCAGCTGCAGATCTGGGACACGGCTGGCCAGGAGCGCTTCCGCACCATCACGCAGAGCTACTACCGCAGCGCCAACGGGGCCATCCTGGCTTACGACATCACCAAGAGGAGCTCCTTCCTGTCGGTGCCGCACTGGATCGAGGACTTGCGCAAGTACGCGGGCTCCAACATCGTGCAGCTGCTCATCGGTGAGGCCGGCTGTCTGTCTGTCTGTCTGTCTGTCTCCTTTGTAAATGAAGGGCGAGCAGAGCTTGGCCAGGCAGGCGCAGAGCCAGGACCTGAACGTGATCTAGAAGATGCAGTTCCTGCTAATCACCTGTAAAGCTGCATCCCAAAGCAGGAACCAGGGGAGGGGGCCTGGAGGCAGTCACCACGTGGCCGCACCACGGCCGAGGCTGGTTCCCTCTTTGTCACGCATCTTCTCAGAACCCTGCCTGCTCCTCCTGTGTCAGGAGGCTCAGAAATGAGAAGTAATTTCTCCCCAATTCACGCAGCCCCTGAGCACGTGAAGGAGGCTGGTTGTGTTCAGGGGCTCGCTCTGTCATCCGCTGCAGAGGGGCTTCTCGTGTCTGTCCACCTCCAGGTCTCTCTGAAGTCGGACCCCTCCCCTCCACCCCCAGAGCATCTGATCGGGAAGGTCTGGGTGGGCGTCTGTCCACCTCCAGGTCTCTCTGAAGTCAGACCCCCGCCCCCCCGCCACAGCATCTGATTGGGAGGTCTAGGTGGGCGTCTGTCCACCTCCAGGTCTCTCTGAAGTTGGACACCCTCTGAGCGTCTGATCGGGAGGTCTGGGTGGGCCCACGAACGTGAGTTTCTAGCAGGCTCCAGGCGCCGTGGCGAGCCCACCTGAGAACCACTGCTGCGGGGCGTGCTCTGCCTTCTGCCTTTTTCTCCCGTGTCAACTTCCAGACCTGGACTCAGGAAGCTGTGGCCCACACGTGTGTCCCTGGGGCCCTTGTCCCAGGCCTCAGGCTGGTTCCTCTCAGCGGGCTTGTGCAGAGGGGCCTGGGCTGGAGCGTGGGTGCGCTGGGCCGGACTGTTCCCCACCCCCCGGCAGGAAGGGGGCCCTCCCACCTGCCCAGACGCCTCCCTTTCATCCAGGACTTAGAACAAAACCTTCCTCGCAGAGCGTTTCACAGAAGCTCAAGGAGGGAATAGTGCGGCGAGCCCAGGTCGGCAGACACCGCGGGTCCACCTGCAGGTCCCGTCTGCAGCCGTCTCAGCCTCTGTCCCTGCCCCGCGCGGTCCTCTGGGGCAGACCCCAGCACAGCCATTTCATTTCCGGGTGTTGTAGCCAGAGCTACAAAAGACACACGTGCTTAGAGCGTGCAATGGCCGTGCTGTTCCCACGTCTGGCCTCTCCCAGCACAGCGAGCCAGCCGACCTGGGGTCAGGTCACGAATACCACATGCGCTTTTCTTTTCCATTTGTTGAAATCAGGAGCCAAGTAGGCGCCCTCCACGGACACTGGCTGCTGCGCCGTGCACAGTTATCAAGTGCGTTGTAGGGCTTTTCTTCAAGGCGTTTGTGTGTGTGTGTTTCGGCCATACCTCACAGCTTGGAGCATCTTAGTTCCCCGACCCGGAACTGAGCCCTGGCCCCGGCAGTGGAAGCGCTGAGCCCTAGCCACTGGCCCGCCAGGAACCCCAGGTCTTTACAGCGCGTCTGTTGTTGTCCCTGTGATCACACTATGAAAGTCAGCCACTTGCTTTAGTCGCCAAGTCGTGTCCGACTCTTGCGACCCCATGGACTGGAGCCCATGAGGCTCCTCTGTCCATGGGATTTTCCAAGCAAGAATACTGGAGTGGCTTGCCATTTCCTTCTCCAAGAAGTATAAAAAAAGTCTTGCATAAACTGGGCCAAGGAGCAGCTGACCAGATTACCTAAAATATAACGAATCCCCTTAGACCTCAGAGGAGAAGCAGAGGCATGCTCTCAGAGCAGCTGTGGTCTGCACTGTTCTTATCAGAAGAGCAAAATCATCAAAACCCATGATCCTACAGAGGATTAAAAATTCCCCTCTAAAATAGGAGAGGGTTAATAATAAACATAATAACGAGATTTTACCAAAAAAAAAAAAAACCACGACCAGGTTTCTGTAACTTCACACCCCAGTGGCTCAGTGGTAAACAATCCATCTGCAGTGCGGGAGACCTGGGTTTGATCGATCCCCTGGAGGAGGGCATGGCAACCCACTCCATGTTCTTGCCTGGAGAATCCCGGGGACAGAGGAGCCTGGCAGGCTACAGTCCATGGGGTCAACAAAGAGTCGGACTGAGCGACTAAATAACAGCAGCAAAGTTGACGGAGGGCCTGCCCGGGGCCAGCTTACCGTGTCCGTTAGTCCCTGCTCTGCAGAAGGTGGTGTCCCGAGTGGGCAGGCCGGGTCTCCGAGATGGAGTGAGTCACCCCAGGGTCACACAGCAGGCAGCTGAAAGCTGGTGTCTCTACCCGCAGCTGCCTCCAGATCTAAGGGCCCGCATGCTTTTTGCCCAATTCTGCTGCTTCTATTTCATAGAAAAAATTCAGTTAAGTACACGAGCCTCTGGCACAGAGAAGGAAGAGATTAGACAAGGGGGTAGTGACTTCAGTCGCGTCTGATTCTTTGCGACCCCAGGGACCATAGCCCACCAGGCCCCTCTGTCCATGGGATTCTCCAGGCAAGAATACTGGAGTGGATACCCTTGCCCTTGTCCAGGGGATCTTCCCAGCCCAGGAATCAAACCCAGGTCTCACATTGCAGGCATACTCTTCACCATCTGAGCCGCCAGGGAAGCCCCAAGGATGGGGTGAGGGAATTAAAATTGAGACAGAGCCCCAGGCTCGCCTGCCTCACCACTGCCCCCGCTTGCCCACAGGGAACAAGTCGGACCTCGGGGAGCTGCGGGAGGTGCCTCTGGCCGAGGCACAGGGCCTGGCTGAGCACTACGACATCCTGTGTGCCATCGAGACGTCGGCCAAGGACTCAAGCAATGTGGAGGAGGCCTTCGTGAGGGTGGCCACCGAGCTGGTCATGCGGCACGGCGGCCCGCGGCTCAGCGAGAAGGGCGCCGACCACATCCAGCTGGACAGCAAGGACGTCGCGGAGAGCTGGGGCTGCGGCTGCTGACGGGGCACCCACGGGGAGGCCTGGTCGCCGTCCCGAGGCCTGGGTGTGCAACGGCAGCGCCGGCCTCCACGAGGGAAGAGGCAGGAGGGGCCCAGAGGCCTGAACCAGGGCTGTGGGCCCTGGCAGGGGCCTGGGAGCATCGCCCCCAGCTCTGCGCTTCCTGGTTTGGCCCGTCTCACCCCCGAGGCTGCTGCAGGCTGTGGCTTCCCAGGCACCCAGCCAGGGCCCCGGGTCCTCCCAGGTCCCCCCAGGGCCTCCTGTGCGGCCACCGGCCCCCTTCCTTCCGTCACTGCCAGCCCTCACCCGGCACCGGCCGGCTCCTCCTCAGCAAGCCCTGCCTCTCCCATTTCCCCCAGGACCAGTGGGGGCCATCACCCACAGAATTTGGCCGCTAGCCTGGGGGCCAGAGCTTCTCCACTCAGGTTGCCAAAGCAGTGACTCCTTTAGCCCTGGCCCTCAGCAGGTTGGGAGGAGTGGACGTGAGATGGGGAGATGGACATTTCAGGGACGAGTGGAGGCCACCCCGTCTCACCCTCTGTGCAGAGATGCTTGCTGCCACAGTCAGAGCGCCAGTGCCCCCTGCCCCTGCCAGTCTAGCTTAGACAAAGGGTACCGGCCTGGCTGTCTGGGGTCTGGGCCCACCGCCCTCGTGGCCTTCAGCTGGGGCTGAGGTCAGAGCGACAGCAGGGACCCGGGTCCCTGGGGCCCTTGGAAGGAGCACTGTCCCCTGGGCTGGGGGAGGCGAGTGGTCACCCCTGGTGACCCCCAGCCCATCCCCATTCAGCCCCTCCCCTCTCCCACCTGCCAAGTGTCCTCTCAGCAGTCAGGCTGCCGGCTCTGGTCCCGGAGGAAAGGATACTGGCCCAGTCGGGCCAGGAGCTGCTGGGCAGGGGTCTGCCCTAGGGGGTCAGCCCACTGTCGGCTGGGTGGGCTGGGAACTGGGAGCAAGAAGGCTGCCCGCTTCCCTCCTCTGTCCTGCTGATGGGAGGAGGGCCTGGCCCCTCCGCCTGCACAGGAGAAAGCGCCTGCACTGAGGTCTCAGAAGGGCCCCTCGGGCCAAGGGCAGAGGTCCTCCAACCCCAGGACCCCTCTGCTTGAGGCCGGTGTTCGGGCAGAGCCCGGTGTTCGGTCCAGGCCCAGTGGAGAGAGAAGGCCGCCCTGCGGAGGGCAGCCGCTCCGCTCCGGGGACAGGCGGGGCACCCAGTTCCGGGGAGCACAGGTACTGAGCCCGGGCCCAGCTGCCTCGCAGGCCTCAGGGAGGAAGGGGGTCTGGGCTGCAGTGACCGTCCAGGGGGACAGCTGTCCGGCGCCGGGGGCTCCTCTGCCACCGCAGGCCATGCCCGCTGCAGCCTGGAACTCGGGGTCACCTTGGGCTCCCCGCTTTCTCTCCCCACCCCACTGCCATGTCCCTGCTGCCCCCCCGCCCAGAGCAGCCCCACCCCCTCCCCGGACTCCTCCCTGAGCACGTCAGCCTGAGCTTCCATGCTGCAGGCAGACACCCTCCCCAGCTGATGTCAGAGGGCGCTATGAAAGGTCCCTCCCCCGCCCTGGGATGCGGTCCACCCTCACGGTGTCCACCCGCACACGGCTCTGCCCCGGGAGCAGCCTCTGTCCTCAGACCCCTTGCTGCCCTCCCCACTCTCCCACCCTCCCCTCGAGTCAGTGTCATTCACAGCCCACAGTGAGAATGAGTTCCTGCGAGTTTCCCGGTCCTCAGTCTCAGATGCCCATGCCGGTGCTCTGGGCGCAGCCTGGGCGTGCACTGCGGGCCTGCTCGGGGGTGCCCACCAGGCGGGGCCCTCACCACCTCTGGGCCCTGGGCCTCTGTCAGACGGCCCTGGACTCGGGTGAGAGTTAATGGAGAAGGGTGTGAGAAGACATGGCCCGCCTCTGCCCGCCTCTTCCCAACTGCAATCTCTTCCTTTGTTTATAAAGGAGCAGGTGGGGTCCCGCCCCCCCTCCACCCCACCCCAGGGGCTGCAGGAGAGGAAGTGGGGCAGGGGGCCGGCAAGTGTCCCAGCTGCCAGCCACCCCCACAGAGGGGGCGGTCTGCGGTCTGGGCTCAAGGAGGACCAGGGGACGGTGGGGTTTATATTCACGGGAGGAGGGTGGGCAGGCCAGGGACCCATGAGCCAGAGCGATGGGTCCCTGTCCCAGAAGCAGGGCAGGATTGACCCCAAGGACACAGGCCCCAGCTGGCTCGGAGCTAGAGGAAGCTCCTAATTCATATTGAATTCAGCTACTTCTCCGGGAAAGGCGGCGGGGCTGGGGCCTCAGGGACCCCCGAGCCTGCACGGGACTGGGGGCTGGGGAAGGCCTGAGCCCAAGGATGCTGTTGCATTTGGAAATTTTTCTCATTGCCTATTTATGAATATATGAGTCTTTATAGCAAATCTATTTTTTAAAACATGGGAACAAGTTGCCTTTATGGAGACTTAGCAGAGCCAGAGTGTACACATTCCTAAACCAGTAAACGTTTCTCTAACGCGCCATCCGCACCCAGACTGGTTGTCTTGCTTGAAGCTCGGAGATGGGCACAGCAGCCACACGCCCAGAGCCCCCCAGCGGGCTTCCGAGCCCACACGCGGCCCCTGCTGGCCAGAGGGCATGGCTGCCCAGCCACACTGCCCCTGCCTGCCCTGGGTCCCCTCTGACACAGACACTGGGGGCCATACCAGCCTCCACTCAGACCCCACGTCTGCCTGGGCTGGTTCGTGACCTTGGACGACGCATCCTCATCAGAGCCCTGGTTTCCTCAGATGGGGGACACGTGCTTCAAGCATCCATCCCAGGCTGTGGGCTGTGATGTGGCCAGTGTGGGGCACGGGTGCCAGCAGCCAGGAGGGCATGAGAACCCGGCTGGAACCAGGGAAAGGGCCCTGGGGTGGCCAGAGATGGTGGGGTTGGGGGTAGTTTGGGGGGTGGGAGGTGGAGGTGGACCCAGCCATTTTACTAGGAACTTGGGGGATAGGGAAGCCCGGATCAGTGTCTGAACACAGAGATGCGGGGTTTTGGGATGCTAAGAGGGAAGCACCTCCGAGCCTGCATAAGGGCTGGCTGGGCGGCGGGTTTCTTCTGAGCTACCGGGGGCTGGCCCGGGGCACCGGGATGGTGCACAGCAGGCTCACCAGGAGAGCCAGGCCCAGCGCGGCCACGACGACCAGCGCCGCGTCCCACCAGGACCCCGGGCCGGCCCAGGACTCGCGCAGGGTCCAGCCGCAGCCGCCCAGCTCCGAGCCGCTGAGCTGGGCGGGCGTGCGGTCCGCGGCGTGGGCGGGGCCGGCGCAGCGCAGGCGCAGCAGCTGCTGGGGCGCGCGGTCCTCCAGCCAGAGGCGCAGGTAGACGAGGCCGCAGTCGCAGCGCCATGGGTTTTCCGCCAGGTCCAGGACCTGCAGCTGTGGCAGGTGGTCGAAGGCGCCGGGGGGCACGCTCTGCAGGCTGTTGTTGGTCAGCAGGAGCTCGCGCGTGGGGGCCGGCAGGGCGGGGAGCACCTCGAGCCCGCGGCCGCGGCAGTCCACCTGCAGCCCCATGGTGTCCAGCGTGTGGCAGGCGCACGCGGCCGGGCAGTCCTCGGAGGCCTCGGTGGCCGCCCAGAGCAACAGCAGCGCCACCCACGCGGGCATCGGGCGGGAGGGCTGCGGGGACAGTGGCAGTGAGGTCCCCGTGGCCTGCCCTGGTCCCGGCGGCCTGCCCCCGCCCCGACTGGACAGGGGACCACCCACCTCCTCTGAAGCCTCGGCTTTCTCCTCCGTGAAATGGGTGGTGGGGACGTAGGCGAGAAGCTCCCTGGACCCAGCCCGGCTGGGCCTCCCCGGATGCTCAGGAGGCCGGAGAGTGAAGGTGGCTACTGCGGGGGCGGGGGGGGGGGGGCGAGGAGTGGACTCAGTCCCTTCCTGGGAGGGGTGGGCCCGCCTGCCCGCTGCCAGAGACACCAGCCCCTGCTCAGGGCCAGGGGCAGCAGGTGCCAGCTGAATGACAGCAGGCCAGGTCAGGGCCTCTCCCCAACACCCTGCACACCTAAGCCTGGGTCTGGCGAAGGGCGTGCACACCACCGACTACCCCCTGGCCCGTGAATTCAAACCCCTCTGCCTGGTTCGCAGCAGAGTGAACTTTCTCTGGGTCCCTGGTATGCAGAGCAGCTGGCTGGGGTTGCTTGGTTGGGTGGTAGGGTGGGGAAGGGGACCCAGACCCGGCTCCATCTGGAAAGCCCTAGATCGAGGCTCAGGCTCGCAGTTGGGAAAGAGGCCCAGAGAGGGAGACTGCCTTCTCCAGGGCTGCCCAGCGTTGTCAGACACCAGGCTTGCACTCGGTTCTTAGAAACCCCAGTCCTCTGCCCAGCTCACTGCCCCTCCAGGACTTGGTGGAGGCAACTTCCCCTTCCGAAGGTGGGCTCCCACCAGGGCTGGCCTGTGGCAGGCTTCCAAGGAATGTCTGTTTAATAAACCAATGAATCTTGACTCAACCAAGCACCTGGTATCTCAGAGGGAATGCCTGCCCGTGCCTCTGCCTGCCCGCCCCCCCACCCCACCCCCCGCTGCCCGCCAGGAGGGGCAGAGGTTGGACTTGCCACAGGCCGCCTCTCTCTGCCAGGCCTGGAACCAGAGCCTCCGAACCCCCGGGAGGGGCCCGCACAGTGGGAGGTGGTGCTGGGTGATGAGGGCCACTTACCTGACTGGCTGCCCTCCGGGCGCCCCTTCTGTGGCCTGAACTGTCCTAGCCGAAGCCACGGTGGCTGGCCACGCTGTGCGAAGCAGCCGACAGTGACCCCTGCCTCAGTGGGAGGAAGGAAATGGTGAAAATAGCCTGGCTTATCCCTGTGTGCAGCCCCCGGAGGGCCTCCCTACAGAGGCGGCGGCCCTCGGGATTCCAGGAACTTGTGCACAGAACCACAGGTCAACCCGTTTATCAGAGGGTGCAGTGCATCCTGGGGCTTCCCTGGTGGCTCAGCTGGTAAAGAATCCGCCTGCAATGTGGGAGACCTGGGTTTGATCCCTGTGTTGGGAAGATCCCCTGGAGGAGAGCATGGCAGCCCACTCCAGTGTTCTTGCCTGGAGAATCCCCATGGGCAGAGGAGCCTGGTGGGCTACAGTCCACGGGGTCACAGAGTCAGACACAACTGAGCACAGCAAGCACACTAGTGCCTCCCACTGGACCACAGGTCCTCCACGAGCCTCAGTCCCGAGCGTGGGAGAACCAAGAAGGTTGGGAAGGCTTCCTGGGGGAGGCTGCCTTGCATTTTCACATCTTTCAAGATTTTGCAAGCGTGCTTATTCATTCGGGCGTGTCTGACTCTTTGCAACCCCATGGATTATAGCCCGCCAGGCTCCTCTGTCCATCTTCTACATTGGCGGGCAGATTCTTTACCACTGAGCCACCTTAATGCTTTCTGATCCTTCTTTTTAACAAAGAGCTGCATCAGTCTTGAGCTAGAAGTAAAGACCTTAGTTGTACATGCAGTATATCTATTTCTATAGGACATTTGACTCAGGCGAGTGACTGCAGCTTCCCATCTATGTTAGTGATATAAAGTTCTCTTTAAAAGAAACACGTAAAGTAATTAGCCTCCAATTAAAATAAATAAATTTATATTCAAAAAAAATAAAAGAAACACATATCTTTAATTCAATTTTATTTTTAACATTATAAAGTATGAATTAAAATCAAGCTGAAATATTACAATTATAAAATCAAAATAATAATATATGCCTTTTATTATGTTGGAGAAGGGCATGGCAATCCACTCTGGTGTTCTTGCTTGGAGAATTCCATGGACAGAGGATCCTGGTGAGCTACAGTCCATGGGGTCACAGAGTCAAACATGACGGGGTGACTAACACACGTTTTATTGTGTTATAAAAATGTCAGCAGTATGAAATATCAAGTTAGTACAGGATTTGCAGAGATGGGAAAACATATACCCGTGGCGGTGGGGGAGCTGAGGCGTAACCCCTTGGGGTACAGCAATGCTTGGGAACAGGTGGAAGGGGTTCTGGCAACCAGAGGGATGCAGGAGAGACACCCAGAGGGGGGTTGCTGGGAGGGGCACCTCTGGCCGTGCCCATGGTCGTGGTCAGCATCAGCCACAGCGAAGCTGAGAATCGGGTCTGTGGCCCCCGGTCTGGGGGGGCGGTTCTAAACCCTCTCAAACTCAGATAGTTTGGGCTTGAAAGGAACACTGAGGCCCAGAGCAGCCAGGCTGCCAGCCGAGGGGCCACTGGACTGCAAGCAGGAGTCACCCGGCCAGGAGGCAGGGAGCCACACCCCCTGCAGCCGATCCTGTTCTCAAAGCAGGTGACGTGGCACCAAGGCGGCGGGCAGAAGTCAAGGGCAAGGGCGGGCACACTTGACCCCACCGCCCCCAGACCCATAGGAGCGTCCCTCCCATGCGTTGGGGGGGCTAGGCGGGTGTGCGTCCTGACCTGATCCCCCCGGTCAGGCCCACGCTCTCTCCTCTCGTGCCTCTGAGGTTTCCTTCTTATCTCAACATGGATGGCTTAAAAAACGACAGAAATAAATAGTTTTCGTTGTGGAAAAACCGGACTCTGCAATGAGCAGGAAGATGATAAACGTGGTCCTCAACCCCAATATCCATCAAGACCGCCTTTCCTTTCCTTCCTGAGTGTAGTCTCACCCACACAGGGCCGGACGGGGCCCACGCCCTTGGGGGTGCGCCCGCAGGTCTCCAGCATTCGCGGGCTCCACTGCGGTGTGGCGTCTTTCATTCAGGGATCCCAGACGTGAAGGGCCCCCGGCCACCCGTATCTCCCCACAACAGGCCTCTGTGGGCTCTGGGCGGGGGCGCCCCTGGGCTTCCTGAGGGGGCTCCCTCTTCCAGAGCTGCCTGGGTGGCCGGCCCGGCTGACCACAGGCTTTTCCTGGGGGGATACGGGGGCCTTCTGCTCCCTGACCCGTCAGGCTCCCTGCCAGGTCCCCCGCCCGTGCCCACAGAGGCCCCTCTTGGGCTCCTTCCGTCTGTGAACGTGCTCATGCCCTCTGTGTCCTGTAAAATCCCCGTGTGTGTGTGTGTGAGTGCATGCGTGTGTGCATGTGTGTATGTGAGTGTGTGTGCATGTGTGTATGAATGCATGTGTGTGTATGAGTGCATGTGTGTGCGTGTGTGTTCATGTGAGTGCGTGTGTGTTTATGTGTGCATGTGTGTGAGCCTGTGTGCATGTGCGTGAGTGTGTGCATGTGTGTGTTGTGAGTGCATGTGTGTGAGCGTGTGTGCATGTGCGTGAGTGCGTGCGTGTGCATGTGAGCGTGTGTGCATGAGTGCATGTGTGTGCATGTGTGTGAGGGTGTGTGTGTGTGTGTGTGTGTGTGTGCATGCACCGGCCCTGCTACTGCACAAGGGGTTCCTGCTCCCGGAGGAATTCCTAGGGTGGCCTGCACCAGCCCTCAGCCCGACCTGGGGAGCCCACTGCGACCTCAGGGCTGGGCCTGTGCTGGGTTCACCAACAGCTGACCCTGCAAGAGCCAGGTGCCCAGGGGCCCGAGGTGCCGCAAATTGCTGTCACCCCCACCTTCATAGGGTTTCGTGACAGCAGAGAAGAAAACCTGAGCTCTGAACCCGGCCCCTTTCACGGGTTCACGGTCATGGCTCCTGCCCCCTGCCCCCTTCTCCCGACCCTCCCCATAGATGGCAGATGCCTAAAACCAGCCCTTCTGGAAAGCCCGCCCCGCCCACAACTGCCTACACATGCTGTCGCTCTTCCTGCCTCTTCCACCAGGACACACCCTGCAGGACCTAAAATCATGTTCACATTTTGTCTGCAACCTAGACAGCACGTTAAAAAGCAGAGACATTACTGTGCCAACAAAGGTCTGTCTAGTCAAAGCTATGGTTTTTCCAGTAGTTATGGATGGATATGAGAGTTGGACTATAAAGAAAGCTGAGCACTGAAGAATGGACGCTTTTGAACTGTGGTGTTGGAGAAGACTGTTGAGAGTCCCTTGGACTGCAATGATATCCAACTAGTCCATCCTAAAGGAATTCAGTTCTGAATATTCATTGGATGGACTGATGTTGAAGCTGAAACTCCACCTTTGGCCATCTGATGCAAAGAGCTGACTCATTGGAAAAGACCCTGATGCTGGGAAAGACTGAAGGCGCGAGGAGAAGGGGACGACAGAGGATGAGATGGCTGGATGGCATCAATGACTCCATGGAGATGAGTTTGGGTAAACTCCAGGAGTTGATGGACAGGGAGGCCTGGTGTGCTGCAGTCCATGGGGTCGCAAAGCGTCGGACACGACTGAGCGACTGAACTGAACTGAACTGATGAAATGTCTCCTTCCAGGCAGACAGGAACTTCTGAAGGGCAGGGACTCGGTGCTTTAATGCTGTTAAGACACAGCTAAGCCTGCACGGCGCAGGTGCAAGAAGCGTCTGTAAGGTTTGCAGACCACCTCTCCTCCCGCTCCGGTCAGTCCGCTTCTCTCTGGACCGCTGTCTCCCAGGCGCCCGCTTCTGCCTCTGGCGACAAAGGTCTGACCGCCTCCTCGAGTCTTCAGGTTGAAACCAGGTCCCCCTCTGCAGCACGCCATCACCAGCTCGTGGCCCCCGGCAGGTCGGCCTCGGCCCCTCTGCCCGCCACACGCCTCTCTCCTCCTGCGCCCTCCATCCCAGGGCAGGGCCTCTTCCAGGAAGCCCTCCTGGAACGGCTCCCACTGCCAGCAGACCGAGGCACCGCTGTCTGCCGTGCATCTGCCCCCTCACCCCCCGGGTAAGTGTCCTGGGCGCTGTTCACAGAGCAGGCGCGGCTGAAACGAGCAGGGCTGTTAGGTGGTTTCAAACCTGGTGGGAGAGCCTTTGTATTTTTGCTGCTTCGTAAGGCAGGCTGCCGAGGAAGCCCTTTATCTTGTGGCCAGGACCCTGCATTATCCCCTGGAGCAGCTTTCCTTCTCATCTACAGAGATTAAGACGCTGTGACCCCCAGCTTCTCAGCTCTCACTTTTAGCCTGTGCACCCCACCCCAGAAGCCCTCCTAGAGTCCCAGGGCAATCTTCACCTAAGCCCATTGCACCTGTAACCTGTGCCCAAGGATTAGCCTGAACCCTGGCGCATCCTCCAGGCCGCCAGAAACCTTAACAGGGGTCCCCCGAGTTGTTTGGCAGGAACTTGGAGTCAGGGACTTCATGGACATGAGTTTGAGTAAACTCGGGGAGTTGGTGATGAACAGAGAGGCTTGGTGTGCTGCATTCCATGGGGTCGCAGAGAGTCAGACACGACTGAGCGACTGAACTGAACTGGAGTCGGCTAAGGCTGGTTGGGACCTTAGACCCTCCAACAGGGCTTGCCCAAAGGTCCGCTCAGTGGCCTTTGACATCAGAGGCCCCCAAACCCCGTCCTCCGAAGATGCTAACTACGCCTGAAGAAGCCTGGAGCGAAGTCTTGTCTCCAATCCCAGTTCTCTCCTCCACGTCTCTGGCTTCAGCGGGTGAATCCCCGCACCCTTCGCCTTCCCGGAGCCGGTTCCAGACTTGCTCCCCCGCTGGCTGCCCGGCGGGGCGCACGCACCTCTTCCAACGCAGGTGTGTCGCGAGGCCACGCAGGGCTTCCGCGTCCGGCGAGCTTCGTGCTGGCTCTGCGGCCCAGGCCGGGGGTAGTCTCAGCCCCGCTCTGCCTCGTTTGCTGGTCTGTAAAATGGGGAGAATGAAGCGTGGGGCTGGAGCGTGGCCGGCGTGGACCGAGGGCGCTCCCCTCCGTCTCAGCAGACACACCTGGTTGGAACTGTCTCTGCAGGGCAGGTAGGGCTGCCGCCTCCGCTAACTTAGAACAGGCACTTCCTTTTCAAAGTCCTTGACATAGACTTTTAAAAGGGAGCTGATTCCAAGGAAACGGTAGAGCCGCTTTGAGTACAGGTGGTGAGGAGACCCCGCGCATCCCCAAGGAGGGGCTGGGGCGAGGCAGCACCCCGCAGCCCCACCTGCTTGGAGGCTTTGGACTCGCCTTGGCTCCGCACTTCAGCGTCGCCATCTGCTGCCCTGAGTGTGAAATACGCGCTGTTTCCTTGGTCCGGGCGGGTGCGTGGGTGGGGGCATTTTCATGTCAACACACTGGTTTTTGTTGCCAGGAGGTGAGAGAGGGCATTACTCAGAATGTCCTAGAAAACTTTTTTTTTAAGGAGTCGGAGACCATTTGAAGAATCCCAAAGAAGCTTTGCTAGAAAAGGGCAAAAGGAGTGTGGTGGGCGTGGAGGCTGTTTATAAATATCCCTTCCTCTGTTTTTCCTGAAGTCAAAGCTATGGTTTTTCCAGTAGTCATGTATGGGTGTGAGAGTTGGACTGTGAAGAAGGCTGAGCACCGAAGAATTGATGCTTTTGAACTGTGGTGTTGGAGAAGACTCTTGAGAGTCCCTTGGACTGCAAGGAGATCCAACCAGTCCATCCTAAAGGAGATCAGTCCTTGCTGGGAGCCGGCATATTGCATATTGAGTGAGGATCTGGAATAGCTCAACTGGAATTCTATCACTGCCGGGAGCCAGCGTGAGGCACTCCGCCCATGACAAAGGTCATGAGGAAGGAGGCTCGGCATACGCAAAGGCGGGATCGAGCCTCAGGAGTCCCCCTGGAAATTCTCGAGCATCTACCCCCAAAACCAGAGTCTGCCTACTTTCTGCTTTGTGCTTTCACCTACACCTCTGACTTTACGGGGGGCTGTCTCCCACTACCTCTCTCTGGAAAAAGAGTTAGCTTACAGCTCCAGTTAATAATTCCTGGGTGTGACAGTGTTTAACCTACAAACTCCTTTGGAAATCCTCTAGCCTGCCTGAATAGGTTTTTCCGGCCACGTGTGATTGTTCAGAGCCTCCCAACTGTGAGAGGCAGGAGATGTTCTAAACTGCCTAAACACAGATTCCTTTGAGTAGTTAAAAGATTGATTAGAAAATGTATTGGTGAAGGGTTTTTCACTTGTTGGGCCAATGTTTGCTGCTAAGTCTCCATACTCCTTACCTACTGTGTCCTTGGCAGTGTATTGATTGATATAATGGGTGTATAGAAATGTAAAATGCCGCTTTGTCCAATGCTTTTTGGAAGGCTGGCGCCTGACTTTGGAATAATCACCTTTAGAGAAAGATAAGTTTCTTAAAATGTTAACAGGCCTCCGGGCCAGAAGATGATGTCAATCACCTGAACTTTTGCATATGATAAGTTTGCAGGAAGAAAGCCTGGCTTGCTGCATGACTCTACCCCTTCCCCCATTATCCTCTATGCATACCTTAAGGTATAAAAACTACTTTGGAAAATAAAGTGCGGGCCTTGTTCACTGAAACTTGGTCTCCCCATGTCATTCTTCCCTTTAACTTCCGGCTGAGCGTCCATCTGGAGCGCGGATGTCCTCTGCGACCATTTATTTGCCTGGGCTTCTAAGACCCACTCGAGAAGGTGTCTAAGGTGGGGCACCTTCCGCTATTCGAGAGGGCGCCTGCGGCCTCCGTGGTCAGAGCTAACCTGGTGTCACGGGTTATATTGATTTTCCGCGTAAACCAAGCCACTCAGCTTCTTTTCTCCACTGAATTTTCCTACTGAGCTATCCTTATTCTATTACTCTTTGTATCCTTAATTAAAGTGTAATTAAGCAGTTGTTCCCTGACCCTCGCCTAGCCGTCTCTCCTTCGAATACCCTGGATCAGCCGGGGCTGGTCCCCGGCAAGTCCTGGGTGTTCATTGGAAGGACTGATGCTGAAGCTGAAACTCCAATACTTTGACCACCTGATGTGAAGAGTTGACTCATTAGAAAAGACCCTGATGCTGAGAAAGATTGAAGGCAGGAGGAGAAGGGGATGACAGAGGATGAGATGGTTGGGTGGCATCACTGACTCAATGGACATGAGTTTGAGTAAGCTTTGGGAATTGGTGATGGACAGGGAGGCCTGGTGTGCTGCAGTCCATGGGGTCGCAAAGAGTTGGACACACTTAGCAACTGAACTGGGCTGTCCAGCCCCTTCCCGCCTCTGCCCACCCAGGGCCAGCTTCAGGGCCGGCCGCCAGGGCAGCTGCCCAGGGCCCGCTCCGAGCCGCCCTGTGCTTGGGGGCTGCTGCTCTCTGGCCGCTGTCCCGAAGTTCTCAGTGGCGGTACCGTTCACTGTCCTCTCAGTGAAGTGCTGGTGGACAGCGGCCCCACCAGCGCTCGGGGCCTTGGCTGCGCGCTGTCACCCCCCTGAGTCCTGGCGGCCTGCCCCTCCGGCCGCAGGCCCCCAGGCTGCCCTCGGCTGGGTGTCTTGTGTCAGCCCGTGGCTGGTGGCAGGGGACTCCATCAGGCCTGCTCCTTCCCCAAGCATGTTGGTGCCCTGGAGTGAGCCTGCAGTCTGCTGAGTGCCCCGGGGCCCTTGTCCTCCTTCCAGCCCGCTGGTTATCACTGTCAGGCCTCGGACGGTTACTCATACACCTAAACAGCCTCCAGAACACTCCCGAATCACCCTGTGAATGGGGCAGCATGGCTTCTCACTAGAAGTGTTTTTGTTAGCTGTTGCACAAAACAGCGTTCCCCAAGCTCACAGCTTAAGCAGTAGTGTGTTCACATATTCTCTCAGTCCCTGGGGGGTCAGGACCTTGGGAGTGGCTTTGCTGGGCGGGCCCAGTTCCGGATACTGCAGTCAGATCCCGGCCTGAAGACCTGTCCCGGGCTGCGGGTCCTGCTTCTGAGGTGTGAGTGGGCTGACGGCTGGAGGCCCTGGTTTCTTGCTGGCTGTTGACCGGGGCACGTCGCCACATGGCCTTTCTCCTAGGGCGCCTGGATGTCCTCCTGGCTCGGGGAGGAAGGCGGCGGCCCAGGCCTCTCATGGCTCGTGTCTGGGGTCACACCATCAACGCCTCTGTTCTCTGTTAGACTCGAGTGGCTTAGTGTAGCTCACACTCGGAGCAGAGGGAGCTGGCTTTGTATATCAAAGGGAGAGTGTTGAAGACTGTGCATTTTACCAGGAAATTTTCAAATTCAAATAGCTGCCTCTGCCAGGAAACTCTACAGCCTTATTGAGAAGCATCGGGAAGGGATTAATTGGTTAATAGAACTCCCAGGAGCCTCAAGGGAGGAGAAACTTCTGGGTCGGGATCGTGGCTTGAATGTCAGGCCCAGATATCAGGGAGGCTCTGCTTTTGGTGAGGCTTTCCCTGAAACTCTGCACTTTCCTGCTTCTTCCTCTTTTTTTTAAAAAAGAGTATTTATTTGGCTGTGCCAGGTCTTAGTTGGGGCATGTGGGATCCAGTTCCCCGAGCAGGGGTCAAACCCAGGCCCCCTGCATTGGGAGCCTGGAGTCTTAGCCTCTGGACCCCCAGGGAAGTTCCCCACCTTGAGGTTTATATACAGCCATCTCTATATGTGTGACAAAGTTGCTGGTCTTTTTTAAAAAAATTATTTGCTTTTGGCCCTGCTGGGTCTTTGTTGCTTTTGGCCCATGGGGGCTTTTTCTGTGGAGGATGGGGCAGCTCTCTAGCTGTTAGGCTGCCCTAGCTGATGGATTCCCCTGCCGCCCGCCACGGACTGACGCAAGACGCCCTGGCCCGGGGCAGCCGGCTTCTTGCTGCGCTGACCTCTCTCGTGGAGCACAGGCCGTCGGGCGCGTGGATTCAGCGCCTCAGGCTCTGGAGCACTGGCTCAGTAGCTGGGGCACTCAGGCTTAGTGGCTCTCCTGCGTGCGGAAGTTTCCCGGGCCAGGGATCGAACCCGGGTCTCCTGCATTGGCAGGCGGATTCTTTACCCCTGAGCCACCTAGGAAGCCGTGTTGCCGTCTCTTAATTTCAGACACATTTTAACTTCCCTGCATTTTTACTTCCCTCCCCTCATAACGACTGTGATGTTTCTGACAGCACGTTTGACATCTTTTGTGTATCCCTTGACTGCTTATTACGGATATCGATTTTCCTCCTTTTGTCTTTTAATCTGCCGGCTAGCTTTGTCTGTGGTTGCCTTGCTCCCGTTACTGGGTATTTGCTTCTCCAGTGAGTGTTTTCCTTTCATAAATTTCGTGTTTCTGGTTGTAGCCTCTTTTTTTTTTTGCTTAGAGAAGTCTCTTGAACATTTCTTATAAAGCTGGTTTGGTGTTGCTGTAAAACTTTCGATCTCTCCATCATATCTGAGTGAGAGTTTTGCCAGGAAAAGTATTCTTGGGTGGGTGTAGGTTTTTCCCTTTCATCACTTTAAATATATTGAGCCCCTCCCTTCTGGCCTGCAGGTTCTGCTGAGAAGCCAGCCGTTGTATGTAGCTTGTTGCTGTGCATGCATGTGTGTGCGTGTGCGTGCGTGTGTGTTTTCTCTCATCAATTGGCGCGAGGGGTCCTAGTTCTCCACCCCAGGGTCAAACCTACGCCCCCTGCAGTGTGAAGCCCTGGTCCACCAGGGACGTCCCTCGCTTGCTCTTCATCTTTGGTTTTTGCCATTTTACGTGTGTCTTGGTCCTTCTGGGGGCTGCTCCCATTGGATTCTCTGTGCTTCCAGCACCTGAGTGTCCGCTTGCTTTCCCAAGTTAGGGGAGTTTTCAGCTACAATGTCTTCAAATAAATTCTCTGTCCCTTTTCTTTCTTTTCTGCTGGACCCCTATAATGCTACCGTGAGTACACTTGATGTTATCACAGAGATCTCTGAAACTGTCCCGTTTCTCTTTTTTCTCTTCAGCTGCAGGGATTTCCACTTCTGTGTGCCCGCTCACTGATCCACATCTCTGCGCCATGTAGTCTGCTGTTGATTCCTTCTGGTGTCTTTTTTAAATATGGAGTTACTACATTTTTCATCTCTGCTTGGGGTTCTTTTACATTTTCTAACCAACTCTCACTCTGTTTATCGCTTCTTCTGAGTTCTTTGATCCTCTTTATGATCACTACCTTGAGCTCTTTCTCGGGTAGATTGCCTGTTTCCGCTTAGCTTCGCTCTCCTGGGGCTGTATCTTTTCTTGGTGGGGAAATCGGGAGTGGCTCGTTTTGTTTTCGTCTGTTTTTGCTCTGATTGTGCTGGGTCTCTGCGGCGGCACACGTAGGCTTCTCTAGCTGTGTCTCATGGGCTCAGTTGCCCAACCCGGTTCTGACCCCGCACTGGAAGGCAGATTCTCACCCACTGGACCATCAGGGAAGTCCAACCTGGGATTTCATCCTGTTCCTTTGTTGTGAACGTGCTCCTCTGGCACCTCAGTTGCCTAATTAGCTCTTCTTGCTGTCTTGTAGGTCGGTTGTCAGCTGACCTTGGCGACGTGGCCTTTCGTAGGAGGAGGGCTGTGTGCTCTCCTCCGGCCATGGTGGGCATTGCAGGGGTGCCCGTACGTGCCCACTCGGCCCCTCTGCTGTGCCAAGCAGACTACTGTGAGCAGCCTGGGGTGTGTGGCTAGCCCCCAGTCCAGTTGGCCACCTTTTTTCTTTTAATAATGTTAGCATTAGCTGGTCCCGTGGTTGCCCAGCTACAGGAGACATCTCCCAGCATCCCTTGCAGCCAGGTATGGCCAGTGGGATGAGCTTAGAGGATGTATGAGCCGGAGTACCTGAGCCTCCCCTCCCTGTCTCCTCCTTCCCGGGGGCCGGAGGGCCGATGTGATGCTGGTGATTAGGTTCTGCCAGGGACGACGCCCTAGGGGACGACAGAGCAACACAGCAGAAGGAACCTGGGCCCCTGGGTGGCCACGTGGAGCAGAGCTGCTGTGTCGTCCACTCCCCTCTGAACCACTACGGGAGAGAAAGTTCTGTCTTGTTTGGCCCAGAGTGTTGTGGGAGCTCGTTTATCAAGGGGGCTTAGCTGTGCTGTAACTGATTCAGACCCCAAGCCCTGGGGTCCCTAATCAGAGACAGCTGGCCGAGGTAGGAAGCGTGTGTGACGCGGGCTCAGGAAGCAGGCTCAGCCCAGGAAGCAGGCTCAGCCCAGGCGTGGGTGCTGATTGGCTGTGAGGTGCCGGGTAGTCCCTCAGCTTCTCTGGGCACCTGTGCATGCTAGGCCACCTCATAAACTTGCCTCCAGTGAGATGAGGGCTCTACGAGCGACGATACACCTTTGCTTGTCAGGCAGAGGTCAGAGATTTTTATTAGGAAGCTCCTGAGGGTGAGCCTTAGTGTGGTTGGAGTCTACAGGAATCCTGCCTGCCTGCTGTCGGCCGATTCCAGGGAGCCAGAGCAGGGGCAGGGGGTGCTTCAGGAATGTCTCTTCTGGTCCCGTTTATTATCACTATTATTACTTTTAAATATGTATTTCTCTGCTTGCCTCGGGTCCTAGTGGCAGCACGCAGGGTCTTCATTGCGTCACGTGGGCTATTTGGCTGTGGTTTATGAGTCACTGGTTTGCAGCTTGTGGGCTTAGCTGTGGCATGTGGGATCTAGTTCGCCAACCAGGGATCGAACCCACGTCCCCTGCATTGGAAGGTGGATTCTTAACCACCGGACCGTCAGGGAAGGCCCTGCCCCTTTTATTTTTCGTTAACACACAGTAAAGCTGAGTTTTTGGAGAAGAACGCCCACATCCATGGATCTTACCACACACGTGGACCCCTGTGGCCCCACGCGCGGCCAAGGGTCACCCTCCAGCCCTCCCTGTGGCCCTGCCCGGGACTGCCTGCTGGGCCCTGGTCCTCCTTTCCCCGTGGCCCCTCTTCTGTGTCCCCCAGGTGACCCCTTGCTCCCAAGTCCTGCATCCTCCTGTCTGCTACCCTCCCCCTCACCTCCGGGAGGCAGGTCAGAACCCCTCCAAGGCGCCCATTGCCTGGGAGACGAGTCATCAGGGCCCCATACCCGCAGGGCGCCTGTCCTTGCCCTGCCCTCTGCAGAGCTCCGTCCTCCTTGACTCAGACTGCCCCCATCGTCTGCACTCTCAGAACCCTCATCTGCCGCAGTTTAGCACGGATTCTACCTGCACTGCAGTGCTCTCCAATGTGTCTTTCTCTCCTAGGAGGGTTTAAGGTTGATGGGACCGGGCAGCTTGTCTTGCTCCTGCCTGTGATCCGCGGGGCCTGGTACCACTGGGGGCTCAGGAAAGAGGGGCTCTGGGGTCTGTACTCATGGGGCGCTTTACGGCAGCACACTTGGGCGCTCCCTGTTCCCTTGCATTAAATGCCCTTCCCCCCTCTCTTCCCATCTAAATCTAACTGCTCTTCTAGAGCTAGTTCAAGGCCACCTCCACCAGAAAGCCTGCTGTGATCACTGTCTCCTCCCTGGGAGTTCCCCCAGCCCCGTGTCCAGCCTTCAGCACTTCCGGGGCATGGGTAGTGTCCTGAGTGGAGTGCGGGGCACGAGGTCCCTGGAGCAGTCACGCCGTGTGGACAAAGAGGACACCGCTGGGAAGGGAAGAGATACTGGGAGCCCAGGGAAGGGATTCTGGACTGAACCAGGCAGAAAAGCGGGCACCTCGACTCCAAGGGCAGGGGGCTGGCAGCGGGTACAGGCTGATCCAGCAACCGTCGGCAGCGTGCATGCTGGCAGCAGGAATGTAGGCCAGGAATGAGGAGCCCAGGGGAGGCGTGGCTGCCAGGCTCCACGCTTGGACCAGTGTCAGAAGGAGCCGGTGACCCCAGGGTTCTGAGGATGTGATGGTGGCCAGGCTGGTCCCGGAGGCTGGTCTGATGGTGGCCAGGCTGCCCACAGGCCGGGCCAGCAACCTCAGCAGGAGATGGGGAAGGAGTGGGCGAGGGCCGGAGCTGCGGAGGCAGGGGCTGACGGTTCTGTACGCAGGAGCTCACAGCCAGCCAAAGCTCGGTGCAGGGCTTCCAGCACGGCCAAGGGGCCCGACGGCCCGTCTGGAGAGAGAGTGGGCAGCAGCAGGGTCATCCTGTTCCCCGTGGCCTGCAGGCCTGCCCGCCCTTCCCCCGGGCCCTCCCCAGCCTGGCCACCCTCTCCCTCTGAGGACCCTGGGGAAGGCAGCTTCTACTGCCCAGTTTCTGAACTCCTCCTTGATGCCCGGGCCAGTCGGGGCACGGGACGCACCCGAGCCCTGCCCAGCAGCGTCCTGTGAGGCCAGTGAGCACAGGCTCATTACCAGTGAGCCTCCCCTCCTGATTTCACCGGGCATGAGCTGGCCCTGATGAAACTGTGCTGCCCTGAACTTTGAACAATGGGGCCATGTGGCCTAGTGCTTAGGGGAGAGGCCTGAGGTCTAAGTGTGGCTGACCCTTGGCCCCTTGGTGCCTCAGTCTCCCTATCTGTGGAATGGGTGTGATAATAGTCTTTCCTCCGCAGTAAGCCTGGGGCTAAACTGGCAGTAGGGAGCTGCCTGGCTTCCTCGGAGTCTGGCCACACTGGCTTTTATTTGGCCTTTTCCCTGAAGTGTCCGCTCCCTGTCCTTCTCAAATAGCACCTTCAACTCCTGAAGCCTGTTCCTGACTGTAGCCTTTGCAGGTGGGCTGGGCAGGACTGTGTGTGAGTCGCTCAGTCGTGTCCGACTCTTTGCGACCCCACGGCCTGTAGTCCACCAGGCTTCTCTGTCCATGGAATTCTCCAGGCAAGAATTCTGGAGTGGATTGCCATTCCCTTCTCCAGAGGAACTTCCCAACCCAGGGACTGAACCCTGATCTCCTGCCTCGCAGGCAGATTCTTTACTGTTTGAGCTACAGGGAAGTCTCCTGACTGTACCCTTTGCAAGTGGGCTGGGCAGGAATGAGTCAGCATCTTGCTGGCAAGACACTCAGGACAGAGGAGCTGGGTCAGGATGCTCCCCAGGCCTTGGAAGATGGGTCAGGGAGTGGGGCTCACCTACCTTGTGTGGGGTCCCTGCAAGCATCCAGCGTGCTCAGCAAAATCTTCCCCAGGGCTTTTTTCGATATGTTCTTAAAAAAAGAAATGAGACAGGGCTGGAGTGGCCATGGTTGCTGAATCTTCAAGCAATGGGTAGGACCTCGTGGCCCCCACAGGCTTCTGTGTGGCTCCCTGGGGGAAGGTACAGTCCATTCCCCGTACCCCCCACCCCAGTCCATGGTCCTTTCCTGGCCCCCATCCCTGTGATGATTGCACTACCCAGACTCTTGGTGGGCACTGAAGCAGGGTGAGGGACCCATTTAATCCAAGATCACGTACTGACAGACCATTGTCCCTGCGCCCAAGGAGGCACTTGGGAAATGACCGTGAAGAAGAGCATTTTGATGTGTTAACTCCTTTAATCCTTGCAACAGCTTGTTTTATTCTCATTTTAACCAGTGAAAAAGCAGTGCTGAGAAAATGAGAACTCTGCCTGAAGCCACCAGCTGGGAGGTGGAGGAACCGGCGTTGCCCCAGGCTTCCCAGCCCAGAGCTGTGCCCACGGACCTGGGCTGCCACTCAGCACCCTCCCAGACTGAGCCCCATCAGGCTGGGCCTCAGTGCCCTGTGTCCTGGGCAGCCTGACGTGCAGGCAAGGGCCCACTTCCAACCCTGCAGACCTGGCTTCAAATCCCACATCCATCTCATAGTGGCTGTGCAATCATGACTGAGCTTGTGTCTCTTAAGAGAACTTTTTAAGTGCTTTGCTGATGCTATTTAAGAATATGGACTTCTGGGTTTTGATTTTTTAACTTGAGTACCTTGTCAAAGAGTCACAATGCTTTGCCTTCAGATTCTCTTGGGTACTCTACATAGATAAATGCGATACACAGTTATTGATCGCTTTGTTTCATCCTTTCTGGTCTTTATACCCCTTCCTTTTCTTGTCTTATTGCATTGGCTAGAATCCATACGTGGAACAAGCAGAGATGACAGGCATGCTTATCTGGATTCTGATTTTTAGAAGGATTCCTTCTAACATTTCACCAGTAAGTGTGAGGTTTGTGAGAGGTAGTCAGCTGAGACTTTATCTGTTTAAGGATGATATGCACTGTTCTTAATTTGCCAAGAGGTTTTTTTTATAATAAAAGGAGACTGTTACTGACTTTTCATCTCTTGAGATGAGTATATGGTTTTTCTCCTTTTAACCTTCAGTGTGCTGGTCTGTGTTAATCGATGTTTGATCTTAACCATCTTTGAATTCCTGGGATAAACCCAACTAATCACCTTGTGTTCCTTTAAACACTGCCGGGTTTGGTTTGCTAATATGCTGTTTACCATTTCTGCATCCATATTTAAGTGTGACATTAGCTTATAATTTTCTTTTCTTATATGGGTTGTCCTCTGGTTTTGCGATCAAAGTTATATTAGCTTCATAAAATGAATTAGAGAACCCCCTTCTCTTTGATTACTTTCCCTGAGCTCTTTCTATGTCTGGAAGTAGAGGCGACGCCTGCCTATGTGGGGAGAGCTCAGAGCCAGTGCCTGACGCAGGTGGGCTCCACCCCTGCGGGCCCTGCCCAGCCCTGCCCCGGGGATACCAGCTCCCATGAGCCCACCAGGTCGCGGAGCCTCTGCAGGAGCCCCAGCACGTCCTCCAGCTTCTCCTCCAGCAGGGACAGCCGCACCCTCTCCGTCTCCACCATCTGCAGCTCCTGCCGCAGGCTCTCGTTCTCACCCATCTTCCGCTGCAGCTCTGCCTGCTGGGACACGAGGGGCTCAGCGCCCGCCCTGCCACCCTCAGCCCCATGCACACAGCACCACCCCCAGGCAGGGCCCACAGCCTGCCCTGGCCCTCCCACAGGGGTCATCTCATCTGGCCCCTGGGCCTACAGACAGAACCGCCCTGTCTCCCCAGGGAGGGCGCCGAGGCCCAGAGAAGCTGCACGCCTGGCCCAAGGCCTCTCGGCCAGTCAGGCTGATGTAAGAATGTACATGCTTCCTTTTTGGCGGAAGGACTCCATCCTTACTCCTCTTCTCCATTCATCTGCTTGTCCTTTCTAAATTGTTTTGGTTGCAAGCAGCAAGCTAGTCTGGCCAGCTTGAGCCAAGGAGGAATTCACTGCCAGGCTAGTGGCTTATCCCCAGAATGGGTCGATGGCTGGAGAATGTCGAGGGGTCGGGGCATGGAGGGTGAGGCAGGAGAAGCAGCTGGAGACTCCTGTCTGGGGGCTGCAGCTGAGAACACTCTCCAGCCATTCCCCACCTCCCTCGGGATGGGAACCCAGGAGAGGGGCCCGACTGGCCCAGCCTCAGTCACCAGTCCAGCCCTGGCCAGGCGGCATGGACGCTGCTGCTCCCTGCAGAATACCAGGGGGAGAGGGTGGCAAGTTGCAGAATGCCATGTGGACACCTGCCTTCTAAAGCAGGGTTGGGGGGAATGAGGCAGCCTCCGCTCCTGACAGCGATGGAGGGAAAGAAAAGCAGCTGAAGGTGTGGCGTCCTTGGGCAATAGAGCGCAGGGCCTGTGGACTTGGGAGCGCAGCCTGAGGGTCTCAGGAACTGAGCTCCCCACCCTCCTCCCCTCCGCAGCCAGTTCTCCTTGGGCAAGGTGTCTCTCTTCCATTTCATCTGGCTTTGATGGAGCTGCCAATCACGGGACCCTGCCCACCTACCACAGAGGACTGGTCCAGGTATGGGCACGTGACTGAGGCCGACCATTGGCGTTCTTCCCTGAGATTTACTGTACGGGGCTCTTATTGTTCCTCTGGGGGTTTTAAGTAGGCTGATGAGAGCCTAGAGCTGCCTGGGGCCCTGCTCTCCCTCACCCTACCACATGGAGAAACTCCCTCTATAGCAGGGGGAAGTGAGGCCAGCACCCACGAAAAGAACAGAGCAGACAGATGGGGTAATAGAATCTGAGTCCCTGGATCCAACTGTGCCTGAAGCTCATCTTAGCTGTTCTTTTGAAACCATGCTCCCAGCTCCATCTGGTAATAACTTCCTGTTTTTTTCCCTTGAGCTGATCTGAGATGGATCCTTTAATGTGCAGCCAAAATATTCTTCATTAGATCTAAATCATCTCCTCTCGGAGCCTTGGTTTACCCATCTGTGAAGGGGGCACAGGTTTTGGCTGAGATGGTTCACAGTCCTTCCACCCGTAAGAGACTAGCCACTGGTCTGGCTCCCAGCCTCTGGGGCTCCGCTGACCTCCTCCTCAGGTGTCCTCAGAATCTTTGCACCACAGCCCCGGGACCCCAGCTGCTCCACCAGCATGGCAACACAGGTCTCCAGCTCCCCCAGGGCGCGGGCATGGTTGGCACCGCCCAAGTGGCTGCAGTAAGTCATGAGCTTCTTGGCCATCTGGTCATCGCACCTGCAGTGAAGGAGAGTACTGGCACAGGGGGGGCTGCTTTCCAAAGTCTGTTCCAGCCTGCAGGTGGTGGGAATGCGTTATTACCGAGTCTGCTCCCCTGAAACCTAGGTGGGGCCATGGCACCCCCTGCCCACACCCTTCCCTCGTTCCCTGTGTCATCAGAGCAAAAGCCAGAGGCCTCGCCTAGTCTGCCCATTACCTCTCTGACCTCCTTCCCACTCACCTTCGCTCTTTCTGCTCCAACCACAGCAGCCTCCTCCAGGCCCTTCCCACGTGCCCCAGGGCCTTTGCACCAGCTGTTCCCTCTGCCCGAAAGGCTTTCCCCTCATTTCCTTCAGATCTCTGCTCAAACAGCACCTTCTCAGCGGCCCCCCTAGCATGTCCTGCCCCCTCCTCGTCCTCACACTTGTCACCACTCAGGAGAACAGAGGCTCCTGGGCGGGGGGTGTCGGGGGGAGCTGTCTTGGTTAGTGCTGTTTGCCAGGGGCCCTCAAATTTGCCTGGCATATCATAGGTGCTTCATATGCTTGTTGACTTAACGGGTTGGTGATACAGTGACCAAAGAAAATCGGCAGAACTTTGTAATAAAAGAGTCAGCGCTGCCCCCCTACCCAACTCCCATGGAGTGCCTGCCAGGATCGGGCCCCATGGGGCATTTTATACCCTCGATGGTGAATCCTCACAAACCCTCTGCCAGGCAAGTGTTAGTGCCCCATCTTAGAGACGGGAAGCCTGAGGCTCAGAAGTCAGCTGACTTGTCCGGGGTTGGGGGGTGGGCTTAAGTGTTGAGAGCAGTGGGTTAGGAAAGGGTCTGACATGTGGGGGGGGGTCACACTCAAGCTGTGGGGCAAGTCCGGGGACCCGTGGTCACTGGAGTGAGGATCAGGGGGAATTAAGCCACCAGGAAGTGTGCCCTCGCTCAGCTCATTTCTCCCTGACACTTGCCCAGGGCCGTCGGCTCAACCAATGGATCCGGGGACCGAGCATGAAACAGCAGGGAGGGGACCCAGCCTGGATGTGAATCAGGAGGTCAGCCTCCCACGTTCCAGGCCCATCACTGCATAGAGGGGCCCCCCTGTGCTCCCAGGATGACCGTGGGGGCCCAGCCCCGGGTATGCCCGATCCTGGATGTCCTCGCGGGAGCACGTACCCGCTCCCGCAGCCGGAGAGACCTGCCAGCAGCGCCGTGACCTCGGCCGGTGGCCGCTGCACCTCCTGCCACTTCTCGCGGTCGTCCTCCTCGTCAGAGGCAGCCTGGCCCTCGACCGAGCGGAACAGCTGCTCGTCCAGCCCTGGAGAAGCATGGGCTGTGGACAGGGACAGAGGCAGGGGAGGACCCCCCTCTTTGGGGGCCGCCCCGACTCCCCGTGGGAGCCCTCCCACCTCTGCTCCCCCAGGCTCAGGGTGGACATGTGAGTCCAACCCGGCAGTCAGAGCACAGCCGCCTGGCCGCGTGACTGGTGCAGAAAGGGCTGGGGACCCCGCGGGGGCCGGGGCCGGTCAGGCCAAGCCCTGACTCAGACTTCCAGGGAGGAAGGACGCCCCTGTTCCTCCCGCCAGAGCCTGGAGGGCGTGGGTCTGGCTGCTGGGGGTGAGGGGCGCAGCTTCGGCACAGTGAGCCCCGCAGAGGCTGGTGGGCGAGGCCAGGGGAAAGGGGCTCTGCTGACGTGGGACTGTGCCAGAAGCCTGCTGGGGCTTTTAGTGAGTTAGGTGAACCAGAACGTTCCCTTGAACTAGAGCAGTTCAGGCCGAATGCACTATGTCCTGACCGGCACGGCCCCCGGCCCCAGAGGACCGTGCACTCAGGGGTGGGCCCCGGGCACCTGTGTCTTACGAGGCTCCCGGGTGATCCTGACGGACGGGCAGGTTTGGGCACCCCTGGCCTCGGGTGTCCTGATTTTGGACACCCAGTTGGGTGGCTGCAGGGCCCTTCTGTTTGTTCTTAATAAAAAGTGTTCCAGACCCAGTAGAACCGGAATTGAGGTGACTGGTCAATACTTTTGTGATCATGTTAAGGTGTTTCAAGGATTGACAATCTGGTTTTCTTCCTGGGGATTTCTTGCTGCTGGGGTGCGTGTGTGTGTGTGTGTGTGTGTGTTTGTGTCTCTGTGTGTCTGTGTGTGTCTGTGTGGTGTGTGAGTGTGTGTGTGTGTCTGTGTGGTGTGTGTCTGTGTGTGTCTGTGTCTGTGTCTGTGTGTGTGTGGTGTGTGTATGTGGTGTGTCTGTGTGTGGTATGTGTGTATCTGTGTGTGTGTGTATCTGTGTGTGGTGTGTGTGTGTGTCTGTGTGTGTGTGTCTGTGTGGTGTGTGTGTGTGTGTGTGGTGTGTGTGTCTGTCTGTGTGTGTGTGTGTCTGTGTGGTGTGTGTGTCTGTGTGTGTGGTTTGTGGTGTGTGCTGTGTGTGTGTGTGTCTGTGTGTGTGTGTCTGTGTGTGTGTGTGTCTGTGTGTGTGTGTGTGTGTCTGTGTGGTGTGTGTGTCTGTGTGTGTGTGTGTATCTGTGTGTGTCTGTATGGTGTGTGTCTGTGTGTGTGTGTGTGTGTGTGTGTGGGTGTGTGTGTCTGTGTGTGTGTGTGTGTGTGTCTGTGTGTGTGGTGTGTATGTCTGTGTGGTGTGTGTGTGTGTGTGTGTGTGGTGTGTGTGTGTGTGGCGTGTGTGTGTGTGTGTGTCTGTGTGTGTGTGTCTGTGTGTGTGGTGTGTATGTGTGTGTGTGTGTCTGTGTGTGTGGTGTGTATGTCTGTGTGGGGTGTGTGTGTGTGTGTGGCGTGTGTGTGTCTCTGTGTGTGTGTGGTGTGTGTGTGTCTGTGTGTCTGTGTGTTTGTGTGTCTGTGTGGTGTGTGTGTCTGTGTGTGTGTGGGGTGTGGTGTGTGTGTGTGGTGTGTGTGTGTGTGTCTGTGTGTGTGTGTGTCTGTGTGTGTGTGTGTCTGTGTGTGTGTGTGGGGGGGTGTGTGTGTCACTAGAGTCTCAGCTGTCCTAGTACCCGAGGCCGGGCAGTATAGGGCCTCTGAAGTCGTGTGAGAGGGCTGGCGCCTGCAGCCTGCCCACGCCTGCCTGTAGCCCAGCCGGGAGAGCCCTGGGGTGCCGGCTCAGACAGCTTCTCTCTGCTTTCCTTGCTCCTGATGCTGCACACCCCGCAGACGCAGGCTCTGACATGAGGGGCCTCTCTGTGGCCTTCTCGAGGGGTGACCAGCCAGCCCTGCTTGCATACCTCTGGTGACGGGGAGCTTACTCCCACTCCGGCTCCCTGGGTGCCCAACCCACCCCTGCATGGCGTTGACAGGAGACACGTTTCCGCGCGCTGAGCCAGAGCCCGCCTCCCTGGAACCCACCCTCCCCAACAGGGTGTCCCTCTCAGGCCTGCGGGGCGGGGGGGAGCCTAGGGGCTGGGGAAGCCCAACCTCAGCAGGTAGAGGGTGGGGCTCTGTCTAGAGGCTGGATGGCAGCATCAGCGCAGACAGGACCCTGGGTGTGCGGGACAAACCTGGGCCTGGGGGTCTGCTCGCCGGGCTGCTGTCGGACCCCCAGGCTCCGTCTGGAGGGGGCTCTGGGCCTCTGGCCTCACCATCCTCAGGTTCGCTGCTCTTGGTGTCGGGCTCTGGGCTGGCTCGTGGTGGGCCCGGGAGCTGGGTGCCCTCTGACCTGTGGGGCGGGGGAGACACAGGTGTTGAGAGGGCGGGGGCTCCGCCGGTTTCCTGCGGGAGAGTGTGGGGTGTGGGCCCACCCTCCCCACTGCGAAGGCTAAGCTGCCTGTGACATGCCTGCCAAAGCCCGTGGTGGTCTCTGCGGCCGACCCCACCAGCCCGCTACCTGATGGCCAGCACGGCAGAGTCAAGCTTTCCACGGAGGACAGTCACCCAGCTTCCCTTGCAGCTAAGACATAGGCTTGTGACGCGATTTTAGCCAATGGGACTAGAGGCAAAACCCTCTGAGGAGCCTCTGTGTCCAGAGGGTGGGGGTCCTGGGTTCCCACCCCAGCGCTGCCAGAGGGACTGGCGGTGGGACTTGGGGCCCCTTTGCAGGTGGATCCCTGGAGCCGACCCCTCCGAGGTCCTCCCAGCTCCCATTGGGTTCTCGCCCTGTGCCAGTGGGCAGAGGGGCAGGAAGCCACTGGGGGGACTCTGTGTTTAATGAGCCGCTAACTCTGATGACACCCTGCACTCAGCGCCCCCAGGACAAGCCAAGGCTGGGGAGGTGCTCAGTGGCAATCAGTGTGAGATCCCCTGGATGCAGATTCTTGGTTCAGAGAGAAACTGGAGCTTAGGGCATATCATTTGAGGTCTAACTGGGGAGGGGACAGTCCCTCTCAACTCCAGAGGTGCAGATCACAGCCAGAAGAGAAGACACAGGATCGCTTTCTCACAAACTGCTGACCAAGAACGGAATAGGCTTCCTTGGGAGGTGGTGAGCTTCCTGGCAGAGGAGGTGCGTAAACAGTAAGGGGCTTCAATATGTAGAATTTTGAATAGCGTTGGAATGGGCTTCCCTGGTGGCTCAGAGGTAAAGAATCCACCTGCCATGCAGGAGACACAGGTTCGATCCCTGGGTTGGGAAGATCCCCTGTAGGAGGGCATGGCAACCCACTCCAGTGTTCTTGCCTGGAGAATCCCATGGACAGAGGAGCCTGGCAGGCTGCAGTCCAGGGGGTCGCAGACTGGGACAACGACTGAGCGACTAAACAGCAGCAACAACAGTGGACAGTATCTAAGTCTCCCACTGTGAGAAACCTCTGTTTTCCCTAAATTATTTAAGGGCTTCAACAAGCAAAATGAGCTGGTGGGGACAGCCCTTATGAACAGTTTCCTAGCAGAGGCTGGCCCACGTTCCCCACATCCCCTCAGACACCGCAGTCTTTGAAGCTGGTTCCAAGGGCGACTTCCTGCATCAACACCGCATCTAATCTCTCAGCATCCCTGCGAGGTGCCAGGCGCTGCTCCGGGGCTGTGAACATGTCCTCCCACCACCCTGCCTGGATGGAGGCAGGGACCGTCCTGACCCCCATTTCCCAGAGTGGCTGGCCCAGGCCACACGGCTCAGAAGTATAGGAACTGGGTTTACGCTCCAGCCCCGCCAGGCGCAGGGGACGCTTGCGCAGCGAGCTTGGAGCGGCCTGGCCCAGCTGCCACCCTGGTTAGGGGGCCGCAGGTCACATGGAGTGGCCCAGCCCAGCTGCCACCCTGGTTAGGGGGCTGCAGGTCACATGCAGCAGAGTCAGGAAGGGGAAGCAGAAGGGACAGAGCTGGGAGAGAGAGCACCACAGACCAGGACACGCTCTGCAGTTTTCCAAGAGGCAAGACGCGGCTGCGGAGAAACGTGGGGTGTCCCTCTTGTCCAGCAGCTGGCCCTCCCGGCCTGCATGGCTGGCCCCTCTCCGTGGGGTCCGTCTGCAGCCGCAGGCCGCTTCGTGTGTCACACGGGCGAGCCGAGCCATCGTCACCTTGGAACAGAGCAGCGAGCCTCCAAGCTCGTTCTCTGCCTGCTCCACGCACGTCCTGTCAGCCACCCCGCTCCCTGGCTGGACACCTCCAGCCCTCGGCTTCCGGGAGGCTCCTGTCCTCCCCAGCGCCCTTTCGTTCACTCATCCTCCACGTCCTGACCCTAAACCCGAGGACCTCGTCTCTCTTCCTCGTGCACACTCGCTCTGCGAGGGGTCAGCCAGCACCCCGGCTTCCAAACCTGCCTGCAGCCCTGGCCCCTCAGATCCTGTTTCCTCATGAGCCCCTCCCCCCCGTGGCTGCTGCCTGGTCACCTCCTCCTGGAAGCCCCGTGCAATCCCCAAGGCCTCCATGTCTTCCTGCATCTGCTCCTCCCGTTCCCCCACCGCCCCAGGGAAGGGCGCCATCTTGGCCCCCCAAGCAGTGGCCATTGGCTTTGGCCACCTGGAGGTCGTATGGAGAGGCCAGCCCAGGGGAGGGGGTGGTCACAGTAAGGCTGTGGACTGTAGCCCGCCAGGCTCCTCTGTCCATGGGATTCTCTAGCAAGAATACTGGAGTGGGTTGCCGTTTCCTCCTCCAGGGGATCTTCCTGACCCAGGGATTGAGCTTCATCTCCTGCATCGGCAGGCGCGTTCTTTCCCGCCGAGCCACCAGGGAAGCCCATGCGTATGCCCAGCTGACGCAAATGGCATTGCTGACTTTCCCACCTCGACGGGTTAAGAGGACGCGCCTGTCTGTGTAGCATCCCTCGATGGACTGGCTGCAAACCCTCCCTGCAGTAGCTTGTGAAAGCTTGCTGGGATATTCTGGGCCTAGAAACTTGACAGTTCTTGGCCCCAGGACTGGACCACGGGGCCCGTGGTTTAACGAGGGCTTCCCATAAGAACGAGATGCGTGGGGCTGGTCCGGGGAGCGGACCTGGGGGGCAGGCAGAGGTCACCTGTGGCCCCCCTGACCTGCACCTCCGGCTTCCTGGAAGGTGCCAGCCCCAAGGTCACAGAGAGGGGACCTGCGACCTGTGAAGGGTGTCTGCCTCTCCCCCGACGCCCAGGCTGTCAGCACTTGCTGTCCTGGCCATTTTCTGGAAGACAGCTCCGACCCAGTCCCTCTCTCCCTCAAAATGGTTCAGCGGCTCCTACAGCCGAGAGAAGGGATGCCAGTATCCTTAACACAGCATCCACTGGGGGGCCTCCAAGGTCCAGGCTGGTCTCCGGCTCGCTGCTGGTGGTGACCTCGAGGCACGCACGGCCAGACTCACTGACCCTCTGGTCGGTTGCCCTCTGGATCCTTGATAAGCATTGCCAACACCTTACTGGGTACCGGATCCTGCTCTGTTCTTCCCCCTTCGACATGCACATTTAACTTTAAATTGAAGTGTAGTGAATGTACAGTATTATGCTAGTTTCAGATGTATAGCAAAGTGACTCAGGTGTGTGTGTGTGTGTAAATGGAAAGGAATATGAAAAGCCTGGAGAGGAATATGTGTGTGTACACACACACGCGCGCGTTCTTTCTCAGCTTCTTTTCCATCATAGGTCATCACAGGCTATGAGTGTAGTTCCCTGGTGTGTACAGCCTGTCCTCACTGTTTACCTGTTGTATAGACTGCAGTGAGTATTCTCTGCATGTTTTAATGGAAAAACTCATCTACTCTTCTGGAGAAGGCAGTGGCACCCCACTCCAGTACTCTTGCCTGGAAAATCCCATGGACGGAGGAGCCTGGTAGGCTGCAGTCCATGGGGTCGCTAAGAGTCGGACACGACTGAGGGACTTCACTTTCACTTTTCACTTTTATGCACTGGGGAAGGACATGGCAACCCACTCCAGCGTTCTTGCCTGGAGAATCCCAGGGACGGGGGAGCCTGGTGGGCTGCTGTCTATGGGGTCACACAGAGTCGGACACTGCTGAAGCGACTTAGCAGCAGCAGCAGCATCTACTCTTCTGAGTAGCCCTAAGAAAGACTTACGCTCATTCCTGCCATTTCACAGATGAGCAAACTGAGGTGCAGAGCAGGAGGAGCTTGCGGAGACCCCGCGGCTCCCTTAGCCCGCTGGGTGCAGCCCACCAGGCTGGTCTCCACTGCCCCCTCTCTCTTCTCGCCTCCCCGCCTGGACGCCCTGAGCTCCCGTGGTCTTCAGCAACTGTTGGTGTTCGCTGAGGGGCCCAGCACAGGACGGAGCAGCCAGCTGAGGTTTGTCGGATGAATGAATGAATGAATGAATGAGGGCATGGATGAATGACACTGTTCGCGGCAGGTCAGGCGATGAGAGGAAGAGCGGGTCAGGGGGGCACAGGCCCCGCGCCCGACAGGATTCCAGCTCCTCCCGTCCTTCTGCTCTTGGATTGTTCCAGAAAGACAGTGAGAAGGGCATCAGCGTTCAGACCCTGGGGCCGTCTCAGGCCTGCGGATGCGGCTGAGCCCCTGCCCAGCCCTCGGAGGATTGGACCCTCCAGGCGAGAGAGTGAGCAGAACCTCCCCTAACCAAAGGCACTTGGGGTCCCTGGCTGAACTGTTGACTAAGGCAGATTTCCATTCACGGGAAACGTTATCACCCAGAGCGAAAAGCCGGCGTCTCTTGCAAAGACAGGAGGTAACTGGGAAAACACAGGGAGTGACCGCAGAGCCGCCTGCGCAGCTCCGTCTTGTTTTCCGTCTGCCTCTGAGCCAGGCCGTTGCTTATTTGTTGAAAAGAGAGGTTGGCGCTGCTAAGGACAGCTGGAGACACACCAGATCCAGCCCAGGGCCTGAGCCAACAGGGCTGAAAAGGCTGGTGGAGGCCCTCCCTGGCAGGCGATGCCCCCTGCCCACGCGGGCCGCTCTCCCCGGGGAGACACAGAGGGGCTGGGGGCGCTTCTGCAGGGAGGCCGGTCACCCCATAGGAGTCGCCGAACGCCTCCTGAGCAGGCCCTTGTGGGGGGTGGCGGGCCCTCGCTGCCCGCTGTCCCCTCATGCCCTCACACCCAGCAGACCCCAGTCCTCGTCCTGCCGGAGTGTCCCCTCCAGCTGCACACATCTGCGCACCACCCGGAGCCCCCCCAGACATCTTCCTCCTGCTGGAGGCGGCGGCCAGCTCTGGCCCTGGGCCCGGCCTCCGACACGGCCTGACAAGGGCCAGATGTTCCTGAGTTCTCCCTCCGGTCCTGGCAGCTCCCGGCTCCAGGCCTCCAGTGGATGGACCCTCCCTGGGTTCTACAGAGCTGCCAAATCTGTCTCCTGCCCCAGGACCCTGGCATGACCGTGGGACCCTCCAAGACTGCCCCTGCCCTCAGGCCCCAGCTCAATCCCCTGTTCATCTGCCAGGAAACACCGATGGCCCTGAAATGAAATACGGCGCTTCTGAACACAGGGGGTCCTGCTTCTGCTCAGTGATCTGGGGGACCTTAGGCAGGACTCAGGTGAACAGGAGGTGTGTGTGTGTGTGTGTGTGTGTGTGTGTGGTTTTAACCTGAATTATTTAGTCTGCTGCTGCTGCTAAGTCACTTCAGTCGTGTCTGACTCGGTGCGATCCCATAGACGGCAGCCCACCAGGCTCTGCCGTCCCTGGGATTCTCCAGGCAAGAACACTGGAGTGGGTTGCCATTTCCTCCTCCAGGGGATCTTCCTGACCCAGTTATTGAACTGGGTCTCCTGCATCGCAGGCAGATTCTTTACCACCCAAGCCACCAGGGGCTATCTCTTCAAATCCATTAAGTAAAAAGAGTGAGATGATTTAAGGGAAAATAGTAACTAAAGAAGAATAATACAGGTTTGATGCAGAGATGGCAAAAACTGACACAGATCCTTGGAGAGTGTCTGAACTTTGGCAAACGCCTGGAGAGCAGAGCATCGTGAGATCTGGGCACTGGTGGAGGCAGACCCTTGCCGTGCCCCTCAGCCACTCATTCTGTCCCCTCACAGCAGAGGACCCCACCTTCAACAAACTGCCACCCTCTTTTTATAATGGTTATTTTGGAAGATCCCAAAGTGAGCTGAATAAGGGATAGACCCTGTCTTTACATATACTTTGAAAAAACTCTGGGTGATGGTTTTGAACTGTGGTGTTGGAGAAGACTCTTGAGAATCCCTTGGACTTCAAGGAGATCCAACCAGTCCATTCTAAAGGAGATCAGTCCTGGGTGTTCATTGGAAGGACTGATGGGGAAGCTGAAACTCCAATCCTTTGGCCACCTGATGCGAAGAGCTGACTCATTTGGAAAGACCCTGATGCTGGGAAAGATTGAAGGCAGGAGGAGAAGGGGATGACAGAGGATGAGATGGTTGGATGGCATCACCAACTTGATGGACATGAGTTTGAGTAAACTCCGGGAGTTGGTGATGGACAGGGAGGCCTGGCAGTAGCAGTCCATGGGGTCGCAAAGAGCTGGACATGACTGAGCAACTGAACTGATGCTTTGTGATTTAAAGGAGAGAGAAACGAATTTTACAGTACACATTTCAATATGTAAAGAGTCAAGGTATAAACACCTTTTAGATGATTAAACCTATTTAATAATGGCTTAGTTTGAATTTCAGAGAGGTAAGGTAGTACTCAATCGGATGTCCGTGACACTCTTTCCCTATATTTGGCATCGATATAAGGGCTAGGGAAAGGTATTCAGATGGATGGATGGACAGATGGACACAGAGACAGATAGATATGCAGGCTCCCTGGGACGTGGAGTGACGAATGCAGGTGGGCACAGGAGCTCGTACCAGCGGGTTAAGCTTCACAAGTGTTATCATCTGTGATGTGTTTATAAAATGATGAGCAACCCTTGGAAAATTCCAAACAAACCATAACATAACCTTTCCTCAATTGACACAGCATTGCATTCTAAGACTCTGTGTATTAAAATTGTACAAAAAAAAGTTGTGTTTATATGTAAAGCAGAGTTAGATTGTAGTCTCAGACAATTACAATGAAAAGCATGTTTTTCGTGGGATGAGCACCCAGCTGGGCATTTGGAAGCTATTTGGGGTACAAGGTAACCCTGGTGGGTGGTGCGGGACCTACCCAAAGGCCTGTGTCCCTGGGAACCACCCACCCCCATCAAGTGCCAGGAACACCGCCTACCTGGTCATTGAGACAAACAGGCCCTCCGAATGAATGTCCAGGATGTCTCTGGTGGGGATACTGCTCCCATGGAGACATCTTGTCCTCTAGGAATGACCCTCCAAGACCCCACACCCTAACTCCTGCAACCTGTGAATGTAGCGAGGTGTCACTCCTGGGATGGTGTTACGTTATATGGGACAGCTGATCTTAAGCCTGGGTATTATCTCCACCTCATCACAGTTTAAAAACAGAAAACTGTCTTGGCTGATGCAGAAGAGGAAGTCAGGGAGACGTGAAGTGTGAGGACTTGGGTCGTTGCTGGCTGGAGGATGAGCAGGGCCACGGGAGGCGGTATGTGGAGAGCGACGCCTGCCAACAGCCAGCAAAGAACAGGGATTATAGCCGTAAAACCATAAGGACCTGAATTCAACACCCCTTGGGTGAGCTTGGAAACAGATTCTTCTCTTGAGTCCCAGGTCAGCGGCACCTTAATTTCGGCCTTGTGGGAGCCCAGGCAGAGAGACTAGGCAAGCCTGCCTGGACTTCTGGCCTGCAGAATGTGAGATCATAAATGGATGTTGTTTTTGAGTGCCTAAGTTGGTGGTAATCTGTTACGGTTGCATAGAAACCAAATACAACGAACCAAACAGGCACACCCATCTGCCTCGTTGGCACAACCTCAGTTATTCCGTCAGACACTAAGTGGCCAAGTGCCTCCAGACAGGAGACCTGATGGGTCTAAGCTGATCATGGCGATTCCTTCTTTTTGCCAAAGGTGTGTTTAGGAACAGGCATATGACGTGATCCTTGCCGGTGAGAAGTAAGATGTCTTCCAGGAGAATCTCTGGGAACAGAGGAGTTGAAGGAGGAAGTTATTTTTCTGTCTCTGGATGTGGCAGTGATGCCTGAGGCCATGGCAGCCATCCTGTGACCATGAGGGGCCTTTGCTGATAGACCAAGATGACAAGCTGAGGCAGACAGGGTCGGAAGATGGAGAATTGGTTGCCTGCAAACATCACTGAGCTGCTCTCCCTTGGGCTTCTCATGCAGGAGCGCCAGTGTTCCTGTGGTTTAAGCCGCTCTGAGCAGAGTTTCCTGCTACTTGCAGCCTAAAGTATGGTCAGTGATAAACAGAGCGTGGCTTGGGGGTTACACGAGGTTGTGTGTGCGAAGCTGTCAGCGCTGCCTCGTGCCGCAAGCGCACCAAAACGGAGCTCTGTGCCCTCCTGCCTCAGCCCCTGCACGAGTCAGGCCTCAGCCAGAGAAGGCGGGCCAGGACGGGACGCCCACCTATGTTCACGTCTGTACCTGCAGAGCTGTCTCAAGAGCTCTACCACCAGGAAGTGGCCCCTGTGATTGGGGGACCAGCCCAGCAAGTCTGAAATCCAGAGGAGGGGCTCACAGGCATCTGGAGCCCTGGATGCAGTGGAATCCCTCTGTTTCGGGGACACCCTCAGCCTCACTTAAAGGCCTGTCGAGTGATTAGATCGGCTTCACCCAGATAATCCAGGATCATCTGTCTCTCTTACTCCAGTGCAACTGGTTATGAACTTGAATTACATCTGCAAAACACCCACGGCAACCGTGGGTTAGCGTTTGAATGGCTTGCGCTGTACCCAAATGGCTCAGCAAGGTGGTCCAGTCGGAGACCATCGAACACCCCCGGATTCAGCATTTTTCTGAGCTGGATGGAAAACGTCACTCGCATTTGCTTCCCTCCCTGTGTTCGTCCCTCTGACCCCAGCGGCCCCTAAGCTTCAGGAAGCTCCTGGGCAGAGTGGACACTCGAGGCCTGGCTAGGAGTGGGGGCGCCAGGCAGCCGGAGGTCCCAGAGGCTCACAGGCCGGCTGCCTTTCCTGAGCAAAGGCTCAGAGGAAGCAGAGACTCGCGTGTGCAAACACCAGAACAACAGGAGGAAGACGGGTTCAGTGGGGGACTGAGGAGGAAGAGCTAAAAATAAAGCCCGCAGAGTGGAGGTGCAGACAGAGCTGGGGCCAGGGCGCCCTTCTCAACTGGCCCTTGTTTCTGCTCCCCTGCGGAACGCAGGGTGCTGCCTTTACTGGGGGCCAGGTGCAAACGGGTGTCCGAGCAACCCCCTCCAGTCCAGGCTGTTGATTCTGCTCTGCAGTGCATCCGACAGATGCAGTGTGGCAGCCACCGTGTGTGCTGGAAACGGTGCACGCGGTGGAGTGGCCCCACCTGCGGGAGCCTGCCTCCCTCGGGGCCACCCAGAACCAGCGAAGTCATGACAGAAATAAATGGAAGATGGGAAGAAATAAATGAAAGATGGGAAGGCCAGGGGCTATGAGAGATGACGGAGCAGAGGCCAGGGCCCCTGAAGACGTCATGGGATGTAGCTAAGACGGCTGGATGGATGTGAATTTGTCAGGAGTCCCCCAGCGTGTTCAGGGTCCCTGAAGTAGGCACGGAGAGGTTTGGGGTGTGAGGAACAGAGAGGCTGGCGCAGCTGGAGGTGTGCATGTGGGCAGAGTGGAGGACGCTGGGGCCGGAGTGGGGGCCCCACCTCCGTGACCACCGTCACGGCCAAAGGCAACTGACTGGTCTGGCAGTCAGGCCACCCGGGGCCTGGGAGGCTGCCCCTGGCCTGGGGAACCAACGACCTGGTCTGCTTGTCACCCATCTGCATACCTGAGGCCATCCGCCTGGCCTGCAACTGGAAAAGCAGGGTTCCTGAACATGGGGCCACAGAGCATCCCAACATAACCCCAGAGGCACAGAGCTGAGGCTGTTCCCGAGCCCCACCCCGACGGAAGCAGGAGAGCCCGGGACTCCTGGGCCCCTGAGGACTGAGTCCCGCCTGGGCTGTGCCCTGACTGCCTGGGTGACCTTGGCCAGATCGCCATCCTTTTCCGAAGGACACATTTACTGCCCAGATTGTTGTCGTTCAGTCGCTAAGTGTGTCAGGCTCTGCAACCCCATGGACTGCAGCACACCAGGCCTCCCTGTCCATCACCAACTCCCAGAGCTTGCCCAAACTCATGTCCATTGAGTTGGTGATGCCATCTGACCATTTAATCTTCTGTCATCTCCTTCTCCACCTACCCTCAATCTTTCCCAGCATCAGTCTTTTCCAATGAGTCAGTTCTTCGCATCAGGTGGCCAAAGTATTAGAGTTTCAGCTTCAGCAACAGTCCTTCCAATGAATATCCAGGACTGATTTCCTTTAGGATGGACTGGTTGGATCTCCTTGCAGTCCAAGGGACTCTCAAGAGTCTTCTCCAACACCACAGTTCAAAAGCATCCATTCTTCGGGGCTCAGCCTTCTTTATGGTTCAGCTCTCACATCTGTACGTGACTACTGCATACATTGGCTTTAATCAAGCCCCTTCTCCTGGCAGGAGCCCACCACCCAGACCCTAGGCTGTCAGTGGAAGTGTGGGCCCAGGCTGTGCCCTGAGGAAATCCAGCCGGGGACACGCATTTGCCTGGGGGTAGACGTCTCTGGGGGACACCGTCCATCAAACAGCTCAGCAGGCTGTCGCTGGCTCCTCCCCGCTCACTGTCTCTGCTCGTCCCGGCTCCCTGCCCGTGCCCTGGCTGCTACTCTCACTTGGCCGTGCACGTGTGGCTTTGGGGGCAGACCTTGCTTTTCTGGGTAGAACAGGACAGATGTCCGCCTGCCTTCTGCCTTTAATAGTGTGGTGAAGGCCACATGTCTGAGGGACATCTCTGAAGATGCATCACACGACCACTGGAAAAACCACAGCTTTGACCAGACGGACCTTTGTTGGCAAAGTAACGTCTCAGCTTTTTAATATGCTGTCTAGGTTGGGCATGCTTTTCTTCCAAGGAGCAAGCGTCTTTTGACTTCATGGCTGCAGTCACCATCTGTAGTGATTTTGGAGCCCAAGGAAATAAAGTCTCTCACTGTTTCCATTGTTTCCTCATCTATTTCCCATGAAGTGTTGGGACTCGGTGCCATGATCTTAGTTTTCTGAATGTTGAGCTTTAAGCCAGTCTTTCACTCTCCTCTTTCACTTTCATTAAGAGGCTCTTTAATTCTTCTTCACTTTCTGCCATAAGGGTGGTGTCATCTGCATATCTGAGGTTATTGATATTTCTCCTGGCAATCTTGATTCTAGCTTGTGCTTTACCCAGCCCAGCATTTCTCATGATGTATTCTGCATAGAAGTTAAATAAGCAGTCCGATAACCCCCAACTTGGGGCCTCCCTGGTGGCTCAGACTGTAAAGAATCTGCTTGCAACGCGGAGACCTGGCTTTGATCCCTGTGTCACGAAGATCCCCTGGAGGAAAAAATGGCAACCCACTCCAGGATTCTTGCCTGGAGAATCCCGTGGACAGAGGAGCCTGGCGGGCTACAGTCCATGGGGTCGCCATGAGTTGGACTAGAGTGGGCAACTGACACTTTCACACTTTGGCTTAACCGCCCACTGAGGGCTTCTTGTGCTCCAGCAGGACCCCTGGAGTCAGGAGGAGCCGGTCACCTGACCGCCGCCTCCTCAGCCTGTGCCCAGTGGGACGCTTTGCTGAGCTTGGCTCCCAGGGCCTGTGACTGTGAACTGTGAACGTGACCATGTGTGAGTCCCGAGGCACGGTGTGCACTCCCCTGGCCCCCGAGGCCCCGGCTCAGCATCCGGCCCGTGGTGCCTTGACAGCCACGGGTCATCGGAGCGCTCTGCTGGCACCGGGGTGACACCCGCTCCCCGACCCAGCGTGACGGGAAGACACCAAGACTCGCTCTGGGTGACCCCTTGCCGGCTCCTCCACCCAGAGGAAGGTTCCCCTTGTCCAGGCTTCCGCCACCTCCCGCTCTCCTGTCTGTTTTACCCTGCAGAGGAAGCGTCTCAGGCCGGAGAGGCTCTGCCCAGCTCCGGGTGAGCCCTCGGGATGTGGGCTGGTGGCCCGTCCCTTCTCGGGCGCTGCACCCAGAAACAGCGCCCTCACCGGCCTCGCCTCACGTCTCCCGTCTGCCCATCTCTCTCCACAGCCTGAAGGGGCGCCGTGCAGCTCAGAGCAGCCACTTCGCTCCTCCCTGTTTGTCTTGCTCCTTCTCTGGGGCAAAGGCCTCACGCCTCAGCCCGGCGCTCAGGGCCTTTCACCATCCCCACCTGCACTCCCAGCACCCTCTCTGCCACTTCCCACCTCACACCCGCCAGCCAGTCTGTCTCTGCTCCCTCGAGGCACCGGGCCTTTGTCTGCACTCACAGTGGCCTGAATCTGCCGGGCCTGAGAAAACTCCTGTTCATCCTTCAGCACCCAGCTCGAGTGACGGCTTTCCTCCAGAGATGCCCCGGCCAGCATCACGCATGCCTCCTCTGTGCTTGTCCACACTCTGCAACTCCGGCAGGCCCCTGACATTCAGCGGACACTGACCACTGCCTGTGGAGATCTCTACACACAGCGGGCTCTCCGGGGCCAGAGTCTCTCCAGGCCTGGCCTCTGGTTCCTGTCAACAGCACCGACTCCCATTACCATTACTGTTTATGGGGGATGCTGTGAGAAGGGACAGATACAAAAGTCATCTCCAACTTTATCAAGGATCTTCTCAGCGCTCAGCAGCACTCCAGGTGCTTCCTATGTATTGGCACTTTATCTTTAAATTCCCTGTGAAGCGGGTGTCAAAATAGTTACTGTTCTATCCCCGTTTTACCGATGAGGATACGGACGCTTGCAACAGCAAGAATGATGCACACAGGTCAGCGCCCCAGAGCTGCACCCCCAGCCTGCACCGCCCTGCCCCACCTCAGGGATCACCCACACCCAGCTGGGGGCGTGGGGTCCCACCCGCACTTCACAGCGAGGAAAGGGAGGCTCACAGAGGGCAGGGACCAGCTCAAGGGCCCGTGTAAGCATCTGGGGAAGCTGGGATTCAAGTCTAGGCCGGGCTGGGCCTCCCAAGCCTGCCCCCCGCCCTGAACCCCCTCTGCGGCTCGGCCCGGGGTGGTCCGGTGGGGCATGCGCCAGGCCAGCCCTGGCCCTTTGTGAGCTGGGGTACTGTCCCCGGGAAAGGCCTTGGTTCCCACGAGCGGCCACCCACACGCTGGTTTCTCAGGATACTGGGAGCTGCATCCCCCCTCTGTCGCAGATGGCTCCCGGCCCTGCCGCCTGCCCCCCACCTGTCTGCCTCCCTCCTGACCCCCTGAGGTTGCCCCCAACCCCCCCCCCCAGGCCCAGCTGCCCTGGTTGGGCAGGAGGGAGAAAGGCGGTGGCCCGCAAAGCCCTCATCTTTGTGGAGGGCGGCCCAGTGGGCGGGCCCCTGCCAACCTCCGTCTGCACCCCACACCCCGGTCTTTTCATCCTTCCCGGCAAACACAACAAAGCACAGAGGAGGCCGGGTGGCCCTTTCTTCAGCTCCAGCTGAGCCGGCTTTTTGGTCTCTTTCTGAAGGCGGAGCGCACCCCCACTCCCCCTGCCCAGCAGTGCCGGCCCCAGGCTGCCCGGCCAGGTGTCTTAAAGGGCCAGCTTCTCCTCGACAGCGCGGGGCAGGGGCAGCGGGCAGACGGGTGGCTGAGACTCGAGGCTTCGAGAGAATCCGTGGTCACCGAGTGGAGGGCGGCTCCGCTGGAGGCAGGGTCAGGCCCCGGGACGGCTTGGCACTCGCCCGGCACTGGACGCCTGTGCCCTTGCTGCTGAGACGTTCCCGAGGCTGCGTCCGTCCACACGCCCGTTGGTCCCGACACTTGCTCATTCACCGTCTTCCTCGGGGCCCTGGGCTGGGTGCTGGTCTAACAAGCTCAAGCCGTCCTGCTTTCTCGCAGGGTTTGCGGGCTGGGCCCGGAGACCGGTTATAAGCCCATCCTTATTGGGCTGATTGGCCCATCCTCCCTGCAACTTTTGAGGCACAGGACAGGGAGGTCAGGGAGGATGCAGAGTGCCCCCAAACACCGCGAAGCATTCAGCAGCCTGGAAGAGCTGACTCTGGGGTGTGTATTATTCAACATTTCTGGGACGTGCACTTCTGTGATTCTCCTGGGAGGAGCTCAGACCCAGAGTTCGGCAGGGTTCACTGTGGGTACGTGTAAGTTCGGTAGGTCAGTCACCACAGTTTGGCCAGTCAGAGCATCACATGATCCTGGCTCCTGGTGGGTTCAGGGATGAACATGCTTCCAAGTTGGTCCGTTGAGGCTCAGCCTGGCACTTCAGCAGGCTAACTCAGACAAGAGATGCTCTTTCTACTGGACTTGGAGCTTTGTAGATGTCAGTGCCTCAAAGGCCTGGGAGTGAAGCCCAGAGCTTCTGTATCCTGGTGACATTGAGTACCTGGATCCAGCCATGCCTGAAGCTGGCCTCGCCTAAACTTTAAAAGCCAGCTTCTTTTTTAAGCGAGTCAGGCTTTCTGGCACTCATTAAGAGACCTGGCTGATGGAAAGAGACGAGGAGAGAAAGCTGGAGAATGTTTGGGGATAGCTTGGGAGGAGTGACAGGGAAACACTGTATCCAGATGGAGGGCTAAACGACATCGTATAAATCGTGGTGTTAAACATTCTGTGTGAAACTGCATCACTGCGTTGTAACCTGCGTCTTCCCCCCAGGATCATCAGTTGTGCTTGCTCTGCTCACATGTGTGCCGGGAGGAGGGACTGTCTTGTGGGATTTGGAGGAGCCGAGTCTGCTGTCTGGGACGAGTGAGCCTGAGGAGGGCAGCTGTGGGCAGCAGGAGCCCCGAGGTTGACGGGGCCGTGATGGGCCCAGCAGTCCTTCTCTGCAGGTGGGCTGGCCGGCTGAGCTCCAGGAGGCTGTGGACTGCATTGATGTGCGGGATTCCTGTGTGAGATCCAGGTCCCTCATGGTTCTGCAAGCAGCGGTCGCTCCCTTGGGCCCCTGCGCACAAAGCACGTGTGTGTCCCTGCGCGCAAGTTCATGGCCTGCTCTGCTCGGGCCCAGGGACCCTCAGAGGGCAGTGGGCATGCCCGTGTCCCTTCTGTGTGCCCAACATATCCGCATAGGGCTTTGTCCGTGGAAGGTGGTTAGGAAATGTGGGACGAATACATGAGTGTCTCCAATGGCTCAAATACCTCCTGTCTGTTCTCCTGGGTTCCTAGTCAAGACGGTGGATGGAGGTGCTATGGGAAGCGCCCTGTCTATCTTCAAACACACAGAGTGCTGGAGAAAACCTTACCATTTAGGAGAATGCAGAGCCAAGGTCACAGATTAGAAGGTAAAATGCCTGGCTTGTGTGCGGAGTGGGAGGTGGAGCTGAAATGCCCCCGAGGGGTCAGGACTGGGGGTCTGAGGCCCAGGTGGCACAGGGGCAGGGGACCCCGGGTGCTGTGTGAAGACAAGGAGGCCCCTGCAGGAGGAGGGGGCCCATCCAGGGGCCGTCTCATCCAAGGACAGAGGCGAGAAAACCCCACTGACTGCTTCGGGATGCTGCCCAAGGTGTGGGGCCCAGTTTCTCACCAGCTGTGCAGTGAGAAGCCCTGAGCTAAGAAACGTGTCTAGAAAGCAGCCCAGAGTCAGGCCCTGGTGGGGGCAGAGAGGGGACACCTCCCCACCGCGATCAGGGGACCTTCCAGGGTCCTGACTTCTGTCAAAGCTGGGCTCAGGGCAGCCATCCCCATCATGACAGGGAGAACTGGACAGGCTGGGGTTACAGCAACGCCAGAGAGATGAGGGGAGCGGCTTCCCCGAGAGACAGGGCAAGGCCTGGGAAGGGAGGTGAAGGCCTGACTTCGAGAAAGAACTCAGAGCAGTTCCTCCTGAGGAGGGGCTCTGCAGGAGAAGGAGTCTGGTATGGAGTCGGGAAGCTCAGCTGAGTCCTGGGTCCCTCGAGCTTGGTTTTGTGACCAGTGTTCTTGGCTGTTCTGTCCCCTTCCCTTTCCTTTCTTCAAAGACAGAAAGCGTTGGGGGTACGTCAGCCTCCAAATATGCAAACTCTGACTAGAGAAGACAGACAGAGGAGGCCTGCTTTGGGGCTGGGCCAGGCTTAAGGGCTGGGAAGTAGGTGGCAGCCACCACCTCACCACCACAGGAGGGCCACTGTCTGCCCTGGGTTTCCTCATTCACTGGGCATAGCCTTTGGAGCCTCCGCAGTATCTGCTCTCTTTTCCCTTCCTAAGGTGGTGGTTTGGTTGCTAAGTCATGTCCAACTCTTGCGACCCCATGGACTGTAGCCCACCAGGTTCCTCTGTCCGTGGAATTCTCCAGGCAAGAATACGGGAGTGGGTTGCCATTTCCTTTTCCAGGGGGATCTTCCTGACCCAGGGATAGAACCAGGAGTCCCAGTTTTGTTTCGGATATCAGTATCACCTGACTCTCTTGCAGGTAGAGGCAGCCACATGATGCAGTTCTGGCCGAGTGGAAGGAGGTGCAAGTTCCAGAGGGAGAAGCGGGGTTGGGGGGCTCTCCCTGAATATCAAGGCAAAGCTTACTAGCAGAAAACCCTTCTTGCCCTCAATGTCACTGGCCCATCTCATGTCTGGATAGCAGACATGGGGTCTGGAACTGCAGCAGCCGTCTTGTAACCATGAGCCAACAGCAGAGAAGGTGAGCGGAAATAAAGAAAGAACACAGGCGGTGGGGCAGACAGACCTTCCTTCTCCGCTTTCCGGCCGTGTGGCCCTGGGTATGTCACTTAACTTCTCAGAACCTCACTTCCCACAGTTTATAAGATGGGGCAGAACCTCTCCCTTGCACAGTCTTGAGATGATTAACTTATGCATTGGCTGTGGATCCACGTTTTGCCCTGTAAAGAGCTATATGAGTGTTTGGAGTTACTTTTACAACCATGCTGTAAAAGACAGTTACTTTAGGTCAAAAGAAAGAAGAAACCCTTTATTTCTCTTCTTGGAGAAAGATCCAAGGCTGGACACGGGCCTTAAGCCAACCGGCCCTGCTCCCCAGCTGATCAGCTCTGCAAACAGGAAGTGACCGTCCAAACATTTGGAGCTGCAGGAGGCTAGCCCAGAGTGGGCCTCTTCCCTCCAGCATTATGCTTTTTCGTGTCCCCACTGAGAGCACCTCAGAACTCAAGGACAGGGTCCACCCGGTGAGGAACTAGGTTCAAAGCCACCCCTTCTGGCTGCCCCGCCCGCCAGTCCGGGCCAGACCAGCTCCACGGCTTCATGCTGTCCCGAGGGAAAGGCTGACGTCCTCGCCGTGACCTTGGTTGGCCCGGTCCCTGCCCGCCTCTCCCGCTCCACGCCTCCAGCTGCTCTTCGTTTCTGGCCGGGGCCCAGGTCCCTCCTGCCTGTGCGCTTTCCGTTTTCTGGAGCACTCTCCCCTCCTCCCGTCCCTGGCTCATCTCGCATCTCGCATCTCGCCAGGTAACCCCGCCCCCAGCGCCCTCCTCCTCTCTCAGGTCTTCCGGTGACGCGTCAGGGCAAGGATTCCAGAACGTTGGTTCACAGTGCACCCCCCCCCCCACCCCCCCACGCAGCCTCACACAGCTGCTGCACAGAGCTGCTGCCCAGTACACGTGGGAGGCACGCCGGGCGCCTTGGAATTTGAAACGGTGGGAGCTCTGTTCACTGAGAACCTAAATGAGCCAGGCAGGGCCTCACAGCATCTTCACAGCCACGCGGGTAGGCAGGAACCGCAGTCTCCATTCCACCCAAGAGGAAACCGGGACTCGGAGGGGGCCAGTGACTTTCCCAAGGTGTCACATCGTCAGAGGTCCTGCCAGGATTTGAACCTTGGTCCCAAGCCCAGTCTCCTGCCCTGGTGGAGCTAGCACAAGGGGTCCGGCCCGTCTGTTTCCTCACCTAGAGAAGGGGGACATCATGGTACCTGCCTCCCAGGGCTGGTGGCTGGGAGGACTCAGTGAGTTAAGTCACCTGAGTGCTCAGAGGCCGGCCCATCTTAGGTGCTCAGGAACTCTCAGCTGTTACCATCATAGTATCGCACTGATCAGTCAAAACAAACATGAATAAACATGTCCTATTACCCGCCCATCATGAATATGCAAATGAGGGGACGTGATGGGTGAACGGCCCATGGATGGATGGATGAGCGGATCCGTGAACACGTGAACAACAGGGAACCATGAGAACGAGTGGGGAGGAGGAAAGCCCTGGAAAACGGGAGGGGATCCCCGACCCCAGCCCCCTGCTCACCTGTATCGCCGCAGCTCGCCCTCCAGCCGCCGCAGCCCGCGCTGCAGGCTGGGCACCTGGCGCGCCAGCGCCTCGAGCTCGCGAACGCGCCCCAGGCTGCGGAGCACCGTCGCCCGGGCCTCCTCCGCACGCCGCCGCACCTCGGCCTGGCCCCGGCGCAGCCGCCCCGCGTGGGCCTCGGCCGCCGCCAGCGCGCCCCGCGCCTGCCGCAGCTCCCGCGCCGCCGCCTCGGGCTCGCCTCGCGCCGCCTCCTGGGCGCCCGCCTGGCTCTTCCAGAGGCCGACCTGCCGGGACAGGGCGGCAGGGCGGGCGGTGAGCGCCTCGCGCGGGCCCCCGACCTGGCCCAGAGCGCGCGAGCAAACCCACCGGGGCCATGTGAGCTCGGTTAGCACTCGCCCTAACTCTGCTAAAACGGGAGCTCGCGTCCCGTGGTAACGGGTGCCCCCGGGGAATGGATACGGGCCAGCGAGGTCCGAAGCTCGCGCTCTGTTCTTTGCGCGGTTCCAACGAGTCCCCAGACTCTTCTCCACCCACCTCCTGCCCTTGGGGCACTCCGCCTCCAGCCCACAGAGGTGGTCCTCTCTGTCTGGCCTCAGGTGCATCTTCCCGGCCCTCCCCACGCCTAGCTGCTAGGCAGCGGCTCCTTAAGGGCGACGTTTCCTTCTGCTGTTTATTGCTGTGCCTTCAGGCGCCTAAAATAGGCCTGGCACACAATAGGTGTTCAGTAAAGACTTAAAGAAGGGAGAAGGAAAATGGCAACCTACTCCGATATTCTTGCCTGGAGAAACCTATGGACAGTGGAGCCTGGAGGTCTGCTGTCCATAGGGTCGCACAGAGTCGGAAACGACTGAAGCGACTTAGCAGCAGCAGCAGCAAAGACTTAAAGAACGAATGATCCTGGACGATCTTACTCCACAAAACAAGAGTAACTCCCCACCCTAGGCTTTGCTTCTGGGATGCCCGTGAGCGCGGCCCTTGCCTTGGCCACTAAAATCTGCTCCTGGACCCCTGGGCGCTTCTGGGCCTCTCCCTACCCCTCGGGGCTGTGCCCGAGCTGCGTGGGGAGCAGGCAGCTCCCTCAGAGGCTATTCTGGGTCTCCTCCGATCCCGTACCTCTTGTCGTCCCCTTTGGCACAAGGCTGGTGCTCAAGTGCTTGCTGACTGAATCGCAGACGCCTGCCCTGGGTCCGTGCCTCTCTCGGCACCTGGCCCCCACAGCGCTGTGGGGTGTGACACGGTGTGACACTATTTAGCACCGGGGACACAAGGCCAGGCCCCGAGGCAGGCTCTGCAATGTCTGTTGAGCGACTGCACAGAGCTGCAGGTAGGCCCCGTTAGGCAGGGAGCTCCTTAAGAGCGGGACAGTCTTCCTCACACCTTATCTCCTAGGCCTCCCGGAAGCCTCTAGAGGCCTATGTGAGCCCGTCCGGGTTTCCTGGAAGCGTCCGGGCCTGGTCAGAGGGCAAGAGGAGACAGGTACGGCTGGGGATGGTTTCCCCAGTGGGACTGGGGTTTGGGGGTGGAATGGGCGATGTGAGTAGGGGAGAGGCCCCGAGGGGGTGGAGCGGCTGGACGGCAAGTAGGCTCAAGCCAGGCGGGCTGCCCCCTGCTCCTCCCCTCCTGCCCAGGCAGGGCTCTCAACCCGCCGCGGTCGCCGGCCCTCCAGTCCCGTCCTTACCCGCCCACCCCCTTCCGCCCCGGCCGCGGGCGCACCTGCAGCGCCAGGCAGCGCGCGTCACTGCTCTGCAGCGCGGCCCGCAGGTCCTCCACCAGCTCGCGCAGACTGCTGTTTTCCTCCTCCAGCCGCGCCAGGCGCTCGCCCTCGGGGCCGCCGTCGGGGCCGGGCGGGCGGGCAGCTCGGCGGCGGCGGCGGCGCGGGCGGCGCAGGCGGATCTGCGTCTCGATGTGCTCGCTCAGAGCGCCGCGGGGCAGACGGGGCCCGGCGCGGGTGCCGAAGTAGCCGCAGAGGCGCGCGTGGAACTGGCGGAAGGTGAGCTCGGGCGGCTCCGCGCGCAGCGCCAGGCGCGCCTCCTCCTCGGCATCCTCGTCGCATTCGGCGGCCTCCCCAGCGGCCGCGTCCCCCGATATCACGTCCCCAGAGTTCGTGTCTCCGGCGGCCGTATCTCCGGAGGCCTCCCCGGGGGCTGCAGCCCCCTCGAAGCGCAGTCCCAGCACCGCGCAGAGCGCACGGAAGTCGGCGCGGGGCAAGCGGCCGGCCCCTCGGCTGTCCAGGTGGTGGAAGACCTCCTGCAGATACTGGTCCAGGCCGGTGGCCAGCACCACGATCTCGTTCTCCACGCCGCGGTCCAGCCCGTAGTGGTGCGCCAGGGCGCTCAGGAGCCACTGCGTGCGCCGCGCCGGCCGCCGGTACGGGTCACTCGCCGCGCCTTCCATGCCGGCTTCCGCGCCCGGGCCGCTGGGCTCCAGCGCTGCTGAGCGCCCCTCCTCCGGTCCCTCCGCCCACCACTTCCAGGGGCGGCCCCCGGCTTTCTCGAAAGGAGGGGCTTAGCGGCGGCTGGAGGGGAGCCGGCGGCGTCTAGCGGCGGCGCTGTGTTTACCCGGGTGGGCTTGGCGGGAGCTGGGGAAGGGGACCCAGCGGCCTCGAGGTCCCCGTGGGGCTGCCACCGCATGGCCTCTCTCCCGATCTCGGCGACCCTTTATCGCTCCCGGGGCGTTCCAGGCGCCTCCTCTTCTCTTCCCACTCCGGGGTCTGTCCTTTTTCAACTCCCTCCTTGTTCAGAGTGTGCCCCAGGTAGGGGGTGGGCGTGGGTGCGGGATGGAAGCTGGGGGGTGCTGGAGGGTGGCGGCCTGGTTCTCTTGCTGGGGGCGTGTCCCCACGCCCACGCGCCCCTCCACCCTTCTAGTTGGAAACCCAGGCGAGTCCGGCGAGCTCGCCTGGACCACCATACCCCCGTAAGTGCGAGGAAGCACCTTCAAGTCACCTACTGGGTCCCCAAACCGCCTTCTAGCTCCACCAGGGCTGGGGCACGGCCCTCGCGTGGTAATGAGCCGAGGAAAACCAACCTGGAGAAGGGGATGACTTAGGGCGGTCCCGGTGTATAGAAACCCATCTGAACCAGAACCTTGGTCTCTAAGCTCTGGGTGTGTTGGGGCCGGAGGCGGGGTAGGAAAGCTGAGGTCTTCTTTCTTCCCAGCGCTTTGTGCCAAATAATGGTGAGCTGGCCCTGTAACCAGAACCGTTGACCAAGGAGCTGGGGGGTTAGCCAATCAGGTAGCTGTCTGGCCAGACATTTTCTCTGATACACTAGAACACCTTTCTGGAAGATAAAAGTCAGCCTCCCAGGTAAAGTAAGGCTGCTTTCCAGTTTTTCTTTTCTTTTCTTTTTTTGCTCAGGAGAGGTGGAGACATGTCCTAGTCTGATATCTGCCATGGGAAGTGTCTTTCAGCCTCGAGGGAACAAGAAGCAGATTTCTTCAGCTGTCCGAGGCTAAGATGAGCAGCATCTGGCCTCATGTACAGCTCGAGGAATTCAGACGTCAAATCCTGGAGTTTGAAAAAGCACCAATGTCTGTCTCCTCTGTGCAGTACCCCAGAGTGCACACTTTGTCAGTTGGGCAAATTTCTATCCATTCTTGACGACTTTGCCCACTGTGTGTCTCTGCCAGGAAGAGTTAGGTGCTCCTTCTCAACCTAAAATGTTTTGTATGTGCATTTAAAAAAATTATTAAAGTAGTAGCGGTTCCCTGGTGGCTCAGTGGTAAAGAATCCACCTGCCAATGCAGGCAGCGTGGGTTCGATCCCTGGGTCAGGAAGATCCCCTGGAGGAGGAAATGGCAACCCACTCCAGTATCCCTGCCTGGAGAATCCCACGGACAGAGGAGCCTGACGGGCTGCAGTCCATGGGGTTGCAGAGAGATGGACATGACTTAGCAACTAAACAACAGTTTTTAGTTTTATTGTTAAACGACAACAAAACGTTTTACATCAGCTCCACGTCTTGGTCTCTACCTTAGAAAAACACACGCACAGGGTGTTCACTGCTCTGTCGTTCATGATAGTGAGAAACTGGAGACACCGCTCTACCCGGGATGAACAACCAAACAAGGATGAGGGAAAAGCGAGCTGTAGCACGTTGTGTACAACGTAAGCCCGACGTCACAACGAACCCGCACAAAGCGGTGCTAAGTCTTTTCAGTGTGGACGTGCGTGTGAGTGCGCAGAAAACTACGGAGGGGTCACAGGCAGGTTCCGTGGTTGTCTCCAGGGGTTGGAGGCATTTGGCTTTCACTATAACATCTTCCTTTTTCACAGGGCAGTGTATTTGCGTCTTTTCTTTTTTTTTTTTTAGGGGGAAAGACTTTCTTTACCATTTACAGCCCACAGAGTCCACCCATTTAAGGCATATAAATAAATGGCTTCTGGCATATTTATAGAGCCCAGAACCTTCATCACAGCTGCGTTTTACCTTTGCACGTATTTGGCTGCACCTCCGCGCCCCTGTGCCCTCCCGGCCTCGCCTCCTGCACCGCCTCCCTCACTGACCTCCTTGCAGTCCTTCTGACTCACCTCGGGGCCTTTGCCTCTGCCTCTCCCAGGTGCTTAGAGCCTGCCCCCTCACCTCCAAGTCCCTTGTGCCAAAGCCATCTCCTCTGCCAGGGCTTCAGTGACGAGCCCTCTGCACCCCTAACAGACTCTCTTGCCTGGCGTGTCAGTCTGTTTGCCTGTATGACAGACGCTGTCAGCCATGAGAGTAGAGACGTGTGCCTATCTGTCCACTGGGTTTGGTGTTGGGGACACTGAGTGATGACCTCCAGCTCCCATCTCAGCTGCCTCCCCGTGGCTGCCTCTGGGTGCGGTATGGTGAGTGGCCCTCCACATGCTTTCTTTGCCTATAGAGGATTTAAAATGTTTAATTTTGATTTTTCTCTTTTTTTATTTTGGCCACGCCAAGAGGTATTTAGGACCTTAGTTTCCCAAACAGGGATCGAAGCCATGCTTCCTGCAGTGGAAGTGCGGTGTCTTAACCAGGGGATCACCAAGGAAGTCCCTTTAATTTGTGTTTTTAAAAGCAACCATTGCCATTTATTTGCAGGCCTGCCTCGAGGGCTGAGGTTCACAAGGCCAGAGATCCGGTATGGCCCCCATGCCCAACACAGGGCCTGGAGTTAAGTAAGCACTAGTTACGTTGTTTTGCTGGAACACATTTTTGTAGACGTGAACACGCTGCTTCAGAAGGAAATCATGGGCATGTCTGGAATTGGAGCATCCTTTCGCCCAGGGATGATGGAGTCTGTGGGATTCCAAATGTTGGTGATTTGTTGGACCCCCTATCTGGACCGTAGAAACTTCTAGGCTGGGAGTCCCACTGCCCAAGGGGTTGCTGTGCGCCTTTAGAACGTCAAGTCTGGAACCTGGCTCTGAACTTCTGAGCTGCATCTTAAAGACGAATCTGACTCAGTCTCATGTTAATGCTGAGAGCCGATGACCCTGTCCCTGCAGCTGGCGACTGCTTTTGGGGAGGGAATCCTTTCAGCGGTCAGTATTCAAAGCCTTTAAATATCTTGCCTGGAGCCGGCGCCTGGCCTCCGCCCCCCGCAGCTCCTCGGGGGCAGGGGAGTGTGGGGTGATAATGGGGGCCTGTCAGGCCTGTCTGTCTGTGGGGCTGTGTTACCAGGCGCCTCTGAAATCATTCCAGTTTTTGTTTCAGATTCCAAGTGAGCAAACTCGGAAGTCTTCTGCGCTTTTGTCTGGGCTGGGGGATGGGCGAGTGTCTGTGTGCAGGAGAGGCCCTCAGAGAGAAGCGCTGTTTCTGAAGTCAGCTCAGTATTGTTTGAGCCGTTCCAAATAGTATGTTGTTCACAGGGTCTTCAAACAGCCCAGAAAAATGCTCAAAAGCAAAAACATCCCCCGTGGCGCCAACAAGAGAAGAACAGAGCTCTTCTGATGCATTGTTTTCAGATGTTTTCCATGCATTTGGGCATGAAAGAACTGTGGGAGTGACGGGATATTCTCTGTCTTCATTGGCGTGGAAGTTATTAATACATGACTGTTATACGTCAATCAAAGCACTTACAAGGGTGAATTGTACAGGACGTTTCAGTTGTACCTCCTTAAACTTGACATAAAGAAATGAGTTGGGATGCTGCTGTCGGGATCTTTCTTTGCACATCAGCTGTCTTGCTAAGGGCTCTGCCATCATTACCGTTCCTGGGCAGCATTCTTCTCGAAGGCTGGTCCATGCGCCCGCTTAGGACTGACCCAGGAGGTGGACATTGCGGTGGTCTCTCTCCATTCCAGCAACACCTTCAACAGTTGGCTCTGTCTCCGGGGCGACTCATTGCCCAGCTGAGGGGCGTGGACACTTTACAAGCCCTTGATGTCTTCCGGCTGTTTGTCAGAAAGTGTGTATCATCCTGCCCAGTCCCCTGGAGCATCTGGGATTGTCTGAGAGCTGTCGATTCTGGTGTTGAAGCTTTTACATTTTTAAGAGTCTTGGTTGGGGGGATTAGCTGAGTGTTTAGACATCGTTTTACTTCTGTCTATTAAAAATGGGCCCTGGACTTTCCTGGTGGTCCAGTGGTTAAGTTTCCGCCTGCCAATGCAGGAGACACAGTTGGAACCCTGATCTGGGAGGATCCCACGTGCCTCAGAGCAACTAAGCCTCCATGCCACAACTCCTGAGCGCTGCGGCCACTGAAGTCTGCGCTCTGAAGCCTGTGCTCCGCGAGAGAAGCCAGCGCAGTGAGTAGCTGGTGCACTCCAGTCCCCACTCACCACAGCTACAGAAAGCTCACGCAGCAACAGAGCAATAGCACAGCCACAAATAAATACATGAAAAGAAACGGGCCCGAGGGAGTCCCCCCGTGGTCCAGTGAGTGGCTAAGACTTGGTGCTTCCACTGCCAGGGGCCCGGCTTCAATCCGTGGTCAGGGAAATTAGGTCCCACAAACCGTGTGACCGAGCTAGACAGCATATGAAAAAGCAGAGACGTTAGTTTGCTGACAAAGGTCCATCTAGTCAAAGCCATGGTTTTTCCAGTAGTCATGTATGGATGTGAGTTGGACTATAAAGAAAGCTGGGCACCAAAGTATTGATGCTTTTGAACTGTGGTGTTGAAGACTCTTGAGAGTCCCTTGGACTGCAAGGAGATACAACCAGTCCATCCGAAAGGAAATCAGTCCTGAATATTCATTGGAAGGACTGATGCTGAAGCTGAAACTCCAATCCTTTGGCCACCTGATGCGAAGAACTGACTCATTGGAAAAGACCCTGATGGTGGGTAAGATTGGAGGCAGGAGGAGAAGGGGACGACAGAGGATGAGATGGTTGGATGGCATCACTGACTCAATGGACATGAGTTTGAGTAAGCTCCGGGAGTTGGTGATGGACAGGGAGGCCTGGCATGCTGCAATCCATAGGGTTGCAAAGAGTCGGACACGACTGAGCGACTGAACTGCACTGAACTGAGCTGAGGAATCTCGCCCAGGCGGCTGTGCAGCGGCTGAGGCGGGGAGCCCCGCCCCCAGGAGAGCCCCGCCCCCAAGAGGGGAGCCCCGCCCTGGGGCCACGTGCGTCTCCTAGCAACCGTCAAACTTAGTTCGGAGGCGGGTCCTCGGGCCTCCCTACCGGCCGGGCGCACCCACTGCGTCCTAGAGCCTTCTCGCCGAGGCGGCTGTGCAGCGGCTGTGGGAGCTTACCGAGGCCGTGGTCCGAGCCCACGTGACTGCCCAGCGTGTCTCCAAGCAGGTGCCGCAGGTACCCCCTACACACCCCACCCACCCGGCCCCCAGTGCATCTGGGCAGCCCCTCAGCGTTTTCCGGTGGCCTCCGTGGAGGGCGCTTGGGCCCTGAACCCAGAACTCCATGCCCGGGCGGGTCTGGCCTGGACGGTCCTCGCCCCCCTTGGTGTAAGCGTTCTGTCCCCAGATGACAAGCTCACACTGGGCTTGGGCTCTGCGGGAGCAAAGGGGGCTTCCTTCCTACCCCTCCTTGCGCTTCCTGGGGAATGTGACTCAGGCCCCCGATGGACGCTGGTGAAAGGAGCCACACCTGGGAGTGGGAAGGCGGCCGCCAGTTGGAGGACCCGGCTGTGCTCGTTCTCGTGATAACTGACGGCACCATTTTCTGTGTTTCCTCCAGTCTTGACTGGGTTCTCTCTGCGTGGCCGGCAGTGTCCGAGGCCTTGGCTGGTCGCTGGGGACGGAGCAGGGCATGCGAGGGGGAGGGTGGGTCCCCCGCGGAATGTCGGCTTCCCTTCGGGAGCCCTGGGGCGGCCGCAGCGCCTCCCTTTCCTTGCAGCTGCCTGGACCTCCCTGCAGCATGTTGCTACAGGCCTGGGAGTGGGAGGACGAGGACCAGGCCAGCATGGGCCCTGCGTCCTCCATGGGCAGCTTTCACCAGTCGGGGAGCGAGTGTGAAGCCGACGAGTACCTGAAGGACAGGGCCTGGGCCCAGGAGTCGGACTCGGACCACCGGTGCAGCAGCGAGTCCCCAGAAAGGCCCGCCAGCGCCTTCACCTCCGATGTGCCCCACGTGGTCCCCTGCAAGTTCATCATCTCTCTGGCCTTCCCGCTGACTTCAGGTGAGCATTAGGGCCGAATTCCAACACGCTCTGCGGGGAGGGGTGCACCATTGACCTTTGCCCACGAGTTTGAGGCTCCCCTAAGTGGGGTGGCCAATGCCAGGACCAGAGGTCCAGAGAGAAACCGTCCTGTTAGGGCCCACTGTGGGCCAGGCAGGGAGTGGTGTCACAGACTCGATCCTCTCAAAGTCCCAGGAGGCTCAGTGCGGTCAGTCAGTTCAGGTGCTCAGTTGTGTCCGACTCTTTGCGACCTCATGGACTGTAGCACGCCAGGCATCCCTGTCCATCACCATCCCCGGAGTTCACTCAAACTCATGTCCATTGAGTCGGTGATGCCATCCAACCGTCTCATCCTCTGTTGTCCCCTTCTCCTCCTGCCTTCAGTCTTTCCCAGCATCAGGGTCTTTTCCAGTGAGTCAGTTCTTCCCATCAGGTGGCCAAAGGATTGGAGTTTCAGCTTCAGCATCAGTCCTTCCAGTGAATATTCAGGACTGATTTCCTTTCGGATGGACTGGTTGTATCTCCTTGCTGTCCAAGGGACTCTCAAGAGTCTTCTCCAACACCACAGTTCAAAAGTATCAATTCTTCGGTGCTCAGTTTTCTTTAGGGTCCAACTCTCACATCCATACATGACTACTGGAAAAACCATAACTTTGACCAGATGGACCTTTGTTGGCAAAGTAATGTCTCTGCTTTTTAATATGCTGTCTAGGTTGGTCTTTCCTTCCAAAGAGCAAGCGTCTTTTAATTTCATGGCTCCAGTCACCATCTGCAGTGATTTTGGAGCCCAAAAATAAAGTCTGTTTAACTGTTTCCTTTGTTTCCCCATCTATTTCCCATGAAGTGATGGGACCGGATGCCATGATCTTAGTTTTCTGAATGTTGAGCTTTAAGCCAACTTTTTCACTCTCCTCTTTCACTTTCATCAAGAAGCTTTTGAGTTCCTCTTCACTTTCTGCCATAAGGGTGATGTCATCTGCATATCTGAGGTTATTTATATTTCTCCTGGCATTCTTGATTCCAGCTTGTGCTTCATCCAGCCCGGCATATCACATGATGTACTCTGCATAGAAGTTAAATAAGCAGGGTGACAACATACAGCCTTGACGTACTCCTTTTCCTATTTGGAACCAGTCTGTTGTTCCATGTCCCGTTCTAACTGTTGCTTCTTGACCTGCACACAGATTTCTCAGGAAGCAGGTAAAGTGGTCTGGTATTCCCATCTCTTGAAGGATTTTCTAAAGTTTGTGGTGATCCACACAGTCAAAGGATTTGGTGACGTTAAGAAAGCAGAAGTAGATGTTCTTCTGGAACACTCTTGCTTTTTCCATGATCCAGCAGATGTTGGCAATTTGATCTCTGGTTCCTCTGCCTTTTCTAAATCCAGCCCTGACATCTGTAAGTTCACGGTTCACGTACTGCTGAAGCCTGGCTTGGAGAATTTTGAGCATGACTTTACTAGCGTGTGAGATGAGTGCAATTGTGCAGTAGTTTGAGCATTCTTTGGCATTGCCTTTCTTTGGGATTGGAATGAAAACTGAACTTTTCCGTTCCTGTGGCCACTGCTGAGTTTTCCAAATCTGCTGGCATAGTGAATGCAGCACTTTCATAGCATCATCTTTTAGGATTTGAAATAGCTCAGCTGGAATTCCATCACCTCCACTGGCTTTGTTGTAGTGGCTGGTGATGTTATTTATGCTTTCTGCAGATAAAGAAGAGATTAAGGCACTCCCCACCCCCCATAAGCTGATTGTGAATCCCCTAATTCTGGGTTTAAATGCAGATTCTCAGATGTATTGGATCAAAATCTAGTTGTAGATTTTTAATGATGGCCATTCTGATCAGTGTGAAAGGTTGTTGTCGAATCACGCAAAGAGGCCGGGATTCTTGGCCCCCGGAGGAGAAGAATTCAATCCGGGGCCAGAGACAAGGCTTGATCACTCAGAGCTTTTGTGTAATTAAGTTTTATTAAAGTATCAATGAGATAGAGAAAGCTTCTGACATAGGCATCAGAAGGGGGCAGAAAGAGTACCCTTCTGCTAGTCTTCAGCTGGATGTTACATAGTCACTAGCAGTCTGTTTATAAAAGAAAGGAATGTCTTAAAACTCAGAATGGCACCAGGCCCCTCACCCAAAAGATGCATTTTGGGGTAATCTTGGCACCAAATGGTTCATCCTGGGCCATAAAATGATTAACTTGAATCTTGAAGAAGGGCAGATCACCATACAAATAGTTTCGTTTACCTAGATTAGGGGAACAATATCTGAGTATAATATACTGGTTTGTCAAGTAGGTTCTGAGCCAAGAGGTGGAACCGACTTGAAGACAGAGTCTGGGGTAAAAGCATAGCACATTAGCATAGCTTAAGACAAACACTTCCCTAAGAGAAATGCATTGGTTATCTCTAGGTTTGAGAATAGTTAACTTCAGGTGAAACCAGGTGTCATCCTGGCAACACAGTATTTTAAGAGAAACCTCTTTTTAAATTTGTATAGAGAAGGAAAAAATATCGCTCATTTGTTTCCTCCTGCCGCTTGCGAGAGATAAAAATGTCTGACGCTTGCAGGCTGTGTCCTCCGCTTGGACACCCCTGGCCTCCCTGCCTGTTAGCCTCTCAAGTGTGAGGCGACAGCGCCTTGTAGCTTTGGTTTTCCATTTCTCTGATGGTTGTGACACATGGAGCACTTCCCACGTGCCTCTTGGCCATCTCTGTGTCTTGGAGAAATGTCTGTGTCTTCTGCCCATGTTTTGATTGGGTTTTTCTTTTTTTGATATTAAGCTGTATGAGCTGTTTGTATGTTTTTGAAATTAATTCCGTGTTAGTAGAATCGTTTGCAAATATTTTCTCCCAGAAAAGGTTGTCTTTTCATTCTGTCTGTGGTTTCCTTTGCTGTGCAAAAGCCTTTGAGTTGAATTAGATTCCATTTGTTTAGTTTTCTTTTTATTTCCATCACTCTAGGACACGGAGCCCCAAAAATATTACTGCAATTTATGTCAGAGAGTGTTCTGCCTATGTTTTTCTCTAGGAATTTTACCTGGTCTTAAATTTAGATCTTTAATCCATCTGAGTGTATTTTTGTGTATGGTGTCAGAAACTGTTTTCATTCCATCCTTTTGTATGCAGCTGTCCAGTGTCCTGGCACCACTTATTGAAGAGGCGGTCTTTTCTCCATTGTTATAATCTCTCCTCCTCTGTTGTTTATTAGGTGACCACAGGTGCGTGAGGTTCATCTCTGGATACTCTATTTTGTTCCATTGATCTGTATTTGTACTATAGTGTTTTGATCACTATAGCTCTGTAGTGTAGCCTGGAGTCAGGAAGCCAGAGTCCTCCAGCTCTATTCCTCTTTCTCAGTAATACTTTGGGTATTCAGGGTCTTTTGCGTTTCCATTCAAATGTAAACCTTTTTTTTGTTCTGGGTATGTGAAGAATGCCATTGACGATGTGAAAGGGAGCGTGTGGAGTCTGTAGTTTGCTTTGGGTGGTGGCTCCCCCATCCAGTCGCACATGGTCCGTCCCTCCACCTGCGTGGTCTTCAGCCTCTTCCGTCGCATCTGACGTGTGTGGAGCACGGCCTCTTGCCGCTTAGGCAGGTTCATTCCTGGGCACACCACGCGGTTCTCCATTTTCTGACATGTCTTTTTTGTTGTCCTGCTTGAAATCTCCACCTGTGATGATTGATTGCAGCATCGCCTTGTAGTTCTGCTGACGACTGCTTCAGATATTCTGTAAACTATTTGGTTAGATGTACACCATGTTCAAAACTGACCTACCTTTTCTTGGCAGATTGAACTGTTTGTCACTGTGTGTGACCTCCTTTATGTATAATGGTATGTGTATGTATAATGGTCTGTTGATACCATGCAAACATGCAAAAAATACCTGCAAACACCGCCCCAAAGAATACTGGTGGTTATTTGATCACCTTCAACCTCACATCTCTTGCAGGCTCTCTTAGACTTGTTTTTCTTATTTTGGCCCTTTCTCCAAAGGCGTTTATAAAATAGATCGCTGTGCAGCTCCACTTAAAGAGACCTTGCCTGAAAGTATTTTTACAGCATCAGTATCTTTGAAGAACCTATCTCTTTGGTTAGGTATAAAATTCTAGCTTCAATGTTTTTTCCTTAAATACCTGCATATTTATGAACTTATCCATGAATGTTTATTCAAGTTGTTTGTTTTAGAAAAATGAGACCCTACGTATCCTATTTTACAACTTGCGTCTTAAAACTTTGATGGTATATCTCAGGTATGTTATCGGATGGCCGCAGGCTTGGTTTGCTTTGTCGGTGTTGGTTTTAAACACCTCTGTGCTGCAGTGACCCGTCCTCTGTGTCTAATTTACCCTGCCCCGTGTTGGTGAACATGCAAGTTGTCTCCAGTTATTCAGCAGACGTTGTTGTGTGGACATTTCTGGGCTTATGTGTGGATCCCTGTGTAGCCTGAATTTCAAGAAGTGGAATTGCTGGGCTTAAGATGTGCGTTTATGTTTTTTGGATTGTTGTTCAGTCGCTCAGTTGTGTCTGACTCTTTGCGACCCCACAGACTGCATCATGCCAGGCTTCCCTGTCCTTGACTATCTCCTGGAGTTTGCTCAAACTTATGTCCTTTGAGTCCGTGATACCGTCCCACCATCTCATCCTCTGTCGTCCCCTTCTCCTCCTGTCCTCAGTCTTTCCCAGCATAAAGGTCTTTTCCAGTGAGTTAGCGGCCAAAGTATTGGAGCTTCAGCTTCAGTCCTTCCAATGAATATTTGGGGTTGACTTCCTTTAGGATTGACTGGTTTGATTTCCTTGCTATCCATGGGACTCTCAAGAGTCTTATCCAGCACCACAGTTTGAAGGCATCAATTCTTTGCTGTCAGTCTTTTTTAAGTCCAACTCTCATAACTATGTGTGACTACTGGAGAAACCATAGCTCTGACTAGATGGACCTTTATAGGCAAAGTATCATCTCTGCTTTTTAATATGCTGTCTAGATTTGTCATTGCTTTTCTTCCAAGGAGTAGGCGCCTTAACTTTCTGGATAGCTATTGTTGCGTTGCCCGCCTTTTTGGGGATTGATATTGTTGCATTGCCCGCCTTTTTGGGGATTGATATTGTTGCATTGCCCGCTGCCGTGCTGTAGCATCTGCAAACCTGTGGATAGGCAGTGAGAGAGTGTGACCTGCTGGCCCGCGGCAGCTTGAGTCTAGAGGCAGGTCTGCGAAGCTGCCAGCTTCGTCGTCACCTCCCCTCACCAGGACTCCTCCTGCCCCTGAGGACGGCTGTGAGAAGCTCATTCCTGGAGACCTTGGGGCACCTCCCATGTTCAGCAGCCTCCTGGGCGATACAGCATTGACACTTTGCAGGGAGACCTTTAAAACCGGCAGTCACAGAGCGCGGCTCAGAGGAGGCCGTGTGGGGTTCCCGAATCATCTTCTTGTGGTGTTAACACTCAGCCTGGAGGGCCCAGCTGACGGTCAAGGGCAGGCCTGGGAGGCTGCGCCTCTTGGGGAAGCCCAGACTCCCTTTGTGTCTGCCCGCCCCGCCACCCCACGTCTCGCAGCTTCCTTGGTGGGGTTTTGGTGGGCTCCGCCTGGGGTGTCTGCCAGCTTTGCCCCTGCACGACTTGCTGATAGTCCCTGGGGCCCCCCACCCCAGGGTACCCCCCAGGATACCACCCCAGGGTACCCCCGCAGGATACCCCTGCAGGATAACCCCCTAGGGTACCCCCAGGATATCCCCCAGGATACCCCCCAGGATATCTCCCAGGATACCCCCCAGGGTACTCCCTCAGGATATCCCCCAGGATACCCCCCAGGGTGCCCCCCCAGGATACCCCCCAGGATATCTCCCAGGATACCCCCCAGGATACCTGCCCAGGGTACCCCCCAGGGTACTCCCCCAGGATATCCCCCAGGATACCTGCCCAGGGTACCCCCCCCAGGATACCCCCTGCAGGATACCCCCCAGGATACCCCCCAGGGTGCCCCCCCAGGTGGCCCCCCCCAGGATACCCACCCCCCGGCCCGCAAACCCCTACTCTGGTCGTGTTCGCACCGCTGATGTTGCACGGATCCCATCGTGCTGTGATGTTGGGTTTTAACACCTTTACGGGGATGCTGGCCTCAGAGTCGTGAGCGGAGGGCCGGACACACACCCTCACACCGAGCGGGTGGCTGCACAGGCCCCCCGCCCCAGCCTCCGGCTCTTCTTGGGAGCAGGGAGTCGTGGGGACAGCTCTGCCTTCGCATGAGGTTAGGGCAGGACTCACTCCATCTGTGTCCTCTAGGTCATAAAAGGAAATTTTCAAGTTTGGTTGAAAAATACAGGCGACAGCCTAAAACGGACAAGCCCGTTGCAAAGGTTCACCGTTACTACCACATCGAGTACTCCCTCCTGCCGGACGATGGGGAGCCGAAGAAAGCCGACGTGCTGCTGTTTCCAACCGTGGCCAAAGTGTTCCTGGACTCGGGAGTCAAGGTGAGCGTGTGTGTGTGTGTGTGTCTCCGTGTATCTCTGTGTGTGTATGTCTGTGTGTTTGTCTCTGTGTGTCTCCGTGTGTGTCTGTGTGTGTGTGTCTCCGTGTGTGTGTCTGTGTGTGTGTGTGGCCTTGCATGTAGTCCGATAACTACAAGAAACAGCAGGAGCCACAAAGAATGCTGGCTTCCCCTGGAACTTGCTGGAAATTCAAGACCTTGGGCCCCACCCCAGATCTACTGAATGCCAGTGTGCATGAACCTAATAATAGCGACCCAAGGATAGTCTGTGCAGGTATTTTCAACCTAAGAATTTCTTTGGTGTTTGCAGAGTTCCGGCAGCTCTTGCAGCTCTTGCTGTTTCTTCGTGTGTGTGTGCGTGAGTACGGGTGTCTGCTCCTGCGCGCGGGCACACTGCGCTAGGGCGGGCTCGGGGCAGGATGGAGAGCCCCTGGGAAGGACATCTTTGCAGGAATTGCTTTTACTTTTATTTTTCCGAGGAACCCAGAGGTGCACGGGCCCCTGTTGCCGGCACCCATTTCCTGATTCCCGACGAGAGCTGGGAGCCGGGAGAGGTCGGGACACACAGATAGACGGGCGGAGGGCCGGGCCCGGCTCGCCGCGCCAGCGGTCAGATCTTGGCCCCTGAGAGTCTCCTGTCCTTTCACACAGACCATCAGGCCGTGGCAAGAAGGGGACAGGGTCTGGGTGTCGTGGATCCAAGCTTTCAACATCAATGTGACCAAGGAGTTACTGAAGAAAATAAATTTTCACAAAATCACCTTGAAGGTCTGGGACACCAAGGAAAAGGTTTCGAAAAGAGTCAAGTATTATCGGCTAAAGCCTTCTGGGTTTATGGAAGATATGGGATCTTTCGGTAAGTCAGGTGTCTGGGTTTGACTTGAAATGTTCCCAGGACGTGGTGGCTTCTCACCAGTTGACAGCAGAAAGCCAGCGTCCCTTAGTTGGGCGCGTCTGGTTTTTGGGGGCCCGTGCTGGCGTCCATCAGCACAGTGACACCTCTGTCCGCTCTCAGCGTTGGCCAATGACCCTTTGAAGCCCCAGGTCGTGGCTGGCTCCTGCCGTGCCCGCCACTCTCGGCCACCGCTGCCCCCGGCCCAGCACCTGCTTGGTGACCCTGCCTGGTGTGGTTCTCCCAGGGCTCTCTACCCTCACCTGCCTCCTCCATCTGCACGCATGTTTTTCCCTGTCTCCTCTCTGCTGCCCCGCTCCCTGACCTTCCTGTATCACCCCTGAGACCCTGGCGCTTGGCAGCTCTGCGGCTTTTCACGGCTGCCCTGCGTCTTCGGGAACCAAGTCTGATGTCCGAGTCCAGTCTCGAAGGCATCGTGCCCCCGGCACCCCAAGCCTTCTTTCTCATCATCACCATCACCTGCACCCCACGTCCAGCCCTGGCCCCTGAAGACGCGAGGCTTCTCCACATTGCAGGGCCAGCCTCGAGGCACCAGGGGCTCTTGGCCTAATTTCTTGTTCCCAGAGTGCCATCCATCCTCCAGTACCACGCCCGGTCTCACCTCTCTCTGCCGTCTTCTTTAACCTTCCCTCTCCCCCTCTGCTCTGCTGGTCCGCCCCCCACTGACAGGTGGGAGAGACCCCGAGGGGCGTCACCCTTGGTAAAGGGTGGGTTCCCTGACCACACAAGGGTGACAGAAGCGTCTGTAAGATGGGCAGGTGGTGGTGTCTTCCTTCAAGTGCAGGGTGAGCGTCCAATGCAGCACAGGCACCTGCCTAGGGACCTTGCCTGGGAGAAGCCGGTGCCGGCGGGGTGGGCGTGTCCTGGTGTTTGGAGGCGGCTCCCCCGGCGGCGGCTCCCCCGGCGGCGGCTCCCCCTGTCTTACTGCTCCGGCACTAACTGAGGGGGACACTCGCCTGGTGGATAAGCAGTGTGTTTCTGATGAGCCGAGTCAGCGATGCGGTCTCCTCCTGTGTTCTAGAGGAAGTGAAAAATTTGGTTTTAAGTCAGAGAAGATTGTCTGAACAGGGCGTTCACGCCAAAGAGGAGCAGTGCCAGGACCACACACCAGAGAAGCTCGAAAAACCGAGAAGATCCTTGAAGCCAGCGCACGGTGAGTGGAGGCGGCCTTCGTGGGCGCGCCGAGCGCGAACCCCGGTGGGAAGGCGGGGTCCCGGGTGACGCGTGCACACTGGCGTCCACCGGGGCGCCTCGTGCTCCGAGGTCGGTGTGGTTCCCCACCCACCCGGCAAATCACTGCAGTTGATTCTTTCATTTTGGTCACTTACAAAAAACCCACCCACCCACCCGGCAAATCACTGCAGTTGATTCTTTCATTTTGGTCACTTACAAAAAACCCATCTCTCAATGGAGACATTATATAGTTTTTGTTTGTTTTCTAGAATAGTCAGTAAATACAGAAAAGTATAAAACAAGCAGGGAACATAATGGATTGTTCCGTCACCAGGAACAAACACTGCAATATTTTGGTTATTTTGTTATGGCAGATTCTTTTGTTTTTGTGCTGAGATTTATGTTTTTTTAATACAGATGATGTTATTCTGGGTCCATAATCTTCTAGCATGAGATCATTGCATCCTCACCGTCTATTTCCTTGACAACTTTCCATAAACTTGTGTGGTGGATTCAGAGTGTTTCATCGGCTAGCACCACTGTGATTTGCTTAACTGTTTGCTGTTGGTGGGAATAAAGGAAACTTGGGAGTGTTTTCAGGAGTCTCTGGTGTGAACAGTGCTGAAGTGGCCGGGTGCATAGATAACAGACTTCTGTTTTATTCTCTGTGGAGTATTACATAAGGACTTAGAGGCCTAGTCTTGCCTCCGTTTTTCCAAATAATCATAGTTATATTCATTCATTTAGTTGTGTATCATCCGCAGACATTTTGCCGAACGCTTGGGGACTGCGGCTTGGGGGCTGGCGCTGCAAACGTGTTCAGGGCCCTCATTCTTGGTGAGCTCGTACAGGGTGGGAGGCTTGGAGACGCTGGCTCATGTGGTCGGGTTCCCTCCCAGCAGATGCGGAAACTCTTCCCGGGAACCCCGAGGACCATGAAAAGCTACTCAGGTCGGAAGAGCTTGCCACAGTCCAGTAAGGAGGGCCCCGTGCTGTTTTTGGGGGTGTGGGAAAGGGGCCTCCTCTTCTTCTTGCCCCGCAAGCCCCCCTCCCAGAGTCGCATGGAGTTTTGGTAGCTTCACTTAACCAGGAGCTCACGCAGTCGAGGTGGGGGCACAGAACCGAGAAAGGTCCTCTGAGTCCTCTGAGCCTGTGTTATGTGTCAGGCCCCTGCTTCTACGTGAAGCAGTGCATTTCATATTACCCTCAGCTTCGTCACTCTCCATCTCCATTCGGCATCACCATCTCCATTTTCTCCATAAAGGGACTTCGCGGCTAAGTGGTTGGCACAAAGTTATAAAACTAGAATCCTTGGGAGGCTTGGGGCATTGGTAAAGCCAGGATCCCAACCCATACCATTGGACAGCTGAGTCCACTGTGTCTCCTGTTCGGAGGGCAGTTGCTCTCGGGCCTCCTGGAGCCTGAGGGGGAAACCAGAGAAGGGGACTTCTCAGACGCTGTGGGGCCCAGGGGGAGAAGGGAGATCCACCTCGTGACTTGGGGGGATGGCATGGGAAGGACCAAGAGAACTGTCATTAAACAAAAGGTTGTATTGAAGTCCAGGAGATTTACAACATGGCATCAGTTTGTTCTGTTCAGCACAGTGACTCAGAACACATCGTTTGAAAATGTTGGTTAAAAGTTTTTTTTTGCAGGAATTTATAGATTTATTTGGAGAGAATTGACATTTTTACATTATGAAGTTCCCCCATCCATGATCATGGTATATCTTTTCACCTAATTCTGTTCCTCCTTTATGGCTTTTAATAGGGTTACTTTTTTTTTTTTTTTTCCCTGTAGATGTTGTGGGTAATTCCTGTAAGTGAATTCCTAGATATTTTAGAGTTTTCAGTTGATTTTACTTTAATCAATAATATATTTTTAATCATTATAATTGATAGTGCAAGGTTGTCTGCAGAGTAGCAGCCTCATCATTAGTGGGACTTTGTTAGGGGTGGGAGTCTCAGGGCCACCCAAGGCTTGCTGACCTACAATCTGCATTTTATTCAGTGACATTCCCTGGTGACTCAAATGCATGTTGGAATTTTAAGAGGCAGTACTTTAAAGGAGGGCAGTGTCATCTTTTTGAGAATCTACTCACGTTCAATCCAGTAAATAGATTCTCAGCTCCAATCCCTAGTTTGTCTCACTTTCCTGTATTTTTCTCTTTGTGCATTTTCTAGATGGGGTGATTCCAAACCGGTTACTTCTTTGGGAGGGGCAACCACAACGGAGGCGAAGGAGCTAATTGAGAAGCCATCATTTAGCAGCTTGACAAACCTGTTAGAGAAGCAGAAATTTCAGAGTAAGTCAGGGTGGGATTTTGGAACTTTGTAGTGTGACTGGACCTGAAAGAGAATTATGAAATGTTTCAGATTCAGAATTATTCGATAAGGTTCTCATGTTAATCAAAAGTGAGAAATACTCGATGCAGCTTTTGACTGGCCCAGCCTGTCTCGCCGCTGAGCCGTCCACCATCCTTTGCCGCCGGCATTTCTGGGCTTCTGTCCATTGTGTTGTGTGTATGTGCTCAGTGGCTCAGTTGTGTCCGGTTCTGCGACCCCAGGGACTGCAGCCCGCCAGGCTCCTCTGTCCATGGGATCCTCCAGGCGAGAATACTGGAGTGGCTGGCCATGCCCTCCTCCAGGGGATCTTCCCGACCCAGGGATGAAGCCCAGCTCTCCCACATTGCAAGCAGATTCTTAACCATCTCAGTCATCAGGGAATGGGGGACATGAAAATCTATAATACTGACCAGAGACGTCCAGAAAATTAATTACACCTCCGTGTGATCAATACTGTGTAGGGTAGATATGTGGGCTGTGGCGTGTGTGGAGAGACCCTTTGGAAGCTGAGAAGGTGCGTGCTTCTTAGGGTGGAACCAGGGAAACTGCATCCCAGGTCCCAGGAGCCACTCTTGGAAGCATGTATCTGAGAGTCAGGCTCCCAGCAAGGATCCTCGGATCCCTGAGTCTACCTCCTCCTCCTTGGCTTAGATTTCCTCACCAGGTTTTCAGCAAACTGCTGAGTCTCCAGGGTCCTACAGCGAGCACACAGGACACTTGCCCCCTGTTCCCATCCGCTCAGCTGTAACTGCAGCAGAGCATCCCCTTAACCCATCCCTGGCTCGGGAAGATCCCTGGCGGACGGAATGGCAACCCACTCCACTGTTCTTGCCTGGAGAATCTCCACGGACAGAAGATCCTGGGGGCCACAGTCCATGGGGTCACAAAGAGTCAGACATGCCAGGGAAGCCCTGAACCTGCCTCTTTTCCTGTGATGTATGTATGTCAACACATGCTATTTCAAATCCTAAAAGATGATGCTGTTAAAGTGCTGCACTCAATATGTCAGCAAATGTGGAAAACTCAGCAGTGGCCACAGGACGGGAAAAGGTCAGTTTTCATTCCAATCCCAAAGAAAGGCAATGCCAAAGAATGCTCGAACTACCACACAGTTGCACTCATCTCACACGCTAGTAAAGTAATGCTCAAAATTCTCCAAGCCAGACTTCAAGAGTAAATGAACCGTGAACTTCCAGATGCTCAAACTGGATTTAGAAAAGACAAAGGAACCAGATATAAAATTGCCAACATCCATTGGATCATCGAAAAAGCAAGAGAGTTCCAGAAAAACATCTACTGCTTTATTGATTTCACCAAAGCCTTTGACTGTGTGGATCACAACAAACTGTAGAAAATTCTTGAAGAGATGGGAATACCAGACCACCTCTCCTGTCTTCTGAGAAATCTGTATGCAGGTCAAGAAGCAACAGTTAGAACTGGACATGGAACAACAGACCGGTTCCAAATCGGGAAAGGAGTTCGTCAAGGCTGTATACTGTCACTGCTTATTTAACTTCTGTGCAGAGTACATCATGTGAAATGCCAGGATGGATGAAGCACAAGCTGGAATCATGATTGCTGGGAGAAATATCAATAACCTCAGATACGCAGATGATGCAACCCTTATGGCAGAAAGTGAAGAAGAACTCAAGAGCCTCTTGATGAAAGTGAAAGAGGAGGGTGAAAAAGTTGGCTTAAAGCTCAACATTCAGAAAACTAAGATCATGGCATCTGGTCCCATCACTTCATGGGTCAGTTCAGTTCAGTCGCTCAGTCGTGTCCGACTCTTTGAGACCCCATGAATTGCAGCACACCAGGCCTCCCTGTCCATCACCAACTCCCGGAGTTCACTCAAACTCATGTCCATCGAGTCCGTGATGCCATCCAGCCATCTCATCCTCTGTCGTCCCCTTCTCCTCCTGCCCCCAATCCCTCCCAGCATCAGAGTCTTTTCCAATGAGTCAACTCTTCACATGAGGTGGCCAAAGTACTGGAGTTTCAGCTTTAGCATTATTCCTTCCAAAGAACACCCAGGACTGATCTCCTTTAGAATGGACTGGTTGGATCTTCTTGCAGTCCAAGGGACTCTCCAGAGTCTTCTCCAACAGCACAGTTCAAAAGCATCAATTCTTTGGCGCTCAGCTTTCTTTATGATCCAACTCTCACATCCATACATGACCACTGGAAAAACCATAGCCTTGACTAGATGGACCTTTGTTGGCAAAGTAATGTCTCTGCTTTTGAATATGCTATCTAGGTTGGTCATAACTTTCCTTCCAAGGAGTAAGCGTCTTTTAATTTCATGGCTGCAGTCACCATCTGCAGTGATTTTGGAGCCCCCCAAAATAAAGTCTGCCACTGTTTCCCCATCTATTTCCCATGAAGTGATGGGACCGGATGCCATTATCTTCGTTTTCTGAATGTTGAGCTTTAAGCCAACTTTTTCACTCTCCTCTTTCACTTTCATCAAGAGGCTTTTGAGTTCCTCTTCACTTTCTGCCATAAGGGTGGTGTCATCTGCATATCTGAGGTTATTGATATTTCTCCCTGCAATTTTGATTCCAGCTTGTGCTTCTTCCAGCCCAGGGTTTCTCATGATGTACTCTGCATATAAGTTAAATAAGCAGGGTGACAATATACAGCCTTGACGTACTCCTTTTCCTATTTGGAACCAGTCTGTTGTTCCATGTCCAGTTCTAACTGTTGCTTTCTGACCTGCATATAGATTTCTCAAGAGGCAGGTCAGGTGGTCTGGTATTCCCATTTCTTTCAGAATTTTGCACAGTTTATTGTGATCCACACAGTCAGAGGCTTTGGCATAGTCAATAAAGAAGAAATAGATATTTTTCTGGAACTCTCTTGCTTTTTCAGTGATCCAGCGGATCATCCATGTAATCACATGGACCACAGCCTTGTCTAACTCAATGAAACTAAGCCATGCCGTGTGGGGCCACCCAAGACGGGCGGGTCATGTTGGAGAGGTCTGACAGAATGTGGTCCACTGGAGAAGGGAATGGCAAACCACTTCAGTATTCTTGCGTTGAGAACCCCATGAACAGTTCATGGGTAGATGGTGAAACAATGGAAACAGTGAGAGACTGTATTTCCCTGGGCTCCAAAATCACTGCAGATGGTGACTGCAGCTGTGAAATTAAAAGACGCTTACTCCTTGGAAGAAAAGCTATGACCAACCTAGGCAGCTTATTAAAAAGCAGAGACATGACTTTGCCAACAAAGGTCCGTCTAGTCAAAGCTATATTTTTTCCAGTGGTCATGTATGGATGTGAGAGTTGGATCATAAAGAAAGCTGAGCTCCAAAGAATTGATGCTTTTGAACTGTGGTGTTGGAGAAGACTCTTGAGAGTCCCTTGGACTGCAAGGAGATCCAACCAGTCCATCCTAAAGAAAATCAGTCCTGAATATTCATTGGAAGGACTGATGCTGAAGCTTAAACTCCAATCCTTTGGCCACCTGATGCAAAGAACTGACTCACTGGAAAAGACCCTGATGCTCGGAAAGATTGAAGGCAGGAGAAAAAGGGGACGACAGAGGATGGGGTGGTTGGATGGCATCACCAACTCGATGGACGTGAGTTTTAGTAGGCTCCGGGAGTTGGTGATGGACAGGGAGTCCTGGCATGCTGCAGTCCATGGGGTTGCAAAGAGTCAGACACAACTGAGGAACTAAACTGACTGATGCCAGTCTGGCCTCTTTGCCGCTCCTGGCCTCGCTGCGAGCCATCTGGTGGTCACCACTTTCGTATTGCTGCCAGCGGCGGTGACCGTCCTTGCTGGGGCTCCAGCACACGCAGGAGGCTCTGGGCGCCCGCCCTGTGGGTTCCCGGGTGTAGGACAGGCTCGCTGGTCCGTCGGGAGATGCTGCTGGCGTAGTCTTGGTTGTACCTCCTTGCCCTCCTGATGGCAGCATGGAGAATTGCCACTTCTCCTCTGCGTCACCCTCACTTGGCAGGTCAGGGCCCAGTTCCTGATCCGCGGGGTCGGGAGCGTCTGGGAGTCCTCGCCCTATCCGTGTGTCTTCATTTATGCTCTTCTGTTGCATTGAAATGATTTTTCCTATTGATCCCAATCCTTACTTTTTAGGGTCTTTTGAATGATCCTGCGTAGTTCATGCACTGGAAGCGCCACAGGCTGGGCTGTGTCTCCCCGTTTCCCACACGGGGGCTATCTTGTCACGCGCAGCAGGCGTTCACCTGTTCTTCCCCAGTTGGTACCCGGGGGAACAGTCTAGAAACCTGTGCTTATCCAGACGGCAGTCTAGTCTCCCGTGTATCCTTCTAATCGTTGTGAAGTTTTTCCTTTCCACCTTCAGTCTGCAACTCATTCTGCACATGGCATGAGGTGCCGGGTGGTTTAATTTGCCTCCACATGGACAGTCAGTGTCCTTAGTCACCCGCTGATTGGAAGCGCGCCCTCGGGCCCCTGTCGCGCCCCACTCTTTGTGCCTGTTCCTGGGCGTTTGCCCAGCGTGGTCGGTCCCGTCGGTCTTTCCGCCACAGAACCAGTAGCTTGCAGTTTTAGTCGCCCGGCACCTGAGTCCTGTCATCTGAGCTGGGTTCTTGGCTGAGCCTCTCATGGACATTTCCCTCCTCTCTTTGACAGACGGGGGGATTGAGGCTCAGATTGGTCACGGCGTTTGCCCATAGGAGGCAAGGAGCTGGTTCTGGAACTGTGATGGCTCAGCCCCAGGGCCCAGCCGTCAGCCCTGCGCCGCAGTTGAGGGCCAACGTGGAGGAGGACTTGGGTGTTTTCCCTGGCTGGTGTCAGCACGGCAGGCTCTGCGCAGCGGTGGGTGGGGGGACCAGGACACCCCCTCATTTCCTCCTGCTTTCCACAGGTGGACTCCGCTGGGGTAGGGCAGGAGCCTCTGACTCCAGGGAGCCCTCCCTGACGCTCTTCCCTTCCTCTGATCTCACAGCTAAGCGGAAAGAGTCAGATGGCAGGAGGAAGGCGCAGAGGAGGAGGAGGACATCTCACTGGGAGGACGGCACGGATATGCGGCTGGCAGGCCCCGCAAAGCATGGCAGCTTTTCCATCCAGCTGGAGGTCCTGCCGCTCCTGGCAGGTAGGCGCCCGGAGTCCCGGCAGGCGGGCTATGACGGGATGCCGCGGGGACCGCGCCCCCACCCGGTGCCACCTCCACACACTGGGGGTGAGCGGCCTCACTGTTGAGGGCGGGACACGGAGGCACAGAGAGGCCACACGCATCGGCCGGGATCCCACAGCGAGCAAGCGAACCCAGGATTCCAACCCAGGTCTGATGGCAAAGTCCAAGCAAACGTGAGGGTAGCAGACGGCCCGGGTTTGTTTGCTAAAGCGCTGCTTTGCGCGAATGCTGCTCCTCAGACGTCCGGTACAGGAAATGGGGACGGGTAAGCAGCGTTTACGTCCTGCCGCCGCGTCTCGGGACCGACTCTGACCCAGTGAACTGGTGGTGCTGGTGGAATAGGGCGTGGTTCTCATCGTCACTGTTTTTTCAGTGAGGAATCCGAACTCAGAGGTCAAACAGCTTCCCTGAGGACACACAGCTTAGGGGCAGAACAAGGGTTTGAGTCTTTTGCTTTGCAAGATCCATCTCAATTTATAAACTCGGTTTGATTGAAAATAAATAGGTATTCTGTCCATGGGTTTAGATGATGGAAAAAATTGGCTGATTGAGTAAAATTATCTTTGTCTTAAAAAGGTAACATGGAGGGAATCCCCCTTGTTTCAGAGAAAGGAATCCTAGACTTAGTTCACTCTGGGTTTTTTGACCATCATGGTGAACTAGCGCCGTCTTCTGGGTGATCTGAAGAGGAAGCTTAGGAAGACTCAGAGGGTCATTCTCCAGGTTCAGGAATGCTGGGAAAATTCTTGTTCCCATAGGCACTTGGGTTGATGTTGATATGTTTTGAGGAAACACTCTTAACTTTTCAGTTTGCACTTCCAGACAGATTTTTGAAGATCAATTCCACCCAAAGTGAGTTTTCAGGGACTCTTCATGCACTGCCCGAGCCCTGTCCAGAAGGACTGTGCCTCCATGCAGCCGCCCCGAGACCCCGCCTGGGGCAGCGTCCTGGGTTCACGCTGCTTCATGAACCGCTGCTGCTCCAGGCGGGTGGGCCCCGGGGACCTACTTGGCCGGCTCCTGACTGCAGTGAGGGGAGGGGGACGCCCGACTGAAGACACGCCTGCTGGAGGGGCATGTCTGGCAGGCCAGCCGAGAGGTGCCTGAGCTCCCCTCCCCGTAAGCTCTGCCGCGATGGCCGTGACTGCAGGAGTGGCGTGCCGGCTGTGAATCTGGCTCAGCTGCTGCCCTGCAGGCTCCTGCTTCCTCTGAGCCTCAGTGTCCTCATCTGTGAAATGGGGACAGTGACTCCCTTCCCCCCAGGGGTCTAGAAAGGATCACAAAAGATGCTGTGTGTGAACGGCTCTGCGGGGAGCCCTGCACACGGCGGGATCAGACAGGCTGCTGGTGAGGAGGCTGCTCCTTTGCCAGGACGGCTGCTGACGGGGCAGCTGCACACAAGGTGCCTCCAGCAAGGGAAGCAGAGACCCCTGCCCCCAGCACCGACGCCACGGTCGTGGCCACAAACTGCAGATGGCCGTGGCTCATCAAGCTAACTGTAGGCTGCTTTTCCCATAAAATACAATAGCATGAGATTGATGCTTTTAATCTGTGGTGTGGAGAAGACTCTCAAGAGTCCCTTGGATGGCAAGGAGATCCAACCAGTCCATCCTAAAGGAAATCAGTCCTGAATATTCACTGAAGGGACTGATGCTGAAGCTGAAACTCCAATACTTTGGCCACCTGATGTGAAGAACTGGCTCACTGGAAAAGACCCTGATGCTGGGAAAGATTGAGGGCAGGAGGAGAAGGGGATGACAGAGGATGAGATGGTTGGATCGCGTCACTGACTCGATGGACATGAGTTTGAGTACGCTCCAGGAGTTGGTGATGGACAGGGAGGCCTGGCGTGCTGCAGTCCACGGGGTCGCAGAGATTTGGATGTGACTGAACGAGTGAAAAACAACACTTTCCCAAACTAGCACGATCATGTTTGGTCATCTTCAATTTCTGGTTAGGCCACAGGCATTGAGCACCTTGGTGGTGAGCGAAGGTTCTGTGTCTGGAGTGGGCCCTTCCTTTTACCGCACAGTGGAGCGACCACACGCGCCATGCAGGAGTGGTGTGGACACTGGCCCCGCTGCTCTTCGGCTGGAGTCCCCGGATGATCCCTCGACGCGGCTGACCCTGTCAAGTTCAAGTGCAGCGGCTGTCCGCGCGCAGGCCTGCCGGGGGCCACTCGCTCTTGCCGTGTTCCCTCCGTGAGACAGCGGCTGTCACCTCCGGCGCGTCTGCCCCGGGGATATGTGGCGCTGTGTGAAGTGTGTTCGGTGCTCACAGGTGGCAGTGGGAGGCTGTGAACGTGCCATGATGCACAGAATGGTCCCCATGACAGAGAACCACCTGTCCCCAAGCGTCAGAAGTGCTGAGGTTGAGCCGCTGCCCAGGATCCTGGCTGACACCGCCTGAAACGTCTGAATGCAGCTTTGAGTAGGTGTTTGCATTGGAGATGAATAGCAGGGAGAGATTAGAAAGCCTTCCTCAGCGTTCAGTGCAAACAATGGAATGGGAAAGACTAGAGATTTGTCAAGAAAATTAGAGATACTAAGGGAATATTTCATGCAAAGATGAGCACAATACAGAAATGGTAGGGACCTAACAGAAGCAGAAGATACTAAGAAGACGTGGCGAGAATACACAGAAGAACTGTACAAAAAAGATCTTCATGACCCAGATAACCACGATGCTATGATCACTCACCTAGAGCCAGACATCCTGGAATGAAAAGTCAAGTGGGCCTTAGGAAGCATTACTATAAACAAAAATAGTGGAGGTGATGGCATTCCAGTTGAGCAATTTCAAATCCTAAAAGATGATGCTGTGAAAGTGCTGCACTCAATATGCCAGCAAATTTGGAAAACTCAGCAGTGGCCACAGGACTGGAAAAGGTCAGTTTTCTTTCCAATCCCAAAGAAAGGCAATGCCAAAGAATGCTCAAACTACGGCACAATTGCACTCATCTCACACGCTAGTAAAGTAATGCTCAAAGTTCTCCAAGCCAGGCTTCAGCAATACGTGAACTGTGAACTTCGAGATGTTCAAGCTGGTTTTAGAAAAGGCGGGGGAACCAGAGATCAAATTGCCAACATCCGTTGGATCACTGAAAAAGCAAGAGAGTTCCAGAAAAACATCTACTTTTGCTTTCTTGATCACGCCAAAACCTTTGACTGTGTGGATCACAACAAACTGTGGAAAATTCTTCAAGAGATGGGAATACTAGACCACACGACCTGCCTCTTGAGAAATCTGTATGCAGGTCAAGAAGCAACAGTTAGAAATGGACATAGAACTACAGACTGGTTCCAAATCGGCAAAGAAGTACATCAGGACTGTATATTGTCATCCTGCTTATTTAACTTATACGCAGAGTACATCATGAGAAATGCTGAGCTGGATGAAGCACAAGCTGGAATCAAGATTGCCGGGAGAAATATCAATAACTTCAGATATGCAGATGACACCACCCTTATGGCAAAAAATGAAGAAGAACTAAAGAGCCTCTTCATGAAAGTGAAAGAGAGGGAGAAAAAGTTGGCTTAAAACTCAACAGTCAGAAAACGGAGATCATGGCATCTGGTCCCATCACTTCATGGCAAATAGATGGGGAAACAATGGAAACAGCGAGAGACTTTATTTCCTTGGGCTCCAAAATCACTGCAGATGGTGACTGCAGTCATGAAATTAAAAGATGCTTGATCCTTGGAGGAAAAGCTATGACCAACCTAGGCAGCATATTCAAAAGCAGAGACATTACTTTGCCAACAAAGGTCTGTCTAGTCAAGGCTATGGTTTTTCCAGTAGTCATGTATGGATGTGAGAGTTGGACTGTGAAGAAAGCTGAACGCCGAAGAATTGATGCTTTTGAACTGTGGTGTTGGAGAAGACTCTTGAGAGCCCCTTGGACTGCAAGGAGATCCAACCAGTCCATCCTAAATGAAATCAGTCCTGAATGTTCATTGGAAGGACTGATGCCGAAGCTGAAACTCTAATACTTTGGCCACCTGATTCGAACAACTGACTCATTGGAAAGGACCCTGATGCTGGGCAAGATTGAAGGCAGGAGGAGAAGGGGACGACAGTGGTTGGATGGCATCACTGATGCAATGGACATCTGAGTTTGAGCAAACTTCGGGAGTTGGTGATGGACAGGGAGGCCTGGCGTGCTGCGGTCCATGGAGTTGCAAAGAGTTGGACACGACTGGGCGACTGAACTGAGCTGAACTTGCATTGCTGCTGCTGCTGCTAAGTTGCGTCAGTCGTGTCCAACTCTGTGCGACCCCGTAGATGGCAGCCCACCAGGCTCCCCGTCCCTGGGATTCTCCAGGCAAGAACACTGGAGTGGGTTGCCATTTCCTTCTCCAAAGCATGAAAGTGAAAAGTGAAAGTGAAGTTGCTCAGTCATGTCTGACTCTTAGCAACCCCATGGACTGCAGCCCACCAGGCTCCTCCGTCCATGGGATTTTCCAGGCAAGAGTACTGGAGTGGGGTGCCATGAACTTGCACTGGAGAGTCCTAAACTGGGCGGTCTTCTATGAAAAGGCTGACGAAGTCCTAGAACACAGGTCATAATCGGCGATGGCCTTAAGTGGTTGGTCTGTTGCAGAGAGTCACAAGGGCGCAGGGAGGGGTCCTCCAGGAGGTGCCCGTGGCCCCCACAGACATACCCAGTCTGTGCCCAGGACTTGTTCTGGAAGCAGCTGCTCTCTTTGAGTGCGAGATACTTACCAGCATCGTGAACAGAAGCAAATCAGTCTTTTTGTGCACGGACCCTGTGCTAGCAGAGCCCACGAGTCCGTCACCTTCCTGCACGTAAGGCGGCATCATCCTCTTCACCCTGAGATGGGCGGGATCTGTGCCCCTCTTGCACACGAGGATATGGAGCCTCAAAGAGCATGTGACTGCTTGTAGGTCACACGGCGACTAACAGATCTAGGGTTTGAAACTAACCAGGCCCCTCTGCTTGCAGAGCTGGGGCTTAGCTTTTTTTTTTCGCCTTCCCCAGTATCTCCTCCCACTGAGATGTATGGGCCCCTTTTAGGAGAAAAGTGTCCTCCCAGCCAGTGTGCCCTGCAGTAGGCCAGGTCCTGCGTCCTTTCTGCAGTCACACTGCTGCAAAACCGCAACGACTGAGCCCACACGCCGCAACTACCGAAAGCCGTGCGCCCAGAGCCCCTGCTCTGCGATGAGAGAAGCTGGGGCATCGCGACCAGGGAGTAGCCCCCGCTCAGCTGCAAGCAGGAAAAAACCCACACGGCCGTGAAGACCCAGCACCCAGCCCAGCCAAAAATAAAGAAACGAGAGCATTTTTAACAAGGCACACACTTAAATCCTCTTCAGGAACCTATGAGGCCTCAGTGGAGAAAGGGGTGCAGATGTGGTGCCTGTGGGCGTTCCCCAGTTGTGACCGGTATCTCGGGTTTTCCTCCTCAAGGTCTGACTTTGTCTTCGGCGCTCTGGTTCCCCGGCCCCTCTGTCCTGGTCTCAGGGCTGTCTTTGGGAATCAGCTTGTCCTGTCTGTCTGTCCTCAGGATGGCAGTCTGTCGTGAGCCACAGCAGCGGGAGGTCGGCCAACATCTTAGATTGTTTCTTGACGCTGAAAACTGAGGTTCCCCTCATGACAGAAGAGCAGAAGCAGGATCTGAACCCCATGACCATAAAGATCAAGTGCGTTTCTTCCCTCCCGTCGCAGCCCGTGCCCATCAGGGAACTAGAGGTGAGCGCAAGCCGGGCTGGCTGGGGTCGGAGCAGCCCTTCCCGGCCTTCCGCCCCTCACCCGCCGTCCCCCGTCCCCAGGGCCCCGGTGATAAGTACCCTCGTCGGCCCTGTCTCAGCACTTAGGGTCACTCATCCAGGCCCGGAGGATGTCAGGTTCCTGGGGCCAGGAGTCCCCCAGCCTGAGGTCTCTCAGTGTGAATTCTCTGAGGCCAGGGTTGGAAGTTGGAAGTGGATTTCTCCAGAAAGTCTTCATTATTTCTTCTGGGTACCAGCAAAGCCATACCAACCCACCCAGGATTATTGTCAAATACTTTCAGCGTCGGCCTTTATTTCAGGAAACTAAACAGTGCCCTGGTAGCAGCGGTGTGTGTTCGGACCACACACTGTGCAAACGGGCAGCTTCTGATGCTGGAGTCTTAGCGCACGCAAGCTTCTCTGTCTCCGTGTGGACACAGGCCTGCACCTGCCAGGCCTCTTATACCCAGACCCCAGTTCTGTGTGGGCGCTCTGTATGCTCAGGGTGACCCGTGCCAGCGCCCCGACGTGCCTGTCTGGGACACGCGGGTTCCCTGTCCTGAAGGCCTCTCCTCTCCGCCTTCTCTGTGCCTGGCCCCTGGACGTGAGGAGGCATGGGGCCTGTCCGCGTGGCACTGGCCATCCCGGGGGATGGTGGGGGGACCTCGGGGCTCGCTGAGCCCTCCCAGCCGCCAGGTCGGGGCCCTGCACATGGCCCTGGGTCCTCGCAGTGGCCTGAAGAGCGGGCTCCGTCCTTGAGGCTTGTGGATGATGAACTGAAGACCACAGGGGCTGTCGGTTATGGGGGGCGGGGGGCGATGAGCCTGGTGCTGGGATCTGAACCACTGGGCGGGGGCTGCCTGGAGGGCAGGGGGATGGGGACAGGGGTGACCCCGGCGCCACCGTCCGCAGCGGCGCTGGGATCTGAGCCGCTGGGCGGGGGCTGCCTGGAGGGCGGGGGATGGGGACGAGTGACCCCGGCGCTGCCGTCCACAGCGGCTCTGCAGCCCCGTGTACTGCAGGTACCAGTTCCCCGGGGCCCCGGTACACCGCACGGAGGGCCGGCCGCACGGGAGCCACGTGTACTTCCAGGACGCCAACGTCATCTTCCTGGGGGCCATGCACCCCAGCGACCTGAGGGAGTACCTGGAGGGGCCCCCCATGGTGGTGGAAGTGCACGACCGGGACCGCAAGCCCGAGAGCTATTCCCGCAAGCCCACCCTGTTTGGGGAGGACCCCCTGGACGCGTACCTCAACCTCCAGGCCCTCATCTCCCCCAGAGACACGGAGAGCAACCCCTTTGAGACCCAGGAGAAGATGTGGGACCCGCATGGCGTGGCGCAGGTCAGCTTTGCCGACCTCCTCCTCGGCCACAAGTACCTGAACCTGGCCGCCCCCGTGCACAGCTGCGAGCCCTGGGCCGCCCCCCTGGGCCACGGCCGCAGGAGCAGGCACGCGGCGGGGCCCCGGGGCCCCAGGGATGGCGTGCCGCACGGCCTGATGCCCCCGGGGGACTACCTGGAGGCCAGCTGCCTGCTGAAGCTGCGTGTGGATGTGGCGGTGCCGCTGCGTGGCAGGCTGGGCGGCGCCGACCCCGCGCTCTCCCGGTTCGGCCGTGTGGTCTTCGTGTTCGAGTCCAGGCAGCTCTCCCTGCTGCACAGCCTCCTGCAGGACGTCACCATGATCAACGCCAGGGCCCTGGCCCTGGACTCCTACCCATTGGAGGACATCCAGCAGATCCTGTCCGCCTTCAAGATCCGGGTGAAGACCCAGGAGCAGCCCGACCTGGACGTGCTCACCGGCGTCCACCTGCTGGACGGGAAGGTCCACTTCCTCATCCTGGAGGGCCTGGCCGACCACGGCCTCCAGCGGCTGTGGGCCCGTCACCAGAGCCGGTACGTGGCCGCCTGTCAGGCTGGTGGAGGGCGCTTTCGATGCCAAGCTCAGGTTCAGTGTCGCCGCTGGTGGAAGGCGTCCGTTGATTCAGGGTCGTGTGTATGTGTGTGTGAGGCTCAGCCGCATCTGAGTCTTTGTGACCCCATGGACTGTAGCCCACTAGGCTCCTCTGTGGCATTCTGTAGGCAAGAATACTGGAGTGGGTTGCCATTCCCTTCTCCGGGGGATCTTCCCCACTCAGGGATCAAACCCACACCTCTCAAGTCTCCTGCACTGGCAGGTGGGCTCCTCACCACTGAGCCACCGGGGAGTGATGGAGCCTTGACGCTTTAACTAGACTGCAGCTGTCTCTTCTTATTCAGCTTTCACCACAACAGTCTTTTGGTGGTTCATTTCGGTTTTCAGATCCAAATTTCACGTAAGTGAAAGCATGGCATGTGCGTCTTTGTCTGACTCACATCACGAAGCACAAGATGGGCCCGTCCGTCTGGGAGCACGTGGCCGAATCTCGTCCTCTTTCGTGGCTGTGTAATACTCTGGCGTATCTATAGGTCACACCTTTATCCTTTCATCTGTTGACGGGCACTTACAACAGCCACACCTGGGCTGCTGTGAATTGGGGTGCATATATATTTTGAAAGTATCGTTTTCATTTTCTTTGGCTAAATATCCAGGAGTGGAATTGCTGGATCATCTCAGAGTTGGAGCCTCCATGCTGTCTTCCTCAGCGGTCAGCACGCCCAGGTTCCCCTTTTCCGCATCCTCGCCGACGCTTTGCTTCTCGTCTTTGTGATGATAGCCGTTCTGATGGGCGTGAGGGGCTACCTGGTGGTTTTGAGTTACATCTTCCTAATAACTAATAATATTGAACGTATTTTCCTGTGCCTGGTGGCCACGTGTGTATCTTCTTTGGAAAAATGCCTCTTCAGGTGCTGTGTCCATTTTTTAATTGGGTTGTCTGGTTTTCTGACAGGGAGTTGCATGGTTCTTCATATATTGGATTAATATTGGATATAACACTGGATATTAACCCCTCATCAGATACATACTTTGCAAGCGTTCTCCCCCATCAGTAGGTTGCCTTTATGTTTTGTTGCTGGTTTCCTTTCCTGTGGAAAAGCTTGTAAGTTTGATTAGGTCCCATTTGCTTTACCTTTCCTTCTGTTTCCCTTGCCTGAGCGTGTGTCTGTGTTTAATCCCTCAGTCGTGTCCAACTCTTTGTGACCCCATGGACTATACCCCACCAGGCGCCTCTGTCCATGGGATTCTCCAGGCACGAATACTGGAGTGGGTCGCTATTCCCTTCTCCAGGGGAATCTTCCTGACCCAGGGATGAAACCCGGGTCTCCTGCATTATAGGCAGATTCTTTACTCTCTGAGCCACCAGGGGAGATAGACCAAAAAAAATATTTCTAGGACCAGTGTCAAAGAGGTTACTGTTCTCCTAATAGTTTTATGGTTTCAGGTCTTGTATTTAGATCTGTGATCAATTTTGAGTTTATTTTGTATATGGTGTGAGAAAATGTTCTAATTTTATTTTTTGACATGTAGCTGCACAGTTTTCCCAGCACCACTTATTGAAGATAGTCTTTTCCTCATTGTATATTCTTGCCTTTCTTGTAGAAGAAAAATCTATTTTTAAGAAGCTAAATTGTAAAGCTTTCAGATAAGATAGGAGGACGTATTCATGACCTCTGAATAAAGACTTCTTAAATAAGACAGAGGTATTAGAATAAAGGATAACAAGGACATCTTTGGCTATATTAAAATGAATAACTTCTCTTCATCCAAAGACACTATAAAAAGAAGCCACAAAGTGAGAAAAAGTGTTTGCAATGTATGGAGCTAGTACTCTTGAGTGTGTAGAAATGCCTGTGAATGAATAAGCAAACAATAAAGACGTCCCAGTGGAAGAATGGGCAAAAAAACCTGAACAGGGCAACCAGCAAAGGGGCACCGCCCCCACAGCCCGGCACACAGACCCTCGCGGCGGGCGGCGCAGGCTGCCTCTAGTCTCCCAGGGTTCGAGGAGGTGGAGGACCTTGAACGCAGCAACACGGCGGGGACAGGGGGCGCGAGGGGCGGGGAGGACGCAGGGCTAGGGGCCGGGGGTGGGCGCTGGGACCCAGCCGTCTGGTTCGCGGCGTTCTCCGCCCCAGCATCCCTGGCAGAGGCAGGAGCCGGCTGGCGCGCTCTCGCCTTGCAGGGTCCCGCGGGCGGAACAGGGGCCCTTCAAGGCGCTCTACAACTCGCAGCTGCGCTTCCGCCGGCGCCTCTACGCCGACCTGGAGACGGTCCTGTACCGCGTGCGGCTGTTCCGGCCGCTGGCGCAGCTGGTGCAGCAAGCGGCGCTCTACGTGCGCAGAGCGGTCCCGCCGCAGGCGTTCCAGGCGCTGAGCAGGTGCGGGCGGCCGCGCGGCCGGGCTTCCCCAGCGTCCCCGGGCTCGGGACTCGGCCGGCCCTAAAGGAGGGGGAGGGCCGGGCAACACGGGGCGGCCCTGTGCCCCTGTTGGGGCGCCATCCTTCCAGCTGCGCAGACACGGGCTCTGTACCTAGTGCCCTTCCCCTGGCGGGAGGGAGCCCTGAGCCCCAAACCCCTTTGGCCAGCCTATTGAGGACCTTCTGTGCACAGTGGGGCGGGGGTTGATGCAAAGTAGGCAATAAGGCCACCTAAACCGAAGAGCAATGGCACCCCACTCCAGCACTCTTGCCTGGAAAATCCCATGGACGGAGGAGCCTCGTAGGCTGCAGTCCATGGGGTCGCTCGCTAAGAGTCGGACACGACTGAGCGACTTCACTTTCACTTTCATGCATTGGAGAAGGAAATGGCAACCCACTCCAGTGTTCTTGCCTGGAGAATGCCAGGGATGGGGGAGCCTGGTGGGCTGCCGTCTATGGGGTCGCACAGAGTCGGACACGACTGAATCGACTTAGCAGCAGCAGCAGAACCGAAGAGAGAACTGGAGCGGCACGTGGGCGGGTGGCTGGGCGGCCTGGGAAAGAGGCCTCCTCCCTCGCCCTGCCCCTGTGGGCACAGCGGACAGAATCTGACACCTCCTGCGTGCGCTGTGTGACCTGGGGTCAGCTCTCCGCCCTCCTCTGCTAAGATGGGGGTGCTCAGATCGGCAGTGCCAGGTGGGTGAGGCTGAGCGGGGGCACTTCTGCTTTCCAGGATCTACTGCATCTGCCGTTACAGCTCCAGGCTCAGGGAGGTGATCACGGGAGACCTGCTGCCCTCCTCGGCCATGATCAAGGAGCTGAGCCAGGAGTTTGGGATGCCCATGTCCCAGGGAGACCTCACAGAGCAGAAGCTGCTAGCTGTGGCCCCTGCCCCGAGTCTCGAGGCCTTCCAGAACTGGAAGTCCACCCTGGCGTCACAGATCCACTCCCACCAGGAGAAGTACCTGCGGTGGCGGAGCAACGTGATCCTGAAGAGCAGGGACCAGAATGCGAGCCTGATTCAGGTAGGCGGTCCCCCCGCTGGCTGCGAGCCTTCCCGGACCGGGGCCGTGTAGTGGGCTGTGCGGGACAGCCAGCCTCTGGCCTGTGTGGATTCTCCTGCCTGGGGACCCCAGGCCAGGCAGTGCTCGGTGAAGGGCACAGCCATGCCAGGTTGCACATTTCCGCCTTCCTCTGGCCCTGGCAGAGCTCATCCTTCCTCAAAGGGGGAAAGAAACACTCTAAGCTGTTTCTTTTCCTTTGGCCACTGAGTTCACCATAGAGAAAGAACTGTGTGTGTGTAATACCTTGCTTAAGCTGCCAAGGTCATGTCTAAGCAACACAGGAGATAAAGTAATCTGTGTTAGAAAATGCGAGTAGACAGGAAGAGAACGGGAGACTGGGACGCTGGTGAGATGGAGAGACAGGTGCGTGTGGTCTGATGGTCAAGGACCTCTCTTGGTAACTGGTACCAACCAAAGGGGCTTAAAACCCACTACCGTCTGTGATGCCTTCAACTCTGTGTAGGCCTCTGGTCAGTGTGGGCAGAGCCACTGCCCTGGCCCCTGCCCCTCCTCTAGTGAAAAAACATCTTTCAGAAGTTTGTAACTTTTATATCCATGAGCTCTTTATGAAAAGCAACAAGGAGGTTGTTTCTTTACACTGGTGTTCACTTCTTCAGTTCAGTCGCTCAGTCGTGTCCGACTCTTTGAGACCCCATGAATCGCAGCACGCCAGGCCTCCCTGTCCATCACCAACTCCCGGAGTTCACTCAGACTCATGTTCACCTTCTTAGCTTTTCCCAAAAGAAACACTTCTTGGGTTATTTACTAATCTACTTTTACTGTTTACCTAATTCACTAGTTCAATTTTTTACTTTTTGTTTTAAAACATTTTCCCTATTTGTTTTTTAATGTCTTAGGAATTGCTACTTTAAAATACTTTTAGATATCTATTCATATTAAGATCACGAATTGAAGCCCAACCATTATTTAATTTTTCCTATTTATACTAAGATGTAACTAATACTAAGGTCCACAAAATCCACTCCTTGTCAGTGCACTTGGATCACACCTTCGGTTTCTCAGGAGTTTTCTGGGCGTGCAGAGCCCCCGCATCAGGCTGGGACTCTCCCGCGGCCACAGGAGCCTTCTCATGTCTGCTGCGGTCGGACGCCGTTAGTGCTGTGGCCCCCACAGTCCCGCCAAGGAGTCCGGGCTGGGCAGGTTCCAGGGTCGGACTGCCAGCCGGGGCCAGAGAGGTCAGAGGGAGTAAACTAAACACGACTTTCCCTTCTTCCCTTTAATTTCGCGCTGTTGCTATGTGGTAGTATAATCCATTTGAAAAATAATGCTTGTTGTCGGCGTAAAACCACCTGCTTTAGTTACAACGTATATGTACAGTATAGCTATTCTTCTGGGATTCTTTAGCTATAGGGGTTATTTCAGAAGGACAAGAATAGTTCCCTGTGCTGAACTTCAGGTCCTTGATCCTGGATTATCTATTAGAAGTGCAGATTTCTCCGTATATGTTAATCTTCAACTCCGAATTCATATTGGCCACTCAAGGTGCCCTTTTGAAACTCTGTGTTGGAAAGCTGGGAGTTTCTGCTTACTAGTCATTTTGATCTCTCTTTCCATGTTGCTCGAATGGAAATCGTATGCTATGCCTGGCTGACTTGACACCATGTGATCCTTCAAGGTCCAGCCCTGTGGCTACCACTGGCATAATCACTTTCAGTGGCGGGTTTTATGGCTGAGTACTCCATCGTCCGTCCCCTAGAGGGACCACGTGTGGTTTCTGCGCTCATCGGTCGGTGGAGACTTGTACCTGTGTCTTGACTGTTGTACGTACCGCCGTGGTGAATGCTGGGGTGCCTCTGTCGAGTTCAAACTGGACAGTTTTCTCGGGATCCAGGCCCAGGTGTGGCATGTCAGATCCCAGGTATAGCCCGTCTCAATAGGTTGTTTTGTTTTTTTTCCCCTTTCTTCCTTGCAGGGGTCTGGGGAGCCTGTCCCTTGGACTGGCTGTGGCCAGTGTGCATTCCCAGTGACGGCCTCGGGGGTGGGTGCCGTGCCTCCAGCCCCGTCCGCGTGTACCGCTCTTGTGGGCCTGAGGCTGGGCCATGGGGACTGCTGGGGTTGCTTCTCATTGCTGTTTTGAGTGGCACGCCTGCCGTCATGAAGGATGCCGAGCTGCTTTTCCTGTGCTGGAGGTGTGCAGACTTTTTTCTTTTTTCCCCGTTTTCCTTCCCTCCAAGAGTGGTGTGAGGGGACCGGCCCTGTGGCCTGCGGCTTCCTGAAAGCGGGCTGTGTTCGGATGGCTGCCAGGCCCCGCCCCCTGCCCCCCACCGGCCTTATGAATGCGGGGTGCCAGGAAGCGCCGGTTGTCCAGCTGCAGCTCCAGGAAGTGTCCACAGGATGGCAGCACCTTCCCTTGCCCGCCTCGGGTGCCCTGGGCAAAGCGATGCCTCAGGGCAGGTGGGCTTCCAGAGCTGTGCCTTCCACAGGGGTGTGCCCGAGCCAACAGCCCCGGGCGTGCATCTCCTCACTTCTTCCCTGTCAAGCCCTGCCCTCCAGACTCACCCCAGGCGGGGCCGCAGCAGCCCGGCTGAGGAGGGAGGCTGCAGTGGGGAACCCCAGCCCCCGGACGCGGGAGGCCACGTGAGTCCTTGAGGCCTTGACACGCCGCTCGGGACTCTGGTGCCAGGCAGAGGCTCCCTCCCGGGCTGTCGGGCGGTGCGGACCCCCACCCAAGGATGGGTTTCGCGGCCGAGTCGGGGAGGTCAGAGGGACAAAAGGAGGCATGGTTTTCCTCCCCCTTCGTCGAATGTGATGCCGATGGCCCGCTGGAGTCCAGCGTGACCGGCAGTGTTGTGCCTTGGTCAGCGTGCAGTGGCGGATTCAGGTAGGGCGCTTGCACGCAGGCTGTCCAGTCTATTTGTTTATTTTATGCATGGGTTTGGGACAGGGCAGCGTGCCGAGCCATCAGGTAGGAGTAAGGAGGTCATCTTTGTGCAGTAATGGTTACAGATTTCTCTGTCTAGGTTAGATGAAGGAAAGAAGGAAGGCACTGTACACATGTGCTTTTTCACATTTTTATTTCATCCCTTTCAGAGTCCTGTGGGGTTTGGGGCTCGCGCGAACCCTTGGGTGGGGGGGCGGGGCAGAGGGGACGCAGAGCCGCCAAGGGTCAGATCAGTACTTCACCCCCCTCCTCCTGGGGCAGTAAAGGTATCAGGGACTGAGAAGCCGAGGGCTCCAGGAGAGACGGCCTTGCATAGCCCCCAGCCCCACACCAGGGCCAGAGCAGCTGGGCTCAGGGCTCAGGCTCCCCGTGTCATCCTACCCCTGCCCTTACAGTCGGTACACTGAGGCCCCCGGCCTTGGAGTCAAGCCTAGCCTTTCCTGGAGAGGGTCAGACACCAGTCTTCCTCACTTCCTTCCCTTTGTGTGAGATGAACCCGCTGGCCATGTCCGTGCGGTCAGCACATCGCCGAGTTTAGGGCTGGAAGGTCCCCTTAGGTCCTCGGTTCACCAGAGGATGGGCTGAGGTCAGGATCGCCCCACACTGTGAGCGTTTCCTGCGGCGGCCTGGCTTCTGGCAGCTTGGTTCTGTGGCGCCGTGGCCCCACCTGTGTTTCTGGAATCCGCTGCAGCTCCTGGGCATGCCCTGATGCCCCGAGGCAGCCGTCATGAACCGTCTTTTGGGAAAGCCCCGATACTCCTCCGTGGCCGTCACTTACTTCACACCCCCGCCCCCTCGTAGCCTTCATTTACACATGCTCATCTTGAGACTGGATTGTCAAACAGCAGCAGGCTGGAAGCCGGAGACCGTCTCTCCTCCCGGTCGTGCAGGAGCCCGTGTGTGACGGCACGCGTCGCCCTGGGACGCTGACTCGTGCTCGCGCGGCCCCTCCTGCCCTTCCTGCCCTCGGGCCTTTAATCCTGTGTCCAGACCCGCACCCTCCGTGTGGACTCCGACGCCGTTTCTGCGGCCTTTCCTCTCCCCGGCCCCTCCTGTCTCGGTGCCGCTGCTCGCGTTTCCGCCTTCCGCGCTCTGGGTCCTCATGGTCAGCCTCTTATCCGAGGCTGCCTTTCGGAAGCTTGTGTGGCTGATCCCCCAGCCCCGCGGCTCGCTCTGCAGCGGTCGCCGCGGCAGTGTGTCCCCCTCACCTGCCTCCTCTCGGCCCCGAGGCTCTCCTAGCCGGCGCTGTTGCTTTGGTCTCAGCTTCTGCCTCACAGCGCTCACACCTTCACCCGGTGTTGCTAAATGACGGTGATCCTCATGTTCCCTTCTTGTCTTGTCCCTTCGAGCCATCTGGCTGCACGTATGGCCTTTCGCATGACATGCACTGCTCACTCTGGCTGGCAGTCGGGACTCCGGCACTCCCGTCAGCCCCAGGCCAGCAGAGAGCCCCAGGCCCCAGACGAAGTCGCAGCCGCTGTCTGCACCCCCCAGGCGACTGTCTGCTTCCCATCCTGGGTCAGGAGCACAGGCAGGACCCCTGGTGTCGGGTCGTCACCCACCCGCCGGCCCTGGGGTGAGGCCGAGCAGGGGGCTTGCCCTTTCCCCGGTGCAGACGGGTCAGGGCACCCGGGCCCCCCACCATGAGCACAGCTGGATGCTGGACGTGACGCCCCGCCGTGAGGCGCTCGCCGGCCCCCACCCGCTTGTGTGGCTCGCAGATGTGCCGAGGCCTCTCGAGACTAGGCTGCGAGCCCAGCCCGTGGCTCCCGCTGCAGTCCGCTCATTTCCACTGTGGATGGTGGGACGGTGTCTCTTGCTTTGGGTGGGCTCCAGACTGCTCGTGGGAACCTGGGGCTGTGGCCACCTCCCAGAGGCCCCCTCGCCAACACCCGCTGGCTGCAGAGGCGCCCTGTGTGGGGGATGACCAGCGTCTCCTTCTCCAGAGAAACATCTCAGCGGCCTCCCAGGTCGGCAGGAAGCCTCCCAGCTCTGCAGCGAGGGTGATACGGGTCTCGGGCCCGGACACACACACTGTGCATAACTACAGTATCCAGACCCTGAACTCTGTGGAGCTGGCCAAGAAGGAGCTGTATTGGGAGATGGCCAAGGTGAGTGACAGCACAGGGCCCGGAGCAGCCCAGCGTGCCCACTGTGGGCAGGCGGACGGTGGGAGACCCAGTGGGCTCCTTCTTCTGACCCCGTGGCCGGCTGTCAGCGGGGATCTTGGCGCAGGGGGAGCGGCCGTGTTCCCACTAAACGTGAACCCTCCTCCTACAGCGGGAGCCGGGGCCCCATGCCGTCCCAGCGGCGTGTGGCTGTGAACAGCCGCAGGCCCCTGGCTCTCGCAGAACCGTTACGCCTGGGCCAAGGCTTCCCTCTAGCCCTGGATGCTTCAGGAGCAGCCTCTGACCCAGGGGACAGGGCCCTAGCGCCTGGCCCACTCCCAGGCACAATACCCGCCCATCTGCGCTCGTTCACAGGAGCCGGGCAGGAGGTTCACATACTCGCAGAAGTACCTGTCAGCCACGGTGGGGCCTCTGGACCCAGAGGAGGAGGAGAGGAGGGCCCGCAGGGAGTCCCGCCAGACCTGGCGCACGCCCAGCGGCTTCCAGATGGCGGGTCTCCACAGCATGGGCACGACCTGGCCCCTGCGGCTGCCGCCCACCAGCGCTGCCATGGAGGTGGGTGGCAAGAGCGGGGCTTGGGCAGGGGTGCACGGGGCCTCCCCTGACCTGCTGCTGCCCGACACAGGAGTGGAGGGAGAAGGCCCTGTTCGCCAACTTGCTGGAGCCGGTGTTGCGGCGGGAGAGGTGGGGCTGGGACCGGCGCCACCAGGACTTCAACCTGTACACACGGCCGCCGGAGTTCCTGGAGCTTCCGCCCGCACCCAAGCCCAGGGCAGGTGAGAGTGGGGCCTCGGCCCCGGCAGGGCCGGCAGACTGCAGGCCGGGCTCTGGGTGGTACACCCCGCTCCACTCTGCGCCTGCCTTCTCAGCTGTGAGAGGGCACGACTGCCTCCAGAGGCCCCCCGGGACCCTCTCGGACCCGGCCACTCATCCCTTCAAGGGGAAGGGCCACGACGACCCCTCTGTGTCCTTGTTACCCTCTTGTACATAAGGGACCACAATGTGTGACTTAACAAAGCCAGAACTTTTGTTCAGGGAAAGAGCTGACTAGCTGGCAACTAGGTTTGCCAGACTCCCTGCCCAGGAAGATGGGTCGGGGCAACTCGGGTCTCCTCTGTTCCTGCGCGCCCACGGGCAGCTGGCAACGGAGCCTGCACCAGGAGTGTGTGCTGACGCACCCCGGGGGCCAGCACCCCCAGGCTCTGGGCTGCAGGACACCCCCGCTCCCTGTCGGGGGTCCCTGGCCCAGGGTCACACGGGTGGCCCAGCCTGGGAAGGCCCAGCTCGGCTCTCCGTCCCCTCTGGGATGAGGTCCCCGGGTGCATGGGCAGGCGCGTGCTCCCCCCACCTCCACGTGGTGAGAACAGCCCCGCAGGGGATGTGGACATGGACACTGCAGGGATGGAGCGGGCCCTGGGTGGGCTCCCGTGCGGCCGGCCCCTCCCGACGGCTCCACGCGGGAGACACAAGCTCTCCATCCTGGACAGAGCGCCTCCTCACCTGCGGATCACTCACAGCTTTGGAAACAACTTCCTCACGAAACCCCAGGTCGGACCTTTGGGAGAGAGGCTGTCACGGTTCTGGGCGCTCGCTCAGCCCCACCTGAGCCAGTGCCGCTCCTGTGTGGCTCCCGCTGCCCCGGCGGGCAGTGACTCCGCCTCAGGGGAGCAGGAGAGCCTGGACGCCTCGAGACAATGTGGAGGGTGAGCTTTCTGGACAAACCACCCAGGAGCCAGACCAGTGCCTGAAGCCTGCCAGGTGAGCACGCAGAACAGGATGTCAGCGAGGAGCAGACTGGGGCCCGGACACAGCCCTGCTCGAGCCGGGGGAGACGCCGCTCATGTAGGCGGAGACACAGCTGTGCTCGAGGAGAGGCCGAGGAGCCCCAGGACAGCCCTGCTGCCCCAGAGCATCACTGGAGCAGGCCCGGCGCCGAGGCGCAGAGCCCTCACGCCAAGGACCAAGCGCCGTGCAAGCCAGCCCCAGACGGTGGGCCTGAGGACCAAGCTCTGTCCACTCAAGGCTGGCTCAGAAGAGACGAGTGTCTAGACTGCCCACACTCGAAGGGCAGACACGCTGTGCTAAATGCTTCCTGGTGCGTGTTTTAAGCGCCTTTTGCTCCAAATTAAAACCAACGACACGTATGCAGTTTTTGAGCTGTTTCTTGGAGAACGTGCGGCCTCACAGACGTAGCCCCCATGCCGGGACCTGTGCCTGCCAGCCTCCTCCGGGTGCCCCCCGAGCCGGCGAGTCTCCGCAGCTCCGTGCTTACCCCGCGTCCACTCACAGGCCAAGAACACATCCAGCAGCGGTGCCCACAGGTCGGGTGAAGAGGAGAAACGGTTGGTTTGTAATAAACCATGTTCTCCGCCTTCGGGCCGCTGTGGCGTGTCCAGGGTGGCGGCCGTGGGGACGCGGGCCCTCTTCAGGACGTCCGGTCTAGGGGGTGGGTGCAGACGTAGGCCCGCTTCTCGAGGATCTGCTGGGACACCTTCTTGACCAGGTCATCCAGGTTTTCTGGAGAATCTACGCGGGAAACAGGAGAGGGCCGTGACAGCAGGGACGCTGCTGGAGCGCTCTGTCCAAGGACAGCTCACCCTGTGGGGGCCCCGGAGGCAGCAGCACCCAGCGGGGAGGGGCCTCTGGGCTCAGGGAGTGCGGGGAGGGGCCCCGGCGGCGCAGGCGTCTCCCTGCGGCGCACGCGACCTCGGCGTCCGCGCCCACGGCGCCCGGAACACGTGCCGTCCCCTCTGCTGCTCAGCAGGCGCCTGGTCCCCCCCGCCTCTCAAGCCCAGCCCCCACTCACGCTTGTCCAGCTGAGACAGGGTGAAGAGATTCTGGTGATAAGCCTCTGAGCAGAAGATGTTGGCCAACAGAACCTGCCAGAACCAACGTCCCCGAGGATGACTGCTGGGGGCCCTGCAGTCTGGGCTTAGCACAGCCCCACCCTGGAGCCCGACCTCTGCACTCCCAAGACCTCCGTCTGTCGGCCCAGGCTGGCACCTTGACGGGTCAGGCAGCTGGGCTCAGAAGCCGTGGCTTTAGGTTCTAACGAGCCCTGTGTCCGGGGGGGTGATTCAACACCTCCTTGGCACGAGGGTGTCCCGACCCCGAAGCCGTGGGCCAGAGCACGTCCAGATGCGTGTGGACACAGAGGGAGAGAAAGCCTGGCCCGGGACCCCGGCCGTCACCCCCTCTTCTCTCCAGCAGGAAGGCAGAAGGCAGCAGCCTTGTGTCCTGAGCAGCACAGACCGCCCGCTGGAGCTGAGAGCACCAGCCCCTGTCATGGCCACAGCTCGGCAACGCCGCCAACCTCCCTGGGCTCCAGGTCGTCTGGATGGCACCGCACGCTCACCCCACCAGGACATGGGCCCACACCCCCCCACCCCGCAGGCCCCAGTAAAGCACAGTGAGGTGAAGCCGCAGCACTGTTGTGGGCCCAGGCGGGGGGCTCACCTCGTGGTCGTGGTCCCGCAGCCCCAGGCGCATGGAGCGGCTGGCCCGAGACAGCACGGCCGTCATCCCGTACAGGTTGATGAGTACATTGGCCACTCGCTTCAAGACCAGCTGCTCCTCCACGATGGTCTGGGAACACAGTGCGGGAGGCGTGGCCCCTGGGGCCCCTGCCCCACAGTCCTCACCGGGGCCCACCTCTGCGCCTCACTCTACACCCCAAACGTGGGCGGAGACGCGTCCCACAGCCTGGCCGAGGCCAGAGGCCGGAGCTCCATCACTTCAGCCACAGCAGCCACGGATCAGCTCTCAAGACCCAGGGCCACATGGGGCTGCCCCTCCTGGCCTCAGGGGGCCTCTCGCCAACTGGAAGGTGCCCCTGGCAGGGTTCCTCCACCCCCGCCTCTGGCGAGCTGAATAGCCCACAGGGCAGGCAGCCACGGCCAGCCCCGCTCCACACCCCAGCCCTCCAAGGTGACCAGGCCTGCCTTCCAGGCCTGGTGCCCAAGGTGGACACTCGCTGGATGTTGGCTCAGACGCTAGCCTGCCGGCCTCCCTGCCCCAGGTACCTTGCCGAAGCGAAGCAGCAGGGTCTCCACAGAGCGGCCAAAGTAGTACACGTTTTCCTCGAGCTTGTGGGCGCCGTCCTGCTGGGCCAGCGGAGGGCTCAGCTTGGCACTGCCCACTGTGTGCCCAAGCCCTCCCGCCACTGCGATGGTGGAGACAGGGCCACCTGGGGTCCCGTGGACCGACTGATCCTCCCCAGTGCCCCGGCCACACTTCTTCTGGGACAGACATACCGACAGGGGGCTGGCTCCCTGCTGGGCCCACTCACCGCAAGGCTGGGGTGCACAACTCCAAGCTTCCCAGTCAGTCCCAGGTCCACTGTGCGGCCCAGGGAGTCCCGAAGCCTCTGGCCGACAGTCTCCATGATGGTAGTCATGTTGCCCCGTTTGAGCTCCCTGCAGAGAGCACAGGCCCCGTGAGCTGGGGCCCTGAGACCAGCTCCTGTTGCCCACGGCTTCAGGGCACCCATGGCGGCTCCAGATTACATCTGGGCCCTGGCCCGCTCGTCGGGAGCAGCCAGAGGAGATGCCAGAGTGACTGTCTGAGGGTTACCTCATTGATCTGGTTGTAAAAGCCACGGGGGTGGATGGCAGGGTAACCTCAGGGCAGGACCCTGGCAGCTTCCCGGGCAGCCGTCCCCCAACCCCCGCCCCGCCTCCCCTGCAGCCCAGGAGTGAGCTGAGCCCCACCAGGCTGCACCCCCATCCTGGGAAGGGGCAGTCCCCTCCTCTGGCTGCTCCAGCACAGGCATCTGTTGGGCAGGGGGACCCGGGGGGTAGACGGTGGACATGGTACTTACTTGACCCTTGCGGTCAGAATGCGGCCGGCGTGCTGCAGGCCCGTCAGGGCTATGTACATGCGGAGGATCTCGTTGGTTCCCTGGAGCCGACATTATCCAGGTCAGAGGCCACCCCTAGTGGCCACCTAGGCCATGCTGCTGCCTGCTAACCCTCGGGAAGCAGGGCTATCACAGGGGCCCGGGTGATAGGCAGGCTACTGCCCCCCGGGGGCCCTGCCCCATCCCGTGACTGTAGCCCCCCAGGGGCCCTGCCCCATCCCATGACTGTAGCCCCTGGGGGCCCTGCCCCATCCCATGACTGTAGCCCCCTGGGGGCCCTGCCCCATCCCGTGACTGTAGCCCCCCTGGGGCCCTGCCCCTGCACAACCACCCTGCAGGGGTCACACCTTTCCCGACTCTGTCTTTAAGGGAGAGGCAGCTTGCCCCGGGTGGCAAGGGATGCTTGACCGAGGGCACAGCAAGCGCTCGGAGGCCACTCTGGTCCAGGCCCAGCTCCTCTGGGAAGAAGCTGGCTGTTCCCCAGCAACGGGTGTCAACACCCACGGGGCCTGAGTCTCCAGCACCCTTAGTTGTGGGTCCTCAGGAAGGCAGTCTGGGTGGCGGCTTGCCTGGCACGCTTGGTGGCACGTGGGTCAGAGGGGTGGGGCTGGACTGAGGCCACACCGCTGGGCTGTCCTCAGGAGAGGCTCCTCCGGGAGAGGAGGCGGGAGCAGGGTGGCCTCCAGGCTGACCCGAGCCCATCCCGGGCAGTCTGGGCTTCACACTGAGGGCCCTGCACCCCCACTGACCACCCCGCCAGCCACAGAGGACCGCCACATCTTGGCAGGGGAGGGGCCTCGGGAGAGCAGTCCTGGGCAGCCTGTGAGCTCACGGCAGCGGATTCCCCAGGCGCACCCTCGGGGGGACCCGGGGAGGCGCAGACCCCCCACGCCCCCTGCAGAGGGGCATGCAGGCAGGTGGGAGGGGCTTGCGCTGGCGGGCAGAGCGTGCTCACCTCGAAGATGAGCAGGATGCGGCTGTCGCGCAGCAAGCGCTCGTATGGGTAGTCCCTGATGTAGCCCGAGCCGCCGAGGATCTGCAGCGCCTCGCTCACGCATGTCCAGGCACCCTCGGAGCTGAACACCTGCCGTGGATGTGGGGCAAAGTCAGCACAGGCCGCCGGCGGGCCGCACGGGGAGGCCTAGGTGCAGAGCTACGCTTCCAGACGGGGCCACCCCGGCCTGGGGAGGGGCCCTGCTGGTCATCTCACTGGTGGCCCCAAACTGACTTCTCGGGCCGCCCAAGACAAAAAACACAGGAAACGTTGGTATCTGCCTTGGCCAAATACTCAGGAAAGGCAATTTTGATACTGAGACATAGAAAGGCCATAAGCTACAACAAGGCAGGCCTTCCCAAGGCAGCCCCGCCGCTCTTTCTGGTGGGTGTGGAGTTATACTTTTCTCCTTTCACCGTCATCAGCAGTCAGCTGGTGACAGCCTGGCACAAAGCCCACCAGGAGACCAGCAGGGCTCTGTCCCTCTGCCGCTCTGCTCCCAGCGGCGTCCCGGGGTGGCTGGCGTGGGTACCTCGCCAATGCCCAGGCAGCAGCTGACTGTGGGGAGGAAGGCCGGCGTGCTGTGTGGGTTACCTTCACCATGGCGGCCTCAATGGAGCAGTCGGGGAAGCCAGGTGCGTCCAGCATCGCCGCCGTGAGGTAGGCCATGCTTTCCATCACGTAGGCCTTCTGCGCCATCAGGGCAAACTTCTCCTGGAGTGTTCAGAACAGTCAAGACAGACGTGCTGCACGGACACCCAGGCCCGCCAAGCCGCAGAGTGAGCCTGGGGCCAGGGGCAGCAAGCCGGGGGCAAGCTCGTCTTCGCCCCGAATCCCTGCCAGGAGGGCAGGCTCTCAGTGCCTGCGTAGGGGACTGCCCGCCCAGCCCTCGCCCCTCCGCACCTGAATCAGGCCGAACTCACTGAGGTTCCTGTTGAACTGTTTCCTCGTGCAGGCGTATTCGGCGGTCATTTCTGAGTGAGAGTGGAGTTATCAAAAACAATTTCCCGCTGTCCTGAAATGCTTTCCTAAGGCAACACCCACACGCACTCAGATGGGAACCACGAGAGGCGGGTCCCTGAGACCACACACCCTGGATGTCACAGCCCCGCCTTCCGGCGTCTCCAGGGAGGGGTGCCTGTCCCCTCTGAGCGGTGCCCGGGGTGGGGGACGGAGGGGCGCCAGGCCGGGGCAGTGCACAGGGGCTCACACCCGGGAGGGTGGCCCGTGGCCCGTGGCCGCTTCGGGGTCCCAGGCCGGCCCTGAAGGTGCCGAGCGCCCATAGCCTCCCCTCCCACTGCTCCCCAGATGGGCTCCCGCGCTCCCGGATCCCAGGGGCTCCACAGCCTCTGAGCATGAGAGCGAAGCTCTCGCCCTGAGCTTTCCAGACAAGGCAGCAGAGTCCAGATGGGCTCAGGGCCATGGTGGCAGCTCAGCTCAGGGAGATGGGCCCCGAGCGTGCAGGCTGATGGGGGCAAGGCCTCAGGCAAATCGCTGCCCCCTGGGAGCCTGGATCTCCTCTTCTGTAAACCACCCCCTCCCTGAACTCCAAGGCACCCCCCGAGCACCCCATGGCGAGCAGCCCCTGGCATGCCCGTGCCTCAGCCTCAGCCACATCCCTCTGGCAAAGTGAAGCCAGCAGTGACGTTTCATGCCCCCCAGACCCTAGCGGGCTGTTTTAACTTCACTGGCAAAAGGAAGGAGATCTGGGTTTCAGGGACTCTACTAGAAGAAATGAACCATCCAGAGGCTGGGAGACCAGGGTCCCCAAACTGACCTCACCATCCACCCCTGCTGTGCGGACACCCATGGGGCACCATCGCCAGGCCTGTGGGTGTCCAGCTCGCATTTGCACATTCACTCAGCAGCCCTCACCTCCCCCAGAACGTGCCACCCCATCCCGTGTGAGTTGGGACCTGAACCTTGGCCTCGCAGACCCGCCCCCATGCACCCTTCCTTCTGGATCAAGCCCGGATCCCAGGCTTGAATGGGATGGGCTGTCAGGGGTGGCTCAGCAGCTGCCCGCCCTGCGCCCGGGGGCACGGGGAGCCCGGGCAGGGCCAGGTGCCCCCACTCACCCACCAATCAGCTTCTTGAGCATCCCGGCCACCATGCTGCCCATGCTGAAGCGCCCGCTGTTGAGGATGTTCATGGCCACCTGCAGGGAGAGGGGGCTCAGCACGAGTCTCCCCGGGGTCCTGGCTGGGCAACCCGAGGGCCCTGGGGGCACAGCACACGAGAGCCTCGTCCACTTGGGCCAGAGGCTTTCTTGAAGACCACAGGAGTGCTCGGAGGAGTTAAGCGCCCTGGGCTGGGGAGCACAGTCCCCACCACTCAAGAGCAGGCCATCGTCACTGCGATGCTCACAGGCATCCGTGCAGTCAGCCCAGAAAGGAAGGGGACGCCCTCCGTGCCTTGGGGCAAGGAAGCCAGGGCTGAGACGAGCTGGGCATCTGCCTCCAGCGCCTCACCTTCCTGGTGCGCCTCAGCATCAGGGCCCCTTTAAGGGGTGAAGAGCCTAAGGTTCTGAGCAGAGAGCCCCTGGCAGTGCCAGCCCCTGCCTGGCGTGCATGGGGCCCAGCCTTCCACCATGGACGTGCTCCCTGCCTCCAGTTCCCACGGTGACTTCTGTCCTCTTCTGACCCCAACCCCCGACCTACAGCGGGGGGGGCGAGTGGACACGCTGCTACCCAAGCACCAGATGCCGGGTCCGGGGAGGCGCCCCCTGCAGACCCCAAGGGGCACAGACACCGCAGCCCCCAGGCAGCAGGCAGCGTGTGGTGGGCGGGGACTGAAGGGGGGCACAGTCCAGTGTGGGGGGGTCGGGAGGTGGGGAGGAGGGTGCCCAGACATCCGGTGGACGCCAGTGCGAAGCCCCAAGAGGGCCTGGGGCCTGCCCGCCTCTCTCAAGGCCGGGAGCCCAGGGCAGAGGCCTGGAGGCGGGGCAGCAGCGTGTGACGCAGCTTCGTGCAGACTGCTCACCTAGGTGACTCGGATTAAACAAACATGCCTCTGAGTTTGAATATATGATGAGTTACTCAATAAGCTGAGTGGAGACTCTTTCAACACAGACCCTACGGGGCTGGGGAGACTGGAAGCATCTGCTCCAGTCAATGGGCACCAGACTGGGTCCTGGCGGGTGAGTCCGGCAGTTGGCTGCGGGGCGGGCGGCTCGGGTGAGTCCCAGTGCAAAGTGACACGCAGGCCCTGGGCCCCCGAGCCCTGATGTCAGACCTCCTGTCTCGGGACACGGGACTACAAGGGGAAGCGACTGCCCACCTGGGGTCCTGGGATCTTCCCACCAGGCCCCTGGAGGCCAGCTCAGGGCCGTGAACAAGCCCCCTTACGGCCTCTTCGCAGTTTACCCTGAACTTCACTTACAACAACAGGAGGGGAGGGCTGGACGCCGGGCTCGCCTCCTGGGGGGCGATGGAAGCCTGGAGGGCTCGCCCGACCTGAAGGGGCTCCTGGGCCCAGGCATCCCTCCCTCCCGACCCGGCTCCTGCCCCCTTGCCACCTTCCCACCGCGAGGCCGGCTTGCCTACAGCTGTCCTCCAGATCCCTCCCTGACTGCACGCCGGACTCCGCTCCCTGGGCCTGCGGTCATCCCACCCTCCATCTCTGGTATCACCCCCAGCATCTCGTGCTTTTCAGTGTTGAGGCTGACGGGTGGACAACCCCACTCATCACAAAGCAGGGCTTTAGAAATCTATTTCCTTTTGCATGTTAAAACCATCACTTTTCACCTAACACAGTGGGAAAGAAATTCTTTAAATGCTGCGCTGAGAAGGACTGGACAGAGACCTCATGTACAGCTCAACTGTCCAGCAGGCAATGCGGCAACACAGCCCAAGAACTTAAAATGTTCAGGCTCCGACCCGGGGACTCGGCATCGAACTCAGGAGATGATGGGACAAGTGTGCAAGACGTGTGCAAGGACACAGGCCACACAGGGTGGCGTCAAGTAGGGAGGGCGAGAAACCGCGAGCCACTCGACCCCGGGGCCCGGGAGGGCGACTGACCTCAGCACGCGGGGCAACACTGCAGCTCGCAACCTCGGGAAGCCAAGCTCCCTAGCGAGTGAAGCCTGCAAGGGCCTGCTGGTGAGTGAGAGATGCCGCCATCCTCTCTTACATGCACACAAGTATTTCAGCGCTGTGAGCTCAGGAATGTCAACAGTGGACAGCGTCTCCAGGGACAGCCTTCAGGGAGCCTGGCCCCTCTCCTTGTGACAGCCACACAGGACGCCCCGCACCCGCCCTTCCCGCACCTGGCTCCACTCCCCGGCAGGCGGGGGCCGGGGCCTGGCTGGCGCCCTCAGGTGAGCCTCTTAACGTCCGTAAGGCCAGGGAAGTCCTGACCCCTATGCCCAGGCCAGGTGGGGGCAGCTTCCCCCAGGGTGAAGACACTGCACCCCAGGCCAGAGTGAACACTTAAAGCAGGACGAGCACACAAGCTGGCGAGCTGTGGAAACCTGGGCCCCTCAGGCCCACGCGCTGCTGGCGGGGACGTGAAACGGCAGCCACCGTGGGGGAGCCTGGTGGGCCCTCAGCACTCGGTGCGCCATCAGCCTGCGGCCCTGTGCTCCTCCAGCCGTGCCCCCAGCGGGACGGCAAGCAGTGCTCCCACACGAACATGCGCGCGAGCGTTCACGGCAGCACGACTCAAATGGCCTGGAAACGAACCAACCCTCAGCTGATGACAGGGGAGCACGATGTGGCCCGTTCACCCGACACCTCTGTGACTCGGCTACAGAGCGTGAGAGAAGCCCTATGCACATTGCATCGCAAGGAGACAGCCCAGCAGGCAGGTCCACAGAAGCAGACACTAAGCAGTGACGGCCGGGGCTGGCGGGGGGAGGGCAAGGCGTGGCGCTGCTTTCTGGGGTGACGGCAACGTCCTGAAGTCAGACACAGAGTGGGGCGCTGAGCCCAGCGACTGTCCTGAAAACCACCACAGCGAGCGTGCAGGAGACGGCAAATTCTGCCACATGAATTACCTGTCAACGAAAACACAACACACTCTAACTCCAAGAAAAAAAGAATCAGGGCGGGCACTCGGGACCCCGCGCTGTGCACCCTGCGCTCCACAGGCTGCCCTCCCAGAACTGCAGGCAGGAACCTGGCCCGCCCCAGGCAGACGAGGCCTCCAGCCAGGCGGGGGACATCCGGAGCCCGGTTCTCCCCGCTCCGCGGGCCCGGGCAGTGGGCAACGCACCTTAAAGCCACCTCCGACTTCTCCGAGGACGTTCTCCACGGGCACCCTGGTGTTCTCAAAGTGGACCTCGCAGGCTGGAACACGATGGCCAGGAGCTCAGCCGGGGTCCCGGTGCTTGGGCCCCGGCCTGCACGCAGGCCACGCAGCTCGCCGCTTGCTCAGAGCCCCCGTGGTCTGAGCCGAGGCCGCTGAGAGGCTGAGCCCCTCGGCCTCTGAGGGACCCGTGAGGACCATGTGGCCGCTCTGGCCAGGCCGAGGGCCATGTCCAGGACGCTGGCCTCAAGTGGACCGAGCACGCACTGGGCTGCAGGTGGGCCTGGGCGTGGAGGAGGGAGCGAAGGAGGAGGGGGCCCCGGGGGAAGATGGGGGCCTGAGGTACTGAGCCCCGTGACAGGACCCCTCCGGCCCGGCTGCCCCCAAGGCTGGGCGTCCCACCAGGCAGCGGGAACCTCACCTGGGAGTCGTCGCCGCCCTCATCTCTCACATACACACGCATGCGTGCACACACATTTTAGTATCTCACACATTCCCTCACACGCACACACATGCGTGGGCCACACACTTCATCTGTCGCACACGCGCACAGCACCACTCACTGTTGGAGCCTCGGATGCCCATCTTATCCTCGGGTTTCCCGTTGGTGATGCCACCGAAGTCTCTTTCTACTATGAATGCTGTGATCTTGTCCTTCACTGAGCCGTCGGAATCAACGACTTCCGTTTTTGCAAACACAGTAAAGACGTCGGCCAGTCCTCCATTGGTGATCCAGACCTGAGGGGAGAAAGCGGAGGACTCCAGCCACCTGTCGGCGTCGGCCAAGCCTCCATTGGTGATTCAGACCTGAGGGGAGAAAGCGGAGGACTCCAGCCGCCTGTCGGCGTCGGCTGCCCACCACAGCTCAGGACAGCAGAGCGAGGCTTTCCCTGGAGGGCCGTGTGTGTCCGGGTTTCTGTGTGGGTGTGTGCGGTGTGTGGTGTGTGTGTGAGTGTGTCTGGGGGTGTGTGTGTGGCAGTTCTGGCTCTAGCACAGGACACCTTGGGGTGGGAGGGAAGTAGAAGGAGAGGGTGGGGAAGGGGAGAGGCTCCTCGACAAACGGCTCTGCATAGAACTTAACTTGGATTTTGATTCAAGCAACTTGTTTGGGGAAAAAAAAACCCACGGAACAGGTATGAGACAATCAGAAAAATACAGGTGCTAAGGAGATGGTAAGCAGTCATCGCGCTCAGCTGCCTCAGTCCTGTCTGGCTCTTTGTGACCCCATGGAGTGCAGCCCGCCAGGCTCCTCTGTCCGGGGCATTCTCCAGGCGACAACACTGGGGTGGAGTGCCTCGCCCTCCTCCTGGGGATCCTCCCCACCAGGGACCGAACGCGAGTCTCCTGTGGCCCCTGCAGTGTAGGCAGACTCTTCACCGCTGAGCCACTGGGGAAGCCCAGAAGTCATCATCATGCGTTCCGTGTCCAGTGGTGCTATGACTGCCCTGCAGAGTCGCACTGAGCCTGCCCCGGCCACTGCCCAGAGCTGCAGCACAACGGAGGTGGCGATGAAGGTAGGAGGCGGCTATGGACGCTCCCAGCAGTACACGTGTGTGCTTCAAGTTCCGTGTAATAGAAAAAACAGACAGACACACGAGTGCAGCTCAACGAGGTGGGTGGCGCTCCAGAAGCCCACAGACTCTGAGGCTGGGATGCCTTGGTACCTATCCTGCCACAAGGCGGACAGGATGGGGTGGGTCAGGGAACCTCTCTGAGCCCACTTCTTCTGCCAACAAAGGAAGATGGTCAAGGGGTGATGTGTCCACCCCGACGACCCCTGGAGCATGGTGGCCAGTGAGTGCGCTGAAGGTCTGGGCCACGGAGGCCACAAAGCCGTACCTTGGAGCCGTTGAGGACATAGTGACTCTTATCTGCACTTAGCGTGGCCCTGGTCCGGATGGAGGCGGCATCGCTCCCACTGCGGGGACAGACACAGGTGGTTGGGAACAGACAAGCGTCCTCAGGGCCCCCACAGGAAGTTTCAGAGCGGAACAGAGGAGCTGACAAGCTCTTAAAGGGTCCGGTAATAAATGCATTCAGCTTCACAGGCTCAGACAATGTGTACACAGCAGGTACGTTCCAATAAAATTCATTTACAAAAACAGGTGGCAAGGTGGGTTTGGCCAATCCCACTTTATGACCTCAGGTGAAACTGTGTCCGTGAGGACATTTGGGAGGCCTAAACAGAGAGAGGCGGGTTCACACGTGCCAAGCTCTGAGATCGACCTGCCGTCGGAAGCCCTGAGCCCACGGCAGCTGAGACTCTGGGCTGACGGCTCCACGCTGCTGAACCTCAGTCCACAGCCTGGACGGTGCGGATGACAGCACCCACCCCGCACGGTCTGAAAGCCGCTGTGGCCGTGACGCCTGACGCTTGTTTATATAAGGAGGGTGGTGGTTTAGTCACCAGGTCGTGTCCGACTCTGTTGGGACCCTGCGGACTATAGCCCCCAAGCTCCTCTGTCCATGGGATTTTCCAGGCAAGAACACTGGAGTGGGTTGCCATTTCCTTCTCCAGGTGATCTTCCCGACCTAGGGATCGAACTTGGGGCTCCCGCATTGGCAAGTGAGTTCTTTAGTTAGCACTGAGCCTCCAGGAAAGCCGATAAGGAGGGTTGCAAAGCATAAAACAGTTACAGAACAGGAGCTGACGGGCCTGTTCTTGTCTGTAAGGGTCACCAGGGAGGAGAAGGGAGGTGAAGACGAGAGCAGGAAGCGGACAGGCAGAGAGGCTGCGAGGGGCGTGGGGCTGACCTGGCTGGCTCCGTCAGACAGAAGGCGGCCACGTGCCCCCCGGACGCCAGCCTGGGCAGGTACCTGGCCTTCTGCTCCTTGCTGCCGGCCAAGATGATGCCCTGCAACACACACGGCTCGTTCAGCGGCAGTGAGAGGAGCGGGCGCCACGGGCTCACAGAGCATGCTTCCTTCACGCAAGGGGGCCGCCCGGAGCTGGCAGCCCCAGAAAATAAATGGGGAGCTGCTGGGGGGTCAGGGAGCCCCCACATGGGGACAGGCCGGGTGGCCTGCCACAGCTTCGGGTCGGGACTCGGGCTCCCTGGCAGCTTCTCCACTGCCCAGCTGGGTGGCTGGAGCCACGGCCGAGCCTGGGGGCGCTCCGCCCCCTCGGTTCCTGTGCCAAGCAAAACCACCCAAGGACTGAGCTGTGGGCCGGGGGGCCTGCCCTGAGATGCTCCACGTCCAGTGCAGGGTGGGCACCAGCAGCAGGGCGGACACGCGCAGGCCCCGAGGGAGCAAGCCAAGCGCGGGAGGGATCGCTCCCCGCCCCCGGTGCGGGCAGGCTCCACGCAGGCGGCGGCCTCTGACCGGGGCCTGGAGGGATGGGGCAGGGCCATGGGGAGGCGGCGGTTTCCAGAGGAGCCAGCTGCCCGGTCCCCCCATGCGCCCCACTAACCCACACCTGACCTTGAGGCCGATGGCCTGGTGAGCCGCCAGAGTGACAGCGATGGAGGCGTCCAGGCCGATGACCTCCGCCAGCCGCGCGTACATGGTGTTGGAGAGGCCCAGGCCACCTGGGGCGGGAACAGAACAGCCCCGCTCACGATCCAGCCCCAGATCCTCCCAGAAAAGGCTCCGTGGAGTACGGCCCGCTCACCGTTTTATAGGGAAGACAACACAGACAGCCACAAAGAAAACACATCGCGCATTAGCTTAGCGCTCAGCGCACTTCCGTCCACCTCCCTTCAGGCCTTTTCTAGCTCTGTAACAAGCGCATGCAGATGCGGACTTTAACACAGTGTCCCCCAGCTCAGGGGCCAGGGAGGCCAGCAGCCTGCCGCAGCCCCCACCCCACCTGTCAGTCAAGACACTGTGTCCCCACTTGTTTCATACGCCGATGTCCGTTTTGCTTAAGAAAAAATGGTGACACTTTTCTTCAAGAAAGTGAAAGCCGCTCAGCTGTGTCCAACTCTTTGCAACGCCATGAACTATATACAGTCCATGGAATTCCCCAGGCCAGAGTACTGGAGTGGGTGGCCTTTCTCTTCTCCAGGGGGTCTTCCAGGTCTCCCACACTGTGGGCAGATTCTTTACCAGCTGAGCCACAAGAGAAGCCCAAGAATACTGGAGCGGATAGCCTATCCCTTCTCCAGCGGATCTTCCCGACCGAAGAATCGAACCCAGGTCTCTCGCATTGCAGGTGGATTCTCTGCCAGCTGAGCACTGAGGGAAGCCTTCTTCAAGAAAGCATCAGTGAAATCATGGGCGGGGGGACAAAGAGTGGGGATAGGCGACAGGCGGGTGAGACCACGGGGAGCTGAAGGTCAGGGAGGAGAACTGGGCGCAGAGATTTCCAACCAGACTTCAGAATGCTTCAGACCGGGGACGTTTCTGAAAACTATTTGGGCGTGAACATAAGGTTGTAGTTGCCTTGATTTCCCAAGGAAGAGTTTAAAAAAAAAAAAAGAAAGAAAATGAAATAGTTCCAAACGTGACCATTTTATGATCTCATGAAAGAGCATTTTCACAGTCAAGAGGAACTCATAAAGCAGAGTTAGGGATGGGGCTGTGCAGTCACACACACACACACACACGTGTGCTGGCAGAAAACACAGAGACACAAAAAGACGTATTCAAGTTTCACACAAACTTGTGTGGAGGAAAGAACGACTTCTCCTGAATCAGGAAGTGCTTTCTTTAAGACCCAGGCGGAAGCAGACGCCGTCACCAAGCCGGCTGCGTCTGGCAGCTCTCCTCCACACACTTCCTTTCCGCAGCGGACAACAGGCCAACTGCTGCGCTCGAGCTCAGCCTCCCGCTCTGTTCTAATACTGGACGCGGCTGCCGCCTTCAGCACACACTTCCCCGGGGCCTGGGACCCCGCCGGGCCTGGAGGCCTGGGGAGAGCACAGGGCCTTGCCCCGCACGCTGCAGGTGTGCCCGAGGCCCACGCCGCATCCCGCCAGCAGTGAAGCAGCTGCAGAGATGACACCGTGTTTCCTCCACAGACAGTACCTTCTCTTATTACTGTCATTTGGAAATGTGGGAAGAGGCACTCAACGGGAGACAAGTAGGAGATATCCTCTAACAGCTTACAACATGGCGACAGACACACACAGACAGAGATCCCCCGAGGAAACACGCCTCCAGATGCGGCGTCACAGCACTCTGCCCTAGAATCTCAGGCTCTGCCTCAGACTGCAGCCGCTCCAGCCTGGGTCCCGGCGGCACGAGAGTCCCCACCCTGGGCTGCGAGGTGGGGGGTGGGTGGGGGGAACGGACTGCAGTTTTGCCCTGGAGCTAAACCAGCGACTGGGCCTTGCTGTGCAAACTGACCCCCCGGCGTGGACACCGGGCTCACAGCCACAGGCGTGCCCGGCTCTCAGCACCAGCAGCTCTCCAACCCAAACCCCTGACCCCAAGCTGACGAAGCTGGAGGCTGCCCCAGCCAGGTCGGGGGAGGGCTCTGGGGAGGGCAGGCTGGGGGCGGGGGGCCATGCTCGTAGGAAAGGATCCCAAGAGTGCACACCAGGCTGTGTCTGGCCCGGTGCCCACATGGGACTATGTTCTGTCCCTCTGAAGCGTTCAGACGCAGAGCACTGATGGCCTGGGGCCGCCCCTCCGCCAGAAAGCCCGCTGCCATCAGCCTGCCTGGGGTGAGACCCAGCCTCCTCCCCCGTGGAGCGCAGAGAGCAGACACCTTGCAGGTCCTTCCCCGCCCCCCCACGGCGGGAGCACAGAACTCACTGGCTTTTCCTGCCAAAGAGCCTCTTCACCAGGCCGCACGCTCACCAGCCAGCCCCCCAAATTTAGCCCACAAAGGGCAGTTTGATTAATTTCAGCATTTTTGCAGCCCGACCTTGGACTTAATGCGTTTTCAAAGGCCACCTTTCCAGAACAGAACTGTTTCATGGACAAATACAGAGGCTTTGTTGAAAGCTGAACCAGTTGGGTGGTGGTTCCCTTTACTCACCATATTCTTCTGGGACTTGCATTCCAAAAAGCCCCAGGGACTTCAGTTTCTCTAAAGTTTCATCTGGGATTTTCCCCTCCTGGTCAATTTTTCGAGAGTCCACTGCCAAGAGGAAATATTTTGATTAAACAACATATAACTTACATTTATACAAACAGAAGTAAACAGAATAATTGTATTTTACCTATGTTAATACTGTATATTACAACACCAGCAACAGAAACTTCAAAACTGGAAACTGTGTAACCAAGGTCACTTCTGTTTGATTGTACCTCACCAGCCTAGCAAGAACTGCACTTCAAAGGACTTCCAATGTGCACAATGATTCCCTGAATAAAAGTGCAGCAAACTAAAATTTATAAGACCTAAACTTTTCTGCCATCCACCTAAAAAGAATTCAGAGTAATGCTAGTAAAGATGATCCAAAAACTCAGAAAAAGAATGGAGGCATGGATTGAGAAAATACAAGAAATGTTTAAGGACCTAGAAAATCTAAAGGACAAATAAACACTGATGAACAAAACAAACACTGAAAAGAAAAAGACACCACAAGGAATAAACAAACAGGACAACTGAGGCAGAAGAATGAACAGGCAGGCTGGGAGCCAGGCCAGAAGGGAGCAGCAGGGAAAAAGAGAGAAGGGAGTGGCAGGAAAAGTGGCAAAAGGAAAAAACCTACAACCAAGATGATGGTTCCCAGCAAGGCTCTCATTCAGATTTGACAGACAAATCGAAAGCTTTACAGATAAGCAAAAGCTAGGAGAATTCAGCCGGAGAAGGCAATGGACCCCACTCCAGTACTCTTGCCCAATCCCATGGATGGAGGAGCCTGGTAGGCTGCAGTCCATGGGGTCGCGAAGAGTCAGACATGACTGAGAGACTTCACTTTCACTTTTCACTTTCATGCACTGGAGCAGGAAATGGCAAGCCACTCCAGTGTTATTGCCTGGAGAATCCCAGGGACGGTGGAGCCTGGTGGGCTGCCGTCTATGGGGTCGCACAGAGTCGGACACGACTGAAGCGTCTTAGCAGCAGCAGCAGGAGAATTCAGCACCACCAAACCAGCCTTATGAGAAATGCTAAAGGAACTTCTCTAGGCAGGAAACAAGAAAAAGACCCACAAAAACAAATCCAAAACAAGTAAGAAAATGGTAATAAGAACATATAGATGGATGATTATATTGAATGTAAATGAATTAAATGCTGTAACCAAAGGACACAGACGGGCTGAACGGATTAACAAACAAGACCCAATACATGCTGTCTACAAGAGACTCACCTCACACCTAGGGACACACGCAGACTTTGGAAGTAAGGGGCTGGAGGAAGGCGTTCCAGCAAATAGATCAAAAGGGAGCTGCAGCAGCACCACTCATGCCAGATAAACAGACGTTCAAAAGGCGCGGCAGCAGACAGGAGGGCGGCACATAATGACCAAGGGCTCAACCCAACAAGACGTAACATCGCAAATGTTTCTACACCCAACACAGGGGCACCTCAATGCATAAGGCACACGCTACCAGCCACCAAAGGGCAAATCAGCAGCAGGGCGCTGTTGCTGGGGGACTGCAGGTATCTACGAATATCTTAGCACTGACTGGCCTCAGCTGCAGCACAGAGGCTCAGTAGCTGCGGTGCACGTAGCTGCCCCGTGGCACATGGGATGGAACCCGCGTCCCCTGCACTGGAAGGCGGACTCCTAAGCACTGGACCACCAGGGAAGGCCCCAGTGAGGGACCTTCGCACCCCACTTCCACCAATGAACGGATCGCCCAGACAGAACACGAATAAGGAAACACAAACTGCAAACGACACAACAGACCAGACAGACTTAATTGATATTTAATGTCAATAAAATGGAAGGAACTTTGGAGGGAATGTCCTCCCCACAGCAGCGGAACACATGTTCTTCTAAGCGCCTGGAACACCGGCCAGGATGGAGCCCATCTTGAATCCCAGATCGAGCCTCAGTACATCTTCTGGAGCCCCATACCACGGTCAGATGTGTGGGGCTTGTGGCAAGGCTTCCGTAACCCAGAACCGGGACCGTCTCCGGAACTGACTGAGCCCCAGAGCAACCGTTGCCACGAGCCCCCAACCCTTACTGGCCAGTTCCCTGACCCCACAGTAGGTAAGGACACCTATGCAAACCAGTCACCGAATGCCACCCTTCCAGCAGGAATCTTCTTTGTCCTGAGACGATAAAAACTGGCTACTAACCCAGGAAATGCATCGGCTCTCCCTTGAGCCAGCCCACTGTTCTAATGGCATCTCCCACGCTAATAAACTCTCCTCTCCTCTCATTGTGCCACGTGTCTGGAAATGCTTTTCCAGCTTGTGCACAGACCACAACAGTTGGGGCCCATTTGTCTCCTGGGGGTTCTCCCTCCGACTCTCCTTTGCTTCATTTCTTTTTCCTCAAATCCTCTGCTAACAGGCGAGTGGCTGTGGAACCAGCTGAGAAACTCGGGCCAGGGTTACTCTGCTGGGCCCCAGCAGCTGCCACCCAAAGGAGGGAGGCTCTGCTCTCCTCTTCCGGACTTAATGAGGGTGAGGACCGTGCTGCGTGCTGCGTGACCCCACGGGCTGCAGCCCGCCAGGCTCCTCTGTCCGTGGGAGTCTCCAGGCAAGAACACTGGAGTGGGTGACCATGCCCTCCTAAGTGCATGTGGAACACTTAGATCCCCCTCACAGGGGATCTTCCCGACCCAGGGACTGGACCCAGGTCTCCCCCGCTGCAGGTGGATTCTTTACCAACTGAGCATGCGGGCATGAGTCCAGTGCTTAGAAGCCGTTAGGATGCCTGTTGCTAGAAGACTCGAATGACCGGATAAGGGGCTCACGAACAGACCAGGCTCTCAGACCACAGGCCCCCAGCAAGACGGCACGGCCAGGCACACATTGGTCACACAGAACACCGAGCCCACTCCTCACGGCTGCCGCCTTACCAGCAGGGCTGCAGGCGGGTTCCTCAGCCTGCTTCCTCTGCAGCATTCACTGTTCCCCCTCGGTCTGGATGCATTTCCTGGAGGCTAGGAGCTGCCTCTGAGGCATCCGAAAGAGGGCCTTCCACGTCTCAGGCAGTCACCAAACCGCGAGTCACGCAACTGGCCCTGGGAGCTGCTTTCCCGTCTCTCCTGGCCGAGTCGCACGGTGCCTGGTCGTCCGGTTCGTGTCTCAGCCGCGTGCTCGAGGGTCACCTCTCGCTGTCAGACGTGACTGTCGGGACACCCGGCCATGTGTGCCGCTAGTCACATGGTGTCTCAGTCACACAGAGGGCTCACGGGGACGAGAGCAATGCCTGTCTGTGGCTGGTGACTCAGTACCCCCATTCTCTGGCATATAGGCTACGAATAGCTCGGGAACCTCCCTCAGACTCATCCCCTCGGCTATATTCTCAAGAACTAGAAAAACTCTGGACCTGCAAACCTGGAAAAGAAAAGGCTCCCTTTATTTTGCATTGAAGCCTGGCCCCGGTACAAATTGAGGGACCAAGAAAAACAGCCTCTTGCTGGCACAGTAAAGGATGCCACAGTCCTCCAACTTGACCTCTACTGTCGGAAACAAGGAAACGACTCGGAGGCCCCGCCACTCACAACCTCACAGCCCTCACTCAGAGTGCGGGTCTCAAGGACTCACGGCGCCGACGTCTTTCCGTTGCGACGTTACCCCCTCAACCCCGCCCCTCTATATCCCCTCCACCAGATCTTCTAAAAGAAACTCGCATATTTTAAAGAATCCTCTTCTAACTTCTTTTTTTTTTTTTTAATTTTATTTTATTTTTAAACTTTACATAACTGTATTAGTTTTGCCAAATATCAAAATGAATCCGCCACAGGTATACATGTGTTCCCCATCCTGAACCCTCCTCCCTCCTCCCTCCCCATTCCATCCCTCTGGGTCATCCCAGTGCACCAGCCCCAAGCATCGCATATTTTAAAGAATCCTCTTCTAACTTCTATCAGTGTGGTGGGGCGGTGGTGGGGGAATCAATGCTTCCCAACTCCTTCAAGTTCCCTCAGTCCTTCAGAACCTTTGGATCAAGCTAAGACCCGCACCTCCCGAGAGCGACAGTCTGTGCTGGGATAACATCTTATCAGTCAGTCTGCCGCTGCTATCAGGGCCAAGGTGAGCATTCTCTAGATCACGCGCTTTAAATTTTAGCTATGACACCATGATCAGAGAGGGAAAAAAGACAGTATGGCTGTGATGTCTTTAGACTCAGGAGAAATCTTGCTGAAATCGCAAAACCGGTTCTTTCTGCATATGCGATTAGAAAAAAGCCAGCATGTTGAAATACTTTAAGCTCTGACCTGAGAAAACAGAAACAGGCCTGAAGTTAACTCTTCTCAATCCTCGAGATATACAGCACACTTTGCCTAAGACTTCAGCCTTGGGCAAACCAGTAGAACTTCAAGTTAAGAAAAAAGGTGGGGTGGGGGCAAAGAGACGAGATCTCTGTCTGGATTAGTGTGTCTTTGGGCAATATTGCTGAGGTTAACTTGTAAATGAGCTCAAATTTAACTGATCTAAGGAAAAGAAAGTGCTTACAAATCAAACAATTCTAAATGAAGTTCAGGTTCACGTGAACTGGGAAATACTCAAACTAATACTTGCTATTACTGTTTATCTAAATAATTCAGACGTATCTTACTTATCAACATTAGGTGTAATACTTTTAGTGTGCCTTGGTTAAATATAAACTAAATAAGATCTTATTATATCTGTTATAAATTTTCAACAAGGAAAGTCACTTGATGTGAAGAAGAGTCTCAGGAAAGAAAATGCAAATGAGTTAAGAGCTTTGGGTGATTTATGTTTGCCAATGATTCATGGTTACTTACGGAAAGCAGAATGTATCTTTTTAACTTAAAAGGCTTTAAGAAATGGAATGACATTTTATTAAGAGAAAAGGAAGTAAGTGTGACTTCAGTTCAGTCGCTCAGTCGTGTCTGACTCTTTGCAACCCCATGGACTGCAGCACACCAGGCCTCCCTGTCCATCACCAACTCCCGGAGCTTGCTCAAACTCATGTCCATTGAGTCGGTAATGCCATCCGACCATCCCATCCTCTGTTGTCCCCTTCTCCTTCCGCCTTCAATCTTTCCCTACAGGTGGCTGTTTCAGAACAGGCAAATAAACTGATGAATATGGAAAGTGAAAAAGGTGTGTGGAAGGTGGACCCCAAGAAAAGTAGGGTACGTGGTACGAGTTATCTTGAGACACTGAACTGCCTTTGAAATCTTTTGTTGCTACTTTGACTAAGTGAACAGCGATTATTTCACGATGAATATGAGCCTGTACCAGACTGGAACTTTCTCTATTAAGAGAATAAAGTTTTCTCGGAATGCAGCTTTTGATAACAGACTGTGAATTTCTTTGCCTTTAAGTGATTTGTATTTACCTTTAAAACCTTTTGTTACTTTGGTAAAATAACTACTATTTCACAATGATCTATGAAGATTATGATACATGTAGGTAAAGCCCATTCTGCTTTTTAAGAAAATTAACCCCATATTGTCAGACTGTTGCTATCCTGATGTCCTTAAAACACAACAGTCTACTCCTAAACCAGCTAATTTAAAATGAATAAACATTGACTGTAAACCAAACAGTCAGGGCTATGGGAAATCCTGACAAACCAGGGACCCAGCAAAGGCTTTATCCCTTTTTATTTTAATGGGATCAAGCCTTCCTCAGTTGCAGGGTTAATGCCCTTACAATGAAAAAAGAAAAAGGTTAAAAATGTGTCTTCCGCTTGGAGTGTACTTTCTACAAGCTCCAGGGCTCAAGGCCCTAACTGGACAAATCATTCAATAACAGAAACTTCACAAATTTCTTAAAACCATCAATGTCACTATCATCTTCAATCGCCAGGCAAGGGCAACAGAACAGATTAATTACATGAGATGATTATAATTTTCATGAATTTTTGTCGGACATATTGTTGCTGTTCAGTCACGTCTGACTCTTTGCGACCCCGTGGACTGCAGCACGCCGCGCTTTCCCTGTCCATCACCAGCTCTCAGAGCTTGCTCAAACTCATGTCCATTGAGTTGTCCTCCCGCCTTCAATCTTTCCCAGCATCAGGGTCTGACATATTACTGGCTTCTAATCTTTGTTTTCAGATATAAAGAAGCTCTTCTCTTCAAGTTCAGTTCAGTTCAGTCACTCAGTCGTGTCCGACTCTTTGCAACCCCATGAACTGCAGCATGCCAGGCCTCCCTGTCCATCACCAACTCCCGGAGTTCACTGAGACCCACGTCCATCGAGTCAGTGATGCCATCCAGCCATCTCATCCTCTGTCGTCCCCTTCTCCTCCTGCCCCCAATCCCTCCCAGCATCAGAGTCTTTTCCAATGAGTCAACTCTTCGCATGAGGTGGCCAAAGTACTGGAGTTTCAGCTTTAGCATCATTCCTTCCAAAGAAATCCCAGGGCTGATCGCCTTCAGAATGGACTGGTTGGATCTCCTTGCAGTCCAAGGGACTCTCAAGAGTCTTCTCCAACACCACAGTTTCAAGTTACTTATGGTTTAAAACAATTTGGTAATTTACACCTGTGGGTAAAAATAAAACATTTTTCTCTCTTCCTTGTCTCTACAGAAATTAGACACACTTGGGTTCTGAACAGCCTTATGAGGTAAATATAGGACTGTCCATAGAAATCTCAAAGTATTTTGGAGACCTCTAGAAGAGAAAAATCCCCAAAGTCTGGCAGCAGACCTTTGGCATGGCTTTCCTGGCCCTGAGAGGCCTTTGGGAAATTTAGTTTTAAACTTATTCTCAGGAATAAGAGTCAATATAGAAAAGCTACATGTTCAATGGGCCAACCTTATTTTCAAAATAAATTAGTCTTGACTGTGTTTAACAAAAACGGGGGTAATTAAAAATTATGTTTCACTAGCCAAAGTAGCAATAAAAGATTTCAAAGGCAGTTCAATGTCTCAAGATAACTTGTACCATGCACCCTACTTTTCCTGGGGTCCACTTTCCACACGCCTTTTTCACTTTCCATATTCATCCCTTTATTTGCCTGCTCTGAAACAGCCACCTGTAAGTCAGACCTACTTCCTTTCCCCTTAATAAAATGTCATTCCATTTAAAGCTTTTTAAGCTAAAAACACACAGCCTTGGCAACCTTTCTACTTCTATTCATCTTTGGGCCATTTTTCTTTACCCTTCTTGTTAATTTTGTTGCTTTTCAGTTCAGTTCAGTTGCTCAGTTGTGTCCAACTCTTTGCAATCCCATGGACCGCAGCACGCCAGGCCTCCCTGTCCTCCCGGAGTTTACTCAAACTCATGTCCATTAAGTCAATGATGCCATCCGACCATCTTGTCCTCTGTCATCCCCTTCTCCTCCTGCCCTCAAACTTGCCCAGCATCAGGGTCTTTTCCAGTGAGTCAGTTCTTTGCATCAGGTGGCCATAGCATTGGAGTTTCAGCTTCAACATCAGTCCTTCCAAAGAATATTCAGGACTGATTTCCTTTAGGATGGACTGGTTGGATCTCCTTGCAGTCCAGGGGACTCTCAAGAGTCTTCTCCAACACCACAGTTCAAAAGCATCCATTCTTCAGTGCTCAGCCTTCTTTATAGCCCAACTCTCACATCTGTACATGACTACTGGAAAAACCATAGCCTTGACTAGATGGACCTTTGCTGGCAAGGTAATGTTTATGGTTTTTAATATGCTGCCTAGGGTGGTCATAGCTTTTCTTCCAAGGAGCAAGCGTCTTTTAATTTCATGGCTGCAGTCACCATCTGCAGTGATTTCGGAACCCAAGAAAAGGAAGTCTCTCACTGTTTCCATTGTTTCCCCATCTATTTGCATAAAGTGATGGGACCGGATGCCATGATACATTAAGTTAACCTTAAAAATGCCTTCCAACATTAAAGACAAATTAGCAGAACAGGTAATGTTCTGTTTCTTGATCTGGATGTATTCATTGCATAACACCGCTACAACTAAGCATTCGTGAGACCTAAACTTTCCTGAAGGTGTTCACTAAACCTGACTTTCTGATTTGCTACCTGCACCTTCTAGAAGGTAAGAGAACAAACACGCAACTGGCATTACTGTCCTGAAACGCTCGGCGACACAGCAGGCTCAAGGCAGCCTCTGGGCCCAGCCCATGTTCAGAACCACCCTCTCTCCCCAGAGTCCACAGGTCCTGAGAACAAGTCCGTCTGTCGACTATGAACACGTGCTCAGCAAAGGAAAACTCAGCCACCACTGCATCAGGTCTGCAGCTGCAGGCTTTCATGGGTCGAGTTCAAGTGTTCCCATAAGCTGCCCACAAATTAAACGTCATCACTATTATAAACCATGAAACAACCATAACCATGCGTATACATTTTTATACACATGGGTCACTAATGAGAAATATGGGTTCCCCAAATGGAGTGCAAACCCTTCATTTTTTTACTTTCACAACTTTACTGGTGTATATAATTGGCACGTAATAAACTGCACAAACAGAGAATAACTTTTTGAGTTCTGAGGTCTGTCCGCCCATGAAACCCCATGCGACAAAAACCCTTCCATCCTGACTTCCCGGTGTCCGTCTGGGATCGGCCCTTCCCTCTGTCTCCATCCCCAGGCAGCCAGTCATCTTTTCGTCTATGGATTAGTTTGCATTTTCGAGTTTTGCATACATGGGCTCACACGGCACTCTGTTGGTCTGGCCTCTCTGACTTGCATAATTGTTCAATGGCCTACTGTGTGGGAATGAAATTGTTTACCTGTTCACCCCTCGAAGGACCTCTGGGTCGCTCCCAGCTTGGGGCTCTCAGAAGGAACATCTGTATTCAGGTTTGGGGGCTGTGGCGTGTACTGCACTCTAGAGTGCAGTGCTGTGTGCTAGGGTATGCTCCACTTTTAAGAAAGTGTTCAAAAACAGGCTGCCTTAGTGCACAGCGCACTGAGCACGCGGAGAAGAGCCGTGTGTCACTAGGGGAAGGACCAGCCTGTGGGCGTGCATCCCAACAGGGCAACACCGCCCCCTGGGGGTGAAAGCTGGTTCTGGCGGAAGGGAAGCAAAAAAACCACTTCTGCATAAAGGACAGAAACACCTGTAATATAGACAGAAACACGTATAGTACAGTTGTGGCATTACAGTCTCACAAAGGGAGACTTCCCGGGTGGCCCAGTGGTTAGGAATCCAGCTGCCAACGCAGGGGACGCAGGTTCAGTCCCTGGTCTGGGAAGATCCCACGTGCCTCGGAGTAGCTGAGCCCGCATGCCTAGAGTCCATGCTCCGCAACAAGAGAAGCCGCCACCATCAGAAGCCTGTCATCGCAGCGAAGACCCAGCGCAGCCACAACTCGATAAATGAATAAGCAATTTCTTAAAGTGCCACAGAGGGATGCGATTAGGGTAACGGGGAAGGAGAGAGCGGTAATGATGAATAAAAATGTTGAGAAACACTGCCCTCCAGGCTGCTCTGCTCCTTCTAACACTTAGAAGCAAGTCTTGAATGGGTCAAAGTGAAATCCACAAGGGCCAAGAGCCAACAGAAAACCCACCAGGCACACGAAGCAGCAGGGAGACAGAGCAAATGAGGATGAAAAATCAGTCAGCTGACCGCGACCCAGAAATAACAGGGATGACAGCAGACAAGAGTATCACAGTCATAACTAGATTCTAAATTCTCAGAAAAGTAGAAGGAAGTATGAGCATAGTCAATAGAGATATAGAAGAAAAAAAAATTTCAAATAAAACTGCCCAGAGATGAAAGACTGCTTACGATGAAAAACTCTGGATTGGATTAACAGTAGATCAAATACTAGGGGGAAAAAAAATTAGTGAACACTAAACATAATAATAAAAACTATATAAAATGAAAGACAAAGAAATAACTGAGCATCAGGGAATTGTGGGACAGCCTCGAGCAGATTGCTCTCTATATGTATAATCTCCAAAGGGGAGGAGCGAGCGGGGGGATGTGCTATGGCTGGTGATAAAACAAGTTTAGAGAAATCTAATGGTCAAAAAACATGCCGACGTTGACAAACACTATGAACACAGAGATCCAAGGAGCTCAAAGAGCCCCGAGAAAAACGTGAAGAAAACATCAATTTCTCTAAAACCACATAAAAGCAGCCAGAGACAAAAGAAACAACACGTGGGGAAAAAAAAAAAAGATACAGTGGGAGCAGGCATCCCTGTGGCTCGGCTGGCGAAGACCGCCTTTAGCGCGGGAGCCCTGGGCTTGATCCCGGGGTTGGGAAGAGCCCCTGGAGAAGCGAAAGACCCGCTCCAGTGTTCTGGCCTGGAGAAGTCCATGGACCGCCATGGATGGGATTATATATATATAATCACATTAAAAGAAGCATATATCCAAAGCCAGCGAGAAGGCAGAGACGGGGAGGGTGGAACGGGCAAGGGGGCCGCCGTCCATGAGGGGTGGAGGCTTCGGCTCTGGTGGTGGCACGCACACACGGAAGCTGACTGCAACGCCGTGCGCGTGACAGACGATGTTATAAACCAGTGCTGCCTCAGCAAGATACAGGTTAGAAGAGGCCAAGACTGCCAAACGGTGTTTTAAAATGCTGCCCATATGAAATCACCTCATCATTTTTAGTTTGAAATAATTTTAAAGAAAAGTCACAAAAATAATATAGAGTTCCCGGATACTTTTCATCCAGCTTTTCCTACGAGAAGCTTACAGAACCATGGGGAAACCACCACAATTAAGAAATTGACAGGCATACAATACCACTACCTGAACTACAGAATCAACGTGAATGTCACTGGCTTCTCCACCCATGCCCTGTCTCTGGCCTGGGACCCCATCCAGGAGCCACACTGTATCTGGCTGTTACGTCCCCTCGGTATTCTCCAGAGCGCACCCAAGGACACAAAAGAGGGCACTACAAGACGACCAGGGAGCGCTATCCCGAGGACGCAGGAGGCCTTCAGGGCTCAGAGCCCAGGCGGAGGATTTCACCACGTCCAAAGAATAAGCAGAAAAGACCCAATCATCAGAGAGGCAGAAAAGACACTGGACAAAATCCAACACAATTTATATTGAAAACCTTCCACAAACCAGACGCAAACTTCCTTAACCCGGTTTAGGGCACCTACAAAAAACATACAGCTAACATCATACTTAAGGTAGAAGACTGCAGGCTTTCTCGTTAAAATCAGGCACAAGGCAGGGAAGTTTGCTCTGACCACTCCTATTCGACATAATGGAGATGTTAGCTGGTGAGTCAAGCAAAGAAAAGAAAGAAAACCAGATCAGAAAGGAAGATATGAAACTGCCCTCATCACCAACAACATGACTGTCCAGGTACTAAAGCAAAAACGCTCTGTGACCTACTAAACGAATTTAACAAGGCTGCAGGGTACGAGGTCAACACACGAAAACCAACAGTACTCACTGAGAGGGTGTGTCCAGGGAACTAAACGTGAAAATTTGCTACATCAGGCAAAGGCAAATTAAAACCACAAGATAACACGCCACGTCCATCAGAATGGCTATAGTTTTTAAATCTTTTTTTTTTTTAATAAACAAAACCAGCAACACCACCAAATCCTGGCAAAAGGGCACAGAAACGAGAACATATTGCTGCTGGGGACGTAAGATGGTGCAGCCAGCACTCTGGAAATACACACACAGACGACCTCAAGACCCAGCACCCTCACTCCCGGCCGCTTATCCCAGAGACACGAACACGTGTTCACACAAAGCTTGGGCACAACACGTGTTCACACAAACCTTGGACACAAAGGTACACAGAAGGTTTACTCATAAGAGCCCCCAAACTGGAAACAAGCAAGATGTTCTTAAGCTTTAGAACAGTCAACAAGCTGTGGCAACAGGTACATGGAAAACTGCTGCTGCTGCTACGTCGCGTCAGTCGTGTCCGACCCTCAGCGACCCCATAGACGGCAGCCCACCAGGCTCCCCCGTCCCTGGGATTCTCCAGGCAAGAGCACTGCAGTGGGGTGCCATCGCCTTCTCCAACACGGAAAACCGCTGAGCAGTGAAACCGCGCACCCACTGACACACAGCAACTTACAGAAGGGTTACACAGAGAGAAGGAGCCAATCCGCACAAGTTTACACACACTGCTTGCTGTTGTAGACCCACTATGGTTCCATTAACACAATGTTTTTGAAATAGCAAAATGTACAAAGGGAGGAACGACGAGTGGTTTCCAGAAGCTGGGGGAGGAGTGGGCAAGAGGTGGCCACGGCTATCAGAGAACGTGTGAGCGAGTCCCGTGATGGAACTGCTGCGTCATGATCTGTACACAGGACAGGGTCACACACACAATCAGTGCCGCAGAACGGGTGCAACCTGCATTAGGGCTGATGCCGTTTCCGGCCGTGATAAAGCACAGCAGCCTGGCACAGTGCATTCCGTAAAGGTGAGCACCGGGAGGAACGGACCGGGCGAAGGGTAAACGAAGGGCACAGTCACCGTAAGGCGACCAGCGCCATCGTGACGCCTGTCATATGCACACATATTACATTTAGCAGATGGCCCTGAGGTGGGATTAAGAAATCCTCACAAGACACCAGCACCCGCTGAAGTTCAACTAAACTGATTTCAGAGGCAAAACCAAGACACAATGGGGAACATTTTATTTTCATCTTGTTTATAGTTCCCGTAGCTCCTTTCACAAGCGTGAATTTCTTCTACATGTGATAGATTATGAAGAGAAATTCCAGAAACAGGAAGCATGTGCAGAAAAAAACGCTAACTTCACACACTGTAGAAACAGTGTGTAAAACAGTCAACTGTATTTCTATACACAAACAGCAAATAACCAGGAGTCAACATTTGTAAAAATATCACTTACGATAATATCAAAGAATTTTAAATACTTATGGATATATCTTTACAAACCACCAAAAAACGATAAGTTGAGAAACCATCAGAAGCTTTTTGTAAAATCTGTCCACACTCTATGCACTGATCATGACAACACAAAACGCTGGTGAGCGAATTAAGAAGCAAATAAATGGGGAGAGATTCCACAGCTGGGGATCTGAAAATTCAGTACTGTTACAAATCTGAATTCTCCCTGAAACTGATTTACAGGTTTACCGTAACCCCAATCATACACAGGTCTTTTGTTGAAACTGAAAAGCTGATTCTAAAATTTACGAGCCGATGCAAAGGACCCAGAGGAGCCAAACGGCCTCAGGAGAGAACAAGCTGGGGGACGAACACTGAGGGGCTTCAGGCCTCAGACAAAGCTCAGGAAAGACAGCAGCTTAACACATGCATGGAGAGAGGCAAAGCAAGGAGCAGGACAGAGGATCCAAAAACAGACCCACACAAAAAACGCTTAATTGATTTTTCCCACCTTTTCATACTGTGGCAAAATACACATATAATTTACCACCTTAACTAGCTTTTTAAACAAAAGAAATTTATTTTTTGGCTGTGTTGGGTCTCAGTTGCAGCGAGCGGGCTTCTCTAGTTGTGGCATTGCGTCTAGAGCACTGGGCTCAGTAGCTGCGGTGCACGGGCTCGGCTGACCCACGGCCAGTGGGGTCGTAGCTCCCCAGCCAGAAACTGAGCCTGCATCCCTGCACTGGAAGGTGGATTCTCAACCACCCGACCATCAGAGACATCCCGTGTTGCATGTATCAATTGTTCATGTCTTTTCAATGCTGAGTAGTACTTCCTCATATGCATATACCAAAATCTGTTTATCCATTCACCTATTAATTGACATTTGGTAGGTATCCAGACTTTTGCATTCCAATCCCCTATAATGAGATCAAACTGCCAACATTCATTGGATCACAGAAAAAGGAAAGGAATTCCAGAAAAACATCTATTTCTGCTTCATTGACTATGCTAAAGCCTTTGACTAAGTGGATTACAACACTGTGGAAAATTCCTGAAGAGATGAGAATACCAGACCACCTTCCCTGTCTCCTGAGAAACCTTATACAGGTCAGGAAGCAGAACTGAGGCTTTCAAATTGTGGTGCTAGAGGAGACTCTTGAGAGTCCCTTGGACTGCAAGGAGATCCAACCAGTCAATCCTAAGGGAAATCAACTCTGAATACTCATTGGAAGGACTGATGCTGAAGCTCAAATACTTTGGCCACTTGATGCAAATATCCAACTCATTGGAAAAGACGCTGAAGCTAGGAAAGACTGAGGGCAAGAGGAGAATGGGGTGACAGAGGATGAGACAGTCGGACAGCATAACCAACTCAACGGACATGAATTTGAGCAAACTCTAGGACACGGTGAAGGACAAGGAAGCCTGGCGTCCAAGGGGTCACAGAGTCGCCACGACTTAGCGACTAAACGACAAGAAGCAGCAGCATCTATTAACAGAATCGGACACGGAACAATGGACCAATTCAAAATTTGGGAAGGAGTACAAGTCTGTATATTGTCACCCTGATTATTTAACTTTTATGCGGAGTACATCATATGAAATGCCAGGCTGAATGAATCACAAGCTGGAATCAAGATTGCTGGGAGAGATACCAAAAACCTCAGATATGCAGAGGATACCCCTCAAATGGCAGAAAATGAAGAACCAAAGAGCCTCTTAATGAGGGTGAAAGAGGAGCGTGAAAAAGCTGGCTTAAAATTCAGCATTCAAAAAACTAACTAAGATCATGGCATCCGGTCCCATCACTTCATGGCAAACATTAATAAAAGGAGAAAAAGTGCAAACAGTGACAGATTTTATTTTCTTGGGCTCCAAAATCACTGTGGATGGTGACCACAGCCACAAAATTAAAAGATGGTCCCTCTTGGAAAGAAAGCTATGACAAACCTAGGAAGTGTATTAAAAAGCAGAGACATTACTTTGTCAACAAAGGTCCATATAGTCAAAGCTATGGTTTTTCCAGTAGTCATGTACAGATATGAGAACTGGACCATAAAGAAAGCTGAGTGCCAAAGAACTGATACTTACAAATTGTGGTGCTGGAGAAGACTCTTGAGAGTCCCTTGTACTGTTAAGGAGATCAAACCAGTCAATCCTAAAGGACATCAACCCTGAATATTCACTGGAAGGATTGATGCTCAAACTGAGGCTCCAGTACTTTGATGCCAAGAGACAACTCCCTGGAAAAGACCTTGATGTTGGCAAAGACTGAGGGCAGGAGGAGAAGGGGGTGACAGAGGATGAGATGGTTGGATGGCATCATCAACTCAATGGATGTGAGTTTAAGCACACTTTGGGAGATGGTGGAGGACAGAGGAGCCTGGCGCTTCAGTCCACGGGGCCGCAAAGAGTCAGACATGACCCAGCAGCTGAACAAGGTATCCAGAGCTTAGCTGTCAAAAAAGGGTGCTGTGAACATTTTTCTGTAAGTCTGGTGCAGACATGAGTTTACATTTCTCCTGGGGAAATATCTAGGAGGGCAGTGCCTGAATCATGGCAGGTTCATGCCAAACGCTAAGGAAGTGCCAGGCTGTTTTCCAAAGTGGTCGCCACCTCACAGCCCGCTGGGGCCCATCGCCCACGTTTCCGCCAGCACTGGGTACGGCCCGCTGGGGCCCGTCGCCCACGTTTCCGCCAGCACTGGGTACGGGCGGCCTTTCCGAGTCCAGCACAGCAGTGAGAGTGCTCCCACGTCTCACTGTGGCTACGCCCCCCTTTCCTCGATGGCTGAGGACACGCCGGGCATTTTCTCGTGTGCTTATCTTGCCAACTGTACATCTTTTGTTGGTGAAGTTTCTTTCAACTGTTTGATGCATTTCTGCGGAACTGGGTTTTCTTACTGAGTTTTAGGAACTAGACTTAAGTACTAGATTTATGTACTAGAGTTAAGACCTTTAACTGACATATGTTTTACAAAATTCTGCTTCTAGTCTGTGGTTTGACTTCTCATTTTCTCAACAGTGTCTCAAAGAGCACGGCTGGGGTGGGTTGGGGCTGGGTACTGAGGCTCGGGAGGTCAAGCCTGGGGGCAGCACTGTGGTTGCTGTGGGAAGCCAGCCTGAGATGCTAGGGTGTGCTTGCCACAACCGAGGGGCTCTGGGAGGAAGCCTGGGCCCGCCAGAGAGGCGAGGCACTGATGGGGAGTGGGCTGTCACGGCTGTCTACATTCTCCGGTGGCAGGGTGCCACCCACCTGGGCTCCAGGGGCGGGCGCAGGCTGCCATCGTAGACTCTAGGGCTGCCCCCGCCGAGGGTCCTGGGAGCGGGTGCAGGTCACCACCCCACCGTCTGTGAGCCTGCACGGCCTGCCACTGCCCAGGGTCCTGGGCCAACGCCCCCAGGCAAGTGCGTGGCCTGCTGCTGCACCCAAGGGCCCCACAGCCCAGTGCCAACCCCTGCGCCCGCTGCCCAGGAGCGCACAGTGAGGGCGCGTGACCCGCCGCCACAGCGGGGCAGGGCCCCACGGCTGGGAGCCGTGTTCCTGGGAACCTGCACACCCCGTCCAAGAGGTAGCAGCCAGCACACGCCAAGCAAAAGGCGGCCAGCATCCACACCAAAAACAGCCCTCACACCCAAAGACATTAAACCCACACATGCTACCCAGGGACACTCCCTCCAAGACTACAGTAGGTTAACTGTTCCTCCTGAACTCACAGACCAGGAGAAATATGAGCAAAACGAAGAAGGAAAGGAGCCACTCTCAGGTAGAAAACCAAGAAAATCCCCTGCAGGAACAAGAGAACAGACCTCTTCAGTCTAACAGACACTGATTTCAGAAAAGGAGATAAGGAGGCTACTGACGGAATTACAAAAGACTCGACAGATAAGCAGATTAGTGTAGAAAGGAGCTAGGATCTATAAGGAGGAGCCAAGAAAAATTAGAAAATGCATTTACTGAGACAGAAACTGAGGTCAGGGCAATACGCAGCAGAATGAATAACGCATTATAAACAGTAAGTGACCTGGAAGACAGGCTAGCGGAAGCTACCCAATCAAAACAGCAGACAGAAAGTCAAATGGGGAAAAAAAGCAACGTAAGAGACCTACTGTATAATAAACAGTGGGCCAATCTATGCATAACAGGGACTCCAAAAGGAGGAGAGAGAGAAAAGGGGATTGAAATGTATCTGAAGAAATTATGGCTGAAAATTTCCGAAAGCTAAAGAAGGAAACATGTATCCAGGCATAGGAAGATAAACCCAAACAAACCTGCACCAAGACATAATAAAAGTGACCCAAGTGAAAGATAAGGGAGGATTCTAAAAGTAGAAAGAGAAAAATAGGTCTTTACAAGGGAACTATCAGCAGGCAAGAAAGGAGTGGCAAGACAGACGCAAAGCCTCATAAGAGAAAAACCTGCAGCCTAGAATCATCTATCCAGCAGGATTATCATCTGGAGTAGGAGAAATAAAGACTTTCTTAGACAAGCAGACACCAAATGAATACAGCAATACTAAACCATCCTACAAGAGGTATTAAAAGGCCTTCTCTAGATAGAAAAGCAGCAGGAAGAAACAGGAAGGCGGAGATCACAGAAGGAAAAGAAGCCATTTAAGTCAGCCAGTATACGGATAAAAAACACCTCTTTGTGAAAGCAACGATAAACACAAGGAACAGCAAAAGGAGAAACACGGAGATGTAACAACGGACATTCCAAATCTTAAAATGTGAGGAAGGAAAGTAAGAAAATGCACTTTTTTAAGAACGTGTTTGAATCTATATGGCTATCGGTCTAAAGCAAGCAGAGGAAGGAAGGGGCTAACAGTAGACAAATGGCAACCACAGAGCAAAACACGCAACAGAGTCACAAACACAAAAGAAGGAACGCAAGCTAAGATAAAAGGGAATCACCGCACCAGGAGAAGAGAGAGAGACAAAGAATCAACTGCAGAATAAGGTCTGAAGGGCAATAGATACATATGTATCAATAATTACCTTACTGGACTGGATGCCTCATTCTCAAGATACAGAGTGGCAGACTGCATAGAAACAAAAGCCTGCAATATGCTGCCAACAAGAGACCCACCACAGGGCAAAGGATACACCCAGACTGAAAGGCAGAGGGTGGAGGGCATGAGCCGTCGGTCGGAGTTTCTCTTTCGCTAAGTGCCACAGAAAGGCCATCTTAGAAGTCAATTTTGCAAAGATAAAGGACAAGCTTCCAACAGCCTGGAAAACCGGGACAACCACTGCGGGGGTGGTCTATAAGGATGGCATGGTTTTTGCAGGAGATACAAGGGTGATTAAAGGGATGATTGCTGTTGACAAGAAGTGTCAAAAATACACTTCCTATCCCCTAACAGCTACTGCGGTGGTCCTGGGACAGCTGTGGGCACAGACAGGACGGCCTAGCTCATTGCCTCCTGCGGGGGCCGGCGGGAGGGCCTCCGCCCGTGGCAAGCGTCACGAGGAAGGAGGCTTGACGTACGCAAAGGCGGGATCGAGCCTCAGGAGTCCCCCTGGAAATCCTCGAGCATCTACCCCCATAACCAGAGCCTGCCTACTTTACTACTTCGTGCTCTCACCTACACCTCTGACTTTACGGGGGGCTGTCCCCCACCACCTCTTTCGGAGAAGGAGTTAACCTAGAGCTCCAGTTAATAAAAACTCCTGGGCGTGACAAGAGTGTTTTAACCTACAAACTCCTCTGAAGGTTCTCTAGCCTGCCTGACAGGCTTGTCCGGCCACATGTGATTGCTCACAGCCTCCCAGCCGTGAGAGGCACGAGATGCTTTAAACCTTCTAAAAACAGGTTCCTTAGAAAAGTTAGAAAACCATTAGTATAAGTATAGTGGACTGATTAGAAACTGTATTGGTGAAGGGTTTTTCATTTGTTGAGCCAATGTTTGTTGCTAAGTCCCCACATCCCCTGCCCTTACACACATTAATGAATATATAGAAGAAATAAGTATTAACCTTTGATATTAATCACGTTAGACCTTAGGCTAAGTAAATTCTTTCCTTAACTAAAACCCACTACACCCTCACCCTATAGGAATGTAACTTTATTTGGGTGGCGTCTGTTTTAAGAATAATCACCCCTGGAGAAGTAAGTGTTGACTGACCGCTGTCACAAGGAGAGGGTCATAAATTGTCAGCAGGCCCCCTGGCCAGAAGATGATGTAACACCCCTAAGACCTCTGTATACATTTGTATGAAGCACCTGACTTTAATAAAAGTCAGGACTGCTGTCCCCGTGTGACTTTTGTATAACATCTCAGTGTATAAAAACAGACTCTGGAAAATAAAGAATTGGGATCAGTTCCTTGAAATACTGGTCTCCCCATGTCTCTCTCTCTCTCAACCTCTGGCTGAGTCTCCATCTGGAGCGCAGAGCCTACCATGCTTACTAATTATGCCTGGGCTTCTAAGATCCGACCGGGGAGGCCTCAGTGTCTCCTCTCCTTCGGGAGAAAGGAAGGACGCCTGCGGCCTACGTAAGTGGTGCAAACTTCTTGTCTTGAAGTTTTATTGGTCTCCCGCGTAAACCAAGCTACTCAGCCTCTTTTCTCCTCTGAATTTTCCTGCTGAGCTATCCTCATTCTATTACTCTTTATATCTCTAATTAATATCTAATTGAAGCTATTGTACCCTGATCCTCGCCGACGCCGTCCCCGCTTCGAATACCCTGGATCAGCCGGGGCTAGACCCCGGGGCCTCCAACCTGGAGCTCCACTCCCTTCGCATGGGCTGCCTTCCCAGAGCTGTGACGGCCGGTCAGAGGCGGCCGCAGACAGATGCTTTCCGGGCAGCAAGGTTACACTGGGGCAGCCCTGGCTCTGGGGGAAGGAGAGGCACTGGACCTCACCTCTACAGCGTCTGTTCTCATGGTCAGCCGTCGATTGCCTTATGTCACCTTGGGCTCCGGCTCCTTGACAGCCATGGCCATGTTTGAAGATAAATTCAGGACAGACATGGAGGAGGAGCAAGCCGAGAGGCTGGTGAGTGAAGCCACAGCAGCTGACGCCCTCGTGACTTGGGGCCTGGAAGTGACGCTGGTCTCACTGTCACCAGCAAGAGCGAGCTGGATGCTCTGCACTCAGTGCCCCAAAGGAAGCGGAGAGGCTGGGCCAGCACAGGGGCGAGAAGGGCCGCCGCAGGCCTCAGTGAGTGGGCCGCCGGCCTGGACACGGAGGCGCTGCAACAGACAGCCCGGCAGCAGCACTTCCTGGACGGCGCGGGCGGTGGCGGCCACGGCTCCAGGAGGCTGGGGCAGCGGAGGCGTCCCCTGTAAGATGCTTGGCCAGCGTCTGCTGAGGAAACCCAGCAAAAAATGACAACCCAAAGCAAGAAGATGAGGGATGGAAAGGTATTTCACGTGAACGGAAATGACCAAAACGGGCTGCAGCGCTCAGGCGTAATGGGCTGTGAAGCACACGGTAGGGAGGCTGAAGGGCCGCAGACAGTGAGGACAGACCCGCACGCTCACCAACACGTGCGTGCCTCCCGGCACAGCTGGCCTCCCAGGTGGCACCAGCGCTGAAGAAGCCGCCTGCACACGCAGGAGACGCAAGACACGGGTTCAGGCCTAGATCAGGACGATCCCCCGGAGGAGGAAAGGGCAACCCACCCCGCTATTCTTGCCTAGAGAATCCCAAGGACATAGGAGCCTGGAAGGCTACCGTCCACGGGGTTGCAAAGTCGGACACCACTGAAGCAACTTAGCACACACGCTTTGGAACACCCAAATATCTAAAGCAAACACTAACAGACAGAAAGGGAGACATCGAGAGGACTACAATAACTGCAGGAAAGTTTAACACCTCACTCAACCAAGGGACAGGCCTTCCAGACAGAGCATCAGTAAGGCAGCAGAGGTCCTAAACACAGCAGGGGAGTCCGACTTAAAAACACTACATCCGAAAAACAGAGTTCAAGTACACACGGAACACTCTAGAACTGGCCACATCCTAGGGCACAAAACAAACGCTAAGGACAGTTACATGCCCACAAATTCGACACCCTCAGTTCAAAAGCATACAGACTATTTCAAGCATCTTTTCTGACCACAATGACATGAAACTAGAAATCAACCAAAGGAAAAGAAACGAAGAAAAACAATTACATGGATACCAAATAACACACTACTGGAAAACAAATGGGTCAAAGAGGAAATCATAAAGGAAATTACAAAATAGCTGAGACAAACGACAAGGGAAATAAAACCACACAAAATCTATGGGATATAGCAAAAACAGTGCTTAGAGCAAAGTTCATAGCAATACAGGCCTTCCTCTCAAAACAAGAAAGTCTCAGGTAAACAACCTAACCAAAAACAATCTAACCTAAAAGAATTAGAAAAAGAAGAACCAAAAAAACCTAAAGTCAGCAGAAGATAGAAAATAATAAAGACCAGGGAGGAAATAAAGCAGAATCTAAAGAAACAATAGGGGAAAAGTCAATAAAACCAAGAGCTGGTTCTCTGAAAGGCTACACAAAATAGAGAAACCTCTGGTCAGGCTCATCAAGAAGAAAAGAGAGAAAATCCAAACAAACACAATAAGAAATGAAAAATGAGAAATTTCAACTGACACTGCAGAAATAAGAGGGAAAAAAACTAAGAGAATGCTACAGACAATTACATGCCCACAAATCTGACAACCTAGAACGGACAACTTTCTAGAAACATCGAAACTAAATCAAAAAATAGATACTATGAACAGACCAATGACCCAAACTGAAATAAAATCTATAAAAACAAACAAAAATTTCCTACAAACCAAGGTCCAGGACCAGATGGCTTCACAGGTAAATTCTGCTGCCAAACATGCAAAGAAGAACTTGTACCAATTCTTCTCTCTCTTCTAGAGATTGAAGAGGGACCACTCCAGAGACATTCTACGAAGCCACCATCACCCAGATAACAAATCACCACCAAGAAAAGAAAATTACAGGCCAGTATCTTTGACAAATATAGATGCAAAAACCCACCTAAAGAGACAAAACATCTATACTCAGAAAACTTTGAGACACTCAGGAAAGAAATCAAGGATGACACAAGCAGATGGAGAGACACACCATGCTGTGGAGCTGGAAGAATCAATATTACAAAAATGAGTGCAAATTCGGTGTAAACTCTATCAAACTACCAATGGCTTTTTTCACGGAATTAGAGCAATAAATTTTGCAATTTGTAAGGAAACGCAAAAGACCCCGAATGGCTAAAGGACTCTTAAGAAAGAAAAATGGAGGTGGAGGAACCAGGCTTCTAGACCTCAGATTATACTACAAAGTTACAGTAATCAAGACAATATGGTACTGGCACAAAACCAAAAATATATATTAATGTAGGATAGAAAGTCCAGAGAAAAGCTCACACACTTATGGTCACCTGATTTATGACAAAGGAGGCAAGAATATATACCATGGAGAAAAGACGGCCTCTTCAATAAGTGGTGCCGGGAAAAGTGGACAGCTACATGTAAAAGAATGAAACCAGGACACTTCCTAACACCACACACAAAGATAAACTCAAATGGACTAAAAACCTAAATGTAAGACTGCATACTATAAAACTCTTTTAGGAAAATACAGGAAAAACACTCTTAGATATAAATCACAGCTAGATTTTTTCTGACCTACTCCTTAGAGTAATAAAAACAAAAATAAAGAAATGGGATCTAGTTAAACTTGAAAGTGTCTGCAGAGCAAAGGAAACCATAAAGAAAACCAAAAGACAATCCTTAGAATGGAAGAAAATATTTGCAAATAAAGCAACTGACGGATCAATCTCCAAAATATACAAGCTATTCACACAGCTCAGTATCAAAAAATCAAACAGCTCAATAAAACAATGAGCAACCTAAGTAGACATTTCTCTAAAGAAAACGTACAGAGAGCCAAGAAACACATGAAAAGGTGCTCAACATCAGTAATTATTAGAGAGATGCAAATCTACAGAAATCTAGAGAACGCAAGACCACAATGAGGTGCCCCTTCACGGCAGGCAGAACGGCCACCACCAAAAACTCTACAAAAAAATAAAAGCTGGAGAGGACGTGGAGAAAAAGGAACCCACGTACAGTGTTGGTAGGAATACAGATAGATAGAGCCACTCTGAACAGCATGGCGGGCCCTTAGCAACTAAACACTAATACCATATGATCCAGCAATCCCACTCGTGGGCATACACACTGAGAAAGTCTTAATTCAAAAAGACACACGTGCCCCGGTGTTCACTGCAGCACTATGTACAACAGCCAGGACATGGGAGCCACCGGATGTGCATCCGTGGATTAATGGAGAAAGAAGGTGTGCCACATGTACACAGCGGAATATTACTCAGCCACAGAAAGCAGTAAAACGGGGTCATGCGTGGTGACATGGCAGGATCGAGAGGCTGTGATACAGCGTGAAGTGAGTCAGAAAGAGGAAAACAAACATCGGGATTAATGCATAGATTAATAAGCAGAATCTAGAAAAACAGTACAGATCACATCAGTTCAGTCGCTCAGTCGTGTCCAACTCTTTGCGACCCCATGAAGCGCAGCCCGCCAGGCCTCCCTGTCCACCACCATCTCCCAGAGTTCACTGAAGACTCACGTCCATCGAGTCGGTGATGCCATCAAGCCATCTCATCCTCTGTCGTCCCCTTCTCCTCTTGCCCACAATCCCTCCCAGCATCAGAGTCTTTTCCAATGAGTCAACTCTTCGCATGAGGTGGCCAAAGTACTGGAGTTTCAGCTTTAGCATCATTCCTTCCAAAGAAACCCCAGGGCTAATCTCCTTCAGAATGGACTGGTTGGATCTCCTTGCAGTCCAAGGGACTCTCAAGAGTCTTCTCCAACACCACAGTTCAAAAGCATCAATTCTTCGGCGCTCAGCCTTCTTCACAGTCCAACTCTCACATCCATACATGACCACAGGAAAAACCATAGCCTTGACTAGACGGACCTTTGTTGGCAAAGTAATGTCTCTGCTTTTGAATATGCTATATCTAGGTTGGTCATAACTTTCCTTCCAAGGAGTAAGTGTCTTTGAATTTCATGGCTGCAGTCACCACCTGAAGTGATTTTGGAGCCCAGAAAAATAAAGTCTGACACTGTTTCCACTGTTTCCCCATCTATTTCCCATGAAGTGATGGGACCGGACACCATGATCTTCGTTTTCTGAATGTTGAGCTTTAAGCCAACTTTTTCACTCTCCACTTTCACTTTCATCAAGAGGCTTTTTAGTTCCTCTTCACTTTCTGCCAAAAGGGTGGTGTCATCTGCATATCTGAGGTTATTGATATTTCTCCCGGCAATCTTGATTCCAGCTTCTGTTTCTTCCAGTCCAGCGTTTCTCATGATGTCCTCTGCATATAAGTTAAACAAACAGGGTGACAATATACAGCCTTGACGTACTCCTTTTCCTATTTGGAACGAGTCTGTGGTTCCATGTCCAGTTCTAACTGTTGCTTCCTGACGTGCGTACAAATTTCTCAAGAGGCAGGTCAGGTGGTCTGGTATTCCCATCTCTTTCAGAATTTTCCACAGTTTATTGTGATCCACACAGTCAAAGGCTTTGGCATAGTCAATAAAGCAGAAATAGATGCTTTTCTGGAACTCTCTTGCTTTTTCCATGATCCAGCGGATGTTGGCAATTTGATCTCTGGTTCCCCCGCCTTTTCTAAAACCAGCTTGAACATCAGAAAGTTCATGGTTCGCATACTGCTGAAGCCTGGCTTGGAGAATTTTGAGCATTACTTTACTAGCATGTGAGATGAGTGCAATTGTGCAGTAGTTGGAGAATTCTTTGGCATTGCCTTTCTTTGGGATTGGAAAGAAAACTGACCTTTTCCAGTCTTGTGGCCACTGTTGAGTTTTTCCAAATTTGCTGGCATATTGAGTGCAGCACTTTCACAGCATCATCCTTCAGGATTTGGAATAGCTCAACTGGAATTCTATCACCTCCACTAGCTTTGTTCGTAGTGATGCTTTCTAAGGTCCACTTGACTTCACATTCCAGGATGTCTGGCTCTAGGTGAGTGATCACACCATCATGATTATCTGGGTCGTGAAGATCTTTTTTGTACAGTTCTTCTGTGTATTCTTGCCGTCTCTTCTTAATATCTTCTGCTTCTGTTAGGTCCATACCATTTCTGTCCTTTATCGAGCTCATCTTTGCATGAAATGTTCCTTTGGTATCTCTGATTTTCTTGAAGAGATCCCTAGTCTTTCCCATTCTATTGTTTGCCTCTATTTCTTTGATTGATCGCTGAAGAAGGCTTTCTTATCTCTTCTTGCTATTCTTTGGAACTCTGCATTCAGATGTTTATATCTTTCCTTTTCTCCTTTGCTTTTCACTTCTCTTCTTTTCACAGCTATTTGTAAGGCCTCCCCAGACAGCCATTTTGCTTTTTTGCATTTCTTCTCCATGGGGATGGTCTTGATCCCTGTCTCCTGTACAATGTCACGAACCTCCGTCCATAGTTCATCAGGCACTCTATCAGATCTAGGCCCTTAAATCTATTTCTCACTTCCACTGTATAACCATAAGGGATTTGATTTAGGTCATACCTGAATGGTCTAGTGGTTTTCCCTACTTTCTTCAATTTAAGTCTGAATTTGGCAATAAGGAGTTCATGGTCTGAGCCACAGTCAGCTCCTGGTCTTGTTTTTGCTGACTGTATAGAGCTTCTCCATCTTTGGCTGCAAAGAATATAATCAATCTGATTTCGGTGTTGACATCTGGTGATGTCCATGTATAGAGTCTTCTCTTATGTTGTTGGAAGAGGGTATTTGCTATGACCAGTGCATTTTCTTGGCAAAACTCTATTAGTCTTTGCCCTGCTTCATTCTGTATTCCAAGGCCAAATTTGCCTGTTACTTCAGGTGTTTCTTGACTTCCTACTTTGGCATTCCAGTCCCCTATAATGAAAAGGACATCTTTTTTGGGTGTTAGTTCTAAAAGGTCTTTTAGGTCTTCATAGAACCATTCAACTTCAGCTTCTTCAGCGTTACTGGTTGGGGCATAGACTTGGATTACTGTGATACTGAATGGTTTGCCTTGGAAACGAACAAAGATCGTTCTGTCGTTTTTAAGACTGCACCCAAGTACTGCAGAGATGAAGACATGGAGAACGGGCGCACGGACAGAGAGGGGACAGGACAGTGAGACGAACCGGGAGGTTAGGACTGACACGCACACCGCACGGAAAACAGCTGGTGGGAGCTGCTGACCAGCTCAGGAGGCTCAGCCGGCCGGCGCTCTGATGACCCGGAGGGGCGAGGCGGGGCGGGGCGGAAGGGAGGGGCTGTGTGCACACCTGTGGCTGTCCATCACGTTGTGCAGCAGAGACTAACGCAGTGCCATAAAGTGATTATACTCCTGTTTAAAAAAAATGCAGGAAAGCCAAACAACTTATTCTCTTATCTTAAAAATATTATGAAAACTTAGACTGTAGTAACAGAATATGTATCTTGGGTATTAGAAAGCATTTAAAACAGAAGAGATAAAAATATGGATGGTTGTAAACTTGGCAAGTGATACATTTCTTAGGGCTTCCCTGACAGCTCAGTTGGTAAAGAATCCGCCTGCAATGCGGGAGACCTGGGTTCGATCCCTGGGTCGGGAAGATCCCCTGGAGAAGGGAAAGGCTGCCCACTCCAGTATTCGGGCCTGGAGAATCCCGTGGACTGTACAGTCCATGGGGTTGCAAAGAGTCAGACGCGGCTGAGCAACTTTCACTTTCAGGATGTATCATTCTGTTTTAAACGACCACCATAGTTTCCTCTGTTGTTACATTTCTTTTGGGCTTCTCTCATAGCTCAGTTGGTAAATGCAATGCAGAAGACCCAGGTTTGATCCCTGGGTTAGGAAGATCCCCTGGAGAAGGAAATGGCAACCCACTCCAGTGTTCTTGCCTGGAGAATCCCAAGGACAGAAGGGCCCGGCGGGCTGCAGTCCATGGTGTTACAACAGCCGGACACGACTGAGCGACTGAAGCACCACCATATTTTTCATGCATAGTTTGGAAATGCTCTTGTTTTACCCCAATAAACAGGGACTCTATTACTACTGCCAAAAAAGAAAGGTGGGCAGAAGACCTGAACAGACACTTCTTCAGGGAAGGCATACGACGGCCAAGAGGCAGGTTAAAAGTGCTCAACATCACTAATTACTACTGCTACGTCGCTTCAGTCGTGTACAGCTCTGTGCGACCCCATAGACGGCAGCCCCCCAGGCTCCCCCGTCCCTGGGATTCTCCAGGCAAGAACACTGGAGTGGGTTGCCACTTCCTTCTCCATTGCATGAAAGTGAAAAGTGAAAGTGAAGTCGCTCCGTCATTCCCAACTCTTAGCGACCCCATGGACTGCAGCCTACCAGGCTCCTCTGTCCATGGATTTTCCAGGCAGGAGTACTGGAGTGGGGTGCCATTGCCTTCTCACTAATTACTAGAGAAATGCAAATCAAAAGTACAACGAGGTACCACCTCAGTGCTCAGAATGTGTGTGCGTGCTTGTGCTCAATCATGTCTGAGTCTTTGCAGCTCTTTGGACTGTAGCTCACCAGGCTCCTCTGTCCATGGGGTTTTCCAAGCAAGAACACTGGACCGGGTTGCCATTTCCTTTTCCAGAGGATCTTTCCTATCCAGGGATTGAACCTGTGTCTCCTGCGTTGAAGGCAGACTCTTTACCCGCTGAGCCATCAGGGAAGCCCACCGGGCAGAATGGCCTCATCAAATAGTCTACAAATAATAAATCCTGGAGAAGGTGTGGAGAAAAGGGAACTCTCCTACACTGTTGGTGGGAATGTAAATTGGTGTAGCCGCTAGGGGAAATGGTATGGAGGTTCCTCAGAAAACTAAAGATAGAATTCCCATAGGACCTAGCAATCCCACACCTGGGGATATACCTCAACAAAACTATAATTCAAAAAGATACACGCACCACTATCTCCATAGCAGCACTGTTCACAACAGCTGAGACAACCTAAATATCCATCCACAGATGAGTGGATAAAGAAGGTGTGGCCCCCCCACACACTATGGAATACTACTCAGCCACAAAAAATGAAACGATGCCATTTACAACATGAACGCAACTAGGTTATCATACTAAGTCAGCCAGAGAGTGAAAGACAAACACCATGCTATCACTTACACGTGGAATCTAAACAGGACACATAGGAACCTATCTATGAAAGGGAAACAGAATCTCGGATACAGAGACAGAGGCGTGGTTGCCGAGGGGGAGGTGGGGGAGGCAGAGGGTGGGAGGCTGGGGTTAGTGGACGTAAGCTGGAAATACAGGACGGATAAACCACAAGGTCCTCACGTATAACACAGGGAGACAGTCACTATCCCGTGGTAAATCATAATGGAAAAAATATTTTAAAAGAACGTCTGTATGTGTACAGCTGAGTCACTTCGCTGTATAGCAGAGACCGGCACAACACTGAAATCAACTATATTTCAATTAAAAAATAGAGAGAGAGAGACCTCACTGACAGAGCAGGCCGACTCACAGACACAGGAAACAACCCTTTGGTTACCAGAGGGGGGAGGAGAGATAAATGAGGAGGTTGAGACTAACATATACATACTATACACGAAATAACCAACGACCTAACACACATCCGGGGTACTCATCCGGGGCCTATACTCAGTATTTTGTAACGAGTTATGAGGGAAAAGGATCTTTAAAAGTATATTATGTTGCTGTCAATCTATCCTCACTCAAGCACTTGGGGGCTCCCATAGGCAGAGGACGCTGCCCCCGCCGAGGGCCGAGGGCCCTGCGGTCCACATGGGTGCCTCCAATCTGAGGTCTGGTCCCCCGATCCTCCCTGCTGCCTAACAAGCTAAGTCACAGAAATCGCGAGGAAGCCTTCAGAAACACCCACAGCAATCTGACGCTGCCACACAGCCCAGCGTGTGACTGACGGGCTGGGATGTCACACGTTTTGCTTTGCTCTTTATTTCATTTTTCTAATTGCTCATTTTTATTGTATTTTACAGTCAGTCTGCAACAGTGTGGAAATGCTAAAGTGGTCCTTCACCACAGACACATTCAGAAGCAATGAACTAGACAGTTTATGATTAAAGAGCAGTTGGAACGATCTTTTAAGCAAAACACGCCAATAGCAGCGTTTTTCTGAGTGAGGTACACTGCTTCTACTGCTGCTGCTAAGTCGCTTCAGTCGTGCCCGACTCTGTGCGGCCTACTAAATATCAAAGCATTCTCAGGGCTTCCCTGGTGTTCTGGTGGGTAAGAATCTGCCCTGCGATGCAGGGCACACTAGTTCGATCCCTGGCCTGGGACCATCACAGCTACTGAGCCTGTGCTCCACAATGCAGAGAAGCCGCGGCAGTGAGCCTGTACGCTGCGATCAGGGAGGAGTCCCCGGGCTCCGCAACCGCAGGAAAGCCTGCATGCAGCAACAAAGAGCCAGCGCAGCCGGAAGGACATAAACAAGCATTTGTTTAAAAACACAGATACCGAAGCGTCACCCTGAAAATGGAAAGCTGTAAAGATAAAAAGAACCCTACGTACCTTCTTCGGTGAAGAATTTTTCTACAGGTCCCAGAAACTGATTAATCTCATTAAGTTCATCTCGGCTAACCTCTGGAAACGGGAAAGCTTCTTTCTGAAAACGAGGAACACACAGTAAAAATGTAACTGTGGGCGACCTTCCACAGCGGTCATGTCAGTCGGCAGGGAAGGGAAAGGACGCGCCAGCATCCCCATCGGCGGGCCGAGGCTTCCGTGCCGAGGGAACCGGGCAGCAAACTTCAGGAGCTCGGGACGCAAGAGCTGTGTCAGACTCCACCTCCTCGGCCCAGCCTCCTCCCTGACCCAGATTACCCCGATTCCGATCAGCTTTCCTTACTAAGAAGTGATGAGGACTGTCCTATGGAACAGGGAGCCTGGGCTAACGTTCCAGCCCCAGCGTGGTCCCTGCTGTGCAGCTTACTAACTGGGCGTTCTTAGTTGGACCCCTTCACCCGTCCCCAGGGCCATTTTCTCATCCAGAAAACGCGGGTGGTCTCTGTGAGGACCATGGGAGGTCATGGACGAGATGTCACCTTAGTTACTTCCTGAGCTTAAAAATGCTGCTGCTGACAAAAACGTACCGTGGTCGCAAGGTCTGACTTCTTGGCGGGCTGCCACGCAGCTGCTTGCTCCAGGACCTGCCCCTCCCGTCCGATGACCCCTGACCCCTGCTGCCTGGGCTGAGCGTGCCAGGGGGCAGGGCCACCAGAGGAGGCCCCGCTGAGGAGCCACATCAGCCTGAACGCAGCCCTGACTCTGACGCTTTGGAGCTCGGCATCAGCTTCTCCCGTTACAGGTGACACCTCAGAAGGCAGCTGTGGGGCTCAGTCGAGATGGTGTGTCCTAAACACGCAGTGACTGACTGGGGAGCGGCCAGGGCTTCCACCTGAGCCTGGATTCCCGAGGCCTTCGCTCTGTGTCGCCTGAAATTATCCCACTGAGACCTCAGCCCCTCTGGCTTTTGGGCGCCGCCCTCCCCTTCAGCTGCCAGCACGACCTGACTTTCTGGATTTGACCAGCGCCTGCTGAAAAGTGACGTCCCAGCCCCAAAGCTGCACCCAGGAGCCCGGCCTCTCCTCACAGCACCTCTCAACAGGTGGCTGGAGAAAATTCTTGAGAGGAGTCCTGTCTCCTCCCTCCAGCCCACAGGCTCTCAAGTCTGTGTTCTCCACTTGGGCCCCCCGTACAGGTGAAGGGTGGATTCCACGCCAAAACTGAGAGCTGACTTAAAAGGAATCCCTGCCTCCAGGCCACCTTCGACCCCTCAGGGGGTCTGGAAGGAAATCAGGCTGAGCGGTCACTCAGCAGCCACTTAGAACAAAGCTGGCTCTTTAGCTGAATACAGAAGCTGAGTCCACTGCACTGGCCTGCACAGCCTCATGGGCTCACCTGGGCTGGCTACAATGGCTGCATTAGAGGAAGAAGATTCTGGAATCAGTCAGCAGCCAAGTGAGAAAAGAGAACAGAGTGGGCCCAGTTGGGCCTAAACTCCAAACAAAAGAGAACCCACCAGGAGAGAGGTCTCAGAGTATGTGAGAACGAATCTCTGATGGGAATATTCAGAGTCTGAACGGGCTGCTTCCTGGGTGCTGGGTTCAATTCCATTTGCAATTTTCAAGTTTTTGAAACCAGTGGAACTGGTTTTTCCAATTATTCTACATGTATAGAAACCACATATGTAACACGGATGAAAGCCAAGCTGCTCCTGGCCGAGGCTGTGAATGGGGAGAAGAGTCACCCAGATCCCTCCCACGGGTTCACGCAGGAGACCCGCGGGCATTCTCAGAACACTCTGAGGGCAGGGGGACAACGGCGTGATCATGAAGGTCTCCTTCCAGTTTGAGATTCCAAGCAGCTCTGCTGCCATGTTGCTGCTCAAACCCCAGCAATGCTGACAGAGATCGTGTCGGCCTGAACCAGGGCAGTACCAGCGCAAGTGCTGAAAAGCCGTCAGATTCTAAATGGAACCTGCAGGTAGAGAAGCTGTCAGATTAGATTCTCATGTGGATTATGAGAACAAGAGGCACCCCCAGGGATCTGACCCTGAAATGGAGCAGGACCCTCTGCTCTTGCCCTACCATATCCTCAGCTGCCTTTTGTCTGTGGAAATGCTGAAGCCAAAGAATAAGTTCAGTCAGAGAAGTGAGAAAATGCAGAAAGAAGAGAATACAGTCAAAGGAGACCAAATAATAATAAAGTAGTCGCTAAGCATATTCAAGGACCTTTAGTTCCTTCTCGACGGCTACAGATAATATTCTGAGCCATATCCTGTGGGCTGTCTTATAGATACTGAAGCCTCCACCTGGGGGAAGAAGTTAACTTCATGCTGACTATAGTCATGACATAAGCTGCTATAATTTCGAGAACTGGCCTCATGCAAATGGGAACTGACCCTGGAACTGAAGACTGACTGTACTTAAAACAATCAAGAAGATGCTGGTCAGTTCACCATGACCAATTTCAAGATGACTGTCGGAGCTGCCCGTGCTCTTTCTGTACGTAATCCCCTCCCTCAGTCTATAAAAGCTCTTGCCTGCAGTTGGGGCAGGGGAAGAGAGTCAGCCTTTGGACAGGGCCCCGCACCTCCAACCCTGGCTGTCAGCATCCAAAATAAAGCAAGCTTTCCTTTCGATCCATCTGGCCTCTTTACTGACTTCTGAGAGGTGAGCAGCCGGACCTCACTTTCGGTTACAACCTGAACAAGTGCAACGGCAAAGTCACCACCATCTCCATAAGATGACCAGAGGGAAAAGCAGGATCGGGTGGAGAGACCAGGAACTCAGTTTTGGATGGGCTAGACAGGCGATGCCTAGTAACACCCAAGTGCAGCTTTTGACTGGAAAGGTAGATATACAGAGAGACTGGAGCTCAGGGGAGAAGTCGCACCTGGAGAAATAAATGTGCACCTTCAGGATACGGATGGCATGACACTAAATTAGATCATCAGACGAATGGTTAGAGATGAGAAGACTATACACAGACTGAGCCTGTACAATTCCCACTCCAGCCGAGTTGCTCAGAAACGCTGGCCAATGTTTAGATGTCAAAGAGCCAAGAGGGATCGATGCCCTTGAGCAGCTGAGAAGGCTTGGGGGTCTAGCTGGCCTTTGCTAAGAGCCGATCATTCTGCCACTGTGATGCAGAGAATGCAGCCACATGTGGGAAGGAGGTAAGTGTGGAGGCAGGACTTCTTACCTAAATGGGTGCATTTTCTCCATAAACAAGAAGCAAGGCCAGCAGGTGACAGCGAAGGGGGAGATGGTGCTAAAGGTTTGGAGAAAGGGAGCATAAAACACGCGTGTTCTTTCTTCCCTGCGCTGCTGGGACACACGAGTTTCCAGGACAGCGCCACACAGCCCCAGGTTCGGGGGAAAAGGCTTCCCTAACTCTTAACAGCCTAGCTTCGCACTTTTTAGCAGGGCAAACCATTCCAGTCTGGGTGTCTGCGCCTGTAATGCCTGACAACCTTAAAGAACGCTCTAGAGAAACCAAGGAATAACCCCTAAAGTAGTACAGAATCAGCCAACATCGCAGCCAAGCTCAGAGCACTTTACACACATTTCTCTTTGGTTTTCTGGCTACCTGTAGGAGGGGACAAAGACTGCTTTTACTATTTCCTGTATGAGAGCAGGGAGCGACTTCACAGGACTGGTCAGCCCAAGCTCACAGCGCAGTGTTGCAGCCAGCCCTGACTCCTCAGTCTGCGGTCTCTTACATCTGCCCCACGTGCGGCAGATGAATAAAGCATTTGCACGCACATACAATCTCACTGGGGCTTCCCAACACACACACACACACACACACACACACACACACACTCTGTCTCGGTGTGCAAGGCAGAGCATACGGCGTGCTCCGCTTTAAGGCTGAAAGACCTGGGGCTCAAAGTCACAGAGCCGAGGTCGAGTCCAGGTCTTCTGACTGGAAGAGGCTGGTGCGTGCTCAGCAACCAAGCGGCTACCACTCCCGGGTCCTGCGACCCGTGGAAGGGCCGGGCGGGCACGCCAAGCGTCTGGGGGTAGCGCGCGCACATGCACACACACACACACACACACACTTCGGGGCCGGGACGCTGAGCGGAGGGTCACTCAGCGCCCACCTCAGCCAGGGTCTCCCGAGGCAGGAGCACGCGGCTCCTCAGAGCCGGGGGGCCGGCACGCCCGCCCTCAGGTGCGTTTCTGACAGCCTGTGGGAGCTCTGGAGCGGGCTCCACTCGCCCCTCCGCGAAAACGGCAGAAGGCAGGGAGACCCCGGCGCCGCCTCACCTTCTGGATCTTGCCCAGGAAGAGCTCCTTGGCGAAAGCTCGGCTCGGCGGACTAGTGAGCAGCGGGCGCCGGCTCACGGTGAAGGCCGCTGGGGCGCGGCAGAAGCGCGCCGCCACCGCGCACAAGAAGAGCCCACAGCCGCTCATGCTGCCCGCGAAGCCGCTCTTGCTGCTGCTGCCGCCTCCCCGCCGCCTCAATCACGGCCGGCCGGCCTCGCGCAGCCGATGACGCCATCTGCCCGCGCCGCCCCCAGCCCCCCTCCCCTCCCGCCTCGGCCGCCAATGCGCCTGCGCGGCCTCCGGCTCCGGCCCCGGGCGGCTCGCGGATTGGACGGCGGCGGCGGGGGGCGGGGCACCGCAGTCAAACACCCGCGGCCTTTGCCAAACGTGGTCACAAGCTGGGGCTGCAGCGACCTAGTGAGGCTGCAGAGTAGGGGACGGGGGCTTCCCTGGTGGTCTCGTGGTTCTCTTCCTGCCAACGCAGAGGACGTGGGTTAATAGATCGCTGGCTTGGGGAAGATCCCCCCCCAACACACACATGCCTAGGGGCCACTAAGGCACAGCTCCTGAGCCCAGCACCCAGTGCTCCGCCACAAGGGAAGCCGCTGCACTGAGAAGGCCCGGCAGGCAGGGAAGAATAGCCCCTGCTCTCCCCAGCTAGAGAAGGTTTTCAAGAAACAACAGAGGCTCAGCAGAGCCAAAAAATAAATAACATAAAAATAAATATGAAACAATGTTTTAAATAGAAATGTTTAAAACCATTTTAAAAGCGGTGGTGGGGGAAATTCACGATATTGGTTATCTCTGAAGGGCGCGCGCATACGGGTTACAGTTCTTGTTTTAAGTCAATGGTCTGTTCACGAAGATTCCTTTGGTTTTGCTTCATAGCTTACGTGTATGTCACACATTTGGGAGATGGAGAAAAGGAAAGGGGTGTTGCACCAGAAAGAAGCCTGGACGAGACCCTGTAGTTACTATGTCCCTGGAAAACCCCAGCCTGAAGGTGGCGAGGGACAGGACAGGGGGGAGGGGCGCCCCCCACACACCCAGCAATGCCCTAAAGGCCTTCCTCATATTGGAAATGGTTTCTGCCTCCATCAGAACTCTAAGGAGAAGTGCTTTCATCTGAACGTGCTGTGCCCGGCCCAGTAAAAGATGGACTTGTTTGGGTCAACACTCGATGATGAAGCCACACTCATTCTCGGCAGGGACTCTAACCCACTGTCATTTAAACCACGTGTCATGAAACCACACAACTGGTGTCAGGACTTACCGAAGCTCGGGTTCACAGAAAGAAGTCTGGTCACAGAAAGAAGTCAACGAGAGGCAAAGGGATAGGCAAAGAGTGAGTCTGTTAGCATAGGACACGTGTGAGAGACACAAGCAGACTGGCAAGGGAGCACAGCCCCGAGACACAGGAGGCTGCATCTTCATCACCTAAGAAAAAGTGGCGAGGGAGGACAACCTTCCTCCTCGTTCTTGGGCAGCCATCAAGGCTTAGCATCATTAGTTCCTCCTTAGAGTCTACATGGTCTAACCGGGACTCTCCTGGCTTCCCTGGTGGTCTTGTGGTTCTCTTCCTGCCAACGCAGAGGACGTGGGTTAATAGATTACTGGCTCGGGGAAGACCCCCCCACACACACATGCCTAGGGGCCACTAAGGCACAACTGCTGAGCCACAGCTACTGAAGCTATTTATTTTATAAATAAATCATATTTATATTAGCAAAAGTGTGGTAACATAGTCTAAAATGTGGCAATTCATCTCAGGTCTCAGCAGAATGCCCCCCTTCATCTAGTTTCTTTCCCCTTTCACCTGTATTTCTGTCTCAGCTGAATGCAAAAATGCTACTCTTAAAGGAACGTTAACTCTCACTCTTCATGGAACAGGATTCAGATCCCGTATCTTTTGTCTTGTGTTTTAACTCTCAGGGGGTGTGGCCTGAGTGTGCCTGGCACTTGGATGCACCAGATCTTCCTCCAAAGTAGAATGTAGATTTTTGTTAGGTTACTGGATTCTTTTCTTGAGTGGTTATTAGCGTGTAACAGTCTCCCGAACGCCCTTAAAATTCTCTGTCTTTAATCCTCCAGTGAGATTTCTAAACTGACTACCCTACTCTACCCTTATCAGTGACATACCATCAGGGGGAAAAAAAGAGTTCAGAAACATCCTTGGTTGCAAATGCCTGTCCTTGCAGCGACTTCTGCAACGTGTCGTCCGTTTTTGTCTTTAACTCGTGAAGCCTTGTCACTTGGGTTCTTCATGGCGGTCAGCATCCGCCAGTGTCAGCGCTCAGCTTCTCAAGGAGGCACTTGGTAACGACGCCTGTGAACCACCTCGACAGGTGAGACGAGCAAACAACAAAAGACGGACGCTGCTGGCCTTTAACTCTGAGCTGGTGAACACTGGGGCCCCCCCAAAAAAGATGGAGTCTAATCAATCAAGTTATCCAGTAATTTAGCCAGATCCTCCCTGAATTAACCAAGTGAGAAATTCAGTTTCCAAAATAAAAATTAGAAAAAAATTAAGGCGTAATTTCTACGTACTCTAATAGCACGTACGGTGGGAAATGTTCTGGAGCACTCCTACTTTTGAGTGTCTAAATTCAGCTTCCCCATCTGTAAAAATGAATATCATGTCACTGGCCTCACAGGATTCTCATGAGGATTAGCTAAATCCATATGATAGCATCTATCACAGTAATTGATCATTGTTTTTCTTGTAATAATATAAAAATTAAAAACTGGGCACACACTCAAGTATTCCATCTTCTACTTGAGTATCAGCCTTTGAGAAATAGGATGTCGTTTGTAAACGGTTCGCTCTAGACATAGAATTCCCACGGTTCGTATTTAAAGCACTCACCATGGACATACGATCGTCTCATGACTGGTTCCCATATGCAGCGTGTCACCAAACAAGTCGGAGCGGCCATGGAGTTGGTCGTAGCACACTAGGATGCTTGGCTCCGGACCTCTGCACATCGTCTGTGTAGGAAACTATTCCCTCCCTCCTCGGCACGAAAGCCACACAGTGGGAAGGTCATGGAGAAATTTACTAACGCGGAGCAGGAGAGAAAGAGGTGGCCTTGTCTCCTGTCCCAAGGCCGCAAAGGCAATAGGCAGTCATGGGAAAAAGAGAGTCTAGTCAAGGTTCCTGCCCTCAGCATCCTAGTGATGGGCTCACAGGTGAGTCGTGCACAGGTATCTCCAGTGCCATCTCCTGCTGAGAGAGAAGCTGGCTGACGCCACACTGTCCTGACGTCAAAAGTCTGCACGAAGAGAGGTGTCCTTCAGAGGGTACTTTGTCTCACAGATTATGTCGTCCCTGGTACTTCCTTCCCTTTCAGATGTGCATCTGCCCCTTTATCACGGGAACATGGAAGTCACTGGCTTGTTGAAAGCCACAAAGGTGATGAGGTGTTGTTGGCTGAATTGTGTCCCCCCCACCCCACAAGATTCAGTACTCGAAATCCTAACCCCAGGACCTGACAAGGTGACCTTCCCTGAAAAGAGGGTTTCCTATGGCATTCCGCTGCAGCTGTGTAAGGAGCTAAGTGAGGAAGAGGTCACAGTGGGCTGGGGCGGGTCCCTACTCCAACACGACCGGTGCCCTTGTAAGCAGGAGAAATGTGGACACAGACATGTACCCAGGGGGATGTTGTGTGTGGAGATGAAAACGGAGCTCAAGATCATGCTTCTACAAGCCAAGGAAGGCTAAGAGGGCCAGCCAACCCCAGAAGCTGAGAGCAAGGCCTGGATTGGCGTCTCAGCCCTCATGAGGAACCAATCCTGCCCACACCGTGACCTTGGACTTTTAGTGCCCGCAAGTATGAACTGATTGATCATCTAAGCTCCTCAGTCTGTGGTTCTTTGTTAGAGCAGCCTGGCAGACTCAGACAGGAGGACGTGTGGCTCTGGGCACACAGAACTGAGTAGGGCCCAAAAGTGACACCAGGGCCGGGCAGTCTCAGGGCCAACACACCCCGAGCTCCGGCTGTGGTCTGGAATCCGTATGATGTCCCCCCGGTTTTAAGAGGCCGGAATTGAAGCATGAGTGGTCATCCTCTGCTGCCTCCTCTTCCACCGGCTGGAAGCAGAGGACTCTGCCCCCGGTTGGCAGGACAAGGCAGGAGGAGCCTAGCTTCCCCAACATTGGTCTTTTCCTCCAAAAGAGGAAGGCCAGCCACAGAGGAGGCTTTGGGGCTGCAGCCCATGGAGTTGCAAAAGCCAAGCACTCATGCACACGCTGGTGAGACTTAAAGATCTCTGGCTTTGTCCTCTTTCACTTCTGTTATTGGCTGATCCGAAATCGGATGAAATCATTCTGCTGGAGGTTGGAAGCCCCATCACGCCTTGCTCTCCCTCTCCGCCTCTGCCAGCAATGTGGGAGGGACACACCCTGAGTCCAAGTTGCACTGAGGGCCAAGCACAGCCCTTGGCGTTCAGGTGCCCAGTTCTTAGGCGTTCTGCTCCCTCCTTCCTATGCATGATCGTCAGCCTGAGCATTTTGGACTGACTCGTCTAAGTCCCTCTGCCTGGTGATATGTCTTCACCAGCCCCCATCCTCCCCTTCCTCCTCCACCAGGCAAGTCATGACCTATTCCAGAATCTCAGTTTCAACACTATCAAACGATAAAATCAACACAAACATGGATTCCTATGCAAATTTAGTGGCTAATGTTTAATGCTCCTCCCACTCCACACACTGTAAATTTCAGGGTTTAGCAATCCTGGGAGAGGGGGTTAAAAAAAAAGTCTAGACTTCGCAGGTGGCTCAGTAGGTAAAGACTCCACCTGCAAGGCATTCCAGTATTCTTGCCTGGGAAATCCCATGGACAGAGGAGCCTGGTGGGCTACAGTCCATGAGGTCGCAAAAGAGTTGGACACAACTTAGCTACTAAAGAACAGCAACAAGAAAATCGAAAAATAGAGGCTCTTCAGTTTAAACTTGGTCACAGTGATAACAGTCTTTCAAAAGCTCAGGAGAGTTGAAACAGTAACAGCATTAACAATGACAAAAACAACACACCTTTGATTTTTCCTTATGTTTCAAAAGTCCAAATAGCCTAAGATCCAACCGAGCATGTACTCCCCCACTATTATGCTATGAAAAGCATGTTAAAATAACACAAACGCTCTGTTGAAACCACCAGAACTTGCAAAGCAACTGCTGTAACGTAAGAGCTGAATAACTTGATTAACTCACCGGGGCCTTGCCTGTTTGCACATAAGCCAGCAGAGTCTGAAACCTTATCTGAAGATGGCCAGGTGGCAAAGCCAGCATCTTTAATGCGTGGGAAATGCCCTAGAAGAAGATGCGATGCCGGTTCTTGCAAAAGGGATTTACCGCACCCTATTTCTCTTGCAACTCGAACAAATAACTCCCAGGAAACCTACTTAGGGAAGCACAGTCCGTCACCCCAACACCTGCAGGAGTGGAACCCTAGCCCACCACGAGGTCCGGCAGGGTCACTGTCAGGAAGCGCTGCAGCCAGCCTCTGGCCAGAAAACCCTGGGGGCTCTAGCAAAGGCTTCTGGCATCAGCGCTAACATTTCTTTGACATCAACAACATTTTTTCTGTAATCCTTCAAGTCAGAGACTGTGAGACTGCAAACCGGATAATGGAGCATGATGCGGGTAGGTGGGGGTGTGGAAATTCATCTTAATGGTTCACCCACTGAGCTGGGGAGGTAGAGGCAGCTCAGGCCCCAAGTCAGTCCCTGCGTTTCAAAAAGCTTTCAATGCTCTTTCAGCAGGAGCTGATAAAGAATAAACCTGGCTCACCATTAAAGCTCGAGCCTGGTGGGCTGCCATCTATGGGGTCGCACAGAGTCGGACACGACTGAAGCTACTTAGCAGCAGCAGCAGCAACAGGCTACACTGTGACTCCCAGGTAGAGGTGATCAGTTGTGTTCTCTGCATCCCTTCCGTATTTCTACCCCGCCTGCCTCCGAGAAGGGCCTGGCCTGTAGATTCACACACGGTCCTGAGAATGAAGTGAACAAAATCCTCTCTGTTGTAAATGCCGATTACGGGACCATGGAGAGTGGGCACTAAGTCAAAAACTACTGCTAATTGATGTGTCTGTTCTCTTTCAAGGAAAAATTGCTCCTCTTAATTACTTCACAGAACTTGGCGTTCACATGAATTCGTTTTTCCCTCAGTTGTAATTTGTAGGAGAAATAACCAAATGAAAGTCACCTAAGGACCTCATTTTATATTTTTCCCTGTGTGTGCAGGCCCAGTCGTGTCCAACTCTTTGCAACCCTGTGGACTGAAGCCCACCAGGCTCCTCTGTCCATGGAATTCTCCAGGTCAGAACACTGGAGTGGGTTGCATTTCCTTCTCCAGGGGAATCTTCCCCACCCAGGGATCAAACCAGTGTCTCCCACACTGACACTGTGGGTTTTCCACTGAGCCACCGGGGAAGCATTTCCCCCTGTGATGTAATGTGATTCAGGGTTTTCGTTTTTTCTTTTTCTCCTGAAGACCCAACATTCTCACTGGCCAGACTGTAGTAAGTGCCCAGCACTGCTCTACAAACAGCTCCCCTTCTGGGCGCTGACCGCAGTGGGTTTTCAAGACATCTAGTCCAGATCTGGGTCTGGACTCCAGGTTACAAGAAAAGGTTCCTTTGGGGTGCCATTTACTAAGATGTACTCCTTAGAATGAAGGATGGTCCCCAAACGTGGATGAGTAAGGACTTCCCTGACTTGGACGCATAGTCCAGTTGAGTGTATGAATCCGGCTTGTGAGATAAAGCAGCCTTTGGTCACCAACAATTTTTCTATGGATGGAAGAATGTTTCAGGGAATAAACGCTCACCATACATTCTAGTTAGCCTACGTTAGCTCCTTGTGGGTGTTAAAGACAATGAGCTTAGCTTGATTTCCAGACAGGCAAGATGCGTTTTAAAAAGCAAAGAGAGAAGGAAGACCACGGGGTGAAGGACGGCTTTCAGACCCAAAGCTGATGCCAAGGTATTTCTCCTTTAAAACCTTTCCCTGGCTACAGCTGTGAGGCCAGGTAAGACCACAGGCTCTAAAGGAATACTGCTGGGGCTGAGAAGGACCCTATGGGGTCCATACAGTCCATGGGGGCTGGGGGGTGTCACAAAGAGTCAGACAGAACCGAGTGACTGAACAACCACAAAAGGGACCCTCTGGGGTTTTTCTAGAACAGGACTCTCCCCCGATGTCCTCCGCCTGCCTTTTGTCTGTAGAAAAACCTTAGTCGAAGAATACATTTAATCAGAAAGTGAGAAATTGAAGCAAGAAAGGAAGACAGTCAAGCAAGACAAAATAATAATAGTTTAGCCATTAAACAAAGTCAAGGACCTTTAGTTCCTCCTCAAAGGCAATAAAAGGGCTTCCCTGATGGCTCAGCAGGTAAAGAGTCCGCCTGCAGTGCAGGAGATGCAGGAGACACTGGTTTGATCCCTGGGTCAGGAAGATCCCCTGGAGGAGGGAATGGCAACCCACTCCAGTATTCTTGCCTGGAGAATCCCATGGACAGAGGAGCCTGGCGGCTGCAGTCCACGGGGTCGCAGAATCAGACACGGCTGAGCGCATGGCAAGGGCAATAGAGGATGTTCTGAGCCGCGATCTCTGAGCCTTTCTGCAGATCCTGAAATCCCCACCAGGGGGCAGAATTTAACTGCCTGCTGCCCACAAGCACGTAGACCGCAAACTGGCTGGAACCAGAAGGCTGATAATGCTAAATCCTGATGACCTCACCCCCGACCAATCAGAAGAATGTCCACAAGCAGACTGCACACCCCACGACCCGCCTCCCTCACCCTGTCTTTATAAACCTTTTCCTCAAAGCCTTGTGGGAGCTCAGGCCTTTTAGGCACTGGCTACCCGGATCCTTGCTTGGCACCTGCAGTAAATGCTGCATTTTCCTACAATGAGTCGTCATCATTACCGTCTTCAGCCCCAAGGGGCAGCCCTTCTGGGGCGCCAGAGGTGCCCATTCAGTGGCATTTATTGGAAACACTGACAGATTTTATTTTCTGGGGCCCTAAAATCAATGCAGACAGTGACTGCAGCCACAAAGTTAAGACGCTTGCTCCTTGGAAGGAAAGCTATGACAAACCCAGACAGCATATTAAAAAGCAGAAGACAGCACTTTGGCGACAAAGGTCCATACAGTCAAAGCTATGGTTTTCCCAGCAGTCATGTATGGATGTTCGTTGGACCATAAAGAAGGCCAAGTGCCATAGAAATGATGCTTTGGAACTGTGGTGCTGGAGAAGACTCCTGAGAGTCCCTTGGACAGCAAGGAGATCAAACCAGTCAATCCTAAAGGAAATCAACCCTGAATATTCATTGGAAGGACTGATGCTAAAACTGAAGCTCCAATCCTTTGTCCACCTGATGCAAAGAGCTGACTCACTGGAAAAAACCCTGATGCTGGGAAAGAGGGTAAGAGAAGGGGGCAACAGAGGATGAGATGCTTGGATGGCATCACCGACTCAATGGACATGAGTTTGAGCAAACTCAGGGAGATAGTGAAAGGAAGCCCGGCGTGCTGCAGTCCATGGGGTCACAAAGAGTCGACTGAGCCACTGGCCACACTACTATGTATAAAGTAGATAATCAACAAGGACATACTGTACAGCACAGGGAACTCACGTTTCTGTAATAACCTATATGGGAAAAGAATCTGAATCAGGCTGCTGTATGCTCAAAACAAACATAGCAATGAAACTATGCGTGCGCGCTCAGTCGTGTCCACTCTCTGCGACCCCGTGGACTGTAGCCGCCAGGCTCCTCTGTCTATGGGGTTCTCCAGCAAGAATACTGCAGTGGGTTGCCATTTCCTCCTCCAGGGGACCTTCCCACCTCAGGGACTGAACCTGCGTCTCCTGCATTGCAAGTGGATCCTTTATCTGCTGAGCCACTGGGGAAGCCAAACTCCAACATAAAAAAATTAAAACCAGAAAAAAAACCAACCCACCACTACAGGAGAACACAATCCGAAGTCGGTTGAATCTGGGGTGTGAAGGGCCAACTATAAAGCATGGGTGGATTAACCCCCACATTGTATAACGGATAACTGTGTATTTGCTTATATTTAATGCATCGTTAGATGTTTACTATTGTTTTATTCATACTTCTTTGGTTGTCTGTGGTTTTGTATTTATGCAACTTTTATCAGGTTTAGAAAACACTGCTATAGTCATATCATAAAAAATTTTTTCTAAGTTTTCCTTCCATTACTGTGATCTGAAGCCGTTTGACTAACATTGAGATTATGTTAATTTTGAAGGTTTGAAAGAATTCCTCTAAGAAAGCAGTTGGACCTGGCACTGGATTACTTTTTTTTCTTTCTAATTCTCTTATGGGAATTTGTGTTTTAAATGTCTGTCTTTCCAGGGATCAGTTTTGCCTCATTATCAGTTTTATCTAGGTTTTTCAGCATTTATTTCCGTGGAGTTGTTCCAGGGAGCATTGCTTTCAACTTTTTCCTTCATTGCAAGTTTCTTCCCCATCGGCAAGTCTTACTCAGTGAGTTTTCTTTTCGTGTTGATTTGGTTAGCTACAGGCCCGTCGACTTTGATTCTCTGACAGCACCTTGTTTGAACAGGGCCCTCATCTTAGCTGCCCCTTCCTGTCCTTCGTTACCAGGCCATCAGGAAACCTGCCTTTTTTTAAGGCGCCCCCTCTCCTCTGGAAGCAGGGTCTCTGCTGCTGCCCTGTGGGTTAGGGTTAGGGTGGGGCCCGAGTTGACGTCACGCCACCTCTGTTCTGCGCAGCCCTCCCCGGGCTCTGTGTTCTGGGGTCCAGGCAGCTCTGCTCGTCCAAGACGTTCATGCCCCCGTTGGCCGCTCACTGCAACCTGTGATGTTTGCCCTCTCCTGGTTACGCTGTCGGTCTGGGCTAGAGAGGTTTTATTTGTTCTTTTTCTGACCCGTTGTCAGGATGTGGGAAGGGATTCCAATTCAAGTGGCCTCCACGATCCTTTGGCATTTTTTATCCCAGAATGTTTTCTTGCCTATTAGTCCCATGGCTGGTGACGCCTCCAGAGCTGTGGTCTCCGCCTTTTGGGTTTAAACGGGGCTTCTCCCATATGGGGCACTGGTCATGTTGTGGAGGTATGTGGGGAGCGTGGCCAGGAGTACAACAAAGTCTGGGAAACTCAGCACAGACCATCTTTCAGAGATTCACAGCACACATCATTTAAACCCCTAAAAGTCTTGAAGGGTCAGAATCGGGAGTAGAAACGAGCTCCTTCACAGCACACCTGCCCACAGCTGGCCCCTCTTTCTTGCAGACCCACTCTGTGCTAGAAGGTGGGGTGCGTTCCCGAGGCAGTGAGGGCTGAACTGACTACACCCGACTGGAGGCAACTCAGGGGGACGCATGCCACCCTGGGCCACCAGAGTGATGTCACTGTCCATCCCAGGAACTCTGCACTAAAGTCAGACTCGGGCACCCCACTCCCCCAGGCCCCCACTTCCTCCTGGAGCCACCGCATCTGCTCAGAAACACTACAGTTTCCACCCATCTGTTCCTTGTTCACCAAGACATTAGCTGATGGCAAGCCCATCAGGGCCCGTCCATATGACAGGCTGGCATGTAAATATCACAGCATTGCATCTTCTACAACATCAGGATACATTAGCGGAAAAAAGGAAGGACAACTTGCACATACACACCACTGAACCGGACGCTGTGGTACACGACAGAGTTCCACCGCTACGGACGTCTGGGAACCTCGGCACAGACTACCTCTGAGGGATTCAGAGCACAACGTCACCCTTCTGAGAGGCTCTGCAGGACTAGTGGTTAACTCTGTCTGATCCAGCGTCTCCTAGAAGGTTTCCATGGTGAAACCCTTTCTTCAAAGGGGCACTGAACAACACTTGCAGACTGTTTGGGACACACCCCAAAAATCTGAACCAGGGAACCAAGCAACACGCCCCGAGAGCAGGGCGGGAGGCGGGGAGACCAAGCCCTCAGTTGTAACTGTTGTGGGGAGCGGGACTGTGAGTTCTCCCCATGCTTGTTGTCAGTCTATTCTCTCCAAACGCTCCAAATATTAAGCCATATTTGATGAAGTTAAAACACAATGAGCAAAAGCCTCCAGCCCTCGCCCAGACCATTCTTTGAATTAACAGGGAGCGCAGGACCCAGCTGCGCCCCCCAGGTCTCTGACATCACGGTGAACCACCGAGGCCCATCGCGCATTAAGCGTCCTTCTTTCGGCAGCGGCAGTCATCTGTGCATTCAACAAGCATTTACGAAAGCCCTACTTCCGGCCACATGTTGTTGGGCTCACAGTTGTGGAAGGACCTGACCCTGTCACACTTAGAGCAGCTGATGATCACGCCCCTGAATATACAATGATGCAAACACGCCACAGAGCAGGTAGTGGCTGAAACTGGCTGTGGGACATAGACGCTAACTCAACAAAGGCGCGAGCATCATCCTACGTTTGGGGAATGGCAGGGGTTACGCTTGCACAGGCCCGGAGTCAAGGGGAACACGGCTTCCCTGGGCATCTGAAGGGCTAGCGCTGCTGGAGTGAAAGGGGACAGCAAGGGTGAAGGGGGCAGGGCAGGGGACAGACACACAGTCCGTGTCCAGGAGCTTCTGCAGGTTTATATTGAATACTGAGGGCAGCAGGAAGTTTTTGACATGCCTTCAAGCAGGCAGCACCTTTACAGACTCCCCTGGTGGCAGTGCAGAGGGGTGGAGGGGCCCACCATGGCGGCCGGGAGCCCAAGTACCGGGCTCTAGTCCAGGGGACAAGCCTGAGGGCAGGTGAGCCGTGAAGAGGCACAGGGAGATCAAAGTCAAAAGGGCCTGGTGGCAGCACAGACTTGGAGTCAGGACGAGGACAGGCGCCCAGAACGCTCCCTAGCTCTAATCTGCACCCCTCGCAGGGATGCTGTTCACCAACGGGGTAGGAGGGGGCCGGGGGGCCCAGCTCTGTGTGAGATCATGGATTTGGTCCTGGACAAAGCGTCTGAGGTGCTACTGGAGGACCCCAGGGAGGTGGGTGTTGAGAAGAGAGCTCTGGGCTGGAGATTTGAACCCAGCCTGTTTTCCTGATTTCTCCAGGAAAACAGAGGGTGGTCTGTGTGCCGAGAGGAGGAAGGGAGATGGCTTTCTGTGACCCTGAGGCCAGCACTCAAGGCTCCGGGGAGGGGTGTCAGCCAGCAGAGGAGACAGAGGAGGTGTCCCCGCACCAGCCCCTGCCACTCCCGAGACGAAGGCGAGACTAGAACCAAAGATGCCGCGTGTCTCACCACGGGACGTGTGAACAGTGTTGAAAGCTGCTGAGAGATCAAGCACAAGGCGAGCTACTGAACAGGCCCCTGAGCAGGAACTGCTCTCGGAGGAGTCCCACCGCGCCCTCTGTGTCCCCAGCTCGACTCTCAGGGGCAGGAGCTGCAGACAGCTGGCAACTCACACACCCTTGGATCAGCCAGTGGTTGTGCCGTGACCCCCGCCCCCTTCCAACCAGCATCGCGCTTTCAGATGCATCTTGACCGCAGTGGTCCTGGGCGGGACATCGCGCATAGAGAAGCTGGCCGGAGGCACCCTCTGCCCCGGGAGCCCGGCGTCCATCCTGGGGAGACAAAACCTGAAACCGTGGCGCTGGCTGAGTGGCAGGTGGCGGCAGCTCTGTGCAAGGTGACATCACAGGCTGAAGGATCTCTGTGAATTCCAGGAACCAGCTCCCCTCCCTTGGAGGGCCCCCCCAACCCAGGGCCGTCATCCAGCTGCAGAAACCTGGGGACGCCTTCCCGTGGGAACTCCCCCCTCTGTGGAGGGCAGGCCCCCACCGATCGTGGCCACTGACATGAACCTCTGGTGCTGCCCACAAATTAGATGAACCGGTTTTACCTCGTTTTGTATGTAGTGAAGCTTTAAAGGGGGTATTCTTTGGAGCTGATCTGGGTTTAAGGAAAGGAGAAACAGCACCAGCCAAGCACATTCTTGCAGAACCCCTGCTTCCGGGAGAACAGAATCCACCTTCCTGGCTTCCGGGTGATGTTACCCATCGCGTGATGGGGGCTGGGCCCTTGGGAGTCTTTCTGCCCACAAGTCAACCCCGCCCAGCCCCACGCTTCATAGGGTCCATCTCCTCTAACTCAATGAAAGCACAAAATTTTGTTCAAAGCTGCTAGAAATTATAAATACCTTGGGAATCTTCTACCAGCGCCTACGTTGCAATGAGTACCTTTATCTTAAGTTGTCTGTCAGCATCCTCAAATTCGCATCTTCCCAGAGGCTGCAGCCCACCACGGTCACACCAGGGATGGGCCACCTCGCCACCTGGGGATCTCTGTGTCCGGCCAACAGGGAAACGGCCAGTCTTCCCAGAAAAAGTGAGAACGCGAGTGTTTCGAAGGATTTATTTGCTTTCTCCACATTGATCACAGCTATGGTTTTACATCAGTAGAGTCTGTTACTTACAAACAGAACACACAGGGAAACAAAACCACTCCTGTCTCCCCAAAGTTACACGGTGGGTGCTGGGCTTCCCACTAGCCAGGGGGCCCCTGAGGTCTCAACAGCCTGCACTCAAGTCCTGGTTCTAATTGTGGGAGACAACTCAAAGGTGAGTTACAGTTCCCCAGAGGAGACGGTGCTGCCTGAGTGTGCCCTGTGACTGCAAGGGGGGTCACACGGAGATCAGGCCCCCCGCCCCCATTCCAGCCCCACGCCGACTCACTCGCAAACTGCTTCCTGGATCATCATTGCCGTGTTTAAGATACTTACGGAAGGATTCGTTTTTCAGGCAGGGAGGGCGGTGTTGTTTTATAGTGGACGGTAAGGTGCATGCTTACCTGTGGCGACACGGCTTCGTGCGGTGCCGAGTCAGATCTAGGGTCACGTGTGCTACCTGCTGTCACTTCAGCTCATCTTAAAACCGAGAGGCTCCTGGGGCATGCGGTGGGGGATGGAAAAATCGCTCTACACAGGACGACTGAGGACGTTTTTAAGTAAGAGCCGCACGTCTTATTAGGATGAACTTTATTTTTACATTGTTATACAATCCATTCATAAACTTAAAAAAAAAATACAAATACATGACTTCATTGTTGTCCCAGAAAAGATGTTGGGTGATGGTACCAGCTTGCTTCCTCTAAGGGTCTCCTGCTGAGATAACCTGTGAGCAAAACGCCCCACATGCATCCTGACAGTGAGAATGGAGGACATGCGGCCTGGTGACGCCCCGCCTCTGCCTCCTGTGCGGGCAGGCGGACCTTGGGGTGGGCTGGGGTCCTGAGAGAGCAGTCCCAGGCAAGCTGCCTGGGACCACCAGCCCATCAGGAACGTCTGCTTCCCCACGAGGTCGGGGCGGCCCGGCTCCAGCCTCCTCCACGGAACAGTGTGCCTTCTGGGGACACTCATCCCGTGATACGTTTGTCCCCGAAACGCTGATGAAACCTCACTGACTGGAAAACACCAGCAGAAAGCTGGAAGCGCCCAGCCCTGTGGACCCAAGAGGTCGGAGGTGGGGGTTCCGAATGGCGCACAGAGAGAGGGTGCCCTGTGCCCCAGCTCCACCCCACTGGGCTCTGCCCCATCAGTGATGGCCCTTCGGAAAGGGCAGCCTGCTGCCAGCCAGCGCGCCTGCATCTTTTCTGGAACAACCTGGAGTTTACAGTTAGAGCCTACGATTGGTACAGACGGTGAAGAAAAGCCGACATATTTAATATGTTACCACTTTACTTCAACTATTTGTCAACAGGAACACTGAGAGTTTTGCAAGTACACGATACACAGTGTGGCCTCACGCGCCTGACGCCGGAGGACATGCAGTACATGTCGACTGAACCCAGTCACCCCGCCGCCCTTGGAACCGCAAGACAGGACGCCTTGGGGGCCAGGCTCTGCGGGCTGACCGGGAGTTCCGGGGTCCGCGGAACTGGGGAGCCTCTCCCACCCCCCAGCCCAGCCCGGACCGGAACAGACACGCGGTGCTTCCCATCTCTCTGAGCGATGCCCGAGGGAGGAGGACCACACGGATGGGAAGATAAAGGCGGGCAGGTTAAAGTCACACTTCTTTCAAAAAAGAAAAAAAAAAGGCTCAACTCTAGATTGCTGTATTTGCTCTCTGTGGAGATTAACAAAGTGCTCGGTTTGCAGAATTGCTGGTTTGGAGACCTGGATGATGCGAGAAAGGGGTGGGGTGGGGTGGGGTGGGCAGAGCCCCGGCCGCAGCCAGGGTGGGCTCCCCGGGGCTGTCCCGCCGCAGTCTAGGGCCCCGCGCCGGTGCAGTCCCGCGCCAGCTTCGCCCTTCCTGCGGGGGCTCCCGCCCGGTAGGGCCCGGGGGCGGTCCTCCGGTCCGCGGCCTAGGAGCACAGCACGGGCGGCTGCAGTGGCTCGAAGGGCTGAAACTACAAAGGACGGCCGTGGGTGACTCCGGCCCCGAGGGGGCGGACGGGGCCCCCACACACGGAAGCGACAGAGCACAGCGGGAGAGCCGGGCGCGCCCCGGCGGGAGGCGGGGGCGGGCGCTCCTCGCCGGGCTCGGGCTGGCCGCGGAGACGTAACACGGGGGGCGCGAGCACACGGCCACACGGACTCACGATGGTCACGGCCACCACTCAAAACAAAACGGGAAACACACACACCGCCCTGCGTCGCTAAACGCCAAGAGCAGCAGCCTTCGGTTCTCCGGGCGTCTGCCTGCTGCGGCTGGAGACAGGATGAGGGGCTATGGTGCTGGGGAGACGAGCATGAGTTGGTCGCTTTCATGTGGGAGATGAACACCTCCCTGCCGGGGGTGGGGCGCCCGCGGAGGGCTCTGAATGAGTGTGCAGTAAACCGGATGCGTACGAAAGAAATATGGATCATGGAAATTCACAGTTATTGCAGCCGTTTAAAGTGTCTAAGAGTCTGGGTAACCAACAGTCCGGGACGACCAGTTCTGAACTAGTGCTCCCGAGTTGCTACGGTAGAGTTTACTGCATTTTTAAAATCTATTTGCTTACCTGAAATAACAGAGCAGTTATAATACTGATTACTTATGATAGTCATCTGTTAATAAAATAAGGATTTATACAAAGCAATTATCGGACTTTGAAAACACTTAGATGCTATGTTACTTGGCACGGTTAGTAGTGATCGCATAAAGATTTCAGCCAGTCCTGGGGGTGGGGCGTCTCTTCTTACGAAAATATGGAAGTATCTGAGTTTGTCCCTAGTGTTTAAATTTTTGGTCTAATCTCTCACACGTTTGTCTAAGGTTCTGTCTTCCTATCAGGTAAGTGGGGCTCCTTGTAAAGTCTCTATTGCTAATTCTGTGGACTGAAATGCTTGCCTTTCACACACAAACACTACCTATACAGTATATATATATATATATATGTATGTATGTATTTATATATTTATATATTTATATTATATAAAGTTTACTTACGTATTTTCATCAACCATATCAGGTCTACTTAGCTTTTGCCCATTGTCAATAAAAGAGCAATAATGCAGCAAGTTTTGGGTTGTGTGTTTGGTTCTGCCTCTGGTCTTTTGTGTCATCTCTTCTTTTCCTAGGCTGGGTCATCACCCCCAGGTACAATGAGGGAGCAGAGAGCTGGGAGCTGGGTGGGGATCGGGGCCGGGACTCGGTTCAACGTCTACCCGGCCGGCGGCACCGTTTCCGGGCTGGTGGTGGCCAAGGCCCACCTCTTGGGCCGAGGGGCGCCCCTGCCAACTCAAACCGGGGGCTGTGTTCCCTGTGACTCGAGCCCCGGGGCTCGGGGGCTCCGTCCAGGCCGGGGGGCAGAGGGGAGGTACAAACAGAAGGTGCCCTGGGTCTGGTCTGGGGCTGCGGCCCCTGGGCGCGCCTGTGTGGTGTGCACGTGTTCCGGGGGGGTCCGGGACCTCCACCCAGGCTGTCTACACAATTGTGCTGATGCCGCTGGGCTTGGCTTTGCTGCTGGTGGGGGGCGGCGGGGCGGGCGGCTGCCCGTGGTGGTGCGCCGCGTGGCCCATGTGGCCTGCGGGTAGTGGCGGGTGGCCGTGCGCATGGGCCCCGTATGCGGGGTGCCCCCCGTGGGGGCCGTGGTGGTACTGGTGTGCGTGCTGAATGTGCTGTGGGGGGTGGTGGTGGTGGTGGTGGTGGTAGGGGGGCGGGTTCTGCTGCAGGTGGCAGTACTGGCCGTGGTGCCCATGCATTGGGCCCGCAAGGGGGCCCTCCACAGGCCCCTGGGGGTGGCCGGTCACAGGGTGCGGCGGGGGCGGGGCTGGGGGCAGGTGGGCCTGGGGAGGGGGCTTCCCTCTCTTACTCCCAAACAGGGAGCCCAGGAGGGAGGAGGAGTTGGGCATGGCCTGGTGTGGGCGAGATGGGCAGTCTCGTGTTGATGTAGCTCTCCGGCGCATGTGAGGACTGCTAATGATGGACCCCTAAAAAGGAAATTCATAGAAACCAAAATTAAAAGAGCTTAGCGCACTTACGGCAGAATGATTTAAAAAAAAAAAAAAATGTTAAAAAGTCTCCCCCAGTGACTGCTAAGCCTTAGTTCAACGTGCTGGCCGCAGAGGTCAGGCCGCGCGAGGCTGGACTCGGGGGCCACCTCCCGACACTGCCGTGCAGGTCAGCTGGGGAGGTGGCGGCCCAGGAGTGGGCCTTGGGGGAGAGACACGTGGGGGTAACGCAGCCCTGCTGAGCACCCTGCCTGGGGGGTGGCCCGCGCCTACAGATCAGAACCGTGTGTCTGCGGGTGTCTGTGAGCGGCGTGTGCGGGGCGGGGCGGGGCGGAGAGGGGCTCGCTTCCGCCCACACCCTGCTCTGAGCTCTCCTGGGTCCTCAGTGTCCGAGGGCGTGTGCTCTGCCTGGGGCGGGGGAGGGGTGCTGAGGGCCGCAGGAGGGGCTGGGGGAGCTTCCCCCTTCGGGTGGGCACCGCCTAGGCGTCTCACTGCGGCTACCTAACTACCTCACGCCAACCAAACACGGGAAGAGAGGAGACAGAGAGGCCTGCAAGCTGAGCGGAGATGAGAACAGGAATGTCGAGATGGCTGGAGGATGAATGGAACCTCATGAAATCCACACTGAACTCCTCTCTCTCCCGGCTCTCCGCCCCCGAGCTGGCTGAGCAATTCCGAGGCGCCCTGACTGCAGACACACAGCAATCGAACCTCCAGGAAGGAGAAGCGATGGGGATGGCCGAGCGTGGAAGTCCGAGAGGGCGGGGCCGACAGCGAGGGGGCGGGGCCGCGCCTCCCGCCCGGGGGCGGGGCCGCGGGGAGTGCGGGGAGCCGGGGTGTTAACCATGCTCAGGGCCGCGGGGCGCCGGTTAAGCGGAGACTAAACCGTGACATACAGACCCGGACCCGCCCCCACCGTTCCAGCCCCCACAAGCGGTGAGGGGCGCGGGCGCGTCTAGGCGGGCAGCATGCACGTGCCAGGCAGGCGGGGTGGATCTGGCCTCTGTGGAGGAGGGAAGGAGGAGCAAAAAAAAAAAAAAAAAAAAAGAAAAAAAAAAGACAAGAGGCAAAAACTGAGGACGGGAGGCGACACACGACAGCCAGCCGGACGGGCTCCTACTTACTTCCACATTGCTCTCTAGCGATCCCGCACTGCTGCGACGCCCTCGCTTCCCTGCCCAGAACATGCAATACCAGAGGTTAGACGCGACACGGCCTGCGCTGCCACCCACGGCCCGGAGGAGCCGGGGGCAGGGCGCTGACGACTTAAAAAGACAACGGGGTTCTTAAAAAGCAAAAAAAAAAAAGAAAAAAAAAAGGAAAGAAAAAAAAAATCTTTTCCAACCAGCCCAACTTTATCCCCATCTCGTGGACCAGAAGCCTGTGGGGTGGGTGCCGGGGAGGGTGGGGCGGGAACCCTCAGCTCCTCCAGTAGCTGAAACGAGCCAAGCGTGGTCCTGCACTGCCCTTCGGTGGATTTCACGGACGTATGTCACACATACGCACACACGCGCACGCACGCTGCTGCCTGCAGGGCGAGGGGACTCTCAGGAGATGAGCTCCAGGTCCCCTCTCCCTGGGGCCGTGTTTGCTTTGTGCAGTGTCTGGCCGGGGGCATGGACGGCCCACAGACCAGCTCTCCCCGCTGTGGGCACCAGCCCCCTGGGAGGCCACACGCCTTCCGGGCCACGAGCCCTCACTGACAATGCCTCTGAGTGCCCCGCACATTGCGCGGGGCAGGCATGCGATCTGCGTTGGCTGTGCCCGAGGAGGCTGAGTCTTCCTCTTGGTTCTGGAGGCCCAGAGCCCGACCCCCCTCCACGGCGCCCTCCAGACGACTTCTCCGGGGGTTCCGGCAGGACACCGAGGCTGTTGGGGACGATGGTGCCACAGCTTGAGGGCTCGGCCGGGTCCAGCCTCCAGCCAGCTCTTGGGAGCAGAGAAGGGACTCCAGACGTTCCGGCTTCCACAAGTCCCGCAGCACGGGACAGGTGCCCTCTGTCCACACCAGGAGGAGATGGAAGCTCTGGCCGATGGACTGAGCGACTTCGTTCCCACGGCGAGCGGTTTACACCACGTCCACCTGTCCATGTGAGGTGGGAGACCTTGGCCGTGCTGCCTCCGAGCTGGACCAGCCCAGGTGCCCGGGAGACGGAAGGGGCGGCCTTGTGCCATGGTGTGGCCCACGCCCCAACCTGCGTTGGGTGGACAGGGTGCGTCTGGACCCTTTGGGTTGAAACGGTGGCAGATGCACGTGCCCGCAACAGCAGGCTGAGGGGGGTATCCAGGGCCTGGGTCTTCACCTGCTGACCCCCAAACTTGAGTCCAGCTGGGAGCCTGGAGTCCCCTGAAGGTGGTGCCGTGTCCTGGCACCAGAGCCCACGGGACCAGGCCACACAGTGGATGCGGTGCTGAGGACCACGGACAACTGCGCAGACGCAGCCCTCGTCCCCAGCTGAAGGTGACCTGTCCCTCCTCATCTTTCAGCAGGTGTGAGACGAGGGGCGACCTCCCCTTCCTGCTTTGTCTCAACACAGCAGCACAGGGGCATGGGGCGGAAACAGAGTCCCCAGCCGCCAGAGGGGGGCCCTGCAGAGAGAGGGGTGGCCCCCCCTGGCACCCTGCTGACTCTCCACCTCGGTGTCCTGCTCTGCCCTCTGCCAGCCTGCTTCTCCCACCAGGACTGGGCCAGGCCCAGGCTTGGTGTGGGGGCGTCAAAGGCTGCCCCCTGGAGCTAAACAGAACCCCTCCTGCCCAGCGTGGGCCAAGACTCAGGAGGGCTCTTACTCAGACGTCCAGGAGGGAATCTGAGTTTCTTACAACTCATCCCTTGGACTTTGCAGGTCAACAGGAGCTGCGGGATGTCCCTGCGCGTGTCTGCACTCCAGTCCTGGGCACGCCCATGGGCACCTGCCCTCTGGGGGCCACATGCAGGTGTGTGCACATGCACACCCCGTCTACTGATGGAGGGAGACGGGCTGGGACAGCGCAGCCGTGGGGCCCCCATCTTGGAACCCTGCCCGAGCCTCAGGGAGTGCCCCATCCTAGCCGGCGCCTCTTGAAAGCCAGAGCAGGCCTGGTCAGCCTGGCCACGGCCAACTCCGAAGCCGCATCTGGATGGACAGCTGGCGTGGCTCTTCACAGCCTGCTGGCTTCTCAGGGTGGGCCAGCAGGCCAGCAGGGCCCCGCCCCAGGTTTCAAGCTGTGGTCCTCTCAATGGTGAGGGTGGCAACAGTTGGCATGCTGGGCCAGGCCCCCCACCAACACTTTGCGGGCAGTGACGCTCACAGACCCTGGGGGCAGCGCTCGTCCCCACTGCAGCTGGGGAACAGAGGCCCAGAGGGGTGACTCGGCCTAGAGTTGGAGCCAAAGTCCCCAAATCGGCCTGGTGCGTGGGCCCAGCGAGGCTCTGCCTGGAGGCCCTTGGGATCCTTGATTGTGGGCTGGCACAGCTCTGGCGCTCCTGGAATGAGCAGGGGCCCCGGCGGAGGCGGTAGGGAGACCACATGGATGGAAACTGGACGCGGCCTCGCAGCTCCGCAGGAGCTGGGTTGGGGCCGCGCCCTCCTCTGGCTCTTGGCAAGCCGGCTGCCTGGGTCCTTCTGGGCAGTCAAACCACGCCTGCCTCCCGGGCCCCCGAGGTCCACTGCAGTCTGAGGCCCCGTCCCTGGGGTCCTGGCTCTTGGACGGCTGGGTGGTCACAGGTCTGGGGCAGCCGCTCTGGGAGCAAGGACGAGCCCGTCGCTGGGCGTCACTGGCCCTCCACCTGGGCCATCCCCTGCAAGTCCCTCTTGGCCGGGCACGCAGGCGGGGACATCACTGCCTCGAAGCGATTCTCCCTGACCCCGTCCAGCAAAGGGTGCACGCCTGTGGCCTCTTCCAGGAGGTGGCTGACGCTGGCCTGTCTTTCTGTGGAGGTCGTGGGGGGGCCTGTCCCAGGCGGCGACTGAAACACCCGCCGAACCTCACCTCCCACCATCAAGAGCAGGCGTCATCTTCCTGGGGACCCTCTTCAGCGTAGGGTCCAAGGACTCTGGCCCCCTGCAGTCCTTCTTGGCTGAGAATCCCCGACAGAAACCAGCTAGAGCTCAGAGCTTGGCCCCTCACACAGTCACGTGCCGGGCACACGGCTCCGTCTACAGAGAGCGGATGCCTGACTGTCAGCAGCCGGAGTAACTGGCCAGTTGCGCTGAGGCCGCTCCTACCCAGGGGGGCTGGACGGGGCCCCTAGAGGCCCGAGGCGGCCCCACTGCACAAACCCAAACACGGGCCCCGGGCCCCAGCCTGCAGGGCCCCAGAGCAATTTGGTTACGTCTAGCTGGGTGTCACGAGCCACGGGAAAACAGTGGTTCTCAACCATGGCCACGCTGCCAGCCAGACTCTGCCCTCTCCCTGCCGAGGGCACCTGGCAATCTGGAGGGAGGTTCCCGATTGTTGTGACTGGGATGCTATTGGCATCTAGTGGGCAGAGGCGTCCTGCACAGAGCAACCCCACGGCAGGGATGGTCCGGCCCAAGAAGTCAGCAGAGCCGGGTTGAGAAGCCCTGCTTGACTCTCACGCTGGCCATGCACTTCGCATTTTCATGATGGAAAGAAAATAAAAAAATGATGAGACAGAAGCAAAGGAAAAAAATCCAACTCAAAAATAAAGAAAAAAGGGGAAAACTTCTGAGAAACGAACATGCTGAAGGGACGAAGCGCTGCTGGGTGTGGGCGGGTAGGGATGGGATGCGGCCTCGAGCAGCCCTCTCTGGGGGTCCAGAGTTGGCCACGCAGTGATGCTTGAGGCCGCTGGGCTGGGCTGGGCGAGCGCCTGGTGGGAGAGGGGCCGCTGGGCCCTGGGGAACGGGGAGGAGGCTGATCTCACCCCAGGAGGGTCTCCCCACAGCAAACCTGGGTCATATCGGGCTCCCGGGACCAGGGTGCAAGTCGAGGGTCCCAGGAGCCTACAGCATTGGGATGGCCACATGTCCACGTGCCTGGCTGCCTCCGCTCCACGCTGAGCCAGCCTCTTCCGGGGAGGAGCTGCCTGGCCAGACGCGCCTCGTGCCTATGGCCTCCCTGACAGCACTGGCAGGCAAAGCAGGCTGGGGCAGCAGGCTCCCCGCCCCCGCCACCGCCTGGCGCCCCCTGATGCTCCAGGCACAGCCCCCACCCCAGGAGACCCGGGTGGCTTGCAGGTTACGAGGCTGGCGGCAAACCACACACGCACAGAAACGAGGACACAACACTGAAAGACGCTCCTGCCAAGGCTTTCTCCCCTGTCGCCTCTGGGCTGGACGGAGGCCCGGAGTTCCTAGGAAAGGGACCTCTGCCGGGAGAGCAGGCCCCGGGACCGTGGGCAACGACGGGGCCCCGGACACGGCGCAGCGGGCATGGCCCCCCTGCCCTCGTCAGTGTGAGGCACGGGCACAGGCAGCGCAGAGCGACGGGGCCTGGCTCTCCCTGTGCGAGAGCCAGGCTCAGGAAACAGAAGGGCAAATAAAAAGCAGGGGAGACAGGGTACCCGCCCAGCTGTCCTGCCTGTGACCGTTCCCTGGGGCCTCCGGGGGACACCCTCCCTGCCTGCTCAGATGCTGTGGTGGCTTGGGGGCGGCCACCCAGACCAGCTCAGTCCGAGCCCCTCTGCCACGGTGCCCCCCACCCCCCTGGCCGATGTGCTGCGCACGGCGGAGCCCCCCATGTGTGCTGGGCAGGGGGTGGTGCGGCCCGGCTCTTACCCGCTTCCGAGAGGTCGCGCAGGGAGCTGCTGAGGGCGCTGCGCTTGAGCCCCTCGCCTCCGGCGTAGCTGTCGTCCAGGCAGGCCCGGCTCAGCGTCCCGCCGCCCGGCTCCTTCTTGAGGCTGGGGCACTGGGACATGCTGGGCCGCACGACGCCCTTCTGCTTCTCCAGCTCCGCTGCGACAGAGCACCGGCAGTGAGCAGCAGGGCCCTGGCCCAGGGCAGGTGGGGGGTGGCGGCGGGGCCGGGCAACCCCCAGGAGGGCGACGCTGAGCAACGGGGGTCTGGGGGGAGGGGTGTGCTCTGGGCGGCACAGGCCGAGCCGCCACCTCCAGGCTTGCGGGGAGATGGAGGGGCGAGGTCATCTGCGGAGGAACTGGAGTGATGTCCCCCCACCCCTCGCGACCGAGGGAGACCCCGCAGGGAGGCTGCAGAGGCCAGAGCACCGAGGCCTGCAGGGAGCTCAGCGACTTGGGGGGAGACTGAATTCCCAGGTCTAGAGTGGAGCCAGGGTAGCCCGGCCTGGCCGTGGATGGAGGCTGGGGAGCGGGGGCCGTTCCTGCGTCCCCTGGAACGTGAACACTGCAGGAACGAGGCTCAGAGCCGAGCGGTGGCGGGGGTGGGCATCGCCAGCTTTCAGGGGAGCCGGGGATGGCCTCAGCCCTGAGTCCACCCAGTGCTCGGGCCCAGAGGACACCAATGCCGGCCACGCTCCGGTGCAGAGAGCTCAGCTCCAGGGCTCCGGACATGGAGGGGCGGGGGGACCAGAAACGCCGCGGCCTCCTCGGGGCCCATGATGTGGTTCCCCGGGCAGGACAGGTTCTCACCTGGAGACCCCTGCCCACCCCCGCAACCCCCCCACTCCCATGCTCCTCCTGTGGTCTGGGTGGCGGGGGGAGGAGTGGTCGGTGGGCGCTGTCTGGGCACGTGGCTGTGGGAAGCCAGAGGGGCTGAGGCTCCCGAGTCACGGTGGCACCCTGGCGTCTGCCCACAGTCTCGGCCGCAGATGGGAGGCAGTGCCCGCGCCACCCACCGCCCGCCCCACCCGGCAGCCACGACCTTGACCTACTCTCTATCCTGTGCTTCTCCATCTCCTGCACCGCCGCAGACGGGAGGCAGTGCCCACCCCCACGGTGGCCACGACCTTGACCTACCCTCTATCCTGTGCTTCTCCATCTCCTGCACCTCCGCGATGGACTCCCGCAGGTCGTCGGTGAACTTCTTGCGGTCTTGAGGGTTTGGAGCATTGAAATTGATCAGCACTTTGATGTCGGCCCCTGGGACGGCGGACGTGAGCCGGATGCCGTTGGGGTAGTCTGCAGGGGAAGCGAGAGCACGGGCCTGTGTGCAGGCTCCCTGCCTCCCCTCGGGCCTGGCGTTTCATGGGGCTCCCCAGACGCGCCCCCCCCACGGGGAGGACAGGCCCCACGGTGCAGGCTGCGGGGACCACCAGATAGCCCCCGGGCTCCCAACCGGGATCCACACTGCTCCGTGTTCAAGCCGGGCTCAGATCTGGCTGAGTGGAGGCAGGGCCCAGCCCTGGTCCTCCCCACTGGACGGGCCTGCAGCCTGGACCCTGAACGTCAGGGTCCTCGGTCACTCTGCTTGGGGCATGAGGCTGGCCGGGTGCTGAGTCTGGGAGGAGACGGAGGCCATGTTCCCACTCACCAGTCTGGTCACCTCGAGGGACCCTGCTCTCTCCTGCCTGGCCTCTGTGCCTACCCCGCCCAGCTCCCTCAGGGGACACTGTGGGTGCCCCACGGCCAACAGCATCGCCCACTCCTTCCTGCCCGGGGCCGCCTCCAAGCTCTCGGGGCTGTGGGGTCCTGGCGCCCCCTCTCTCGTCAGTGGGAATCAAGCACCCATCGCCCGGCATGCGACAGTTCTCGGCCCAGAGGACAATCCCATCACAGCTCAGACCTGCTTCAGGGCCGCGAGCTCGAACGCTTAGAGGCCTGAGCAGGTTTCCTAAAATCGGGAAGTGGGCCAGGGGAGACTGAGCAGCTTGGAGAGCCTGTCCACCGCGTGAGGACACGGGCCTTATGCACCCAAACATAGCTTTCAGGAGAAGCCAAGGACAGCTGAGCCCTGCGTGACGATCTCAGAACCAGTTCAATAAAACAGAAAACAAAGTTCAAGCTGAGTCTAACATGAGTTGAGTGGGCTGGGACTGACCAGGAGCTGCCTGTGTGAGACCCGGGTGCCTGAGGTGACCCTCCACCTGAGGACCTCGTCTAGTCGGGCTGTTCCCAGGGGGTCCCTGCCATCCCCACCCCTTCCCTGGGGGGCCTGCTGGACACAACAGAGCACGGGGCACCAGGCTCTCTGGGGGAAAGCAAGGCGGGGGCAGCCTTCCAGCCTGGGGGCGTGCGATGGCCCAAGATGTCAAACAGCCGGGCCACACGGCCGCCAAGGCCAGAGCGTGTGGACCCGGGGCCCTGATGGGAACCTCGGCAGCCCCTCAGGCACGACCCTCGCCTGACTGGTAAAACCCACACATCACCAGGGCCATTTTATTGGATGTCTTTCAACCCACTCCAGTACTCTTGCCTAGAGAATCCCATGGACGGAGAAGCCTGGTGGGCTACAGTCCATGGGGTCGCAAAGAGTCGGACACGACTGAGCGACTTCACTTTCACTTTCTTTCACTTTCACTCTGCCCTAGATGTAAACATCTTATCCCCTGCAAGAAGTTAACGGCAAAAGTCAACGTGAGCAGCCCCACGTCTGATGATATGAAATGCTCCCTGGTTACTCTGAGCCTGCAACCGGCCCTCTGTTGATAAAAGAGGGAACCCAAACGCCGGGCGCTGGGACCCACTTACACTGGTTTTCGAAGAGCAGGACCTGCATGCCGTACAGGGAGAAGGACTGCCGGAAGCTGTACGTCACTGAGTTCTTCTTCTTCTGGAAGATCTTGGTGACCTGGGGGCAGGCAGACACAGAGGCTGAGCCCCAGGCCCACACTGTGGGGACACCCCGGGGAATCGGTTCTCGCAGCCCCCGGGGCTGTGTTCTCCTGTGTGAGGACCCCTACCCCTACCCCTCCGCCCCGCAGCTCTGAGGCCAGCAGGCTCCCAGGGCAGCGAAGGGCCAGTAGGAGGGACACTCATGCCCGCAGGCCCCACGCAAGCCCAGCAAAACCCGCTGACGGATGAGTCGAACAGCGGAGGACACCAGGCCCAGAGGTCTGCAGCAACTTGCTCAAGGTCAGGGGCTCTTAAAGGACTGGAAGCTGCATGTCTGGACTCCAGGCTCGGGGGCCTGAGCAGAGCGGCTGTTCCTTCATCGGGCGGGGACAGGGGCTGGGGGTCCCGGGGAAGAAGGCGGCTGCAGGACCATCTTCACCCCCAGGCTGCCTGTTTTGGGGGCAAGAGCTCAACGTCCTCTTGGGGAGCCCCTCTCTGCCGCGTCCAGCCCTCCAGTCCTGGGGCTGAGACTCAGGCCAACGGGGTGGCACCACACCCGCCTGCCCCAGCTCAGGGAGCCGCGAGGCCTCTGCTGGCAGTGTCAGGAAGAGGCTCCCCAGAGGCTGAGGGGCTGGGACAGGAGCTGCGGAGGCCGAGCGCTCCATCCTGGAGGAGGCGGCCCAAGGCGCCGGGGGTCTGCGCACCCTGCCCCGCGCCCATGGGCACACGTACCACCAGGAGGTCATTGAACAGGAAGATTTCGCGCTGGTGCAGCCCAAGCTTCTGGGGCTTGTTCGGGTCTGGAACCTCGAAGAGTCGGCAGTAGCAGACGAGCCGGCGGTGCGGCAGCGACAGCACCTGTGTGGAGGGGCCACGTCAGCCTGCACCCCGGCCGGGGCCGCCCGCCGCCCGCCGCCCGCCCGCGGGCCCTGCTCCAGGGAAACTGCCTTCCCGGCGCCGAGAGCAGGGTGTGGGGCCCAGGTGCCCAGGGGAGCCTCCGAAGAACCTGTCACGTGCAGCCTGAGCCCCCCAGACCCCGGGCCCTCCGTCCTGAAGGATCTCAGCCCCGGCGTCCGAGTCTGGGGAGCCGTGTGGGGGCCCAAGCCAGCGGTCGCCACCCCAAGGGGGTGATCCCTGCCCTCCGCATGCACAGCTCTCCAGGGCTGAGCTCAGCTTGCCGCAGGGACACGGGAGGTGAACGCGGGCCCAGCCTGACGCCATCAGGGGCGGGAGACAGGACGGCAGAGCGTGGGGCCGGGGGGAGGCTGGGGGGTCCGGGTCACATGAGTGACAGGGGTCCTGGGCCCTGACCTGGCGGCCAGCGGAAGGGACTGGGGAGGCAGACCCGGGCCAGGTGGGCAGGGGGAGGGCGGGAGGCCTCAATGCCACCCAAGACCATCAGTTCAGGCACAGGGTCTCGGGGCCTGGGGACAAGCTCGACCAGGCCCAGACGAGATGCACGGAGACCATCTGCTTTGGGCCTGACAGCACAGCCCTCCCCACAGGGCCGCCGAGATCCGAGGTGGGGAGAATTGTGACAAGCAAACTTCTCATCGCTACGGAGAGTGACTCATGCAGCCGGAGTGGTGGGTCTGGGGGGCCAGGGGCTGGTGGCTTGCGGGGACCATGGAAGGGGAAGTGGAGGGCACTCACACAGCCGAGCCCGTGGTGCAGGGATCCGATCTAGGGTGAAAACAGTGAACAAACGACAAGAGAGGTTAATGCCCCACACACGCTCCGGGCCTGGTGGAGACCCCGCGGACGGCCCTCCCGTGGCACCTGCCCGGCGCCCCTAGCGGGCTCGAGGGGAGCCCAGGGCACCAGGGAGCCACTGCACAGTCCCAGCCACTGGCTCAAGCAAGGCCTCAGGCTCTTTTCGGAGGGACCCAGAAGAAAGCCACTTGGACGGCCCTAAAGGTGATGTAATTCACCAGTCCTGACCAGAGGAACCAGGCTCCAGAGGCATCAGGGACTGGTCTGGGGTCGCAGGGCTGGGGGGCTCCTGGGTGCCCGGGTGGTGCTGCCCCCCGTGGCGGGCACAGAGACCACCTACCGGCTTCTTGCCCACGATGAGCTTCTCCACCTTCTGCACCTGCGACACGTGGTCCTCGTTGGTCTTCAGCTCCCGCTTCCGGATCCGCTCATAGATCCCGACGAGCATCTCGCGGGGGATGTCCTCCCCGTCATCCACGCCTGGGAGGGGACAGCGGCCGGCTCACCCCGAGGCACCGCATCTGGCCCACAGCTGCTGGACGGGTCCCGCCCATGACGGAACCCTAGCTCCAGCGCCAGGCCAGCTCTGCCCCCTCTTAGCGAGGGGGGGCCTTCCAGCCACGCTCGGGCGGCTCTGTGAACACTGCCTCGCTCGATCCCGGCCGCAGCGCTGGGGGGCGGGCCCACGTCCTCATCTGGCCCCTTGTCAGCCTGACACCGAGCCTCTCTGAGCCAGGAGCCCTCCCCCAGGACACAGGGCCCCCAGAGCGCAGACCTCACAGGGACAAGGGCAGCTCTGTCTCCTCCCTCTTGGACAGCTCAGTGGGTCTGAGCGGCTGCTGTCCCATTTCTGGGACTCGAACCCTGGTCGCTCTGATGACACTCTCATGCCTTTTCTGCTACACGGCCCTGGAAGCGGTGCCAGAAAAACCCAGCCCAGCTCAGGAGAGACGCGAGCCCCAGGCCTCGGTCCGTAGGCTCCTGGGGTGGCGTGCGGCAGTGGGATGGCTCGGCCCTCTGGGGGGCTGCTCGGACCCGCCTGTCCCCTGCCTGATGCCACGCGCCTCAGGTGCACGGAGTGCCTTCGAGGGTCTGGCCCCTGGGGTGCGACACACATCTCGGTTCTGCCTCCAGATTGCAGGAGAAGGGAATGAACCCGTGTGCCTGGTGGGGGACTGTCCGAGCAGTCCTTGTGGGGACGCCAGGGCAGTGAGGACTGTGTGTCCGCAGAATCAAGGTGAGCAGACGCAGCAAAGGCCCTTAGGTTTATGGCTGGGCCTCAACCCAAGAGCGAGGTGCCAAGTGGAAGGGGGGAAGCCAACTGCGCATGTCCGTCTCTTGGGGAAGCTCTGGAGGCACAGCGGGACTCAGTGCCAACACACGACCTCTGGGGCTGGGAGGGGCCCCGCGGCGGACCTTCTGCCCTTCCTGGGTCTTTTCGGACAGTTTCTAGTTCATAGCAAAATTAAGCGGAAAGCACATCCCAGCTCCCCCACAGTCAGCAGCCCCACCAGAGCGGTGTGTTTGGTACAACTGGAGAAACCTACTCGGACGTGCCCCAGTCGCCAGAGGCCACAGGTCACGCGCGCGTTCCCGCGTGGCGGTGTCCATCCTGTGGGTCTGGACAAGCGTGCAGTGACTCGTGTTCACTGTGACACCACCACACAGAGACTTTCCCCCGCCCTGAACACCCTCTGCACCCCTGCCGCCCCCCGCCCACCACCGGAGCCCTGTCTCCGCAGCCTTGCCCCCGCAGGACGTGGCGCGGCTGGAGCCGGACCGCGTGCAGGCTTTGCAGAAGCACCGCTTTCTCTTGGCAGTGTTCACTTAAGGGTCCTCTGCATCTTTTCCAGACTCGGCAGTTCATTTTTTGCAGCTCTGAGTAACAGTCCACGGTCTGGACAGACCAGGGCTCGTGCACCTACTGAAGGGCAGCTTGGGGCTTCCTGGTTTGGGCAACTGTGAATCGTGGGTTTCTGTGCAGAGGGGAGTTTCCGACTCATTCAGGTAAATTCCAAGCAGGGTGACTGCTGGGTCACATGACTCTCTGGCTTCTAAACCATGTGACGATAGGACCCACGCAAAATATAAACATAAGGAACTTTCCTGGTGGTGCAGTGGATAAGAATCCGTCTGCTCATGTAGGAGACACAGGTTCGATCCCTAGCCCTGGAAGATGCCATGTGCTGCTGAGCAGTGAAGCCCGTGCACCCCAACTACTGAGTCCACGCTCTAGAGCCCGTGAGCCGCAGCTATGGAGGCCCATGTGCCTACAGCCCGTGAGCGGCCACAAGCGAGGCCACCACGATGAGGAGCCCGTGCACTGCAGCCAGAGCACGCCCACGCAGAGCAGCAAAGACCCAGCACAGCCAGAACTGAAACGCGTGAAAAAGTACACCCGTGTACACACACACACACTTACAAAAAGAAATTCAAAGACAAATATCAGTAAAAGCAAAACACCGCTTGCCAGGTGTCCAGGCTCCCCTCCTGCCTCTCCCTGGACTCCCAGAGCCACTGGCTGCTGGTCCTGCTGGGCAGCTGAGTGATTCCAGAGAAAAGGCATGTCCAGTGTGTGTGCTGGGGTGGGGGCACCCTCCCCTAAGACGAATAAGCTGGGCGTGCACTTCATGCAGAAGCGCTGGCCTGGCCTTGGAACTCCTGCCTCCTCCGACTCTCACTTGCTGCGTGACCTTGGGTGGGCCCCCCCTCCTCTGAACCTTTGAAGCTCAAGGAAGGTGGGGCAGAAACACTGGGGTCCCTGGCTTGAAGACAAGAGGTCATCAGTGGGAACGGCCCAGGCTCCCGAGACAGAGCCAAGCAGCTTGCTCTCCTGGTTCTGGGGTGCTCGGCTCCCACCCTGGGAACTAGGGAGACACAGCCACTCCTTGCCGTCGTCCTGGGATGGTGGAGCAAACAGGTGCACGAAGCGCGAGGTCACGGATGTGAGGGTGGCAGGCTGGCAGGTGTGTGTCCCGGCAGCCCTGTCTTCCTCGAGCCTCCGCCCTCTGGGCTCATCTCACACACAGCAGAGGCCCCAGTCCCATGGCTGAGGCGCTAAACCAGAGGAGGAACCGGAGCCCCTGAAGCTCCTGGGTCACCAGCAGCACGCAGCTCACAGCCAGCTTTCCCATGGGCAACAGGGCCACAGGGCCGCCGTGGAGGCCAGACCGGAGGCTGGGGAGGGGCATGCTCAGAGGCCCTGGGAGCACCTGGCCTGCGGTCCCTCCGCCCTCTGGCCCTGCAATGGGCCTGGGCCCAAACCCTGCGGTCGTTCTGAGACCAGGCCTCACATCGCCCTCGGGATGGGCCACCCCCACCCTGCGCTGGCGAGGCCGGGGCGGCTCACCGCGGAGGTTCTTGACGAAGTCCTCCAGCTTCATCTTGCGCTCGGGCTTGACGTTGGGGCTGTACATGTCGGTGTTGAGCAGGATGATGGCGAAGGCCAGGATGAAGATGGTGTCGGGGTTCCGGAACTGCCGCACCACCCCGGGGTTGCAGATACAGTACCGCTGGCTGGGGCGGGGCGGGGCGGGGGGGACTTCAGCCAGGGCAGGAGGCCAGCCCACCCCTCGCCCCCCAGCGGTCCCAAACACCCGAGGCTGGTCACTCGTCTCAGAGCCTCTGTGTCTGCATCGGGTACATGGCGAGGACTCCCACCTAGCAGAGCTGGCCCTGACCATCTGCCCGTCTGCTTGCCATGGGAGTCAAGTCCCCCCTGCCCCCCAGCTGGATGGCAGCTGCTCGGGTCCCCTCGGAGTGCTGGCTGCTGGGAGGCTGTGCCCTAAAGGCATGGTGTGCCCTCTGCCCTGCCAGAGTGGGGATGGACCCGCCCCAGGGCCCGCAGGTGACAGAAGCCTAGGGCCGCAGTTTAGAGGGCGGCCCTCCTGGTGTGCCCAATGCCCCGCCGGAGTCGGGATGGACCCGCCCCAGGGCCCGCAGGTGACAGGAGCCTAGGGCTGCAGTTCAGCGGGCGGCCCACCTCTGGCTGGTTTCAGCCCCCTGCTTCTGCGGCACCTTTGTTGTGGCAGCTGAACTAACAGCCTCACTACACACGACCTCCAATACGCCCCCACCTTCCCAAAGCCCCCTCCACTGGCGCCCTTGTGGAGGGCTGGGTGGTTGGGGCAGGGATGGAGAAGAGGAACCATGGGGAGTACGGCAACTTGAGCTCGCAGGCTGCAGCCATCAGAGCTTAGACAACGTGGGCTTCAATTTTCTCTTCCCTGTCAAGAGCTGCCCCTTCCAGGGAGCCCTCCTGGATGGAAGTGTCTGAATGCTCCCCTCCCAGGGCCTGGGGTCTCTTCTTCTGCGCCCCACCGCCCATGCAGAGACCAGGGGGCTGGGCCTCCCACACCCAGCAGGGGCCCGGAACCCCTACACGGCAGTGTGCACCGTCCCAGCATGCAGGAGGGCTGCAGGGACAGCTAGCCTCGATCACAGGCTCTCTGGGGTGCCAGGCGCTGGGCTAAACGCGCCCACACATCCCGAGTGGTTTGCCTGCCCAACACCCCAGGTAGGCACCGTCATCGTCCCCCTCTGCTGGAGAGGACTGAAGCACAGAGAGGTTAAGTAACCAGCACAAGGTCACACAGCCGGTGTGGGGCGTGTGTGTCAGAACCAGGCTCTCTGTGTCTCTGAGAGTCTGCCCTGCAACGATGCTGACGGATTCGGGAGCCAGCATCCGAGGCCCCGGCTCCAGCACTGGGCCGCATGGTGCCTGGCACCCAGAAGGGGCCCCCTGCCCCTGAAGGGGGATTCTGCCCTCGGGGCCCCGGCCTCTGAGTGGGGCCCCTTCCCCGCCGGCCCGGCCCGCACCTGAAGGCCTCGATCAGCCGCTCCACCTTCTGCGCCTCTCCCTGCACCCGGATGTGTGCCTGGAACTTCCTTAGGGCCTCGTCCAGCTCCATGGCGGAGAAGTCCATCTCATCCACCACGCAGCTGGAATGAGAGCCCGAGGCCGGTCAGCGACCCTGCCCCCTCCCGCCGGGGGCCAAGGGCTCGGAGCAGGGAGGCCCGGAGGGAGGCTCTCCTAGGCATTTCCGAGGGGTGTCCAGAGGGGCGGTGCCGTTTCCACCCGCTGACCCGCAAGGAGGGCAGAGCTGGGGAGGCCGCGGAGGGCAGGGGACTCTGGCCACGGCCCTGCCCCAGCCTGACTGGGACCTGAGTAGAGAAGCTGGGTCTGCACCAGGGACCTTCGAGCGACCACCCAGGGGGGCTGCAGAGGTCCCGGTGTCCACTCCCAGGGACCCCGTCCACTGGGGTGATGCTCCGAGCACTCTCAGCCATCAGGGCAAGGGGCAGGTGGGGCCCCACGGGGAAGTCTGCTGACCAGTATTCGAGGAGGATGCCCCGGGGGGCAGGGGAGGGGGTCTCGCTACTTCCTGAGGCCGCCGCTATTTTCTGATCTAAGGAGAACAATGCCCGGATTTCCTACGGACCAGCAGCGGCTTGGAGGAGTGGGGGTGGGGGGTGGGCTAAGGGCCGGCTGCAGGCCAAGAGCTGGGCTGGACGGTTGTCTTGGGCCCCGCTCACGGGGTAGCTAATCAGCTCTCTTTGGACAGGCCCTCCCTGGTTTCAAAGGGGAGGGGCAACAACCACACTATGGTGGGGGGCAGTGGAGCAGAGGGGCTGTGGGGGGAGCAGCCGGGGGCACAGGCTGCCTCTCCAGGGTGTCGGCGTGTCACCGAGTGCAAAGCTGTGTGTGTGCTTTGACCCTGTGCCTGGCCCACCAGCTGGGTCATCCACCCTGTGCAGAGCCTGGGTGGGCACTGTGCCCACGGCAGGCCTGGAGCCATGCCCCAGGTCCCGGCCAAGGACACCCGCTCTGAGCCATCTACTGCTGGCTCTGGCTTCTCGTGTGTGGAGGGGGCTATGGACCCCCAACACCCCCTGAGGGTGAAGTGGGGACAGGGCCTGTAACAGCGCCCACCCAGCAACCACGGGCCCCAGACACGGAGCCGTTTCTCTTAGGACAGTAGGGGAGGGCGGCGGGGGGCGATGCAGGCACGTGTAGGCAAGCCTTCTCAAAGCTGCCAGCAGTTCCCAGGGGCCAGAAACCCCTTATTCTGCAGGGTCTGGGGCCGCCAGCCTGGTGGACCATCAGTCCATCTCCCAGCAGGAGAGGGAGGAAGACAGGGCCCGAGCTTGGCCGGCTGCCGGCGCTGCACCCAGGACGGCAGCACGGAGGCCGCGGGACCAGGGCTAGGGCCGGCCCTGCTGGACGGGGTTGGAGGTGCCAGGGGTCTGCGTGCGTCTGGGGAGACGTGGTGGGACCCCCGCCCCACTGGAGGTGCGCGGGGCCGCGTGCGTCAGGGGAGAGGCAGGCCACTCACTCGAGCACGTCGCGGTTGAACTGCTTCTGCCGGTTGCCCAGGAACTCTCCGATCATCTGCCGGCTCAGGCCTTTGCGCTGCAGCAGGAAGTGGGCCACCCCCACCGGTGTGTCAGGCACGAAGCCGCGCTCAATGAGGTACTGGACGCCCTTCTCGGGCTTCCTGCCGGACGAGAGACAGGCACAGCTGGGCGCGTCCGCCCCTGCCCCCCTCCGCCTCCATGGCACTTGGTCCTGTCCCAGCCTGAGACCACAACCTGGGGCACCAGGACTGTCCAGACCCCGCGCCCAGCCTGGGCCAGCGAGGGGCTCACACAGCAGCCCCACCCAGCACGCGTTGGCCACCCGAGGACAGGCTGGATGGCTGGCACCCCGAGGACCCCACGCCAGCTCAGCCCCCACACCGCCCCCGCTGCCCAGGCGCCTGACCTGAGCCACGTGGCCTCCCAGGGCCAAGACCACCCTTGTGGGACGGGTGTGTTAACACGGGCGGCGCCTGGAATGCGGTGCACAGCAGGTGAGCACCTGAGGGATTACGACAAACCTCCACGACACCAGAGGACACAGAGGCCCAGAGCCGGCACACCCGCTGCGGCCGGGGACCCAGGCAGTGAACCAGCAGGCCGCTCCCTCGGACCAGACCTCGGGGCCTGGTGCCAGCTTGACTGACCTCACGGGAAGGTGCCCGTGATCAGAAGAAATAGGGAGGGAGAGCAGGAGCCTTGGACGGGCCTGGGGCCCGAGGGGCGCTCTGGGGCGTGGCGGTCAGAGCCGGGGCTCCCTGCGGCCGCGGGCTGACAGCAGGCCCTGCTCACTCCGTGTTTCTACGTGTGGACCGGCCTCCGGCTGCGAGGGGACCCCGCTATCTGTACCCCGGGTGGCCACACACCCCAGCCTCGCGCCCGAGCTTGGCAGGGAGCGACCCACTGGGTCCTGGCGCAGAAGGGGTGGCCCAGGGTCCCCGTTTCCGCCCGGCCACGGGTGCTGATGTGCGGACAGGTGACACCGTCTCCCTGTGGGCGAGGCCGCACCCTCGACAGCGTGCTCTGCAGCTGCGGGCCCGTCCTGGGACCGGCCGCTGAGCCCCTGCACTGGGCCCAGCGGGCAGCTGCACGGACTGTGGTCACCGGCAATCTGAACTAAAACAGCCCCTGAGGCCCGGCCTCACCTCTGCCCCTCGACTTGTAAAGGGCTGAGGCCCCCCAATCACAAGGCCTGCAGTGAAAAGTCCTCCAGGGGTTTCCACAGTCTTAACGAGCTGATTCCACAATCCGTGTGGAAGAGTAACTGCCAACAAGAGCCAAGACCGCTGTTTAAAAGGACAAAAGAGGGGTTTCTGCCCTAAGAAAGCATGTAAAACCCAAAGCCTGATGTGGGCACAGGAAAAAACAGAGCCCCCGACCACGAGCATGGAGGGAGCTCCACGAGGATCTTTGATCCTGTTTACAGACGCGGCCAGGCCCCCAGCACAGGGCCGGCCTGCACAAGGTGTTCCGTGAGCGTCTGCCAAGGAAGCGGCAGGATCCCAGCACAGACCCCGCTCACGGAGGAGTCACACGGGACTTCAGGTCAACAGAGAAAGGACAGACGACTCAATAAACTGTCTGCGAATGACCAGCTAACTTCCGCCGAATAATAAGAGCTCCACCCCTTACTGGGTACCCCTCTCCAAACCAAACATCAGCCAAACACACCAAAGGATAGAAAGCAAAACCACGACAGTCCTGAGAACATATTTTGAACCAACGTGATGACCTGGGGTGGAGTCTCTTAAAACATAAAAAAACAAAGCAGCACCCAAAGGGAACGCTGATAAACCAACCGTGTATACAGACGGACGGGGATCATCCTGTGCATGCCTGAAGCTAGGTTATGCATCAACCACGTCTCAATAAGAAAAATGTAAAAAAGAACTGCTAACTTCTGTTAAACGAGCAAAGTATAAACAAAGTTAAAAGATGTGTACTTAAAAACCACTGAACTAGACACTTGACAAGGACAGATCTTATAGTGCGTTGATTCCACTTCAAAAGTTTAACAAACGGGCAGCCAGTGAAAGGAAGACATTTCTGTAATTCCAAAGAGTCAGCATCCACCACATATAAAGAGCCACTAGGAAATCAAACCAACCTGGACAGTATATCAAAAAGCAGAGACGTTACTTTGCCAATAAAGGTCCATCTAGTCAAAGCTATGGTTTTTCCAGTGGTCATGTATGGATGTGAGATTTGGACTGTGAAGAAAGCTGAGCGCCAAAGAATTGATGCTTCTGAACTGTGGTGTTGGAGAAGACTCTGGAGAGTCCCTTGGACTGCAAGGAGATCCAACCAGTCCATTCTAAAGGAGATCAGTCCTGGGTTTTCATTGGAAGGACTGATGCTGAAACTGAAATTCCAATTCTTTGGATACCTGATGCAAAGAGCTGACTCATTTGAAAAGACTCTGATGCTGGGAAAGATTGAAGGGGAGAGAAGGGGACAACAGAGGATGAGACGGTTGGATGACATCATGGACTCAATGGACATGAGTTTGAGTAAACTTTGGGAGTTGGTGATGGACAGGGAGGCCTGGCGTGCTGCAGTCCGTGGGGTTGCAAAGAGTCGGACACGACTGAGCAACTGAACTAAACTGAAATGAATTAAGGAAATCAAAAAGAGAAATAACAGAAAAATAGGCAAAAAATAAGAACAGGCATTCTGTAGAAGGAAAAACCAAAACGGCCAAAAGACACAAATACAGATGCTCCACCTAAGCAGCAGGCAGGCAAATCCAAAGTGAAACAAGAGACACTATCTCTACGTTTGGACTAGGGTGGGAGACAAGGCTGAGTGCCGTCCAGGATGTGGGGAAACGGGTCCCCATGTCCAGCTGCAGGCTCTACTTCAACGAACAGCCACTGGACGTCCCTGGGTCTGGCCACCAGCAGCAAACCACGTGGCAGCGTCAGAACAGGACAGTGTGCGTGGCCCACGTCCAGGGGATGTCTGCAGGGGCCAGGGGGACGGCAGGGAGGAACGGGCCGGACTCTGTGTGCCCGGCACTCTCTGAGCTCCTTCCACACGGGCTCATCTCCAGCTCACACCCCGTGAGTCACACGGACGAGGCCGCTGTGGGGGTCGCACCCACGGGGCACACACAGAGAGGAAGTGTGAGGACCAGAGTCACGCACGCAGACATGCGAAGGGAGGCTGGTGCGTGGCCCACGGTAGAGGGCCGGCAGCGCCAGGAAGAGTCCAGAGACCAAGGTGCTTGGTCCAGGCAGGCAGCTCTTCTGGCCCCCACCTATCCGCCCGGCTGGGACTTCTGGGTCAGGACGCGACGCTTGCCGGGGATGAGGGGAGCTCGGGGGCCCCCAGGTCCCCCCAGCTTCCCCCAGGAGGGTCCGAGACGCCTCGGGACTGGCGGGGCCCAGAGCAGGCAGGCGGGCTCCCGGGACAGAGTGCAGGACGGCCTCCCTGCTCACGCAGTGTTCCGGCCGCAGCCTGGGGGCAGACAGAGTCTCGAGGGCTCCCTGGGTGCCCATGATGGCTCTGGGATGCGTGGTCCTCAGCCGATCGAGGGCCAGGGATGCCCCCCTCAGGGGCCCGGGTGTGACCCCATGGTTCCCCACAGCCACCCTTCAGGACAGGCCTCTCCGCGTGCCCCAGCTGGGCAGGGGGTAACCCCCAAGTACCCCCACTGCCGTCTGGAAGAGGAAGCCGGGGGCTCACAGTGGACGTGGGTCAGCAGCCACCGGGCAGGCTGGCCACATCTCCTCCACGTCCTCCCCGCCTCCCCAGAGGAGCCAGCAGAAGGCCGGCGTCTAGCGACACGAAATGCAGAGAGAGGACCGAGGTTTCGCAGCCAGAGCCACCAGCGTCCCCTCCGAGGGAGGGCTATTTTCAGCCGCGCTAAGAATAGTCTGTGTTAAACACCAGTCTCCCGCCCTCGCCCTGCTCTGCCCGGAGCCCCGCACAGTGGCCACGCCGCAGACCCAGTGAACACGCCCTGCAGGGCGTCGGGCCTGCCTGGGTCCTCCTCCCTGACCAGCCCACGTGGACGCAGACCCGGCCCTGCTCAGAGAGCCCCGCGGCCCACCACCCGGGGCCCGACGACCCCGGCCCCGCCGCGCCAGGCACGCACTTGTTGAAGAGGTTGAGGCCGATGCGGTAGTGCCGCTTGCGGATGACGTCGTTGCTGAAGGCGGGCGAGTCCCAGCTGTTGCGGGTCTCCTTGTGGTAGGTCTGCTTGCTGAGCGCCTGCTCGCGCAGGCTGTCTCGGGACGAGGACTCGGAGCTGCAGTTGATGGTGTCGTTGGAGTTGGACGTGCTGTTGAGACTGTCATTGTCGCCGTCCGAGTAGTCCGACTCGGACTTGCTCTGCCGGTTGGCCGAGCCGTTGATGGCCAGGTGGGCGTCCAGGGGCCGCGGCGGCCGGGCCCGCGGCTCCGGCTCCTCCCGGGGGAGGCCCCTGGGGGGCCCGTGGGGGCCGTGCTTGGGGCTGCCCTGTGGCCCGCCCAGGCCGCGCGCGTAGGCGCTCTGCCTGCTGAGCGAGCTGCGGTCAGAGCTGTCGCTGGGCGGCTCGATGGTGAGCAGCGGCAGGTGCTCCATGCGCGCCCGCGGCTCCAGCGACGGCGTGCTCCGGCAGCTGGTGTCCGTGTCCCCCTTGTCGTCCTTGTGGGCCAGCGCCCAGTAGTCCTGGGCGGCGGCTCCGGCCCGCAGCCGCAGGTCCGACTCGCCACTGGACGGCCGGCACCCGGCCTGCGCCGCGGGCAGCGGCGGCGACAGCTCGTCCTCGTCGATGTACAGGGTGACGTCGCTGTACGAGGCGGTCATCTCGTCCAGCCGGCGCTGCTCAGCCGTGCCGTGCAGGCCCGACGAGGGCTCGGCGGCGGGTGCGGGCGCCCCCTCCACGGCATGCAGGCTGCGGCAGTTCAGCGCGTCGTCGATGGACTCGGCCAGCGACTTCACCTGCCGCGAGAAGGCGTCCTCCAGCTCCGTGATGGCGTCGGCAAAGTCGCCGGCGGGCGCAGGGGCCTGCAGGGCGGGCGGGGGCGGCGGGCCCAGGTCCCCGCACTCGGCCGGCCCCAGGGAGCCCAGCGGGGAGTCCCCGTCGGTCACCGAGACCTGCTTGCCCTCAAAGAAGGAGCTGTGCGCCTTCTCGGGCCCCTCGAAGGACAGCTGCACCCGCATGTTGGACAGCACGATGCGGCGGGACAGGCGCTTCTCAGACATGGAGCTGCGCAGCCGCTCGAAGTTCTTGTTCATCTGGTACTGGCGGAAGGCTGTCTGGATGGTGCGGGCCGCATGACGGGTCACAAGGCGGCCCCCATACTTCCGTTCTAGCATCTCCACCTGCGGGGGACGGAGAGGAGCGTGAGGATGGCCCGGCCTGGCCCGGAGGGCAGACCGTGCCCACAGGGCTCCCAGACCCAGGAACCGGCCGGGCGCCATGCCCACACACTCCTAGACCCAGGAACCCGCTGGGGTCCATGCCCACAGGGCTCCTAGACACAGAACCGGCCGGGGGCCGTGCCCACAGGCTCCTAGACCCAGGAACCCACCGGGCGCTGTGCCCACAGGCTCCTAGACCCAGGGACCCGCCGGGGGCCGTGCCCACAGGCTCCTAGACCCAGGGACCCGCCGGGGGCCGTGCCCACAGGCTCCTAGACCCAGGGACCCGCCGGGGGCCGTGCCCACAGGCTCCTAGACCCAGGGACCCGCCGGGGGCCGTGCCCACAGGCTCCTAGACCCAGGGACCCGCCGGGGGCCGTGCCCACAGGCTCCTAGACCCGGGACCCGCCGGGGGCCGTGCCCACAGGCTCCTAGACCCGGGGCCCGCCGGGGGCCGTGCCCACAGGGCTCCTAGACCCAGGGACCCGCCGGGGGCCGTGCCCACAGGCTCCTAGACCCAGGGACCCGCCGGGGGCCGTGCCCACAGGCTCCTAGACCCAGGGACCCGCCGGGGGCCGTGCCCACAGGCTCCTAGACCCGGGACCCGCCGGGGGCCGTGCCCACAGGCTCCTAGACCCAGGGACCCGCCGGGGGCCGTGCCCACAGGCTCCTAGACCCAGGGACCCGCCGGGGGCCGTGCCCACAGGCTCCTAGACCCAGGGACCCGCCGGGGGCCGTGCCCACAGGCTCCTAGACCCAGGGACCCGCCGGGGGCCGTGCCCACAGGCTCCTAGACCCAGGGACCCGCCGGGGGCCGTGCCCACAGGCTCCTAGACCCGGGACCCGCCGGGGGCCGTGCCCACAGGCTCCTAGACCCGGGGCCCGCCGGGGGCCGTGCCCACAGGGCTCCTAGACCCAGGGACCCGCCGGGGGCCGTGCCCACAGGCTCCTAGACCCAGGGACCCGCCGGGGGCCGTGCCCACAGGCTCCTAGACCCGGGACCCGCCGGGGGCCATGCCCACAGGCTCCTAGACCCGGGGCCCGCCGGGGGCCGTGCCCACAGGGCTCCTAGACCCAGGGACCCGCCGGGGGCCGTGCCCACAGGCTCCTAGACCCAGGGACCCGCCGGGGGCCGTGCCCACAGGCTCCTAGACCCGGGACCCGCCGGGGGCCGTGCCCACAGGCTCCTAGACCCGGGGCCCGCCGGGGGCCGTGCCCACAGGCTCCTAGACCCGGGACCCGCCGGGGGCCGTGCCCACAGGCTCCTAGACCCGGGACCCGCCGGGGGCCGTGCCCACAGGCTCCTAGACCCAGGGACCCGCCGGGGGCCGTGCCCACAGGGCTCCTAGACCCAGGGACCCGCCGGGGGCCGTGCCCACAGGCTCCTAGACCCAGGACCCGCCGGGGGCCGTGCCCACAGGCTCCTAGACCCAGGGACCCGCCGGGGGCCGTGCCCACAGGCTCCTAGACCCAGGACCCGCCGGGGGCCGTGCCCACAGGCTCCTAGACCCAGGACCCGCCGGGGGCCGTGCCCACAGGCTCCTAGACCCAGGGACCCGCCGGGGGCCGTGCCCACAGGGCTCCTAGACCCAGGGACCCGCCGGGGGCCGTGCCCACAGGCTCCTAGACCCAGGACCCGCCGGGGGCCGTGCCCACAGGCTCCTAGACCCAGGGACCCGCCGGGGGCCGTGCCCACAGGCTCCTAGACCCAGGGACCCGCCGGGGGCCGTGCCCACAGGCTCCTAGACCCAGGGACCCGCCGGGGGCCGTGCCCACAGGCTCCTAGACCCGGGACCCGCCGGGGGCCGTGCCCACAGGCTCCTAGACCCGGGACCCGCCGGGGGCTGTGCCCACAGGCTCCTAGACCCAGGGAGGCAGAAGAGCAGTGAGCTGTGGTTACAGCAGGCGCTCCCTGCAGGACTCCTCAGAGCCTTTCAAGGGCGGTGGTTTCCCAGACTTCTCTGTCCGCAACAGCCTTTGCCCTGGGCACCGGGGCCGTGCAGTCTAATGAAACCTGGAGCTGCTGCAGGAGGTTGCAGGCCGCCCCTCGGGAAACAAGAAGACTGTGGCGGGGCAGGCTAGGAGACCAGCGCAAGACCCACGTCGGCCCTGAGCATTGAGCACCAGCCGCAGGCCTGGGCCCTCGTCTGCAGACTGACCCTGAGAAGCCTGGACCCGTGGCCCCTCGGGCCTGTCAGATCGGCCTCACGGGCCAGCGGCGGGCATAGGCGAGACAGACCCTCAGCACAGGGTGGAGGAGGCGTGGGACACTCCACTACACTCCTGGAAGAGTGGACAGCTTGTGGGGACCCCACACCCACTCCTGTACAGACGGGGAAACTGAGCCTCAGAGAAGAGACCCAACACACCCCTGCAGGCCTCCAGACCCCAGGGCGCCCTCCAGGAGGCTGACGGCAGGCCCACGCCATAGGTGGGCAGGGTGGTGGGACTCTACCACGAGGTGTGTGCGCCTCCGGAGCCTGCCAGCCCCAGGCCTGAGGACGGTCCCGAGGGCCGCTCCCCATGCCTCACTCTGGGGTGAGGCTGGAGCCCACTTTCCAAAAGCAAACAAGACCCGGGATGAGGAGTGGGCTGGCCCACCAAGCCCCTGACTTGGCGGGGGGAAGGCCCCTGGTCCTCGGCAGGAGGTGTTCACGCTTCAGGGTCAGAGCCCCGGTCCCCTCCGTGTGGACGGCATGGCTGCACCCTCGAGAGGCGGGGTCTGTGCAGAACAGACGGGGCACCAGCTCAGGGAACAAAGCCAGGCAGATGCCAAGGGAACCAGGCTTCAGCCAAGGGGAGGTGATGGCTGTCCGGAGCCCCGGGGGAGGGGGGTGCAGGCAGGGCAGGAGGGCTCAGAGCCTTGCTGGGGGTGCATGTGGGTCCCAATCGCCGTGAGGGACACCAGCTCCCCCAGACGTGGAGGTGCCAGCCCTCCAGAAAGGGGGGGGTGGCAGAGGGGCCCCCTCAGGAGAGGAGTCGGGAGTGGAGGGGCGGGGCGAGCCTGGCCGGGCCTGGAGGCAGTGTCTGTTTTCTCTTGCCCTGGAGCCACTGAACCTCGTCCAAAGGGATGACCTCACTTCCACATCTGCCAGTGGCGTCTGTTTCCTGGGTTTGGAGCGCAGCTCCGAGAGCGCTCGGGGCCGACGGAGGCCCACGCCTGGGCTCCAGGGAGCCCTCTCTCCTCCGCCCCCCGAGACCTGGGTTCTGGGTCCCTCGGGTCTGCTCGGTTGGGGGTGGGGGCCCCGCACAGGCCAGAGCATGATCCACAGCCCCTCCTGTCCCGCTGACTCTAGATCTCGCGAACCCAGCAGCGACGCTCTTGGCCTGAGCCAGCCCCCCAGGTCGGGGCAGGGGCAGAAGTGGCGATAGGGGGCAGGCGTGGGCTCTACGCTGCTCCTCAAAGCCCCCTGGCCCTCCTACCGGCCTCCCCTGGGGACACACCAACCCGGGCCGAGCTTACGCAGCCCTCCGGGCCCGTGCTTACGCAGCCCTCCGGGCCCGTGCTTACGCAGCCCTCCGGGCCCGAGCTTACGCAGCCCTCCGGGGCCGAGCTTACGCAGCCCTCCGGGGTCGCTCCCCTTCTGGGCCAGAGCTGCCCCGGGCCCTGTCTGAGTGCTGACTGGGGCACAGGGGGGACCCCAAGCCGTCTGCACTCACCTAACGGGTGGCACCTTCACCCGACCCCGTGTCCAGCCTGCAGACGGGCCCCAGAAGCTGCCCGCTGTGCAGGGGGACAGAGGCTCTGAGACGAGACAGGACAAGGAGCCCCAAGGCTGGGCCTCCCATGAAGGGGAACCACAGGAGACATGGAGGCCGGGGGCCAGTGGCCACGGCAAGGCCTTGCGCTGGGCTCCTGCCACTGAAACGTGGCTCTGTGCTGCCCACGCTCCAAGCCCCCACGGAACCAGGCACCTTGCTTCCGCCTGGAAATTCCCGTGTAATCCCCGCCGCCCCGTTACTATTTTCGCCTCGACTGCCAGGAGGCTCAGCAGGGAGCGAATGCTCAGTGGCCCTCAGTGTTGCCCCACCCGGCCCCCCCTCACCCTGGCAACCCTTTCCGGCAAGCTTGCCCGCCTAGGGCCTCTGCACCTGCTGCCAGCTTCTCCTGGAAGGCCCTGGCCTCGGTTACTTGGCTCCAAGGGGCCTTGGCGAGGCTCCCCCCAGCCCACCCGAGCCGCCTCCTCCCACAGGCACCCGGCCAGCCTCCCATTCCTTCGTCCTGGGGTTCGCATCATCCTTGCTCTGCAGTCAGTCCGTGTGTCCACAGCTACCCTGCCTCCTGGACCACAGCGTCCAGCTGAGAGCTGTGGCCACACCGGTTCCCCGGGGACTCCCCAGCCACCAGCACGGGGTGGCATACAGCGGGCACTGGGCTAACGTGCGAGGGAGAAAACGAGCAGCTGTGGCCATGCTAAGGCCACGCGAGGCTTGTTATTACCTCCACTGCCTCTGCTTAACCTTTCTCCCTTCTAACGGTCCTGCTATAGACGTCTGTTGCTATAAACTGTTCTGATCCACTTTAGATCTGCGTGCAGCTGAGAAATGGAACAGAGACCCCCTGCTGTGGACCTGACCCCAGGGCCAAATGCCACGAGGCGAGGGGGCCAGGAGGCCACGCAGGCAGGCCGGGCACGCTCTCGTTGTGCACACGGGTGCCGACCCCGTGGGGGGTCTGGGCCAAGTCCCTGGGGAGGAGGCGCAGCCTGGAAGGAGACAGTGTTCCTCCAGAACATGGAACTGCAAACCGAGGGGTGCGATGAGCGGCCTGGCCTTCCTGCTGTCCAGAGGACGTGCTGTTTCTGTTGTGGACTGACCTCCCCCTCCCTCTCCTGCAGACCCCGGAAGGTCCAGGCCTCTCCTGGACCCCGGGACCTCAGTGGCCCCCACTGTGCAAGCTGTGCACTGGCGGAGTCAGGCCCTGACACCCAGCACCGCCTGGAGCCCAGCCGCAGGGGGAGCAGGAAGTGGGCAGAGGCTGAGGTCTGACAGAGCACCCCACGCCCACCCACTCCCTCCGCTTCCTCTGGGAGTCGGGAGGAGACCGCGAGGGCCTGGGGCTGAGGCTGAGGCTTCCATCGTGGGGAACGACCCCTGCCTGGCACCCAGCCTTGAGTGCTTGGGGGCCCCCGCCCCGCCCCACCCTGCCCCCGCGTGGCCAGCCACCCACCTGCTTGTCCTGCAGGTCGGAGGAGAGCTCATAGCTCTCGGAGAGGGACCGCGAGCGCTTGATGGCCTCCTCCTCGGCCTGCTTGCGCAGAATGGACGTTGAGTGCTGCAGCCGGGGCCTGCGTGCGCGCTGCTGCTGCCCGGGCGGCCCCGCGTACAGCCCATAGGCGCCACCCGGCGCGTGCTCGTAGGGCTCCGGGCTCAGGCCCGAGCCGGGTGCCAAGGGCCCCTGGTGGTAGGCAGAGGGGCTGTCCAGCGACGTGCCGGGCTCGCTGCTGGGGGCCTCTCCCTCAACGCTGAGGAGAAAGCACAGACGGAGGTGAGGGGGAGACCGCATCCCTGGGCCCCGCAGGCCGGCGTCCAGCCCACACCCCGCCCTCCCCTGGGTGGACCCCCGGGGCTCACGGCCACCCCTGCTTCATGCCTCCCTAAGGCTCCCCTCCTCTCGCGGAGGCCCTGCTTTGGGTGTACAGCATGCCCCCCACCCCCTACAACCGACACCCTGCCCTGACGGACCTGCTCCCCTTCCACCGACCCCCATGACGGGCCCCCATGGAGCAGGCTGTGCCTGGGATGCCCACTGACAGCCCGCGGGTCCCACCTCCTCGCTCCTGTACTCCCACTGCCAGGATTAAGTCCTTTTTTTCCTTTTTGACCAACAATGAACAGAGTGACTCCTTGCCGCATGCCCGCAGGGGCAGGCATTGTGTGGGCATCTGTTTTGGGCTGAGCTTGTCCCTCCCCACCAACACCCGCAAGCTGCGAGCCCTAACCGCTCAGAGCGTGTATCTAAAGACAGGCTTTCAGGACGCGATGGAGGCAAAACGAGGTCACGGGGCCTGATCCAAGGTCAGGACACACACATGACCACCCTGCGCCCAGCTCTCAGCATCGTGCTCGTGAGCCACAGGCAAGAACGTGCTGAAGCCGTCCACCCCGTCTGTGCTGCTGGTGACCACCAGCCTGGAGGCGGACACAGAGCATCTTCTAGAACTCTTAAAGCCAGCCTGCGAGGACTGATTGCTCACTCCATCTCTGGGAGAGCAGACTGACACCCGCGTGGCGCCGGCTCTGCCCGAGGTCGCGCAGGTAGAGCATGGGTGCATCGGGATTAGAGCCCAGGATGGGGGGCTCCTGCCACCCCACAGCCCTGGTCCCCGGGCCTGTGCGCACCCCTCAACTTTCCAAGTGTCCGGTGAGGGCATGGGGTGGGGTGGTTACTCACCCCACACTCGAGACCCCAGAAGATGTGAGCCCAGAGGCGGTGATGAATATGCAACCAAGGTTCTGGGACCTTCAGGCAGCCTCTCCAGCCGTGCCAGCCACTCCCGCCCCTCAGGACATCCTAGCATCCCTTGGGCTGGCGTGGCGGTCCCTCCGGAAGTGGCCCGGGGGAGGGAAGGGCGCAGAGCCCCATGGGCTGCAAGTGGTCCTTTCTCTAGGGTCCCATCGTCACAGCAATGCAATCAGCAGCTTGTGCCCGGCCCACCCGCCCAGCTCTGCCCGCCACGGAACGTGAGACCATCGGCTGCCTCCCGGGGGAGGGTCCAGTGGGGCCCAGCCACAGGCACCCATGCCCGGGGCGCCTCTCCCGCCCGCTGCCAAGCCGGCACATGCTGTCAGGCCGGCCGTCTAAGAATAGCGCCAGCCTTCCGCTCTGGCCCGCGGGACGCTCGGTGGGTCCCCTACAGCAGAGCCTGCAGCCCAGCAGTGGAGGGTGATGAGGGTCCTCTCCCGGGGAAGGGCCCCGGGTGCCAGCCCCGGATGTGGCCGTGAGTCCGGGGCTCCCGCCCGCCCAAGGCCTGGCCCCAGGCCCAGCACCCCTGCTGTCTGGGGCAGTCACCGGCAGAAGCTTCCACGGGGCCTCGTGGGCCCGTGTGGGGCGGGGCCGGGTGCGCCCCGAGACAGCCCTGGACGGACAGCGGGAGGGGCGGGGGCAGAAGGTCGGGGGGGCCCCAGGCAACGGGCCCCCCTAAGTGCACGTGGCTGATGGGAGACTCCGCCTGCCCTCCTCCCCGAGACCCCAGGACCCGCTCCACACGCGCCCCCACTGGACAGCCTTCCAATAGGGCCGCTCTGTCTCCAGAGAACAGGGAGACAGCAAATGCAATCGTGTCCTCGCAGCGAAGCAGCCAGGGCTCAGCTCGCCAGGATTTTAAATAGTCCCTGAGCCCAGAGGCTGCAGAAGCCACGGCAGTGACAGGCAGGTGCTGCACAGGGCCAGGCAGGGGCTGGGACCTGCCCCCAGCACCGACACCCCCCAGGCAAAGAAGGGTGTCCACCCTCACGGGGCAAGGGACTCAGCCCCTTCCCCAGCCTGCACTCACTTGGTCTCGAGTGATCTGCATGGGTGGAAGGGCGTTCCTCCCAAGGGTGTTCCTCAAACACCTGTTTGAGGCAGAGGGTGCTGAGGAGGGAGGGGCAGGCGGCTGCCCCTGGACCCTGTGCAGGGCACGGGCCTCCTGTCCGGCTGGGCTCACGGGCGCAACATGCATGCCCGTGGCGCCCTGGCTGGATGAGGCTGGAGCACCCGTGGGAGGGGCGCTCCCATCTGCTGCGGATGCAGGGGGCCTTTGCGGGGCTGGGCCAGCCCAGGGTTCCTGCTCGGTCCGTGACTCAGCTCCTGACCGTCTCAGGCCAGCAGGTTCCAGAAGGTGCTCTGGGGAGAGGGCCAGGCCTCTGTCACGGCCAAACGGATGTGTGGCAGGCACCTGTGAGCCCAACCTCCCAGACACACCCACCTGCCCGCCTCTCAGCACATCCAGGCCGCCAGGGCGGGTCCCTGGACTCTCACCCAGCCCCCTGCCTCTCCTCCCACAGCAGCCAGACCAATCCCAACAAAGGAGGGGGCACACCAAGGGCTCCCTGCCCGTCACACCAAGTGTGGAGACGCCGCCCTCCAGGCCTGACCTCGCCATGGCCCCCTCCCCTCGCTCACGCTGTTCCAGCCTCACTGGGGTCTGGCCCGCAGGGACATTACGGTCTTCTCAAAGGCGTCAGGCACGCCCCTGCCTCGGGGCCTTTGCACTGGCTGTTCCCCTGCCTGGACCGCTGTTCCCGTCTTACGTCTCAGCCCCCTCCAGGCCTTCACCACCCCGGGGTCTTTGCTCAATGCCACCTTCCAAGGAGGCCCCCACCGCTGGACCGAATTAAAACCACGGCCCCCTCCCCACAGCATTCCTAACCCCTTACTCCGCGCTTTCGCAGCGCCGACCTGCCGTGTAACGTTACGCGTTCCCGGGCTTTCCCTGTGCCACTTTCCTCCCACGTCGGTGCCCAGGCTCTGTGAGCACACAGGGCACTTGGCTGCTTTGCTGGCTACGCTCCCCGAGTGCCGACGTGCGCGCCAGACCAACAGGGTCGGTGAGGCCCGCCGGCCCCGGAATGGGGCTTCTGACGTGCGCCACCCCCAACGCACACTCCGCCTGCCCCACACCTAACTTGCGATGGCCCCCGTCCCCTCGCGGAGGCCGAGCCAGAGTCCTGAGCTGAGTCACCGGCCAGTCCCTCCCCTACGTCCGCTCTGTGGCACCCATGCCCTCTATTTGTCCCCAGGTCCTGCCGACTGCACATGAATGGTGTCCACTTGAGTTGTGTGACGTGGCAGCCTCTGCATACCCCAAAAATCAAACCCTCAAAGTGTCCTGATAAGAAGTGGCCAGACCACACCATTGCGACCAGCACGATACACCGTCCTCCAGTGAACGACTGGACAGAAGCAAGCAGAGCACGCACTGTCTTGAGCCAGAGAACATCACTCCTTCCTGGTCCTGAAGAGAAGTGACACACGCCAGACCCCAAGGGGGTCTTCCTAATCTGAGCCAGAGCCCTGGTGAGCACAAAGGCACGTTTACGGGGGAACCCTGGGCACTGACAGGCACACTGGCCTCAGGTTTTCAGGGCACCAGCTAGACCTGGTCATCGAATTGCAACCCTGCAGATGCTAGAGCTCTGTTCTGGCCAGCCCTCAGCTCTGGATGCCCAGGGCAGCCTGCCCCAGGGACACAGGGCAGTGGCCCAGCCCCCAGCAGCCCCGAGCACCTCTCCTCACCACAGTGCTCGCCCAGTGGGAGCTCCATGTCCCACCACCCAGGAACCCCCTCTCTCGGGGAAGCTTCTGTCCATCGGTCAGGATCGGACACTCCAGAGTCAGCCCTCGGCTGCACATGGGGATTCGAGAACACGCGCAGACCCTGGGCCATGTGCAGATTGAGGGTCGGGCGGGCCCCATGCACACCGCTGCTGTTCCCCGACCGTTCAGAGTCCCCGGGACGTTCCGTGAGAGTCAGGAGTGTGGCCAGTGCTCTGGGCAGACGCTCCTGATCCGGCCTCCCTCTCCCAGAGATTCTCACGAAGGAAGCAAGGCCAATACGCAGAGGTGCGTGCAAAGAATTCCACGGCTGTGCTGTATCTGATTGTAGAAACTTGGAAATAATCTAAATGCCTGTCAGCAAGGGACTGATTTACATAAATTACACATCAATATAATGGAAACTAATGGAGACAATGTTAAGTTGGGGGAAGTTCTGGCCCGATGGAAGTTCTTGTGATAAACAGTGGGGGGACCTTTCCGGCTGACGGGAGTTTAATACAGGCTGCGAAGCCAGTCAGTGACGCAGAGTGAGAAGCCGGAACAGCCCCAGCCCTGCCGTCCACTGCAGGTATCGGCTCACAGGGGAAGACTGTCCGGAGCTCCAGGTGGATTCCGAAGGCTGGGGCGCTCGCCCCCACCTTCTCCTGTGAGCCTGGGCAGACAGCACCCACCCGTCCCTGACTCGCTCCTGCAGGCCCGCGAGCACCCTCCCACAGGACCACGTGGCTGGGGGCGCGTGCCAACACCCACGACAGCACGGGGCCGCCTCCCACCGAGGGCTGGAGCGCGCGGCCACGGACGACCTGAGGCCGGTGGCCAAGCCTCTGTCAGGCTCACAGCCCGCATCGCCCGGCTCGAGAAAGGATGCTCTCGCGTGGCTGAACTGCCCGTCCCTGGAGGTGTACAAGCCGCAGCAGGGCAGACACCTGTTGGAGGCGGGGCAGAAGGACCCCTGCCACTGACGGACTGACGTCTGTACAGTCAGTACACGGAGACAGCCTTCAAAAAGCCATCGGCTCGTGAAAAGCGCTTTCTAAGTGCGGTCTCCAGTTCTCTGACCGAGAGGGCCCCGCCTGCAGGTCCCAGCAGTGAGAGGTGGGAGGGGCAGGTGGGTCAGGGTCACCCGCCCTGCCTGCTGGAGGGGCCTCCTGCGGACACCACCCATACCTGGAGCTGTAAATGCTCCTGAAGGGGCTGCTGGGCCGGGGGGAAGGGGCCCGGCTCCAAGGCTGAGATGCCACATCCCCACTCCAGCTGGTGGGTGAGTCAGGCAGGGGGCCTGCGGCCACACGGACGTCTCTAATTATGGCCTGTGAGGTCATGAATGACTTTTCTTAAGAAAAACGCTAGTCTGAGGCAGCTGTGGGCAGAAGCAGAGACCCGCTGCTCACCCCCAGCACTGATGACGCCGATAACAGAAATAATGTTTTCAGAGTCAGGGCTGCTTACTCCCCGTGACCGCTGACACACCTCCCAGGCACAGAGAGGCTAGCCTGCCCCGAGACACGCAGCTCACAAGTGAGGTCAGAGCCCACACTCACACCCGCTGTGCCTGAACAGCTCGCTCACTCACACACACACACACACACACGCAGCAACGCTCCCTGTAAAGCCTCGGGGGATGCGGCTGCTGTATTGGGTGATTAACCTACATGGCCTGTAACCCAACCGCCACCCCTGGAACCAGGGCACACTGGGCCACTGTCCCTTCCGCAGACGAGGAGCGTGGGGTGGTGAAGCTGAGTCGCTGGGTCACGGGTGCAGGGGACTGGATCCCCGTTGGATGCACCTGCCACCTGGCAGCAGAGAGGAAGCGTGTGCCCCTGGGGGCGGGGCTGGGGTCCAGGGCCTGGCATCCTGGGGTCGTGTGTGGTCATGACATAAACCAGCCTGGGGTACATGGCGCCAGCGGTGGTCACATCGTCTGGAAAAGCCACTGTCTTCTGAGTGGGCCAGCCCCACGCGGAGGGAGAGCCATCTGCAGGCCTGTCTGTGGTCAGATGTCCACGCCAGAGCCGCCTCCACACTCCCAGCAGAGTACCCAGGCCCGAGCAACACAGCCTCCCAGACACACGCGCTCCCTCACACCTCCGCCACACTCTGTTCAGGGTTTCTGATTCCCAGAAAGGGAGGTTCAAGCCAGAGTCAACAGGAGCCTTCACAAGCCTTCCCTCCCAACCCCCCGCTGGGGCTCCTGCAGCTCTGTGGTCACATTAGCAGAGGTTTATCGCCCAGGATGGGGAGGGGACGGGTCCTGCTCTGCACTAGGTTCTGGGTGACAGACGCAGACAGACCAGGGCAGGGTCTGAAGGGGAGGGGAGGGTGGGAAGGGACTGGTGGCCGTGTCCCCCATCAAGGGGCCACAGGAGCAGAGATGGAGTGACGGTAGCGTGGCTTCAGGAGGCAGAGCGTCAGCCGCTCAGTGCCTGGCGGTGGTGGGGGGCTGCCTCGGGGAGTGCGGGCATTCCCACAGGGTCTGGAAAACCAGTCTTCAGGGACCGAGCTGGCTTGTGGTGGGTCACGCCCCACGTACAGTCACCCAGCGTGCCACAACCCAAGCTAAGTTCACGTTTATAATCCCTGACATGACCCCATTGAGAAGGCCTGGCTCCCCCGCCCTCTGCTGATGGGAGAACGGAGACTTGGGTTTGGGGTGTGCCCAAGGTCGCAGAGCTCAGACCACAGCCAGGTTTCAAGGGCAGGTCACCTTCCCAGGCTTTCGACTCTGTGAGACGTGCCCGGGCCTGGAGGCAGCCCCCTCCCCGAGGGCTGGCCTGGCCCTGAGCACCAGTGGACAAGGACACAGAGGGCTGATCTGAAGGGAGAGGTGAGTGTGTAAAGGGACACAGAGCTGGTGTGCCAGCAAGGAGGGGGCGGAGCGGGCTTCCCCGGGGACCCGGAGGATGCTCCTGCACCAGTCACCCACACCCGCCTCCAGGGAGGCCTAAGACATCACAGCCGGGACTGCAGCTGCTAAGTGGTCCTTAGGATGGACGCCTGGCTGGCCACCGAAGGGACTGATGGGCCCCAGGGGACACTGAGCCCTGGCCATCCTGGGGGGAGGAACTGCGGACCTCCTGTTCTCAGGGAGATGCTGGGCACCTTCGTTGGTGGGCAGGTCGGGTAGAAGGACCTCAGGATGGGTGGACGCAGAGGCAACAAGGGCCTCTGGTGAGGGCTCAGGTCCTCCAGGCCCTGCTGAGGGACTGGGGGAGGCTGGAGCCGCAGCCGTCCAAACAGCCACCTGAACACCAGCGTGATTTCTGCTCAGCCAGCGAGGAGCACTGTCTCAAAGCTGAGGGAGCAGACGAGCCTTCTGGACAGTCGAGGCCGCCCTAAGGGCTTGGTGGGGGTCGGGAGGGTCTGGCTTTCACCCAGGTTCCCAGATGGCTTTAATGGGGATACACAGCGATCAGAGAGGAGCCGAAAGAACCCGTGTCCGGCCCGGGCACGCTGTCTCTGCTGCCTGGTGGGCCCCTGGAATGCAAGCCCCCACCCCTGCCCGCCGCCCCCTCTTGGCCGACAGCGGCTGCATCCTTCCAGCCGCTCCAGTCCCTCTCGGGCCACTCTTGGCAACGGTCTTGCTCACACTCTGCATATCATCCGTCAGCAAAGCAGGCTCTGCCACCCTCGAGAGAGCCAGCATCGGACCACTCGGTGACCCCCTCACCATGTTGGGGCCAGCTTGGCCCGTGCGGCCCCTGCCTCATCGCCGGGTTCCGGCCCCACCCACCACACCCCTGCCTCCCCCATTCAGCAGCTGGGACCTGTTGAGACACAACTTGGACCGGGTCCCTCACCCGCTTGCTGCCCTCCCGGGGCTCAGGGCCAAGTCCTCCCGTGAGCCGGAAGCTCTGCAGGACGGCCCCCACGCCCTGACATGCTCCCACCAAGTCCTCCCGTGAGCCAGAAGCTCTGCAGGACAGCCCCCACGCCCTGGCGTGCTCCCCCCACAAGGCCTTTGCACATGCTTCCGCTCTGCTGGGCTCTTCCCAGACGGCTGCCCAGCTCGCCCCTCGCCTCCTCCAGCTCTCTGCTCAAAGGCCACCTGAGTCTCAGGGAGCCCCAGCCCCCGCCTCCCTCCCGGCTGCACCTCTGCAGTGCCAGCCACTGTCTGGTCTGGCACCCGGAGGCACGCACACTCCCAGCCGCTCCGAACCGTGTTAGAAGGGCCCAGACTCCCGGGGACTGTGCTGTCTGCCACACGGACCCCAGGTCTGTGCAGCGGGACCCGGGCCGGGCGGGCACGGGCTTACAGGAGATGGTCTCGGCCCTGGGCCAGGGGATGGTGGGGTTTCGGAGCCACAGAGACTGGAACCCGCCCGAACTTACCACCTCTATGCAGAAAACCCACGAAAACACGACTCAGAATTGTCTAGAAACAGGGTTTCCAAAGGCAACCGGAAGCTCTTCTACTCCCCAGCATAACCTTCAGCGTCTAGAAGGACGAGGACCCTCTGGCCGGGCACTGCCACCCCTCCCTCAGGGTGCCCAGCGGGCAGAATCAAGGTACCTGGAGAGTGGCCCCCAACCCGGGCTGTTCCCCAGACTCTTCCGGGAGATTCGGCAGCCGATTCCTGCCTGACTCAGGAGCTCCCCGGAATTCAAAGGGTCAGCCAGCACTATGGCCCCAGAAACTGGACTTCTAAAAGAGTCCTGGCCAGTCGTGACCTGTGGGCCATCTGGAATTCCAATGACCTGGCCAGGCACCTCCCGTTGGACGCAGAGGAAACTGAGGCCCGGGACGAGAGGCCAGCCAGCCCCCTCCCCGCCCGCCGCCCCCAAGTTCCACCTCTGGATGCCCACCCCGCTGAGTCCTGCCCACGTGGCTCTGTTGGGTCTACACAGAGCGGTGGTCACTGTCTTCCTCTTCTTCCTTACATTAGAACTAGGTACCAGGAATGCGCGTTCATCCTGATTTCTGGCTTTTCTTTGATAAAATGAGTAGAGAACATATTTCCAGGTGGCATCCATCGCTGAGCTGAGAGGTGGCCGCCAGCCCTGGGCGGACACCCGCCTGCCTGTCCCGTGGGCACTGGGGCCGGGCCTGCTTCACCGATGCTAAGGGTGCAGAGCCTCAGCCACGGTCCAAGTCCCCAGGGGTGCTGCCCCCCGGGCTGAGCCCGGTTTCATACCAGCGAATGGTCCTCACTGCCCCAGGGCTGTGTGCACAGCGAGTGCTCGGCCTGTAAACCCAGGCCCGGCCAGGGTCCTGCCGCAACGGCCCGTGATTTGCAAAAAACACCACCATTATGGAAGCCGGGCTCCACAGCCAAGACCTGGGACGGCTGAAAGTAACAAACAAAGCGTTTAAAGAGGAGAGTGACTGAAGAGGCCCACCAGTTTTATCGTCGCTCGAGGTTTTCTCAGGACCTGCACAGTCTAATTCACCAAACCACAGACGCAGGCAGCGGGCTGCACAGGGACCACCGTGGAGACACGAAACCCGGGAGCCCACTGGGAGACCTGACCTCCCCAGGAGCCCCCCGACAACCCCTCTCCCCCAGGCTGGCCACTCGGGTCCGTGAATGTTCACTGAAGCCAGCTCTGTGCCACAGCCAGGTCAGGGCCGGAGACGCGGGGGACGCTACGTCGACGGCTGGCGTCGGGAACAGTGACAGAGACGCGGGGGACGCTACGTCGACGGCTGGCGTCGGGAACAGTGACAGAGACGCGGGGGACGCTACGTCGACGGCTGGCGTCGGGAACAGTGACAGAGACGCGGGGGACGCTACGTCGACGGCTGGCGTCGGGAACAGTGACAGAGACGCGGGGGACGCTACGTCGACGGCTGGCGTCGGGAACAGTGACAGAGACGCGGGGGACGCTACGTCGACGGCTGGCGTCGGGAACAGTGACAGAGACGCGGGGGACGCTACGTCGACGGCTGGCGTCGGGAACAGTGACAGAGACGCGGGGGACGCTACGTCGACGGCTGGCGTCAGCAACAGAGATGGAGACGCGCCAGGCACTGCAGGCTGGCGTGCAGAGCCCAGGCCCCAGCGCCTGAGGCGGGAAGCTCCCTGGAAGGCAGGCGCCCGCTGTCTGGGCCCTGGGAGGGACCCTGGGTGGTGATGGAGGGCTCTTCTCTGCTCAGGAGCCCCATTTCTTGAGGCTGAGCAGCGGAGGTGGGGTCCACCGTGGGCACAAGGCCGGTGGGCCATGCCTGGGGCTGCAGGAACCCTAGAGTTTGGGACCCCAAAAGGCTCGATGAGGAAGGGGTGCTGGACCCCAGCACCGGGTCAAGGCCAGGGAAGGGTCCCGGGTTCAGCTGGGGCGGTGGTCAGGGGGGACAGCAGTGGTGTTCTGGAAAGGCACCTCCATCCTTCCTTGCAGCGACCCTCAGCAACTCTCGGTGACAAGAGGCCTGTGCCGGCTGTGATGGGGGAGGGGAAAGCAGCTGGGCCGCAGGCCAGTGACAGGCCGGAGCAGGGAGAAGCCGAGGCCTGTGCCCGGGTCCTGGAAGACACCCTGGGTCTGGGAGGGGCAGAGGCCACTGAGTAGCTGGGAAGGCCAAGAATGGGGGTGCTGGTGGGAGGGGAACGCTGGCTGGTGGGGTCGGGGGAGGAGGGCGGGGCTGAGGGTGGGGCAGCGGGAAGCGGAGGGGCTCCCCCGCAGCCGTCTAGCCACTGCCCTCCAGCCACTGCCCTCCATGCCACGTGGGCACAGCTCGCTGGCCTGACTGCCCCATCCGCTCTGGGGCAAGGACTGCGGCCGCTGCCCCGAGGTCTGTCCTGCTGGGGACGAGGTCCAGCCCTGCTCCGCCTCCTGGGCTTCAGCACCAGCACTAATTACGGGCACAGAGGCCTCCAGGAGTGGCTTTTGTACACGTATAAAAATACAGGACTTAGAACAATGGACTCTGCTGAGTGGGAGGCTATTTTTAGAGCCCCCTCCCTGCAGTAGCAGCCAGCATCTCCCCGTTTGTCAGCTGCTGCTGGCGAGACGGGCCGCAAGCCTACCGCGAGAAGTGCAATGTTGGGATGCCCGCACCATGGGGCGTGGGGTGCTGCCCCGGGTCCCAGGGGCCCGTAGGGCAGTCACCACCCCACAGAGTCCCAACGTGAGCCGGTGAGAGACTGCGTGGGGGGTCTGGCCCCCTGCCTGAGCCTCAGCTTTGCCACCGCGGGGCATGGATCAGGGGACAGGGCGCCAGGGCGAGGAGTCCTGCAGACGGCCGGGAACCCTTCCAGGGGGCCGGGGCCGCGCCCTTCCTCAGACAGGCCTGTTCTCTCCAGTGCACGGCCAGAGGGGAGGGACACGCGTCCGCTGGGCCTCCAGGCCCTTGTCCCGGCCTGCCAGCCTGCTTCCAAGTCACCCTTCCGGCCCCCGGGAGGGGGCGGCTCCAGCGTCTCTGGCAGAGGCCTCGCTCAGAACATAAAGAAGGTCTGTCTGCCCGCCTGCTAGAGCCAGGCCGGACCTCCCTGTGGCTCGCGTTGAGTCACTCCCATCAAAATAGCCCGGACAGCCGGAGGGTCAGAGGTCAGCCCCGAGAGGCCACAGTCAGGACACGCAAGGCGGGGCCCGGGGCCCGGAGCGTGGCCAACATGGGGCGTGAGGGTCACTCTGGCAGGAGGGACAGGGAAGGGGGTCCTGCGGCTACCGCGCCGTCTCCCCGCGCCTCCACCGCCGCCCCCTGCTCTGCACTGTGGGCTGGGAGCCTGAAGGCCTGCTCTGCCGCATCTCCGCCTCCAGTGGCGGGGGAAGGGTGCACGCCCCCTGCTCAGGACCCCGGGGCTGGGGACAGGGCTCAGCGAGCTCAGAGAGCCCTCGCTGCACGAGTGAACGGCGATGCTACACGAGCGATGCTGCCCGTGACCAGGGGCTCGATGGACCCGTCTGTCCACTCAGTGCATGCTGAAACGCTAAGGATGAGGCCCACAGGCGAGTGGGGTCCGGAGCTGGCCCGGGACACTCCCACCCTCCCTCTCAGGGCAGGGCCTGGGACCCCGAACACCCGACCTCTAGGATCCTTGGGCGGCACCCCCACCCCTGGCGCGGCACCCGGGTCACCTCACTGCCCTTGCCCACAGCCAGGCTCCCTCCCTGCCTGTTCACAGCAAGCAGGGGCACAGGGCCCTGCGGGCAGACAGGCTCCCTGGGTCCCAGCCGGCAGGCAGGGCCTCGACGGTCTGCTGCTCTGGCCCGCGTCTGCGCTCGCCACCCCAAACAGCTGAGGGCCTGGCATGTTTCTCGGAGGGACAGATGCATGTTCTGCACCCAGAACACTGCTCTCCAGGCCTCGAGTCACAAAGCCTCTGCGGGGACACCCTGGCGCGGCTCCCTGGGGCCCACCCTGCCCAGCCCTGGGAGGCCCGGGGGCGGGCACCAACTGGGGCCCGGCCAGGAGGTGGGAGCCGACTCCCTCCAAGGCAGCAAACGTGCGCGTTCAGGCGGGCCAGATGCCAGCTGGCGGGGGAGCCCCAGGGCTCTGGGGGGGAGCTGGTGCACACGGCCTGCCGTCGAGCCTGGCCAGGGCCTCCGCTGGCGCGGCGCTGTGCACACGGCGTCACCATTGGTCCCGGGGGCCCCGATCGGCCTGGCGCTCTCACCCCACACGCCGGGGGGCTGAGCAGCAGGCCAGGGGCCAGGCCTGCATCCCGGGAGAACCGGGCCTCTGACGCCAGCCCCGTGGCCAAGTGCGGAGACAGGCTCTGAGAAAGCCCTTTATCCTCCCCAGTGCCATCTGGGCCGGGACCGAAGCAAGGGTGGGGCCCAGCCATCTGGGACCCTGGCGTCGGCCCCAGAGGCCTGGCGCCCACCCGGCGTCTCCTCATGGGCTGATGAGAAGGCAGAGCTCTCGGGGGGACGGGGCTCCCCATGAGGGGGCTCACAGGGTCTCAGCACAGAGCTCCAGATGGGCCCCCGAGGATCAGGCCCTGTGGGTGCACATTCCCTCATGGGGATGGCCACGCCCACAGGGGCTCCCTCTCTGCTGGTCACAGTCCCACCGCTCCCTGAGGCCCGACCACACCCACGGGCTCCGGGCCTTACGCCACCTTCCTGCCGGTCGCATCCGTTTCACGGGCTTGCCGAGGACCAGCACTCGCGACCGACTCAGAGCAGAAGTCAGGTCTGCAGCCAGGGGCCGGCCACCCTCAGGGAGCCTGACTTAGGACACCAAGTCCCCGGGGCAGGGCCCCGGAACTCCCACGGCTCTGTGTGGCCCTGCCTTCCACCCTGCCGCGCCCTCCAACAGCTGGAATTTGAGGGTCCCCCTGACGTGGTACCATCACACGGATGATGACCACAATGCCGTGGTCGTCGTGGCCACTGAGCTTCGACTCACCAGACGTGCTCCCTCCTCCGTTTCATGGGGACAGTGGTGGTTTAGTCACTCACTCGTGTCCTACTCTTGCGACCCTATGGACTGTAGCCCGCCAGGCTCCTCTGTCTGTGGGATTCTCCAGGCAAGGATCCTGAGTGGGTTGCCATTCCCTTCTCCAGGGGATCTTCCAGATCCAGGAATCGAACCCAGGTCTCTTGCCTTGCAGGCAGATTCTTTACCGACTGAGCTATGAGGGAAGTCCTAAAAGCATCCATCTGACCCCGGACGCCCAGGCGACACCCTGGGGTGTGCCCACCCAGGACAGCCCCCTGCACCCCTCCATGTGGGGAATGCTGCTCTGAAGCTCAGGAAGTGCCGCATGGAGCGTGGGGCCCGGGCTCGGGGGAAGGCCGGACGGGGTCAAGCTCCAGCCGCCCCACTGCTGGGCTGAGCGACCCCGGGCAGGTGGCCTCCCTGCTCTGGGCCTCCACGGCCTCCTTGAAGCAACGGACATCAGTCCTGCCACCAATGACCTAGCAGGCACGTGGGGACCGCATGAGGACCCGCTGTGCTGACTGCAAGCGCCCAGGTGAGCGCGGCGCTGTTTCGGCTCTGCACACGGGAGATGAGGGCTCGGCGGACGGCCTGTAAGGGTCTGTCGAGGCCAGAAAGAGACGTGGGACACATGATGTCCAGGCCAGGACCAGCCTTGGTACGTGTGGGGAGCCAGGACCCCCGGGGTCACGCACAGAGCCCCGTCCTTTCAGCCTGCCCTCGGCTCACCTGAGCGCTGGGACCTCCGCTCCCCTCGCTGCGTCTCGGGTGCAGATGGCATCACCCCTCCCTGTCCATGTGTCTCACCGGCCACTGCTTCCCGCCCGCTCTCTGCCAAGACCCTTGCCCCCTGGCGAAGCCAGGGCAGCCCTTGTTGGTTCTGACTCTTTGCATCAGGAGGACTCGAGCTTCCGACGCCAGGGCACACTTGGAAAGATTTTTCCAAATACACACACACATACACGCACGGCCAAAAATCCTCCCGGCTGAGCCAAATTAAATACAGAGGCCTCTAGTTATTTCCATACGCGCAAAAGGGACTTAAATAAAGCAGCTCTCTGTGGCAGGCTCCGGCAGACAGGGCCGGGCCGGGCCCCAGGGACGCCCAACAGGGCAGGGAGGAGGCACCGGCTGGGGAGATGGGCTTCGGGAGAGCGGGCGGGTGGAAAGCAGCCCCGTCACACAGGCGGCCCACCCTGTCGGCCGGAACCAGGCGCGGGGCCCGCTCGGGGCCCGGGACACTGTCGGCCCAGCCAGACGGGGCCCCCAAGCTGCCTTACCAGCCCCCCACCACCACAAAGTCCTGTAAACCCACAAATCCTCCAGGTCCTTGCCAACTTAAAATCTTTGTCACGGTCGCGACTCCTGGGGGCTGGCACCCACACCCGCCCCCACAGGGCCCTGTCCCCCACGTGTCGTGGCCTCTGGAGGTGTCCACGGCCCTCCTGGGAGGCTGGGTGCCCACAGTGGAGGGGGCATTGCCAGCAAGAGGCCTCAGGACCCCACTGACCCTGGGAGGCACATGTCTGTCACCCTGGAGGGCAGGCTTGGAAACTCGGCACAGGGGAGCACGACACTCAGGGTTCCCGTACACCTGCCTCCCCTCCGACACTCCCCGGGGCGGGACTGCGCGGACACCCTGTCATCATCCCCTGGGGGCCGGCAGTCAGCAAGAGCGCGCACTCAGAGCTGGAGGTGACACCCGCCCGAGGCAGGGGCCCTCTCGCCTGCCCGTTTACTTGATGGAGAAACTGAGGCACTGAGGGGATGTAACTTAGCGGGGGAGAGGGGAGCTGACCGAACACGCCCCCCGGTCATGGCGCTTGACGCCCCGCCTCCACTGTCTCTTCCTGGGGCGACGGGGGAGGGGCCCGCCTGCCTTGTCTGACCCTGACTGCCTCCCCCCTGCCTCCCAGGGCTCCCCATATGCAGCCCCCCCCCCAGCGAGGGCCTGGGGGGTCAGGACGCTGCCCCTCGACCTCCCACAGCAGCACAGAGCCCCGCCCGTCTGGCGCCCGGCAGGCAGGAGCTCCGTGCCCTGAGGCAGGCAGGTAGGCCCCTCTGTGCCTCAGCTCCTCAGCCATGAGATGGGGGTGTCGTGCAGTTCACAAGGCCGCCCTGAGGGCCACACGGCAACACCCAGAGGCCCTCGCAAGCCTCTGCTCAGAGACAGGCGTCGGAGCATGGGACCCACGACCTGCGGAGGGGAGGGGGGCGCTGACCGGGCAGCTCTCTGGCTGGATCGTGTGTGTGGTGGGGTCCGGGCTGACCGCTGCCTCTGGGGTGGGAGTGTGGGGAGAGGGATGGACTCAGGGAAGGGGGTCGTGTGTATGTGTGTAGGGGGGTCCGGGCTGACCCCCACCTCTGGGGTGAGCAGGTGGGGAGGGGGACGGACTCAGGTGCTAGGGCAGGAGCTGCAAGACAGATGGACAGAACGCACAAAGGCCGCCCAGGCAGCACCCGGGGGAGCCTGGTCTCCCACGCCAGACAGAAGGTGCTTGGAGGCCATGGGTCAGGCCGCCCAGGGGCCGGGCGAGAGGAGGGGTCCATGTATCTGGGGGGAGACAGGGGCGCAGGGGGCCTCGGGTCAGCAGGCAGGGCCCCGCAGGGATGGGGAGCAGAGAGCCCCGGTCCTGTCTGAGGCCTGACCGGAGGGCCAGCTCTGCCCTGCGGGGTGGGCGTCACTCGGGCCCCAAGGCGGGGATGCCAGCCGGGCTCTGGGTCCCCAGGCTGGGCCACTGGAGGGACCCGCCCGGGGAACATAGCTCCGCCTCCAGAGACGAGGCCGACCACACGACAGCCCCTCGAGTTAACATCCTCACATCCGCACAGCGTCTGGGATCTGCCTAATCCTGGGGCAAGGAAGCAAAAGCGCCCCTGGGGGCCATGACGCCCTTTGCATACGCTTGGGGGGTTTCCATGGTGAAGAGTTTAAAACAGTGCTAGGAATCTGCTGTCCACATTGAGGCCTAACTTCCTGGGCCATTTGGCCATTTTTACTGAGGGAGAAAAAAAAAGTAACAAACCCAGCACATTTAATTTATGACTCTGAGAAAGTTGAGGGCCAGAGGGAACACAGAGCCTGGGTCTGCACGGCTGAGCCTGCCCCGGGCGGGCACACAGCACAGGGGGAAAGCACTTCCCAGTCACTTCCTCCCTGTGCCTGGCCCTGTCTCTGGCTGGGAGGCGTGGTGGTGTGAGAACTGGACGCATTTCCCCCTGGGCCTGACCAGGGCCTACATGGGGAAGTCAGACCAGGTAATAAGAACCCGGAAGTGGGTGGCCTTTCCTGATCACAGGCTACCGGCCCAGCACCCCCAGCACCCCCACTCCTACGGCCCCGGGGATCCAGAGGACACGTCTCACCCCCAGGTGACCTCATGGCGCGGCAAACACGCTTTTGAGACACAAGGCCACTCTGGCCAGAGCTTCGAGGGCGCCGTGTCCACAGAGTGGGCTCTCTGCGCGTCCCCGTGCAGTGGCTGGGCCGGTGTCCGAGCCCTGGGTGGCGGGTCCTGCTCCTCGCCCACACCCCCTTCCTGTGTCTCCCCTCTCCCCACTGTAAAGAGCTCAAGCCCTGTCTCCCCCAACCACATCACAGAGAGAGGAAGATACACTCTAACCAGAAGACCAGACCTATACAGTGCAAAGCCTGACTACGTGATTTTCATTTTCCTCACCTCAGTCACCTCGTCTGTGAAATGGGACCAATACCAGCCACTTCACAAGGCTCTTAGAGGGTCAGAGAGGCCAGGGGTGTGCAAGGTTCAAAGACCCGAATGTCAGACACTGTCCTTTGTATCCTGTAGCTGGTTTAAAGCGTGGCTCAAACCTCTGTTAATTCCAGACCCACCAGAGCCAGGTGAGGGTGCCCTTCCTGACTGCAAGTCCTGGGCACCGGTGGGGCTTTGCCCAGCCTCAAGGGGCCGCTTCCCCGTCCCATGGCCGACGTCACCTAGCTCTGCTGAGGCCCTGGACACAACACGGTCTAGCCTGTGTGGGAGGGGCAGCCCTCAGCTGCGAGCCGGAGGGCGAACGCACACGCCACAGCCCACAACCGGGCCCTCCTCACCCAGGCTGCCCTCAGGGCCCCCAGTCAATGCCGCTGCACAGCAGGAGCAGCCCCGGGTCGGCCCGCAGCCAAAAGGAGGGGCCACCCATTCCCAGCTGGGAACAGCATCCTGGAGCCCCGGGCTCTGCAGAGACCCAGAGGCGACTGTCCACCACTCTGTGCAGACTAACTCATCTAAGGAGCGCCTCCCGGCACCCACCTTTTACAAATGGGGGAACTGAGGCACAGCAAGGCTAAGGAACGTGCCCCCGATCACACAGAGTCTACAGTATCCGCCTCCTAGCTGCTGGCCCCAGCCCCCTCCCTCAACAAATGACCCTGTGTCCCACGGCTCTTCACCCACAGAGGGGGACGCCCAGGCCCAGAAAGGGGATGTGACGCGACACCCGGGCTCCCGGGGAGGCCCCCTTCTCTGAAATAGTCAGGGTCAAGAAAGGCCCTGACCGCGGCCGTAGCTCACACGACTGAGCTCTTACTATGATACGATAAGGCACTATTTTCAAGGTTTCCCTCGGAGAAATGCATCCAGTTCTCACACCACCAGGCCTCCCAGCCAGAGACAGGGCCAGGCACAGGGAGGAAGTGCTCACTTTGGCATGCAGACAGACACCCACGCTGCCTGGACCACGGGCCGTTCCGGGGAACCCGAACCAGGAGGCTCCCCGCTGAGGCTTTTTTCAAAGTTTCCGGTTTTCTTACTGGCCCTTGTCTCCTCCCACGGGATGGAACTCAGCAGCCCACACACACGTGTGTCCCCCAGTGACGTCGAAGGCTGTGGCCCTGGGCTTCCTCACCACCCGGAGGCCGGCTGTGTTTACACTGATCCCTCGGCACGTCGGGGGACAGGCAGCTTTTGTCCCCGAGACCCCACGCCACACCGAGACTGGCCTGGGGCAAGCGTGCTACCCGCAGAGAGCGGCAAGTCATAGGGAGCAAGGGCCTTGTCTGGCTGGCATCCAGCCGGAGTGTCTGGGGTCTGCGGTGTCCGGCAAGACACCAGGAGGACAGACAGAGTTTGTTATCTGCCTGCCAGCCAGCTGGCACGTTCGGGAATGCCTTGGGAATCCCCATAGCAGAGGCTACTAGACTCCTGTTCTGTGCTGCCGGGAACACACGAAAGGTTCCATTTGCGATGTGACTTGTTTTGCTGAAGATTACTGAGTCCCAGAGAAAGCACAGCCTGGCTGTGAAGAGCGCAGACCTCGGGGTCAGGCAGGCAGAGACCACATCTCAGCTGCTGGACTTGCTGGTGACCTGGGCAAGTCACGTAACCCTCCCCCAACTGAAAAAGAGGCACAGAAGACGCTCTTTGTCAAAAACTGCTTTGAGAACTAAGTCCTTCTCTGAGTTCGCCAAACAGCAACTGTTGCTGTTGTTTTTATTATTATTACAACAACCTTGGAACAAAGAGGAAAAAACAAGGCCGTCATAGCTTCCCCATCTATACACGGAGGGAGGGGACCCCGGCTGTGGCTCCACACCTGGGCCTGAAGTTCACAATGAACTATCTCCATGTCAGGAAGCTGCAAACCAAGGAAATAAAATGGAAAGAACAGTCCTTTCCATCAAGGAGCAGAGAGGCTCCAGCCAAGTGCGAAGAAGGCGTTAAAAGCTATTAGAGCCCTCACTTCACGGCAAACAGAAGGGCAGAAGTGGGAGCAGCGACACAGTTTATTTCCTTGGGCTCCAAAATCACTGCAGATGGTGACTGCAGCCATGAAATTAAAAGACGCTTGCTCCTTGGAAGAAAAGCTATGACCAACCTAGACAGTGTATTAAAAAGCAGAGACATCACTTTGCCCACAAAGGTCCATCTAGTCAGAGCTGTGGTTTTCTCCAGTTGTCATGTACGGATGTGAGAGCTGGACCATTAGGATGAGCACCAAAGAACTGACACTTTCAAACTGTGGTGCTGGAAAAGACTCTCAAGAGTCCCTTGGATTGCAACAAGATCAAACCAGTCAATCCTAAAGGAAATCAACCCTGAATATTCATTGGAAAGACTGATGCTGAAGCTCCAATACTTCAGCCACCTGATGAGAAGAGCCGACTCACTGGAAAAGACCCTGATGCTAGGAAAGATGGAAAGCAGGAGGAGAAGCGGGCGACAGGGGATGAGATAGTTAGATAGCATCACTGACTCAAAGGACGTGAATTTGAGCAAACTCCGGGAGGCAGTGAAGGACAGGGAAGCCTGGCGTGCTGCAGTCCATGGGATGGCAAAGAGTCAGATGCGCCTGAGCGACAACAAAGAGAGCAACTAAGTGGTTCAGCCCCCATTGCAGACTCCAGAAACCAGCCTTCAGCCCAGACACCAGCAAGATAGCGAGCAGAGGGGAGCATGCGGTGATGGGGCGGAAGGCTGCCAGCAGGCCGAGCAGCACAAGCCCCACGAGGCATCCGGGCCCACGTCACAGGTGAGAAGGCAAGGCTCAGACAGGGGAGATGACACGCTGAAAGCCACGCGGCTGGGAAGAGTCAGGTTCTGTGAAACCTGGAGGCCTGGGCGCTGGGCCGCACGGCTTCACACCAGTCATCTGTTCCCCTACGCCGAGCCCGGGGCCTGGCAGAGGCAGCTCTCGGTAACAGTTTGGTGAGTGAATAAAGGGACACAGGAAGTGTGACGTGGCCGCCCCGAGGCTGCACACGTCTCTCCAGAGAACAAGCCCCCGGGGGCCTGGGAGCGTGTGTGTCCACCGGCACGTGGTCGGTGCCGTGCACGAGCTTTGGCCCCGGGCTTGGGGGGCACATGCTCAACGCAGGTGCAGCCACAGCAGACGGAAGGCACCAGGCCACATCCTCCCCCACGATCACCGCCAGCTTCCCCTCAGGCAGTGTGAACAGCCAGATACTCTAAGGCCAGACCAATTAATTCTTCAAGAGCCGTAACGACCTTTAAACTCGTTACCGTTTGCTTTTGAGGACCAGTGACCAACCCCACTCAACAGCCCCTGGACAGACACACAAACACAGTCCAGGGGACCCGGGCCACCTCCAAGTCCGTGACCCCTGTGTTGCCTCTGGGCTTATTACCAGGTGGATTTTCCACATGTCATCACAATGCAGAGGAAATTTACAAAAGAGGAAGGAAGAAAATCCCGCAGGTCCTGGGTGGTGGGAAGAGCTGGGTGCTGAGCCGGTGACAGAGGCCAGGGTGGCCAGCCGGGCGAGGGCTCCCAGACCCGCTGGGAGGGCCTCGGGCCCCTCCGTGAAGCAGCGGCACCATCTCCTGTCACAGCCGGGGAAACTGAGGCTCACGGGGTATGGAAACTTGCATGACTTCACAGAGCTGAGCTGGGGTTTGCAATCAAGTCTGTTTGCCTCTCTGAGCCCCTCTTTCCTAATGCCCTGAGCTGCCCTGGACTCACGGATTCGCCCGGCAAACCGCAATCCCACGTTCCACAGAGCCCAGCCAGGTAACACCGCACACACATGCACCCGGAGCTCTCGGGGCCCAGTCCAAACTCCTCGAGAAAGACCTATTTGTCCAGCCTCACACTGTCTGACTGTGCAGCCGGCAGCCTGTCCATGTTTCTGAACCAAAGCTGTGTAAATATTAGCACAACCAGCTCACAGTCCGACTTCCCTGAGTAAAGGCCTGAGAACAGTGGCAGGGCGGGCAGGGACGCTGCGCAGGCCGCCATCAGAACACGTGGGTTTACTCTGGGCTCGCCCTGGAAGACTCTGGTCAGGACCCTGGCCCCCTGCCTCACTGTGTCCATGTAGAAAGGGAGGGCAGGAGAGGCTTAGAGCACAGAGTGCCCAGGACAGGTTCCCAGCGTGCTGCTGGCCGGAGGTGGTCACGGCCATTCCAGGATGGGTGGTCTTGGACCTGTTACACACTGGGGGTGTCCCGAGGCCTCTGGAGCCTGCTGGGTCCCCTCTGGGCCACCGGAAAGGACTCTGGGTCGGGGGCAAGCTGGCTAAGCCTCCCCAGGCCAGGGCAGAGCTGACCCTCTCCCGCCCTCCTCCCAGGCATTCAGCAGCAAATGGGCCCCACCTGCTCAGAGGCCCAAGGAGGCGCTGTGCTCTGGGCCTGAGCAGAGGCCTACGAGCAGCTGCTTGTCACCAGCTCTGACCGCAAATGGGCCCCAGCGGGCCTCCCTGCAGCTGGAAGATTCAGACTGGCTGCGCGGAGGGCCTGCCAGTAAGAAGGGACGGGACCAGGAGACATGCAGGAGAGGTGGCGTTGCATCCCAGCAGGAAGGGAGAGGCTGGACAAGTCCTTGTGGACAGGCAGACCCCTCAGGACAATGACTCTGAGCTGTGCTCATGGCTGTGTCCCCTGGCCTGTGCTCCCACAAGGACAGTGGCTCCGGGCTGTGCTCAATGACCCAGAGCAGGGCCTGTACGCGGCCGGCACTCAGCAAACCGCGGAACTGTGATGCTGACCACAGGAGGCACACCCCCAGCGCGCTGCCCGGCGATACGGGGACATGGGACAGGCAAGGAGAGCGATGCATACGAGTGCGGGGCAGACAGCTGTGTGCGGCAGCGGCACGTGTAGGATGTGAATATCATGGACCTCCCCCCGCTTCTCAGACTGCTGCCACCGACTCCAGACAGCTGGCCCTGCAGCTGCAGCCGGCCCGGCCTCCGCCCCAGACGCAAGGAGCGATGGGTCCTTGGGAACCGCACCCCCACAACCCCACGTACAGCCTCCAGCCCAGGGACTGGTGGGGGGGCGCAGGGGGCGGAGAGGGACATATGTGCATTCTCAGTGCAACTGCCAGACACGAGCTGCAGAATTTCTGAACTCAGAGATCAGACGGCTGCAGGTGGGTCCCCCCTCCCAGGAGGCCTGACACAAGCCAGGTCCGTTTGTCAACAAATCCCCTCTGCCCCCCAGCCCTGCTCCTCGAGGGGCCTGCAGACAGCTCGGGGGCAGCTGTGCTGGCGGGCAGAGCGAAGAAATCAATATTCCCAGCACACACACACACTCTCCCCCTCTCTCCGTAAACACAGGCCCGCAGATGCTCAGCCAGCCACCCACCCACAGGCCCCCGGAGCAGATCAGGGATGGTCTCTGGGACACACACTCATCCCCTCTGACTCCATCGCTGACCACACCAGACACACGTCGACAGAAACCCCCAACCCCGTGGCTCAGTCACGGCCACGCAGAACCCCACCTCCGGGCTCCAGCCGCCCCGGCGCACGCCCAGGTGCCCGGCCAGAGCGCCCCAGCGCACCTGCGCAGCCCCGCGCGCTCTCCCCCCGGGTCCTCCCGACACAGGCCCCGGTCCGGCAGCAACAGGCCTGCAGCCAGGCGCGGCACAGACCCCCGCTGGCCGCGCTTCCCCGGGCAGCGCCGGACACCCACTCCCAGCGGTCCCTCACGGCACTCGCCCGCGCGGGCTCCCGTCCGATAGTCACGGGGGCGCGCGAGCTCACACCGCCCCGCGGTCCCGGGCCCCGCACGCCCGCTCGCACCCTCCCGGCCCGGTCCTCACCCGCTGTCAAGCTCCAGCTCCAGCAGGGACTGCGTCCGCTCCGAGTTGCAGTGCAGGCACCACATGGCGGCCGCGGCGGGAGCTGGCGGGGCCGGGCGCGCGGGACCCGGGCCGACACCCGACCGCCCGCGCCCGGCCTGCCCGCCACGCGACCAGCTTGGGTCGCCCGGCCCAGCGCCCGCAGGTCCCCGCCGCTCCCGGCCCCAGGTCCGAGCCCCAGGCCGGCAGAGCCCGCCCCGCCGCCGCCCGCCAGGCGCAGCGCTAGGCCGGGCCGGAGGAATGTGGCCGGGGCGCGGGAGGGGCCGCGGGGGGCGGGGCTGTGGGGGAGGGGTGAGGGTGAGGGGCGGGGCCGCGGGGGGGCGAGGCTGTGGGGGAGGGGTGAGGGGCGGGGCCGCGGGGGGGGGGCGAGGCGGCGCGCCGGGGGCGGGGCGAAGCAGCAGGGGGCGTGGAGGTGGGCGGGACCCGCGCGCCGGGGGCGGGGCCTGAGCAGGGGCGGGATTCGCCCGCGGCAGCATTCCCCGCCCTAGCCATGGGCCCTCCCCTGGGAGGACTATTCACTGGCTCCAAGACGCGGCCCACTAGCAGACATATGTCCCTTCCGAGCGTGTGAGCACAACAGATACAAAATCCCCAAACCAGCCAACTGTAGCCTACTCTGCCAACGGCGCCAAGCCCTGCCAATCCTGACTCTGGCCTCGGTTTATAAAACGGGGCTCGCGCTTTCCCGGATGCTGCGGCTCTGGGCTCTAACTCCCCTGCCCCAGAGACAAGGGAGTGGGTGCACCCCCCCCCCCGGGTCTGAGGACACACTTTGGGGGGCTTTCTGATGAGGATCTGATGGAAGCAGCTTCTTTCTCCTTAAGCCCTCCAGACCCTCTGCCCTCCCCCCACCCACAGAACAATGTCCAGACCCCCAGGCAAGCTTAAAGTGATCCTAACTAGCATTTTAGAGGTTTTTACTGATATTTGGTCCTCAGTTACAACACTGTGATGCAGTTACTACTGGTCCCGCTTGTCAAAAGGGGAAACTGAGGCTGAGTTTAACTGGATTAAAGAAGAGGCTCTCCCTCCCCCTCATGGCTTTCTCTTGGATGAGCCATAGTGGCATGTCGTTCTCAGTTGGCACATCTCTATTCTCTGTCCTTGGGCGCCTTAAGGCAGGCACAGTGCATGGCCCCGGCACTTGTGGAATGCTCAGATGTGGTTGGGAGACTCCTCAAGCAGACAGGAGCAGAGCCCCGCCTCCCCAGGGCCGCCCCATCCTCAGGTGCCTCTCCTGGAGGGCCAGGCAGCTGGCAGGCCTGCAGGGGCGGAAGCCGTGGGAAGCCACGCTTGCAGGGGCTTCTTTACGTGCCCTTTTGAATCTTGCATTTGCAGGGGGGCCAACGAGAAGCATTATTCCCAGATGGGGACCTGGGGCCGGTGAGGAACAGTGGAGGAGGAGGGCTGGGCTGGCTCAGCCTGCAGCTCGGCAAGAGGCAGGCCCCAGGGCTCCCGGGCAAGAGGCTGGGCAGCAATGCACAGCCCATCTCCACACCCCTCCTCTTCACTTCTGATGTTTTCTTTGATACATTAAAAATAAATGAAGACAGAATGGGAGAAACTGTTTTCAAATTATGCATCTGATAAGGTCTAGTATGTGAAAAAGCTGGCTTGAAACTCAACATTCCAAAAACTCACATCATGGCATCCAATCCTATCACTTCATGGCAAATAAAAAGGGGAAATGTGGAAGCAGTGGCAGATTTTATTTTCTTGGGCTTCAAAATCACTGCAGACAGTGACTGCAGCCATGAAGTTAAAAGACGCTTGCTCCCTGGAAGAAAAGCTATGACAAACCTAGAGAGCATATTACAAAGCAGAGACATCACTTTGCTGACAAAGGTCCATACAGTCAGAGCTATGGTTTTTCCAGTAGTCATGTATAAATGTGAGAGTTGGACCATAAAGAAGGCTAGGTGCTGAAGAATTATGCTTTCCAACTATAGTGCTGGAGAAGACTCTTGAGAGTCCCTTGGACTGTAAGGAGATCAAATCAGTCAATCCTAAAGGAAATCAACCCTGAATATTCATTGGAGGGACTGATGCTGAAGCTGAAGCTTCAATAATTTGGCCACCTAATGGGAAGAGTCGACTCACTGGAAAAGACCCTGATTCTGGGAAAGATTGAAGATAGAAGGAAAAGAGGGCGGCAGAGGATGAGATGGTTAGATAGCATCACCAACTCAATGAACAATGAATTCATTTGTTCAATAAATTTGAGCAAACTCAGGGAGATAGTGGAGGGCAGAGGAGCCTGGCGGGCTGCAGTCCACGGGGTCACAAAGAGTTGGACATGACTTAGTGACTGAACAACAGCAACAACAATCCATGTTAGATAAAGGATGCTTACAACTCAACAATAAAATGGCAAATAACCCAATTTAAAAAATGGGCAAAGGGGATTTCCCTGGTGGTGCAGTGGATAAGAATCCACCTGCCAAAACAGGAGACACAGGTTCAATCCCTGGTCCAGGAAGATTTCGCATGCCTCATGGCAACCAAGCCCGTGCAGCATAGCTACTGAGCCTGTGCTCTAAGCCCACAAGCTGCAGCCACTGAGCCTGTGTGTAGAGAGCCTGTGCTCTGCAACAGGAGACGCCACCTCAGTGAGAAGTGTGCACACCACAGCGGAGAGGAGCCCCTGCGCGCCGCAGCTAGAGAAAGCCCACACATCAGCTGTGAGGACCCAGGGCAGCCAAATAAATAAATAAGAATTGTTAACAATGGGCAAAGGATCCAAGCAGGTATTTCTCCAGAGAAGATATATGAACGGCCAATAAGCACATGAAAAGAGGCTCAGCATCACTGATCATTAGGGGAATGTGAATCAAAGCCACAGTGAGGTGCATCAGTCGACCACCACTAGGAGGGCTGAGTCCAGCCACCCAGGGCTCTGGAAGCAGCCTGGCTGGGGGTGGGGAGATGGGCGGGGACACAGTTGGCAGGGTTGAAATAGTCCAGTTAGGGAGGGGGGTGGAGAACTCCCACCCCAGCCTGGCCTGCCCTCTAAAAATAGGCTGTAATAAATGGGGCCAAGAGAGTTCCCCTCAGCTGTGGAGTGCTCCACACACAGCTCACAACCCGGATTCTCCAAGGATTCCAGGCGCTTCTCCAGGCCCAGGGCCTCCCCGCTCGCCAGGACAGTCTTGGCCACAGAGTTCCGGCTGGGATTTGGGGAAGGGCATTGAATTTCCCTGTTAGCGTTTGGACTACAGAGGATGGAGTCCCGGGAAACCAGCCACCTCTTCGTTCTCTTGTTTTCTCTTCCTGCAGAGTGTGCCTTTTGCTTCTGCTGTCAACTGCCTCACAGATGAATAATTCAAGGAATCTTGAGGCGAGTGAGAGAAGTTCCAGCCTGGAGAGGTGGAGAAAGCCAGTTTTTCTGCGGAGTGGAAATGACCAGACCGGGCAAGAAATCTTACACGTGCCGTCTGGGCAAAGTGTTTAGGCTTCTGAGCCTCTGTTTCCTCAACTGTAAAGGGAGGCTCATCACCCACCTCTCCCCTGGCTAATTCACCTTGCCCATTCGTTTAATTTAGCAAACACACGTTAGTGCTCACTCCATGCCTGCGCTTTGAGGCGCAGTTGGGGAGACACTGCCCTGTGTATGATGTTATGATAGTCTGGAGAAAGTAGCTTGTCACTCTGCCCGACAAGAGGCTCCAAAGATGAAGGGACAGTTAGGCTGGGGCCTTGAGGGGTGAGTAGGAGCCCGCCTACAAGGCAAGAAAGGAATGAAAATGTTTCATTTCACTGTATCGTCCTAGGCTTCAGTCCTGATCTACTTGCCTTGGCCCATGTCACACGCCCACCCACAACTTGACCTCACCCCCTCCCTGGACTTGTGACAGTACCCCCCTCCCCATCTTCCACAGCCTTCCTGCTCTCCAGACCTGTGGCACCTACGCCCCCAAAGGCTGACTACGCAGTCCCTCTCCCACAGACCTCCTCCTGCATCGTCTTGTCTGGCTCCAATCTCCAGCCCTTGTCAGCCCTCCAGCAACACCCTCCATGGTGCTGGCCCCCAGCTAGGATTTGGGTTTCAACTTTTGATGCGACGCCCCCCAGAAACTCACCCAGACTTGCCCGCCATCAAAGTCAGAAACTCCCCTTTCACGCTGTCCCATTCCCCTGTCCTTGCTCTCCCATCACAGCCAAGAGCTGTGCTGTCCTTGCCGGGCAGAGCTGGGCCTGCGTCCTTCTCTATAGCATTCCCTGTGCCTACTATGGGCCTGGAACACTGAGGTGCTCAGCTGAATAAGTCAGAGGCAAATTTAGGCCTGGGAGGCGAGTCTTGCCCCCTGTCTGCTGTTTTAAATAAAGTTTTATTGGAACGCAGTCACACTCACTCAATTCTGCACTATCTATGGATACTTTTGCGTCACAATAAAGTTGAAAGAGACTTATTATGGCTAGCAAGCCTCAAGCGGCTCTCCGTCATTTTCCCAGCAATGGGGCTCAGATGTGGCCATTGCTGCACATAACTGGCCTGGTCTCAGACACCTGTCGCCACGCCAGAGGAATTTTAAGTCCAACCACAAAAATCTCACTGGGACTTGGGTTGGCCAAGACCAGACCACGACGGTGAGATGAGAGGGGCCTTAATGTGAGCACACCCTAGAACCTGAGAGCCAGAAGGGGCCTTGGTGACCTGGTGCTGCTGCCCACTGTTCAGATGAGGAACCTGAGTCCCCAGGTCAGTGCGGGGTGCAGCCATGAACTGGGCATCTTTTCCTTAGCGCCTCCCTCCCAGTGCTCAGGCAAAGTACGCCCCAGACGGAGGGAACCGTCATGGCTGGAGGTATAAGGAGCGCTTAAATGAACAGTAAACGTTGGATGCAGTTGTTATGATGCCAACAGGTGACAAATGGATGGATGGCCCCGTAAGGGCCTGGGAGAGCTCCTCCAGGAGGGCTGCGGACATCAGAACCACATGGTGGGGCCCAGGGGCAAGGAAGAGGAAACCCTGCTCCACGGAGCGACCGCATGACGCCCAGTGGTGCTCAGTGAGTGATGAAGTGGACCAAACAGCCAGCAACGGTCACTTCCTCCAAGAAGCCCTCCGAGCCTGGGTCCCCAGAGCACTTGCCTCCCCCACCACCCCCCGGCACAGCAGATGTTGGTTTGTTGCAGAAGTAAAGGAAGATGGGAGTGGTGGCCACAGATGAGAACACGCTCACTGCATCCCTCCCCAGGCTGGCTGCTCCTGGGGGCACACACTCTCCCTGTCCCTCTGCTGAGTCCAGCCAGGTGATACGGACTGCTTGTCCTGAAGCCCTGGAGACAGGGTCCATGGGCAAAAGGCCTATGGCTACCAAGTGCTGCAGCCATTTGAGTTAGGAGTCTGTACAAGTGGATGGGAAATGGCCATTTGCCGGATTTCTTGCAGATTCAAGGGGCCTGACAATATCAAGAAGAAAATTAGAAGCAAGAAGTTGAACTGCTTTCACCAGTGACAGGCTCTTCCCTGACCCCCGTCAGCGCCAGAATGACACTGCTCACCACCCTCTCCCCGCCAGGTGCCCCGCCAGCCCCAGGACATGATCACCGGCACCCCCACCGCAGCCCGTCACGCTCAGCCCTCTCCTCCTGGCTGGTGGCGCAAGGATGCCAGATCCTTGGGAGCCGGGGGTGTGACCCATGACATTTGCACCAAGTCCCTCCCCTGGGGACAAGCTCTAGGAAACGCTCCGGTCTGTCCAGGGCTGGCCTGAGCCCACTCTGCCTGAGAACAGCCCAGGCCACCCCCAGATAAAGCACAGCCTCATTCTCCCCATCCTGTCTGCGTGCGTGCGTGCTAAGTCACTTCAGTCGTGTCCAACTCTTTATAACACTCTAGACTGTAGCTCACCAGGCTCCTCTGTCTGTGGGATTCTCCAGGCAAGACTATTGGAGTGGGTTGCCATGCCCTCCTCCAGGGGATCTTCCCGATCCAGGGATCGAACCCCCAGCACCTGTGAGTCCTTCGTTGCAGGAGGATTTTTATCTGAGCCACTGGGGAAGCCCCTCCATCTGGTCTAATCCCCCTTAAAGTTCACCTCCGCCTGGTTATCTGGCTCAGTTACTTGCTCCCTGGTTTACTGTCCCTCCTCCATCACCAGGGTGTCCCCAGCATCTGGAAGGTGCCTGGTGGACAGTAGGTGCTCAGGAAATCTGTGATGAGCTGAAGGATCGTGTTGAACCGGGTTCACTCTGGTTCAGGGCCAGCACGAGGCCAGTCTGGTCCCATTTGATCTGAGCCAATGCCCCTTTTCACGTGAAACTGATCTTCAGAAAAACTGATTCTCATAACCAGGGTGATTCTCATAACTTAAGGAACCTGTGAGCTAAAGCATCTTTAAAAAGAGGAACCCCTGGGGGCAAAGCGAACGACCGTCCCTGACGTATGTGGGTTTCTTTCCCAGTAGCTGCGCTTCACTGGGGGCCACCTGCACCAGGCAGGTAGAGGGGGTGGCGAGGCCTTGCCCTGCGTGGCCAACCCTGCTGGCAGCACAAATTCCTATCCGTTGCATCCACTCGGCCACCAAGGGCCAGCCAAGCGAGCCCCAGCGGCCCTCTGCTTTAATGAATAGATGCGTTCATTTATTACAGCAGCAAGCGCTCCGCTGCCTGGTTTGCAAACGGACGCCACTAAGTGCTCCTAAAACAACAGCTTCTCTTAAGTGGGTTAAACATTCCCCGCTGCGATCTGCTTTATGTTATTGATTTACCCAACCCCTTCCGTGGTCCTTGGGCTTCCCCTGCGGCTCAGCTAGTAAAGAATCTGCCTGCAATGCGGAAGACCTGGGTTCGATCCCTGGGTTGGGAAGATCCCCTGGAAAAGGGAACGGCTACCCACTGCAGTATTCTGGCCTGGAGAATCCCATGGACTCTATAGTCCGTGGGGTCACAAACAGCTGGACACGACTGAGCGACTTGCACTTTCACTGGTCCCAGCGGGAGGAAGACTTCATCCAGCTTGACCCGGCTCCTCGGACTCGGAGTCAGCGGGCATAGGGCAGGTGCGATGTCTCACTCACTAGTTGAATAAACGGATAACTGGGCACAGGTACTTTCCTGAATGTGGTCAGTGAGTGCCCACCAGGCACAGGCCGGGCGCCGCAGAGGGTCCAAGACACAGCAGACGCGGAGTGGTCAGTGAGTGCCTGCCAGGCACAGGCTGGGCGCCGCAGAGGGTCCAAGACACAGCAGACGTGGAGTGGTCAGTAAGTACCCGCCAGGCACAGGCCGGGCGCTGCAGAGGGTCCAAGACACAGCAGACGCGGAGTGGTCAGTAAGTACCCGCCAGGCACAGGCCGGGTGCTGCAGAGGGTCCAAGACACAGCAGACGCGGGCCCTGCCCTCGGGAAGTTGGGTGGCTGGGGCTGGAAGGAAGCAACCCATACTGGTTGGAGCCAGCCCAGTCTCCACACACATGTTCACACGATCTCGATACTCGCCCGACAAGGCGGGCTCACATCTCAGTTTCTCACGGAGGCCCCAAAGCCCAGAGAAGGTAAGTAATTTGTGCAAAGACACACAGCCTGCTAATGACGGCACTGAGCTGAGAAGCAGGGACGCCGACACTCAGCCCGCGACTTGCCCTCCACCAGTGAGAGACTCAAGAGTGTGGCCCCAGCAGCAGCTGCAGGCCTGCGGGGAATTCCGAGCGATGCTCATTCTCACCCTGCAGTGATTCTGATGTCTGCAGGAGTCTGAGGATCCCTGCGCTGCTCCAGGGAACTAAGGTGGGTGATCAGTGCAATCATGCGATTGACCTGGCACAGGGGCAGGAACAACTGTGGGCTGAGGGATGGCCATCAGGGAGGGCTTCCTGGAGCAGGTGAAGCCTGGACTGGGATCTGCGGCACAAATGGGAACTCACTGCAGGGCACTCCGGGTACAGGAACAGCCTATATGGGGGTGTGAAGTGTGGGGATGGGTGAGCTGTGAGGAATGAGGCCGGAGGACAGGGCAGGGGCTTCATTTTATAGGAGGGTGTTGGAGGGGTGGGGGAGCCGGCAGAAGTGGCCTGGATTTATCCCCAGGTTAGTTTTCCAAGCAACCACACAACACCTGTGTGCCAATTGCTTAATAGTATTCTGTATATCAGCACACAGTATATCTGCTCCATCAGTGAAAAGTCATTCGTGCCCAGCATATATTGAATTTTGTCATAAAAGTAAATCACCCCAACCGAACACTGTTATAGAACCCCGCTCAAAGTTTGTTATCAGCAGAAGGCCCGTGCTTGAGGCTCGCTCTTTGTTTAAAACAGAGATTAAAAGTATAGAAAATCCATGTTACAGACGGCAGCTATAAAACAGAAGGATGCTTGCTGTATTCTGATACGGAAGGAGATACAAGATATATCACAAGGAAGGGGTAAACACACACACAGACACACACACACAGAGACACACACGCACTCTGACAGACATATCTCTGGGTGATGACTACCTCTGGGGGCTGGGGCGGGGGGCGCTCACTGTCTGTCTTGCAGCCTCTTTTATATACTAGTTTCATTAAAATATATTGCTTCCTACAAAATAAGGACCTATAGTTAAGCGTTTTTGGAGTGATAAAGAGCCGTGAAAGAGACCGTCGGTGTAATGTGTAATCTGTAATCTAATCGGAGGGGCTGAAAGAGCCTGGAGGGGAACAGCTTTCTCCTGGGGCAGGGTACATCTGACAGTTCCACGTCACTGAATGTAGCATCCGTGGCTCACCTGGAATCATCCCATGCCCACCTGTGGCCTGCATCTCACACTAACAGAAACCCAGGGATCTGAGAATATACTCTGCAGCAAGACGTAACACCGAGATGAGGTCAGGGCCCCGCAGGCGGGGGAGGGCTGCCTGGTTGCCAGGGGGACGGGAGGCGGGGTTCCAGGGCTGGGGTCCCCTCCTCCCGGGATGTGGGCCTCCCTGCATCCTGAACAGAGGACGACAGCCCCAGGGAGCGCTTTGGGCACCGAGGCCGAGGGCCTGCCGCCGGATGCCGCGGTCTCTGAGCCAGTTATCGAGTCCCAGTTACTTAGTCCAGGTAAGGAAACCGGGACACGGAGGGCTTCGTGGCTGGTGGCCCCTGAGCTGGTCGGCGCAGAGCCGGGATTCCAGCCCGGGGGTCCACGTGTGAAAAGTCTCGGGCTGCAGAGAGAACCTGTGCCCATGACAGAGGAGTAGAGCTCGAGGCTCAGCCTGGGTCCCCCGGGGACTCTCAGAGCACAGCCACCCTGAGCATCTCTTAGGAAGCACGACCCACAGACAGCTCTGGCCTCGCTGGTAATTTCCATAAACGACTGTAATGTATGTGTAAACAACACAGATATCAAGGTTTGGAACCCCCTGGAGTGTCAGAAACGCAGTTTGTAATTACAAGCGCACAGCAATTTGTTCCCTTTCAGGCACGTCTGCAGTAATTATCACCCTGGTGAAAGGTGACCACACGGAGCGCAGCGCGGGGACCTCTCCCAGGACTCCTCCTTCCCCTCCCGCGGTGCCCGGTCCCGGGGGCTCCCGGGGGGCCTGTCCCGGGGCTCGGCCCTGCTCGTGGGCACCCAAGCACGGACAGTGATGGCCCAGGTGTTAGCGATCCCGCTCTGGAACGCATGCCCCGGTCGGAAGGACACGTCTTCACTGAACGCACATCGGCTCCCCTGTGCTTCCAGCCCACTGCCAGGTGCGGGGACCCCGGGGTAGGGGGGGGCAGGGGAAGCACTGCCAGGCCCTGCAGGCCTCCTGGGGGCCCCGGCCTGGCTGGACCAACCGTCCCTGGGCACTCACAGTGTGCCCGTGCCCGCCTGCGAGGGGGCGTCTCGTCATCCGCACCACACTGGCCGAGGCGGCGGAGTGGAGGTCTGGACCCCAGCACTCCCCTGCAGGGGCTGGTTTCGCCCAGCTGTCCCCTGGTCGGGCTGGGTGGCAAATTTAGATCGGCTTAAAACGTCAGCTCAGGTCACAGCTGATGGATGGTCCCGGAGGGATGAAAGACGGAGAGCCGGCAACTGCGGGCAGGAGCCCCTGAACCGGCGGTCCGGGCGCCACTTGGGGTGCTCGGGAGGGCGGAGTGGGGCGCGGCCCCACCCTGGCCTGACCAGTGCCGCCCCGACCCCACCAGTCCCGCGCGGGGCCCGCGCCCTCTGCCGTCCCGCTGGAGAACTGCAGTCTGCCCTCCAGCCCTAAGCGGACCGGGCAGCCCACCCGCCACCGCCGAGGGGCCAGCGCCCCCTGCCGTCCTGCTGGAGAACTGCAGTCTGGCCCTCCAGCCCCAAGCGGACTGCACAGCGTGGTGCCCACAGGGGCAGCTGTGCCAACCTCTGGACACCCCGTTAAGCTTCCCCTTCAGATCTCCTCCTTCCTGCACCACCGAACACAACCTCCCCCACCGTCACACAGCAGGGGGGCGGCTGGGTCAGGAAGCAGAGCCAGGACTCAAACCTAATGTCACTGACGTTTCAATCTGAGTCACTGATCTAAGGAGGCTGAAACCCTGGCTCCTCGCTGCTTAAGAAATAAGCACCAGGGACTTGCCTGGTGGCCCGGTGGTTAGGACTCCGTGTTCCCAATGCAGAGGCCGGGGTTCAATCCCCTGGTCAGGGAGCTAGACCCCACACGCCACAACTAAGGACCCCACATGCCACAGTGAAGATCGAAGGTCCTGCCCGCCGCGACTAAGACCCAATGCAGCTACACGAATAAATAAACATCTTTAACGAGAGAGAGAGATTGACACCGGACTCTTCACCATGCCCCTAAACCCTTGCGGTTTCCGCCTCCGCCGGCCTGGCCCCTCCCACTCACCCACCCCGGGTGGCGCTTGTGGTAACGAACCCGCCTGCGAATGCAGGAGGCGTGAGAGACAAGGGTTCGATCCCTGGGTCGGGAAGATCCCCTGGAGGGGGGCACGGCAGCCCACCTGAGTATTCTTGCCTGGAGAATCCCATGGGCCGAGGAGCCTGGAGCGGTGTAGTTCATGGGGTTGCAAAGAGTCAGACACAACTGAAGTGACTTAGCACACACACCCTCCCACTTGGCTCCAGCCTCACACCGAGTGAGCTGGCTCCTGCCCCTGGGCCTTTGCACATCCCGTCCCCTCTGCCTGGTGCTCTCTTTCAGCTACGTATTCCCGACTCCACCTTCATGACTCAGCTCCAAAAGGATAAAAGTCATGTCTGTGGGTCTCACTGTGTATTTCCAGCCTGGCAGGTACTGGGTGCTGGAGAAAACCTTGTGGATGAGATAGTACGTCCAGTTCACGTGAGTCTGTGTCCTCGAGTCAACGTGCCTTCATAGATAAAGAGGTCCTGCTCAGGGGCCGGGCCCAGACGTGAGGGTCCTCCATACTTGAGCTATGGGGGGACATTGTTGCTGCTGTTAGTGGCTTGGTTGTGTCCGACTCTTTGCGACCCCGTGGACTGTAGCCCGCCAGGCTCCTCTGTCCATGGGGATTTCCCAGACAAGAACACTGAAGTGGGTTGCCATTTCCTCCTCCAGGGGATCTTCCCGGACCAGGGATTGCACCCATGTTTCCTGCTTGGCAGGTGGATTCTTTGCCGCTGCATCGCCGGGTGGTAGTAACAGGTGCTCAAGTGGCGGGCTTGGCTGAGGAGCTCCGCCCAGGAGCGGCCAGAGCTGAGGCGAGGACCCAGGTCTACCCTGAGCCAGGGCCGCGCTCCCCCTGAAGATTCTCTGGGCTGGGTCTACTCAAGCTGCTCCCACCGATGCAGGAGGGTGTTTGGAGGTGCCTCTCCCCCGGGTACCAGCAGAGTCCTGGAGGGAGATTCTAGAGAACTGAGCAGAGGAAGCCCGTCTCAGAGGAGAGGAAACACCTCACCAGGCAGCTGTCCGCCAGTGAGCGGCCGGGTCTGTGCGTGAATCCAGAAACGGCGCCCTCTTCTGGCGGACACCGCGTCTCACCAGCTTGCAGCTTGGCAGCAGCGCTTTGCCAGCTGTTCTTGCACAGGGCACAACCTGAGCAACTGCACACTGGCAGCGCCTGGAGCTCGGCCCCGCTGGGCGACGGCGACCCTGGGCCCCGCCACCCCCGGCATCGGCCCCGCTGGGCGACGGCGACCCTGGGCCCCGCCACCCCCCACAGCAACGGTGGGTCCCGCCCTTCCTTCGAGGGCGCAGGGAGCCCTCTTGCCGAGGGCATGCAGTCACACATGGGGTATGCTGCCATGTGGTGCTGCCCGCTGCCTTCCTTTCTGAGGCTGGGAGAGATAAAGCCCTGCCCACCGCCCTCTGGGAGATTTCCACAGCAGAGATAAGACGCCGGCAGGTCCAGGAGGCAGAAGGCCCACAGGGAACACGGCAGTGGGGCTTGGGCTGCCTCCGGAGCACCGTCAAAGTATAAGAGGCAGAGTGGAAACTCCGGCCCACATCATGGATTTCTGCCCGGCCGGGACGGGTGAGGGGTGGCGTGTTGGGGTTCCCGAGGAGACAGCCCCTTGGTCCTCTCACTGGGGCCACCCCGCGCCCTGGGCTTCTGCACGGAGTCAGGAGGCCAGAGGAGGCTCAAGGTCACCCGGTGGACAGCTGGCAGCCGGCGGGGCCTCAGCCAGCTCCCCAGGCTCCAACCGGGCTCCAGACCCAGCACCGCCGGGGTGGGCCGGAGGGGGAGCTGGGCCCCGACCAGAGCCTTCTCAGGGCACAGAGGGACCGTTCTTTGCGGCTCAACAGTCCCCGTTTGCCCTGTGCCAGGCTGCAGCCTCCCTCAAGGCCTGCTGACGAGGAGGAACTGGTGCCAGCACCCACAAATACACGCCGCTTCTGTGGGGAGGCTGTCCCGGGCTCTCTAACTGAGTGGGTGGACTTAAAGGCCCAGAGCGCAGTCACAGGATGGGGCAGAGCCCGGCCGGTGTTCCCTTTAAAACACGGTGGCGGACAAGCACACACAGGACCCCGCTGACCATCACGCCTCCAACACCCGGGTTTGCTCTGGGGCGGGGCGGGGGCGCATGTCGTCCGCATCGTACACTCTCAGAAGGCCGAGCGATTAGACTGCGTGCTTGTGTTTCCTAAGCAAACAGGAAACGCAGAGGAATAAACGCGTAGATAAAGCCCAGGACGAAAAGGGGACAGAAGCCCAGGACTTCAGAGGACGCAGTGAACTCAGGTACTGACCTTCCCTGTGTGAACGAACGCTAAGTCCGCAGGGCCTGCTGGGAGCAGCCGCGTGTGGAAGCCCTTTCATGCACAGCGCACTTCAGAGCGACCTGGCGGGGTGGGGCCTCGTACTGCCACCCCCGCCAGGCACCAGCGAGGGACAGCCCAGGCCAGCGCTGCCCCCAGGCCAGCGCCCCGCCCCCAGGCACCCAGAGCAGCCAGAGGCCCTGGGGCTGTGTCTTCCAGCAGGCCGTGGGCAGAGCCTGCTCTGGGCTGACGTAGGCAGGCTGCCGAGGTGCAGGGAGCCGCCTCCCAGCCCGGCCCCAGCTGGACCACAGCCCCTCGCTGAGCCTCGGTCTCCTCATCTGTTAAATGGGCGAATCCCCCAACCTTGAGGGACAGGAGTAAAGGTCACCCAAGGGGAGGGTCCTGGCCATCGCCAGGGGAAAGGCACTGGGATCTGGAGGGCAGACTGAGGGGCAGCAGTGACCTCCCTGTCTAGAGGGCAGCCCTCATCCCTGCAGAGGATGCAGAGCTCCTCGGGAGCCAGCGGGCAGGCGTGTGTGTGTGTCTGTGTGTCTCTGTGTGTGTTTATGGGAGCCAGTGGGCAGGTGTGTGTGTCTCTGTGTGTCTCTGTGTGTGCGTGGGTCTGTGTATGTGTGTGGTGGGTCTGTGTGTGTGTGTGGGTCTGTGTGTGTGTGGGTCTGTGTGTGTGTGTGTCTCTGTGTGTGTGTGTGGGTCTGTGTGTGTGTGTGTGGGTCTGTGTGTGTGTATGTCTGTGTGTGTGTGTGGGTCTGTGTGTGTGTGTGTCTGTGTGTGTGTGGGTCTGTGTGTGTCTGTGTGTGTGTGGGTCTGTGTGTGTGTGTGTGTGTGGGTCTGTGTGTGTGTATGTGTGTGTGTGTGTGGGTCTGTGTGTGTGTCTGTGTCTCTGTGTGTGTGTGTGTCTCTGTGTATGTGTGTGGGTCCGTGTGTGTGTGTGTCTGTGTGTGTGTGTGTCTCTGTGTGTGTGTGTCTCTGTGTGTGTTCAGGTGAGCCTGAACAGCAGCCTGAACCCTGGCAGGTCTTTCTGTGGGCTCCCGCCCCCACCTCTGGCTCTGGGTCCCCCCAGATGGAAAGGTCTGGCGGGGGTAGGGGCTGCGGTGGGGGGACGTTTAGTTCTCCAGACCGAGGTTCCGGGAGCGGGAGGTAGAGACACAGCCGGGCCGCCCCACCCGCTCTCACCTTGCTCCAGTGCCAGGGCTGGGGACCTCCTGCCTCCTCAGCGCAGCCTCGCTGGCCCCCGGGAGTCTCCTCTGCGGCCCCCAGAGCTGAGCTCCGTCTGCTCTCCACAGGGCCCGTGCAGCAGCCGGTGTGGGTCATAAGTCCTGAGCCCCTGCCTAATCCGCCAGAGCCCGACTCAGCGCCAGTGGACACGTGACGGCCCGCAGACCTGTTCGGCAGGAGCGGGCAGGCAGCGGGGGAGGGCCGTCCTCCCGGCCTGGGGGCTGTCCCTGCCGCGGTGCCGGCACGCAGCCTGCGGTCCTGGCTCCTGCCCGCCAGGAAAGGTATGCAAGCAGGAGGAGGGGACGGGCGGAGCAGGGAGGTGAAGGGACCCGTGTCACCAAACTGCTGGGCAGGCTGGGAAATGGGGTGTGCACGCATGTGTGCCTGTGTGTGCACACGTGTGCATGTGTGTGAAATGGAACCCTGATCTCACGCCATTTACCAACACCAATTACAGATCTAACATAAAACATGAATTCATGACTGCAGCGTAGGAAAATTCTTAAAACACACAAATGAAGTGAAATCACTCAAATTAAGACCTCTGAAAGTGAAACGTTCTTTCCAAGACTCCAGGAAGACTGAAAAATGCAAGATATTTACAACATGTATAACTGACGAAGGACTGGAATCTGGAATACCTAAAGAATTCTCAAAATCCACAACAACAACAGAAAAACCAAGAAGACAGCCCAAGGTAGGCAGGAGGCTTCAACAGTCCCATCAACGAGAACCAAACAGCTGATAAACGTACGAATACGGCTCAGCCCCACCATCAACCAGAAGACGCAGAGTAGAGCCATTCCACAGTGGCCAGGCGAGCAAAAGTGGCCAAGACTGACAACAGGGGTTGCGGGTGGGGTCGGGGGGCGACGGGAGGGAAGGACCATGGGGTCGGTCGGCTCTGGGATGACGCTGAACAGCGCGTACCACCTGGCCCGGTTCAAGATAAACGGCAGAGAGGAGGCCGAACACGCACTGGGAGGTGGGCATGCTCAAGAACATGGCTCCAAACTGAAGACACAGACGGAAAATTAAGCGTGGCTGGCGGTGCAGAGGAGTACTACCCGGCCGTGACGAGGCCGAGTGACAGCTCCCCCTGACTCTGAGAATAAGCCAGGCCCCAGCAAACATCTCCCGCCCAAATCCACGTCGGTGCTGCGGGCTGCGTCTCTTTAGTCCCGTCCCCCTCTTTGCGACCCCGTGGACGGTAGCCCACCAGCTCCTCTGTCTGTGGGATTCTCAAAAAGAATACTGGAGCGGGTGGCGAGCCCTCCTCCAGGGGATCTTCTTGACCCAGGGATTGAACCCGGGTCTCTTACATCTCCTGCGTTGGCAGGTGGGTTCTTGACCTCTAGCGCCACCTGGGGCGCCGTATGCACAGACAGCTCAGAACAGAAACAAGGCCACGTTGTACAGTGGAGAAGGCAATGGCACCCTACTCCAGTACTCTTGCCTGGAAAATCCCATGGATGGAGGAGCCTGGTAGGCTGCAGTCCGTGGGGTCGCAGAGTCGGACACGACTGAGCGACTTCACTTTCACTTTTCACTTTCATGCATTGCAGAAGGAAATGGCAACCCACTCCAGTGTTCTTGCCTGGAGAACTCCAGGGACGGGTGAGCCTGGTGGGCTGCCGTCTATGGGGGCGCACAGAGTCGGACACGACTGAAGCGACTTAGCAGCAGCAGCAGCATGTTGTACGGAGTTGCTCAGATAGGTGGGAAGACAGTGAGAGCAAGATGGTGTTAGTACAGAAGTCAGGGTGGGGCACTCTCTGAGGGGCCACGGTTGCAGGCAGAGCCCTCAGGAGTGGGGCGGGGGCTTCAGCTGCCCTGCGCCTCTGGGGTGGGGTGCTGCTCCTGGGCCTGTCTTTCCTTCCATCTTTGTGCATGACGGTTTGAGATGGAGATCCTGTGTGGTGTGGGACACGGGGGATAGGCAGGGACCCCCGCTGTGACGGCAGCGCCCCAGGCACGACAGACACCCCGACAAGACAGGCAGCCCGGCCACACAGGGCACCTGAGCTGGACAGGGGCTAATCTGCTATTTCAAACCAGGGCTGAGAATCAGAGACAGCAAGGAACCTGCCCAAGTTTGCACAGCAAGTGGGAAGCCTGCAGGGCCGGGACTGGAGTCTCAGTCTCCCAGAGCCCAAGGGAGGGTGAAGGGGGCTCCTCTCCTCTCCCTTCTGGAAGGGCTCTTCCGCGGCGAAGCCCCTTTAACACTGACCAGGGCAGACACATTCTTCTTAGCCCTTAGCAGCAGCTGAAACGCTCTTCTTGGTTTGATCCCTCATCTGTTGTGGGTCTCCTGACGCTGCAATCAAAGCTCCCAGAGGGCACGGCGTTTGGTGTGTAGGTGCTCCAGAAATATTTGTTGAATGAGAATATCAATTGAGCTGGCGTTTTGATGGGGACTTTAAGGCCTTAGAAATACTCAGCAGCTTTTCAATATCCTCAAAGGAGAAAACGGAAGCCAACCTCGTGACATTGACATACTTTCCAGAATTACTTTCATAGCCGCCTGGGGAGGGGGCCTGCCGTCACTCCCACTCTAAAGTGGAGGAGACTAAGGCTCAGAAGTCTCTGTGCACAGGCTTCCCTCGTGGCTTGGACGGTAAAGAATCTGCCCGCAACATGGGAGACCCAGGTTCAGTCCCTGGGTCGGGAAGATCCCCTGGAGAAGGGCATGGCAACCCGCTGCTAGTCCTTAGGCCCCTGATGTTGTTCACTTGCTCAGTCGTGTCCGACTCCCACGGACCGCAGCACGCCAGGCCTCCCTGTCCTTCACCAACTCCCGGAGTTTGCTCAGGCTCATGTCCATCATGTTGGTGATGCCATCCAACCATCGCATCCTCTGTCATCCCCCTTCTCCTGCCTTCAGTCTTTCCCAGCATCAGGGTCTTTTCCAATAAGTCAGCTCTTCACATCAGGTGGCCAAAGTCCTGGAGCTTCAGCTTTAGCATCTGTCCTTCCAGTGAATATTCAGGACTGATTTCCTTTAGGATTGACTTTACTGGTGGTTCAGATGGTAAAGAATCTGCCTGCAGTGTGGGAGACCTTGGTTCAACCCCTGGGTCAGGAAGATCCCCTGGAGAAGGGAATGGCTACCCACTCTAGTATTCTTGCCTGGAGAATCCCATGGACAGAGGAGCCTGGTGGGCTACAGCCCATGCGGTCGTAAAGAGTTGGACACGACTGAGCGACTAACACTTTCACTTCCACTTAGGCCCCTTGACCAAGTCCAAGACCCGATCCTAGTCCTGAATCTGGAGAAGCAGAATAATGAAGCGTCGCCATAACACCCCGGGGCGACTGTCTTTATTAGAACAGCCTGGTGCTGAGCGCTTTTCCAAATCTACATTACCATCCTGATAGCTTTCACTAAGTCCTTAGATAATTTTCTTTTTTTAAAGTCACTGGCTCTGGGAGTCCTGGAGCTAAAATGGCCCTCCAGGGCATCTCAGCCGAGACACAGGACTCTTCTGGACCACCTCAGCGTGCAGACCTCCAGCCAGAACTCACTGCTTTTTTTCTTGTTTGGCTCCAACTCAGCTGAGCACAACAAAGACTCGCATTAGCCTCTGGCACTGGGGACCAGCAGGTGCCCGGGCCACTGTCCCGCCCTCGGGGGATTCAGTCTGGGGAGGAGGAGACTGTCGTCCAGCAGGATTGCAGTGGCCCAGGCCCCAACTCGTAGCCAGAATGACAGGGTCCCACTGAGATCCTCTCTGTCTCGGTCTGCAGAGCCCGAGGGGTTTCTCAGGGTCAGGCCCCCTCTGAGCGCCTCCCCCAGGCCGTCTGAGTGTGCAACTGCCCAGCTGTCCGGGCGCGAGGGCCTGAGTCACAGAAGGGACTCCAGCCTGCAGTGGGCAAGAGGGGGCAGCATCTCCCATGGGTGCTGCTGGCCGTGGGGCTGACACCCTTGTTCTGATCTTACGATTCTAGAGCCTTCAGGCACGTTAGCAGACAGGTCTGCGGCTTCCCAGATGAAATGGGAACGAGCGAGACCCCGTGACGAGGCTGGAAAGACGTTTGCTGGATTTGAGCCGCGACTGTGCTGGGTCAGAAGGCCACACGCACCCAGCTCTGAAAAGCCACCGAGAACTTGGCTGCCCAAACCCTGCCTTTCTAAGCCGGCGCTTGCGTGGCACTCCACTGCGGAGTCCAGGCGGCAGGGGTGGGGTGGGGCGGTGGGTGTCCTGAGGTCAGGCCCATATCTGGCCCTGCACACTGACCCCTCCCCAGTTCAGGGACGATGGGACCCCAGGGGAGGAGGACACAGATTCTGCCTGAGGTGACATGGATGCATGGAGGCCAGCAAAGGTTTTTCGGTGGCATCAGTGGGGTCGGCCCAGCAGGCACCAAAATGGGTGGGCCGAAGGCTGCCTCCAGTGGGCAGGCCGTGGGCACTGGAAGATGCTGCCCCTAGATGTGAGTCTGAATTACACTTTATGGTGGCCATGAACACCGGGTCTGAGCAACGGTAGGAGGTGGGAGCCCCGGCCTCTACAGGGACCTGACCATATGCTGTTTCTTTCGTGTCAGAAACATCTCCTGACAGGGGCAAGCAAGCCCAGTCCCAACCCTCTGTTTATAGTGGACAAGGTGGGGGTGGGGGGGGGGTGGGGGGGGTGATGAGACATCTGGTCAACCTCCCCTGACCAGTAAGTGTTCCGCTGCAGCCTGCACACCCCCGTGACAGGAGCTCCCTGCAAGAACAAAGGATGGCCGTGCTCTTCCAGGGGCACTTAGGAACTCAGCACCCCGAGTCAGAACATGGGTCGAAGGACAGCTGAGGACTCGGGGGTCCCAGAGCTGCCTTGGCCTGGGCACCCCGTCTGCACAATGGGGCAGGGGCCTGACTCAGATCATGGGTGTCATTGTGGGGCCGGCAGGAGTTGGGTGGACAGAGAAGTGGCTGGAAGGGCAGGCACCACAGGGAAGGGTGGCGACTCCAGTCACGAGACTCAAGATGACTTAATGCTTGTGAATCGTGCAGAGCCAGAGTCCCTGTCCTCGTCCCTCCACTGCGGGGACCTCCGGGGGGGGGGAACGCAGAGTCCTCTGAGCCTCCCCCAGGTTGCAGCTCCCCGAGGATGGCCGGACTGCTGGAGAGCTGGCTGCCCGGGGGTGCTGTGTGACCTTGGGCACGTTCCTGCCCCTCTCTGGCCTCAGTTTCCCCAGCTCTAAGGGGAGGCGGACCCTCACGAGCTCCCTGCAGCACTGATGCTCAGGGGCTGGGCCGTGGCGACGTGGCACCCTGGACACCTCCCAGCCTGTCCTTTCTGGCCTCCGGGGGGTCCCAGGGCTGCTTCTCTTCCCTCGTTTCAAACCCCACTGCACACCGGCTCTCTGGTCACTCACGGCTGCAGAGGCTTGGCTGCCGGGCCAGCCCAAGTGACGAGCCAGGCCTAAAGCTGGGGGCAGCAGAGGGTGACCAGAGGTCATCTTGGTCGAGAGCCCGGCTCCCAGGGTTTGCACCCTGTCCGCTGGGGACTGACAGCAGAGCCAGAGCAGGGGCTCCCCGAAGTGCGAAGCAAGGGCCCCACCCCCACCCAACGGCGGCGCATGCTCAGAGCGGAGCACACAAAGCTGACCAGGCAAACAGACCGCTCGCCCAGGGGCTGAAGCTCCCGGACAGGCCCGGGGGAGGGGACACCCACTGCCATCTTTCCACTCCGTTGGCTCCGGGAACAGATCTGCTATGACAGTGGAGAGCTTAGCGATTTAAAGTGACAACTGCCTGGCAGACACTTGGCGGGGGGTGTTTCCCCGTGACTGTGGGGACAAGGGGACAGCCTGATCACATCTCTGCCAACCAGCCCTGCCTCCTCACAGGGCCAGCTAGCTGGGCAGGGGAGGGGTTTACCCGCAATCAGAGCCCCTTAATCCAAGAGGGCTCCCCCCTAGGCTGGCAGGTGAGACAGTGTCCTGATACCCACAACAGCGCATGGTCACTTCCCAGACACCCTGCTCTCTCCTGCCCTATCTGGGCTGTGGCTGTTCCAGCCCCTAGCAGTCCTTTAATCCGACTCCTTGCCTGCTGGGTGGTCTGACCCGAAGGACCCCCAAGGCTAGGGACCAGTGTCTGGCCCACGTGGTCAGGGGAGGGACTGCCCAAGGTCACAAGAGGGTCAGGGGCAGGGCTGAATGAGGGGCCAGCGCCTCCAGCCCAGCCCTGGAGCGTCCATCTGGTTCCCAACGAATTCCTGAGATACCTCAACCTCCCCGCCCGCAGGCTCCGGACCCTGGATCCGCGGCCGGGTTTCTCCGCGGAGAGGCGGCGCAGAGAGGAGGGGGGTGGGGGGGTGGGGAAGGGAGGCCGTGGAGTGGGGCCACTTCTCCCCCCTACCCCGCGACCCTGCGGGCCTGGGGTCACGTTTCCCAGCCCAGGCGAGACCCCCAGCGGTGCAGACGCGGGGACTAACGCCCTGAGCCCCCTCCCCCAGATCGCGCCTTCTGCGGGGGTTTCAGAGGAGCGATCCGCAGAGCCGGGAGGCTACGCCGCCTGCGGCCCCCCGGGAGCGACACCGCAGAACCCGGTTCTGAAAGCCCGGCGCCCCCGCCTCATCCCCGCCAGGCCGGCGGCCAGCCCGGGCCCGCTGCGGCCCCACGCTTGCGGCCTCGGTCCTCCCCCCGGGCCCGGCTCCGCACTGCCGCCCCCCGCCCCCGTCCGGCTCCCGGGCGCCGCTCGCGCGTTGCTGCAGACTCGGCCCCCGCGGACCCCCAGCCCCCGGCCCCCGGCCCCGCCCGCCGCCGCGCGCGCCCCCTCCGCCGGCCCGCCTCCTACCTCGCGGGGCCGCCCGCAGCCTCTGAGCGCGCGCCGCCGCGCCGTCCCTGCTGTCCCCGCAGTCCCCGCGGCCGCAGGAGCGCGGGCGGGAGCGCGGAGCCCCAGCCCGAGCGCCGCCGGCCGGCCGGCCTCCGCGCCGTGACCTTGGCGTGCGCGGCCTCAGTTTCCCCGGCAGCTGTTGGGGGGCGGGGGCCGGGTGCCGCCCCGGCCGCCGACGTCACCCGAGCCCGGCCAGTCGAGGCCGCTCGAGTCGGCGGGGCCGGGCGGGGAGCGGGTCTCGCACAGCCCAGGCGCGGCGGGGCGGGGGCGCTGGGTGGCCCCCGCCTTTCACTCCGACTCGCCGAGACCCCCCAGATAAGCACCCCGGAGCCGCAGCCGCAGGCCCCTCCCACGGAGGGCCGCCGTCCCCGCCGGCCATGCCCAACCCCTTCCCCGCAGCCGCCCAGTTCTCGGATGAGAAGACCGAGGCCCAGAGGGTCAGCCACGGGCGCAGGGTCGCGCAGCGTGCGGGGGGCGGGGGTGGGGGGGTGCTCTGTAACCGGCCGGCCGGTTTGGGGACGAGGGTCCGGGCCTGCCGGCGGCGCCCCCTACCCTACAGCAAACATGGCCTGGGCACCCACGACTGCTGGGGGCGGGCCTCGGGGGGCGGCCCGGCCTCGGAGACGGACAGGCCGTGGGGACGGAGTGGCGCAGGCGGCCTGCAAGGGGCAGGGGGGCGCTCCAGGAGGGCTGTAGGGCAGTTCTGAGCGCCCTGACCCCAGGTTCAGGAGGGCTTCCTTTGGTGGGCAGCGGGCAGCCCCCGACCACGTGGGAGCCCGGGCGTCCGGGTGCGCGCCCTGGTGGCCGGAATCCGCGAGGCAGGAGGCCGGGCCGGGCTTCTGTGGTCCAGAGGGCAGGAGGCCCGTGAGTGGTTGAGTCAGGAGACAGGCGCCGCGACCGCCCTGCCACCCTGGGCTGTGTGACCTTGGGCAAGGCACCTCCCTCTCTGGGCTTCTGGGGCAAGGTGGGGGAAGCCTGACTGTGCCCCCTGACAGCTCGTGGCTCTGGATACGGGGGCCAGGTGGGGAGTAGGCCGTGGATGCTGGAAGGAACAGGCAGATCAGAGGTGAGAGGTGGACACTTTGTCCATTTACTTAAGCTGGAAACTATGATCCGGGTTTCACAGCCAAGGGCGGCGCAGAGAAGGTAAGCGTACTGGCCACACACACAGCCTGCCAAGTGCAGGGCCTCAGCTAAGTGGGGTGCGGGACCACCTCAGTCTCTTGTCTCGCGCACAGATAAGCACCTGAGCTCTTCCAGGAATACACAAGGCCCTGGTGATGGCAGAGATGGGCCAGGAATGGCCCAGCTCCTGGGGGGTCCTCCTCACCCCTGATGGTCTCCCTGGGGGATGGGCTTCAGGGCATCACATGAGCCCCCACCCCAAACCCCATGTCATCGTTGAAAGTTTTGTTTTTAAAAGCTATTTGTATACTTTCAAAAACTTTTTTTTAAAAAAAGAGATCTTGAAGAAAAGATTCTTGTCATTTTAATCATTAAAAATGCTTTCACAGAGAAGCTATCTCCTTTTGTTGTCAATGCCAGGAATGAGTTACCTGGCTGGCGGGGAGTCAGGGGAGGGGCCTGGGAAGAACTAGGGTCTTAGAATCTGTTCAGCGACCACCTTTCTAAGCCTCGTTTGAATGCATCTGCAAAACAGACCCGATGATAAAACCCCTCAGCCTGCCCGCCTTCCGAGGCTGGTCTGAGGATCAACTGTGATAATGTGTCAGAGATTGTGTAAGATGTGCTGTGTAAATATTTGTATTCCCAGGAGCCACGGCAGAAAATCCGGATCAATCTAACTATATAAAAACGAGAACTTCTACATGGAATAACTCATACCGCAAAGCAAAAAAAGACAAAGGGTTCACTTAAAAGGATATCTGCAGAACAGATGACAGAAGTTCATTGAGGAGAATGAAATGAAAGTTAATTTCCCTAATACATAAAGAGCTCTTTCAAAGAGATGGGAAAAAGATGACTAACCAATTAGAAAAAAGAGGGCAGAGGATACAAACAAGCGGTTCATGGAAAGACATTCAATTTCACTTGTAATTAAATGCACATTAAAAAAATACAAACTGAAATACAACATGTTTGTCATCGTGTGTTTCTACCAGGCTGGCAAAAAAAGGAAAAAGAACAAGTTTGATGATGCTTTTGCTGTGGCAGGTGGGAGGAGATGAGTGCACCCCGGCACTGGCGGCTGAGGTGCAAGATGGCACAAGCTTTTTTGCAGGGTGGCCTGGAAAGGCATCCAGCAGGCTGGCATAAAGACACAAGGGCAGTTGCACACAGCACGCTGTTGGAGTGAGCAAACAGAGAGGAGAAACATCGCTGGTGTCCAGCCCTGGCGGAGAGGGAGCCGGCATGACAGCACCCACAGGCTGACTTCCCAGGAAGAGCTCCAGGACGCATTTCTGCTGAGAAGTGCAAGGGACAGAAGGCTGCATGTTGCAGTCCCTCTTGTGTGCACTGTGAAAGGTTAGACACGTATGTGTACTGACATTTCCTACTTCTCCTTCCTGAAAGGATACCCACACACCCAAACAACCTGTTATTGATGGCAGCCTTTTGGGAGGATGTGTGGAATGGGAGAGGGAGGAGCTTTTCCTTTTCATTTTATATCTTTATCCTGAGGGCTTCCCTGGTGGCTCATTGGTAAAAAATCTGCCTGCCAAGGCAGGAGATGCAGGTTCGATCCCTGGGTCAGGAAGATCCTCTGGAGAAGGAAATGGCAACCCACTCTAGTATTCATGCCTGGAAAATCCCATGGACAGATGAGGCTGCCGGGCTACAGCTGATGGGGTCGCAAAGAGTTGGACACGACTGAGAAACTAAACGATAGCAACAACTGAGAGTTAGTTGATTTTTAAAAAGTCACCAGGGATTATCTGCACATAGGCGCAGGCTCATGGGCTAATTAAATCTTCTTCTTTACATGCCTTTAAAAAATTAAGCAACTGCCTTTAAAGTGAATACAAATCATTGGAATCTTATTACCTACAAGTGCACCAATGAAAGACCCTGATGCTGGGAAAGATTGAAGGTAGGAGGGAAAGGGGACGACAGAGGATGACATGGTTGGATGGCCTCACCGATGCGATGGCTGTGAGTCTGAGCAAGCTCCAGGAGTTGGTGATGGACAGGGAGGCCTGGCCTGCTGCAGTCCATGGGGTCGCAAAGAGTCGGACACGACTGAGCAACCGAACTGAACTGACTGCACCAGTGAAGGGTTGCTCGACAGACGACTGTCGCGATACATCCGGGCGGCAGAAACCTGCGCATCAGTCAAAGCAGATGCCCTTCTGTACGTGACTGACAAGGAACAGTCTCCAAGTGTCAGACTTTTCTGTAAGTGGAAAAAGCAAGGAGCACTACAGGGTGTGGGGCGTGGCTGTTTCTCATAAGAAAGGGGTACAGAGTGCATGCTGCCGTGTGGACATGTTATCTCTGGCCAAGATGCTCCAGACACTGGTACACCGGTGTCCTGGGAAAGAGCAGGGACATTGGGGGCTGAGGGGGAAAGAAACTGGCTTTTCACCGAAATGTTCCTTTTAAATATCTTTTGTGCTCTCTGCACGTGTGTGCTGTGTTAGTGACTTTAGTCGTGTCCGACTCTGTGCGATCCCATAGACGGCAGCCCACCAGGCTCCCCGTCCCTGGGATTCTCCAGGCAAGAACACTGGAGTGGGCTGCCATTTCCTTCTTCTGCATGGACTACATGCAACTAAAAAAGAATGTTCTAAGAAGAATCATTTCTGAGACTGCACAGGGAGTCGAGAGGCTTGCTCTGACCCGGGCTGGGGCTGACTCCCTGGGGACGATCGTCATCCTCTGAGCCTTGAGGGCCCCTTCATGGAGCAGACAGGAAGCCCAGGGCAAGGCAAGTGCCCAGGCTCCTTGCAGCTCTGATGTCACGTCAGCCCGAGAACCTTCTGGCTGGAAGAGCCAGCCTGACGTGGAATGCTGCCAGGAGGTGGGGCCCCTGGCCGTGGGCTGTGGGAACGGGGGCGGGGGGTCTGCCGCCTCGGCCCGCAGCCCCTCCAGGTTGGCCGCTGTGCCCTTCCCTGCTCCTTCTCCCACCTGCAGTGCCCTGCCGGAAACTCAGGGTTCACATTTCCTCTCCAGATCAGCCCTGGCAACAGGCCCATGGGTCAGGGTTGGAGATCTGTTCCTAGGGGCACGGACAGAGGACCAGGCACCCGGCCCGTGTGTAGGGTGGAGATGGCGGGGGGCGGGGGGAGGTTGGTGGAGCAATGCTTCCTGCGGGGACACTGAGCCACTCACCCAGTAATCTGTGACCCTGTCACCCACCGAACCATGATGATGCTCTTCGGCTGGACAGTCACGGTTCTGCACTTTCTGGCCTCTATTCATCCTTCTAGCCCTCCCCAAGCCAAATTGGCCAAAATTTTTAATGAATGTTTTTTGCCTGTTAGCTGAAGCCCGAACCCAGCCTTTAGATCCAGCTGCAAAAATGTCACCTCCTCTAAACATCTTGGCTCACACACAGAGCAATTCAAGAACCGCTGGCTATTAACAATACAAATAACCACTGCCACGCTGTCTTCTAAGCATCAGTTAGCGAGTCTGTTTGCTGCCCACAGTTCCCGATGGTGCGGATGGCAGTGGAATCCTCTCTGTGTTGCCAGCATCGACTGGCACAGGGCCTGCGACAGAGCTGTGCCCAGTCAGTGGCTAAGCGCTGGGGACAGTGAGGCGGATTCGGTGGGGGATGGCTGGAGCTGGGAGGGGCCTTTGATGCTGCTCTGCTGGGCAGAGGGCGTGCCCCGGAGGACGGGGACCCAGGCGCGGGGCCAGATGGCGGGCACAGCCTCACACACGGTGCCCTCGCTGAGTCAGGCGGGCTCTGAGCTGGACCCTCTGCCTACTGTGTCTACTGCTTGTGCTTCTGAGAGGCGTGATGATGCTCTGTCCATCTTACAAGGGAGGCTGGGGGCTGAATGACTTCCGAAGTGGCTCTTACTTGCTCCTCACGGCCTCTGTGTGGGCTTGTAGGCCCTCCCAGATGCACGGCTTTGGATACATCACTTTCTTTCTACGGGCCTCTACTTTCCTGTCTGAGAAATGGCTCTATATTAAGGGCTTCTCAAACTTCAGAACCAGTGGAGGGACTTCCCTGGTGGTCCAGTGGCTAAGAGTCCACACGCTACAGCTAGAGATTCCACGTGCAGCAGTGCAGATGGAGGGTCCCTGTCCTGCAACCAAGACCTGGCATGACCAAATAGGTAAATATCTTTCAAAAAAAAAAAAAAAAAAACAGAACGGGTGGACACCTAAGAAGGCAGTTTGCGAGGTTCATCAGAGCACACTTGGAGGAACACCGCACCCAGAGCTGCTGCTGCTGCTAAGTTGCTTCAGTCGTGTCCGACTCTGTGTGACCCCATAGATGGCAGCCCAGCAGGCTCCCCCATCCCTGGGATTCTCCAGGCTAGAACACTGGAGTGGGTTGCCATTTCCTTCTCCAATGCATGAAAGTGAAAAGTGAAAGTGAAGACATTCAGTTGTGTCCAACCCTTAGCGACCCCATGGACTGCAGCCAGAGCTCCATGATGACAATTCAGCGTGTAAATTCACCACAGGGGCCCTTTGGCTACGAGTCCAAAAACACAGCAGGAAAAGCAGCCGCGGAACCCAGGCAGCAGAGCTCAGCGTTCAGAGTCGCCCCAGTGGTCTGCATACACTTTTGTTAAATGGGGGAAGGTCTTCACCTTCACGAAGGTAACATTTAGGGGGCTTCCCTGACAGTGGTTGAGAATCCGCCTTCCAAAGCAGGGGACACGGGTTCGATCCCTGGCTGGGGAACTAAGACCCTGCATGCCACGGAGTGACTCAGAATGTCTGTGCGCCCTGATGAGAGACCCTCATGGCGGTACAACGGTCCTGCGTGCTGCAATTAAGACCCGATGCAGCCAAATGCATTTTTACAAATAACATTTAAAACAGTATCGTATTATGGCCAAAGGGTTTTTAAAAAATTTTTCTCCCCACCGCTACTCTCTATGGTCAAAGGGTTTTTGACAAGGCAATTCATAGGACAGAACAGTTTCTGCAATAGACAGCACGGAGACAGCTGGTTATCCACCCGGAAAAAGTGCCGCATTTGGTCCCTCGCTTCCCATTATACACAAACATTACCTCAAAATGATCAAAGATCTGAATGTGAGCGTTACAGTTATAAAACTCCTAGAAGAAAACATGGGCGGAAATCTTTCTGACCTTGAATTAGGCAATGATTCTCAGATATGACCTCAAAGACCTAAGATGTAAAACAAAAACATGATCATTTGGACTTTTCCAAGATTTTTGCACTTCACTTCAAAAGGCACGACCAATATAAAACAGATAACCAACAAGGACCTACTATAAAGCACAGGAAACGATACTCAATATCTTGTAATAATCTACAATGCAAAAGAATCTTAAGAAGTATATATGTATATATATGAATCACTTTGCTGTACATCTGAAACTAACACAACAAAAGACAAGCCACAGACTGGAGGAAAATATCTGCAAATCATTAAAACCAGACAGAGACTTGTATTTAGAGTATAAAAGCATACAGTAATGTCCCCAGCAGCATACTCACAATACTCGAAAGGTGGAAGCAACCCAAATGTTCCTCAGCTGTGGTCAGCAGATAAACTACATGCGGTCTGTCTCTACAAGAGCATGGCTAAGAAGGGGTGATGTCCTGACCCCTGCTACAGCAAGGCTGAAACCTGGACAGGCTCAGCGGAAGAAGCCGGTGACAAAGGCCATTTACTGTGTGACGCCATCATATGAAACGCTCAGAAAGGCTAATTTATAGACAGAAGGGTTAGTGATTTTGGGGGACTGGAGCGGGACAAGACAGTGATGGAAAAAAGACACGAGGTTTCTTTTCAAGACAATTTGAAATTATTTAAAATGAAATTGTGCCGACAGTTACAGAGCTCTGTAAATACACTAATAATCATTACATTGTACACTTCACACGAGTGAATTTTATGGTGCATAAATTAAACCTTGGTAAAGCTTCAAAAGAGATGCAAGATCGGAGATTGGAAAAAAAGACTTGCCATCACTTGGATGACTGGTGAAACATGACTGTGAATTGTATTTTTACAAATCTTTTTGGCGGCACTGCGTGCAGTATGTGGGATCTTAGCGACCCGACCAGGGATGGAACACAGCCCCCTGCAGTGCAGTCCTACCCACTGAACCACCAGGGAAGTCCCTTTAAAGTGTATTTTAGATCCGAGAACCTTGTCTCATGAATTTGGCTACTGGATCACAGTTACATAAGAGAACGTCCTTGCTCTTAGGAAACGCAAGCTGAAGCCTTATTCAGGAGTAAAGGTCATTGGGCTGCAAGTCTGTGATGACCTCTCAAATAGTTCTGAGAGAAAAAAGTCTTTGCGAAAGAGTGAAATTTGGTGAAATGTTACTTATGATGAAGTTGGGTGAAAGGTGCATGGAAGATTTTTTTTTTTTTTTCAATTCTTCCAAGTGTCTTCAGGACTGAAATTGTTTCAAAATAACTCAATGAATCTACACGTAAAAATATTGAGTGGGACTTGAATACCACTGAGAATAAAGCCGTGGCTCCCAGAGGAGAAAAGGCATGGACAATGCTGTGAACACGCCTCCCATGGCGGTGTCCGTCTCCTTGCACTCCTGGGGAATCCCCAGAGAGAAGACACAGCCAGAGCCCAGGGGCTGTTGGGGGCATCTGCCCACCCAGTGATATGTACTGAGCACCTTCTGTGTGCCAGGTGGGGCGGGGGTCTGTAGCAGGGGAAGGCCGTGAATCTTCTCTGTCCCCCACACTGTCTGTGTCCCCACACAGCAAAGAGGCTCCCGAACACCGGGGCCCGGGGCCTGGACGGACGGGCAGACGGGCCGGGCCCCCTCCGAGCAGCAGACTGGGTGGCTTGGGGACCTGCAGGCTGCCTGTGTGCAGGGAGGCAGGGACGGGGGCCAGGACATGAAGGGGGCACCTCACTCCCCTCCCACCAAAAACCCAAACATGCTGCCGCGTGGAGACCCCATCAGGTGGTCCCCCACCCCTGCTCCCTGGGCACTGCCCAGGGAGGTCCGTTCCTGGAGGTACCATCACTTCTCAGGCAGCGGGGCGGGGCTGAGTTATTTTAGGGGATCTTGCATCCCATATACACACCCAACACCACCGGTGGACCAAACAAATATTACGCTTCACACGTTAACACCTTTCAAACCAAAACAGATGCTGCGCTGTGAATAAAACTCACAGACTTCACGCTCCTCTAAAGCGGGTTCTTGAGGCTAGCTGTGGGTTTTCAGCCATGGACACTAACCCTCCTGTGCAAAAGTGGGGGAGGATGTGGGCATTGGGGTGATGAAAAGGCATGCTCCCCGTTCTAGAAAAGCTGGGAAGTGCACATGGAGTGCCCCCTGGCTCCCACCCGTCCCCCCTTGCCTCCTCCCCGGCTGCACCTGCTCCTGCAGGGAGGACAGGGCTGGGGGGCGAGGGGGCCCTAGGGCTCGCCGCTCAGCAGTCTCCAGGGGCCATGTTCCCACTCTGGGACTGGGTGCTTCCGGCCCTTCTGCCCCCAGCAGATCAGGAGCTTCTCGAGGTGACAGGGATGGCGCTGAGTCCCGAGCGGCCAGCACGGGGCCAGGGTGACCTCGAAGGTGGGGGCTGGGCCGAGGGGACTTCCTAGCCACGAGGCCACTGGGCGCTCGGAACAGGGCTAGCTGGGGGGCTGACTTCTTTAACAATTTCATTTTCACTAGTTGAGACTTGAGTAGCCACCCATGGCCAGCGGCCACTGTGCTGGGCAGTGTGACTTCTAGAGGTTTACGGGAAACACAGAACGGAGCCAACGCAGGAGGTGAGCAGGTCAGCTGGGAACCCCTCTATCCCCAGCTGGGACAGGGGGTCCCCCGTCCGGTGTGGCCCAGGGATTCACCCCACCGTGGGCACTGAGATCCCCGCAGGGCGGGCACCGAACCAGGGGCTCTGCAAGCCACAGCAACGTAAGGGGTCTTCAGGGGGAGTTTTACCGGCTAGTTTCTGACTCTATAAACAATGACTTTAGAACTTGAAGCCGTGACCCCTACCCTTGTAAGCAAGAAACCGGCAAAATCCTAAGGACACATACTCTGCAACTGCAAGGTGTGGCCACAAATTCCCTACATCAGCATACCTGGGCTCCATCTCTGCCCTCTTGGATGCCAAATATGCCAGCTGCCCACCGGAGGCCACCGACGGGTGGGCAGCAAGGTGTCCCAGCCTAATAACCACAGACGAGTGAGTGGGGCCACCTGGGACTTTCCAGGGAGCCCAGGGGCCCCAGCGGGCCGGCCTGGGCATGGTCGCCCATGCCGTTGGGGCTACAGCCTTTGGGGTGGCCTGTCACACAGCAGTCATGAAATGAAACACGAATCAGCACACTGATCCCTAGGGCGGCTGCCCCGGGCTGTCAGAGCTTGGGGCCCAGCATGGGCCACCATGGGAGGCAGAACCCAGCCCTCAAGCATTCTCTGGAGGGGGGGCCCACCAGCAGGGTCCGGGGCCCCAGGGAACTGATCTGCCCTTTAAAAAGAGCAGAGGCCTGAGCGGGTGGGAGGGAGGCAGCCTTTGGGAAAGCCCGCGGCCTGCACGGAGCTGGGCTCTGACCCGGCTGGACCCACCCCACTGCAGCCCAAACTCTCCCTGTTGTGCTTCCAGTTCAGGGTTACAAAGCCCTCACCGTGGGTGGGCGTCTTTCTCCCCTCTTACAGGGGAGCAGGCAGACTTGGGGCGACCGAGGATGAGATGGTTGGATGGCGTCACCGATTCGACGGACGTGAACTTGGGCAGACTCCAGGAGACAGTGATGGACAGGGAGGCCTGCCATGCTTTAGTCCACGGGGTCCAAAAAGGCAGACACGACTGAGCGGCTGAACGACAACAGAACAGACTCAGGAGCAAAGACGCTTGTCCGAGTCGCCCGGCCCGACTGCCATCCTCCGGATCCAGCTTCTGGAGGTCCTCACCCTGCGGGCAGTGACACCCTGCAGACGCTCCCCGCCTGGCCTGAGGGGCAGGTGGCAGGAGACGGCCACACCATGCGGGGGGTGCTGACCCAGCGCCCACTGCAGTGAGGATGGCGGCAGGTGGACCCCCAGAAGAGGCCCAGGGCGCTTTCAGCAAAGGCTCAGCCTCCAGAGGCACCACTGGGCCCTCCTCCCATGACCGCCCATGGCCGCTTGATCACCCAGATGACAGAGCGTGGGGGCGCCCGCTGGCGGCCACTTGCCACCTGAGAGGGGGCACCAGGGACCTTGGCCTGACCGCTCAGGGCGTGAGCAGAGCCTGCATGCTGCGGGTGCTGGGCCGGCAGGAAGGGAAGCTGTGAGGGGAGGGGACGCCTCACCGCCCAGCGGGAAAGAGACATCCAGGGAAGATCCCATTTCCCAGATAAGGCAACTGAGGCCCAGAGAAGCGCGGTGACTCGCCCAAGGCCTCACATCTTGGCCCGCAGAGAGCGGGCCGCGGGGTCTCAGCTGCTCTCCCCCTGAGCTCAGCAGGCGCAGGAAGGAGTCGTCGTGGCCTGTATTCACTGGCATCTACAGGTGCCAGGCCTTCAAGCCCTTTTCTCTTGTCCTCTGTGGGAGGCCATCTTAGGCCCACTCTGTAGATGTAAAACTGAGTACTGAGGCTTGACGAGGTCACACAGCAAGGCAGCGGCATCGAGGACTGGCACTCAGGCTGCCAGACTTCTCCAGGGGCTGACCGCTGTGCCCACACCGCCTTGGTTTCCCCTCTGTGCAAGGAGGCTGTGCGTGGGTTGACCTCTGACCTGCTGTGATGTCATCAGGGAGGCGGGCCTCTCGCCTGGGAAGTCTCAGGGCTGAAAAGGGAAGTGGAGAGCGGCTGTTTCCCCATCTGGCCCGCTCCCCTCCCTGGCCCTGTGCCAGGCAGGTGGTCACCTCCCTTCAACCACTTCCTCCGGAAATTCCCCGGAAGTGCCCCTGTGCCCGCAGTGGGAGCATGAATGCAACCTCATGCCTCGCATCCTCCTGCTAAGACGCCCGGAGCAGAAAGCAGGAGGGACAGCTACTCACACAGGGCTGTGTGGTTTCCCACAGGCCAGCCCGGCTGCCAGCGTGTGGACCCCACCACAGCTGCGACCCCCAGGGCCGCCCTCCTCTCCGCCTGTGTGGCCCCGCTTCCTGCCTGCCCCCTGCACCCCGTCCTCCATACGAGGTCCCCAGGTGTCCTCTTCCACCCGAGCTCTCATCACCGTGAGGCAGTGTGCCAGACGGTTAAGGGCCTGGGCTTTGGGGTCATGGTGATTCGAGGGCCCTCTGTTCATGGTGTGAACTTGGGCAGGTGGCTGTGACTCCCCGGGCCTTGGTTTTCTCACCTGCAGAATGGGGATCTTAACGGGGCCGACAGGAAGGGGTGACGCAGGTCAGGTTGCTGAGCACAGCGCCTGGAGCGTCTTATCAGATCACGGCAGGGGTGCTGGGAGACTGCGCCTGCCCAGCCCAGCTGGGGGGCCCCCGTTTTCTCTGGGGATCCCGTCCTCCACTCTTAAGTCCATCTTGTGTCCATGGACTCCATCCCTAACTTGAGTACCCCACCCTCTCGCCAAAGCGACTGGCCCAGGCATGAGCCTGTGACCCAAGGCTCCTCTGCGACTTGTCGGAACCGTTTCTGCGGGGATCATTAACAGACTACTGGAAACCTGGAACCGGGGGCCCCCACGAGCAGAGACTGCCTGAGGGTGAAGCTGTGAAAGAAGGGAGAAAGACACCCGTGTCTCTGACACACGCTTTGAGCTCCTGAATCAAACTGTACCTGAAGCCCTGTCTGTTTTAGAAATTGAAGGCAAGAAAGCTGCCCTTCCGCTCAAGCCAGCCTGGGTTTTTCATTTGCTTTCATCACTTGCAACCAAAAGAACACTGGTTACTCCAACCTCCCCGCTCACAGACAGCACAGCCCTGGGGCCTCTGGCCCCCCACCTGCCTTTTTGGGCCCGATCCGGCTCTCATGCCGCCCAGACCCCACGCTGCCCAGCACTGACTGCGGCTGCCCGGGCACACCGACAGATCCCGCCCGCCGCCTGGCCTTCTCCACCCACCGGGCTCTACACACACTCCGGACCAGGCTCAGACGCTGCTCTGGAACCCTCTCCTAAATACTCCCCTTTCTGCAGGACAAAGCTTCTTCCCGGGTGCCTCAGATGGTGAAGAATCCTCCTGCAGTGCGGGAGACCTGGGTTCGACCCCTGGTCAGGGAACTAGCAGCCACGCGCAGCAACCAACAGTTCACCTGCTACAGCTGGGGCAGCGTTGGCCTGTCAGCCGCTCAGTCGTGTCCGACTCTGCCACCCCATGGACTGCGGCCTGCCAGGCTCCTCTGTCCATGGAATTCTCCAGGCAAGAACACTGGAGTGGGTAGCCATTCCATTTCTCCAGAGGATCTTCCCGACCCAGGGATCGAACCTGGGGTCTCCCACGTTTCAGGCAGATTCTTTACCATCTGAGCTACAGGGAAGATCTCGCAATTAAAGGTCCCGCGTGCCACAAGGAAGATGGAAGACCCTGCGTACCACAGCTGGGATCTGTCACGGCCAAAGGACTATTAAAAATTAAGAAATAACAATATTATAATCACACTGAGAACAGCCGTTTCACGCCACGCAACCACTGACATTCATGGAGTCGCTGCAGCGTCACCACACGTGGACATGCCACGTACAGCGTGATTTAACCCTCGCTTTGGAAAATGCGGTCCACAGTTTGCAGAGGAGGAAACTGAGGCTCAGAGAGGCACAGGGGCTGCCCAGGGAGTCACAGCCACCCACATGGGGGCCGGGCGCCGACCCACCACCTCCCTGCCCCTACTCTGGCTTATCTCTGCCAAGTGAACACGCTTTAGGGGCAGCTATGGAACAATAGACCAGTTCCAAATAGGAAAAGGAGTACGTCAAGGCTGTACATTGTCACCCTGCTTATTTAACTTCTATGCAGAGTACATCATGAGAAACGCTGGGCTGAAAGAAGCACAAGCTGGAATCAGGATTGCCAGGAGATATATCAATAACCTCAGATATGCAGATGACACCGCCCTTATGACAGAAAGTGAAGAGGAACTCAAAAGCCTCTTGATGAAAGTGAAAGAGGAGAGTGAAAAAGTTGGCTTAAAGCTCAACATTCAGAAAATGAAGATCATGGCATCTGGTCCCATCACTTTATGGGAAATAGATGGGTAAACAGTGGAAACAGTGTCAGACTTTATTTTTGGGGGCTCCAAAATCACTGCAGATGGTGATTGCAGCCGTGAAATTAAAAGACGCTTACTCCTTAGAAGGAAAGTTATGACCAACCTAGATAGCATATTCAAAAGCAGAGACATTACTTTGCCAACAAAGGTCCATCTAGTCAAGGCCATGGTTTTTCCAGTGGTCATGTGTGGATGTGAGAGTTGGACTGTGAAGAAGGCTGAGCGCCGAAGAATTGATGCTTTTGAACTGCGGTGTTGGAGAAGACTCTTGAGAGTCCCTTGGACTGCAAGGAGATCCAACCAGTCCATCCTAAAGGAGATCAGCCCTGGGTGTTCATTGGAAGGACTGATGCTAAAGCTGAAATTCCAGTACTTTGGCCACCTCATGCGAAGAGTTGACTCATTGGAAAAGACTCTGATGCTGAGAGGGATTGGGGGCAGGAGGAGAAGGGGATGACAGAGGATGAGATGGCTGGATGGCATCACTGACTCAGCAGATGTGAGTTTTAGTGAACTCTGGGAGTGGACTGGGAGGCCTGGCGTGCTGCGATTCATGGGGTCGCAGAGTCGGACATGACTGAGCGACTGAACTGAACTGAACTGAGAAGGGCTTTAAAAATTCGCTGTTGAAGGACTTCCCTGGTGGAACAGTGGATAAGAATCTGCCTGCGAATGCAGGGGACACTGGTCTGATCCCTGTTCCAGGAAGATTCCAGATGCTGTGGAGCAGCTAAGCCCATGAGCCACTGCGACTGAGCCTGCGCTCCAGAGCCCGCGAGCCGCACCCACTGAAGCTGGAGCACCCAGAACCCACGCTCCGCAACAAGAGAAACCTCGGCACTGAGAAGCCTGCACCCATGCTCCGCAACAAGAGAAACCGCGGCACTGAGAAGCCCGCACCCGCAGCCAAGAGTAACCCCCGCCGGCTGCAGGTAGAGAAACCTGCGCAAAGCAACGACGACTCAGCCTGGCCAAAACAAAAAAACAAAAAAACATCACTTTTAAGATTCAGAGCCAAGCTGGTGTCCTGGCTGCTCGGAGCAGGCGGCCGTCCGTAGCCACTGCGGCGTGCGGGCCTCTGGGTTCACGAGTCGCCGCCGTGCCCAGCTCTGATGCAGCCGTTTCACAGGCCCTGGGTTTCACGTTGACTGCTTGCTGCTGGTGTGATGGGAGGCCTGGTGGTCAGCCTGCTGCTGGGAAGGTGTTTCAACACACAACTGTTTTGAACGTGGTGACTTCCCCATGCGCCGCGGCCAGGGACAGCCTGCAGTCTCTTGCCGGTAGAGCAGAGGCTGCTGATCCTGGCCGACGGGCGAGGTGCACCTTCTGCCTTTGTGGGGAAAGACGGCTGACTTGGAAAAGACTTGTTTCGATCCAGCAGCCGCTCCTCCTCTGCAAAGAGGGGACGGGGAACCTCCAGGCCGTGGTGTGGCCGGGACGGGGCAACAGAAAGTTATGGGCACACAGTAGGTGCTCACTCAGTGCTCTTTTCCTCCCTGTCCTCACGGCCTGGAAGCCGGGCCACCTTTCACCCACTTGTAGGCCCTGGCACCCCGTCCTTCTCACCCTCAGGGAGCTGTTCTGACCTCTGGGCCCTGGGCAGGTGCCCCAGGAGCCGGGCACAGCCCCCTCGCCCTGCTGCGTGCAGGTTCTGAGCTGGCCTGAGCCCCAGGATGAGCCACAGGGCTCCTGCTCTCTCGCGTCTCACTCCCCAGGTCAACTCCAGGCCCTCAAAGTTTAGCTCAGCTGCCGCCTCCTCCAGGAAGCCTCGGGGGAAGCTGTCTGGATATAAACTCCATCGCTGCTCCTTGGGGCTCCCACAGGCCTTGGAGCTCACCCCCGGTCGGCTCTAACTGCCGGTGTCCTAACTTCCTCTTTCCTGTCCCCTCTGCCCCAGGGCACTGTAAACAACGTGCCAGAAGCAGCTTGAGGCCACCACCGCCTGGCCCTGCAGCTGGCCCATCACGGGGTCGGGCAGCACTCCCCATACGTGCCAGGCACCCACATGGAGAAGGCCAACGCGAAGCCAGCAGAGAGGAAAGCAAAGAGAGAGTGGAAAAGTCCAAATCCTGTCCATAAACTGAACTCCTGGGTCCAGCCATTCCTGAAGCCATTACCCCAGACTTTTCAGTTCCATTAGTTGGAAAAGCCCCTTTTGAGATAAGCCTGTTTGAGCCCAATTTTTCTGCCACCTGCAACGAGAGTGCCTCTACTGGGAAGCCTGGTGAGCTGACCCGAGACACCCACGAGCACATGCCCGAGAAAGCTGCAGAGAGGGGTTCACACGGACGTCTGGGCCCTCAGCCTGCTTCTGCTGCCTGGCCACAACCCAGCGCCCCGCGCAGCCCTCTGGGTGCAGCCCAGGCACTCTGCTCTGCCGGCCTTGGTGTCTCACCGCTGTGCTAGAGGCAGGCGAGGTTACACTGATTTCTGGGCGCTGCTATGCTCATCCATCGAAGGAGGCTGATGACCACTCCTCCACAGACTCTTGGTGAAGGTCAGAGGGCGCCTCAGGGTGGCCTGGCCCACACTCACGGGACTCAGGGAGTGAAGGCAGCGGTGTGGACCCTCCTTCCTGCCTGCACCTGGCCGACGGTCTGCAGATACGCTGCCCAGTGGACCTGGGTCCCAGCCTGGGGGCCACCTGGAGCTCCAGACACAGTGTGCCCACGCCTGGCCAGTCTTCCTGCTATGACTGTGGCCTTGTTTCTGAGCAGGGGTCTGAAGGCCCACATGCTCTGGCTCTCTGACGCTGGGGTTCTACGTAGCCCTGGCTCTTTCCAAACAAAAGGGGTTCCAAACACAATGAGGCCGGCAGGTATCCAGGGGACAGTGTGGGGTGGGGGCCTGGCAGCTCCATGGTCTCTGTGTCCCACCCAGGCCACGCTCCAGGGGAAAGTGAAGTGAAGTGAAAGTTGCTCAGTTGTGTCTGACTCTTTGCCACCCCATGGACTATACAGTCCATGGAATTCTCCAGGCCAGAATATTGGAGTGGGTAGCCTTGCCCTTCTCCAGGGGATCTTCCCAAGCCAGGGATCCAACCCAGGTCTCCCACATTGCTGGCAGATTCTTTACCAGCTGAGCCACCAGGGAAGCCCAAGAATACTGGAGTGGGTAGCCTATCCCTTTATAGCAGATCTTCCCAACCCAGGAATCGAACGGGGTCTCCTGCATTGCAGGTGGATTCTTTGCCAACTGAGCTATTGGGGAAGCCCTTAGGGGAAAGTGTCACTTGCAAATGAGTGTCCAGGCCTCCGGGGAAAAACTCCCCAAGGGTTCGGACTCTTCAGGGTGTGCAGGGAAGGTACCCTCACCAACCTGAACTTTTCTGGTGACTGCGAAGCAGAGAAAGCAGAGTAGACCAGGCCCGCGTGGGTGGGGTGCAGAGCCAGGGCTGACAGACCCAGACATCTACACAGCGGTGACCCGCTGCCTCAGAGGGTCAGCAGGAAGGAGGGCTGAGCCTGAGGCCCTGTTTTAGCAGAACTGGGCTAAGGAGGTCACATGACAGTGGGGACTCGGTCTGGGGACTTTGGGAACTTTCAGAGAGGGAACGGCGGGACGTCCCGCACGGCTCCCCACAGCCTGCGCCGCGCAGCTCAGGGCCCCGGGCCCCCACAGGCCGCTCCGCTGTGGCCCTCTGCCCGCCGCCTGCTCTTCCAATCGCCCTCGGTCTACCTACTGCATGATGCTTCAGCTCCGCTTGTCCCTGAGCTCTGACACCCATGAGGTGGTCGTGAATTGGGCCTGCCGGCGGCTTTGTGTCAAACGGGCCCCACGCAACTGTGAAAATAAGCCACATTTGCCCCAGTGGCCGCCCCCCTCCCCTGCCATTCACCCCCTCCTGTGCCTTTTAACCCGGTTTGTTCGACCCTTTCAGACAGAGACGACATAGTGCTTGGCTCACGGTAGGCGCTCAATAAGTGTTTGTGGAATGCTTGGGTTTAGGGACCCACAAGGTCCTGAGAGAGTGTGGAGTGGCAGGGGCCTCAGCTCACAACTCTAGGGCCTGCGGGGCAGGCGAGGATGGGCGGTTCGGGAGGGGAAGCAGCTTGTCCGAGGCTTCCTGAGAGCTAACCACAGCGCCCGCCCAGGGTCCTCCCCGAGAGCCAACCACAGCGCCCACCCAGGCCCTGCTGTCCCGGCCCGGATCACCCCCTCCTGCCTGCCCTCAGGACGTTGATCCTCTGCCACCCGGTGTCCATCTGCCTGGCCAGGCCCCCCCTCTGTACCTTGGCACCCGACAAAGGCAGGTTGTGCCTGACAAGCTGCGGCCGGAGCCCTGGGCCCTGAGCAGCCTGACCGCCGGGATCCCGCCGCGGCCCCTGGCCCAGGGGGTCAGTGGGCAGCCCTGTGGCTGCGTCAGGGGGAGCCTTTGTCGGCCCTGGCTCAGAGGGCAGCCCTGGATGGAGCTCACCCCTCAGCCGTGCGTCCCCCACCCCAGTGCGGGCTCCAGGGGGCCTGTGGGGTGGAGACCCCCTCCTCAGGACTGGAGTCCAACCGCCTGCAAAGGAAGAAGTGGACCCAGTGATGGGTCATCACGGGAGCACTGACCCCTGCCCCCCGCAGACGGCGGTGCCACACACTGGGGGCTGGGGTTCGCTCTGGGTCCAAACCCCAGGTCCCCCGGCCTGGGACGCTGCACACACATTCTCAGGTCACCAGGGGGGACGGCTGCACGGGGCGGGGAATCTCCCTGAGGGCCAGGTGGCCAGTCCCACCTCACCCGGGGATTTCCTGAGGGACTGCACCCGTGCCTCGCCGAGCTGCTGTTGCGCACACAGAGCAGCCCCCATCAGTGGGACTGTCCCCGGTCCCTCCAGCCTCACGGCTCCACGCTGGACCAGTTCAGAAAAAAGCCACGGTTGTGGGTGGGGCGGGCGGGGCATCCCCGGGGCAGAGCCCACTCAGGACAAAGCGGACCCCAGTGGACTTATGGGTGGATAGGAAACCCAGGTCCCGGAGCCTGGGGACGTCCTCTGCCCCCTTGCCGCAGCCTACGAGTGCCCCGAGCGTGTGTTCCCCAGGGGATGGGGGCTCCACCCACCACACACGGGGCCTCTGGGGCCTCAGTTGACTGGGTTGTGAAATGGGCATGGCCCAGAGTCTCTCTCTCTCAGGGGGGGTCGTGGGGCCCCAGGCAGAGAACCCCGGCCTGGGTGAGCTGAGGGGCTCTGGCCATCGCCCCCCTCCAGGCCATGGGGCGGGTCTCACCGCCGGGGAAGCCAGCGAACTTCCCTCCTGCAGCTGTGACCGCCCTTCCGGGCCGCTGTGGGAAACACCAGGGCCACCGACCATGCCACCTTGTCCAGGTGCGGAGAAGCGGGGGCAGAAAACAGTCCCAGGAAGCAGCCCAAAGCCCTGGTGGGGGGGCGCGAGAGGCCCTCCTCCCGGCCGCTGCCCCAGGACGGCCGGTGCCCGCGCGGGTCCCCTGGGTGCCCGAGCCCCTGTCCCTGCCCCCTGGGGCAGGTGGGGGTGTACTCACAGTCCCTGGGGAGAGGGCGGCAGTCTTCCTGCGCCCTGCCTGCGTCCGTGGCCCCGGGGCGCCAGCTGCAGGCCGCCTGCCTCCGTCTGAAGTCCCACTTCCTCCTGGCTCAGCCCGCATCCAGGAAACCACGCCCCGGGCACCCTCGGCCCGGCCGCCCTCAGCCCAGCCGGACACTGCCCTGGGGGTGCTCCGTCCAGGTCTGGGCCGTGCAGGTGGCCGGAGACCAGGCAGGCCCCAGGGGCTCCGCTCAATGAATAATACAGCTTCCTGCTGGCCAGGCTCTCGAGGCTGATCGCATTTCAGGGGCCACTCGAGTTTCCTCGAGGCCGCTTTGTTCAGAAGCGCAGGGGCCCGGCTGGGTCTCCAGCCACTCGGCACTGACCCTCTCGCTGCGGGCCAGCCTGGGCAGGCAGGACAAAGGCAGACGACAGGTGGCCTGGCGGACTCTGCCCTGCTTAGTCGTAAAGCTGCTCTGGCCCACAGGGGACCAGGGGTGGGGCGGTCAGCTGGCCTCCTTGTGGTCGGGTGGGCCCCCCAAGGCCTCCTCGCACTCAGCTCCCGGTCCCCCACCTGCAGAGCCCCTGGCTACCCCCAGTCACTGCCCGGCCCATCCCCCACTCCTGGAGGCCGTGCCCAGATCCCCTCCTCCAGGAGGTCGTCCCCCATGGGGCAGTCTGTCCCCTGGGGCAGCCCCCTGGCCATCTCTGACTGCTCTCGCCAGCCCCCCCAGCCCACACCGTGCCACCCCCCCCAATCTCGTTTCCTCGCGGCAGCCTGCTTGTTTTGACACAGAAAGCACAGTTGCAGCTTTATCCTGCTTCGTGCCCTGCCTTGTCTCAGCCGACTCTGAAGTCCTCGACCTGATCCGGGGCCCTGCAGACGGCACATCCATCCCCAACTCCGTCCCCTCCCACCGTGCTCCCGCTCAGGGCGTTGGCACTTGCTGAGTTTGCTCCTTCCTGCCACTCTCAGCTCTAGGCCACCCCCTAACCCAGGTGTTTCTTTCCTCTGTCTTGTTTTAAAAACAGTTTCGCTGAGATAGAACTCACGTTCCGTAACATTCGCCCATTTAAAGTGTGCTGTTCACAGGCCTTCCCTGGGGGCTCCAGGGCTAGGCTCAGCGCCTCGAGGCTTCAATCCCTGAGAACTAGGAGGGCACATGCCTCGCGGTGCAGCCAAAATGAAAATTCAAAAAATAAAGCAAGCAAGTCAATGCTTTCAGTGTATTTTAGAGTTGTGCAAACATCACCACCATCTGAGGCTGGAATATTTTCATCATCCCAGAAAGAAACACCCGTTAGGCAGTCCCTCTGCGTCCCACCCCAGCCTGGACAAGCGCTCGTGTATTCTTGGATCAGCGGACTCGCCTCCTGTGGACGTTTGTGTAAGTGGAACCAGACACTGTGGCCTTGCGCGACCGGCCCCTGTCCCTCCATCTGCGATTCTCAAGGTTTGTCCATGTCACAGCGTGTACCAGCGTGTCCTCCCTTTTTACGGCTGACAACATTCCGCTGCAGGGATGGGCCTGCTCTTCAGCTGAAGGGCACTTGGGGAGGCCTCTCTGGACCACCAGGTCACATGGCCCCTTCTGCCCGGCTGCTCCATCACTCCCCCCAGTCTCACCCTCTTCCCCGAGTCCCTGTCTGAAGACGTCTTCATCTGTTTATTTATTGTTCAGCTCCAGCCCCGTGAGACCCGGCCGTCTGCGTCCTCACTGCTGGGGGCCCAGCGCACAGTAGGTGCTCCGGCTTTCCGCACCTGCTGGGGAGGCCTGTGCCCCCCTCTGCCACCTCCCCACTCAGCTCCCTGAGGGTGAGAGCTGCCTCACCAAGAAGGGCCCCCAGTGACCCCACAGGAAACTAACAACGCGAGATCCTCAGGGCCCTGGCGCCTCCTCTGACCCCGGCGGTGGTTGGGGGGGCAGACAGTGTCCCTCCCAGGGTAGACACCAGGCACTGAGTAGGTCTTCAAGTCCTGCACAGAGACTCCGTGGGGGAAACGGGAAGGGGAGGGAAGATGGCAGGGCTGAGGCTCAGGGGCTCTGAAGCCTGAGGGTCTGCGTGAGCTCAGAGGGGCAGCTCAGATCTCCCGCCCCTGCTGCCCAGAGAAGGGGGGTCAGGAGGGGCTGGTGTGTAGGCTGCGAGCCCCCGCCCGTGAGGTGTCCACACAGGCCCCGCGCAGGGGCCTTGGACGGCTCACTGTCGGGGACGCTCCCGAGACGCCCCCGGGGCCCGGCTGCCAGCTGCGCCCCAGCACTCCATCCCAGATGCCGGGGGCGGGGTCTGCTCGGCCAGGCTCCTCACCGCCCCATCCTCAGCCTACGCCCCAAAGGGGCTGCCCTGTTCCCCGCCCCCTAACCGGCAGCTCCAACACCCCCCACCTCCACAGCAGCTCAAATGCCCCACTGGCTCCCCCAGGGCAGAAACCGATCTCTCGCTCCCCAAGTAATGCCAGATGCACAAGTGATTTTCCTGCCTGACCTGTGACACACACGCGCATGCACACACACACACACCCCCCTGCCCCGCCTGCAGGCCCACAGGCTCCGATCCATTTAATCTCAGAACAACCCTAAAAGTCACTTACGAGATAGAACGGGCTGAGCTGCTTCCAGACTCTGCGGTGGCTGGGAGGGTGCCCCGAGTTACGAGCCTGGACTTCCCACACCGTGTCACCAGCCTCCGGTGCTGACGGGGACCCCCTCAGGATTGCCCCAAGAAGCCTGCCCTGCTGGAACCACCCCCCATCTAACAGGCGAGGAATGGGGCCAGAGACGCTCAGCAGCCGGCCAGCGGCTGCGCATCTGACGCCCACCGCCGCGGGCCGGGGGGGCTCTGCACCCCGCTCCCCGGAGTTATGTCCGTCTCGCCCCGAGCCTGGGGGCCCCGCTCAGCAACCTCAGCCCGAGGCCCCGGGACCCTGCCTGCAGCCCCCGAAGCGCTGGCGGGGGGCCAGGCCTGGCTGGGCAGCCTGCTCCCCACACACCTCGCGCTTCTCCAGATGTGAGCTGCCCAGCCAGGGCGACAGGCGCACGAGGCGCGGAATCTGAAGACGCAAGTGGGAAAGTATGCGCGTCCATCGCAGCCCCGCAGTCTGTCCCTGTGGCCGCCGCCCACCCCGCCCGCCTGCTGATTCAGCTCTCCCCCCGCGGCCCGGGGGCTGGGATCCCCCCACCCCAGTGCGGGCTGGCCCCCTCTGTCCGTCTGTCTCTCTCAGGGCATGGTCTTGGCTCTCTTGGGGGCTCCCCAAACAAGTGGGGTGTGGGCCCAGAGACCAGAGCGCGTCTGCTGGAGCCTGAAGCCCCCCGTGGCCCCCCAGCCTCCAGGCCTATCCTCCCAAGTAACCACACAGCGCCCTGTACGTACAGGCACTCAGTGGGGCTTTGGAGCAAAGCCAGTGCCAACTGTCGTGCCCACACCCCGCTAGAGCTGGTCCTCTGTCACTGCCGGCCAGCAGTGCCCACAAACACCAGGGGCACTGACCGAGTCCCCCAAGCCCTGGGTGGCTGTGCGATGACCCCCACCTGGAAGACGAGGGACTGAGGGGGGGCCGCTCCTCTCCAGGGGTGAGGCCCTGGCATGAGGCCCTGGCAGGCAGTACCCACCGCAAGGCCTGGGCCCACCGCATCCTGTAAACAAGCCCTGAGTTTTCCCAAGTGCCAGTCCCCGGAAACCACGGGAGAGAACAGGACATAGGAAAACCCCGCTGCGGCCACAGGGAAGGGCGCGCAGGGACTCGCCCTCTGCCTGGCCCGGCCTCCAAGGTGCCCGCCCGGGGAGGTCTGTCCCAGGGGCTGAGGAGGGACAGGCAGCTGCTGACTCACACTGGGGGGAGCTTTCCTCGCTCTGCTCCCACAGCCAGCCAGCCTCCCCACCCAAGAGAAGTCTCAGCCCTCACTGTCTGCCCTCAGCCTGGCCCTGCAATGGCTCTCACCCTCCCGTCCACTCAGGGTGGGGCCCAGGGCTCCCACACACTCTCCCCTAGCAGCACAGACAACCAAGGTCCTTGACACGCTGGCTTCTCACAGTGAGAGAGACCGGGGAGGCTGGCTTTCCCTTTTCCCCTTGGCTGCTGGGAAGGTCAACCATTTTCATCTCCACAAAAGGACCCCAGGATCCTGCACATCTCTCTCCTGCTCTGCTTTTTTTTCCCCTGCCAAGTCATAATATCCTAAACCGTGCTTTTCTTGATCCTGACATTTTATTGTTTATTTTATTGTAGGCATTTCATCTAAGTGGTCACAAGTATTTGGGGAAGGAAAGAAGGCAGGAAGGGAGGGAAGAAGCAAGGGAGAGTTTATATAGTTTACATGCCAGGTAATGAGGGTGGGAAGAAAGATGGGGGATCTTCCCACCCCTTATTCTTCCTAAAACCTCCCCTTACAGTAAAAAATATGCCCCAAGGTGTTATCCAAATAGGCGGGGTCTCAAAGTCTTGCCCAACCCCTATAGCCCCAGAGCCCAGCCTTGTCTGAGGTCACACGAGCCCCCTGGCTGCTCCAGCTCTGAGCCCCTTCAGCAGCTGTGGAGGCTGGAACCAAGCCCCGGGGGCGGGGTGGGGCCGGGACAGGCTGGGGAGGGGGGGGAAGCGCCCACGCTCCGCAGTCTCCACCCCCATCACACCTGGTTCCGGGCACCCTGCAGCTGGCGGAGGGGGGGAGTCAGCTTACCCTGTGCTGGCTGGGAGCCAAGCCCCGCCACTGCTCCCTCCCTCAGCCCTCCCGCTAAGTCTCTAGGATCTGCAGGTGGGAACCTTTGGCTGGAGAGGTGAGGCCGCGTCACCCACCAAGACCAGTGAAACGGGGGCCTGGGGCCCGAGTGCAGGCTCAGCACGGGGGGCCGCACGTGGCCCACGGGGGCAAGCAGTCCTCCGCTGAGTGCTGAGCGCATCTCACCCGGGGAGACAGTCAAGGGGGCTGGGGACAGGGCCTGGGGCCCCCACTGCATCCAGCGTGCTGTGGCAAGTGCCCGCTGGGGAGGCTGCCAGCCACACCGAGCCTGCCTGGCGTCCTGCAGGGCACCCGGGCACCCCAGAGCCCTGGAGGAGGGCGCCGGGGGACCCGTCCTGCCTCCAGCCCTCGGGCTGGGCTGCCCTGGACCTCCCAGAGCCAACAGAAGCGGGCCAGCCAGTGCCCGCTCGCCCCCGCCCGCTGACCACGGCCGGGCTCTGCTGCGTCGACTCGCCCGTCCCCCGGTACCTGAGGGTCCTCACGGAGATGCAGTATTTCCACATGAGGCCCCACACGCCACTGCCGCCCTTCATGCCTGGCGAGTGGGGAGCGGGCAGCCGGGGGCCCACGGTGCTGCCCTCCAGCCCCGGGCGGCTCCGGCCGGGGGGCTGGCTCTCAGGTCACTTCCTTCTCCATGGTGGGAGGGAGACAGAAAAGGCCCGGAGCACGGGGAAGGGACGGCCGTCTCGGACCCCCGCAGGTCCCAGCCTCCCGCCTCGCACGGCTCCAGCCCCTCCCTGCCGAGCGGGGCTCACACACCCGCACACCGACCCCGCGGCGGCTCCTCCGGCACAACCTCGCTCTCCTCGCCTCCTGCCAGGAGCCGGCGGTGGCCCTGGGCCAGGGGAGCAGTGAGTCACTGGGCGGGCCGGGTGAGGGGCGTCCACCCAGAGCCCTGGGCTGGCCCTCGGTCCAGAGGCCGGCCTGGGACGGGGAGGGAGGTGGGCGGGAGGCGAGGGCGGTTCGCATCCTTCGTCAGCTCCCCAGAGGCCTCAACCCAACACCCGCCCGCCACGGCCCTGCCCACCGCGGCCAGGACGAGGGGGCTGTCTGCCCCGGCTACCAGAGGAAGCCTGGGTGGATGGGGAACAAAGACGCGGCTGGCCACTTCCCTGGGCGCACGGCCACCCGCTTTGGGGGTCTCCGTCTGGCCGGGGTCCACCCCTCGCTGTGAGATGACCCGGGGGTGCCTGGCCCCTCCTTGGCCTCAGTCCCCCAGCCACCCCACCCCAGCCTCACGGAGCCCTGAGCACGGGTCCAGGACTCACTCACTCATTCTCCCGTCTGCCTGACGGAGGCGATTTTATCACCAGCTCTCCTGGCCCCCGTGGGCCAGAGAAGGGACGCAGGGCGGGCTCCCCTCAGCCCCTGTGGGGTCTGGTCGGGTCCCAGCTGTTTCCGGAAGGGACCCCCGCTGGATGGAGTGCCCCGCCCTCGCCCCCTGCCAGCTGCTCCCAGGTCCAGCCCACAGCGGTCAGTGGGGGCTTCCCAGGCGAAGCCCCCAGGGACAGTGACTCACGACTTCTTCCCACCCACAGCCCCCAGGGAGCCCCCAAGAGCAGGTGGGCCCAGATCCCATACACAGCTGCTGCCCAGCGGCCGCCGGGGCTCCCATCTCCTCCTCGAGGGACCCGAGGCTCAGGGAGGGCCTGCCCACAGAAGGTCAGGGAGGCTGGAGCCAGGCCTGCCCGGGTCTCCGGGTCAAAGCCTTGTTCTGGGCCTGGCCCTGGCCTGTGCAGGATGGGGAATTTTGCTGCGGATTCCAGCCCGATTCCCACAGTGGGGATAGCAGCTGCATGCTCGTCTGGCCCCTACACCAGCAAAGAACTTTCTCTCCGAAAGGAAGCTGGGCTTCGACAGAGGCCACGGCCTCCTGCGGGCCTCAGAACCCAAATTCTCTCTCCTTGGTATCAGACACCACCGCAGCAGGCCCCGACCTGCCGCAGGAGTCTTCCACGGCACTCTGAGGAAGTGGCGGCCCATTCTCTGCTTGAATGCCCTTGGATGCCCCCGGCGACAGGAACCTCACTACCTCTCAAAGTTGGGCATTCCAGCGCCCTAAGGAAACTCTGCCTTGGGGCGAGCCCCCATGCTGCTCCCCACACGGGCTGCGCTTCCTGTGCCACAGCAAGCAAGCTCTCCATTCAGGGGCTTATCTGGTCCATCCTACGGGTGGGAGTTTTCTCAACACCTGTTGTGGGCGCGGCAGAGCCTGTTTACACATCTCGACCCAGCCTTGTGCTCACAGATCCACCCATGAACCATCCACAGACCCAGCCATGCATCCACACGGCCACACACATCCCCCCACCTCTGTGCCAACCATCCATCCATCCATCACTGATCCCCTCAGTCACCACCGCCTCAGTTACCACCGCACCCCCAGCCTGGGCGTCCTGCGTCCCCGCAGGGCCAAGAGCTGTGAGAGGCGGCAGCAACGAGCTCCCCTCGTCCTGAACCCTCCGCCCACCCTCCCGGTCAGCCCCTCGCCTCTCACTAGGTCCCCAGGTCTCCATGCTCGATGTGTCGCATCCTTGGCAACTTGGAGCCTCGTCTAGTCCTGCCCTGCACTGCTTGGGTGGCCCAGCAGGTCTGGGTCCCTGCGGCTCCCGGGTCCCATGGCCCCAGGCTCTGGGTTCTTATGTCTCCTGGGTTCCCATGTCCCCCAGGTCCTGCCGCCCCAGCTCTGGTGCAGACCTCCAGACCCCCAGCTAGAGGAGCATCTGTCTCGTGCACCTCACACACACGCCCTGTGCCCAGGACCCCTGGGGGGGCCCTCCCCAGCTCCTCTTGTCCTGGAGGACACCCTGTCCCGAGGCGGGGCTTCCCTCCCTCGGCCTTACCGATGAGGAAACTGAGGCCAGGCGACGCCCATGGCTTTCTCAGCGCCCAGGGCATCACATGCTTGGAGGTCTGCTCCTTGGTAAGGATGGGCTGGGGTGGCTGTCTGAGGGTGTGGGGAGCCCCTGGGGTGACCACACCCAGTGGGCCAAGCCAGGAGCCGTCTCCCATGAGCCTCTTGACGACCTGCCTTTTGAAGCCCCGCAGCCCCAGTTCACGGCCACCACTGGGGTCCAGCCTTGCACTCACCCGACCCTGGCCTTGGGCTGGCAGGGGTAGAAGTTGTCACACAGCAGAGTGCCCGGGGAGGGGGGCGCCTGGGGGGTGCGGGGGCCTCCCCACCATTCCCACACTGCCTCATCCTGTCCTCTCTCACGCCGCCCCCATCCCCAAGGGGCGGGTGTCACTGCCCCCATTTTATGGATGAGGAAACTGAGGCTCCAAGTGCCCTGAGGTCTCCTGAATGCTTTCGGTGGCTTGTCCTCGAGTACAGGGGCAGAGGCCTGGTCCACCCCTGACTCCCCTGTCCCCACACTCATCGTCTCTGAGCCTGTTTGCTCCTCTGCAAAACGGATCAGGCCTCCCTCCCCTCTGCGCTGTGATGGGGGATGAGCTGTGTGACCCTGGGCGCGGGACTCAGGCTCTCGGGGCCATCTCCTCTAGGACGGGGCGCGCATGTCTTATCGAGAGCCCCTGGCACGCTGGGCAGTGTGGGTGCCCAGTGACCGCTGTCCCCCTCCCACCCCGTGGACCCGGGGCCACGGGAGGTTGAGGGAAGGGCATGGAAGCCTTCACGCCCTCCGTGGTCTCTCTTACCAGTGGCCTGGCCAAAGCCAGGCTCTGCGGAGAGCTGGCCGGCCGGCCGCCCTCAGTCTGTGACTCAGCTGGCCCCCTGGGGGTGAGGTCACTGCCGCTCCGGTGGAGGGAAGGACGCATCTGTTCCCTGGGAGATGCCGACGCCACGGGGAACTGGGCCTGCGGGGGTGTGTGCCCGCTTGCGGGAGGCAGCAGCTGGGTGGGGAGGGCAGTGTGGGAGGAGCAGGTCAGGAACAGGATGGGTGGGGGGCCTTACCTCTGGGGCCCGAGGGAGGGTCTAGGAACCCCAGGCCAGCCTCAGGCCCAGTGAGCTTTGACCCCTCTACGGGCCTGGTGAGGAGCACCTGTGCTCCTCAGGCTTCGAACACCCCAACTCCCACCTCTGTCTCATTCAGCAAACGGGTGCCCCACCTGCTCCCTGGCGGTGAGCTGGGGTGATCAGCCCCCCGCCCCGGCCGGGCCCCTGCATGGCCTCTACAGCGCTCACTTGGCCAGCCTTCCCCAGCCCACCCAGCATCTTTCCCAACACCCGGCTCCTGCCCCGCGGCTGACCTCGGCCAGGCGGGCAAGGCCTTCTCCCCTGCCACCTTCACGGAGCTTCCTGGTGCCTGCGAGTGGCCCCCACTCCAGCCATACCCCAAGGCCCACCCACCCTGGGCCGGGAACTCTGCACCCTTGGGCTGCAGGCAGAGCCTCCACTCTGATCAGGGCCAGGGGCTGATTCCCCAGGGCCCTGTTTCCCGTGAGTGAGGACAGGGGGAGACCCCGGTAGGGGTTCAATGCCCCGTCTCTGCAGGCACGGGGCGTGGTGGGCACCTCTGCCCACAGCTCTCTCTTTCTGGATTCATGTAACGGCTCCGCCCACCACCTCAGGCCCAAGTAAGCGCCCCCACCCGCCAACCACTGCCAGCACGGGGGCCAGGCTTCCCCCTGCAACCTCCCTGAACCTGGCCCCCCACTGCTCACGGCCTAGCACACTGCAGCAACCCCAGCGAACCCCTTGTTTCTGCCAGGACTTGATACGCTGCCCTTCCAGGCGCAACTCACAGGCCACCGCCTCCAGGAAGCCAGTTATTTGTGTGTTTGCTCCATCCACGTGACACGCTTTGATCACCAGATGCCATGTGGGGACTTGGGGAGCCTCGCAGAGTGGCAGGCTCTCTGGTGGGAGTGCCGACCAGCACCAAGGAAGAAGTAAATTCAGATGCCTTCCGGCAGTGGCGGGGGCTGGCCGAAGAGGAATGACCGGCCCTGGCCCACCTCTCCCACTTCCTTCCCCCGTCCCCTGAGCCAACTGCGGCCTCTCTCACCCTGCGGTCCGGTGTCTGTGGTCCCGAGTCCGCGGTCTCTGCTCGGAGAGCCCGCGGGGGCAGGGAGGATGTCCACGCAGCTCTGCGCTTCGCACATCACCGAGTCGGCCCCACGTCAACCACCCAAGTCGCGTCCTCACCCCGCCCGTTTCCTACAGACGCACGAGGGTTCTGACACCTGGGCCGGACGACACCCAAGCCCCGCGCCACCGGCCTGACCCATGGCTGGGCGCGCACAGGCTGAGAGTGAGGTGAGCACAGCCCCGCCTTCTGTCTCTGCAGCCTCTCCCAGCGAGGCCTGGAGCAGTGCCCCGCATGCAGCGGGCTGAAAATCAAGCCACCTCCAGTCCCCTGACCGTCCTGCACCCCCCCAGCAGCGGGTGCCCTGCAGGGAGGGCGCCCTGGATGCGTCTATTTCCCAGATGGGAAAGTGGAGGTCCAAGGCTGCTCCGTGGGCCGGGGCAACTGGGAACCTGAGTTCCGCCTTCTCCTCCTGGGCCCTAGGGGGTCGCTTGGGGGCAGCCAGAGAAGAACTTCACCAAGACCATGGTTTTGGGTGGGGAGGCGCACAGAGGCCAGCATGCAAGCCCCGCCTGTGTGTGCAGGGCCTTGCCCTGTGTACCATGCACACAGCAGGCTGGAGGGGATGAGCGCAGAGCCAGGAGCCACTGTGGGGCTCAGGGGGCGGCTCCGGTTGCAGGAACGTGTGATGGATTCTACAGCCATTCACCCCCCAGAGCGGCAGGGATGGCTGCTGGTCAGATGGAGGGGGAGGTGGCACAGGCCTGACGGGGGCTGAACCACGGGCAGATTGACGTCCCGTCCACAGACAGTGGACATGGGACAGCGCGGGGGAGCAGGCAGGGGCGATTGGTGGGACAGGGTGGGGAGGACCACACTCCGTCCAAAGGGAAAACTGTTGCTCTGTAGGAACGAGGGTTCTGGATTTTCACTAGTCAGAAATCCAGATTTTTTTCATAAAGACTTTTGGATTTTAGATGTTGCCAATAAATTCAAATCTAAAAGGCCATGTGGGCTATTTCAGTGAAGTGAAGTGAAAGTCGCTCAGTTGTGTCCAACTCTTTGCGACCCCATGGACCATACAGTCCATGGATTCTCCAGGCCAGAATACTGGAGTAGGTAGCCTCTCCCTTCTCCAGGGGATCTTCCCAACCGGGGATTGAACCCAGGTCTCCCGCATTGCAGGCAGATTCTTTACCAGCTGAGCCGCCAGGGAAGCCCGGGCTCTTTCTGGGCACAGCAAATAAAGCAGAGCCGTGGCTGTCCGGCCCCCGGGGCCTCTTGTAGCCTTTGCTGCTTCTCCCCCGTCAAGATTCACTGAGCCGCCCCCTCCTGCAGGAAGCCGCCGCAATTGGTCCAGCTCCAGCGATGCGTGCGCCTCCTCACGGCATCAACACCACCAGACTAGCAGTGACCTGAGCGTGGGTGTGGGTTTGTTCGTCAACATCTCGTGCCCCCGGCAGACACTCAGGCCAACAGGGAGCGTTAACGACTGGACACCTACTGAATGAACGAACATCTCTCTCCCTTGGTCCTCCAGCCTTTCGTTTTGCAAATAAGGACAGTAAGGCCCAGAGAAAGGAGGTGACCTGTCCACGGTGGGCTCTGGGGCTGCTGACGGTCCAGCCTGTGTGTCAGCTGCCCCCAGGCCGGGCGAGCAGGAAGCATGGAGATGACTGTGCGATCTTACCAAGTTCCGCCACCTGAGAGAAAAAACGGGGTCCCAGGCCGCTCCAGAGTGTCCGGGGGAGCCCATTCCAGGGCGACGGGAGCCACCAGCTGGGGTCAGGACAGCGCCAGACCCCGAAGCACTCTGGCCGTGGGCAGGGAGAGCCCTGAGGACAGGGCCTGATGCCGGCGGTCACTCGGACGACAGCCAGCCCCCTAGGGCTCTCTCCTGAGAGTCTTGACCCCGTTCCCCGGGGTGCTGGGAGGGCAGAAAACGCCAGGGACCCTCAGGGTGTGTGCCCAGCTCTGCCACACAGGGAACTCAGACGGGCCGGAGGCCCGGGCCCCACTTCTGGGAGATGGAGAAGCCGAGTCTCGGGGTGTGCAGCAGCCGGCTCAGGTCACGCGCGGGGGCGGTGGGTCTGGGCGCCTGGCTCTGAGTCCGGTGTTCTGTCCAGGCGGCTGAGCTATACTAGCCTTGGGGTCTCCACAGGCCACCCCGCACGCCCGCCCCATGCCTCAGGGAGGGAAGCAGAAGGCAGCCCGGGGCAGGTGCTGGCCGATGAGCCCCACAGGCGGGCGAGCGAGGCTGCGTGAACTCGCCCGCGGGTGGGTAAGGCTGTGTGCAGACTTGTGATGACATGGCCATGCTCCGCGGAGCTTCTAGTCTCGGCATGTCCCAGTCTCCAGGAAGACCCGCCTCGCCCTCGTCCAGTATAACAACGCCGAGTGGTTACTGGATGCTCACTGGGGCCAGTGCCCCTACCCGTCATGAACTCATTTAACTCTTAGGTTCACCCTATGCCTGGGTGCATGCTTAGTCAGTCATGTCCAACTCTTTTGCAACCCCATGGACTGTAGCCCGCCGGCCTCCTCTGTCCATGGGATTTCCCAGGCAAGAATACTGCAGTGGGTTGCTATTTCCTTCTCCAGGGGATCTTCCCAACCCAGGGATCAAACTCGGGTCTCCCGCATTGCAGGAAGATTCTCCGGCAGAGTCACCAGGGAAACTCATTCTATGAGGCAGATTCTACTATGATCTCATCTGCAGGGAGGGGAAACCAAGGCACAGACAGCCTTGCAGACAGACAGGGTGACACAGATGGGAAACGGGAGCGCCCGGATTTGAACCGGCTCTGCCCGCAAGCACCCGTTACAACCACCGCGCGACACTGGGCTGGCACGGAAGTCCTTCCCAAGGTCTATCCTGAACCCTTTTCCCTGCAGGCTGTGCCCTTCCCTAGCTCTTTCTTAAGCAAAGGAGAAAAGCTGCACATTCAACCCCCTTTCGGTGCTGAAAAGGCCTTATTTATCTGGCTTCCAGCTCCCCGGGTCCCGGCATGCAGGTCAAGTCAGGAACCCTCCCCTTAACTGTGTGTGTGTGTGTGTGTGTGTGTGTGCACGCACGCACATGTGTGCAGAGGCCTGGTGAGGACCGCTTCACCCCGGGCCAGGCCCTCACCTCCTCACCTGCTTCCCAACACTCAGACCTGCCTGGGCAGTGCCTGAACCTTCTCCGTCACCCGCCTCTAGTCACAGACAGTTCCCAAGGCCCTTACAGCGTTTCATTGAATACTAGCTAATGTTTGCTTTTAAGATCAACTGGATTAAAAAGCTGGACACTATATTGGAAGGACGGTTGCTGAAGTTGAAGTTACAATGCTTTGGCCACCTGATGCAAAGAGCTGACTTATTGGAAAAGACTTTGATGCTGGGAAAGATTGAAGGCGGGAGGAGAAGGGGACGACAGAGGATGCGATGGCTGGATGGCATCACCGACTCGATGGATTTGAGTCTGAGTGAACTCCGGGAGTTGGTGATGGACAGGGAGGCCTGGCGTGTTGCAGTCCACAGGGTCACGACTGAAGAACAACAACAGTCTGAAGAAGCTTCCGGGTCTAACTCCCAGTTAGTACAGCAGACAGAGGAACAGGTGAAAGGGGACGTGGGGCAGTGACCACAGGGCTCTGAGTGGGGGCGGGCGAGAGGCAAGCAGGCTGCCGTCTCTAACAAGCAACCTGCAGGCTGACCGAGGCTGGACGCTTCCGGAGGGAGAGAGACTCGAGCGGCCCCTGCGGTGCGTGGGTCTCGACAGGCTCCCGATCTGAGCCAAGTGACGATAAAAAGACACTGCTGGAGATCACTTGGGAAAGCTGGACACAGCAACCCGCATGCGGCGGGTGGAAGGGAGCTGGCGGGATGGCGAGGCAGCAGCGTTTGGCGCAGGCCCGTGGCTCACGGGGGGCGGGCTTTGAACCTGCTTCCAACTAGGTTTAAGTCTGCAAGCATGAAAAGTCTGCGACGAGGCACACAACACCAAGTGAAGAAGCTGGCTTTCGCCTTGAATACGAGTATTTTGAAAGGAAACTTTAGATCACCTCCCTACATGGAAAACTAGTATCACTCGCCGTGAGTAGAAGGTTGCCATGAAAACAAGACAGTGGGATCCAGTTTCAGGGAGATCCTGTGTCCTGCCAAGGGTGTCCGCTCATCCGCCCGGCCCTGTTCCAAGGAGCCTGGGAGAGAGCTGAATGCCCGTATGCTGGTCCCGGGCCCTCCTGCAGGTGGACGCTGGGCCACGGTGGGTGCGAGAGCCACGCTTCCTCACCTTCCCCTTTTTCTCCACCAGGGGGGAGTGGCAGCAGGCATGGGGGCCGGCACAGAGGGGCTCGGCCGGGACACGGCCGCGGGGGCAGTGAGGGCCGCCCTGCATCACGCGATCCGCAGCCTCAGCGCCCGGCAGAGATGAGGAAGCCAAGGCCCAGGTGGGGCGGCCGCCGCCCAAGGTCATGTGGAAAGTCTTGAGCGGGGGAACCAGGAGTGACAAGACTCCAGGGTTTCTGACCTGCAGCCCATGATCGTCAAATCTTCCCTTGTTTACAGGTGTTTATTGAGCACCGACTGTATGCAAGGCACTGGGGACGTGGGGCAGGGGTGAACAAGACAAAGTCCCTCAGAGCTGACCCTTGGAGGCAGGGTCCAGAGGGCAAACGCTCTGCAAGTGAAGGGGGTCATTTCCAGCACCGGTGAGGACGCTGAGGAAACCAAGCGGCAGGCCCCCCGGGAGGCGGGGCTGCGCTGGGTCAGGAGCCGGAGGACCCCCCGGGGAGGCGTCCCTCGGGCTGAGATCTGGAGCACCAGGAGGAGGCCTGGGCGCGGGAGAGGCGAGGGCCTCAGCGGACCCTGACGCTGTTTTCTTTCTTTCCCCCCACTTTGTATTCTGAGTTAATTTCAGACTTGAAGTTGCAAGACAAGTGTCCTGCACACCCTTCACGCAGATTCCCCACGTTAAGAGTGTGTCCTGTTTACTATCATACTCCTCGCGGTACCTGTGCGCGCGCACACACACGCACACACACGCTTACAATCAGAGCTGAGAGGAAGCTGCCCCCTCGAGTCCTTGCTACGTCGCGTCTTCCCTGAAAACAAGGGTGCTCTCCGACATAACCAAAGTCTAGTCCAGCGTCAGTTCACCTAATCCTTAGATCTCACTCCGAGTCGTCAGCGGGCCTAGCGACAGCCTCCGTGGAGAAATGGTCCCTGATCTTAAGCTCCTCTCAGACACACAGAGGGCACCGTGTTCCCCAGACGACCTTCGAGGGGAGACCTGTCTGGTCCTTTGCGGCCAGACCATGCAGCCCTTGGACTGGCCCGCTCAGGGCGTGCGCGTTGGACCCTGAATGAAGCCAATAGGAAACGAGCACCATATATACACCAAAACAGCCTCCCTATTTTAGACCCAAGGGGAGAAGTGAATAACACTTTAAACGGAAAAGATGATTATAAGACAGCTCATGTTGCCATCAGCCCCCGTAACTCACCCTGCAGGGCACACGGCACGGCCCCTTGGAAGAGACTGCATAGCAACGCAGGGTTGTGAAGCGAACGCCAGCCCGTCTTGACGTGCAATTCTGACGTTTTGTTTACCTGTTTGCTGCCCATTTACATTTCACACCCGAGCCAACGCCTCACTGGCCTCGCCCAGGTCCCAGCCCTGCCCACCACACGCCACACACATGGGCTCTGCTGCTGGGCACGCGTCCTGTGCCCAACAAGACACGGTAAACCTGAGACTGGGCCCTTGTACCCGCTGCACGGATAAAGAAGACCCCTAGAGAAGTCGGCTAGGGCTGCAATCACAGACGCCCCAGGCCGGGGGCTCACACGGCAGAACTCATCGCCTCCCGGTCCCGGTGGCCAGGGCTCTGCGGCCAACGTGCCGGCAAGGCTGGCTTCTCCCGAGGCCGCCGTCCTCGGCCTGCACGCGGCCCCCTTCTCACCGCGTCCCAGGTGCACTAGTCAGGTTCTCGAGAGGAGAGCCATCACGGTGTATGTGCATACGCAACGTGTATATTTATTATCCACACACACATACGTAAACACGTAATTCATTTGTCTATTACAGGGAGAACTGGCCTGCACTGCTGTGGAGGCTGACCAGCCAGAAGATCCGCAGTTGGAGAGCTAGAGACCTGGAACTTCAGAACTGCCAGGAAAGCTGATAGAATGCATTCCGTCCCGATGCCGGGAGGCTTGACATCCAGGAAGAGCCCAAGCTTCCATGTGCGTCCCCAACGCAGGAAAACACGGTGTCCCAGCTCGAGGGCCACCAGGCAGGCATCATAGTTCACGCTCACGCAGCTCTTCCGTCTTGTTCAGGCCTTCAGCGGATTGGATGGGGCCCACCACATCGGGGAGGGCAGTCTGTTTTGCTCTACTGAATTCAGTGTTAATCTGATCCAGAAACACCCTCACAGACACACCCAGAATAACGCTGAGCCAAATATCTGGGCACCCCACGGCCGGGAAAGCTGACGCATGAAATTAACTATCAGACCCGGGCGTCTTTGTGCGTCTGTGTGAGTCCTGATCTCCGCCTCCCACAGGGACGGCCATCCCACTGGAGAAGGGTCACCCTAGTGACCTCATGTCACCTGAATCGCCTCTTTAGAGGCCCCATCTAAAAACACAGGCACACTCAGAGACACGGGGTTAGAGCTTCACTACTGACCTTGCCCGTAGCAGGCCCTGACAGGACAAGGGTCTCAGCTCAGAAGCACATGGGCCCAGTTCTCCCCTCCTCTGAGTCGCCTGGGCTCCTGGAGCCCCTCGGGCAGGCTGACCCATCCATCAGTGGCCGCCAAGGCCTGGCTGAGGTGCAGACCGCGGCTCACTACAGATTAATCTCACGTGCTAAGTCCAGAAGCTACACTGGAGGCAGGCGGTGTCTGTCAGGAGAGCCCAGTGGGTCTTGTCCCAGCAGCAACACTCCCCTGAGTAAAATCTGTGTGACTCTAACACCCATCTCCCCCAGCCTCCGGCCACCAGCGGGGCCTCACTAAGGCCACCAGCGGGCAGAAGCGGTCATTCGAAGGCCAGGAGCCCTGGAGCCCACCGACCCTGCAGCGTCTGCCCTTTTTCTGAGTCTGTTTCTTTGTTTTTGGTTGCACTGGCTGTTTGCCGCTGCACGCGGGCTTTCTTGAGTTGCGAGGGGGGCTACTCTCTGGCTGCGGTGGGTGGTTTCTCGTTGGTGTGGCTTCTCTTGTTACGGGGCACAGCTCCAGGGTTTGCCGGCCTCAGCAGCTGTGGTGTGCAGGCTTAGCTGCTCTGCGGCAAGGGGGATCTTCCTGGACCAGGGATTGAACCTGTGTCCCCTGCACTGGCAGGTGGATCCTTAACCACTGGACCACCAGGGAGCCCTGCAGTGAGGGTCTGCTTAAATGTCCTCTGGATGTGCCCAGCAAGCACACGCTGGCGTCCCATCCAACAACACTCATTCTTCTCTCGAGCCTTGGGCCGGGTTCAGCTCTGGCTGCTGGATTCTTGAATCTGTGCCTATTATTCAGCCAGAGACAAGCTTCTCAAGGCCTCCGGTGATGGGGACAAAGTGAGCATTTGGCGTTTCTCGCTCCCGCCTCTTGCTGGTCCGGCAGAAGCACCTAGGTGGGGTGTGGTGGGGTGCAGGGGGGTGGGGGGTGGGCACATTTGCACCCGCCTGGCACACACACCCGCTCCTGCTGCCTGTCTGTGTCCCCGGGGGACTGCCTCCCCACATAGGGTGCGCTGCACCTCTGGCCTCAGGGGACCTCTGCGGCTCACCAGCAAAGCCTCCACGGGATCAACGCTCATGCTCCACCATCCTCACTTCTGCTCCGTGCCTGTTCTGCTGAGAGCCTCGCCTCCCCTGCGGAGGTGGGAAAACCCTCTTCAGCCCTCAAGGCCCGTGTCTGCTCTTACAGGTTTTCCCAGATGAAATAACCGCTCCCTCTCCTGAGTCACGTCCACGCTTTCTCTGAACTTACTTCATGAATAAAAAAATAAATACATAAAAAGAAAACCCACTATTTGCTGAGAGCCAACTGTGTCCTGGGCGCCCTCACGCCCATTAGGTCCTCTTCCTAAGTCCATTTCAGCTCAGAGAGCAGAGGTGATGATTGGGAATCATCGTGTCCCAAGATGCTCACAATTGTGAACAGAATGCAGGTAAGCCAAGGGACTTCTGAGGCATGATCATAAAAGTCAGCACCTTCTACTTGGCTCTGTCTGCCCCACTCCCTTTTCCCTGGGGCACTTGCTCTGGGGCGCCCAAGAACTGATGCTTTCAAACTATGTGGTGCTGAAGGAGACTCGTGAGAGTCCCTTGAACTGTAAGGAGATCACGTCCATCCTAAAGGAAATCAGTCCTGAATATTCACTGGAAGAACTGATGCTGAAGCTGAAGCTCCAGTACTTTGGTCACCTGATGGGAAGAACCAACTCATTTGAAAAGACCCCGATGCTGGGAAAGATTGAAGGCAGGAGAAGGGGACAACAGAGAATGAGATGGTTGGATGGCATCATCGACTCGATGGATATGAGTTTGAGCAAACTCAGGGAGCTAGTGAAGGACAGAGAGGCCTGGCGTGCTGCAGTCCACAGGGCCACAAATAGTCGGACACGACTGAGCAACTGAACAATGACTCCCCTATTCTCCTGACACTTGGCCTGGGAACCCTGCCACCGAGCTGTGGGGAAGCCCAGGCCACACGGGGAGGCCCTGTCTAAGTGCCCAGCTCTCAGTCTGCAGCAGCCACTAGGTGAGCGGGTGAGGACCCTGAGGATCCAGCCCCTCGTCTTCAAGGAGCCCTGTCTGACGTCAAGCAGGAGACCAGATGGGAAAATGCACACTGGCCCTGAGGGAAGGAAGCCGTGGCGAGTGGGGGTGGTGTGTGACAGCCACGGTAGGCAGAGCGGCCGCACAGGGTCAAGATGGGCTGCCCGGGGTGACCGCGGTGTGGCTGCCGCTGCGCGGAGCTGGTCACGTGGACTGCAACAACCACGCCCCATCTCCGTCACCTTAAGATGGTCACTTGCCCTCTCGGGGCCGCCGTTTCCTGGACTGAAACATGACGAAAACCAGGTTCTGTTCCACGAGGTTGCCGCGAAGATTCCTGGAGGCACCACGCAGGCGGCATCCAGCCCCTAAACAAGCAGCCAAGGAAGTGACAGTAATGATGACCGAAGGCCTGGCCGGATCGGACCCCCAGCCCGCCAGACGGCAGAGCCCACACTGCGCCCTCCAGTTGCAAAGGCTCGGGCGCCGAACCTGCAGACGCCCGGGCTCAGGGCTGTGTGCGGGGCCGGCAGCCTCTGACCAGCCCCGAGTCTCTGTGTTCAGCTTCCCGGGCTGGGAGCTTGGAGCCGCCAGGTTGCGGCATTCACGGCCTGCGGCCGCGGGTGGGGACCTCTCTCCAAAATTAGCGTCTTCGCAGTGCTTTCCATACACCTGGCCTCCATCACGTCTGGCACAAGGGGATGGTCAAGCCTGCCCATCGGGCAGCAGATCTAACTTGAGTTAGTCCTACATCGGACAGCCGCTGATGGCGTCAGCATGCGCCCGGAGGGAAGGCTCCAAAGTCGGGTTGTGGGGACAGGAAACCCACAGGCGTCGCCGCCCTTGAAAGTCCCTAACCTCGGAGGGCCTGGGACTACAGAGACCGAGGGAACAGCCGTGCATGTCTCAGCTTCTGCTCCCGGATACCTGATGCTGCGCAGAGCTGGGGTGGAGGCCCACACCACTCACAGTCTCCTTCTCTCCTTTAATTATGAAAAACATCACCCGGCTTTCGATATCAAGGGTAGATCAGGATGTAGAGGCTCGGGCCTTCACCGCCCGCTGTTGAGGATGAGCCCGGCGACACCGCCTTGGGAGAGCAACTCTGCAAAGCCCGGCAGAGCTGAAGGGACTCACGCACCGCCCTGGGACAAACCCTACACACTCACACACGTGTGCAAGGAGGGTGTGCAGGAACACGTACTGCAGCCCTGCCTGGAGCATCAGCAGTGAGAAACCACCAAACTCCATATCAACCGCAGGACAATGGACCACGTGCTCCACACCAACGAACATAAACGTGAGGGCTGTACACGGCCCCACGGTGACTCTCACCAGTGACGAGTGGAGCAAAAAGAGCAAGTTGCGCCTGAACAAATCTGCACAATGACATTCACAGCGGCATCACTCACAGCAGCCATAGGGTGGAAGCAATATAAGCCCATCAACAGATGAAGAGACAAACCAAACGTGATGTATGCAGAGAGTGGAATATTACACAGCCTTGAAAAGGAAGAAAATTCTGACACAAGCTACGGTAGGGATGAACCTTGAGGACATTGAGCCACGTGAAACAAGCCAGCCACGAAAGGCCAGATCCTGAATGACTCCACTCAGATGAGGTCCTGCTGCTGAGGAGTGCCCAGTCGTGTCCAACTCTTTGCAACCACATGGTTGCATGGCAGCCGGCCAGGCTCCTCTGTCCATGGAAGTCTTCCAGGCAAGAATACTGCAGTGGGTTGCCATTTCCTACTTCAAGGGCTCTTCCCGGCCCAGGGATCAAGCCCTGTCTCTTATCTCTCCTGCGCTGGCAGGCGGGTTCTTTACCACTAGCATCATCTGGGAAGCCCGTGAGGCCCTGAAAGGAGTCAAAGCCATAGCAAGAGGAGGATCAGGGGCGCGCAGGGTTTGGGGAGGGGGCGGGGAGTTAGCGTTTCCTGGGGGCCACATTTCAGTTTGGGAAGAAGTCCTGGCGATGGCGTGGTGATGGTTACAATAACTGTGAATGGGCTTAATGCCACTGAACAGGACACGGCAAAATGTGGAAGACGGTGAATTTTACGTTATGCATGTTTTGCTACAGTTAAAAAGCTAGAAACAATAAGTTGCAGATTACGACATCATGCGTGTAAAGTTGCAGAGCTTGTAGAACGATGCTCTGTGTTAGCAAAAGTATAAAAATGTGAGTGTGCCTGGCGTGCTGCAGTCCACGCGGTTGCAAAGAGTCGGACACGACTGAGCGACTGAAATTAACTGAAATAAACACACCAAACGGGCGAGGGAGGGGCTGCTGCTGAGGCTTAGCTCTGGGGAATCGGCGCGGGATTTGAGGGGGGTGCACAGGGCCTCCCACCACATCCGAACAGGTAATTTCTAAAGCCAGGTGGTGGGTACACCACTCTACGCGTCTCGTTTTTCTGCCCACCCGAACTGTCCCACTGCCGAGAGCCCCTGAGGTCCGCCAGGCCCTGGGGCCTGCGGACAGGGCCCCGTGCCTCTCATGATGGCCTCTGGGTCACAGCTAGGGGCTCTGCAGGATGGTCATCGCCCAGGCAGAAGGCACAGGTGCTGAGAATGCTCTGCTGTGCTTTCTCGCTGGAATGAGAATCTCCGCTCTGCCGCAGCCCCAGCCTCTGGCAGGGCTCCAGGATTATTTTACGTGAATTTAAGATCACTAATGAAGAATAATTAACAGCTTCAAGGGAGCCTGGCACACCCTGTGTTTAGAAGTGGTTAATTATGCATTGTCTGCAAAACAGCCTTTTCATACTCCACAGTTTTGGGTCGCTGTTTTAAACACCGGGATATGGCACCAGGAAAAACGCCAAGAGGCTCCGTGCGCCAAGTTCCTGGGGTTGGCTCTGTTTGGGCACGGGCGACCATGGCTGCCGAAGCCCCCTAAGTGAGGCATCTTAAGTGCTCCCCTGGCACTGGCCCTGCCAATCCCCCAGGAGCCGTGGCAGGTGGGCGAGCCCCTCCCCCACCCCTGGGGAGCAGTGAGCACCCCGTCAGGACGCGGCCTGGCCATGAAGACTCTCGTCCCTGACTGATGGGTCACCATTATTTATGGACACGAATTGGTGGAGAGAGGACCGACCCCAGCCTGAGCATCTCCTTGGCTGGCGGCGTGCAGCCTGTGAAATCCCTCGGGCCCGCGACGGGCCGTATGACTCTGGGCCTGCGACTTCTGCCCCGAGTCTCGATTTCTTCACCTGGAGAATGGGACAATGGCATCCTCCCCTTCACAGGGTTGGTGGGCTTAGAACTACGCCTCCCATGCAGCAGGCGCTCCATGAGCCTCAGATCGTGGCCCAGCCTGCCTGCCTTTCTAGCCTCATCGCCTGACCTCCCCGCTGACACCAGGCCCTGACCATTTCTTAACCACGCCAGGCTGCGTCCCACCTCCACATGGCTGCTCGTGCTGTGCTCTCCACCTACTGTGCCCTCCCTTCTTGAAAAATCCTGCTCTACGTTCAGACCCAGCTCAGATGACACGTCCTGTGGGAAGCCTTCCTGGATGTCTCCATCATGCTGTGGGTATTTTTGTGCTCCCGCCATTTATCCCCATCCTTAACCGTCATGGCTTGTGAGTGGGTCCCTTTCTCCTTGCAGGCTGGGAGCTCCTTGAGGATGATGTCCTGTTTGTCTTTGCGCCTCGAGAAGACCGCACCTGCTCTAAGACCCTCCCATGGTGGGCGGGGCCAAGAGGGTTCTCGGTGGTTGGCCCTGGAGGCCGACCTGGGCCTCTCACAGGGACCACGTGACTCCCGGGGTGCCTCTCACAAGCGTACGACTCCACCCTCAGCGCCTTCCCGGGCTCCCCACTGTGCAGAGCCGGAGGCCCAGCCCCGGGCCTGGACTCGGGTCCCTGGCGCCCCTCTCAGCTCCACGGCTTCTCGCCGCCCCCAACAAAGACCCCTGCCCCCTGGAAGCCCCTGGGGTTTCCCACGAGCCTTTCCCTCTGCCCAGAACACCCGTCCGCCCCTCTGGGCCCAGCCAACTCCCACAGACACGTCACCGTCTGCTCAGCCGTCACCTCCTCCGTGCAGCCCCACACGCAGATCCAGTCCTCCCACGGTGTCTGCCTGACCCCGGTGGGGGGGGCCAGGCTCCCTCATCCCTCCCGCCCCAGGACCTTGGCACCCTCCTCGTCGGAGCTGCAGAGCACTTGAGACAGAGTCCACCTTGGAACAGAGAGGCCTGGGTCCAAACCCCATGGTCACACTTACCTGGCTGCCTGCCCTCGGGTCTCAGCTGCTCAAAGGAGAGCTTCAGGACCCCTGTTGTAGTGGGGAGGAGGACTGACCACAGCTTGAAGTGCAGCCTTGCAGACACCTAATCACTAACAGCCGGAATGTTCCAGGAGCCCCAGGCCCCTAAGAACAAGCTCCGCGGCTGGCGGGAAGGGTGGGCCCACCTGCACGTGTGGAGGACGCGCGGGTCAGACACACGGCGGGCCGCCCTCCCTGGCACCCACCCAACAGCGGGGACCTCCTTTCTGAGGCTGCTGTGAGACCCTCAGACCCGCCGCCTTCGCAGAAAGCCCTGGGAGAGAGAAGAAAGGCTCCCACACTTTCCCAGAACTGCTCGCATGCCAATAGCTGAGTGTGAAATCAGGAGAAACGAATTCCCTCGGAAGGGCCGGCGCTCTCCCTCTGTCCCCCGTGGGGCCCTCTGGCCTGGGACTGGCCTTCCTCAGCCAGTGTGTGTGTGTGGGTGCGACGCACCTGCAGAGGCTCACGTCTGCACCCCCGCACCTCAGGGAGCAGTCCCCAAATGCCACCCCCGTCACCAGGTCCAAAGCCCTACAGGCGGGGCCTACTGAGGCTCAGAGAGGGAAAGCTGTCTGCCCAAAGTCACACAGCGAGTGGGAGGCGGGGGGTCTGAACTTGAACTCCAGGGTCTTCTGACTACTTCCAGACCAGGGGTCCCCACCCCGCAGTGTGCCTCCCCGCTCCCCAGATAAGTCTCAGAACTCTGCTCGGGATGCGGCCGTCACACTCCAGAGTCACACGGGCTGTCAGCAAGGTCAGAGGATGTGGACAGCGGCATGGCTGGGCCAGCGTAGGGACGGCCTTAGGGTGCGATCGGACGGCTCCAGACCTATTCCAGCAGCAAGAACAATGACGCTCAGCTCGCAACCACAGAGCCTCAGGGGTGACCCCTCCTCTGCAGAAATCCTACCAGTTTCAGGGCTGGAGGGGGAGGGGGGCACAGTCAAGCCAAGTTGGCCCGTGGTCCTCAGAGGTCCTCAGCAAATGCCCGTGGGGGCCGGCCCTGGGACAGGGAGGCCCCATGGCTGTCCACGGGGGCCCACAGTCCTGCCAGCTGCGCTGCCCCGTGGCAGAGGCCCTCCCGGGCACCTACCTTTTATAGACTCCGTGCAGAGGCTGCAGGCAAAGAAACTGCCAGTAATCCAGGCAAAAGGCCTTAAACTTGAGCATTTTCACCTTCCGATCGCCGGGACTTAGAGGAGGGCTGACGGAGCTGCAGGACTGGCCGCCCAGCTCCCCGCGGCCGCCTGGGGCCCCACTCACAGGGCCCGGCCCGCCAGCCTCCAATACAAAGAGCGGAGCACACAAAAGCCCAGGCGCTCCTCCACGGGGCTCGCCCAGCCGGACTCAGGCTGCCGCGGCCGCTGGGGGCTGCTGCTCCTCGGGGCTCTCCCGGGGGTCCTCAGGCGGAACGAGGGCAGCCCCGGCTGTGCTGAGTCGCGGGGGGCCCCCGGCCCGTCATCCTGGGGCCCCGAGGCCCGGGGCTCTTGACAGCCGCTCCACAAGCTCCTTCCAGCCGGGTCCCCGGCTCCCAGGGGCCGCGTCGGCACCTGGAAGGGTGGTAGCCCTGCCGCCTGCCTGGCCCCGAGTGGCCGAGAATGGAAGGACCAGGGAGGTATGGGGGTGCTGCAGGTGGGCGGGGGCAGATGAGAAGCGCCAGCCTCCGTGGCAGGTCAGTTATGTCCGGCGGAATCCCCCGTGAGCGGAAACTCACCACGTCGCCACATGGTGAGCCGGGAGGCCGGCTCTGAAAGGCGGCGGGCAGAGACTGACAGGCCCCCGTGGTTGCCCGGGTGACGGGGACACGCTGCTGAAACCTAACAGGGAACCTTCATGACAGCCGCTCATTGGCTGCTGGGAGGGGGCTCCCGTTGCCAGCGAGGTGGGGCGGGGCGGCTGCGGGGCTGAGGGGCCGTGGCCAGTGGAGCGTTGTCGGGCGGCGGAGAGTCTGCAGCCCGGGACGCGGTGTCATGGGGAGGACCATGCAGAGCCACCGGGCTCCTGCTCACAGGTCCGGTGTCTGCTCCGGACGCCCTGTGGCCCTTCCCCGCCCTCCAGCCACGGGGACCTCGAGACGTCAACCCTCTGTTCCTCGTGGTCCGCTGCCTGCTGCCCTCAGAACAGAGGCCGAGCTCCCGCCCGCCCAGCAGCCCTCGGGGCCCTGGCTCCCGCTGACTGTCTGACCGCTCCCCCAGGCCCCGTCAGGCCCAGGAACCCGCCCCCTCGGCCAGCGCTCCTCTCCACCCCCAGGTCCTACAGCCAGCACCGCCTGGAGGCCTCCCAGGCCATTGGAGCCCCTGACACCCGCCCTCAATGTCTCCTAATGTCCTATCCTCCCGTAGATTTTACCGCCTTCTCCTCCCAACTGCTGTGCGAGCGTCCCGGCTCCACCCAGCCCAGTGCCTGGCCCACTGCGGGCACCCAGCGCTTGCTGCAGGAGTGGAGGGTCTTGTAGCAGGGTGGAAGGGTCCCCCTGGGCAGGCCATACCCCACCTGCTACTTGAGGTCCCGGCTTTGTTCAATATAGGTCCCACGGCATCCTAGTGAGGAGACCTCATCCCTGCGTGTGAGGGACGACATCCTGGTCCGTCGGCCTCGGACTGGAGCTGGTACCCCCAGAGCGCTGGGCACGCAGGGCCCGTGCAGGCTGCTGGCGTCCCGGGGCCTGGTCCCAGCTCACACTGCCTCCCCTGAGCCCTGGCCTCCATCAGCAGCAGACCAGCTGATCCAAGAGCACCTCTGTCCCTCCCGTGGGTGAGTCTGCCCCCACCAGGTCCCCAGAGGATGCTGGCCGGGCCTGGAGACATGCGGGCTGCACAGAGGGGTGAGCGATACTACAGGCCTATAGACCCCAGGCCACTCCACAGAGCGCAAGACGGCCCCCAGGACTGAACACCCCGCAGAGCACAGGATGCCCCACAGGAGTGAATGCCCCGCAGGGCACAGAATGCTCCCCAGGACTGAACACCCCGCAAAGCACAGGACGCCTCCCAGACTGAACACCCCACAGAGCACAGGACGCTCCCAGGACTGAACACCCCACAGAGCACAGGACTGAACACCCCACAGAGCACAGGACGCCCCCGGGACTGAACACTCCGCAGAGCACAGGATGCCCCCCAGGAGTGAACGCCCCACAGAGCACAGGACGCCCCCCGGGACTGAACACCCTGAGCACAGGACGGCCCCCAGGAGTGAATACCCCACAGAGCACAGGACGCCCCCGAGGACTCAATGCCCCCCAGTGCACAGGACGCCCCCAGGAGTGACGGAGCCCAGCGGCCCTGCTGAGTGGCTGTCGGAAGTGCTGTGGCGGACTGCTGGAAGGGAAGGCCTTCGCAACGGTTCAGTCGAGCCCCCGAGGCACGAGTGGGCCGTGTGGGGCCTGGCGAGGGCTGGGCAGCATCTCCAGGCTGGCCGGGCGGATAGAGCGGGGTGGGGGCATTGAGGGGAGGGGGAGGGCCCAGGATGCCGCCGCGGGGCCGGCCTCCCAGGCGCCGCCTGCCCTTCCCCCAGTGGACATCAGCTTCCCCCTCACGCCCTGCGGAGGAAGCCGGCTGCGCCTCTGAAAGGAGCCGATTCCTGGCTGGGACCTTTGTCCCCGAGTTTCCAGGCTGTGAGCGGGCCTCCGTGGCACCAGAGCCCGAGGGCCCACTTTCTCAGAGGTCCCCACAGAGCAGCAAAGCCCGGGGCACCGCTGGGCAAACAGGGCTAGGCAGAGTGGGAGGCGGAGGGGCCAGTCCCGGGGCTGGCACCAACGCCCCTCTGGTCCCTGGATCTCAGCCTCCTCATCTGAGAAATGGGCCCGCTGTGCCGCGGTCCACCTGTGTCCCGAGGGGACGGGGACACACCACGTTAGCAGCTGCCGCTCCTCTGGACAGTGGCTCATCCCTCGCCCCTTCCTTCTGCGGTCTGTCACACGGCACCTCCTCCAAGACGCCTTCCCTGACTACCCTCCATCAGTATGCCCTCCCGTGTGTGTGTGTGTGTGCGCGCGCGCTCTGCTGCTGCTGCTGCTAAGTCGCTTCAGTCGTGTCCGACTCTGTGCGACCCCATAGATGGCCTCCTACCAGGCTCCTCTGTCCCTGGGTTTCTCCAGGCAAGAACACTGGAGTGGGCTGCCATTTCCTCCTCCAATGCATGAAAGTGAAAAGTGAAAGTGAAGTCGCTCCGTCGTGTCCGACTCTTAGCGACCTCATGGACTGCAGCCCACCAGGCTCCTCCGTCCATGGGATTTTCCAGGCAAGAGTACTGGAGTGGGGTGCCATTGCCTTCTCCAGTGTGCGCTCAGCCATGTTCAACTCTTTGCAACCCCACGGGCTATAGCCTGCCACACTCCTCTGTCCGTGAAATTTCCAGGCAAGGACACCGGAGTGGATGACTCTTTTCTTTTCCAGGGATTGAACCTTAGTTTCTTGCATCTCCTGTACCGGCAGGCAGATGCTTTCCCAGTGTGTCACCTGGGAAGCCCTCACGAGGCCATTTACCCTTCCTTCCTTTTCTTCAGAGCGCTTGTGGGCAAACGCTGTTGCTGCCATCAAGCCCTCAGACACTGCAGCAGCCCCTGGAAGGTGCGCCCTGAGGGGACTCAGGATGGAGGAAACAGGAGAGCCGCTCGGGACAGTTAACAACCCAACAGCTGCGTGTTCTGTTTCATCTGGACATTACTGAGGACTGTAGCCCAGGAGGTGGCCTATAACCTCAGGGACTGCCCCTCAAGAGGTCAGGGAGGAGCCAGCATCCATAGGGCTTCTCCTGGGAAAAAGTGTGGTCTCAGAAATAAACTCAAGGGGCCCTGAGTCTGGCACCTCCCCCACGTAGAGGAGCTCTACACTCATTAACTTGCTGCGTCTGTTTTTCTGTGATTAGCAGTTGTCTTTGATGCTACACCACACTTTTTCCCAGGAGAAGCCCTGTAGATACTGGCTCCTCCCTGACCTCTTGAGGGGCAGTCCCTGAGGTCAGAGGCCACCTCCTGGGCTACAGTCCTCAGTAAGGTCCAGATGAAACAGAACACGCAGCCGTTGGGTTGTACACGTTCCTTCAGTCCACACTCTTGTCACCACCCGACATGTTACATTGAAACTCCCGTTCTCTGCCTGGTTGCTCCCTGACACAGTAGCTGTGCAAAGGCAGTGGGGGGGTCGCTGTGGTTCCCCACGCTCCCTGCAGCTGTGGGGGCTCAGAACGGGGGGCCGAGGGGCCCTGCTGTCTTTGCTCCCCGAGGGCGTGGGGAGGGGTTGTGGCCCGTGGGGTCGAGTGTGACCGGCCTCGAGGGCTGGAGGTCACTGCGGCCACTTCCCGACCGTGAGCACGACCACACAGGTGCCAATGCGGGGCTGTGGCCGTGAGTGCGTGTGAACCCACGTGGAGAGGGACGGTGGGAGGGTCCACATGTGGAAGGGCAGCAGGGAGGGAACGTTCTGCAGTCTGTGTGTGTGTGTGTGTGGTTGTGGGCGAGGGGTGTGCTATGGCGTCAGGCGGAGTCACACTGGGATCTGAGTTCAAGCCCCGGCTCTGCTCACGCTGACTGTCCTGAACAAGCGCGGTCTGGGAAGTGGGCGCAGAGCTCCTCGCGGCCGTGGGCGGTGGGACACTGCCCGGAAGCGACAGCTGGTCCCGTTACCCGTGCTCTGGGTGTGGTGCGCCGATTCGCACCTCGGCACTAGTGTGCAGACGCGAGTGGACCACCCTGCCCTCCGCCCCGCTCTCTGCTCCGCGGGTGCCCGCCCCGAGCCGCTCAGGGAAGCTGAGCCCCCGGGGCCCTCGGAGCCCTCGGAGCCTGCGGGGTCGGAGCCGGTCACTACAGCCGCCTCCCCTGTGCTGCGCCTGCAGGCGGGGCCCAGCCCTGCTGGACGGACCCAGGTCTGGGTGCACGGGCCCCTCTCACCAAGCTGAGGCCCCAGTGGGGCTCCGCTGCAGCCCCCGGCTCGCCCTCCCGGCCCTGTGGCCACAGCCACTTGGCAGGGCTGCACAAAGCCTGCCCTCTCCCGGGAGCAGGCCCCTCAGCTCACTTCCGGTCACCCGCCACCCGCCGCCGTGCAGCATGGACCTCCCCCCGCCCCCCACAAGCCCCCCCACTCAGGACCCACTGCGGGGTCCTGCTCTCTCACGCTCGCCTGCCGCCCCATCCAGGGGCTTCCCCTACACCACAGTCTCTAGCCCTTTCTCCTGAAAACGTCTCACAGAAACATCAAGACGTAAGACCCTCACGCCAGCCACCCCCACAACCTCTGCCAAGTACAGCGCAGGAGCGGGGAGCAGCCGGCAGCTTATCCCTGGGGCTGCAGCCCTGGTCGTCATGGGAACCGCAGCGGCAGACCAGCCTGCGGGGGGCCACCAGCCCTGGCCCGCTGAGGAACACTGCGCTCAGCTGGGATGCTGGGGGGACCACCTGGTCTACAGGGGAGGTATCGGCACTAGCTCTGCCCCCTGGGGGTGTTTCAGTGACAAATGGGGGCTAATTTCCCTGACGGGCCCCTTGGGGCCCATACCCCGGGCACTGATGCGGGGAGCGGGCCAGTGGCTCTGAGCAGGCCCGTGGTGGATGGGGCGACGGTACCTGTATCGGTCAGTGGAGAGGCTGCTTCCGGTCTCCAGGGAGCTCCTGAGGTGGCAGAAGTGAGACAGGATTACCAGCAACCCCAGACAACCCTGGCCCTCCCCACGGGGTCCACGCCAGCTCAGGCCGCCCCGGGGAGGCCCAGGTCAGCTCCCGGGGGAAGGCCTTAGGGCCCGCATGCAAGAAACCATGTGCTTTCTCTCCCTCTGACGGGTCAGCGGGGACACTGCCCTGCGCCCTCCCCGCTCGCCAGTGCAGGGCTCGGTCCAAGGGCTTCGTGTTCAGCGGGAAGCCGAGGCCCGAGGCCCCGCAGGGCTCTCTGCAGGCAGGGCTGCCGGGGGTGGGGCCTGGGGCTGCCCACGCGCCCGCGATCACAGAGCACCGCTTCCCAGCATGAGCTGGCCTGTGCCTCCGCAGCCGCTCTCACTCTCCCTGCTCCTGCAACGTGCCTGTCACTCCTGCCCCAGGGCCTCTGCACCTGCGGCTCCACCCCCTCACAACCTTCCACAGCCTTCCACAGCCTTCCACAGCCTTCCACAGCCTTCCACAACCTTCCACAACCTTCGACTCAGCCAGGCCCTCCCTGACTGTCTACAGCGGCTCCCCAGCCCGGCCTCACTGCTCCCTCTGCTCCCTCAGCGCCCGCGTCGGCGGGGCTGAGCCGTCCGTCTGCAGGCCTCAGCGGGGCTGAGCCGTCTGTCCGTGCGCTCACTGCTGTCTGCCCGTCATAGGCCGCTCCTGAAAGCAGTGTCCTGCCTCTGCCCCACCGGGGGGCCAGTTGCAGCCACGACGGTGCTTCCTCTGATCCGTCACCCGCTCCCAACGTGGCCGGAGGTGCGGAGGGTAGTGGGGGCGTGGGGGCCCTCCACTGCCCGAGAGGGAACAGGCTCCGAGACGGAAGGTGCTGTGCATCCAACACTCCGGGGCTGGGCAGCCCCGACACTGGGTGTGTTTGCCCGAGACCAGCCCGTCTGCCCCGAAGAGGCCGGGGCACCATGGGGAGGGCCGCCTGCCCCACTCTGGCAGCCTCGGCCGCGAGGTGTCCAGCCCTGGGTCCGGGCTCTGAGTGAGCCTACCTGGGGTCAGACGTCACCCTACCCAGCCACGCAAACTGGAACAAGCGCCTCTCAGCCTGCGTCCTCAGTTGTGAAACGGAGGAAGAGGATAAAGCTCTTGCAGGCAAGTACATCTGAAACGTCGTGTCGTTGGCCTGCCTGGCGCCGTGCCGGCGACCATGGCCTTTACGTTGGGGGCGCCCACGAGGCGGGACCAGCTCCCCAGCACGGCCCAGCCCAGCCTGGCGGCCCCGGGGAGTGGCTGCTGGATGCAGGACGTGCCCCCGGAGGCCGCGTCCTCGGGCCACACCCTCCTCCATTGTCACATTGCTCCCCAAGCGGGCAGCCCTCCCCCTCCTGCCCTGAGTGCCCCGCAGGCCTTTTCCCCACCGAACGCCCAGACACCCAGGGCATCTGCTGGGAGTGGCCTGAGCTTGGCCCCGTGGGCCCAGCCCTTCCGGGCCACTGCTGGGCGCCCACCATGGGTCATCTGAGCTTCGTGCTCGTCTCCTGTTCTGCGTCCCCGCTCTGACTTGTGATTCAGCTACTTCAGGTCCAGCGAAAGCATCGCTGGTGGCCGGACGCCACGAGCTGCAGAGCAGACTCCCCAGGACCGTCCCCAGGTGGCCCCTTCTCCTGCCTCCGATGAAGAGACTGCAGGCGGCTCCCCATCCCCTGGACCCAGAGTCCCGCCACTCCTGGGCTGCACACCAGCTGCCCAGCAGCTCTACCTGTGTGTCCACAGGCCTGGGAGGGTCAGGCAGAGCAGAGGACATGGGTGGCGTGTCAGGAGGCCCCCTTGGGCACTGCCCTGGACAGTCACCATCCTGTGCCCGCTGCTGGGGTGGACAGAGGCGTTCTAGGATGGAGAGGGGCTGGCCAGGCAGGCCTTCCTACACCCTCTGGGCTGGGACCCGTGCCGGGAGAGGTGAGGAACTTTGGTTCCTAGGAAGCCCCAAGTCCAGACAATCGCCCCACCCGGCTGCTCAGACGTGGACAAGCCACGTGAGGCAGCACCAGTGTGCCGTGTCAGGGGCGCAGCCACGGGCCGAGGGGCCTGCTCCCACCCCAGTCCTGCTCCGACAACATCCTGAGAGCAGGGTGCCGCCCAGGCGGGCCGCAGAGCATGCCGAGCGCTAGGTCCCTTCTCCAAACGCATCCTCGCCTAAACCCTGCATGAACCTCGAAGGCACACGGACTCGTGACCCCCGCCCCCACCCTTTACAAACACTGACCGTGCAGCTCAGGGGCTCCCGTACCTGGGACACCATTCTATCCCCTCTCTTGATCCTGCTGCCAACTCCTATTCACCCTCCAAAACCCTGCTCACGTGTCAACGGCTTCGGGCAGACTTGTCTATTCTGTCCCCCAGTCAGACTCCTTCCTTCCCATTTTCCTTGCTCCCTCCTTCCCTATCCCCTCCTCTCTCTCCCCCTCCTCTAGTGATGCGAGTATTTTTGAGCAGTCCCTATGGACTGGGCGTTGGTCAGCCAGCGTCACCTCACGTGGCCTGTCGTGACACTGGGGACCGAGGTACGGAAGGAGGCACGACAACCCCCTCTAGGTAGCAGTATCACCTGCCCGGCAGGTGAAGAGGCGGACCTGGCCTTCCCGGGCCCAGCCCAACCCCGAGGCTCCCCATCCTCCTCGCCATGTCCTGCCTATCCGGGGGGCCCTTGGAGGCCTGACCCCCTGGGCAGCCCCCCTCGCGGTGTACACTGACTCGACAGCCCAGCTGGGACCAGCTCTGAGTGGGGACCGTCCCCCCTCTGCCCTGAGCCCAGCCGGGTCCATGCAGCCTTCAGAGCCACTGCCTGAGGCCCAATCTGCCCATCACCCTCCTCCCGATCAGCCCAGCGGCTGCCAGGAGGGGCACGGCCCAGCGCCTGGACTGGGAACCCACAGTCTGGGACGTGCTGGAGACCCCCTGTGCCTTGGCCTCCCCCTCGGAACGCGGGGCGGCGGTAACACAGCGGCCGTGGAGAAGCGCCCAGTAAACCAGAAGGTGCTGGGCCGGCATACCCGCCCGACCGCTCGCTACTGTGGGATCACAGCCAGCGCTGCCTGGGGGACGTGAGAGCCGCAAGGTGAGTTCCAGAGCCAAGGGGGCCGGGCTGCAGGTGCCGGCTTTGCCACGGGCCAGCTGGGTGGCCTTGGGCAAGTCGATGAGCCTCTCTGCGTCTCAGTTCACGGTCCTCGTTTACCGAGCTCGAGGAAGATTAGATAGGTTGATACACTGGGAACAGGGCCAGACAGTCAGTGCTCCATAAATCCAGCTACGACCAGCAGAGGACCCCAAACAGCAGCATATCACGTTCTGGATCAGAGGAAGGCGTGACGCAGATGTACACAGGTGAGCTGGTGACGTGCTGTATTAACACACCGGTTCCGTACAGACAGATGCCTCTTTATCCACATAAATAAAACCCCTGTCACGATCACGGGGAAACGGGGTCTGGGGGCGAGTTGTCCTATGTCGTGGGCCCTGCAGGAGGTGGCCCCCGGGCCAGAGCCGTCTGCCCTGCCGCGACTTGCTGCGCCCAGGGTCAAAGGAGCTCAGGGGGCCCGGGACCTGGCAGGCTGGGCCAGCCAGCCACGGCTCCAGCCCCCTTCCCGCCTCCAGCGCAGGCTCAGGGAGACAGCCGTTCCAGCCATCCCTGCACAGGCCATCGTGCCCTGTGCAGTCCCTCCCCTGAAGCCCCTGCCCCAGCCCCACTGGACCAGACTCCAGCGGAGGCCACTCCCTCCCCTTCAGAGTAAACTGGTCGTTCCAGTCCGACTCCCTGGCACTGCTCCGAACAGCACCCAGCCACTGACCAACTTCACCAACAGGAAAGACAGCACGTGCTGAATGTCGGGAGAGGGGCCCCCGGTGCGGGGAGTGGGGGGCAAGGGCAGTGACTGGCAGGGCCCGAGGGGCTCCCTGGGGGGCTGTCCGGCTTCTGCTTGGGGCTCTGGGTGCTGGCTTCCGGAAGTGTTCCGCTTATGACAGTTCAGCTAGCCGTGCACTGGATTCCAATAAAGATTTACACTCGAAATAAAGCAAAAACCGCCTGGTTCGGCCCCAGCCTGCAGCAGGAAGAACCCAAGTCCTCGCAGCCGGTGGCCATCCCCTCTGGCCGCCCACTTCCTCCCTCTGCAGCTGTGTGGCCTTGGGAAAACCCTTGCCCCTCTCTGGCCTCGGTTTCCCTCTGCAGAGCTTCGGGCCCAGGCTGTACAGTAGACACACGCTTCTTAGAAACACAGGTGGACTGACACCTGGGCCCAAACCCGCTTCGCCCGAACCTCTGGGGCTGCTCCTGTACCTCGCGTGTTAAGAACTCCTCACATTGAAATAACCACAGGTTCACAGTAAGACGTACCCCAGCCTCCCCAACTGGTAACACTGAACATAAAAACAGGCTGCCCGCCGTCAAGCCCTCAGCCTCTGCAGCTGCCCGACAGCCTTCCCACGTGTGCAGCTGTGCGTGACCCCCACCTACGATCCAGTTCCAGGACCACCCACCGCAGGGCGCTCGCATCCACCCCTCCCTGCGGAGCCACAGCCCCTTCTCCCCAGTCCTGCGCCCCCACCGCCACCCATCTGCCCATCGTCCCGTCATCTCAGGGTGTTACCACAAGCAGTCACACACGGAGGAGCTTTTCAACACCAGCTTTCTTTTTCACTCTGTAATTCCCTGGAGGTTTGATTCCAACTGTTCATGTATCAACAGTCCTTTCCTCTTGACAGCTGGATAGCATCCCACCGCACGGACGTACCACGGTCTGTTTATCTGTATCCCCCCGCCCCACACACACCCGGGAAGGACGCTGCGGCAGGTTCCAGGCCGGGGGCTGTCAGGGACAGAACTGCCCTGAACCTTCTCCGACGGGTTCCAGTGTGAACCCAGGTCTTCCTTCCTCGGGATCAAAGGGCGTCTACTAACCGTGCACATGCCCTGAGCCCCCCGGCGAGCTGTCTCCCAGAGGGGCTGCGCAGGCGGGACCCGGCCCCCAGCCTCCTGGCTGGCCTGGCGTGTGGCCCTGGCCCCACTTCCGGGCGTTTTGACACCTCGCTGTGGTTTCAGCTCGAGTTCTGACGGCTGACGGCGCTGACCGCGGTGTCACACGCTTAGCCGCCACCGCGCGTCTCGTTTGGGGGAGTGCAGTGCCCCTGTGTGTTCCCACAGCTCCCCAGATGCATCTAACCCGGAACCAGCCGACTCCCCAGGGCCCCCTGAGCTCTAGAAAGTTCTGTCAGATTGAGAAAGAACACCTTCGCCGGTGTGAGGCTTCTTCCGGGCACACGGCGCTTTCTGGAAGGGCCTGGGCGGGGTCCTGGCCGCCACGTCCCTGAGCTGGAGGGTGACTCTGTCCGCTCCTGGGAAGGAAAAGGGAGGCCGTGGAGAGCAGGGTCAGGGAGCGGAGGGCAGGCCACCCCCACCCGGAAGCCCCTCCAGGCCCGCAGCAGAGGCAGCTAGGGGCAGGGCGCCTCCACCGCTGATGGGCCCTGGGTGTTGGGTTATTTGTGGAATTTACCTCCATTTCCAGAGGGGCGGGCAGGCCGCACGCCTCCGTCTTACTAAAAAGGAAACACATACCCACTGCACCAACGGCAGGAAGGAACAGCCGGGCACAGCGAGGGAGACAGTGCCCGCCTTCCAGCCCAGGCGCCTGCCTCCGAGCCGAGAACACATACCGCCCTGTGACCCCGAAAGTCCAGGGCTGGGTCCTGCACACACGTCCGCCACCTGCACAGAGGCCTCACCGACAGGACAGCTGACGCCCCCTCCCCGTGGGCAGTAAGAGTTGTGCCCGGGGTTCTCGGCCGCTTCCCGAGGGTGACGCAGAGAAGTGTTTGACGACCGGAAGACGTGAGGTGTTGAGGGCGGGAGGGGAGCGTGGGTTTCAGAACAGAGTGTGCTCTTGTGTCCGGTCCCCGTCTGGGCACACGCTGAGGCTGCGGCCGGGCCCTGTGACGCCCTCAGACCCTGCAGGGACTGAGGGACCAGCAAGTCATCCTGGCCGCCCCTGGGGCTCCCGAAGTTTCTGTCACCCCTGAGCCCCCGGGCAGCTTCTGGACAGCGGGCACTGGGCTGGGCGGGGCTCACCCCTCATGGCTGCCCCGTGTGCAGCCCCTTCTGCTCTGGGGGTCTGGGGTGGGGCGCAGAGAGGGGAGGCGGGGCAGGCTGCCCTGAGGGCCTGTTCGACCTCCCTGCGGGTGGGGCCGCTGCCCCACGCTGCCCCCCGGGTGCCCCTCTCGGCTCATCTCAGCCCCAGGCTCCTGGTCTGTGGAATGGGGCTGCCGCCTGCCCCGGAGAGTCCAGGGCGGCTCTCGGGAGCCGACGGGGCAGGGACCTGGGGGAGTGCCACGAAAACCAGCCTCCGTGGCCAGCTACCCTGCCCAGGCCCCCAGCACCCGGCCCAGCCCCCCTCGGAGAAAGCCACAGAGGCCCTGCCCACCCACCCGGCCTTCCTGTGCTGACTCTGGGCCTCGGACAGCCCTGCCCATGGGCACACGGGGTGACTGTCCTCGGGCTGGCCTCCACGCCCTCTGGCCTGCCAGGAGTCTAGGAAACCCTCCGCTGCCGGGGAGGGATGTCCCTGCCCAGGACCCTGGGCCTCAGAACTTCAGTGTGGAAAGGGAGTTCGGGTGGTGGGCAGGGGCCCTGGGTGAGATCCGGTGTGGGCACCATGCCCGTCTCCAGGAAGGCGGGCACTCCCACCAGGTGTGCCAGACAAGGGGGCCACGGCGGGGCTCCCCTCCTCCCCTGCTCATAAGAGTCTGCGGAAGCGGTGACTCTGAGCCCAGGCCTCGGCTCCGCAGGGTGGGGTGCAGGGGGTCAGCACAGCCAGGGTCCGGCCTTGTTCAGGGGAGGGTCCCGGAGGGGGCAAGATGGGCCACGGGGCACCAGGCTGGGAACCTGCCGCAAGGACGGAGGCTTGGACAGGGAGCCCCTGGCCGCACTCGCTTGCTGGGAGCACCCTGAAACCCCAGCTTCCGTGACCCTGAGTCTCCCACCAGGACTCTCTTGCTGAGGCAGACACTGGCCGGGGGTCCGGGGCCGCCGGCCAGGGCGTGTCCAGCCTCCCTGGCTGCTGGGCGTGGGCTGGAGCCTTGCCACGTGGCTGGGAGCCTGGCCAGACCTGTGGCCTTGGGTGTGGAGCCATCCTGACACCCCGGACCTGGTTTGCTGACGGTCAGGGGGCAGAGATGCCTCAGTCCAGACCAGCTGGGGTGGGGGTCAGACCGTGCAGCACCCCTCTTCAGACACTCCTCCTCGAGTCTGCCTGGGGACCTGTTGCTACAGCTCCCATTTTACAGACGTGGAAACCGAGGCTGAGACAGGCTGAGACCTGCCTGAGGCCGCCCAGCTGGCAAGCAGCCCCACCTCGATCCTGACCTGGGTCCCCCGCCCTCTGCTCCAGGGTCTCCACCATCTCAGCCGTTAGGCAGCTGACCCCAACCAGGACATCCTGACCCCACTCACCCTCCACATCTGAGGGCGGGCGTCCACTGGCGGGGCGGTGGTGTTCCATCAGATCCCCAGAAAACAAGCCAGCTCACCCCAAATCCACCATTTTATACACTTTTCAAATAAGTAATGCGTGGTGATCCAGGGGTGAAAAATCCGCTTGCCACTGCAGTGGACGCGGTTCAATCCCTGGTCCGGGAACTAAGCTCCCACAAGCCACGGGGCAGCTAGGCCACGGTGAAGACACAGCACAGCCAAAAATAAATGAAAGAGTAGGGCCCTCTCGTGGCTCAAAAACACAACGCAAACAGATACCCAGAGGAAAGTCCCCCTCCCAGAGGTCCCGCGTCCACCTGCATCCCAGGGAGGCTTCTGCCCCTCAGGGAGTGCCCGCCACGAGCTTCCGGGCCTCCCCACAGAAATTCCTAGTGCAAACACAAGCAGTCAGGAACACGGTGAAGTCTGACTCAGGGGAAGGGCGGCCCCCGGGGCCACAGCCCCTCTGGGTGTGGGGTGAAGGGCAGCCCCCGCTCCACAGCAGGGTGAGGCTGGAGGACCCTGCCTGGCCAGAGGGCACAGTGGACGCCACCCGCTGTCCTGGCCAAGCTGGCCGTGGACTGTGAATGGGCCACCTCCCCTTCTGAGACCAACCTGCGGCCTGCTGGACAGCACGCCCAACACCAAGCCGCTCTCAGAGCCACGCTGACCTCACACGGCCTGACACACACACGAGACACCTCTCGACCTACGTGACGGCACTGTGAATCAGCTCCGCTGTTGTTAAGGCGCTAAGTCGTGCCTGACTCTTCAGGAGCCCCTGGACTCTGGCCCGCCAGGCCCCTCTGTCCATGGGATTCTCCAGGCAAGAACACTGGAGTGGGTTGCCATTTCCTCCTCCAGGGGATCTTCCCAACCCAGGAATCGAATCCGTGTCACCTGCTTGCAGATGGATTCTTTACCACCGAGCCACCTGGGAAGCCCATTAAAAATCAACTATATTTCAATTTTCAAAAACAGACAGCTCCCAACCATCACACACACACACGTGTGCACGGCACATATGTGTACACAGACCCTCCCGTGACCGGCCGGGAGCTCCTGGCTGGTCTCAGGGTCACGACAAGCAAGAGTCAGGCAGGGATGTGTCCCCAAGGCCTGCGCTGGACACCCACAGTCAACGAGACTCTGCCAAGGTCTTTCTGTTTGCATTTGCCTCCCTTCCTGTAAGCGAGCTGTGTTAATGTACCTTAGCTGAATGAAAATTAAAAACGAGGACTATTTCTAGAACCCACTGGATCTGGGTGTTTCCAGGTAAACCTCACCACGAAACGGAGGCGGGGGTGGGCGGGGGTGGGGGCGCTGGGAACAGTGAGGTGCCTGTGCTGAGTCCGGGCACCGGGCCACCTGGGCCTGTCCTTCCAGATGCCCCAGGGCACTGCTGTTGGCAGCTGGCATCCACCCTGCAGAGGAGCAAGCTGGGCGCCCTGACTGCGGGGTGGGTGGACGGGGTGGTGGGTGGGGAGGGGAGGGGACGGGGGCTGGGTTCACACAGCTGCCCGGGGACCTCGCCCGCAGCAGCTGGAGGCAGACGCCAGCTCGGGGCGGGGGGATGCTTTCTCCAGGGCTGCAGAAGGACCTGAAGCCTTAGTGGGTGCCTGCAGGCAGAGTCGTGGGGGCGGGCAGCCCCCAGACCCCCAGCCGTGCTGGTCCCTGGACACTCGGGGAGCCCTAACCCACCCCTCTGTTCACCGGGACGAAGAGAGCTCAGCCTGAGGGCTGCGGAGTGGGGGCGCCTGTTTCAGGGGCTCCGAGGTGCCGAGACACCCGGTCCCCACATGTCTGTTTGTGCTCGGGATGCGGAGAGCTCTCCTGGCGGACGGCCGGGCCTGGGCAGGAGGCCTCAGTGCCCTCAGCCCATGGGGCGGCTGCAGCTGAGGAGTGGAGGTTGTGTCTTTAGCCAGCTGGCGGGCTGAGCCCCAGGGGCGCAGGGCCCAGTGGGTGGATGGGGTGGCACGTTCCTGGGGAACGTGGCAGCCTCTGACCTCTCCTGCGGTCTGCACACACACCGAGCTGGTGGTCCCCCGTTCTGTGGCTCCCCTCGGGGAGCTCCCACAGTGGGGGGGCCCGTCTTCGTGGTGGCAGGGCCAACCCACCCTGACCCCCAAGCCAGGGCCAGGGCTCCATGGCCTGCAACGCCTGCGATACCTTCCTCACCCCACCGCTCCCGGCCCGGGCCAACCTGCAGCGGGCACCCCAAGCACCGTGCTCCGTCAGCCGCTCAGACTCCCCCAGCTTTTTCCATCGCCCCTGCCTCACCCAGCCTGGGCCCAGTGAGGGGGCACCTTCCAGACACACTTTTGGATGAAAGGAGGAGAGAAACAAACTTCAGGCTGAAGACGACAACGCGGGGCATCCATCACTCACGGACGCTGCGGCTGCCCGGCCCGGGGGCACCCAGTGGCGGGCCAGGCGGACCCATGCTGGCAACAGCCTGGTGGGAAAGCTGGGTATAGAAGGACAAAGGTGGGCAGTAGCTGGCGTGTGAACAGAGAGGGTGACCGAGGGGGTGGGGAGGCAGCGGGGGCGGGAACCCCAAGATCTGGGGTGAGAGGAACGGACGTGGCCGCAGGGGAGGGTCACAGCCCCGCTGTCCCCAAGCCCAGCTCCAGCCCCGCCTTCCACTGGCCACCCTGCAGACTGCCCGCCCTCTCTGCCATCCTGCGCCTTCTGCACCTGGGGGTCCCGGCCAGGACACCTGGCCACGGGCTGATGGCTGGCCAGGGCACGTGTCTGGAACAAGGGCAGGATGGAGGCACGAGGATGCCCACGGGCTCTGGCGGTGGGAGGCTCCTGAGGCCAGGACAGAGGGGCACCCAAGGGCTGAGACATGTCAGCGGAACCCGGGACCAGCCTCACCCAGGGCTTTGCGGGGAGCTGTGTGTTCCCCCAGTCTCAGCCCTCCCACCCGTGGACAGGCCCCGGGTCCTGCTCGGCCTTCAGGGCGACTGGGAGCCGCGACTGACCAGCGCGGGGGTGCGAACCACCCCCCCGTCAGCTCCCCCACCCTGGGGGGACACCGCCCTTACCCCAGTACCCACGCGCTCCCTGCGGTCCATCAGGGGCGGGGAACAGCCCATCTCACAGACGGGACACGGGGCTCAGCCGCCCCCCAGGAGGCTCAGCACGGCCCAGGAAGGGTACCCCTCCCGCAGGTGCCGGGGGAAGGATGGGACATGGATCTGAAACAGATGGTGAGTTTCCCTGGATAACACACACTGCCCCAGGCTGCTTTCGGGCTTTTGAAAAATGTTGAGTATATACCACTGGGGAGAGAGGGAAGGTGCAGTAACGGGGGCAAAGATTCTCATTTATAGGTCAGGTCCCAGCTGGCTAAGCAAGAGGGAGATGGGAAAGACTCGAGGTCGGGAGGGGGGGGGGGGCGGTCCGTCAGCCAGATCCCTAGCGTCAGGGTCCTGTGGATTTACCCGACACGAGCAGCCACAATCCCTCTCCTCCCCGCCGCTGAGCGCGGAACTCGGGTCTGTGACTCCAGGCTGTGTGCTGGGGCCAGGGGCCAGCCGCCCGGCCAAGCACTCGTCTCCTGCGCACCCGGCTGAGTGCATCGCCCGGCGCTGAGCTGAGGCCACCAGCTCGGTGCGCTGCCCTCTGACCCCAAGCATGGCCGGTGGGCTGTCTCCAGCCTCGGTTTACTGCCCACCCCTGCCCAGAAACACACATCCGAACCCCATCCTGAACACACAATGCAGTGGCTGAGATGGAGCTGACCCCGTCCGCCCACTCCAGGCCTGGCCGATCACCGCATAGCCAACCTCCTCTGGGCATGGGGGTCTCAGGAAGGTCATGAACCCTGCGGCTGACCAGCGGGACCAGAGGGGTCCTGAGAACACACACCAGGAGGAAGGCAAGGAGGAGATGGCAATGAGTGTCCGAGCCCCCAGACTCCCAGCCACACCGAAGCCTGACCCCAGGCTGGTCACCGACAGTGACCGTTAAAACCCCTTCTGACTTGGGTTTCTGACCTTTGCAACCCGGAGACTTCTGGTTTACACTCCCTCCGCCCCCCTGGTTCCCTTACTCCCCCCCGGATCGTGTCTCTGAGGTCCCAGCCTGTCCCGTGTTCAGAGTCCAGGGGAGGAAGGGGCCAAGGATACGTGTAAGTACGGATCCGCCCTGCACTTTACCGCATCACTGAGTCCTTATCACCACCCTGCAAAGTTGCAATGATTGGCTCCACAGTACAGAGAAAAGCCCCGAGGCTCAGAGAGGTGACGCCGCGAGCCACACAGCCTCTGGGCGGCAGATAAGGGGTCCATCCGGAAGCTCCTAAGGCAGAGGGAGGCACTGGAAATCAGCCTGATCATCTCAGTGCCTCGGCCCCCACTTCTCCTGGGCGCAGCCAGTTTTGGGGGGCTCCTCTGAGTTGCCCTGATCACTCAGCAGCCCCAGAGCCGGTCAGGGACTGAAGCCAGGCCAAGGATGGGGGATTGGAGGGACTCGGGGGCGCCTGTGGCCGTGGCCCCTGGACCAGAATCAGGAACAGAGCAAATTTGAGCAGATGCTCGGTTATCCTGGCCCGGCAAGCCCTGCAAGAGCCAGGCTGTTGACAAATACGTCCCTTCTGTCATCAGCCATTCCAGACAGACGCAGGGACCGTGTTGACAAGGGGCAAAACCAACGAGGCCAGTACATCTTGCAATTAGCCACGCCCCAACCATCGCGCACAGAGCCGGGGGCTGTTCCAACGGGACCCTCTCCCGGGGACCCCATGGGGTCAGGCGCGCCCAGGACGGGGAGCACGGGGCATCTCAGGCACCTGGAGCCCTTAGGTTCCCAGCTCATCTCCAGGACATTGGATAAACAGGAAGGAAGGCCAGGCCCCCCGCCAGGTCCATCCGGGGAGCCTGGCCTTCAGGTCCGGGGGGGCCTGAGCTGGCACCCCACCCGGGCTGGCTTCCGCCCCGTGGTCCCCAGCCCCACCAGCTCCACCCCGTCTGCCCTGCAATCTGCGCCGCCTCCACATGACAGAAGCCGGCCCGCCGCGCAGCCCGTGTGCAGGAAGACAGACGCGACAAAGCCCTCGCTCCCCTCACCTATGAGTCCTGGTAGGCTGCGCTCACTTTAGTCTCCAAGATGGCACTGGGGGGAATGGCCAGTGTCTGTCCCAGCTCCTGGACCCGGGGACCGCGGGTGGGAGAGCCACGCCCGCATAAACACTGCGCTGTTGCCCCGGGCAGGCCTGCAGGCCCAGGAGAGCCCGGGGATGGGCGGGCAGGCGGGGTCCCAGCTCCGGGTCGGGGTCTGCAGAGGGTGGAAGAGACCCTGCTCCAAGGTCTCCAACTCAGCCTCAGCTGGCAGCTCAAGGGCGGAGGCCGGTGGGTTTCAGCCTGCAGGACCAGGGATTCCTGTCAGGGAGGCCTCGCACAGAGGGACTGAGACGCAGTGGACGGTGGTCACTGGCCTTCCTGCCCCACAGTCACCAAGTGACCAGCTCATCAGACCCAACACCTGCCCCCAGCCTTTGTTTTCAATGAAACTTTTATTTTTGAGATTAACTGTAGATTCACCGGTAGTTGTTAAAAATAGCCCAGAGAGATGCTGTCTGCACTTTGCCCTATTTTTCCCGAAGGCAACGGCCCTGCAGAACTCCAGGACAACGTCTCCATCACGTCGCCAACACTACCGTCCACCATCGTAGACAGACTTCCTGTGCCACACCCACTCGTGCGCGCGGGTGTGTGTGTGTGTGTGTGTGCGTGCACGTGCATGAGTGATCGCGCGCGTGTACTTAATTCCATGCACTTTGACGTGCAGGCTCACGACAAAACGCACAGAAATTCCATCCCCAGAGTCCTCGTCCACCCCCCACCATCTTTAGCACCGAAACCCGTGCTGCACCTTCTCTGGTCCGAAACGACGTCCATAAGTCACATCATCTCTCTCCACACATGTTATGAGACAAAAATCAACAGATGGCCTCAGCTGTGGCGGCACAGAGAAGACAGGGAAGCAGGTCACGGGGCAGCCGGCCCGTCCGTGGCGGGTGCGCGGGGACGAGGTCAGTCTCCCGCCCCCAAGGTGACAGCGGCTAGGATCCCAGGCGGATGCACGGCCTGGGTCCCGACCCGGGGCCACGAGGGACGCCGCCCTTGGTGATGCGAGGCTCCGCACGGCGGCAGCTCTTGGCAGAGCTCCTGACGTATCAGCATCGGATCTTCCCGCGACTGTGAGGAGAGCAGCCGTGTTCCTGGAAAAGCCGCTGGATGTGACGTGACGGCCACGGGAACGCGTCCAGTGGCAGAGGCATCTCGTGGAGTGAGGGCTGGGCCCAGGTCACTTCCCCGAGGGTCTGGGGAGAGCCTCGTGGGTCTCGGCCATGCAGGCCTGGCCCCCACACTGTAGGGAGTGGGCTTCCCCGGCCCGCTGCCCAGACGCCTCTCCCCGTGTCTGCCCCGAAGGCCACCCACGCGTCCGGCGGCCCCTGCTGAAAGCTCAGGGGACACCGTCCGCCCCGTTGTGGCTGCTCCACCTGCGTCCGCCTCCTTTTGGGCAGGGTTGCTGTCCTCAGGCCCCGTGCTGGACAGGAGCTCACAAAGGTGCCGACGCAACTGATCTGGATGGCCGGCTGGCCCAGGACACACGGGCGGCTGGGAGGCCTGTGGGATGGGAACCTTGGGTGCCCAGGGCCAGTCCTTCCCACATCCCCACTCCTGCCGTGGCTTTGCTTCCTCCATGGAGGCCACTGTGCCAGCCACCGGTCAGGGTCTCCACCAGAGGGAGAATGTCGCCTCCTTCACGGGCTGGATGGTCACCCCACCCCCTCAGGGTGCCCCAAATCCGGAACTGCAGAGCCGAGACTGGGAACTCCGCTCGGTGTACCTGGCCTCATGGAAGAGCCTCTTCAGTACTGGAGCGCTTCCATCTGCGCACAGCACTTCCCCAGGGAGACCCCACAAAACCGCACTCGGCGGTGGCCTCGGGGCCGAGGAGCCGGAGAGGGGCTGGCCTTGCAGTGTGTGCGGACGGCGCTGCAACACGCCAGTGAATCGTCTCTCGGTTACAGGAATAAACAAGGCACATCCAGGAAAGACGGAAGCAGGGGTTACCGGTGTGAGTTAAAACTTCGGAGCACGCACCGTGAGCCAGGCACCCCCAAGGACCCAACGGCTGGGCTACTGACGAGCTGGAGGACTGGGCTCTGGCGGGAGGCCTGAGCCCCACGTCCCTCCCACCCACCCTGATCTGGGACAGAAGCTCCCACAAAGGCAGCAGGGGTGTCGGCAGGCGTCCAGCGGGCCCAGGCCCCCCAGTCAACGTCGGGGGTCCTCGGGGCTGCGTGGTCCGACAGCAGAGAAGGAGGCTGAACCTCACCACTCCCAGCTGCCTTTATTCAAGAAGGAGTGAATCAAAAGCACCATGAGGTGCTACTTCACACAACGAGAATTCCTATTACAAAAACAAACCACCCAAAATCAAAATGGCAAGTGTGCGCAAAGATGTGGAATCCGTGTGCAATGTTGGTGGGAATGTAAAACGGTGCAGCTGTGGTGGAAAAACAGCAAGGAGGTTCCTCCAAAAAAAGTTCAACAGTTTCCAGAGGATCCGGGAATTCCACTTCTGGGCATACACACAGAGGAGCTGAGAGCAGGGTCTCAGGGATGCACTGGCATCCCCATGTTCACACCAGCGCTATTCACAGCAGCCAAAAGCGGAAGGAAACAGGTGTCCAGAGACAGACGAACGGATCAACAAAGTGTGGTCCAGACGCACAATGGAATATTTCAGCCTTAAAAGGAAGGAAATCCTGACACAGGCTGCAAACATGGATGGACCTTGAAAACATGCTCAGCGAAGTAACCACAGAAAGACAGACGCTACAGGGTTCCACTTACACGAGTCCTCAGAGCGGCTGAATCCAGAGACAGAGGGTAGGACGGTGGGTGCCCAATGTTGGGGCAGGGAAGGGGAGTGAGTGTTTTACGGGGACCGAGTCTCAGTCTGGGAAGATGAGAAGGTTCTGGAGACGGATGGCGGTGACGGTCGTGAAACACTGTGAATGTTCTTACTACCCTGAACTGCCCACTTACAGACGGCTGAACCGGCCATTCTTCTGTTACGTGTATGTTACCACAATTTTAAAACAGAAGGTTACAGATGACCTGCCTGGGCCTACACAGATGCCGGCAAACAGAGGCCGGGCCTTGCCTGGAAGGCTCCCAGGCCCCGGGTGCTGCCAGAGGCTCCCCTGTGCAGAGGGGCCAGGGCCCAGGGCTCCCCTGTGCAGAGGGACCGGGGCCCAGGGCTCCCCTGTGCAGAGGGGCCGGGGCCCAGGGCTCCCCTGTGCAGATGCGAGGACCAGGGCCCAGGGCTCCCCTGTGCAGATGGGAGGACCAGGGCCCAGGGCTCCCCTGTGCAGAGGGACCGGGGCCCAGGGCTCCCCTGTGCAGAGGGACCGGGGCCCAGGGCTCCCCTGTGCAGAGGGGCCGGGGCCCAGGGCTCCCCTGTGCAGAGGGGCCGGGGCCCAGGGCTCCCCTGTGCAGACGGGAGGACCAGGGCCCAGGGCTCCCCTGGGCAGACGGGAGGAACAGGACCCAGGGCTCCCCTGGGCAGACGGGAGGACCAGGACCCAGGGCTCCCCTGGGCAGACGGGAGGACCAGGACCCAGGGCTCCCCTGGGCAGTTGAGAGAGGGGCACGACTGGATCTCAGGGTCCGAGGGGTGGGGAGAAAGGGGACCCCCTGGCAGGGGGCCAGCACGGGTGATCCCCACAGGGCAGGCAGGACTCGGCGTATCTGCTGTGTGTCCGGGGGATGATGAGCCCCCAGGGACCACAAGCCGTGCATGGAATGGGGCGAGTGTGAAAGAGCTAGAATGTCCAAGCTCAGCGCCGACTTCTGCGAGCTCCAGCCCCTCGCTTCGGCCTCCCGTGTGAGTCTGCCCAACCCGCACCATCCAGAGCTGACTCTGCCGCTCTGGATTCAGAGGACGTCACAGGGCCAGAGAGGGCAAGAGGCTGGCCCAGGGTCACCCAGCGGGCCAGGGGTGGAGCTGGAGGGCAGTGTCCGAGTCCTGCTCGGGCAGCTCCAGGGAGGGCCAGGGCCTCGGAGACCGCGGGGTGGGGGTGGACGGAGGGGAGAGAGAGCAGGAGCCAGTGGGCAGCTGGGCGGCAGGGCGAGGGGCGGACTCAGGCCCCCGGAAAAGCAGCAGGCCTTGAGAAGGGCCGCCCGCCAGGACGTGCCCCAGTCCGACCCTGGCTGGGTGTGTCCCCCGTGGCCAGCCAGGGGTCCTGTGCAGGCCTCCGGGCCCCAGACTTGACTGGAGGTTGGAGTCAGATGAGAGGTGGGGAGAGGAAGGGTCTCTCCTACCTGGGCACAGAGCTGCCTGCAGACCACAACCCGGAACTTCCCCGGGGCCACCCTGGCCCCCGGCCAAGCCCCGAGCAGACCAGCAGGAGTGGCTCCTGATGGCCTGGGCTGGGAACCTGCTGCCCTCTGGAGCGCGGGCGCCAGAAAGGATGGCTGAGAGCCCTGCCCACCCCCAACTTCCCTTCACGGTCCGGCATGGGAACTGCAGCCCCCACCGCGGATCAGAAGCCTCTGTGGGTCCCACGGCTTCTGCTTGCAAGGGGGGCCCCTCCTGGGGGCAAGATGCCTCCTGGGGGCAAGATGCCTCCTGTCCCGGCCCCGCCCATACCTCTGGTCTCACCTCTCACCTCCTCTCGCTCACACTCGGGGCGTGGGGCGTGAGCCAGACACCATCACTTTCAGTAAAGCCGTCGGAACATCACAGAGCGGGGCTCTGGGGCCACCCGTCGGGGTCCAACCCCCAGCGCCACCCCTCCCGGGGTTATTCGGTGACTCGGCTGCACCGTTTGTACAGAGGGGACAGAGACAGCTCCACCCCCAGGGTCACCGTGAAGGTCAATGAGCCAGTGCCTGCAGAAGGCTTGCAACCCTAGGCCCGAGGCCTGCACGCCTGGAGCGCCCTCCCCTCCCTGATGAGCACCCCTTCAGCCTCCAGCCGCTGTGGGGCGTGGGCACCCTCCCTGTCTCTGGCTGTCGTCCTGTCTGGCCCGTGGCCTCTGCACCGACACGGTCTGTTCACGGCCCACAGGATCACCGTCTGTCTCACTGGGCTCTGCACCCTCTTGCTTCCCAGGTGGCTCAGTGCTAAAGAGCCCGGCGGCCGACACAGGAGACACAGGACACCCGGGTTCGATACCCGGGTCGGGAAGATCCCCTGGAGGAGGGCATAGCAGCCCACTCCAGTGTTCTTGCCTGGAGAATCCCACGGACAAAGGAGCCTGGTGGGCTACAGTCCATGGGGTCACAAAGAGTCTACAACACAACAGTACCTCTTAGCTTAGGGCAGTGCCGGGCACAGGGTCCATCATTCATTAATCAAAAAAGACTTACCGAGCAATCACTATACACCCAGTACTTTCGAGGTGCAGGACACGCAACAGCTAACACACGGTTAGCCCCTCTGCCCTGGTGCAGCGGACACTCCAGCGGCCAGAATGGACCAACCAGCCTGTGAGGGGGACACAGTGCGCATCGGACAGAGGCAGTGCTGGGCGGGGAAGGCGCTGGGGGATGTTTTTAGGGTGGCACCTGCCATCTAGAGTTGGTGGCTCCAGGCAGAGTGAATGAATGAGTGAGTGGATGGGTAAATTACAAACGAGCACCCCCGCTCCCCAGCAGCCCCGAGGGTCTCGCACACCCACTGCAAACTCCTGCAGCCCGGCCTCCTGTGTTCACGGAGCAGGAAGTGACGCGCCGTGTAAGCGTAGTTACAGTCGGGAGGGGCCGACCTTAATTAAGACACTGTTAATTAAGCTTTCAGTGTAGGCCTGGGCTTGGTTGCTAGCAAAGTTGATTAAGGAACTGATCCTGGACGCTTCACGATTTCCCCATTTCATTAATAAATCTCCTGCTCACCATGTCATCCACCGTCCCGTCTACTTAGGGCCGGCTCCGTCTGTTGGCGCTCCCAGGTGGGAACCTGCCCCCTCTCAACAACAGAGTCCGGATGCCCAAGCTTTCTTTGGGGCCCAGCGGGTGGAGGGGAAGAGGCCGTAGGACAGGGAGGCGGGGAAGGGGCCGGTGGGCCGGGGGCAGGGCTCCTCCTGCAGCAAGTCTGTCCAGGTCGGCTGTGTGTGCAGCGCACTGGGGGTGGGACGTACCGCTGAGCACGGGGCTGGAGGCCGCCACGAGACTTCAGTCTAGTGGTCTACCTTTCTCTGACCTCAGTCTCCTCCTCTGTAAAATGGGATCATGAACCCCCCATTTCACAGCACGGGTGAGAACCACGGAGGCGAGGGGCGTGAGAAGCCGCGAAGCCAAATAGCGCAGCCCTGACGGTGGCTGCGGTTGTCCTGGGCTGGGGCCTCCAGGCCCTGAAAGTCAAGCATCTAGAGACATTCCATCCCCCACGCTGCAAGCCCAGGGATCACGCTGCAGGTGCCAGGAGAGCCCCGGTTCTGGTCCGCAAGTCTTTCTGCAAAACAGCCCCCCCCCCGACTTCAGTCACCCCCTCCCCAGTCTCTCTGCAACCTCTGGTGCCCATGGGCTTGGAGGTGGCACGTGGGGGAAGCCTGGGTGTCCTGCTGCCAAACTGTGGGAGCTTGAAAGCCAGGGCGGTGAGGAAGGGCCCACGGTCATAGAGGGGGAGCCCGGTCTTCCCTCCCCACAGTCCAGCCCCCCTCCCAGGCGAGTGGGGGAGACAGGCATGGTTGGCGAGCTCTGCTAGGGGCCGTGTGTTCCAGTGCAGACTCCTGGGCTCCCAGCAGACAGAGAGAGTCTGTACTGGTAACGGGGAGGGGTCCTGGAACTGGAATGGCAGCTGTGTGCTCACAAATCACAATCGGGCAGGACCCGGAGCTGTGCCGAGGGAAGAGGCCGCATCCGCGAACATCACCCACAGCTGAGCATCAAAATCACGTGGGGAGAACCGCAACGTTCCTGAGGCTGCACCCCTCCCAGGACCCAGAAGCCAGGACACGGGAGTCTTAAAGCATTCCCCAGTGATTCTAATGCAGAGCTGGGCTGAAACGCACCCCCCACCTCCAACACACACCTCGAGCCGGGGCACTCCAAGTTTCCCGGGGATTTGCTTAGCCTCAGTTGTCCCATCTCTAGAATGGGAGTCCAGAGGCTGCTGCACAGATTCCACCTTGGAGACCTCCCTCCCCCAGGTTTCACAGCCCCTGAGACTAGAGAACTTCTCTGACCTCAGGCTCCCGGGCCCAGGCAAAGGAGGCAGGAGAAAGGGGGAGTCTCGGGGGTTGGGGGAAGGCCTGTTCCCAGCGACAGCGGAGGCTCCGTGCCGGGGAAGGATTTACTATTTGTTTCCAAAAAAAAAAAAAGCAGGGACACGGGGTGAGAACCCGGACTGATCGGCTCCCATCAGCAAACCAAGCCATGGGCTTCTCCACTTAAAAGGCAAACGAGCATCACAGCAAACCACAGAGTCCGCCGCCTTCCTCGCCCCAGGGCCCCACCTGGGCCTGCTGATAGCACAGTGGCAGGAGCGCCACCTCCTCTCGTCCAGCTCCGCGAGTGAGCGCGCCATCTGGCCCGGGTGGAGAACAGTGGGTGCCGCTTCGCTTGGGCTCCAGGGGCCCTTGTCAAGGTGTAGGGGGGTCTGAGGCCTTGGAGTGCCTCCAGGGGTCCCCCCACATGATGCTCCAGGAACCCCCCCCAACCCGGGCTTTCGAGTCCTGGGGACTGAGCCCAGCCTGAGGGCCCAGCTCTGCCCTCTGACCTCACAGGGTCTGAGGTCACTGCACAGCCCCCAAATGCCCATGGCAGGAGGAGACTCACAGTCCCCAGTCCCAGAGGAGGGGTCCTGCAAGGCCAGAGACCCAGCTGCTGAACCCAGAATGCCGTAGAGCCCCAGAGAACTGCGAGGGAAGCTGGCATCCTCATCCGACGTCCCAGGAGGCGCGGGCTCGGCTTTCCATAAATACCCGGACCCGTGATGTCACCGCCCCGTGCAGACGTTCACGGACTGCCGCGGGCCTGGGGCCCAGCAGACAGGTGCTTTGCCGCTGGCCCACGGCACACCTGGGTATTACGGGGTGCCACTGGCGATCCCCGCTCAGGAGGGCAGGCTGGACCTTCACCCGTCCCCGGAGGGCACGGCACCCTGTCCCACCCTGACCTTCCTGCCAACCTTGCATCAGCCACGGCTGAAGGGCTGATCACGGCAGAGCCGGACACGAGAAGCCATTTCCAAATGGACACGGGAGGGCTGAACCAGACACCAACATGGTAGCAGCTGGTCTGGGGACCCCATACGTAGATTTGGGGCGGCGATCAGCCCTCAGAGACGGGGAATTTCACAGCCCAACAGAGTCCTGCTAACAGCCTCCTCCCCCAATCATGACCACCGACAAACACGTCCACTGCAGGGGACAAATGCTGGCATCTAAGCCTGGTGGCCAGCTCCCTCTGCAAGCCACCTGCACGGCAAAACCCCCCTCCCCCCAGAGGGCCCGGGCTCCAGTTCCCAGCTGGGCTGCGGCCCTTTTGGCCTCAAGTTCCAGGCATAAACCTGCCACAAATACTCACAAATAGCGTCTTCTGCACGCCATCCTGTCTGGAGGGGGTGGGCAGTTTTCCCTTCTCTCTCCCTCTCCAGCTGGGAAGGCTCTATGTGGTTAGAGGAGCAGAGCGATGCTCAGGCGAGAAGTGGAAGGGAATAAAATTAAATCGCGGGCGAGTCACATTCCCGGGGGTGGCGCACTCCTCCGCGGAGGCTGGGCAGGAGCAGGGGGTGGCAGTCGCAGGCTCCGGAGGACCCAGGCACGCAGGGCTCACATGGTGCCCGGGAGCCTGCGAGGACGTCGGGTCACCGTGGTTGCCAGGCTGGGCGGGAGCCTGGCCTCGCGGCTACCTGGGACCACCTCGGGCTTGGGCCCTGCCGCACATCCGGGGTGGCGGGGCGCGTGGGTTGGGGAGGGCTGGTGGGGGGGAACAGCATCCGGAGGAGGGGCCGGCGCAGAGGCTCCCCCGCGCCCCTGGAGCAACATAGTGCGGGCCGAGCTGGACCAATCGCCGAGGCGCTCGTCGCCATGGCAACCGCAGCATCAGGCGCGGCCGCCCCGCGGCGCCCTCGCAGCAAAGTCACCCAGCAGGCGGAGAGCGCTCCAAACCTGGAAATCCGTTGCTAAAATGCACGCGCTGCTGCTTCCCGGGGTGGGGGTGGCTTCTCTCTGTCTTTGACCCGGAGACGTTCGAGTCACGGAGTGCACGGAGCTGGCGCCCTGGAGTCAGGCAGGCTGATTCCCAGACTGGCTCTGCCTCCCAAAGGCCCTGAGACCCCGGGCAAGCTGCTTCTCTCTGGGAGACTTGATCTACGCTGCTGTAAAATGGGATCATCACAGCCATGTCACGGGGTGCCAGGAGGGCTTACCACACAGAGCAGCCACCCCAGTGCATGGCTGGTTATCAATCGCTGGCCATATCCTGGGGGCGAATCTCTGCTCAACTGTGGGGTCCCCTCATTCATTCACCCACTCACTCATTCCAACAGCTCAGGGATTGGCAACCCAATGTGAATAAGGCCAAGTATCTGCCCTCATTCATTCATGAAAACGCCTTGTTTATGTTCTAAGGAGGAAACAGGAAGTCAGCATGGTCAGCTATAATTTTGCATGGTAATAAGGATCAGGATAAAAATAAAGCAAAAGGCGGGAGGGAGAGGGAGGTGAGAGAAGGGAAGCCCACCCACACGGGGAGGGGGTGGTCAGAGAGGGCACGCGTGGGCTGAGACCCATATGGTGGAGGATCTGGGGAGGAGCAACCAGGCAGAGGGAAGACCTAGAGCCAGGGTCCTGAGGCAGAATGCGCTGTGTGTGATCAAGAGCCACTGAGGAGGCCAGTGCGTGGCAGCAGGCGAGTCACCTCGCGGTGACGACGGGTGGTCGCTTCCATCGTCTCCCCATAGACGCACTTTGGATCAGTCTGTTTCCTCATTCGTAAATCAGGAATTTCAAACCTACTTCATACGTGTATTGCAAGTGAAGTCGCTCAGTCATGTCCGACTCTGTGACCCCATGGACTATACAGTCCCTGGAATTCTCCAGGCCAGAGTACTGGAGTGGGTAGCCTTTCCCTTCTCCAGGGGATCTTCCCAACCCGGGGATCGAACACAGGTCTCCCACATTGCAGGCGGATTCTTTATCAGTTGAGCCACCAGGCATATATATCTACATAGACACACATAATATATACACTTTATATATATAAATTCTTTATACACATATATAATTTTTATGTGCATTATAATCCTTGTAACAACCTCAGTGAGATACAAGATTTTACAGAAGAGGAAACCAAAGCCAGAGGTTCAACACCCGCTGAGGGTCACACAGCTGGTGGGTGGCACACCAGGGCGGTCTGACTGCAGTCTTGGCTCTTCAGCAATTCCTAACTTCCTCGCTGGGTTGATCACATAAGACAAGGGGTAGGAAGGCCCTGCCCCATGGCTGACAGCTCAGAGGGCCGTTCTCTTCCTCCCAGTCTCTCTGGGCTCTCAGACCCACTGGGTTTAGGGGCAGGGCGGTTGCTGCATCATTTCGTTTCTTTCCTTCCTTTACAATGGAGGAAACAGAACTCAGAGAGGGCAAGTGACTTGCCTGAAACCTCACAGCAAAAAGTGGCAGAGATGGGACCCAGTTCTGGCGGCAGGCCCTCAGAGGGGGTCGGAGTAGAGATGGGGCTGGATGACGGTGGTGGAGGGCATCTGGGACTGCTCGACGCTTCCTCAGCAGCACCTGGGAAGGACCCATCTTGCCCCAGCAGAGCCTTCCCTCCTGAGAGAAAGGCTGCCAGATAAGCGGGCTGACCTTGCCTTAGAGCCCTCCCACCTCTCCCCTCACTGGAGCTGCATGGAGTTTTAATCATGACCCCTAAATAACAGCAGCTGCAACTCAGGGCTCCATGAGGCTGGTTGTGCTCCGGTTCCGATGTTCAGTGACTTCTCAGAGTCCTTCCCACCCCGAGGCAACTCACCTCCACGCAGCGGTGAAGCCAAGACTCAACCTCCTCAGAGACGATGATTTTATCACATCCATTTTCAAGAGGAGGAAACTGAGGCTCAGAGCGGCTGCAGGGGCAGGGGGGTGGGTTGGCCAGATGGCAAAGCTGGCCCCAGCGTCCCTTTCCTGGGTCTCCTGGGTCTCGGCCCTCGGAGCCTCCCTGGGGGTCACAATATCACCTGTACACCCATGGCTTTTGGACACATCCTCCTCACAGACTTACACGTGTGTTTCTTATACATTAGTCTGTTATTTCAAAAAAGGGCAAACGAAGAAGACCCAGGAGTTCAGACACAAGTTCCAAGACTGCAGGTGTTTATAAGCCACCTGGTGGGGGGCAGGGTGGGGTTGCTGGATGTCTGGTGGTCGGTGTCCAGGGCAGGGTCAGGTGCAAAGGAGTCTCCAAAAATTGTGCAGCTGAGATCGCAGCTCTGAACTCTCACTAGAGATGCGCACGCTCGTCGTGCTGGGAAATGACGCAGGTCACCGAGCAGGGCCGGTGACCAGAGGCGCAGTCGTGAGCGCCACCCCTGCCCGCATCACACAGAGCCTGCCCCTTCACCATCAGAGGGGGCTGCCACTCACTTTCTGGAGGTGGAGCCCGAGGTCATGAGCGGGCCCAAGGGCACACAGTCGGGAAGCGACGCTGCAGGACGTGGCACTGAGGTTGTGGTGCTTTCCTGACGGAACCAGATGCCTGGGGTGGGGCGTGGGGGCCGCGGGCCTTTCCAAAGGCAGGTTCACTCCCCACCCCCCTGCAGGCCTGAGACTGGGGCACGTATTGGCACTGGGACCACCCCTCACCCTAGCAGTTACCCACTCTCCTGGCTCACTCTGGAAATTCCTGCGTGCACCCCCTGCCCCATCTGGCCACTGAGCACCCCTGGAAGTGACCCATACAGGGAGAGAAAGCAGAGGCTCAAGGTGGCGGGGTGACGTTTCTCACCCAGGACTCCCCGCCTCCACTGGAAAATTCCGCCCTGCAGGCGGACAGGCGCCTTCACACAGAGCATCCCGCCTGCTGCTCCGGCCAGTGCCCATCTGTGCCCCGGAAAGGAGCACATGGCCTTTGGCAGAGAGGGCGGGAGCATGGAGCCAACCAATCCTCAGGTCGCAGGACCTTCCAGGCTGGGGGTGGGGGTCCCAGCATCCTCCTTTCCACGGGGGCGGCACGGAGCCCCCACCCTGCTCTAACCGTGGAAATGCGGAACCATCTGCATTCTGACTTTCCAAATCTCAGAATCACAAATCCTTCAAGGTCTGGAATTGTTTTTCCCCTTCTCACTGAAGCATTACATTTTACAGAACAAAATCGTAACTGCACACATAACATGAAAGGCTCTTCTCTTTAAACAAAGCTCCCTCGACCACTCCCCCAGTTTTCACTGCGCTCAGCTGTCTCCGCTGACCTCCCCGCTCTGATCTGTTAGGACGGGCCCTTTCAGAACGTTTTCTGTGTCTTTATCTACCTACACGTGCCTACAGAAAGAAACAAGTATCATGAAGACCCTAAAAAGCGGTATCACGTTCAGTTAGGAAATAAAAATTGTGAACACCTCAAAAGGCATAAAGACGCAGACGGTGAGTCTGACGTCAGTTTTCCTGCAGAGCCAGATACCCAACAAGTGGCGGGAAAGCTTGTGCCCGCGTCTAGGCTTTGCACAAACGGAACCACCCCGGGGGTCGTTCCCCAGCCCTCTCTATGTCACTTGGATGCGTGATGCTCAGAACGCGAATCCCGGAAGCCCTGGTCCACGAGCTGGGGCCTGTGCAGAGTCCCTGAACCACAGGCGTGGGCTTGGCTCTCGGCGCGGGGAGGGCCCCACCAGCTGTGGACAGCCCCTCACATCCCTGAACCGCCAGCTCCCCACGCACAGGGAGCAGAGGTGGGGAGGAAGCAGCCACAGCAATGATCTCCGGAAACTGGGTGGGATGCCGGGGGCCGGGCAGCGCCCTTCTGCAGGGCACCAAACGCCCGCAGTGCCCTGTCCCCCGACCTGGGGCACAGGGTCCCTGACAGGCGGCACTTGGGCTGGAGGCTGGAGGCGTGGGGACCCGCCTCGGGCGGGCAGTGTCTGATTCTGCCCAGGCCTTGGCATCCTGCTCACCCACAGGGCAAGAGCAGGCGGGACAGGGGCCCTGAGAGCCCCAATCAGGAGCCTGTGGGGGTGCAGGATGGAGTGGCCGGGAAAGCGCAGGTGGGCTTGCCTGGCCGTCCCAAGGTCGGTGCGGGCGGCGGGGCAGGATGACCAGACACAGAGCCAGAGGTGATGGCCCGAGTGTGTTGGGACGCTGGGCCCCTCCCTCTCCCAACAGGTGCTGCACCCCTGACCGCAGCTTCTCAGCCGACAGAGCAGCCAGTGGTCAAGCCCAGGACTCAGCTCCGCCGCCGGCTGCGGGCCTCGGGGTGGGGGGCCCATGCGCGGCCTCAGCCCAAAGCCTCAGCGAGCGCGGCAGGTGCCGGGCTGGGCACCTGGAAAGTTCACGGAACTGAGACTGGCTGGGCCTGGGGTCAGGAGAGCCGGGCTGGGGCCTCCACTCCCCCCGGTGCCCCCAGCCAGGCCGCGAGGCGGGAGTGAGGGCGGGCAGGGCCCCTCAAAGCCCTGGTGGCTCACAGAGACCGTACCACAGCTCCCGATCCTCCCCTTGCTTCCATTGTTTGATTAATTTTACGTCTAAAGTAATTTTCATTAAAAAGCAAACCTTCCAGCCACTATGGTAAATTTCGTGCATCTGGCAGGCTGGTTAGACCACGAGAAACACGGCTTCCCTGGTAACTCACGGGTGAAGGATCCGCCTGCCAGCGCAGGGGACACGGGTTCCATCCCTGGTCCGGGAAGATCCCACGTGCCGGTGAACGACCAGGCCCGTGGGCCACAAGAGAAGCCGCTGCAGGGAGAAGCCGGCTCACCCCAAGTAGACAGAGGCCACGCTCACCACTAGAGAAAAGCCCATGCAGGGACACAGACCCGGCACAGCCAGTAAAGGAACAAAACCATTAAAAGTAAGCACGGTTGTGAAAGGGAAGCTGCCCTCCCGACACCCTCTCTCAGCCCCAGGTGTCCGGACGCCCCAGCCTGGGAAGCCCCAAGCTGATGCTGGGATGCGGGCAGGCGGGCCCTGCTCACAGGCTGGGTCGGCACGGACCACCCGTGGTGGGTTCACGGTCATGTCTGGGCAGGGGCCAGCCGGTTCCTTTCCCGAAGGCCCACCGGCCCATCTTGGCTGGAGGGCTCTCTGTGTGTGTGTCTGTCTGTCGCTGGGGATTCGGGCCGCTCCCTGGGGCAGGGCCGAGGCCTCTGAGGTCGTGTGAGGGGAAAGCGCCCCGAAGGGCTGGTCCCCTCCCAGATCCTCATGGGGCTGGGCTCTGTGGGTATTTGGGAGCCAGGAGCGGGACATCGCTGCCCAGCCCCCAGCACCCGGGCCGGGAGCGTTTCTGACCACAGAGCAACACTAATCCCCTACCCACTTGCTCCTTCATCCATAAAACGCTGACTCACGCTGCTGCGGGGCCAGGCCGTGGCCCGGCGGGGAGGGCGGAAGGTGAGACACAGCCTGTGTCTCCTTCCTGGAGGGAGGCAGTGGGCTCCTGGGCCCACGGTGGGCCTTGGGCCCCCTCCTGCGGCAACCCGGGCACCCCCTTAGTGCCTGAGGCTCCGGGGGGGGCTGACTCCTCTCTCAGCTCAGGTTCTGGCTTGGGACTCGAGCTGGGAGGAGGCCTGACTCGCCTGGGGTGCAGACTCTCCCAACCTACACTTGAGCTTAGACCTGAGAGATGGGAGCTGCCGCTCCGCCTGGGCCCTGGGGGTCCGCGCTGGAGCATCTGGAGGCAGCCGCGCCTGAAGCTGTGAGGTCAGGTGCGCCGATAACCCAGTCTCACCAGGGCCAGCCCTAACTCCTATGCCTTTTAACAGCTATGATGCTGATGGAGTATTATAATATCGAGCGACTGTTTGCCTGGACGTCCCACAGGATATCTGAGTGAGACAAGGAGGGGCGAGTTCTTGGGGAAAGGGAAATGGGAAGGAAGAAGCGGAAGTTCTCGGAGGGCAGCACGTGGAAGCTGAGCCTGGAAGGATGGGTGGGAACTTGTCGGGCTGACGGTGCATGGAAAGGCATTCCGAGCAGATGGAACAGCATGTGCAGAGGCCTGGAGCTGAGAAGCACGGGGCGAGGGGCCTCCGCCTATGAGGGCTCGGGCTTCGTCTGGGGGATGGGGCGCCGAGGAGGGGCGTGTGATGAGACGTTCATGGGGGATGGGGGCGGGGGGCAGACTTGGGGCTCTGGAGGGGGGTGGGCAGGGAGGCCTGCACACAGCGTCGGGAGGGGTGGAAGGAAGGGGTGTGTGCGGACCCTCGAGGGGGTGGGGCCTGGGGACAAGGACGACACTTGGGTTCCTGGCCTGGACGCTGGTGGCTGGTGGCACCGTTCACCCACCTGGGGACACAGGAAGAGGCGCGGGTGGGAGAGGTGACCGTCCCCCTGGCGGTTGGGGCCTGGGGGCCGCTTATGAGCAGTGGCCAGGAGGCTCTAAGGGTCGGGCTGGAGGCTCAGCTCTGGGGGAGAGGGGAGGGCATGAGAGGGGTGCGCAGGGGAGGTCAGCAGAGCCCGGGGGCGCGGACACCTAAGAGAGAAGGAAAAAAGCCAGTGACGGAGGCGGGGACACCCGGGGAGCTCCGGCCACAGCCGCAGGCCCCCACGCCCTCCCACCCCGCGTCCTTCCCAGGGTCCAACATCCTCCCTGTCCCATCACAGGGGCCCCGACCCCGCACCCCCAGGGTCTAAGATAACACAGGAACAGCACGTCTTAGCAAACAAGAATTCAAAAGAGGCTCTAAGCCTCATGCTCATCGCAGTACTGTTTACAACAAACACACTAAAACAGCAAATGAAGGTCAGAATCCCACGATCCCCGCCATCACGGGTCACCACGCAGCCTTCAGAGGGAGTTAGTGACCGCTGCTTAAGAAGAAAGACGTGGGCTCTCAAAGCGAGTCTTCAGTGCCCACCTGAGAACGCGACGGGGAGACAGCCAGAAAACGGCCACACCGACAGCTGGCCCTGAGTACTGGTCACCAATCAACTTTAATTCCTTTCTCATTCTAATTTACTTTGCAGATGTTCTATCACATGAATTAACTATAATAAGGAGAAAATATATTATTACAGAAAACTCCCCAGGTGCCTGAAAGCGGCTGAAGAGCCACTGAGCTGTCTTATCAGGCGGAGGAGCCGGGCCCTGCAGGGTGGAACGTGCAGGTCTGGGGTGGGATGCAGGCTTGGGCCCCAGCTCCCTGCTGCCTGCCTGGGGGCCCGGCCCCATTCCCCGCGCTTCCCATCTGGGGATGGGTCCCCCTGGTCCCCGGCAGAGGCTGCTCGGGACACCTCGTGAGTCGGCTCCAGGGCGCCTGTGACCCGAGTTCCCCAAAGGCGAGAGCGTCCCTGGGGCTGGACGGGCGGGGCGCTGAGAAGTCGGCGCTGCAGCTCAGGGTGCAGGCGGCAGGCGCGGCCGCAGCCCCAGGGGCCTTAGTGGCTTTGAAGACTATAAAAGGCGCTGACTCGGGGGTCGTCACCCCGTTTTGTGGGTGGGGGAGGAGGGTGGGCCGCTGCTTGCCCCTCCCCACACTGTGAGACCTGATCTGAGGGCCCAGGTCCCCTGGGCTGCAGCGGGCAGCGTGACCCCACGGCACCCAGCCCCGCATCTCTTCTCCCCAACCTCCAGGGGCCCATGGGCCCGTCTGATCACCCGTTCATCCTCACCCCGGGAGGGGCCTGGGGAGGAGACTGGTTGCCAGGCCAGCGGGGGCCGGTCTGACCAGCCACCTGGGCTGCTGGGGGGCCCAGGCTGGAGGACTGGGTTCTCTGGTCACTCAGCCCAGCAGACTCGGACTCAGCTCACCACACCGCTCACCTGCTGTGTGACCCCCAGCGAGTGATAAGCTGTCTCTGAGCCTCCGTTTATAGCCTGGAAAACCGGAAACGCAGGGTCCTCCCTGAGAATGGCCACAGCGAGGGCTGCGGGATGGACAGCTCATGGCCTGGGGGAGAGGCCCATCTGTCTCCGCGCCCTCGGGGAGGGGCCTGGAGGAAGCCGGGGGCCATCCTGAGAAGGGAACCAGAGCGCGTCTTCCTCCCGAGAGTGCCAGAGTCCTGCTCTGTCTTGACTGGGGCTACTGGCCATTCTCCACGCTGTGCCGCGGCGGCTTGTACAAACACCGATTGGATGCTTGGGGGATGCTCAGAATAAAACCCGGCCGCCTGGCCCGGCTCCCCGATTCCGCCACCCCACGCACCTGCAGCCACTTGCCCCTTCCCCCTCCCCTGCCCCCTGCCTGGCTCCTGCCTCAGAGCCTTTGCACGTCTGCTCCCGCCATCAGAGTGCCCTCCTCCAGGCCCCATCTCACACTATCATCTCACACCATCCCAGTCCCGCCAGAGCTCCCCCCAGCCTGGGCAGCCTTTCCTGCACACCCTCCCAGACACGGACCCCAAGGTGCCATTTCATTTCATCCAGAGCATTTGAAAGGATCCTGCGTAATCGTTCTTTTTTTTTCAACATCTGTCTTCCCTCAAGAGAATGTCGGGTCCACAGGGGCAGGTCCCCTGTGTGGTAATCACAGCTCCCTTCAGTACACGGAGGGGGCCGCACATGACGCTGTGCTGTGCTTAGCTGCTCAGTCGTGTCCGACTCTTTGCGAGTCTATGGACTGTAGCCCACCGGGCTCCTCTGCCCACAAGAGTCTCCAGGAAAGAATACTGGAGTGGGTTGCCATGCCCTCCTCCAGGGGATCTTCCCAACCAGGGATTGAACCCAGGTCTCCCGCACTGCAGGTGAATTCTGTACCAGCTGAGCCACCAGGGAAGCCCAAGAATACTGGAGTGGGTTGCCATGCCCTCCTCCAGGGGATCTTCCCCACCCAGGAATCAAATCAGGGTCTCCTGCACTGCAGGTAGCTTCTTTACCAGCTGAGCTACCAGGGAAGCCCAAAGAAATGTCCACTAAAGGCAGGGATTAACACATGCCCTCAGCCACACTCCCTGGCTCACCCCCAGCAGGATTGGCGGAAAGGCAGGTACCACCCTGAAGCTTCTTGTTCCACACGCCTCACCCTTCACGGGTTTGGCAAGCCCCCAGCCCCCAGACGAAGATTCTTCCAACAGTGACTCTGTGCCGGGTAATTACGTGCCTCCGCACTAATAACAGGTCTTGTGATTATAGTTTATTTGCTGTGATTTTAGTTAATGGGCCAGATGGAATATTTGCATCTGGAAAGTTCCCCAGCTGTTTTGGGGACCTCCCAAATTTATTGCTCAAAGAAGAAAAGGCTCTTGGTGCAGGAAGCACCCCAGAGGGTGGGCAGGAGGCCTGCAGCCAAGTCCTTCATGTCTCTGGGGCTCAGTCTCCCCATCTGTCAAATGGGATGATAACACCTGCCTCGCAGGGAAGGAGACAAACAACCCAAACCTCCATCGCCACGATGACCTTCAACACGCGAGGGCCTTTGTGCAGTAGCCAAGTAACTGCTTTCTTTAATGGATTTTTTCTTTTACTTGAAGGCAGTTTTATTGTTATTTTAAAATATTGTTATTGTCATTTGTAGTTTCATTTCCGTATCTTTGGCCGTGCCGGTCTCCGCTGCAGTATGCGGCTTCTCACTGCGGCGGCTTCTCCTGCTGGGGAGCGCGGGCTTCCGAGTGTGTGCTCAGGAGCTGTGGTTCGTGGGCTTAGCGGCTCCAGGGCACGTGGGATCTTCCTGGACCAGGGATCAAACCCGTGTCTCCTGCGCTGGCAGGCAGATTCTTCACCCATGGACCATCAGGGAAGCCCCTAGAATGCGTTTTAAAGGGAGACTCTTTCAAGACCCTAAATGGAAACCAGGGCCACCTGCCTGCCACATGCCTGGTGGGACCCCACCCTGAAGCTTCACACGAATGGGTTTGGGTGGTCATCGTCCACCGCTCCCACGGGGTCGCTAGCTCCCTTGTCGCCCCTCGTTGCTGGAACCAGTGCCCGGCGCAGAGTAGGAGCTCCCTTGGTGAAGGAAAGTCTGCCGGCAGGGGGCCCAGGGTCCAAAGGACCGGGCCACCCACGCACCAGTTCGTTGGCCCCGCTGCTGAGCGAGCACCCACCGGGCGCCTGCTGGGCGTGGGGCCACAGCCGCGACAGGCTGATGGCGTCCCCTTGTCCCCCTGACCAGGTCTCACTGCCCGGCTCCTCCCGGACCTCTCGCCCCCCTCCTCTGTCTGCCTCGGGCACTGGGGGTCCAATCCAACCCGGGCTCTGTGAACTCCCATCTGTTGACAATGCCCACGGTTATGCTTCCACCCTGCTCTCTGCACCGACTCCCGGCCAGAGGTCCCGCGGCCTCCGAGTCGCTTTTGCTCAGATAGGCGTTCAGAGGAGGCCATCCTCCTTCGCCCGGCCCCTCACCGATGCCTGCTCCTCTGCCTTCCTCTGCCGTCAATTGGCGCCTCGCTCCTCCGCGGCCTCTCCTGCCCTCACGTCCCAGGCCGGCCCTGACCCTCCCTGCCTCCACAACCTGCCTGGGCCCCAGAGGCCAGCGGCAGTCCCTGCGACCCGGGTTCCCACCTATACCTCCTGACAGCAGCCAGACGCTCCTCTGGCTGCAAGCGAGAGCACTCTGCAGGGCTGCTCAGCACCCTCTGGGGCCTCCGCCTCACTCAGAGCAGGAGGCACTCTGTGCAAGGAGGCACCCGGCCTGCGTGGTCCCCTGACTGCCCCTCCTCACTCACTGGACAGGCACAGTGGCCCCTTTCCCCGTCGGGCAAGCCCTCTGCTGCCCCAGGGCCTTTGCCCAGGGGGCCATTTGGAATGTATGAATATATACACAGAAGCACCTCTGCTGCACTGAGCATTAACACCTCCCCTGCAGGTCCTGGGGGGCCTGGGGGGCCGGGGGGGCACAACCACAGAGCTGCAGAAGGGGTCAGTCCAAGGCCTGGCACAGTCTGCAACTCCCAGCAGGAAACATGTTTCAGTATTTTAGCGAGGGGGCCACGCAGGGGGAGCTGACTCCCTGCGTCTGACGTGGGCTCAGGACTGATCTCTGACTTGGATCCCTGGGCAGGGATCCCAGTGCTCAGCCAGGGGCACGCCTGTGCAGAAGGGCTGAGCCTGGGTGTCCCTGGTCCCCCGGCCACCCTGATGCAGGGACAGCGCACGGGGCCACACCGACCTCCCCCTCTCGCAGCCAGACTCCCACCCTGCTGTCTCCCATCCAACTCGTGGCTGAGGGGCGTGGCAGGGCGGCCATCCTGCCATAGGAGGGGAGCTGGGGACCCCGCCGGCGCTGAGTGAGGGGTTGGCGAGGCCACTGGGCAGGCAGGGGACCACGTCTACCCGGCCCCAGTCAGGCCCCAAACGGGTGTCCTTAAACGAGCTTCACGTATTTGCTCCGGGCACACTGAGGACTGCCTTGGATGGCTTCCTGTAGTTATTCTTTTTCACGTTTACTTAAAGAACGTATTTTATAATACATTCAGAAGCCAAAAGCATACACGATTCATAGTGAAATCTGGGCCCCGACCCTGACCCCATGGTCTCAGCTCTGCGCCACAAAGGCGGCCACTCCTATCAAGCTCTCTGGTGATCTTCTTGCCGAATCATTGGCTTTTATTTTCGAAAAAAAGCAACTGCAGGTCAAAGAATCTGAACAGATACTTCTCCAAATAAGATACACGCATGGCCAATAAGCACGTGAAAAGACGCTCAGATCGCTTGTCGTCAGGGAAATGCAAACCCGCCCCCCGGGGTTGAAAATGGACAAGAACGCGGGCCAGTGAGGGCGTGGGGAGGCGGGGCCCTCACACTCTGCTGGTGGGGACAGAAAATGCTGCGGACGCCGTGGAAGACAGCCAGCCTGTCCCTCACGGGTTACACACGCAGTGACCGTGTGACCTAGATCCACACCCACGAGCGCTGGAAACACGTCCACACAAAACCCTGAACTCAGAGGCTCACAGCAGCATCAGGCATAACAGCCAAAAGAGGGGAAACGGCCCTTACCTCCATCTGCTGAGGAGGGGTCAATAGAATGAATCATATACACACAACCAGTAGTAAAGAACCCACCTGCCAAGGCAGGAGACGTGAGATGCGGGTTCGATTCCTGGGTCGGGAAGGTCCCCTGGAGGAGGGCATGGCAATCCACTCCAGTATTCTAGCCAGCAGAATCCCTCGGACGGAGGAGCCTGGCAGGCTGCAGTCCACGGGACCACAGAGTCAGACACGCCTGGGGTGACTTAGCAAGCGCGCATATGCACACGGCGGCACACAGTGTGGCTACAAGAGCTGTGAAGGGTGGCTAGGCGCCACAGCGTGAACGAGCCGTGAAAACGCGGGCCGAGTGAAAGGAGACCCTACCAGACGATGAGGACCGTCAGAGTCCATTCATACGAAGTGCACAGAAGAGGCGGAGCCACGGAGCAGAAAGTGAGGAGAGGCTGCGGGGGCTGCGTGGCCTGGGGACGAGGGTGACGCTAGTGGACCCGGGGTTTCTTTCAGGATGACAAGAAGGCTCTAAGACTGATGGCGGTGACGGCCACACAATTCTGAATACATCAAAAGGCAGGGCACCACGCACTTCAAGCGGGTGAACTCATACTGTATGAATTACCTCACCCCTTCTTACAAAAAATAAGCACGGAAGCATAAATAACGCATTCCCCCAGGTTTTCATCACTCTGGTCTCTGCTCAGAGGGGCCTCCCCTGCCCAGCTCGGTCCCCTGTGCCTGCATCTTCAGAGCGCTTATCCGCCTCTGACAGCGCCGGGTTTCGGGGCTGCCTGCCTGTTCTCACTCAAGTGTCAGACTCCACGAGCTCAAGGGCTCTGTCTCTTTTAGTCCCTGATGTGTCCTCGACACTTAGGATGGTGCTGGGCACACGGCAAGTTCTCAGACAGTATCTGACGATCGGCCTGTGTGATGGATGGAGTTGAGCATTACACCCATGATGTTGGGCAGGACCAACCCCAGAACTTCCCGAGAACTTCATGGGAATGTCCCTGGGATCCGGGGTCCTCAGGGATAGCAGGCACTCCCCAAGCCTCCGGCCCCATAGGTCCTGGCTTGCTCGCCCCTGGGGCCAGGGACCACATCCCCTTTGAGGCAGCCGGTTTCGGCTCTGCACAGAGCAGATCAGTCTGCACTTGGTTCCCCCCAGCCTCAGCCCTGCCCTCTGGATCTCAGGCCTGCCTCCCCAGCTGCCTGAGCCTGCTCTTTCCTCCTCTCCCCTCTCCTCTCCTCTTGGGCTCCCTGGGAACAGCCTCCTGTGCAGAAGCAGGGGCCGGGGTTGTGGAAGGTCCTGGAAGGGCGTCGTGAGCTGAGCCCATGACGTTTCGGGGCCCTGTGTGCTGGAGCCCCGCCCCTGCTGGGCTCGGACCGTCGCTCACCCCTCTGTTCACGCCCGGCTGGTCCCCAGGACTTGCCCCCTGCCAACCTCCCTATGGATTCAGGGGAACCCCGAGGGGCTCGGTCGGGAGGTCTGCAGGGAACTTCCTGGGAAAGCCACACCCCGTGCAGGAGCTGAAGGCATCTGGACCTCCCACAGGGCTCTCTTCTTGGTCTGAGCTCCAAGGTATGGTATGGAAGATGGTCAGGCATAAGGCTTCTGGATGAGGCCAGGGTGCGCAGGGCCTGGAGAAAGTGGAAAAGCCCAGCCCGCATCAGGGCAGCTCGGAAGGCGGGCCTGAGACCCAGGGGGCAGGGCTGAGGCTGGGAGGAAACCAACTGCAAACTAATCTGTGCCGTGCAGAGCTGAAACCGGCTGCCTCAAAAGGGGATGAGCTCCCTGGCCCTAGAGGTAAGCAAGCAAGGAGGCTTGGGGAGCGCCTGCCATCCCGGAGGACCCCGGATCCTAGGGACATTCCCAAGAAGTTCTCCGTGAAGTTCTGGGGTTGGTCCCGCCCAACACCACGGGTGTAATACTCAGATGCGCCAGCAGAGGGCAGCACTGGGCCGCCACGCAGTCGGGAACGGAGGCCTGTGCAAAACCTGGTACCCACGGAGACCCGGAGGCCCAGCCCACCAGGCGCCCCCTCCCCCAGCGGCGTCCAGACCCCCGGCCGGGCCTGTGGGGCCCGCTCTGCACCCCTGCAACAGGCCTCGTTCCCAGCTGCCGCTCCCTCTCCTGCCTTCGAGGGCCCCAGATCCCTGTGCTCCCAAAGGCCCGCGAAGCCCCGGCCGCCTGCAGGGCTCTGCCCCCGCCTCCCCAGCCCCAGCACCGGCTCCTTCTCTCACTGAGATCGCGGCCCAAATGCAGCTGAAGAGGCCCCCCGGCCACCCCTGGGCAAGCTCACTCCCGTCCCCAAGCTCCGATCTCAGGACCTGGTTGGTGCAGCCGCCCCCAGCCAATCCGTGGACCCGCTGACCTCCACCCGTACCACACGGCTCCTGGGGGGGCTGTTCCTATCCCAAGCCTTGCCCGGCCCTCCTATTCAGTGTCTTACCAGCATCACTTAATCCACTTTTTCACCCAAGACATGCTGGGGGCCCATCTGCCACGCTCCTGTGCTCAGGGAGCCCCCACCCCAGGTCTGACCCCAGAGCCCCCCGTTCAGGGGTGCACCCGCTGGCCACTCTCCCCTAGGAGGCCGCCAGCTCCCAGAGGAAGAGCAACGTCTCAGAGAGGGGCTCAACTTCGGACCTGGGGAATCACCCCACCTGGGGAATCACCCCACCCACCCTCAGGCCCCTTGTCTGATAAATGGGTGTTGTGGGAAGGTTTGCCTGAGGAGGTGGTGACAGGGGAGGGGCCTGGACCCCTGATCTGGGCTCAGGGCGAGGTCCTAGGCAGCCCTGCCTTCTCCTTGGACCCATAGTACAGATGGAGAGACTGAGGACAGAGATAGGCCAGGGGCCTGCCCGCAGCCACAGGGCTGGGCAGAGGGGCGCAGGAGGGGCCTGAGCTGACAGCCTGGCCAGTCCTGCACCCGCCAGGCTGTGTGACCTGAAGTACAGCACATACCCTCTCTGGGCCTCTGCTGGGAATTCCGGGAGGATGGGAGAGCGGACTGAAGCCTCAGGATGCATTTCGCTGGCTCGTGAACGGACGCCGGGGACACCACATCACATGCTAGGAGGCACACACCTGGCACACAGCGGGGTTGTGTTGCTGGTCCACGTTGGTGGCCACCGTGACCATTAGCGGGAGCTGGGGTGGGGCTGGAGCAGCCCCCCACCCCTCTACCCAGGGCGTTCACAACCCTCCCGGCGACGGAGAAGCGGTCCCACCCATTAGAGACGCCCCCCAGGACAGGCAGGAGCACAGGTTTGCGGGGAGGATGGCTGAGAAATATTTTAGAACCGTGTTCCCTGCTCACAGCAGGCCAAGCTCACTTCCTTCTCAGTGATAATCACCGACACCCCCCACCCAACCCCGCCCCAGCCATCTGGGGCTTTTTCCGCCACTCCCAGGCGCTGGGCAGGCCCAGCGGGAGCGCTGAGGACGCAATCACCAGCCTTTTAGGAACTGGTGCTTGTAAAGGAGGCGCAGACGGCTTCTCTCCAAGGATGCTGAGCGAGCCTTTCGGGGCTGGCAATTTGCAGAGCACTCCAGATGCCGCAGGACAATGGGGTCTGATTGGCAGAGGGTGGGAGGGGCCAGCAGCTGCCGCTTAAGAGCCGGGGAAGGCAGGGGCCCTGCAGGAAAATCTGACGGGTCCTGCGGCCACGCGGTTCCATTCTATGGCCCTAAATAAAAGCGCTGAGCCAGCTGCCCAGGGACAGGCCAGGCGGGAGGCTGGGGCGAGGCAGAAGGGAGGTGGCAAGATTCTCACGAGAACTCTGTCACCCATTAGTCCATCCGTCCATTCATTCATTCGAGCATCGACTCCCTGGAAGACAGAGAAGGACTGGCAAGAGCTCTCAGAGTCATCCAGAATCCACGGTTTAAATCCTGACTCCTCCACCACGAGAGTCCCTCTGCCTCACTACCCACAACAGAGACCCGGGCTTGGTAGGAGGCAGAGAAAGAATCCTAAATGCCCAGCGCCGTCCTGGCCCTGAGCTGGCGCTTGCAGCTGGCGCTGGTAGGCTCAGCTTTCCTGCCCCCCTTTCTCACCTGAGTCACTCTGACTCCTACTGGGTACACGCTGCGTACCGAGAACAGTATGACACAGACATGAACAGAACCCCCAGCCGGGCCCCGGCTCTCAAGGACTTCACAGCAGGCAGGGGCCAATGAGGGGAGGCCTCTGGGTGACCTCAGGGCAGGGGTGAGTGCTGGGAGAGCTAGTCACTCATTTAGTGACTCACCGCCTGTCCATCGAATAAAATGTCGCCTCAGACTAGGGCAGAGGACACAGACCCTCCCCACCAGGACTCACAGTCTAGCAGGAATTTAAGAAGGTAAGAAGCTGACTCAGTAATCAGGGAGGCAAGAAAAGGAGGGGCCATGGGAGGTGGGTTTTGAAGTATGCATAGGAGTTCCCTGGGGAGAGGAGACACCTGAGGAAAGTGCCCTCCCACAGAAGGAAAAGCAGGAGCAATGCACAGCTGCCTCGTGGTGCTTTGAACAACTGCCCTGGAGAAGGGCAACTCACTTGGCCCAGCCCGGAATCCTGTCTTCACGCCCCAGCTACACAGCAACCCCAGCTGCCCTCCAGGACCTGTTCTGGGCCTCTGATTGCCGGAGGAAGAGCTGCCATTTGTTGAGTGCCAACTGCACGCCTGAGGAACTCCCCCTAAGTGCCCAAGGCCTTGACATACGCAGCCTCCCCTCGTCTCGGCAAACCTCTCAGAGGGTCCTCCTGGCTCAGAGAGGGGAGGTACCGTGCCCCCAACACCGTGGGTAGGAGATAGCCGGGATTCGAGTCCCGGGTCTGCCTGACCCTGGACCACGCTCTCCCCCCACCAGCAATCGGATGGGGCTCCCGAGCCCTCCCATCACTAAGTCCTCCAGGTGGGACCTGGACTCTGCCCGGCTGCCCACCTCGCACCCCCGGGACCTGAACCTGGGACTCCTGGCCACACCCCTGTCAAGATTTCACCCACTGCCCTGCTCCAGACTCAGCCTTTCCCTCTGCGAAATGGGCCAGGCCCGCCGCTCCGTGCTCCCAGCACCCGCTCCCCGCTCCTCACACCCACAACTGCAAGATCCCAATAAACCTTCTCTGGGCCTTTAAGGGCCTTTTATGCCTCCAGCCACGCTTTTCTCTACATTTTGATAAGCTGCTTGCAAAACCTGTGATTGATGAGCGAGAATGAGGAGGATGTGGTGCTGAACACTTTTTTTTTTCTTGGGATCGCTTCTGGCTGCACGCTCAACTTTAAATTGATTAGCTGCATGCAGGCCCAACATTAATTATCAGCCATTTGTCACTGAGGAAGGCGGCTGTCCGAGCAGCCCGCTTCTCCAGCACCAGCTCCAGGTGCTAGGGGAGATGTCCGTTGGCCCACCTGGGTGTGGAGGGCCCTGGACATTTAGGGCCCCGAGCCCTGTGGGAGCCTCTGGAGGCCCAGACCGAGCACCCCAGGGTGATGGTGCCCAGCACCTGTCCTGCCCCAGGGGGCCCACGACCTCACCTGACCCTCGGGTATAGGGTCAGGGGACCCGGGAGAGTAGAGTCAGGGGACCCAGGAGACCCCAGAGTTTCTTTGTTCACTCGACAGACGCTGAGGGAGCAGGCATTACATGCAGCCATCTCTCGGGCACTGCAGGGACAGCAGAGAAGAAGACAAAGCTGGGATCTGGGAGGCCGACAATACACAGGGCAGTGTGGGAGGTCAGAGGGGCCAGGGCTCTGGGAGCAGAAAGGCTGGTGGGGGGCGCCCGGTGAACCACTGAGACGGGGGGGAGGGTAGGGGGAGGAGCCATGGAGATGTCGGGGAAGAGCCTTCTGGGCAGAAGGAGCCAGGCACAGAGGCCCTGCGCAGGGAGCACGGCCGCAGTGCTCCAGGGCCTGAGAGGAGGCAGCGTGGCTGGCACAGGGTGAGGGCTGGGGGAGGCCAGAGGGAGCGGGCGGGGGCATCCCAGGGAGGTGGGAAGGAGCCCTGTGTCCTGCGCTGACGGAGGGGAGGTGTGGAGGCAGGAGCAGGGAGCCGGGGGGCTGGAGATCGCCCCCCACCCACCCTGTGGTCCGGATGAAGAGCCACCGGGCCCTGAGCTGGGGGAGGAGGGAAGCAAGGAAGGAGCACGGTCCTCCTTCCACAGCAGGGCTCAGGCAGCACCCACCTCTCCTGTCCTGATACCGTGCTTGCCTGACCCCTGGGCCTTCCGACATGCCGTTCCCTCTGCCCAGAACACCCTTCCCTTCTCATCAGCCTGCTCCTCATGTTCCTGTCCTCTGGGAGGAGGGGTGACTCCTCCTTCTTGGCATGGCTCTGCAAGGTTAGGGGCTCTCCCTGCCAGAGGATGGGGTATCAGCATAGACCTGCCCCCGCGACTTCTCTGAGAGCCCCACCTCTCTCAGAGCTGGAGCTGGGTCAGGGCCCAGGCCAACCATCCTCAGGTCAGTGCTTGGGGGTGAGGGTGGTGAGCGCTCGGTACCATGCCACCAAGTGCTGGTAAACCCAGCATTCTGGGCCACGTCAGTCTGTGTCTCCGGCTGGATTCCTGCAGGGCTTCACGTTTTGTTCATCGATTAATTCTACCAATGTTTAGTGACCCCTGGGCTAGGCCCTGGGGACTGGGCAGTGAGTAGCAGAGGCGGTGCCTGCTGCCATGGGGGTGGGTGCAGATGCTGAAGCCCTCTGCTAACAGTCCTTCAAGAGGGCGCCAAGCGCTGCAGAGGGCTGAGGGGGTGGCCAGGGGTGCTCCCCTAGCTGAGACCCGAAGAGCAAGAAGGCTCCAGCCAGACCAGGACCTGGGGCAGGAGTGGTACAGACAGCTGGTGCAAAGGCCCTGAGGCCAGAGGACAGCCCAGGAGCTCAAAGAGCTGCTGGGGGAGTGGGGGGGCATCAGGGAGCCCCTCGGGGGCTCCCTCGGGGAGCACAGTGTCTGGGGAGGACGTCGGAGGGCAGGGGTTTGTGGGGTGCAGGCAGGTGCACTGTGGGGTCTGGGTTTTATCCTTAATGCAGTGCGAAGCTGCAGGTGGGTTTCAAGCACCTGAGACGACATGGTTTGTGCTTCTCAGAGCTCCCCTGGGGGCCGAGAGGGCAGGAAGGTGACCGGGGACCAGCTGGGGGTCCCAGTGTGGGTGGGGAACGTTTGTGCCTGAGGAGGCGCTGATGTAGGGGCCCAAAGTTCGGGGGCAGCAGAGGGGAGCCATGGAGGGGCGGCGCTATAGGCTGGAGATAAAAATCTGGAGGCCGTCTTCCAATGTCACTGTTTCAGAGACAAACACTTATAAAGTCCAGGAGTCAATGATGGCCTGACAGGCATTGTGCCCACCCAGATCCCGGGAGAGCCCTTCACAAGGAAGTGGTGTCAGGATGAGTCCTGGGGAGGGCGGGGGTGCCTGGGCACGGAGCCCATCACCAGCTGTGCCCAGGGCTAGTTAAGGTCCCCAGTCCCAGGGCAGGCGAGAGCTGCTCCAGAAGAGCCCAGCCTGAGCCCCCAGAGGCCGGCGAGCAGGCCTGGGGCCCACGCAGCCCTGCTCGGACCCCAGGGGACCCCAATGCGAGGCACCCACATCTCACTGCTGGAGCGGGGTGAGGGCCTGGGACCACGGCCATGCATCTGAAAAATGGGCACAAAAGGACCGGCGTCCTGGGTTCTGTGCGGAGGAGGAGGGGCGCAGACCGCGCTGCAGACGCCCAACCGGGCTGAGGGGGCGGGGCGACCTGTCGGCTGCCTTGACGACGTCCCTCTCACATCCCAGCTGCCGTGGCCGCCGGGTTCTCTCCCTTCCAGGCCGTGGCACACGGTGTGTGATCAAACAACGGACTAAACAGACTCTGTGGTCCGTCCCACTAAACGTGAGCCCCAGGAGGGCCTGGGTTTGGGGCGGGCTGCGCACGCCCGGAGCCGCAGAGCTGAGGACACGGCCTGTCTCTGCCCAGCTGCGATCACGTGTGACCCCATGGCGTCGCCGGGGCTCCGACGCCAGCGGAAGCTCCTCTTCCTCCCCCATGTGGAGGAAGAGGTCTGCACCCACCCCCATGGGGCCCAGAGTCAGCGCGGGGCCCTGGGGGGACGGGGGGGGGGGGGGCGGTGCGGAGGGCCCCTCCCAGCCCGCCGTGTCCCACCCGCCACCCCGGCAGGTCGGCTCGCAGAAGGCGCGGGATCAATCGCCCGGGGCCAGAGCTGTCTGCTCGCTCTGATACCATCAGCTTCCCATTAAGTGGATCAATAGCTTCCACTGGTTTCCAATTTGTGTTTCCAGAAATTCATCTCCCAGACACCTTTTTAATTAACCCCCTCCCACACACCCGGGACGCCCATAGATCATCCACCCCAGGCCCCGTCTGCGGGCCGGGGACCACGAGGCTGGAGCCTCGGGGAGCTGCAGGTGTGTTTAAAGCTGCCGGGTCGCCGTTCCCGCACCACGGGCCTGAATGTCAACCTGGGGGAGGGCCGGGTCCCCCGACGCAGAGACAGCCAAGGACCAGAGAGGTCTGGGCAGTGGCCGGGGCGCCTTGCGGGGCCAGCATTCTGTAAAAGCCCTCCAGACTGCAGAACAGTGGGGGTCTGGCTGGCGGGGGTCCCCCGGGGGCCAGCGGCTGAGGCCTCTGGGCAAGGGAAGGCGGGGTGGCCCCAGGAGGGTCTGCCCACCCCCACCCCCCTCCCCCGCACCTGCGGGGCCTCCCACCCCACGGGGGCAGGGGCAGCTGCCCGTCTCTGTCAATGCTGCGTCACAGTGCCCCGCACACAGTAGGTGCTTGGTAAATCCTTGCTACATGCACAGGAAGAGCTCTCCTTTTGTGCCGGGCATTGTCCTAAGGGTCCCACTGCGTCTTCAGTCCTCACCGCGATCCCCGAGGGGCACTGCTGCTGGGAAGACTGCGGCACAGAGAGGTAAGGTGACCCGCCTAAGGTCACACAGCTGGTGCGTGGTGGAGCAGGGCGGGCCTGCCGTCTGACCGTGGCCATCAGTCACCGCCCAGCTGACTGCAGCCGCCTGTCCCTCCACTCCCCGCTCCCCACGCCCACCTGAAGGGCCGGCAGTGTCCTGTGCCCCGTGTAACTTCATGACACGTGCTCTTCATGTAGACGTGTCTGTGCTCTCTGCTTTCCTTGAAGCACAGCACACGTGGCCAGTCTGGGGAGGGGGTGCAAACCTGGAACACAGCAGGCTGGGGATGAAGAGGAGGGAAGAGGCGCGCCCTCTGCTGAGTGCTCACCAGGAGCCCTCACCTGTGGCCTTCTGAGTCCACGCCGAACCTCCCTCAGCCTCAGATCCGGGCTCTCTGCAGTCTACAGGGTGGGTTCAGAGCCGTGATTTCGTTCTTACGTGAAGTCTTAAAACCTTGTAGTAAGTAAGTGGATTACAGCTGACCCAGCTTCCCAGGTGGCGCCAATGGCAAAGAACCCGCTTGCCAATGCAGGAGACGTAAGAGATGCGGGTATGATCTCTGGGTCGGGAAGATTCCCTGGAGGAGGAAACGGCAACCCTCTCCGGTATTCTTGCCTGGAGAATCCCACGGACAGAGGAGCCTGGCTGGCAGGCTACAGTCCATGGGGTCGCACAGAGTTGGACACGGTTGAAGCGCCTTAGCACGCATGCACAGCTGACCCAGCATCCAGGCAGAAACCCACCGGGGGCCAGAGCTCAGCCCCGGGTCTCCCTCGTCCTCTCTCTCCTGCCCCCCAAGCCCTGGCTCTGGACTCAGTTGCTCTCAGGGACCCCAGGCACCTGGGGTCATCACAGGTCCTCCTGTTCACCCCTCACCTTTGGCCTCCACCACATGCTGGCCCAGACAACACTGGGTCCGCCTGGAGGAGCAAGCCCTTCAGCCACCCCCCAACACGCTTGGCATGCAGGGGTCTTCCAGGCGTCACCTCCCCCCCCCCCCCTCCGCCCATGAGCTCGCACGTGCTGCGTTTGTGAAGCCACTGACTGAACAAACATCGCGGTGGTCACCCGTCTCCAAGGCAGACGGCTCAGAGGTCACAGCCTGGACACCCTAGGGACATGCCATCTCCCGCAGCATTTCAAGCCTGCTTGAGAAGGGACGCCACACGCCAGCTCCAGGGCCGTGAAACCCCCCAACCGTGCAGAGTTGGCCGGAATGATGGAAAGAATAAACAACCTGGGTGGTTTTATGGAAACGCTTGGATCTTAATGAAATGCCAAGCCAAAGCCACAACAAACATGTAAAATGCCACGAAGCCAGCAGACCCATGGCTGGCTCGTCGCCGGTGCCTTTTTCCACGTGGAGAAGGGGACCCCCAGACAGAGACCCCAGGCCTCCGCACACCCCCAGGAGGTACTGAAAGATGGTCACCCAGGGGCTGAAAGGTCAAGCCGGGGCCAAGCAAAGCAGTGAGCAGAGAAAACTAAAGCCAGTTCCCACCACCTCTCACCTTGAGCTCCAGACTCTCTAGAAACCACCCAGGTAAGTAAAGGCAGTGGACATCACCCCCATGACCGCCATCCCCATGGCCACTACAATTAACTGAGTGCCTATTGTGTGGCCGGCAGTCAGACACTTCCCACGTGTTTATCCTTCCCAGCAACCAGTTCAGGTAAGCATTCAGCTCCCCTTTATGCCTGAAGAAACTAAATGGGCTCAGAGAGGTTAAGTCACTTGCCGAAGGTCACACAGCTGCTGAGAGGCGCCGGCAGGGTTAGGACCAGGGCTTTGCTCAGACCTGAGCCGGAACACACATCCGGCAACCGGTACAACGTCTGCTGGTGTCACGGTGGCTCTGACTCGGTCGGGTCATTCAGCCTGGTTTTGGCAGGACTTCCACTCGTGCCTGAGGACTCTGCTACCCACCGCTGACCCCCTAAACCCTGGGCTGATGGGCCGACACTCTGGGATCCACTGGGCATGGGCATGGTGGTGGAGTCCTGGTTCACTGCCAGTGGGCGCAGACCCCAGCCACGGATTCTCCAGTTGCAGAGCGTGGGCTTTGAGTTACCCCTGGGCATGTCGGATTTTAGTTCCCAGACCAGGAATCGAACCTGAGTCTCCAGAATTGCCAGGCAGATTCTTAACCACTGGACCGCCAGGGCAGCCCATTAAGGACCCTCTGACACTCATGTGAGTGGCTGTAGTGTCAACTAAGAAATGAAGCCTTTATTTTCAGACAGAATGTTATTGAAGGTATTCTGCCATCATAAGCTCTGCGGCAGGGCAGTTCTTGTTTTCATCCATGAGGAGTTCCTTCAGGAGCCTGCCCAGAGGCAGGGCTACGGGTCAAAGCCCACGGACGCTTGGGGAGACTCGACACGAATGCCCACACAGTGCTCCAGGCCGCAGTGAGCACGGTCCTGCCCACTTTCCAGCCTCGCACACCCAGCTCCTGTCTCGCACAAGGGCATCACCCCATGCCATCGCGAGCCAGTCTTGGTGGGAAGCGCCCTCCCTAGCTCGGGCGGGACTGGCCTGTCCCCCTGAGTCTGGAGTCCAGACCTGCCTGGCTCCCGGGCAGAGAAGCCAGGCTCCCTTGCTCGTCGAGTCTTCTCTGCGCCGACAGAGCTTCAGAAAACGCCACGGGGACTCACGCAGGGCAGGCTGCAGAGAGAGAAGCACCCTGTGATTGGGTCTGTACGAATCTCACGAGAGAAGCACGGGTCTGCAGATCTCAGAGCCCCGCTGCGGGGTTGGCGGGGAGGCACCTGCAGGGGATGGCTGCCCAGTTGGGAAGTGCTCGGAAGGAAACCGGGAGGGATGGCGGGTGTGGGTGGGGAGGCCATGGCCTCCTGCAAGCTCAGGGGTCCCACAGACAGCACATCCTTCTGGGGTCCTGACCTCCCATGCCGACCTCCAGACAGCAACCCCCTGTGGGCATGTCCAGAGCACAGGCGGTGGCAGAGGGCTCACACAGGGTCCGCCAGGGCCCTCGGTGCCCTGGGCTCCGTGTCGACTTATGCAGGGGACCACCCACCCTGGGTGGCAGGGCGCAGGGCAGCTTCCTCTCCGTCCTCCCCTCCCTCCTCTTGAGGCAAAATGTAAACAAACTTCAGCACATCTGGATGGTGGCTGTAGGGGCACACGGGGCTGTCCACCCACCCCGCCCAGGCCCCTGGGCAGCTGTTTGGTGCCTCGGTTTCCCTAGCTGAAAACGCTGTACCCGCCTCAGGGGGTCGTTACGAGCATCTGCGGAAGTTTTGCTCATATTAAACGCTTTAGAATGGTTCCAGGAGCACAGGAAGAGTTATATACTGTATAGATGGTTAGTTTCTTTTCTTTAGATTTGGAATATTTTTTAATCTAAAATATACCCCATAGAAACGTAAATTGGTACACCCACTATGGAAAACAGGTTCCTCAAGAAACGAAAAATATAACTGCTACATGACCCAGCAATCCCACTCCTGGGCATATATCCAGACAAAAGTATAATTCAGAAGGATTCACGCTGTGTCCATAGCAGCTTTATTCACAGCAACTAAGACATGGAAACAAGCTGAGTTTCCACCAGCAGACGATGGATAAGATGTGACACACACCATGGAATATTACGCAGGCATTAAAAGGAGCGACCAATGCCGTCTGTAGCGACGTGGATGGACCTGGAGATTATACTGAGTCAGACAGAGAAAGACAAGTAGATGGTATCACTTACATGAGGAATCTGAAATACGGCTCTCGTGAGCTTAACTACAAAACAGACGCACACACAGAGAGAAGAGGCTGGCGGTTGCCGAGGGGGTGGGGTGGGGAGGAGAGGAGCTGGAAGTCCGGTGTTAGCAGGTGGATAAACAACAAGGCCCGGCTGTACAGCACAGGGAACTACCTTCAGCTTCCTGTGATAAACCATGAGGAGGACGAGTATGGAAAAGAGCGTCATACGTGTATAACAATCCTTGTGCTGTGCAGCAGAAATTAACGCCACATTGTAAGTCCACTACACTTCACGTGCCATAAATTAAGAATAGGGAGGGCGGTGGGAGAGGGGTGCAGGATGGGGAATACATGTACACCCATGGCTGATTCTTGTGAATGTATGGGAAAAACCACCCCAATATTGTAATTAGCCTCCAATTACAATTTTTTAAAAAAGAAAACAAACAAAAAAATAAAATAAGGAAAAAAAACTCAACCATACAACAGCAGTTGGGTGATTCCAAACCGGTGTCCCGACAAGTGTCTCCACGGGGTTCCGCTCTGTGGCCCCACCAAGCTGCCTGGCCCTGGCTCCCACGGGCCTGCGTCTGGCCCAGCCCTGCCCTGCCCATCCGGGCATCCCTCCGCCCTGACCCATCTCTGATTCTCCTTGGCTAGATTTTAGCCAGAGTTGGTTTCTGTCTCCTGAACACAAAAACGCTGCCAGATACCCCATCGTCTCAGGGACCTTCTGGGCTGCTGAGCCCCCGGACCCCAAGCAGAGGGAGGCAGCTGCCCCAGCCTCGAAGCTTGCCAGGTCCCTGCAATGCACGACTGAGGTCTGGAGATTTCCTCGGGGTGGGGCGGGGCGCCAAGTAGAGGGGCCATGCCCATGGACCTGTCTTAGGGGGCTTAGCCAGGACCCTCTGGAAACAAGGGTGACGGCGGGTCTGGGGAGAGACTGTGCCCAGCTGCCACCAGTAAGAAGAGATGCCGAGGGGGCTGCAGGGATGCGAAGAGGGGAGACCAGGACGCAGTAACAAACCAAAGGGAGCCCAGTCCCGCCTGCCCAGTCAGGCTGGAGGCCCCCTCCCTGCAGCCAAGGCTGGGGGTCCTGACCTCGCCCCCAGCCCGGAGAGCTGTGATGGGAACAGTCTGCGTGCGGCAGTCAGGGAGGGCTTCTCTGAGGAGGCGACACTTGAGCGGAGGTGGTTTGGACACTTCAAGGGTCTCCACTCCAGACACGGAAGCCTCTCAGCTGTGAGTCCGGCCACGGTAGCAAGGGTGTGGCTGGCGGGCAGGGCTGCCTGTGCGGCTTGGCAAGAAGGAGTGGGGGCCACCGGCTGGGGGTCCACATCCCTCTCCCTGACTCACTGCACAGCCTGGTATAGGCCCCGGGCCGGTGCACGGCGGGCATGGGGGAAGAGGGGGCGTCTGAAGGACCTCGGGGAGCTCCCGGGAGCAGAAGCTCCCCCACCCCCATCCTGCACCTCACCACAAGGCCGCACAAATCAGCGTCTGATCTGCCCAGCTTCACATGCTGTTCCCTCTGCCCAGAGTGGCTGTGATTAAACCCGCCCTGGCCCCGGGCCGCACAGCTGCACGCAGCCCCGGGTGGGAGCCGCCATCGTCTCAGGCTCCTGCTGAGCGCCTGGGCCATGGGGACCCCTCCAACGCCATGCCTCCCTCCCTCCCCTCCAGGGAAGGGTCTGCTGCCAGCCCTGCTCATGGAACATCTGCACACCGGCCCGGACCTGCTGCCCACTCTCCCTCGAGTCAGCAGCTGACGGGCGATCGCCTGGTGGGGGGAGCCCCCAGCACCCGCCGCCTGCCTCCCACCCCAGCCCCGCAGCGTTTCCCCGGCCAGTGTCAAGGGAAAGGGCCCTCAGGGAAGGGATGGGGGGCCTCGGGGTGAAGGAGGGGTCCGGTGGTACTCCACATCTGGACACATAAAGAACTAAAACTCAACAAGAAAGGCCCGAAGAAGCCAACTCAAAATCGGCCGAGACGACCAGCACCCGTGAGACAAGATGCTCAGCTGAGGGGGATGCGCATCAAAGCGTCAGTGAGATTCCACTTCAGCGCCTTACATTGACTACTGCCCAAACCCCACAAAACCCACAAATAAGCAAACCTAAAGCGTTGGTGAGGATGTGGAGAAACCAGAACACGTGTGTACTGTTGGTGGGAATGTAAAGTGGTGCAGCTGCTATGGGACACGGCGTGGGGGCTGCTCAGCAGGTGAGAAAGGCCACCCACATCCAGCAGTCCCACTGTGGGGCACACACCGCAAGAGGCCGAAGCAGGGCCTCAGAAAGATATATGCACACGCACACTCAAAGACTCACAGCAGCTAAAACGTGGAGACAACTCACAGATATACGTGCACCCATGTACAAATACTCACAGCAGCTAAAACATGGACACAACTCACAATATATGTACACCCATGTACAAACACTCCCGGCAGCTAAAACGTGGAGACGACTCGCAGATACATGTACACCCATGTACAAATACTCACAGCAGCTAAAACATGGAGATGACCCAAATGACCATCAGCGCATGACAGATTAGCAAAGCATGGTCCATGCATACAGCAGAGTGTCATTCAGCCTTAAAGGCAGGACATTCTGATTCCTGCTGCTACGTGGGGACTGCGGGGACGTGATACTCAGTGAAAAAAGCCAGTCACAAAGGACAAGCAGCGTGTGATCCCACTCACGCAGCGTCCCTGGAGGAGTCACGCTCACAGAGAGTAAACGGTGGGGGCGGGGCCTGGGAAGTGAGTGTTTCACGGGGACAGAGGGTCAGTTTGGGAAGACGGGAGGCTCTGGAGGTGATGCTGGGGTGGGCCGCACGACTGTGTGAACGCTCTTAAAGCCACTGACTTGTACACGTTAAAATGGGTCCAATGGTAGATTTTACATTACGCTGATTTTCCCAATAAAAAAGTAAGCAAAAAATAAGAAGCGTGAGCCCACATGAGCCATCTGATCCCTCCAAACCCTCCTTAAAAGGGATCCAGGGACTCGCGGGGCTCAAAGCTAAAGCTTCCTTAGCTGTAAACTTGCGATATTATGAGAAACAGACGTTTAAACCCAGGTCCATGGTGATGGAAGCAGAGAGGGAGCTGGTTGTGGGGTGTGAACCGTGAACGGAGCTCATCTAATGCCTTGAGACCATCGCCATGTTGCAGCTCGCCGTTTATACTTTAAAGCAGTGAGTGAAAGTCGCTCAGTCGTGTCCAACTCTTTGAGACCCCCACGGACTATACAGTTCATGGAATTCTCCAGGCCAGATTACTGGAGAGGGTAGCCTTTCCCTTCTCCAGGGGATCGTCCTGACCCGGGAACTGAACTGGGGTCTCCTGCATTGCAAGTAGATCCTTCACCAGCTGAGCTATCAGGGGAGCCTTTCACTTTCATAGTTCAAAGCAGAGATACTAATAAGCCACAACACAGGCTTAAGGAAGACCAATACAGTTCTGGGTTTTTTCCCTCCAGTGACTGATGCTTATTAGGAAATAAAAACCTTTCACGAAAGGAAGGAAACAGCAGCCAGGGGGCTGGCTGTGGCGGCGGCTTCTGGACCCCGGTGGAGAGCGCCTCCCAGGCGGGCTGTGCAGAAGGTCAGTGCAGAATGGGAGGGGCTGCGGATCCATCACTCACGGTGGGCGGCGATGGAGCTGATGACGGGCTGGGGGACAAAGTGTGGGCCCAGAACCCAGCTCTGGTTCCCAGGAGCAGCACAGCACTGCCGTCGGCCCCTGTGAGCACCCAGGCTCGTCCGCGCCCCACCCCACTGGCTGAGCACAGCGACCCCCTGCTCCCCCCAGTGCTCTGCAGCCCTGCCTGGGAGGTGGCCAAGGACTCAAGGGTGGAGAGGGATCCACCCCCAGCAGCTCTCGGCTCCCTTGGGAAGGCTCTGGCCTTTGAGGCACGCTCTTTGGAAGGCATTCTCTGCACACAGGCTGGCCGCCAGCCACTCCAGCTCAGGGACCAGGGTGTGCACGGGGCTGGCCAGGCACACTGCAGCAGCAGGGACCTTCAGGGCCCCGAGAGACAGGCCGGGACTCTGTCCTTCTCTCCCACCTCCCTCCCGGCCTCACAGAATCCAGGGCCGCCCTGTGAGGTGGTGACTGGCACTGCGTCCACTTCGCAGGTGAGCAAACTGAGGCTTTGGGAGAGTACCTCTCGCCACCCAGGTCTCTCCGATCCCAGCCTGGGTCCCTCATGCCGGCCCTCTCCCGGAGGATGGCGGGAGGGCCCTCGTTCCGGATCCCAGCTCCGCGGCTCTTAGGCTGAGCACACTCAGGCAGGCACGGGACCTGTCTGGGTTCCACGTGTGCCTCCCAAGGCCGCATGTGGCACACACTCAACTAATGCCAATTCTCCCCCTTCCCTTCCCTGAGGAGGAGTTGCTCTCAGTCTAGAGGGAGGAGGCGTTCAATTAGGAAAATCTTCCTGTGCGATCTACGATGGGGACCTGAGCAGAGGGATCTCAGAGCTTTGGGGAACGAGCGAGGACAGGGCCAGCGAGGAGTCCTGCGGGCAAGGAAGCAGGTCCAGGAGCCCCAGGTCCGGGGCCCCAGGGGCACAGCCCAGGCTTCCTTCAAAGTGCCGCTAAACCAGCCGCCTCTATGGGGCTCCGGGCAGACCTCAGTCACCGGTTAAATCCTAGCTTTCGTCTCTTAGAGCTCATACCCTGCCAGGTTAGGGGTTACACCCAGGGAACGCCAGCGGAAAGGGAGCTTACGCAGATTCAAACAGAAGGCAGTTTCATGTAAGTCTCACCTCCGGCCTGTGTGGCCCCAGCGCCCTGCGGCCCCTGGGGCACAGCCCTCATCCCCAGAGGAGGACAGCACCTCCCCTCGGCCACTGTCGTCCTCGGTCACGGTTGCAGCACCAGCTGCCCCTCACCCTGCAGCCACCACAGACCCTACACCAGCGGTCAGCAGGCCACGGCCCCCCGCCACATCCAGCCACTGTCTGTCTTTGTAAGTGATGCGTACATTTCGTCTACGGCGGAGACAGCTGCGGGACAGAGTGGCCCGTGAAGCCTAAAACAGAACGAGTTTGCTGATCCCCGTTTGACACTGGTCTGCTGGACTCCTCACAGCCTCCTGGGGGAGGGATGTCAGTGTCTCATTTCACAGAGGAGGTGCCGAGGGCTGGGAGAGGAACGGCCAGCCCCATGGAGGTCGGGCTTCTGGGCTCTTTCCAGCACGCAGCGCAGGGCAGGGCGGCACGGACAGCTGCTTGGTGACTGTTTGGTGAATGGACAGGTGGACGGTGATGGATGGGCGGGTGATGACGAGGCTGAATGACAGTCCAGTGTGGAGTTTGGGGTCACAGGGACCTTCCTGGTGGCCCGTGAGCACAGGCGCTTGCTGCCCTGGGGGGCGCTGGCCCTGAGCAGAGGCCTGCACCTGTGATGCGCCCAACCTGTGCCGAGGTCTAGGGCAGCCGGGACCCAAGTGGACCAAGGCCAGCCCTGAGAGGACGGGGCACCAGCCTGGCCGTCACGGGAAGCCAGGCAGGCACAGGACAGGCTGATTTTGCCTCTGGAAGATGGCAGGTTTGGGGGTCTGGGGGCCTGGTTTGGGGAAAGAGAAGGGAGGCGCCCTGCTCCGTCAACAGTGGATCGCTAAGGGCGCGCGGTCAGGACGGGCGCTGAGCCAGGCCTGCCCAGCTCCCAGCTGCGACACGGAGGGGCCAGACAGAGAACTGGTGGTGAGCAGCCCTCCAGAACCGCCGCGCCCTCGGGCTCAGGGGACCATTGGGGCACCTGGAGGCTGAAAGGGGACCTCCATCTAAACTGCAGGCCCAGCTCTGCAAGCTGGGTGCCAACCATGCAGGTCACCCAGGGGCAGCAGGCGCTCCCAGAGCCTGCCCTGGGCCGGGCCCTTCCCTTCCAGTGGGGAGATGACAGTGTGCCTGACCTGATGGGGGTGGCATGCTGTGAACCACAACTGCGCCCGGAGAAGGGGCAGCCTGCAAGTGCAGCGGGCTGCCCAGGGGCAGCCTCGGTGAGAGGAGGCTGGAGGTGCGAAGGCCTGAAGCAGATGAGGGAGCCACACGGCGTCTGGGAGGAGGGTGAGCCAGGCTGTGGGCTCGGCCAGTGCAAAGGCCCTGGGGCAAGAACTTGCCTGGAGCCCAGGGATGGCTGAGGCCAGGCAGAGGATGGGCAGATGGCCCGTCCACCTGGGGGGCTGCGTGGGGACAAGTTCTGTGGCCCCCGTCGGCCCCTCATGGGCAAGGCTGGCTGGGATCAGGGGCCAGGAGACAATGGGGTGGGCCGTGAGGGTTGCTGCAAGGACCCTGTCTCTGCTGTGAGTGGGCAGGAGTGAGCAGGAGGGACCCCTCTGGCTGCTCGGTGGGGAAGGGCTGACTGTTCAGAGGGAAGCAGGCAGAGCTCCGTGCAGAGCTCAGGGCGGCCCCTCACGGAGTCTAGCAGCTACTGCCCGATGCCCTGGGTGCTGGGGCTCAGCACAGGCTCTAGGGGGAGCCCCACTCCCGGGTCCCCAGTCTGCCTCCACCCTGCAGCCTAGACCCCGAAGCTCAGACAGTGACAAGGTCATAGGGTCATTACTGGACACCTGCGGACCACAAAGCCAGGCTTCTGGGCCCACAGCTGGCCTGCTCCTCAGACATCGCAGGGGCCACTCCCGAGTCTCCCTCTAGAAGGGGGGCCGGAGAGATGCAGCCTGGGGCTCCTTGAGGAGAGCTCCCACGGGACAGGCTCCAGGGCCCCCCTGACCCCGGGGCAGGGCTGGGGTTCACCACCCTCTTGAGTTTCATAAAGACCATTCAAGTCTCTGAGAATGAATTTTCCCTAGGAAGACAATTACATGTCAAGTAAGACACCCACTGAGCAGATGATTAAGAAAAGGATCCAGCCGAGAAGGCTCTGTGCGGGCTGACTGCGAGAGGCAGCTGGGAAGGCATCACGGGTGGCGGCCGCGGGAGGCGCTCGTCCTGACATCGGGGTCTCCCCGGCCCCGCAGCTGCTTTCAGAGCTGCCACTGGCATCTGAGGGGAGGCCAGCCTTCTCAGGTTGCCGATAAAAGGAGCGTAACAGGAGCACTCAGGCCCAGCGGGGAGGAAGCAGACATCCTCAAGCTGCGGGGCTGCGAGGGGATGTGGTCTGTGGCCCCCATCAGCCCCTCGCCAGCACATACCTGGTGGGCTCACCTCGCCGTGTGGGCTGGGGGCTTAGGAGAGGTTGCAGGACAACTGTGCCTGCGGCCATCCTTCGACGACAGAAATCAGAGCGGCGAGTGGTGGTGGGGATGCAAGAGGCAACGTCCTCCTCATGCTCGCTGAATTGAGAGGCTGCAGACTGGGGGCGTCCAGGCTGTGACGGGCGGGGGGCCGGCAGGTGTCAAGAGCTCCGGAAAGGGCTCCAGGGGGACTGTCCTTAGCGATGTGACTGGCCTAGGTCTCGGGGCCCAACCCTACCTCCTGACTCCACTCCCGGGCAGCCCCTGATGGATAAGAATTCATCTGCACTTTCCAGAATCTTATGCAAATGGACTCACACATTTCAGTCTGGCTTCTTTCACTCAGCATAATGATTTTAGATCCACCCAAGCTGACTGCAGCCATGAAATTAAAAGACGCTTACTCCTTGGAAGGAAAGTTATGACCAACCTAGATAGCATATTCAAAAGCAGAGACGTTACTTTGCCAACAAAGGTCCATCTAGTCAAGGCTATGGTTTTTCCTGTGGTCATGTACGGATGTGCGAGTTGGACTGTGAAGAAGGCTGAGCACCGAAGAATTGATGCTTTTGAACTGTGGTGTTGGAGAAGACTCTTGAGAGTCCCTTGGACTGCAAGGAGGTCCAACCAGTCCATTCTGAAGGAGATCAGCCCTGGGGTTTCTTTGGAGGGAATGATGCTGAAGCTGAAACTCCAGTACTTTGGCCACCTCATGCAAAGAGTTGACTCATTGGAAAAGACTCTGATGCTGGGAGGGACTGGGGGCAGGAGGAGAAGGGGACGACAGAGGATGAGATGGCTGGATGGCATCACTGACTCGACGGACGTGAGTCTGAGTGAACTCCGGGAGATGGTGATGGACAGGGAGGCCTGGTGTGCTGCGGTTCATGGGGTCACAGAGTCGGACACGACTGAGCGACTGAACTGAACTGAAGCTCTTGCATGTATCAACCATTCAGGGCGGTTTCCACCAAATGGATGTACCACTGCATGACCATCCACGCCTCAGTTCATGGCCTTTGCTCACTTCCTCCCTTTGGCTCTTACGAGCCGCACTGCTGTGTGCACTCGTGCACAAGCTTTGTGCAGATGTGGCTTCATTTCCCTCAGGTAAATAAATACCCAGGAGTGGAAAGGCTGGAGCATGTGGTAGGTACGTGTAACCTTTTCAGAAACTGCTAAACGGTGTCCCAGCGTAGTTACACACCAGCTCACATTCTCAAAGTTTCAGGTCCTCCACATGTTCAAGCGCACATGCTACATAACTCATTTTCATTGTCGCCCTCCTAACAGGTGTGTGCAAATACGTCGTTTCGGTTTTAATCTGTAATGAAGCCAAGCATCATCCCTTCATTCTTGGTATTGGGAATCTGTGCCTTTTCTCTTTCTTCCCTGGGTTAATCTAAGGGTTCATTACCTATATCAATCTTCTCAAAGGATCTGGGTTTTAGTTTCATTTATTTTCTCTGTTTTCTGCCTCATTGATTTCCACTCTGATAGTCACATTTTCTTTCTTCCACTGATTTTGGGCTTAATTTGTTCTTCTTAAAGAAAAAAAGAACCTGAAACTTGTTTCTTAATGTGAAATTTAAGCTCACTGATTTGAGACCATTTCTCCTTTCTAAATATTACTGGTATCTTGTGCCTTAAAACGTCCCTCATGTGTTGCTTAAGTAGCATTCCACAAATTTTTGATATGCAGTGTTTTTATTATTCAGCTGAAAAGACTTTGATTTCCTCTTTCACACAGGTTCTTTAGAAATGTTATTTATTTTCCAAATATTTGGGAACTTTTCCAGAAATATTTCTAGAAGTTCTTGATGTTTAATCAATTTCAGTACATCACAGAACATACTTCGTATGATTTGAATCTAAGGTAGTTTTATGACACAGAATTTGGTCTATCTTGGCAGACGTTCCAGGTACACTTGAGAAGAATGTTTACCTGCTGCTTTGGGTGGAATGTCAAGACAGGTAAAGCTGGCTGATGATGCTGTTTAGATCTTTTATATCCTTATTGATTATATCTACTTCTGTTCTATCAAGTATTAAAAGAGAAATAGCAAAATTTCCGATTATAAAAGTGGATTTGTATATTTCTCCTTGCCGTCTTTTTGTTTTGTTTTTTTTTTCCTTTATGTATTTCAAACATGTTATATAATGGCATAGGACTGTCACTGACCTGAATTGATCTGAATTGACTGAACTGATCTCTTAATGACTATGTCCTGGCCTTCTCCGTGCTTGCTAATGCCCTTTGCTCTGAGGTTTGATGTTAATACAGTCATTCCACTTTTCTTTTTGACTAGTGTTAGTTCTACATATTTTCCCATCCTTTTAAGCCTATTTGTATCTTTATATTTAAAACATTTCTTATAGGCCGTACATAATTCTCACTTTTTAAAACCATCTAATCTGAAAATCCGGAGAAGGCAATGGCACCCCACTCCAGTACTCTTGCCTGGAAAACCCCATGGGCGGAGGAGCCGGGTAGGCTGCAGTCCATGGGGTCGCTAAGAGTTGAGCACGACTGAGCGATTTCACTTTCACGCGTTGGAGAAGGAAATGGCAACCCACTCCAGTGTTCTTGCCTGGAGAATCCCAGGGACGGGGGAGCCTGGTGGGCTGCCGTCTATGGGGTCGCACAGAGTCGGACAGGACTGACGCAACTTAGCAGCAGCAGCAATAGTCCCGTGTGTGTGCGTGTGTGCATGCACGTGTGTGTGTATGCACGTGTGTGTGTGCATGTGTGCACACGTGGCTGCATGTGCACGTGTGCACACACATGTGTGCGTGCGTGTGCACACGTATGTGCACGCGCATGTGCACACGTGTGCACGTCCGTGTGGGCACACACACGTGTGCACGTTCGTGTGTGCATGTGTGTGTGTGTGTGTGCACGTGCGTGTGTGTGCACGTGTGTGTGTGTGTGCACGCGTGCATGTCCCCCATATCTTCTCCACCCTTTCATCTGCTGGTGGACACTTTGCTTCTCTATCTGGCAACTGTGAATAACGCTGCTAAGAACACTGAGCTGCGTGTGCCTCTTTCCGTTGGTGCTGTTGGTTTTTTTCAGATATATATACACACACCTAGAGGTGGAATCACCGGGTCCTGTGACAGTTCTGTTTTTCATGTTTAACGAGACCTCCATACTGGTTTCCACAGTGCATGCACCCATCTGCACTCCCACCGGCAGTGTATGAGAGCTTTTTCTCCACGTCCTCACCAACAGTTGCCACTTGCGGTGTTTCTGATGACAGCCGTCTGACAGATGTGAGGTGATAGATGACTGTGGTTTTAATTTTCATTTCTCTGATGATTAGTGATGCGGAGCATCTTTTCATATGCCTCTTGGCCATCTTTCTGCATTTCCTATTTGGAAAAACGTCTATTCATTTCTCCTTCCCATTTTTTAATTGGGTTGTTTTTTGTCTGTTTCTGATGTTGAGTTGTACGAGCTACTTATATAAGCTGGATATTAATCCCTTATCTGTCATATCATTTGCAAATATTTTCTCTCATTCCGTAGGTTCTCTTCTCATTTTCGTCAACAGCTTTCTTGTTGCGTGAAAGCTTCATAAGCTTAATTAGGTCTTATTTATTTTTGCTTTTGGAGACAAATCCAAAAAAAATTATTGCTACAATTTACGTTAAAGGGTGTTCTGCCTACATTTTCCTCTGGAAATTTCATAGTATCTGGCCTTACATTCTGGACTGTAATCCATCCTGAGTTTATTTTTATATTTGGCCTTAGTGGGTGTTCTAATTTCATTCATGGAGCTGTCAAGTTTTCCCAGCACCAATGACTGAAGAAATTGTCTTTTCCCCCACTGTAAATTCTTGCCTCCTCTGCTGTAGATTGATTGACTGCAGGTGCGTGGATGTACTTCTGGGCTCTCTATCCTGGTACATTGATGGATGTGTTTATTTCTGTGCCAGTATTATGCCGTCTTGATTACTGTAGCTTTGTAGTATAGTTTGAAGCCAGAGTGATTCCTCTGGCTCTGTTCTTCTTTCTCAAGATTGGCTATTCAGGGTCTTTTGTGTGCATATAAATTTTAAAAATATTGTCTCTAGGTCTGTGAAAAATGTGATTGGTATTTTGAAAGAGATTGCATTGAATTTGTAAATTGCCTAGGGGAATATAGTCACTTGAACAATATTATTATAATTCTTCCAATCCAAGAACATGTGCTGTATCTTTTCTTCTCTTTGTATCGTCTTCAATTTCTTGCATCAGTATCTTATAATTTTCCAAGTACAGGTATTTCATCTCCTCAGGTAGGTTTATGTCAGGTATTTTACTCTTTCTGATGTGATGATAAATGGGATTGTTTCCTTAATTCCTCTTTCTGATAGTTCATAGTTAGTGTATAAAAATGTAACAGATTTCTGATATTAATTTTGTATTAATCTGCAATTCTTTTAAACCAAATTCATTGATGAGTTCTAGTAGTTTTCTGGTGGCATCTTTAGGATTTTCTCTATGTAGTATCATAGATACTATCTCTATATAGTATCAGCAAACAGTGATGGTTTACTTCTTCCTTTCCAATTTGGATTACTTTTATTTCTTTTTCTTCTCTGCTGTGGCTAGGACTTCCAATACTGTGTTGAATAAAAGTGGCAAGAATGGGCATTCTTTTCTTGTTACAGATTTTAGAGGAAATACTTTTGACTTTTCACCATTGAGTATGACACTGTTGTTGCAAAGTCATGTCTGCCTCTTTGCAACCCCATGAACTGCAGCTTACCAGGCTTCCCTATCCTTTACTATCTCCCTGAGTTTGCTCAAACTCATATCCATTGAGTCGGTGATGCCATCCAACCATCTCATCCTCTGTCACCTCCTTCTTCTCCTGCCCTCAATCTTTCCCAGCATCAAGGTTTTTTCCAATGAGTTGGCCCTTAACATCAGGTGGCCAAAGTAGTAGACTTTTGGCTTCGGCATCAGTCCTTCCAATGAATGTTCAGGGTTGATTTCCTTTAGGATTGACTGGCTTGATCTCCCTGCAGTCCAAGAGACTCACAAGAGTCTTCTCTAGCATCACAATTTGAAAGCATCAATTTTTCAGTGCTCAGTCTTCTTTAAGGTCCAACTCTCACATCCCTACGTGACTAATGGAAAAGCCATAACTTTGACTACACAGACCTTTGTTATCAAAGTGCTGCCTCTGCTTTTTAATATGCTGTCTAGGCTGGTCATAGCTTTTCTTCCAAGGGGCAAGCATCTTTTAAATTCATGGCTGCAGTCAACATCCACAGTATTATTGGAGCTCAAGAAAATGAAATCTGTTAATTTTCACTTTTTCCCCATCTATTTGCCATGAAGTGTTGGGACTGGATGCCATGATCTTTGTTTTCTGAATGTTGAGTTTTAAGCCAGTTTTTCCACTTTCCTCTTTCACCTTCATCAAGAGGCTCTTTAGTTCCTCTTCACTTTCTGTCATTAAAGTGCTATCATCTGTATATCTGATATTTCTCTCAGCAATCTTGATTCCAGCTTGTGATTCATCCAGCCCAGCATTTCACATGATGTACTCTGCATAGAAGTAAATAGCAGGGGGACAATATACAGCCTTGACGTACTCCTTTTCCCGAATTTTGAACCAGTCCGTTGTTCCCTGTCTGGTTCTAACTGTTGCTTCTTAACCTGCATACAGGTTTCTCAGAAGGCAGGTAAGATGGTCTGGTATTCTCATCTCTTTTCCCATTCTTGTGATCCACACAGTCAAAGGATTTAGAGTAGTCAATGAAGCAGAAGTAGATTTTTTTTTTTTTGGACTTCCCTTGCTTTTTCTATGATCCACAGTATAACGTTAGCTGTGCGTTTTTTGTATACGTTGAGGTAAGTTCCCTGTATGTCCACTGTCTGGAGAAACTTTATCACAAACGGATGTTGAATTTTAGCAAAAGCTTTTTCTGGGCCTATTGAGACAATCATATGGTTTTTATTCTTCAGTTTGTTAATATGGTATATCACATTGACTGACTCGCAGATGTGGAAAAATCGTTGCATCCCTGGGATACGCCCTGCTTGATTGTGGTCTGAAAGTGAAAGTTACTCAGTGGTGTCCGACTCTTTGCGACCCCGTGGACAATACAGTCTATGGCATTCTCCAGGCAGCATACTGGAGCGGGTAGCCTTTCCCTTCTCCAGGGGATCTTCCCAACCCAGGGATGGAACCCAGGTCTCCCACACTGCAGGCGGATTCTTCACCAGCTGAGCCGCCAGGGAAGCCCCACTTGATCACGGTGTACGGTTCTTTTAATCCCTGTTGGATTCAGTTTGTTAGCATTTTGTTGAGGACTTATGCATCTATATTCATCAGGGACATTGGCCTGTAAATTTCTTTTTTGTGATATCTTTGTCTGGTTTTAGTATCTGGGTGATGCTGACCTCATAGAACGAGTTTAGAAGTGTTCCTTGCTCTGCAATTTTTTGGAACAGTTTGAGAAGGATAGGTGTTAACTCATCTCAAAATGTTTCATAGAATTCACCTGTGAAGCCATCTGGTCCAGGACTTTTGTTTATTGGGAGTTTTAATTACAGATTCAATTTCATTGCTGGTAATCGGTCTGTTCATATGCTCTATTTCTTCTTGGTTCGGTCTCGGGAGCTTGTACCTAAGAATTTGTTCATTTCCTCCAGGTTGTCCCTTTTATTGGAGTATATTTGTTTGGAGGACTCTGGTACTTCCTGGGGTGAACCTCGCTGCCTTGGTCTTCCGGGAGGGCCAGCTCTGTCTCCTCAGCCCAGGGGGCAGTTGCCCCGTGTATTCTGTTCACTATTGGATGCTGCAGGCCTCGCATTCGGTTTGAAGCCCGATTCAGAACATCACATGGGTTTTGTTCTCCAGCACATTTCAGGGAACCATGCGGGAGACTGGAAATTGATCCCACGTTACAGCAGAGACTCCCTTTACACCAGAATCTCCTCCCCATGTGCCCAGCACAGTCGCCTCTGCTATCTGAATACAGGAATGGGGAGGGGGCTGAAGCTCTGCTACAGATAAGAAAAGGAGCCACGTGTATCTTGCAACCATCTGATATTTAAGTCTGATGTCAATGCTGGTGGCCCAGATGAACTTGTGGTGTGGACATAACACACTGCACATCTAACCAGCTGCCCCATCAGCACCCGCTCTGTCCAGAGGGCCGGTGGTGGGGAAGGAGAGGCTGGCCAGGGGTCCGGTCATTCCTTCTGTCCAGGCTGTCTCAAGCATGGATACACGTGTCCCCAGAAGAGAGTGCTGGAGTGCACAGAAAGCGAATTTTTCATCAGTGTGAAATATCCGAGTGGTGATGAGCTCCCTGTCCCTGGAAGGGTGTAAGCAGGCACTGAATGATCAGGGATACTGTGGGGGACGCTGAACCAGATGGCGCTCTCTGCCCCTTCCGTGTGGCACAGATCCCATGATCTCGCTCAGGGAATGAGAATCCAGCCTCATTAATTTGTAAACCCTTGCTCCTTGCTAGGAGTGTGTTTCCATGGAAATGCCAGTGAACTGCAAGGACCTGAAGCATCTCCTCACAGAAGCATCTCCTCACATTGACCCCTGGAGGCTTGGGTGGTGGGCACCCTCGGCACGACTGGCTCAGCCCTGCCTCTCTGAGGGGTCTAGGGTGTGCCTTATTCAGCCAGTTATATAACTGACCGCTTTAAAGAGTCATGAGTCACACGGGTTAGCAAACTAGTTCAAGGTAATTTATGATTCTGGGACGCTTGGGTTTCTAAATACAACAGACAACAACAAATTGCAAAGGCTTCAACCTCCCTCCCCAAGGAGACAGAGCCTGGCCTGGCCAGGGCGGTGGCTCTGACGGTCCGCTGGCAGAGAAGGTTGAGGCACAAGCAGCTTGGCCTGCCCCGCCGTGGGCCCCGGCAAGGCCCACCCTTGAGACTCAGGGAAGACCACGTCCCCCAGCCACCCCTCCCTCCCTCACCTGCGCTGTGCATGCGGCGGGGACGAGGACTTTTCTCTTGCTCTGCGGCGGCGGCCACCCCTGCCTCCCTCACCTGCGCTGTGCATGCGGCGGGGACGAGGACTTTTCTCTTGCTCTGCGGCGGCGGCCCTGCATTCGAGTTGCCACAGCTCAATCGGCTTGTCTATGCTGATAATATTTATTGTGGGTAAGTCAGAGTTCAGGAGCAGGAACTCTGTAACTGGAAACTAACCCCCTGCCCAGGGCCGCCCGTGAGCCCCTCAGAGGACCGTCCACTGCCCCTCATGCGGGTCACCTTGCTGCCCAGCCCGTGGTAGACTGCTCGCCCTCCGTCTGGGGGCGCTGGGCTGCCTGCCACGCCCCTGTCTCCACCCACTCCCTATGCAGTGCCTGGGCAGCTCTCCACATCAGAGGTGGCCTCCAGTTTCCCCACCTTGAACCTGTGCTGCCTCCAAGACTTGCCCTGGCCTCGGGCCAGCAGATGGGCTGGAAAGGACAACTGAGCTCGTGCCGGGCCCAGGCCTCGAGCGGCCTTGTGTGCCCAGCCTCCTGGGACCCTTTTACAGCACGTGCAGAAAGCCCAGCGAGCTTCCTGGAAGAATGAAAGACACGCAGTCCCGGTCACCATTGCCCCCGGTCACCTCAGCTAGCAGCCGGCTGGCCACTGACCCCCGGCCGCATGTGGGGCCCCTGCCCTGCTTGACCACACGTGCTTGTGGGAGCCCAGGAGCCCACCCAGGCCACGAGCTACTCGTCTAGTAAGCGGTTCTTGACGTGAGCTGCTCCATGTTGGAGTGCTTGTTACGCAGCAGCAGCCAGCTGATGCAGGCGCCACAGAATCCTGAACACACAGGTCTCTGTGCAAAGGCTCTGGGATGCATGGACAGGGCCTGGCTGCGGACAGATGGGCTGGCCTCAGGCTCTTGCCTCCTGGCCCTCACAATAGCCATTGATCAGGCTCTGCCCTACAGACTGGACCCTGGGCCTCAGCGCACAGAGTCACAACCAAGATACAAGCTTGGGCACCCCATGCCCAGGCTCCCCGGGGTATAGGCCCTACTCAAAGCCTTCCAGCAGCTTCTGCGACCCTCAGGGTCAAATCCAAGCACACAGCTCCCACCGGCCCTGTGGCCCCTCAGCTCCGTGTCTCCCACCCTCTCGCACCACTCCAGCTCCACGGGCATCCAGCCCACAAAGCCCAGCCCCTCCCCAGGGTCTTTGCGCTCGCAGCTCCCGGGGCTGGAATGCTCCTCCCGGCGCCCACCGGCTCTCTCTGCACTTCCTGCGGCCCCTCTCCCAGTGCCTTAGCGTGCCGCAGAGCAGCCTGCTTCTTGTCAAGGGGCCCCACTGTCCCCCACGCCCTGCCCCTGCTCGCTCTCCTTTCAGAGCACGGGGCATGACCTGGTCCAACAACACCCAAGTCACGAGGCCTCCAGCGGGAGCCAGTGAGGGTTAGGGGGCGGCGAGGAAGGTCCCCGGGCTCCACCAGGGTGCAGAGCCTGGGCATCCTGCTGCTGTCCTCTCCGCCTGGCAGCTGCCAGCCCCTCTGTGGGCAGTGACGGGCTGCAGCCTCGTCTAGGAGCTGGGCTCTCACTCAGCAGCACGAGCCTGGATGTATGGCCACAGGACGGTTGCTGTAGGCCTCCTGTGGGTGACTTTTGTCAAAGATACCAGGACTTGAGGTGGCCCCAGAGGTCTGTTTCGTGGAGCATGGAGCCCCTGCTGTGTGAAACACTCTAAAATTAAGGGCCCAGCATTCAGGGCCGATTCTCCCACTGCGGGGAGCCAGGGTATCCTTACCCTAGAGCAGGCGGCCCGGCCCAGCCTGGTCATGGAAGAGAAGGGCATTCTCTATGGCCAGGGAGGCTGGGACAGGCCCAGGCCCCCCACAGATCCAGAGGTCAGGGGCAAAGCTCTTCTAGGCTCTGCGAGGGGGCACAGTCCCCCTGGGGAGTGGGCTCGGATCGGTCTCGGGGAGGCTGAGCCAGGGGCCAGGCCCAGGTCCAAGGGGGCCTTGTGGCCTTGTGCGGGGAGCATGGGGTCTGAGGCCAGGCAGCAGGGCTGCACACCCTGGGCCGCCCTCCGGCCTGCTGCGGGGCCCTGGGCTCTGGGCCTCGGCCTTGGCCTGTCAGGTGGGCACACCAGCATCTCTGCAGGGCTGCGAGGAAAAGCTTTCTCAGACCCAGGCCTGGAACGTGAAGCCGTCATCATGGTTATCTCTGTAGGGTGAGGGTCTGTGGGCCTCCGTGAGCCTCTCCTTGTGAGGAGCTGTCCTGGATCCCGGGCCTTCCTGATCCTGTGGATGGGTAGGGCAGAGATGGCAGGGGCTGGACTGAGGACTTAACTCCGGATCGCAGGTCCGGGAGGGGAGGCCACCTCCTTTCCTGGGTCCAGACCTCTGAGTGGGCCCTGCGTCAAGGGCCTGGGAGGTGGGGAGGAACCGGGGGGCGAGCCAGGGGCAGAGACCATGACTCGGAACCCCCCTGGCAGCGGTGCGGCATTCACCAGGACAGCCGCTCTGATCCAGGCTGCAGGTGACGGGTACTGCTCCCCGAGGTCTCCGTCTCGCTACCAGACCAGGCGCTGGAGGTCCTGCAGCGGCCTCACTGTCAACATGACGCCGGGGGATGTGGTGGGATGAGAAGCAGAAGCAGCGAGCGGCCTTCTGGAAGCACCTTCGGGGAAACGTGGCAGAAATGCCTCCACGCCGGGTCAGGGGAGCCCACCGGAGTGGAGCTGGGGGTCTCAGCCCTCTGCTGCAGCCCCAGACCGGGGTCCTCACCCACCAGCCCTGCTGTGTGTGGCCACGCTGCCAGGGGAAGGAACCCAGACCTTGCCCTCTGGAAGTCCCGGCCATCACGGGGTCACCCCACACAATCATCCCGTCATTACAGGCTCAAATCCTCCTCTATGCTTGTGTTTCCACAAAAACATCCAGGAATCAGGACACTGTGTTTTCTGGGGCCCTCGCACACAATAGAAATTGCAACTGCAAAATGAGGGGGAAGGGAAAAAGACACAGAGAGCAGGAAGGCCCACGGGGTGCTCACAAACCCCAGAGATCTGAGGGCCTCAGGACTGATGACTTTTAGACAAAAGGCTTCTAGATGTGAGACTGGAGAAAGGAGGCCCATTCAGTCAAGGACGCAGGAAAGCTAGGTTCATTCCGTGTGGGGAAATGAACCTGAATCCCTACCTCACACCTCACAGTGCATCCCAAGTCAGGTCTAAAGCTGCATTTGATAGGGAAAACGCGACAACTTTTAGAATAGTTTTCTGTGAGGAGTTATCTTCCTACAGGTGGGACTGGGAACAATTTCTTACACAAGGAAGAAAAAGCTCTCCAGGCTTGGGAAAAAACTGATGGGTACGACTACAGAAAAATGAAGGATTCCTTTTTACCGGGAGACAGGAGACAGAGAAAGCGCAAACGGCAAGAAGACATTTGAAATACGCACAACTGCAGAGCACACGCATCTAGAAAACAAGCTCCTGCGAATCCACAGGGGAAAGAGCGAGGAGTCAGAGGCCTGAGGCAGGGGAGGAAACAGGCGAACAGATGAAAACGTGAGACGAGGCACCGGTGGGCTCTGCTCGTGTGCTGGTGCCGCTGACACCCCGGCGCCTCGCTGTACGCCCACGAGACACGCCAACTGTGGGGCAGCTGGCACCACCAAGGGCTTCAGAGGCAAAGACCCACGAGAACACATAACTGCTGGGGAGGAGAGAAAGCTGCACGACCGCTGTGAAAGCCAGCTTGGCATTGCTTGTAGGCGGCCATTCATACACCCTAGAACCCCCACGTTCGCTTCCTAGGCATGACACAGGGTGCACGCAAGCGGACCTCCTCGCGGCGCTGTCCACAGGGAGCGCGCCCAGGACCCCGTACACACGGACCGGAGAACGGGGTAGGAAACTGCTGAGGGCTCTCAGCTCACCTTCACAGCAGCGGCGAACAGCTGCAGCTACACGCAGCGCTGTGAAGAGAGCCTGAGAAACGCAACGTGTTGACTGAAAACCGCGAACCTTGGAAGTCCACACGCAGCGTGCCATTTTTACGAAGCCCGAGAACAAACAAAACCACGCCTTGTTTAGACAGATGCAGCTAACCAACACACAGGCGATTCAGGACAGTGACCCTAGCGTGGTCAAGACTCAAGCTACTGAGAAGGTTCTGGGTCTGGAGCTGAGTGGCGGGTTCACGGATGCTGTTCTACTATCCCTTATAGTGGACAAAACACACTAACTATTAAGGCAGGCAAGGAGACAATAGAGGAGAACACAGTGTGGACCCAGACAGATCCGGTATGACTGATTCCTCGCCGCACACGTCACTGTTTTTCCTTTGTGTCCCCCGCTGGTACCCAGAGGCCAGACCAGGAGGTGGAAGAACCTGTGCTTGTTTCTCAATAAGCGAGATAAGAGGCTGTGCCAGGAATGGCGCACGGCTGGCACACGTCACCCAGGCCTGCCCACCTCACCCACGGCAGACATTACTAATGGATCGCAGCTCTCCTTCACACGGAGCGCACCTGCAGGTTAGGCCTCCTCCTCGGCTTCACGCTCGTGGCAGGCTGCCCGGGACGGTGGATCAGAGAAGGCCTACTAAACCATGCCTGCTCGTGGACTTGGAGGGTCCAGCCAGCTCTGACCCGGAAGGTCTGAAGCCCAGCTGGCAGGCCAGAGCGGCCCTGGAGGGCAGAACCTCTCGGGAAACCGCCTATCGGTTTTGGAGCCAGCCCCAGCCAGCCCCCAGCAGTGGGGGACGTCAGCTACTACCGCGCCCAGCCCTGTGGACTCCGGTCTCTTGAGCCCCTTGCTGGCCACCTGCCACCCTTCTGGGTCTCCGTGCTCCCACCTGCCACGGGGGAAGGCTCACGTCTACCCAGTGCTGGAGAGCTTCCCTGGACTTGCAGCCAGCTCCCCAGCACAGGCAGCCAGGCAGGATCGCCACCCTCTCCGGTCCCCATGGCACGGCCCCACTGAGCCCTGATCATCTCCCCACCCGACCCCACCCCACCCCACCCCCGGCACAGGGGCTGCACCCCCGTCTCCACCATGGCCTCCTCAGGCTCCAGGCCTTCCTTTCTTTGTTCCTGAGCTCCCTCTGTCTGCTGGGGGGGGGTCCCCATCTCTGTCTGCTCCCTCCCAGCAGGAGTTAACGTCCCTCCTCTCCGGCCAGGACCCACAGGTCAGCTTTCTCATGCAGAACGTGTCCGTTTCTGGGCGTGTCTGTCCCTCTAGTTCAGGGACCCCCTCAGGGTCAGCCTCACAACTGGCAGGAAATAAATAACACCGCCAGGATGATGACAACCATTTCTCAGAATAAGTGGGTCGCCCGAGCCGGTCCACTGATGGAAGGAATGCGCCTGACACCAGGGAGGCGGGCGGTGGTGTTGGGGGCGCACTTTACTCTCCTTCTGCACGATGAGAAAATCAAGGGCCACGGAGAGGGTGGCTCCCAGTGTCATAGCCCAGCTTCCTGCCTTTTGCAGGCCTGGGGCTTTCCTTCTGCCTCCCAGCAGGGCCCTAAAGCCCCAGGCCTGTGTGGACACGCCTCCCTCCCCAGCTCAAGGGAGGCTGAGTGACCACGGTCACTAGTTCCTGAGCAGCAGGCTCGCCCTATGTCATCCTGATTGCCGCCGACTATTTTAATAACAAGATCATATCAGAGACATGACAGCCAGCGACATGGTGTTTTGGTGATTCACCTCACTTCTATTTTCTTCATCTTACGCAAATATTAAACGGCTGCTGGGGCTGTGGGCACAGGAAGCCTCAGTTTACTAGAAAAAACTGTCTGGCAGCTTCTCTGAAAACAAGGACGGGAGCTGACGGCCCCGAGGCATCTCCAATGCGCCAAGTGGCCTCCGGCTGCTCCATCCTGAACAAAGACCCCCGCGTGCCCACCCTGGGCCCACCTGACCCCCAGGCCAGAGCGCTCACAACACCAACATACAGAAGGGCCTGGAACCTGCTACGATCCGCACTGTCCACAGACACCACACTCTGCTTTTCACCTACAAAGGCGCCAAAACAGGAGAGCTCTGTTCACAGCAACACAGAGGCTAGATGTTCATTTCTGGTTCTGGCTGCTCCTGGGTTCATCCTTTCAACCCTTGGAAACTCTGGACACACTGCTTTTTGCCCACCACACCCCCAGCAAGCCCTACACCTGGTAACTCCACGTCCTCCTCCAAATCAGGCTGCAACACCCCCTCCTCCAGGCAGTCCCTCGTGCCTTCCCTCCAGCCGCTGTTACACTCATTTCCAACCAGAATGATCCAGTGGGTTCAAATGCTGCTGTGTGTGCTCAACAGGGTGGGTCTGTGGGCCCAAGGCTCAGGGCTGGTATTCACCCCCATAATCTCCAGCCCCTCAGCCTGGGCCCTGGCACATAGTGGGAATGGAGCAGGGCCTCCAGAAAGCATGAGCTAGGGACTTCCTGGTAGTCCAGTGGTTAAGAATCCACCTTCCAATGCAGGGGACGTGGATTCAGTCCCTGGTCCAGGAATGAAGATCCCACATGCCCCGACGCAATGACCAGGCCCACGGCCACAACTAGAGAGAAGCCTGCACCCCTCAACGGAAGATCCCGCGTGCGGCAGCGCAGACCCCGCCTGCCACGACCCAGACCTGACGCAGCCAAACGAACGCATAAATAAATAAACGAGATAGTTTTTACAAAACCCCAAAGCACGAGCTAAATACCTAAGCTTTGCCTTCAGGAAACTTACAGTTTAGTGAAAGAGAGCTAACGACAAGCGAGATGAATTTAAGGCTCTCTGAACATAGGTCAGGCAATCCCTCCCTGATGACTTCACATTCAAGCTGAGATCTTACTGGTATTAACCAGGCAAAAAGGTATAAACAACCTTCCAAGGAGACAGGATAAAGGTGGAAGGCAGCACTTGTGGGATGGAGTAAAAGCAAGCATCCATGGGTTATGTGTCAAGTTAGGGCTGAGTTACACTGAGTAACAAACGCTAACCCAAATCTCAGTGCCCGTCAGAAAGGCTTATTACCCTCATGCTATCTGCTCACATCCTTTCCCTTAGGACTTGGGCTGATGGAGCATCTCTATATCAGTTCAGTTGCTCAGTTGTGTCCGACTCTTTGTGACCCCATGGACTGCAGCACGCTAGGCTTCCCTGTCCTTCACCATCTCCCAGAGTTTGCTCAAACTCATATCCATTCGTTGGTGATGCCATCCAACCAGCTCATCCTCTGTCACCCCCTTCTCCTCCTGCCTTCAATCTTTTCCAGCTTCAGGGTCTTTTCCAATAAGTCAGTTCTTTGCATCAGGTGGCCAAAGTATTGGAGCTTCAGCTTCAGCATCAGTCCTTCCAATGAATATTCAAGACTGATTTCCTTTACGATTGACTGGTTTGATCTCCTTGCTGTCCAAGGGACTCTTAAAGAGTCTTCTCCACACCACATCTTTATATGGATCTTCAGCATCTCTATGTGGATAATACCATTGCCAAGAAGAAGAAAAAGAAGTGGCACACACCAGCAAAGGGTACTGAATGTGGCAAATTGTAACTTGGTTCCACACCAGGCTTAAGATTTTGATGTGTGTCCCAGGAGCGATGGAAAAGCATTGCATAAAAATTTCCATTTTTAGTAAACCACTCTAGCCATAGTGAAGAGAGCCCCAAACTTGACTTTTAGTGATGGAAGGACCCGGTACTCACAAACACCCCCAAAGAGATTTTCTACAGCAGCAGCCCCCTCTGCCACCACATAGGAACTAGAGCCCAGGGTCCTCAGGCACAGAAAACCCCAGGCCCCCCCTCTGCCCTGGGTGCCCTCAGCAGCCACGGAGTGAGGAGGGGTTCAGACGCACAGCTGTGTGAGTGTGGACTCGCCTGAGCCCAGCCCGGCCCTGGGAGTGTTGCGGTCACTGTCCATGGTGCTCACGGGCTGACGCGGCCATGCTCAGACCCAGCCACGGGCTGTGAGAGCGAGGGGCTCCAGGACCTCGCTTCCCCAGGGCTGCATTTTGCAGAAACGAAGAAAGCAGAAGGCCAGTGTGTCTGTGTTAGCCGCTCAGCTGAGTTCAGTTCAGTTCAGTTGCTCAGTCGTGTCCAACTCTGCGACCCCGTGAATCGCAGCATGCCAGGCCTCCCTGTCCATCACCAACTCCCGGAGTTCACTCAGACTCACATCTATCGAGTTGGTGATGCCATCCAGCCATCTCATCCTCTGTTGTCCCCTTTTCCTCCTGCCCCCAATCCCTCCCAGCATCAGAGTCACTCAGTCCGTCCAACTCTTTGCGACCTCATGGACTATAGCCCACCAGGCTCCTCTGTCTGTGGGGTTCTCCAGGCAAGAATACCAGAGTGGAAAGCCACTGCTTTCTCCAGGGGATCTTCCCGACCCAGGGATCGAAGCCGGGTCTCCTGAATGGCAGGCAGGGAAGCCCCCTGGGGGGAGGGATTCGTCAGGGTCACAAAGTCAGGGGCAGGGTGGGAAAGCGCACCTTCAGATGCTTCCTCGGACAGAACTCATTCCCCCACGAGCCTCCTGCCCACTACTCAGAGCAACGGACAGGCCTGAAAACGCATAGCACACACAGCGGGCGCTCAGTGTGTAACAGAAGCGGGGCGGTGGTACCATTACCAGGCAACCGTTACCTCGAGACCATCAGCCCTGCGGTTAGAGGTCCTTTGCCGGCACAATACCTCCCACCCCAGGTCCCCTACACTCGGCATCTCTTTCTCTTGCTTTGTGTGGCAAATAGAAGCATGCTTATCTGAACACCAGGGCAGTCCCTGTCCATGGGGGAGCCCAAGAGCCTTGGCCCTACCCCTATCTCCCCTACTGGGACCTCCTTCCTTTGGGCCTTAGGAGACCCTGCTCCCCACCTGCTCACCAGAAGTCTTGTCCAGACCATGCAGAGACCTGCACTCAGGTTGGAATGAAATGGATCCACCCTGCCCTGTCCACATCTCCCATGAAACTCAGCTCACGTGCTCCTTTCTCTGCATCTTGGCCTCCGTGGCTGCCACAGGAGAGACCGAGCTGACTGTGAATCCACAGGTCAGCCCTGGAAGGCACTTGTGAGGCGAGATCTGACCGCTGAGAGGCTTTGGTTATGAGAGACCTCGCTCTTCCTGCTGTAGAGGCTGCCCGTGGTCCGGAAGCAGAGCTTAGGCCACAGTGAATCTGCAGCTGTTTTGATGGCTGGGGGCTTCTGGCCATGGTGGGGGTGGGGCGAGGTCCCTGAGGTTCTGAAGGCCTACTGTGTGCAGGCTGAGGAGGCACAGAGAAGAAAAGGTGGAGGCCTGCCCCAGAGGTGTTCACAGACCACCCGTGGACAGGCCAGCCAGGCAGACTGCACATGAGCTGCTTTTATGGGTGAAGGGTAGGGGCAAGGGCACAGACGCAGGGGAACTGGTGAAGCACAGAGACTGTTTACCTGAGACTGGGGGCTTGTATCAGTTAGTTACGTGCTTGGCTGAAGTAACAGACAAGCCTACTGAGCGTGGCTTAAATTACAAAGGCATCTAACATTTTATGTTTAAAGACAATATGTGAGATAGGAGGCCCAGGCAGGGCCTGGGGGCCCAATAGCGTCATCAGTGACTCAGATACCACCCACTTCTCTACTCCACCGTTACCAGAATGTTGGTGTCGTTCCCTCATGGATGCAATGTGGCTGCCTCTGCCCCGGCCATCACAGCACTCAAAGCAGAAGCGAGGGGGCACCTTCTTCCCCGTCTTTTCAGGAAGGAAAATCTCTCACAGAAGCCCCCCCCAGACTCCCTCTAAATATGTCACTGGCCAGAACTGGATCACGATCCCTTGTCCTGACCAATCACTGGTGGTGGTGGTGGGGAAACAGTTGCCATGACAGCTTAGACCAACCGTGAGTCCTCCAAGTCGGGCATCCACAGGAAGAAGGCGGGGTGGGCCAGGCAAAGGCTTCTAGCTGAGGAACCAATACCGTGCTGTCACAAAGCAGAAGCGGACAAGGGAGCTGAAGGTCAAAGACACGGGAACAGCAGAGGAGAGCAGCACGTGCGGTCGGCAGAAGCGCCAGGGGCAGCCCGGGGGCTCAGGGTCACTGGCGGGCCCTGCCCGGGCGCGGAGGGTGGCCAGGGTCTCCTCAGAGGTTCTGTGCCTAGAGTGAAGCAGGCTTGGGCAACGGGGAGCCACTGAGACTCAGAGAGCGATGCCAGGGCAGGTGGGAAGTCACAGGTGTGCAGAAGCCGTCTCGCTCAGGAGCTGAGCAGAGCCGCTCCGTGATGGGCAGTAATGTCACTAATAGACTGCGGAGGCCTCTGTTCAAACACGCGATTGCAACTGACGAGAGAGAGTACACGTGACCTTAAGTAACGAGTCTGCTGGGGCCGCTGCCCGTTTCTGGATGTCAGAACACAAACACTCAGCCAGTTCCCAGACAGCCCCACTGTCATACCGGCTGCACACACACCTCTCCTCTCTCACCTGCGCCCTGCCTGGCCTCGGGGTCTGCAGACCCCAGGGCACTCAAACGACCCCGTGTGGGCGAGGCTGGGCGTGGGGGGTGATCACTGATGGAGGCGTGGGATCTCAATCCATCAGCCACTTATGATCCCAGCATGCTTGCTGGGTGTGGAGGCCTTTTCTCTCTGTGACGCTTTGCCGGGGGCATATGTGTGACCCCCAGAGACACGTCATTCCTTCTTATGACGTGGGTCTCCTGGGCCTGGCACGAGGAATACTCTGACACATGGGGACTACAGTCCCTGGGGGCACACAAGGGCAGCTGTGCCCAGGACTGAGAGGACAGCACCCCCAGTTAAGGTCCCTCAAATCCCAGGCAATCAGGTCCCGGAACTAGGGGCCTTAAGGGTCAGGTGGCCATTTCCAGCCACGAGGGGCAAACCGTCAGCATCTGGGGGCTCGTTTTTTAAGTTAAATCACACATTTACAACCAACAGTCAAGGCCCTTTGTCAGCAATCTTGTAACCTTCAGCCTCTCAGCTTTTATTTCTCTCTGGGACTAAGTTCTGGGCATTAAATTGAGTCCCATTATGGACATAAATACTGTCCCTTTTACATGTCACCTTCAGTATAAGAGCTTCCCCCCAACTCCCCCTTCCTTCCCCTCGTCAGCCCCTCCCCACAGGTGAGTGGGGCTCTTTTAATGCAGTTCTGCAGATTGGTGAGCTAAGGATTTAGAATAACAGGGTGAGCAGGGGCCTGCCATACAGGAGGGCAGGGTGGGTGGCGGGCAGGGATGATTCACCTATAAAAACTCAGCTGGCTGAAATGTCAGGACAGCGGCCGCCAAGGGCTGAGACGTGCGGAATAAATGGATTCAGTGTTGGCCCAGCAGCCTTTGGGATGGCTGGCCCTGGAGCACAGCTCTAAGTGTGAAAGAGCGGGTTCCCCAGCGCCCGGACTCCCGCCTTCTAGAAATCGTGGTTGAGATGTGCAGATGCTTTGAAACCAGAATACTGGGGTTCAAGGCTGGCTCTACCCCTTGGTTAGTTCAGTTCAGTCACTCAGTCGTGTCTGACTCTTTGTGACTCCCATGGACTGCAGCACACCAGGCCTCCCTGTCCATCACCAACTCCCTGAGTTTACTCAAACTCATGTCCGCTGAGTCGGTGATGCCACCCAGCCATCTCCTCCTCCTCTTGGTTAGTTATTAAAATCAAAAGGAGCCTCAGTTTCTTCATCTGTAAAATGGGAACACTGAAGTCTCTCCCTCTTAGGGTGGGGAGGGGATTGAACGGGGCGACAGTGGAGCAGGGGAGTGACTGGGCTGAGGGTGGTCCCAGGATGCCGCTGCGGCTGCTACGACCACTGTCTTCCAGGGCAGGGTCAGCACGCTTTTCCTGTGAAGGCTCAGACAGTAAGTATTTTAGGCTGCATGGGACCTACAGTCTTTGTCCCAGGCATGACCCTCTGTTGCTGCAGGGCAAATGCAACTTCAGCTAACAAGTCATCCATCCTGCTCTCTCACTTCTTAACTTGAGATATAATTGGTACATTGTTGATATTTTCCCTAGCAGTCTTGATTCCAGTTTGTGCTTCATCCAGCCCAGCATTTTGCATCATGTACTCTGCACAGAAATTAAATATGCAGGGTGACAATATACAGCCTTAAAGTACTCCTTTCCCGATTTTGAACCAGTCTGTTGTTCCCTGTCCGGTTCTACCTGTTGCTTCTTGGCCTGCATACAGGTTTCTCAGGAGGCAGGTAAGGTGGTCTGGTATTCCCATCTCTTTAAGAATTTTCCAGTTTGTTGTGATCCACACAGGCTTCAGTGTAGTCAGTGAAGCAGATGTTTTTCTGGAATTCTCTTGCTTCTTCTATGATCCAGCAGATATTGGCAATGTGATCTCTGATTCTTCTGCCTTTTCTAAATCTAGCTTGTACATCTGGAAGTACTATTGAAGCCTCACTTGAAGGATTTTGAGCATTACTTTGCTAGCATGTGAAATGAGTGCAATTGTATGGTAGCTTGAACATTCTTTGGCATTACCCTTCTTTGGGATTGGAATGAAAACTGACCTTTTCCAGTCCTGTGGCCATTGCAGAGTTTTCCAAATTTGCTGACATGTGAAAAAGGAGGATGAAAAGCTGACCTAAAATTCCACATTCAAAAAACTAAGATCATGGCACCTGGTCCCATCACTTCATGGCAAACAGGTGAGGAAAAAAATGGAAACAGTGGCAGATTTTATTTTCTTGGGCTCCAAAATCACTGCAGATGGTGACTGCAGCCATGAAATTAAAAGATGCTTGCTCCCTGGAAGAAAAGCTATGACAAACCTAGACAGTGTATTAAAAAGCAGAGGCATCACTTTGCCGACAAAAGTCCATAGAGTCAAAGCTGTGGCTTTTCCAGTAGTCACGTGTGGATGTGAGAGTTGGACCACAAAGAAGACAGAGTGCCAAAGAATTGATGCTTTCAAATTGTGGTGCTAGAGAAGACTGTTGAGAGTCCCTTGGACTGCAAGGAGATCCAACCAGTCAATCCTAAAGGAAATCAATCCTGAATATTCATTGGAAGGACTGAGGCTGAAGCTGAAACTCCAATAGTTTGGCCACCTGATGCGAAGAGCTGACTCACTGGAAAAGACCCTGATGCTGGGAAAGACTGAGGGCAGGAGGAGAAGGGGATGACAGAGGATGAGCTGGTTGGGTGGCATCACCGACTCGATGGACATGAGTTTGAGCAGGCTCCGGGAGATGGTGAAGGACAGGGAGACCTGGTGTGCTGCAGTGTTTGGGGTTGCAGAGTCGGCCACGACTGAGCGGCTGAACCACAAGAACTGCCGTGGGCCGCTGTGTTAGTCTCAGATGTACGGCGTGAGTTGCACTTTGTCCATACTGTGGAGTGATCACCACAGCAAGTCTATTTAACATCCAGCACCCAGTTACAACGCTTCTCCTTGTGCTGAGAACCGTTGAGATCTGCTCTCTTAGAACTACTCCCGTCCAAACACACAGCACAGTGCTGCTATCCAGCATCACCCGCTGCACAGGACACCCCAGGACCCTTTATTATGTGACCCAGAGTTTGTGCCTTTTGACCGTGTCACCCACTTCGCCTTCTCTGACCCCGCCCCTGGCAGCCTCCAGAGTGTTCTCTGTCTCAATGAGTTTGGGGTTTTATTCAGGTTCCACATGGAAGGGAGGCTGTATGGCATGTGTCTTCTTCCGTCTCACTTCCTTCACAAGCATAATACCCTCAAGGTCCATGGCTGAAAATGGCAGGACCTCCTTTCTCTAACGGTGGGTTAAGATTTCACATACACATAGACACGCACGTCACATGTTCCCTGTCCGTTCATTTCTCTGCCGAGGTTGTCTCCGTGACCTGGCTGTTGTAAACAATGCTGTAGCGAAGGTGAGGACGCAGGTATTTCTCAGCACAGTGATCTCCTTCCCGGCAGATAAACACCCAGAAGCGGGGCTGCTGGGCCGCACGGCAGTTTTCTTTTCCTCTGTGGAGTCTCCATACTGTTTCCACAGCGGCTACAACAATTTCCACCCCATAAATGCATGAAGGCCCCCCTTTCTGCACACCCTGGCTAACTCTTGTTACTTCTTGTCTTTGGGTGGTAGCCCTTCTGGTGCGTGTGAGGTGGCACCTCGCCGTGGTTTTGATTTGCATTCCCTGGTGCTTGGCGATGCAGAGCATCTTTTCATGCACCTGCTAGCCATGTGCCCTTCAGAAGAATATCCACCCAGCTCCTCTGCCCACTCTACAACTGGGTTTCTTGGTCTTTTGCTGTTGAGTTGTATGAGTTCTTGAGATACTTTGGGTATCAACCCCCTATCAGATACATGATCTGTAAATATTTTCTCCGGGTCTGGAGGTGCCTTGACCTCTGCTTTCTGGAGGACGGTGGTTGAGGCTTGGGATTTTCCATTTTCACTCCTGTGTTTCCAATTGGTGGCGGTGCTGTGTTCTGGTTAAACGGCCTGTGGCCGGGATCACTACTCACTTTTCTGGGAGCCGGCTGCAAGGGGTGTGGTGGTGGGTGGGAATGGTTCTCCTGCAGTCATCGGGCAGGTGGTCATGGGCCCTGGATTCACATCTCCCAGCCTCAGATGGGGCAATTCGTAGAGGACCTCGCTGCTGAAACATCGAGCGGGTGCTCTGTCCCTTGTTGGAACAACCTGGAAGCCAAGTTGTGGGGAACAAGGAATTCCCCTGAGTCATGAAAGCTCAGTTGAGGCCTCCTGGGAAGCTAAACCCTGCTCCAGGCCGCTGTCACTGAGGAGGGGAAGGCCTCGGGCTGCCACGGGAGAGCTGCGGGACTGTACTTGCCCTGCTCGCCCAGGGTCAGCTCTGGGACTCGCGGAGTGCGCGCTTTGCTGGGGGCACATAAGAGGGTCGGGTCTCCGGTGGGGGAGACTCACTTTTCCTCTGGCTGAGGACCTCCTGTGTGCCAAGCACAGCCGTCCTCAGAGTCACGGTGTGAAGGCGAGGCGCAGAGAGGTCAGGGAGGGTTTCCGGGTCACTCGGCCGCAGGGGCAGTGCTGGGCTCCGACACACCCCTGACGCCTGGCCCCCTTGCTCTCCTTTCCCCAGAGCCTTCGGGTCCCACACGCCTGCATCCCGCAGAGAGGCCCAGGGACGGGCACCGGAGCCTCCCTGCCCAACGAGCCGGACCGCCGCATTGAGAGGGAGGCTGGGGCGTCTCCAGAGTCCCCGAGGCTGACGCTGCTCTCGGCGCGGGGCCCTGCGCACACTCCGGGCGGAGTCCAGCTCTGTCCTCGGGGCGTCTCTGTGTCCTCCGTGCCTATGTCCCTGTCCCCACGGGGCTGGAAGCAGCAGTCACTTCACAAGGTTCTGAGGGGCCTAGAGTCCTTGAAGCCGTGCCCGGCACGCAGGGAGCGCCGTGGGGTATCTTCTCCTCTTCCCTTTGCGGGACGAGGAGGGGGCCTGGGGTAGGGGGCACCTGGGCTGCACCAGGCTCTCACCCCACTCACCGTCCTGCGGGGGGAGGTGCCAGGCTGGGCTCAGTCCCCTGCCCCCCCGGGCACCCTCAGTCCCCATCTCCGCTGCCCTACGACTGTCTTCCGGAGGCGTCTCTGTGCCTCCCTGTTCCCTGCCTGCCCGGCAGCCCCTTCCAGGGGTTGTTCCAGAGCCTCCTGGCCCTTGGCCCCCACACCTTCTCCGTGTTGGGTGTGGGTGAAGCAATGGACAGTCTGGGGGAGTCCGACATCCCCGTGTGCCCACGGCCTTGAGAGCCCAGGTGGGGCTGGAGTCTCATTCATGTGCTGATGTGCTCCGTCTTAGCACCTACTTTGCTGGGTGGTCACAGGGGACAGACCAGGGGATTGCAGCACAGCCTAAGAAAGGGTGAGCCCGAGCTGGCCTCCTAACTCCTCTCAGCCTTGGTCTTCTCCTCCTTTGAATGGAGGAGCCTGCTTCTCCTGCTGTGGTGGGAGCAGGAGCCTCCCAGCACAGCCTGCTGTGAGGGGAGTGGCAGCCTGGCGCACTGCCACACACCATCGTCCACGCCTCAGAGGCCAGAGCCCACGTATGGAAGTCTGGGGGTGGGGGGCGGGCAGCAGTATCATCACGCCTTTCTGCAGGTGGGAAACAGGCATGGAGAGGTGGCGTGACCCCCGATCACAAAGCCCAGGCAGCCCAGCCCCAGTGCCCATGCTGGCCGCCCCTCATGCTGGCCGCCCTCAGCCTCCTCCGGGGCCCACAGCTGCAGCCTCAGTGCCATTATTCTGAGGGAGCACGGTGGGGGCATGGGGGCCCGTCTCTCTGAGCACTGCACACTGTGCTACATTCACTGCTGGACACCCAGGCCCCGCCAGCCCGGCCACACTGCAGGGCCTGAACCAGAGTTTGCTGAGTGACCGCCTGACCATCAGCATGGACCTGCACGGTGCCCAGCGCTTCCTCAGCTCTGCAGCACGCCTGGCTTCACGGCTGTCACCTCCATTGGGCCCCCTGTCAGGGACAGTCAGGGGACCAGAGCTGCTCAGCAGGGCACAGAGAGCCTTGGGATGCCTGTGGCTGCCTCAGGTCTCCCCTGGGCCATCCCAGGCCAAATCCCCAGGAGGCCCAGCTGGCTCTCAGGGTCAGCAACGAGCCCCATCCCCGGGGGCATGCACACAGGCGTGCACACTCAGCGTCTGATGGAGCGCTGGGGTCAGGCTGCTTTCAACGTCCATTCCAAGCCTGCACCCCTGCCGCCAACACAGAGCCGGCCGTAAAGACACTAGCTGTGCGGCCTGGATTAGAGCAGGTTCCCTGCCGTGCGACCTTGGGCGGAATGACCCCTGGGCCTCAGTGTCCTCATCTGTAATAAAGAACTACTAACAGGGCCTGAGGAAGGCTCACTAAGCTGCTCTTATCACCATCCCCATCGTCACATAGGGAGGGGGTGGAGGCCTGCTACAGGGACAGGGTCACATGGCCCCATTCCCCACACCTCTGAGCCACCGTGCATGCTGTTCCACCAAGCACACCCACACCCTTCCCTGTCCTGACCAGATCACACCACGGTGATGTTTCAAGGTCCCCAGACCCTAGCCCACCTTCCCCACCAGATGTGTCCCTACTTCGCCTCAAAGCCCCCCATCTCCTGGCCTCCTCATCTGGCATTATTCTGTCTCTCATGGACAGACATCCAGGCTTCCTCCTCACAGTCCCCTGAGCCCCCGACCCGGGACCAAGTACACAGCAGGTGCTCAAGGCAAGCTTTCTATGAATACATCCTATTTTAAGCCAGCCTGACATGACACTTTGCAATCACTTAAACAAATGAACAAATCAACTGTACAGTTTTTGGTTTTTTTTTTACCATATCTTCAATCTGTTGACTAATGTGTGGGCTTCCCTGGTGGCTCAGTGGTAAAGAATCCATCTGCAATGCAGGAGATGTAGGAGACACAGGTTGGATCCCTGGGTTGGGAAGATCCCCTGGAGAAGGGAAAGGCAACCCACTTCGGTATTCTTGCCTGGAAAATCCCAGGGACAGAGGAGCCTGGCAGGCTATAGTCCATGGGGTCACAAAGACCTGGACACGACTTGGGCATGCACCATCAGTTGACTAATGTATGTTAGGGTTCCTCTCCCTCTAAAATCACAGGCCATGACTGGAGGAGACATAAGGAGTTAAACAGGACTGGACACCCAGGAGGCCCTACAGATCCGTCTCCACAAATGGACAGCTCAGACCAAGGCTCGGCCAAGCAGGAGGCCCTACAGATCCGTCTCCGCAAACGGACAGCTTAGACCAACGCTCGGCCAAGCAGGAGGCCCTACAGATCCGTCTCCGCAAACGGACAGCTTAGACCAACGCTCGGCCAAGTTCTAGCCTCTGCTGTCGTGCCGTGCATGGAATTTGGTTGGTTTTTCAAATTAAGCTTTTATACTTGTCAGCCTAGCAGGGAAGTTGTCATTTCCGAACTCATTTTTCCAGCAATAATCAAGTTACAGCACGCGTGAGACGGCCTGTTCCCTGAGTTATTTAATTAGAATCTGCAGCTATTAGCTGGGAAAGAGTCAGTGCAGCATATTTCAAAACAACCTACATCTCTGGGAAGGGGCGGGGGTGGTGCCCCTGGAAGATATCAGCTCCTGACTCCTCCAGTCAGGAGCATCAATCTTCCCGCCGTAAATTTCCAGAGAAGCACCCAGAGGGAAGAGTGGGCCGGAGCTGAGCCTGGCTGTCCCCCACGGGAGGAAGGGCTGGAAACGTCAAGAGAGCCATGGTCCTGAGAGAGGCTGGGCCCAAGGGAACAAGAAATGTCCCCTGAGGACTGCTGCTTGGGCCAGGATAAGGCTCAGAGACTGTAACAGAGAGCCCCACAGCCGAGTGGCAAATGGAAGCTCCCATCCTTCCCACTGGGTCTGGAGGCAGACAGTCCAGGGCTGGTCCCTGAAGCTCCTCTCCCTGATGCCCGTCGTCCCTGAGGAGTGGCTCGTCTACATAGGGGCAGGATGAGAGCCAGCCTCAGAGCTCCTGCTCCCAGGGGCACGACCGAGGCAGAAGCAGCAGGAGCCAGCGTCTCTCTCCTAGGACACATTCTAGAGGCTCTACAAATCTCCTCCCTTCCTGTCCTGAAGGAAGGGAGCTTCACACGGCCAGCCTCGCTGCAGAGATGGGAATCCTTTATTCCTGGGTGGCTGTGTGGCCAGCTAAATGTTGGTATTCAGTGCTCTGGGAAGTGGACAAGACTATTGGGAGCCTCAGGGACCCCTCAGCCCCACCCCTTCTAATGTTCTGCCCACCACCCCACCCATCTCTACCTGAGGTCCTATTTTATGAGACTGTCGTGTGGACCAGACAAACCGCGTTAAGCAATTCATAATTCAGGAACCAGCTACATACTCTGGGCTTCTGGCTGCTGTTGAGTTTTGCTGGCAGATTGCTGGTGGGGATCCCTAAGGGACTGAGGTTCCCCCGCCCTGCCGAATGCCCTGGGCACCTGTGGCCAGATGTGCCCTGTCCAGTGGCAGGCAGCTGTGTCACTCCCTGCTCGCGGCTACCCCACTCTTCAGGAAAAGCCCATAGCCCTCCTCAGGAGACTGAGCTTGCACTTATGAGGGTGAGCAGCGGCAGCCGTGGCCCAGCCCAGGCCCGGGGCTCCCGGGAGAGGAGGCGGCGGTCTCGGGAGGGCGTGAGCCTCCGGCATCAGAGCTGCCGCTCCCAGGCGCTGAGCTGGGGGTGTGAGTTTGGAGCCGCCAAGGACAGCGCACCACCGGGGGTGCTCCTGCAAGCAAGGGGGCCAGGCCTGCCCCGACTCCCCATGTCTGCCCTGCGTGTGCCTGACACCCTGCTCTCTTCAGCCCTATGCCTGCTGCTTCCTGTGCTCAAATTCACGCATCGGGGGCCCGCCCTGATGGGGAAAGGGGAAAAGGCCCGACTCCTGCGTGACAGTCAGAAAAGCCAGCTGCAGAGGAAAGCCCAAGCCTCTTTGGGGGATCACCCCCCCCCCACCCCGCTTTTTCTGATTTCCCACACGGGCTGGTTCGTGGGGCTTTACTATCCTATGACGAACCTCTGGGTCGTACGGAACACAGACCTCAGGGCAGAAGTTCCCCTCGGTCCTTTGGGAGATGGGGTGATGTTGGTGCAAGATAGTGATGCGCGATTTCCACATTCCCACCCTGCGGCGGCCCCTGGCCTTTCCCGGTAGAACCGCATTGGCGGCTGCTGGGAATTGCCTGATACTTCTTCTAAGTAGTCATCCCATCTCGTTGCTCTGATGAACTCCAAGCACCATGTCACTCCAGGACCATACACAGCCCCACCTCTGGGCGGGGAGGATGCAGGACAGAGCATCTGTGAGGCAGCTTTCTGGAGCATCCAGTTCTTGTCACGATGAGGAAGGACCAAGTCCTTGATGAAAACCATCTCTCTTCCCCACCAGCATGGCCCTAGGTGGGTGGGGGGCTGGCAGGCTCGCTGCCCTGATTCCTGGTCCCCCTCAGGCCGCCACGTGGGGACGAGAGGCTCCTCTGCCCAGAGACATTTGGCTGAACCTCACGGGCTGGGTGAGACTAGACCTCACAGCTGCTGAGGTCAGCGGAAGGGAGCCCTGGCAGTCATGGGTGGGCCCTGCACGCTGGGTTTCCTGGAGCTGAGACCAGATTCGTGGCCGTCACTCTAAGTCCTGGATCTCGTCCCTTCAACGCCCATGGTTCTCATCCCCTCTGCCACCTGGGGGTCCTCGCTGTCCCAGGGAGGCTCATGTACGGCCTGTGTTGACCCATGGATTCCTCAGGATGTCTTCTAAAGTCCTCTGGCACTAGGGTCAATGGGCATCATTTTCTCCAAGAGGTTTCATGCTCAAACGACAAGGAACCCAGTGCTGACAACACAGTACCCGCTGCCGCAGCTCCACACAGTCCTCCCCACAGGGGGCAGGGGCCTAGTGGCCACGGTCCCAGGCTCCACGCTTGCACCAAGGGGCTGCCATAGTTTTGGCTCAGGAAGAGTTCCAGGGCAGCGTATGGGGGACTGCAGAAGTAGGGGTTCAGCTTACGGCCTGCGAACTTCCTGCCAAGGCCCAGCCTGCAGCCCTCACATCAGAGAGGAGGGCTCCCGGCTTCAGGCCCCTCACTCGGTCCCTTCCTGGTGGCCGTCCTGCGGGTGGAGGTTCGCTCCCGATGTGCCCAGGCCTGTGTGTCCTGCGAACAGCCTGGCGGGTCTCCTCCAGTCAGTCCCCACGGATAACTTCATGAACTTTGTACATAAGACCTTCATCCCGCGGCCTTCATGGAAAAGTGCCTGGAGGCAAAAGAGCCCTCCTGATTTTCCTTAAGGACCCTGACGGCCAGCCGGGCCAGGGTCACCTTGGTGAAGCTACAGGGGCCAGTGATCTCGAGGAGCTTGGAACAGTCCACAGGAGCCTCCTGTCAGCAGGGAGGCCTCAGCGAGGCCCTGTGCCGTGGTCACCTGCTAACTAACTACACTCACAAGCAATGCTAAGTGTACTAACAATGCCAGCAACGCCAACTAACTAGCGACGCTAGCAGCGCCCACTGTGCTGACTGGTGCTCAGCTGGCGAGGAACCCGCCTGCAGTGCGGGAGACCTGGGTTCAATCCCGGGGTTGGGAGAAGGGCAAGGCTCCCCACTCCAGTATTCTGGCCTGGAGAATTCCATGGACTGTATAGTCCATGGGGTTGCAAAGAGTCGGACACGACTGAGTGACTTTCACTTTCATACTAACTATACCAACCATTCTATACACTAACTATACTAAAAATGCAAAAAACAATCTAAGAGGAAAATCACAAAGAAAACAATTTAAAAGAGAGTAGAGAATAATGAAAGATTAACAAAATGGGATTAAAAAGGAAAAACCAAGCTAACTGTGGGACCAGAGGGTCACCAGAGGGAGGTCAGGTCACCAGAGGGAGCGTCCTGGGTTATAAGAACGGAAACCCTGGGCCCTGCAGGGACCTCTGTAGATTTCCTGCAAATAATCACAGCAGCGCCTTTTGAGGTCAGAGCAAGAAATGGACCAATCACAGCTGGGGATGAGCCACAACGATCTTCTCGCTAATTGGTCTCAAGACCTCTTTACTCTTAAAAACAAAAAAAAAGGACCCAAACAGTTATTTATGTGAGTTATTAGCGATTACTTCATTCAAAATGAAAACTGTAGGGTAATTCAGTGGACTTTTCATTTCTAGTTTGAAAATCTGTATAATTTGTTACTTTTAAAGACCTCATAACATCGACACTTAAAATGTTAAATTCTTTCTTCTTAAAGGTCTGGTCCCTAATACTATAACTCAGCTGACATCACGACACTCTAGGGAAATGATAAGATATGACAAGCATCTTTATTCTTTCTGTTACCAGGTCAAATATGCAGCATTTGAAAACTGGGAGGTTGAGGCAAGATTCTAGGATTTCCCCTTCACAATCCAACCAACCCGCACAGAGGAAACAGTTAGAATAGAACAGATGGGGATTCGTGTATTATCAGCTCTAAGAGCCGCTGGCTCCAGGAAGTGATGTGTGTGAAAAGCTACACAGAAAAGGAGAGAATGGCCTGGGTTGGATACACAATTAGCATCTGTAGAGCTGTAAGGAAGATAGCTTTCATCATGTTTTCACCAGTGATATTGGGAGATTTCTCAACCTTTGAGGCACAGGCTGATGTAAAGTCAAAAAAGCTGTCAACCACGAATCCTATATCTGGTAAAACTGCCCTTCAGAACTGAGGGAGAAATTAAGACCTTCCCAGAGAAGCCAAAGCTGAACAATTTCTTTACCACCAGACCTGCCTGCAATGAGGGGTTTCCTCAGGTTGAAATGAAGGATACGGGAAATGTGAAGAGATAAAGATCTCTGGTGAAAGTAAAGTCACAGATAATTAGAAAAGCTGGCACTCCTGTAACTTCATTTTGTAGGTCCTCTTTTTCTTTTCTACTTAAGAGACTAAAGTACTAAAAAAAACACCAAACACAGTGCATGAAGATGTAATTCTGGGACATCGGTAACTGAAAGGGAATGGAGTCGGAGCTGCAAGCAGCAGAGTTTTTATACTTTGTTACATTTGCTGCTGCTGCTAAGTTGCTTCAGTCGTGTCCGACTCTGTGCGACTCCATAGACGGCAGCCCACCAGGCTCCACCGTCCCTGGGGCTCTCCAGGCAAGAGCGCTGGAGTGCGTTGCCGTTTCCTTCTCCAATGCATGAAAGTGAAAAATGAAAGCGAAGTCGCTCAGTCGTGTTAAGTTGGTATAAATTGGCATTACAGAACTATAACTTTAGGATGTTAAGTGTAATCCCGTGGTAAGCAGAAGGAAAACAGTCAAAGAATATACACAAAAGGAAATGAGGCGGGCATTAAAATGGCTCACTAAAAAAAAAAAGTCAGCTAAAAACAAAAGAAGATGGCCAAGTTGGAAAAGAGGGACAGAAACGCCATAAAGCATATAGAAAGCAAACAGGAAAATAAAAGCAGCAAGCTTTCCTGACCAGTCATTATTTTAAATGTAAATGGATTAAAATTTCCAAACAGAATACTAATTGGCAGAAAGGATACAAAGGTCTCATTCTAGTTCCAAAGACACAAAAACGCTGACCACGAAAGGACAGAAGAAGAGAGTCCATGCGGACAGCAGCCCAGGAGGGCAGGGCAGCTGTGCTGATGCCAGACACCGGATTTGCATCAGGATGTGTCCAGTCACGTCTGACTCTTTGCAGCCCCGTGGACTGTAGGCTGCTAGGCTCCTTTGCCCATGGAATTTCCCAGGCAAGAATACTGGAGTGGGATGCCATTTCCTATTCCAGGGAATCTTCCTGACTCAGGGGTCAAACTCCCGTCTCTCGAGCCTCTTGCGTTGGCAGATGGATTCTTCACCACTGGTACCACCTGGGGAGCCCCAGATAGGCTTCACATCGGAAAAGGCTTCAAAAGGCAAAGAAGACACCACACATTCAGAGCAGCTAGAAGATAAAGGAGAAGGCGATGGCACCCCACTCCAGTACTCTTGCCTGGAAAATCCCATGGACGGAGGAGCCTGGTGGGCTGCAGTCCATGGGGTCGCAAAGAGTCAGACATGACTGAGAGACTTCACTTTCCCTTTTCACTTTCATGCATTGGAGAAGGAATTGGCAACCCACTCCAGTATTCTTGCCTGGAGAATCCCAGGGACAGGGGAGCCTGGTGGGCTGCCGTCTATGCGGTCGCACAGAGTCAGACACGACTGAAGTGACTTGGCAGCAGCAGCAGAAGATAAAACTGTAAACACGGATACTCCTAACAGACCAAAATATGCGAAGGAAAAATGGACAGAACTGAGAGAGAAATAGTTGGCTCTACGTAATAGCTGGAGCCTTCAATACCCCATCTCAGGGATGGCTAGGACACCCAGACAGAAGTGAGGAAGGGGGAACCTGAAAAACACAATAAGCCAGCTAGATCCAAGACATATGCGACCCTAGCAACCAACACAACACACGCGTTCACAGGAGGCCTTCTCTGGGACAGACCACGTGTTAGAGCACAATTTAAGTCTCAGGAGACTTTGAAAGGTAGATATACACAGTATCTTCTCCAGGCACAATGGGATGACGTCAGAAATCCTAACAAAGGAAAAGTGGGAAATTCACAATCTGTGGAAAGTACAGAACGCACTTAAAAAGAACCTGCGTCACAGAAGAAATCATGGGAAATTAGAAATTACCTAGAGGTGAAGGAAAACGAGGACATATCCATCTGAGAAGTGACCTGATCACAAATAACCCAACTCTGTGCAACTTAGAAAACTAGAAACAGGAGAACAAATTAAACCCGAAGCTGCCGAGGGAAGCTCCCAGTAAAGATTACAGCAGACAGCAAAACAAGAGAGAAAATCAACAAAACCCAAGGCTGGTGCGTTGGAAAGATAAGCCATTTACCAGACTGTGAGCTAAACTGACTGAGAAAAGACGAGGAGGCAAATTATTCAAACAGAAGTAAACATGGCGACATTATTACTCATTGTAGGAAAATAAAAAGGACTATAAGAGAGCACCAGGAACAGCGGTACTCACGCAAATTAGATAACTTGGATAAAGCAACAAAGTCCTAGAATCACAAAACGAGGCTAACAATTCACACGCAGGGGTGAGGTCAGTTCAGATGTGGTGAGACCCTGACCCACAGTGAACACGCGTTAACTGGTATTGTACTTAATTCCTACCAGTGAGTATGAGTTCACTTTGAGGGGCTGATGAGAGCCAGGGAGAGAAAAGATAACGCTTTACCCTGCAGAAAGCCTCTGCATCTTAAATACAGTATCAGCCCTCCTGGGCACTCCATGCAACTCTTCATTCTTTCCAAACTCTACACTCTGCAAATCTCTCCTTCTTCCCCCTAAATAAATCATTAAAATGTTCCAAGTCTGGCCCTCGGGAGCTTCCCCTGGAATGGAGTGAAAAGCAGACGCACGCTCCCCGGGCACAAGGAGCAAAGTCCTACGTTTGCAAAATGGTCAAAAATGAGTCATTTCATTTGTGGAAAATGAATACATCTGATCTTGCAAATGTTTCGCCTCGGGGAAAAGAAGCGCATGCAAATTCTCAAACAGGCTTCTCTTGGTAATAGTTGCTGGCTGCTCCGCAAGGCTGAGATACCCAAGCAGGAAGGCGGCGCCTCAGATGGTCTGCATCTAAACGGGGCCCAAGGAGGGTGGGGAACAGGGGTTCTCCCTGGATTCAGCTCCTTAACACTTAGCAAAGAGCTCACAGCATCCATCAACACCTCACTTGGCCAGGATAACGAAACCCAAACGTCAAAGGCGGCCCCTTCTGCCCAGTATCTGTAGTGAGGGTTTGCTAGGATGTGGGGACGTGAAGGATTCTCCATGGAGCAAGGTGAATGGTCCACTTTTTTCCTCCAAATTCATGGTCTGAAAATATTTAAGGGTCCTGAATCTAACAGAACAAACAGTTTTTCCTTGTTCTATGCAAGACGTGCTGCGTCTCCAGGTGATACCAAGGCAAATTCATTCCACTAAGGCCCGTGGGACCTGCTGTGTGCCTGGGGGTGCCGGCCCCACCTGGAAATGACCCCAGGCCTCGTCCTGGGTCCCTAACTCTGCCCAGGTGAGTAAGACAAGGGCTCACGTCACTAGGACACAAAGCACCAAGAACTTGGATATTAAAAGTGCACACAGCAACCACAAAAGGCAAGTATGAAAGCCAAGCAGGACCCGGTGGGCATCCTGGGCACGGGAGCCTTTCTGGGAACCCTCCATGACCTTTCCTGAGTTCCCAAGCGCAGTTCAAACAGCTGCCAACAGGGAAGGGAAGGGACGCAGGGACAGGGACAGGGCAGTCAAGAAACGGCCGTGCAGCCTTGGAGCAGGGTCCTGCTTTGTCTCAAGGGATACACGGAACACTCTCTCTGAGCTCTTCACAGAACCAAAGCCCAAGCAATGGAAGGTGTCAGCATTCTTCAAACCAGAGAGGACGCCTGAGGTCACATTAAAGCAAGCAGAGAAGTTCATCCCGAGCCCACCTGGGGCCAGGTTAAGGGGTGTGGGGCCTGCACACAGCCTCATCTTAGCAGCAGCCCCACTCTAGGACCATTGCTATAAAACTTCTCACCCAACACTCCCAGGTACAGACAGACAGTTATCAAGGACAGGAGCGCTGCTCTGCGGGAGCAGCTCGAGGGGGACTCAGAGGAAAACCAGGCTGCACCGGTGGGAGGTGCTGGAGGGGCAACAGGGCTCGTGGAGCAAGAAGCAGGGGGTCCTGGTGTCAGAGCACTCCTTCTGGTGGGGAAGGGGGTGCTGCAAGGAGGCCGCCCGTCAAGGTCTGGGTGCACAGACAGAAGACACCCCACCACACGCCTCCCCGGACACCCAGCTCTGCAGCTGTCCCGCGGGGCAGTCCCTGAGCACCGGGAGAACAGAGGGCCCATCGCGAGTCAAAGCTGAGTGGTCCGGGGGTCACCAGTCCTCAGCAAATGGAGGGCCGTGTGTGTGCTCTGCCCACGCCTGAGTACCGGCTGTGACGTGTGGCAGAGGCCTGAAGCCCACGTTGAGAGCCCCGGGATGAAATGCGGGATGGAGCCTGGTCCAGGACGGAACCCGGCACCTTCACGTCCTGAGAGTTTCCACCCACAAACCAGGAGTGCACAGAACCACGCGGACTGGAGCCGGCAGGCTGGGGTCCTCACGGAAGAGCAGAAACGCAAGCCCGCACGCCCATCCGAGTTCCTCCCTGCCCAGCTCCTCCGCTCCAGGTGCCCTGCCGAGAGCCGTCTGGCTGGAGCTGGGAACATATGTTCACTCCGCACACCGCTCCCCGTGTCCCAGGGCCGTTCCTGTTCCCACCAGGCAGCCAAGCCATGTGGCTCTGGGTCCTCATATGAGCGCCCCCACCTCCCCCGCACGGACAGCCCTCCTCCCATGGGCTTGCTGCAAGCACCACGGCCTTCAAACCCCACTTTCCTGACACCCCCCACCCCTCCATGGGGTGCGGAGGCTGGAGGTGGGGGGTGAGACCGGCCCTCGAGTTCTTCAGGCCCATTCGTCAGCCCCCCTGCAAGGCCCCTCCCCCTGCGTACACCTCCCACCCCTGCTCACTGGGAACCAGAACCCGCAGGTCTCTCGGGAACCGCCATGTAGCCCCGTCTCAACTGCAGCCCCTTCTGGGTGAGCGTGCCAGACGGGGGTAGGGGAGGTGCTCAGATCCCACGTGGGTGGTGGGGGCTGGTGGGACCCCACTCTCCCCTCTCCTTGCCAATCTGCTTTCAACATCTTTGCACACCTCCACTGCCGGGACCCTCACTCCCTGCCGACGGTGCTTGACTTTTAAGGAGCTTTCTGGAGAGGTTGTCCACGGGTCCAGTCCACAGCCCAGCAACTGCACCAGGACTCGGAGGAGGCTGGCAGCCGCCCTCCCCTGCCTGCCCTGCGCCCTGCCCCACCTCCTGAGGGGACAGCCTACTAGCTGTCTGTGTCTCCTGCCCTGGCTTTTTAATGCAAATGTTATAAAGCAAGAAATCACATTCTTCTATCTGACTTCCTTACCCGAAATGTCACGTGACGTCCAGGCTCACCTGCTCTGTTCGCGGACAGCACCCTTGAGCCTCCTCCTCACCAGCAGCCGGTGAACACCCCTCTCAGGGCTGCAGGCGGCTCTCACGGACCCCAAGCAGTCCCAGAACACCCAACCAGGCCGCCCCTGCACCTCCTGGACGCTGTCTCACAGGGCATCGCCTCCAGCCTCTCAGGTCTGGGGTGGCCTGTCCTTCTTCCTCGTGTGGCACTCTGCTCAGGCCCCTTGAGGGTGCCTCTGCTGCCTGCCTGACTCGGGGCCATCAGCCCCAGCCCCCTCTGCGGCCCCTGCTCTGTCTCCCAGGCTCGGGACCCTGCCGGCACCTCCTGGGCTAAGCCATAGCCCCATGCAGTGGCTCCAGGAGCCTCCCCAGGACACAGGCACCTTCACTCCGCCTCCGGCCCTGCCCCGGACCCCACCCCACCTGACACTCCCAGCTGCAGCCCCGCGAGCACCTCCTCTACCCACTTGGTCACGGGAAGGCACCTGGAGTCCCCCAGGCGCCCTGTGGGCCTGTGGTTCTTAACCACCTTCTGTGTCTCCTCCTTGCCCCCATGCTCACCACCAGCCACTGTCTCCCATTCCCCATGGCCTCCTTGGCCCCCAGCTCAAGCCTTGAACTCCACTGCCCCAGCCCCTGGGCTGAGGCATGAACACCCCTCTCTGGGTCCAGTCAGAGCCCCGGTGCCAGGGATGGGGAGGCAGAGGGCTCTTGGCCGCCAGCCCTGTGAAGGTGCCATCAGTCTGTGGCACGCACACAGAGACACACCGCTGCCCAGGTGGGGAGGGTCCGTCCCTCCGGACTCCCCAAAGACTTGCCCCACGCACCCAGCCTGGCCCCAGGGGCTGTCTGAGCTGAGAAGCTGCTGGTCCTAGGTAGGTCACAGCCCAGGCGAACCTGGCCACCACTACCCCGATGGGAAGGAAGCACCAGCAGGCCAGGGGACCTCTGAGAAGGTTACTCTGGGACCAGGAAAGGCCCGGCAGTAAACGGGCGCTTTCACTCCAGGACGCCAAGCCGGCACAGTGCGGCCAAGGTGCCTGGGCGCCGGGTAGGGCTTCAATCCCCCAGACCATGTCAGAGAGAAGGAGAAGCACATGGTTTCACCGTTGCGGCCTTCCCAGGACAGACGGACAGACGCAGACAGAGGCAGACGACACACTTACCTGACGCTGTGGGAACTTTCTCCTTCTGACCTGAAACGAGAGAGCAGACACTCAGAGTGTGGACTGCGGTGCAGGGGGACCCACACAAGCGCATGTACATGGGCCCCGGGGCCCTGCCGCCCAGGACCCCCTCTCCAGCCTCACAGACCGCCCCTGGCCCAGCCCCAGGGCCGCCTCTGAACACCTGGGGGCTCCTAGCCCGCCCCCGTCATGCCCGTCACTTCGACCAGAATTGTTTTTGTAGGAGGTGGGGACCAACCCTGGAGTTGGGGGGTGGGCTATGGTTCCAGAACTCTGTGAGGCTGCAGCCCCGAAGGCTGAACCAAAGAACGCGTGTGGGCGCGGCGCCCGCCTCGCAGCCCCTGCTTGCTGTTCACGGCGTGTCTCCCCACTCCCGGCTCTATTTTCAAGCACCCAGAAATCAATTCCACTGCATTACAGAGGAGACAAGCCTGAATGTCAAGAAACCGGACAATTAGATCGTATCATGCGCAGCTGAACTTTCATGAAGACTGAGAAATACCCGGGCATCCATCAACAGCAACGCCTTCTGCTCTATAAACCACAGGAAAGGGACTTTGGGATTAAACCACACGCAGCTCAGGGCTCAAGAGCCCGGTGGGCTTCCTGGGTCTGCGGGAGTGCAGGGCTGCCAGCAAGCACCCTGGGGATTCTAATCCCCGAGCACCACAAATTGGATTTCACTGCCAGTGTGCCTGAGAAAGAGAGACACACTCAGCCCAAAGTCAGATGACTTTTCTCTTGGCCAACGGCCTTTTCAGTCATCGTGCAGACAGGCTGCCCAGCCCCCTGGACACGGAAGACAGGGGGCAGCTTCTCCTGCTGAGGCAGCTTTGCTGACCTCGGGACACCAGCCTGCGCCCCGGCCCTCCGTCAGCTGCACTGGTGACGATGTCGTCCTGGGGGCCTTTCAAGTTCACTGCCGGCCGGGTGGCCAGCGCAGGGCAGTGTCCAGGCAGCTGGCGGCCGTCTAGCATCTCCACGTCGCGGGCTCTCACTGCAGCCGCGCGACGCCTGCCACGTTCCGTCAAACCTCGGGCACCACCAAAGACAACACACCCCTTCCTCAGCCCTCCCTGTGCCGAGCCCCGGGCCGGGCCCTGAGGCGGGTTGTCCCAGACCACGCCAGCAGCCTGGCGGGGCCGGCACGTCCCAGCTGCGCTCACGAGGGGCGGAGGGTCCTGGAGGCCGAGGGCCCCGGGGAGAAGGCCGCTGTCTGCCTCACACCACCCTCTCCCCCGCGAGGGCCCGCTCACTGCCCAGCCGGAAGTTGGCAGACTTCTAACTGCCGGACGTCCGCGGTAACGTCTCAAGATCACTGTGTCTGATGCCCGGCCCCCCGGTGCACCTCCAGTTCAGGTCACTCGCTCAGTCGTGTCTGACTCTCTGTGACCCCATGGACCACAGCATGCCAGGCCTCCCTGTCCATCACCAACTCCCGGAGTTTGCTCAAACTCATGTCTATTGAGTCAGTAACGCCATCCAACCATCTCACCTTCTGTCGTCCCCTTCTCCTCCTGCCCTCAATCTTTCCCAGCATCAGGGTCTTTTCTAATGAGTCAGTTCTTCGCATCAGGTGGCCAAAGTATTGGAGTTTCAGCTTCAGCATCAGTCCTTCCAATGAACACCCAGGACTGATTTCCTTCAGAATGGACTGTTTGGATCTCCTTGCAGTCCAAGGGACTATCAAGAGTCTTCTCCAACACCACAGTTCAAAAGGATCAATTCTTCAGCGCTCAGCTTTCTTTATAGTCCAACTCTCACATCCATACGTGACTACTGGAAAAACCATAGCCTTGACTAGATGGACCTTTGTTGGCAAAGTAATGTCTCTGCTTTTCAATATGCTGTCTAGGTTGGTCATAACTTTCCTTCCAAGGAGTAAGCATCTTTTTAATTCACGGCTGCAGTCACCATCTGCAGTGATTTTGGAGCTCAGAAAAATAAAGTCAGCCACTGTTTCCACTGTTTCTCCCTCTATTTACCATGAAGTGATGGGACCAAATGCCATGATATTTGTTTCCTATATGTTAAGCTTTAAGCCAACTTTTCACTCTCCTCTTTCACTTTCATCAAGAGGCTCTTTAGTTCTTCTTTGCTTTCTGCCATAAGGGTGGTTTCATCTCCATATTAGAGGTTATTGATATTTCTCCTGGCAATCTTGATTCCAGCTTGTGCTTCATCCAGCCTGGCATTTCTCATGATGTACTTTGCATATAAGTTAAATAAGCAGGGTGACAATATATAGCCTTGATGTACTCCTTTTCCTATTTGGAACCAGTCTGTTGTTCCATGTCCAGTTCTAACTGTTGCTTCCTGACCTGCATACAGATTTTTCAAAAGGTAGGTCAGGTGGTTTGGTATTCCCATCTCTTTCAGAATTTTCCACAGTTTATTGTGATCTACATGGTCAAAGGCTTTGGCGTAGTCAATAAAGCAGAAGTAGATGTTTTTCTGGAATCTCTTGCTTTTTCGATGATCCAGCACTTGCCCTGCCCCATTACAAAAAATACGTTTCTCATATGCAACTGGTCTTCACCGGCATTTCCAACTCAAAGCTTCCAAAATCCTTGGACTTTCCTAAGCTCTTAGAACCGTGGGAGCAGCCCTGAGGCGGGCAGAGCCCCCAGTTCGCTTCTCAAACAGTCAGATCCTTTGTCACAGGCTGAGATGCCTGGGCCCTCCTGGCAGCACCCCGCTTGTCCCTCGCTCTCAGTGGACGCAGTAAGATGCCAGGCGGTTCCCAGGCCTCAGCTGCCCTGTCCAGAAGGATCCTGGACTCCCTTCCAAGTGGGCATCAGCAGCGTGGCCACACCACCTGGATCCTGGCTGATGATGGGAACAGACCCTGTGCGCTCTGCCCCTGCCCCAGGGTTCGTGGCAACCTCAGACCAACCCTCTGTCGGCTGGAGACTCTTAAAGCCGTTCTCGGGAAGCCCGAAGCAAAGGCCAGCATGGGCTGGTGAGGAAGCGTGATGCCCAGTCCAAGGAGCTGGTCAGTAAAGCTGCCTGAAGCTCCCTGCCACGCGCAGAGGCAAGGGTGGCGTCCACAGAAGACAGTGCACCCCCAAGCCCGGGGCCCAGCAAGGGCCTGGCGCCAGTGCGCTCCAGCCCGCTGCGTGAAGAGCCCATGATGGAGCTGGCCCCCACCTCACACCCACGGCCACACATGGCGAAATCCCATTTACGCAAAGGACAGCACGTTCAAAGGATACCCTTGAACCCCAGGGCATATAGTTGCCAGTCCTAGGAGAGAAGGAGCAGAGTATGGCTCAGGAGGAAGGGGCAGAGAGGGGGTGGCCATGGGCAGATGATGCCCGTGCGTGTGTGCGGCTGTGGCGCCTGTGTGACCTGGGCCGCAGACGGCAGGAGCCCCCCAGAGCCCTTTGGTTGCCACCCACGGGCATGGGATCCCGGGGGAGGATGACTGCCCAGACTGGCAGGCACGGAGGCGAGGTCACAGAGTGGCCGCAAACCCCTTCACCCACCCCCAGGGGACTCCCCGCAGGTCACCCAGAGCCGGGACGAGGCTCCACACGTGTGCACCTGAGGCAGGTCAGAGATGCCTTAGATTGGGATGCTCAGGACACACTGGAGATGAGGATTCTTCTGGCACCGGAAGTTTGCTTGGGAGGTGACGGCTAGCGGGTAGGGAAGCGAGGAGAGGAACACCAGGTGGTTAATTACGGCTGTGAGCGACCCGCCTCCCACCGTGGGAGACCCCACTGTGGGCAACAGGAATCGGCCCACCAGGGAGTCCTGGGGGCAGGTGCCCACCCAAGGGTAAGATTGCTGGGGTCCTACTGGGTCTGCTCCCGGGGGACAGCAAGTCCCCACATTTCAGCCTGCCCACGGGAGGCACGGGGTCGCCAGCCTCAAGAGAAGCCCCCAGGCCCAGAGGTGCTGGCAGCTGGAAGTGAGAGGCTGGGGTGAGGGGCTCTGTGATCAGTGCTCCCTGGATGGAGAGAGAGCCCCTGCGGTCCTCCTGATACCGCCATGGATAACTGAGCCGCCGGTGGACTTCAGAAGGTCAAGGCCACAAGTGACTGTTTTGTCCTCTGGTTTCACTTCAGCGGTGGGTCCTGCAGACCGCTGCACCACCCCCTGCTTCCGTGCCCTGGGTATGTCAGCCTCTGGAAAACGGAAATCTGCATTTCCCAGACACCCTTGCAGCTAGGGCTTGGCAGGTGGCTTAAGTTCCTCTGGACAGCTATTGGTACGAGATTTAAGAAGTGGAAATGAACAATACAGGCTGGTGGAGGGACGGGGCTCCTGGCTGGCAGGGAACAGGGGCGTCTGGCCCTGGGCATTACAGACAGTGTGGTTTCCATGACAACAGGGTCAGATGGGGCTAAGCGACAGTCCGGGCCATGTTCTCCCTGGTGGTGGGGTCCCCTGGTAGTCCTAGAATCTGAGTCCTGACACCCAGGAATAAGTCTCCCCTCTGCTCAAATCAGAAAGAGTGGATTCTGTCATCTGCAGCTAATCACTGTGACTGATACAAATTCAGATTCTGAAATCATCAGTCATTGTTTTCTTATGTGAAAGAAATACAGAAAAGCTTAACATGAGTAAAAACCATCTGTAATCCTACCACCTGGAGGTACTGTAATATTTTTGCATGTTTATTTCTAGACTGTTTTTAACATTATTTTCATATAGTTAAAATGATGCAGTTTATATCATTCTGTGCCAGCTTTGCTCACTTAATTTGAATTATGAACATGTCCCCGTGGCCTTGTCCAGGGGGCCTACAGCTCCTGAGACCAAATCAGTTTCCTGTCCAACTTCTCTCTTTTTCATTTTTAACTATCATATTGAGGTATAATTGACATAGAAAAAGGTGTATGCATTTAATATATACGACTTAATGACTCTGGTTCAGTTCAGTTCAGTTCAGTCGCTCAGTCGTGTCCGACTCTCTGCGACCCCATGAATCGCAGCACGCCAGGCCTCCCTGTCCATCACCAACTCCCGGAGTTCACTCAGACTCACGTCCATCGAGTCAGTGATACCATCCAGCCATCTCATCCTCTGTCGTCCCCTTCTCCTCCTGCCCCCAATCCCTCCCAGCATCAGAGTCTTGAGATAAGATTAAAAGCAGAGACAGTACTTTTCGACCAAGGTCCATATAGACAAAGCTACAGTTTTTCCAGTAGTCACGTACAGATGTGAGACTTGGACCATAAAGAAGGCTGAGAACCGAAGAATCAATGCTTTTGAACTGTGGTGCTAGAGAAGACTCTGGAGAGTCCCTTGGACTGCAAGGAGATCCAACCAGTCCATCCTGAGGAAATTAACCCTGAATATCCATTGGAAGGACTGATGCTGAAGCTGAAGCTTCAAAACTTTGGCCACCTGATGCGAAGATCCAAGTCACTGGAAGAGACCTTGATGCTGGGAAAGATTGAGGGCAGGAGGAGAGGGGGCGACGGAGGATGAGACGGTTGCATGGCATCACCGACTCAATGGGCATGAGTTTGAGTCAACTCCGGGGGATAGTGAGGGACGAGGAGGCCTGGCGTGCTGCAGTCTGTGGTGACTCAGACATGATAGAGCGACTGAACAACAACACCTCTGTAAAACCATCATCACAAACAGTGACATAAAGATATCCATCACCTCCAGAAGTTTCCTCCACCTTCTTTACTGTCTTTTTGTGATAAGAACACTTAACAGAAGATCTACCCTCTTAACCAAGTTCCAGGTACATAACGTGGCATTATTGTCTACAGGTCCCATGCTGGGCAAACGTCTAGAACTCACTCTTCGTGCGTTACTGAAGCCTCGTCCCCCTCGACCATCACCTCTCCATCTCCCTTCTCCCCAGCCCCTGGCGACCACCACTCCCCTTACTCTCGTCTATGGGTCTATTTTATTCTTTTACATTAATCTCTGTGTTCATTTGGGCCATGCTGGGTCTCACTGCGAGGGCTCGCTGGAGTCGTCTGAGCAAGGGCTACTCTCTAGCTGTGGTGCACGGGCTCCTCACTGCGGCGGCCTCTCTTGCTGTGGAGTGTGGGCTCCAGGGTGCACGGGCCTCTGGAGCTGCAGCAGTGGGCTCAGCAGTTGTGGCTCTCGGGCTCCAGAGCACAGGTTTAGGAGTCATGGCACACGGGCTTAGCTGCTCCGCAGCATGTGGGATCTTCCCGAACCAGGGATCGAATCTGCTTCTCCTGCATTGGCAGGCGGATTCTTTATCACTGAGCCACCAGGGAATCTGGAGTCTGATCACTGTAGATTCCTCGTGTAAATGTCATTATGTAGAATTTGTCTGTCTGACATTCCACTGTGCATCACATCCTCCAGGTTTATTGATGTTGAGACATGACACGGTTTCCTTTTTTGAAGGCTGATGAGTAGTCCATTGCCCGTATATACCATACTTTGCCCATTCATCAGTCAGCGGACATGTATGTTGCGTCCGTGTTTTGGCTGCTATGAACATTGCTGCAATGAACATGGGGTGGAGATGCCGCCTTGAGACCCTGACTTCAGTTCCTTTGTGTAAATACTCAGAGGTGGGATTGCCGGATCCTATGGTGGCTCAATTGCTAATTTATTTTGGTCTGGCTTTAGTATCAGAGTAATGCTGGCTTCGTGAAAGTAGTTCAAAAGTGTTCCTTCAGTTTTTTGGAAGAGTTTAAGTAATGATTGATACCAACTCTTCTTTAAATGTTTGGTAGATTTCACTTGCAAAGACATGTGGTCCTGGGTTTTTCTTTGTTGGGAGGTATCTGGTTACTGATTCAACTGTTTTAACCTCCATATTTATTGTCGTGCTGTTCAAGCTTTCTATTTCTTCTTGAACCCATCGAGGTAGGTTATATGTTTCTAGGAATTTGTCCATTTCTTCTAGGTTTGATTTATTGGCGTGTAACTGTTCATGACAGTTTATGATCTTGGGGTAGAGCATCCTTCGTCCCTGCCTCTGGTGACTTTGTTCAGTAACGTCTCCGGAGAAGCACTACTGGTCCCATCACGGAGCACGGATATGCTTAAGGCTCCTTCACACGCCCGGCCGCACTGCCCCCCAGAAGACTAACACAAGTCCCGTAACCCATGAACGGGGAGGCTGAGCGACAAGAGTGGTTTTGTTTTTTTTTATGTATTTGGCGGTGTCAGGTCTTAGCTGTGGGACTCGGGGTCTTTCGTTTCAATGTGCACACGGGCTTAGTTGCCCCTCAACATGTGCGATCCTGGTTCCCTGGCCAAGGATGGAACCCGCATCCCCCGCACTGCAGGGTGGCTGTTAACCGCGGGGCCACCAGGGGTGTCCCGAGAGATGAGTGTGCAGACCAGCAGTGCACACTGATCCCCTGGAGACCTAATGAAAATTCACACTGTGATACAGGAGGTCTGGGGTGGGCCCCGAGATGCTGCATTTCTAACAAGCTCCCCGGAGGATTCCCCCAGAGGCGCTCATTCCTGTCCGTGTCTGGAGTCCATGCTGACCCAGCCCCGGGCGCCTCAGCGCGCCAGGCCAGCAGCTCCAGCAGGATAGCCTCCGCTGGCCTCCCTCCGCCGGCCTCCCTCCACCGGCCTCCCTCTGCTGGCCTCAGGCCCTGTCTCCGTCCACTCTCAGCGCCAGGCCCGGGGCCCCAGCTGCAGGTCTGGTTCTCAGGTTCTGAGTGGGTTCTCCACTCGGCGTGGGATGGCCTCGTCCCTCAGATGCCCGGGTGTGGGGTGGGGATACGGGGCGACGATGCTTCCTGCCTGCCCTCTGTCTCCTCTTCTGACGCCAATAATACCTCTTGTTTTTATTTTGAAGACCCTCCCCCAGGTACCCGGCCTTTCCCAGTCCCTGTGGTTTAGGCGAAGTTAACCCTCTGTAATACCAGAATAACCACAAGCTGGGCACGTGCCTTAGATCTCTCCAGTCAACGGAGCTCACCACCTTTGTTTCAGTAACCTGTCTGAGGATGAACATGTGACCTGGGTCCAGCAAACCCATGCCAGGACTTACAACACAGCTATTGTGGAAGAGGGACTTTCCTGGTGGCTCACTGGTTAAGACCACACACTTGTTTGTGTGTGTGCTTCCAAAGCAGGGGGCACAGGTTCCACCCCTGGTTGGGGAACTGAGATCCCACATGCCACTTGGTGTGGCCAAAAAATAAAATAAAAAAGAACTATTGTGGGTGAGATGCTCTCTCCCCTCTGAGGGGTCTGCCAGGGCCACTACATGCAGCTCACTGCCCAGAGAGCAGAGTTAAGATACCTTCTGAGGTCATAATTTGAGCCCTTGGGTCAAGCCAGACCTGAAGCTGACTTTGATCTGGACGGTGGTGGGCCACAGAGGAGCTAGAGCCAAAGCCATCAAACCAAGGCGCCAGCTTGGGCACTGAGGCTGGTGTGTGTGTGAGTGTGTCTGTTCAGCACAAACTAAGGCGAGAAGAAGCTCTAAAGAGAAACCCAAACAGCGTTGATGCCCCCGTCCTCCCCACACACACACAATGCACCCACACGCACAGGGGTGTACACGCAGTCCAGACCAGAGCAGCAGACGGCGTGGTGGGAGCGGGCGGAGCGCCGCTGATGGAGAGGGGGACCGCTCCGGCCTGATGGGAGGGTTCACAACAGTACTGGTATCTTCCCACGATATGCAATTAGCTTCAAAACAAGAATAAAAATACGGGACACATTAGGCGGCTATTAAGTAGCTTTAATGGGAGCGTGAGTCAAAACAGCATTTAAATACGGTACGGTGGCCGACTTGGAGTCTTCAAACAGCCGCACGGTTTCCACCTCTTCCTGGGAAGGAGGTCCTTGGTCTTGTCTTCCCCATGCGTGCATACGGGGCCCTCAGATGCGCCCTCTGGGGATCCACAGACAGGAGATGGCCAGGTCAAGGTCAAACGGCCAAGCAGACAAAGCTCTTCTTACTGAAACCCCGGGTTTGGCTCCCCCCACGGGCAGCTTTCCTTGCATGCAACAGATGCTGAAACCCCAGGGCACTCACTTGTTTGGCCCCATCTTAGAGCTGACACACCGAATCCTGGGTTCTTTTTCTTAGAAAGCACCACCCGAGCCATATACGTTCTACGGCCCTGCAAGGCGTGGATCAGCCAGCTCCCCGCCCACCCATTTCCCACTTCCTTTCTCCCACTCTTCAAGAATCCCAAACCCAAGGGCGTTGTCATAAACTTGAGACAAGTACCGCAAGGCGTCTGCTTCCAGGGTATCTCTGCCCATCCTGATTTGCAGTTTCTTCGCTATTTCTGATGATTTAGACACTTGTTGTACAAACGGCATCTACAGAGACCCATTCTCAGAACTGCCGACGCGCCTCTTTCAAGGGCTTCTGCATCTTAAAATAAAACCACATCCTCCTGCTTCTCCTCGGGCCAGTGCTGGGAGTCCCTGCTGCCAGAAACGGAGAGGCCCATGAGAAGCCCCCAGCCCTCCAGAGTCACCCCCACCTCCGGTCCCCTGCCCTCCAACCCGCCGGGGCTGGAGGAGTGTTAGCAGTCAGAGCTGTGGGCGCCAGTGCTTGGCCCTGACTCGGCCTCCATCCAGACCCCCCCGTCTGCCCTTCAGGGCTTGTCAGACTCCCGGGGGCACCTGAAGCTCCAGACTAAAGGGGCACACCTGCCTTTCCCACCCCCGTGCAGAGGAGCCCCCAGGCACCAGGTGGGGGCATGGGGCCATCTACAGGAGCCGGCGGTCTCACCAGACACCCTCCTACCTGGAACAGGTGACCCTCAGCATCCCTGGGGACCCTGCGCCCCCAGTATCAAAGAGGATCTCACGTCTCTCAGTGACACGACCCATGCGCGTGATTTTGCAGAGCTGCTCGAAATAATAATTATTATTACTGTTACAACAACTAACATTTACTCAACACTTAACACACACCAGGCCCTACTCTGATCACTTTGCAGGTATTGACTCATTTAATCCTCACTGCGCCCTGGGAAGAAGGCAGTACTTTTATTTAACATTTCTGCTTGCCAGGGCTGCTTTGTTGTACCTGCGAAAGGAACACGCACTCCTTGGAGCAAATAAACCAGAGCAGGAGCGTGCGCAGAGCAAGCTCGCAGAATGCCTCTCTCGCCCCGTCCGCCCGGTTCCACCTCTCTCGCCCCGTCCGCCCGGTCCCACCGCCTCTCCCAGCACAACCAGGGCAAGCAGACTCACGCACCCAGCCTGCCTTACGCCAACACAGGGAAGCACGTATCAGAAGGCTCTCTTAAAATTAGCCTCCCGTTTTGTGGATAACAAACTACAGCTCACACAGGTTAAGTGACTTGCCCAAGGTCACACAGCAGGCAAGTGGAGGAGCTGGCAGTTACCTGACTCCCAAGTTTAATGGCAAAGCCTGTGACCTCACCCAGTAGCCTCCACTGCCTCCACAAATCATCAGCTTAGTGCAAAAGGAGTAATAATGATTATAACAGAAAACAGCAGCTCAGGTTCACTGAGCACGGATCACAATAGCATCGTTTTGAGCTGTGGTGCTGGAGGAGGCTCGTGAGAGTCCCTTGGACTGCCAGGAGATCCAACCAGGCCATCCTGAAGGAGATCAGTCCTGAATATTCACTGGAAGGACTGACGCCGAAGCTGAAGCTCCAATCCTTTGGCCACCTGATGTGAAGAGCGGACTCATTGGAAAAGACTCTGATGCTGGGAAAGATTGAAGGTGGGAGGAGAAGGGGGCGACAGAGGATGAGATGGTTGGATGGTATCACCAACTCAATGGGCATGAGTTTGAGTAAACTCCTGCAGTTGGTGACAGACAGGGAGGCCTGGCGTGCTGCAGTCCATGGGGTTGCAAAGAGTGGGACATGACTGAGCAACTGAACTGAACTGACACACGTCTGCCTAGACGTCCCCAAAGCATTGTGAGCTGGTCCTAGGATGTGCACAGCTCCCCACTCCCAGCCCATTTCACAGATGAGAGAATCGAGGCTTCACGAGGGGAAGCCCCTGGCCCGAGTCACACACCTCTTGGCAGGACTCAGACTCAAGTCCTCTGACTACCTCAGCCCAGCAAGGCAGGCGCTACGTGGGAAGGAGCAGGGTTTGGTACGGAGTCAATAGGCAGAATGGCCACTGTCCCCACCCCAAGCTCCCACTGGCTACCCGGTGGCTCAGTGGCAAAGAATCCACCTGCCAATACAGGAGACAAGGGACTCAATCCCTGGCCCAGGAAGATCCCACACGCTGCAGATTAACCTAGCCCATGAACCATAGCTATGAAGCCTGTGCTCTAGGGCCCAGGAGCTGTGACTATGGAGCCCATGAGACACAACGACGGAGCCTGAGTGCCTTAGAGCCCGTGCTCCACAGCAAGAGAATAAGGCCCCGCTCCCCAAAAGCAGAGGAAAAGAGCCTGCACAGCAGTGAAGACCGACGCAGCCGAAAATACAGACATGATTGTTCTGAAAAAGGGGGTCCCCCTCCCCTCAGCCTTAAGTGGCCAAGATAATGCCCACTCCGCCTTCAGGGCTCCTCAGGCCCTGGATGAACCCCCAAAGGAGGGGAATTTACCCTTCCTTTGCTACTGAATTCTTGAAGCCGAGCAGGGCATCTGTGCCCAGCAGACATGGGATAAACACATGTCCAGGAAACTAGCGTTCAGGGAATAACGCGGTCCTCCAGGGGAAGGCTGAGCCGGGCTAAGGTGACACGGTGTGTGAAGGACGCAGAGAGGCATGGGGTCAGGTGGGGAGTGCGGCAGGGCAGCGGGCAGGCCCAGCAGGGTCAAGGTGAGGCCGGTGGGGAGGGCAGGGTTTCTGCACAGAGAAGTGCGGCACGCGAGGACGCTCCTCCCCTTCACGTCCTAACGGGAGACTCAAGTCCAATGAGCCCAGATGGCTCTCTCCACTGCCCTTGTTAAAATCTTCCCCAAAGAGAGTCCTTCTCCCAGCGAGAGCGCATGAGCGCTCAGAGTCAGGATGCCACCAGTGGGAGGGACACTCGCCAGGCGCCCGGCCAGGCCGTCCTGACCGATGAGGCCGGCACTGGGCACCCTGGGGCTAGCGTGTGGAACTGCACCATCAGCCCAGCTTCCCACTCCAGGGGTAAGGAGCCTGAGAGATGTCCCTCTGTAAATGTTCAGTCGTAAAAGATATTTGTGGCAAAGCAATCGATAGCCCTGGATCAGGCTGAAGGCAGCGAACCGGAACCTTATAAATGTTCCAATCAAAGCCTTGCGCACATTAAACGCTTCTGCCGTCCCCTTGGTGAGAATTATGAACTCCTTCAGACAGATGATGTTCGGAAAGGGAGGACGCGCTGAGAATGTGAATTGGGCGTCCAAGCAGGCTCCATCGGACCCTCCGCAAGCGTTGCGTGTACAGCAGCACCGAGCTCAGCCTCACATCCGGCCTCGCTCGTCTCCCGGAAACTTCCCCGCAACCACCCCGTCCGGCCCCAGGGATGGCGGGGGGGTGGGTCCTTGTCAGTGAGATCTGGAATTCCAGGGGGAGACCCAAGTGTGTCTGGTGGGGACCCCCAGCTGGTGAGGAGTGGCCGGCAGGGCTGCCCTCAGGCTTGGCACAGCTGCCCCGGGGCAGGGGAGCAGGCAGAGCCAGCCACGTGACCGTCTCCAAGGTCCCTTCAGCCACTGGGAGAGGTCAGGATGCTGAGATGTGACTGTTCCTCCCTATCAAAGCATAGCAGGAAACTCCTCGAGGGCCGGAGGAGAAGGGGGCGACAGGGCATGAGATGGTTGGATGGCATCACTGACTCGATGGACATGAGTCTGAGTGAACTCTGGGGGTTGGCGATGGACAGGGAGGCCTGGAGATGGACAGGGAGGCCTGGCGATGGACAGGGAGGCCTGGCGTGCTGCTGTCCATGGGGTCACAGGGAGTCAGGCAGCACCACAACAAGGAAACTCCTCATGGCTGGCTGGTGGAGAGCAGACTGTGTTTTGCAGGTAAGATAGCTCGCACATCATGTGTGTGCTTCTGTCTGTCCCCGCAGGTCAGTGCACAGGAAGCATGTGAAAAGCCCAGCGTGCGCTGGTCCTGGGGTGGACGTCAGCAAAGCCCAGAAGGGCCTCTCAGGGCCTGGCTCCTGGACAGGGGGGACGAGGGTCCCCGACGGGGCACAGGCTGAAGGGTTGGGGGATAATGAGGGAGGCTTCTGGGAGGAGACGGGAGGGAACCACTTCCCGGATGCATGTTCACTCACCCAGAACCTGGGGGAGGGGATGCCGCTCGTCCACACTTCCTTGCCTGTCCGTGGGGGGACTCACCCTCCCTGTCCAAACCACACTGTGAAAAAAGAAAGCCTAAGACTTTCTTCGTCCCTCCTCCCCAGCTGAGGACAGGGGGACGGTCTCTGTCTCCAGCTGGCCCAGGTGCTGGGGGCCGGGGCCGGGGCGGGCAGGGCTGCACGCGGTGGGTGTGTTTTCCAAGGTCCAGGTCACAGGGAGCCCGGCAGGATCTGGAGTGGAGAAGTGCCGGGTGAAACACTCCAGGAAGAACACTGTAGTCCCGAGGAACAGGTTCCCGCTAGACCAGGGCCGGGGGTTGTCCAGAACAGCAGAAATCGCTGAGATCAGCGCTCACGGGGCGCGGCGACGGGCTGTGTTCTGACTTGAGGTCTCTATCAGCTGTCTCGTCCTTTGCTCACACAACTCTCAGCGGTGGTGGTGGGGGGTGGTGGCCACTGCCACCGTCCCCTTTGTACAGACGAGCTCAGCGACCTGCCAGAGGTCACACTGCAGCGCACGGTGGCTCCAGGCCTGCACCAGGGAGGACGGTGTGTGTCCCCGTCCCCCCCGCCTCCAGATCTTTAATTATGAACGGGTGTGAGAAACACTGCCCCCCGTCCCTCGGGGAGGTTGCCTGTGACCCAGAGGCCCCGCGTGCTTTCCCACCACACTGCAGGCAAACGGCGCCGGGGAGAAGCCCCACCACCTTGTAACTTCCAGGAGGAGGAGGAAAAAAGCCCAAACGATTTCCTTGAAAGGCCAGTGGTAACCCAACTTGCTCCTTGGAAGACAAGCTATGACAAACCTAGACAGCACATTAAAAAGCAGAGACATTACTTTGCCAACAAAGGTCCATCTAGTCAAAGCTATGTTTTTCCAGTGGTCATGTATGGATGTGAGAGTTGGACCATAAAGAAAGCTGGCACCGAAGAATGGATGCTTTTGAACTGTGGTGTTAGAGAAGACTCTTGAGAGTCCCTTGGACTGCAAGGAGATCCAACCAGTCCATCCTAAAGGAAATCAGTCCTGAATATTCACTGGAAGGACTGATGCTGAAGCTGAAACTCCAATACTTTGGCCACCTGATGCGAAGAACTGACTCATTGGAAAAGACCCTGATGCTGGGAAAGATTGAGGGCAGGAGGAGAAGGGGACGACAGAGGATGAGATGGTTGGATGACATCACCAACTCAATAGACACGAGTCTGAGTAAACTCCAGGAGTTGGTGATGGACAGGGAGGCCTGGTGTGCTGCAGTCCATGGGGTTGCAAAGAGTTAGACGCTACTGAGCAACTGAACTGAACTGAACTGAACCCAACTTCCTGGCATTTTGAATTTTTTTTTTTTTCCTCAAGAGGAGTCTGGAAGGAATTACACAGTGTTCACAAAGACTGGAGAACTTCCAAGTACTTGAGAATTCCCCATACGTCCCAGCTCCGAATCAGTCACCTTGAAACAAGAGCCCACGCTCTTTCAGTGGGCACCTTGGGGGGAATTGTCCCATGTCCTCCGGCCACATCACATGCGTGAGGACGTGGGAGGGCTGGGCTTCGTGTCCCTGCATGCCCTCCACCAGCACAGCGGGGACGGGAGCCTGGGTCTGGCAGCCCTTCCTCCTGGCCGGGACCTCGTTCAGGGCAGGGGTAATCTTAGTGTCCAAGTCTGCCCGGGGTCTCGGGCCTGGCAGACCAGACCCAGGGCAACCTTGCCCAGCGGGATGGAGGGTCCCCCTACTCCTGGGGGAGGTCAGAGCCCAGAAGGGTGGGCCTGCAAGCCCTTCTCTGCACTGGAGAGAGCCTGGGGCCTCCTCAGGGCTCTGAGGATCCCCCCAGAGCCCTGCGCGGTCAGCACAGCCCTGGGCTCTCAGCCTTCCCCAATGCTTGGAGAGTTCTGTCTCCTGCTTCAGCAAAAGGGCTTCCACCTCCCACGAAATCAGCACAGGTTGAAAACCAAGCCTCCACGGTCAGCCCCGAGCCACCAGGACGCCTGCCCCAGTGGACCAGCCCCACGGGGGGCACCTTTCAGAGGGGAGCCGGGGCAGCTGGCTTTGCCATCATCCCGTGTAAGCCGCGTGAGCCGTCGGACACCCTCAGCAGGATTTAAAGCAGATGATTACCAGTTCCGTCAGAGCCAGGGGAGAGGGTTTAGGGCTCTCCTCCTCACCCTGAACGACACCAAGGAGCAATCACAGCTTCTCTGGAAGGTTCCACGGCTGCCTCAGCAGGCAGGCGGCCTCAAGGGGACACGGGCGGCCAGACCGCAAGCAGCAGGGAACCACCCGGGGCCCACCTCAGGCTGGAGAGCGAGGCCCCAGGAGAACTGTTTCTGGGAAGAAGTTCACCCCCTGGTGCAGTTTTGGCTCATGAGCAAGTTTTGAGAATATGAGTGTCTTTAAATAAGAATATTACAGTTGTGTCCTTAAATGTGACTTTAAGAAGGCATTGCTGGGCTTCCCTGGTGGTCCAATGGTAACGAATCCGACTGCCAAAACGGGAGACACAGGTTCGATCCCTGGTCTGGCAAGATTCCACGTGCCGAGGAGCAACTAAGCCCGTGCACTGAAAGTACTGAAGCCCGCGGGCCCTGCAGCCTGCGTTCCGCAACAAGAGAGGAGCCCCTGCTCGCCGCAGCTAGACACATCCTGAGCGGCAGCAACCAAGGCCCAGCTCAGCCAAATAAATAACTCTTAAATTAAAAAAAAAAGGCCACTGCTTTCTCACTTGGGAGTCGTTGCACCAGGGGGTCAAGCTGACCTCCGTTTCTTGCCCCTCCCACCCCCTCCCTTCTCTCTGAAGGAGAGGAACTTCCCCTTCACGGGGACTGACTTTGTAGCAGAGCGCTGGCCAGGAGCTCACAGACATGCAGTGAGCCCTGCATGTAGGGCAGTGAAGACGTGAGGCTCAGAGAGGCCCTAGGTCATGACCGGGCCCAATGTCCACACGGAGGGTGCATGTAAATGAAACTACACGTGGGCCCCACGGCCCACCTTTCACACATCTTTGCACCCTTAGAACTGAGCACACCATGTGGCACACAGCAGGCACTTATCAGCAGAGTGGACGTGTGGGAGGGAAGCCACCAGCGTGGTGGTGGTGAGCCAAGGCATGCAGAAAGACACACACAGACACCCCGGGCTGACGAGTTTGTTTGACACCTGGATTAAGCCTCACCTGAAGCCAGACTTTCCCTGGAATTCAACCCCATGAACCAATGCATGAATCCTCTCCTCTCTCCCAGCTTTTCTGGAGCGTCTGTTTAAACTGGCCTTCCCGTCACTTACAACAACGCTCACACACACGGTGCAAGTGCGGAGGTGTGCCTGTGTGTCCTGCCGTGGGCTCCGGCCCAGGGGAGGACAGGCAATCCCCTTTTCCTCCGTCCTCCCCCATCACGCCCCCGCTCTCTGAGCCTCCTGCTCCTCGCCCCCCAGCCCCAGACTCCTGTCCTTCTTTCTGACGCTGTGGTCGGCTGTTCCGCCAGTGGGACCTCGGGTGCAGCCAGCACAGCCCTGACTCGGGGCCTTTGCACCTGCCGCTCCCTTGGCCAGGACCTCACGTGTCCCGCTCTGTCCTGCTTCCCCCTTCACGCCAGATCCAATCAAACATCGCTGCCTTAAGAAATCTGCTCCCCGCCACGCTGCCCTGAGCTCAGCCTGAAGTCACATCCTGTTTGCGCGTGGATTCTCTGCCGCCCCTGGAGCGGCCACGCCGTGAGGGCCTTGCCATGGCCCCAGCACCATGCCTGCTGTGGATGGAAACAGTGACAACCCCAGAGCTTGAGTTTGGGAGAGATCTTTTCTTAGACCATGAATTGTGACCAAGGAAGGAACAGGGACAGAACCTGAATAAATCTGGTCCTCGTCAGAAGTGAAAAGTCCGACTAAAGGGGGTTTACAAGCTGCAAATGGCACACCCGCGAAGAACTCACTTGGGGGGACGGGACAATCTGCGGCAAGGGCTTCCGAGGTGGCTCAGTGGTAAAGAACCCGCCTGCCGATGCAGGAGACACAAGAGACGCAGGTTCAATCCCTGGGTTGGGAAGATCCCCTGGAGAAGAGCATGGCGACCCACTGCAGTATTCTTGCCTGGAGAATCCCATGGACGGAGAAGCCTGGCAGGCTACAGTCCATGAGGTTGCAAAGAGTCGGACACAACTGAAGCGACGGAGCACACACGCATGCGCGTTTAAAAGACGTGCCTACTCTGTAGTTCAGAAGTGGAGAGGGAGGCTGGGGTCGGAGCTCGTGGCGCTCGGGGAGGACCCGCTGATGAGCACAGCTGAGACATCTTAGGCATCTTCAGACAAGCGTGAGCGTCCGGGGTCAGGGAGGATGGCACCACGGCTGACCTCTGCAGGCGGGCGCTGGCCGACCACCCTACACGGCCTGCGATGCTCCCTCCAGCCCGGCCTCGGCCACTGCGTACAGGGCAGCAGCTTCCCCCCGGGGACAGAGAGACCGGAAGGGCAGGGCCCTGTCTCCCTCCCTCCCAGACAGCGCATTCATTCAGCTCCCTTCTTATATTTCTCCTCTCTTCTATTAAACCTCCGCAGCTTGGACGCCGGGGCTGGAAGGTTCCTGAGGTCGCCTGGCCCAGCCCTCCCCTGGTGCTTCATCCACTTGCACCCACCACCTTCCCAAAATCAATACATATCTTTGAGAAAAAAACCAAAAACACAAAACTAACAACGTGCTTCCGGGCAATAAACTTCCATCCGCCAGTCACTTTCATGCAGCTCCTGGCAGGGGTGGGGGGCCCTGCCCATGGGCCATCGACCCTGGAGCACAGGGCCTGGCACCGAGTGACCCGCGGCCGCCCCAGCCTGAAGGTCGGGGGGCCCGGGATCCCAGGCTTGAGGCAGGACAGCAACGCGCAGTCTCTTCGGGCCACCCGGCAGGAACGGCGTCCCCACCCTCCAGCCCCGACGCCCCTTAGACAGGGGTGGGAGCTGCAGGAACGTCCACACCCATGACGGACGCCAGCAACCCTCTCATCAGCCTCTGGCGACAGCCCGTGGGCACTTGCCCGCTGCACGCGGCTGCCAGGGCCCTCTCTCGATCGCAGAGGCGCCCGCGTGTCCAGCGTCTGTCGCCCGCTCCCAGGCTCAGCCCCAGGAAACGCGTTTCCCGGAGCAGCGGCTGTGCGGCACCAGCGATGCCCCGGAATGGGTCCGTCCGCTTGGAGGCCGCTTGGAGGCACATGGATGGCGCGACCCCGCCCCCGTCATGAGCCAGACGGGCTCTGACCTCCCGTTGAAGATTAAAAGCAAACAAAGCAAAACACAGCCGTGCTCAGGCAGGAGACCAACTGCCTGCAATAACCATCCGTTTCTAACCAGCATGAGAGAGGCCCTTCAGGCAAACACGAGCCCCATACACAAACCGCCAGCCGTCCCAAAGCCCAAGACCATAATAACGATAATTACTATCACCATTCCTGTTATAATAGTAGCTTGCATTTTAACAGTCCTTTGCAGTATGAACAAAAATCACCGCAGACATGTAGAGAGAACTTGCTCTATACAGGCTGCCGTTGAGACACAGGAGGAAGCGCACTCTTCTTGGGGGGACAACTGAGCCCATGGTTCACTGACCCGAACCTCACGTCCCATACAGGAATGAACTCTGCACCGATCATGGGCCAACGTGCAAAAAGGAAAAAACAGAAACCCCAAATCCATCAGGAGGAAACCAAGGCCTGGAACTGGCAAGCCTTTCACTCGACACTGAAAGCGCAACCAGAAAAGGAAACGTCAGCGAGTTGGAACTTGGGGAGTGTAACAGTTTTGCCTCATGAAAGGCGCTACAAAGACGGTGAAAAGACAGGCTATCGACCGGGACAAGTATTTGCAAACCACGCACCCGACAAAGGAGTGGTGGTTAAATTTATCCAGATTATTGAGAGAGTGCGCACAGTTCAACCGAACAAAACCACCAGCCCAGCTGGAAAATGGGCAAGAGACATGGACACGTCGCCTATTCAGACAGACAGACGGCACAGATCAGCACGTGAAAACATTCAACGTCACCAGCCGTTAGGGAAACACAAGCGAAAACCAGGGAGTTCCACCGCACGCCCATGGTGAAGCTGAACGTAAAAATTAGCGGAACGCCAAACGCTAGGAGAGTTCGCTGGGACTGCAAGACGGTGGTGCAGCCACTCCAAAGACGCTGGCGGTGGTTTCTGATAAAACTAAAGATACAATTACCACGCAAACCGGCAATCACGCTCTGGGGCATTTATCCCAGGAAATGAAAACCTCTGTTCGCACAAAAATCTCTACAGAAACGTATACGGCAGTTTTATTGTAATAGCCGAAAACTAGGAACAACCCAGATGGCCTTCCATGGTTGGTGGTTAAGCAGATCCTGGACCGTCCACAGCACAGAACGCCGCCCAAGAGGGAACGCTGCTTGGATGGATCCCAAGGCCACAAGCCAGCGTGGAGAGAGCCAGTCCCGAGGTTATATGCCGTCTGCTTCCGTTTACATCACATTCTTAAATGACAGAGTTACAGAGATGGAGACAGATGAGTGGTTGCCAGGGGTGACATGATGCGGGCAGAAGGAGACGCGTGTGGTTGTGAAAGGGCAACGAGGGGAGTCCTGTAGTGCAGACGCTCCTCTGCGCCTTCTGCACCTTGACGGTGGGGTGCAGACGCGCTGCCAGGGCCATCTCTCTGTCTCTCTGTCCCTGGACACTCACGGTGGGAGCCCGGCCACCAGGCTCCAGGGAGCCCACACCACACGGAGCGGCTCTGACAGTTGATAGCTTCTACCAGACCCCGAGATGAGACCAGCATCGTCAGCGAGACGGGGAGTGGTGGAGACACCAGGGGACCCAGTTTCCACCCCAGGTCACCCCGAGCCTCGATGCCCGCCAGCCGGTGCCCCAGCCGTGGTGCGGCTCAGGCCATGTGGCCCCACGGGGCCTGGCATCACATGGCTTGAGGTACCGAGGTCGCAGAGCGTGAGTCCCCAGACGAGTCCTCCTCCCTGTCCCCCGAATCAGGCCTGCAGTCTTGGCCGCCTGTCACTCAGCTCCACCTCCTAGTCAATGGCAGGGGGCGGTCTGGGGGTTGAGAGGGTTGGGTTTCTAAGGCTGCTGCAGACAGGGCCCCTGCCCCCAGGGCACCCCCACCTGGACCTGCAGGGCCGCCCGGGCTGGACGTCTCGGATCACAGGCTGGGGCGGCAGGTGCTTCAAAGGCAGCCTCGCCCTGTGCTGCGGAGACGGGCAGGCCTCCCGGGACCCACAGAAATGTTCCTGGAGAAGCAACCCAGCCCTCGTCTCCCTTAATTAGAGCGGGCGCGCCTGCTCCCCATGCACGTGGGATTTACAGCCTCAACTCTGCCCCCCCAGGCGCGTCCACAGAGCCACGAGGGCTTCCTGAAGGTGGCGTTCTGTCAGGCAGGACTGCGCTGCGGGGCCCTGCCAGGCTGGAGCAGGGAGCAGGCGCTCGTTCCGTGAATCCCCCTTATATGCAGTCTGGAGACAGGAAATAGCACCTGGCCCGTCTCCTGCGGGGCGGGAGGCTTCTACATGGCACACCCCCACCCCCGGCCAGCATTTACAGTTCAAACCAACTCCAGGGCGAAGCCGCAGATGTGACCTGGAAACCCACTGCAGCCAGGGCACAGGGTCCCCGGGGCCTCAAGCATCGTTAGACAGAGAGTGACTGTGGACCCCGAGATGGAGCCATTCCGTCCCCATCAGCGGCACCTCAAGGAGTAGCCAGACTGGACACCAAGGTCCTCACAGCACTAGGCAGTCACCAGGGGGAGCCCCATCTTACAGATGAGGAGAATGAGGTGCAGAGAGTGACCTGCCAGGCCTGGCTGGCGTCTGACATCCGAACCTGCTAGGGATCTGTGTGCCCATTTTACAGGCGGGCACACTGAGGTCCAGAGGCGTCTTGTGTGGCAGTGGGAAGAGCCAATGCTCTGAGCAGCTGATTTAGAGAGACTCTGGGGAGTCATGTTGGGGCTGGGAAGGTCCAGCCTCTAAGCTCAGGTGAACCCCCTAGTGGCCAGCCACCCTCTCTCTCTCTCGCCCCAGCCGGCCTCCAGCCCACCTGCCCAAATGGGTCCCCGGGAGGTGAGGGCCTCCCGCAGCCAGCCTGGGTCCACCCCAGGTCCACCACAGGCCAGGCCCTAAGATTCAGCACAAGGCTGGCCGTGAGGTGGGTGGGAGTGAGCCCCCCCTCAGTACAGCAGGAACCACGGGCTCTGAGGGCCCAAGGGACCTGCCCAAGGTCACAGGCCTGGGAGCATAGCCCGAGCCTGCAGCCCCCACCCCCCGGGCCTCCCTGCTGCAGGGACTCTGCCCTGTGCCCCCAGAAGCGTTTCTAGTCCGAGCAGCACGTCTGAAATGACAGACACCCCCTTCCCAGGGAAAGCAGAGCAGAGCACACCAAGCCCGCCCAGAACACAGTGAGCCAAGTGGCCTGACTGTTTCCCTGATTGGAACAGTTCCTGCTTATCCCCCACAGAGGACCTCTGTAACTCTGCCCCGTGGTCAGCCAGCTTATCCGAACATTAAAAGCTAACTTACTCGCTGCCTCTCCCGCCTGTTACAGCCCGTCTGTGGGCTTTCCTCCCTCCAAAGCATAAGCTCTGCCTCCTCGTAAACACGAAACATTTAATCGGCAATTCCGAGGCCTGAGCCTTGGCGTCCAATCACGTCTTCCCGGGGGGCTCCATGCGGCCACGGCCACGGTTCAGCACCATGCGGGCCCCGCGGAGGCCCAGCCTGAGAACTCCCCCGTTGGGGCGGGCGGGGGCAGGGAGGCACTTGGCCAGAGTCAGAGGCGAATCCAGCTTCTGGCATGCGGGGGACTCAGCGCCCACACAGTGCCGGCCTGATGGAATTTTCTGCAGCCACGGGGAGCCCTGTCCTGTGGCTCTGGGCCCATGTGCCGACAGTGGGGGCAGCCGGGTGGATACTCGGAGTCGGACCCGGCACAATCTGTGCGTTTCTGTCTTGCGTTGACAATAAAATCACGTATGTGTTGTTGTCCAGTCACAGCTGTGTCCAACTCTTGGCGACCCCATGGACTGCAGCACGCCAGGCCTCCCTGCCCATCACCCACTCCCCGAGTTTGCTCAGACTCATGTCCGCTGAGTCGGCTATGCCATCCACCCATCTCACATTGCCATTGAAACAGCGCCTCTGATCATCCATGCATTCAACAGCCACGTGCTGCCTGCTGTTGGCGCTGGGGAGACTGCGAGCAGCCCGTGTCACCAGAGCTGCAGGGCGGACGGGGGTTGAGGAGCGAGAGGACTTCCTGGGGGAGGTGGCGCCTGCCCCTTCTCAGAGGGGCGGAAGACCTGATGTGCCTTTGTGGAGGGGCTGGAGGGCGAACGTGGGGCTCGGGGCTCAGCCGTTCCCCTGCCCCCCCACCCCCGGCTGTTAGGACTCAGAAAACACGATATGTGTTGACCCTCATCCTGAAGCGTAAGGCAAGCACCCCGACTTCCTTACACGGGACATCAGGGGTGGGGGCCACACACAACCTCTCTGCATAGTGACGCCCCCCCCCCCGAGCTGGGCCCCTAGGCTGGGTCGGCCTGCACCCTACACCCCGCAGGGGGGCCCCAAAGCCCACCCTGCTGCAGAAGCCACAGAGGCCTGGCGCTCAGGGGCCTGCTCAGGGGGCTCAGGGCACTGTGAGGACCCGGGCGGGCGTCCGCAGCTCCCCACATCCTTCGCCACCTGCTTGCCGGCTGACCTCTCGGGTCCTTGCCGCCTCCGCAGAGGCCAGCCCCGCGGTCAGCGGTCAGCCCACCCCTGGGGTGGTCTCATGTGACTGCTCGGGGTCATGCAGGCATCCTTTATCAAAGCCTGCGGTGGCCGTCGGGACTCCCACGTGCTGCCCCGGTGGGCCTGCTGAACTAGAGGGACACCCCCTCTGGGACAGCTGCCCCCACGGCCGAGGCTGCCAGGCTGACCACGGCCCCGAGGGCCTCCTTCCTGCAGTGATGGGTCCAAGTCCTCCCACCAGACCCTCTTCCCTACAGTAACGGGAGCGGACAGCAAAAGCGGCCCCACAGGGCTCTTCCACTCCAGCTTTACTAGGTGTGCCTTGACAGGAAGTGCACATGACGATCTGAGAAATGTACATTGTGAAACACCTCAGTCAGACTGATCAGCATGTCCTACCCCTCACAGCTAACTTCCTCTGGGGGGCGGGGGTCGTGGTGAGAAAACTTAAAATCTGGCTCCAAGGTGGATCAGTGGGAAAGAATCCGCCTGCCAATGAGACGCGGGCTCCATCCCCGGGTTGGGAAGACCCCCAGGAGAAGGGAATGGCACCCCACTCCAGTGGTCTTGCCTGGGAAATCCCACAGACAGAGGAGCCTGGCAGGCTGCAGTCCACAGGGTCGCAGAGAGTCGGGCACAACTGAGCCCACACGCACAGCCCCCGTGCGGCACACTAGACCCCAGAACACGTTCCTCTTATAAAGGAAAGTGAGCGCCCGTCAACCAGCGCCTCTCCCTTCCCCACACTCAGCCCCTGGCAACTACCAGTCTCCAGCGACTTAAACATTCTTCATGTCGATGGGACCATCTTTCTCCCCCACTTATCTCACTCAGCATAAGGCTCCCCAGCCTCCTACCTGCTGCCAGGATGGGAGGATGTCCTTCTTCGTGGCTGAACAGGACTCTCTCCAGCCAAGCCGTAGAAGCGAGCTGAGCGGCCTTCCACCAAGAAGACGCAGAGCACACACACAGTGGGGCATTAGCCTGATGGAGTCCTCAGGACACAAGCCCCACCCCGTCACCGCCCGTGAGCAGAAGCCCAAGTGCTTTCACCTGTGAAAGGTCCACTCATCGACCGGCAGGAAGTCCCCAAATGTTAACAGTGTCCTGGACTCCCCAGATCAGAAACGATGACCGTGCTCCACCTGTGTCTCTTGGAGCTGGAGTGTGTCACCGGGCTCCTCTCACTCCGCATGTGCAGGCGCACGCACGCACGCCCACCGGCGCATGCACGCACAGACTCGCTAGCAGCAGCCGCAAGCGTGCATGCCCTATGGTTATGCGAATCAGGACGATGCCGGGGAGGGGGCTGATCTCGTAGCTCACCTACAAGTCCAGGAACACATTTACTGAATAACAAAGGGATCCAGGAGATGGACAGGCAGGGCTCCTGCTAGCAGAGGGCTGACCCTGGTCACATGGCCCCAAGTCCAAAACTCAACGCTCCCTGGCCCCCTGCTTCCGTCCTGTTGTATCTACTCAGCACCCACCATGTGCCGGGCGTCAGGAATTCACTCAGGAACAGGCAGGGATGCAGGTGGCATCTATAGGAGCTCCCAGGGGGCATCCCCTGCTCCACGCTCAGCCTTCTGCCCTGGTCCCCTGGTCCACATCCCATCTTCACCGATGGTAGAGCTGGGCTCCCCGCTCAGAGAGCTGTTGGGGGCCAGCGTGAGGCACTCCGCCCGTGGCAAAGGTCATGAGGAAGGAGGCTCAACATACGCAAAGGCAGGATCGAGCCTCAGGAGTCCCCCTGGAAATTCTCGAGCATCTACCCCCATAACCAGAGCCTGCCTACTTTACTACTTTGTGCTCTCCCCTACACCTCTGACTTTATGGGGGGCTGTCCCCCACCACCTCTTTCAGAGAAGGAGTTAACTTAGAGCTCCAGTTAATAATAATTCCTGGGCGCGACTGGAATGTTTCAACCTACAAACTCCTCTGAAGGTTCTCTAGCCTGCCTGACAGGCTTGTCCGGCCACATGTGATTGCTCACAGCCTCCCAACCGTGAGAGGCATGAGATGCTTTAAACCTTCTAAAAACAGGTTCCTTAGAAAAGTTAGAAAACCATTAGTATAAGTATAGTGGGCTGATTAGAAATTGTATTGGTGAAGGGTTTTTCATTTGTTGAGCTGATGTTTACTGCTAAGTCTCCACATCCCCTGCCCTTACACACATTAATGAATATATAGAAAAAATAAGTATTAACCTTTGATATTAATCACGTTAGACCTTAGGCTAAGTAAATTCTTTCCTTAACTAAAACCCACTACACCCTCACCCTATAGGAATGTAACTTTATTTGGGTGGCGTCTGTTTTAAGAATAATCACCCCTGGAGAAATGAGTGTCCTGGTTGACTGACCGCTGTCACAAGGAGAGGGTCATAAATTGTCAGCAGGCCCCCTGGCCAGAAGATGATGTAACACCCCTAAGACCTCTGTATACATTTGTATGAAGCACCTGACTTTGATAAAATTCAGGACTGCTGACCCCGTGTGACTTCTGCATAACATCTCAGTGTATAAAAGTAGACCATGGGAAATAAAGAATTGGGATCAGTTCCTCGAAAGACTGGTCTCCCCATGTCGCTGTCTCTCTCAAACTCTGGCTGAGTCTCCATCTGGAGCGCGGAACCCACCATGCTTACTAATTATGCCTGGCCTTCTAAGATCCGACCGGGGAGGCCTCAGTGTCTCCTCTCCTTCGGGAGAACGGAAGGACGCCTGCGGCCTACGTAAGTGGTCAAGCTTCTTGTCTTGAAGTTTTATTGGTCTCCCGCGTAAACCAAGCTACTCAGCCTCTTTTCTCCACTGAATTTTCCTACTGAGCTATCCTCATTCTATTACTCTTTACATCTCTAATTATCTAATTGAAGCTATTGTATCCTGATCCTCGCCGAAGCCATCTCCCCTTCAAATACCCTGGATCAGCCGGGGCTGGACACCGGCAGAGAGGTGCCTGCTCCTCCGCCCCCTGTGCACGAGTGGAACCCCTTCCGGGTGGGTATCATCCAGACTCAAAAGTGGGGAGGAAGGCATTTTCCCCCCAGAAGGGGCCATGGTGATGAGTCCTTGCTGGTCAGGGGAGATTACAGTCCCCATAGAGCCCAGGCAGGGCCGCAGGGAGTGGGCGCCACCTCCTGCATCTCCCGCGGCCTCCAGGGTGCTAGTGATAAAGAAAACCCTTGGCTCGCAGCTTAGGCGTCAGAAAGGAACCTGGCATCCTGACGAGCAGCCGTGCCCTCCAGCTCCAGGGCAAGCCCGAGTCAGGCCTGAGAGGAGCAGCATCACCTTGGGCTGGGCATCTGCAAAGCCCCGTGGGACTATTCTTACGATTCCTCGTGTTCCCCCACCCCAAACCTGCCAGCCAGGCGCCCTTCTCATCCTTGCTTTACAGTTGAGAAACTGGGGCTCAGAGAGCTGAGGAAACTCACCCTGACGGCTGGAAGCATCAGTTTTCTGATCTTCACAATGGGGACGGGGCGCTCGGCTTTCAGGAGGCTTGTGCGAGCTGCGTGTGGCACGTGGGTGTGGCAGCCCCCGGGGCTGGGACAGGAGGCAGGGGCTCTGACCCTTCCCGTGCTCCTGTGTGCCGCTCTCTCCCGCCTCCACCCAAGCCACGGGTTTCGCACAGAACATGTCCTCCCGCTATACTTCCCAGGGTGGAGTCAGCTCCCTCCCATCCTGAACGGAAGACCCAAGCAGTAAGGTGACTCAGCGTCTACCTCAAAACCAAGCCACCCTGCGACACTGGAGGCCATTCTGTGCCCCGAGTTCTCCTTCACACGAGGATCGGCAGACTCGTTCAGCCACTCAACCCATCAGAACCCCAGACGGGACCTGAAACACTCACCTGCACCAAGACATGAGAGTGTGTAAAGCTGCTGCCACACGGCTTAGCCATGCCTGTTCAGACAGGAGATGCCTCCCGGCCACCCCAGCAGTCCACCCACCCACCCACCCACCTACTCATCCGTTCATCCAACCATCCACCCACTCAACCGTCCACCTACTCATCCGTTCATCTTCCCATCCACCCACTCAACCGTCCACCCACCTACTCATCCATTCATCCTCCCATCCATCCACTCAACCGTCCAGTGACTTACCGATTTGTCCATCCATCCATTTGTCCATCTATTCATTCACCCACACATCCACTCACCCACTCACTCATCCATCCATCCACCCATCTATCCATACATCCATACATCTATCCATCCAATCACTCATCCATCCATCCACCCATCTATCTATCCATCCATCCATCATTCATCCATCCAATCACTTATCCATTCATCCACTCACCACTTCCACACCCATTTATCTATTCACCCATCCACCCAGCCACCCACCTATCCTTCCATCCACCCATCTATCCATTCTTCCATCCATCCATCCATTCACCCACTTCCACACCCATTCATCTATTCACTCATCCACCCACCCACCCACCCATCTATCCATTCACCCATCTGTCCATTCATCCATCCAATCACTCATCCATCATCCATCCACTCACCCACTTACAACCCATTCATCTCCTCACCCATCCACCCACCACCCACTCATCCATCCATTCACCCATCCATCTATCCACCCATTCACCCATCTATCTATCCATCCATCCATTCATCCATCCAATCACTCATCCATCCATCCATTCACTCACCACTTCCACACCCATTCATATATTCACCCACCCACTCATCCATCCATTCACCCATCTATCCATTCACTTATCCATCCATCCACCCATCCACCTATCTATCTATCCATCCATCAATTCATCCATCTAATCATCCATCCATCCATCCATTCACTCACCACTTCCACACCCATTCATATATTCACCCATCCACCCACCCACTGACCCACCCTTCCATCCATCCACCCATCCATCCTTCCATCTATCCACCCATCTATCCATTCTTCCATCCATCCAATCACTCATCCATCCACCCATCCACTCACCACTTCCACACCCATTCATATATTCACCCACCCACCCATTCTTCCATCCATCCATCCAATCACTCATCCATCCATCATCCATCCACTCACCAACTTACAACCCATTCATCTCCTCACCCATCCACCCACCCACCCACTCATCCATCCATTCACCCATCCACTCACCCACTTCCACACCCATTCATCTACTCACCCACCCACTCATTCACCCGCTCACCCATCCATCCAGCAACCTATATGCCAAGCGCTGTTCGGAGGCAGTGGAGATGAAGCAGTGGACAGGACAGAGAGGAGCCCCCGCGTCGTGGCGCCGTTGGGCTTGCAGAGGAGAACAATAAAGGGCAGGAGGGCGATGCCACTCGGTGAGCTGGGGGCGCCGCACACACCAGGTGAAAGGTGAGGACGTTCCACAGACCGGCCCTTCCCTCCTCCCCGGATTTTGGTGAGCTCCACTATTATCTTTACATCATCCAGGTTATCCAATGCACATTCTATTCACAACTGGATTTCCCATTCACTCTGTAAATAGGTGCATCAAATGATCAATACCGGTCTTTTAATCTTTATCAGCATCTCCTCTCTGGTCTCTTCATTCTGAATCAGCTGCAGACTGAATGCCCTGCTCTTGTGTGTCCAGCTTTCAGAAAGTCTGCCTATCGCATTTAGACACAAACGAGAGTGAGGCTGAGTGCGTACCTTGTTCTCCAGGGACACACCCTTTACCCCCAGCTCAGAACCGTGTGGACCCCTCTCCGCTCCTCTCCGGCATCGAGGCAGCAGAGGTGAGGCGAGCCTCGGGTTTCTGTCCTTGTAGCTGACACACCCTTTCTGCAAGGATGCGGGGGCTTCTTCCTTTGGTCTGATGTGGAGGCATCTTGGCGTTGAGGATTTGATGAAATGTTTCCAGGACATTGTGGGCTCATCTGACCTGCGGGTATGGCGCTTCACCTCTCTGGTAGTAGCAGCCTCACGGGTACCTTTTCTGTCTGAGCGTGAGGACTGTCAGCTCCGCTCTGAGCATCACAAGAGCGTCCTCTGTGCCCGTCGTCTCTCTTCTGATTGCCTGCACCTCCTCTCCCTGCTTCCAGCTGCACTCAGTCGTCTCGTCTTCCTTTTTGACACTTCCTCCATTTCAGCAGCGCCTCTTCTGTTCCTCACTGCTCCTGATTTATTTATCTGCCCCTTAAACATACTGCTTTGATCTTCAATTCTTTTCCTTAGGTCTTCGATCTCCCTTTTCATTTCATCCTGATTTTTTTTTCATCTTCTAATTTTTGAGCTCTCCAACTGAGAGTTCTTAAGCTGCTTCATAGCATGAAGCAATTATACAAAATTTTCATTATGTTCTTTGAGTTTGTTTTCTTTTTTAAATTTTGAGGTGGGATTCTTTTCTCCTTCTATCATCATATTACAAAAATTTTCAAACAGAGAGACCAATTAAAAAGAGCTCAGAAATTGCTGATATGTGACCATTTTGACCTCTGAAGCTAGCAATTTCATGTTTCAAACTGATACCGTAAAAACTCAGTTGAATACTTATTTATATACTTTTCTTGCTAAAAAAAATGGTAAGTTACCAGGATCACAATACTTCACGCCTAAAGATTTAGCCCACGTTTCCTAAAGAGGACACTATTCTACAGAAACCACGGTTCCCTGTTGGGTAACTTGTCTGTCCTTACTTCCCTCTGTCTTTCCATCATCTCATCTTTCTCATTTTATCCTCGAACGTGTCTACGCTGCCTGTCTCCTCTCACAGACGCTCCACTGACTCTGATATGGTGAGCATGGATTCCCCCCTCTCTCTCGGGGTCCGCTGTCCCCTTCTGGGTGCAGAGTAAGGGCTGGGTACCTGGGAGTCCCACCCCCTTCCCAACCCAGAGGCTGCAAGCTGGAGGCACACAGCTCGGCCCTTGTTAGGACACCCCAAAATCCCAGGTCACACTCTGGCCCAGGACACCCCAAAATCCCAGGTCACACTCTGGTCCAGGACACCCCAAAATCCCAGATCATGCTCTGGCCTAGGACACCCCAAAATCCAAGGTTATGCTCTGGCCCAGGACACCCCAAAATCCCAGGTCACACTCTGGCCCAGGGTAGCAACCTGAGTCGTCCAGGGGCTGCCTGCAGAGGGCTGGGGTGACCTGGGAGATGGGGGAGGGCATTCCAGACCTTTCTGCCCTCTACTGAGGGACCCCTCTTGCCCTCCCCTTTGCCCAACATGTCACCTCCTCCAGGAAGCCATCCATGTTTCCCCCACAATGATTTAGGGGACCCTCCTCTAGATGCCCAATGTCCTAAGGGTTTTCCCCATCACCCCCTTTTCACTCAGGGATGTCATTGATGGACTCCACGTCTGTCTCCTCCTGCTGGACTCTGGGAGTCTTACCAGGGGGTGGATCTCCACCACAGACGTGCCAGGCATGCACACGGCCTGAGATGTGCTTCAAAACACACAAAATGCAGGTGGTGTGAAAAAAAGTGCATCACCAATAAGGAGGCGTGTCAAGATTGTATAAAGACACGCATTGAATTTTACTGAAATTAAGCCATTCTGTCACCATAACACCTTAAGGAGAGAGCGAAGACAAGCCAGAGTCAGACAGTCACAAACGTCAACCTCACAACAAACACGCATCCACAGTGTGTATTTTTTAGAACCTCCCATGGCTCAGGAACAAAAAGACAATTAAAAAAAAAAAAAAAGCGAATGGCCTGTAGAGACATTTCACCAGAAGCAGATTCTGGAAGCTCGGAAACTTCTGACGGACAGGAAAATGCAGACGAAAATCACGAGCAAGTCCCGCTGTGCACCCAACAAGGGGCGAAAGTCAAACTCGAGGCCGGATCTTTCCTCCTTCTTCCTCAGTGGGGAAGTACAATGCTGTTCGGAAATTTGATTCTCCGAAAGCAGGCCCTTGGCAATCCCAGTCCTGAGTACAAACATGTGCACGTGTGCCCTCAAGCCACAGAATACCCAACGGCAGTGAAAGTGAAGCAGTGTGGACCCAACCCCACACAAAAACATGTGCCTCTCACACAGTCTTGGATGAGAGAAGCCAGACTCGGACACACACACTGTGTGAGCCCGCTGATGCAAGCACAGAGCAGCCACAGCTCGTCCACTCCCGTGCAGCTCAGGCCAGCGGTGGGGGTGGGCTGCTGGCTGGAAGGGGTGCCAGGGAGGATTCTGGGGCACTGGGGATGTTTTCTTCATGTCTGTGGGAGACACATGCATGCTGTGGTTCTGTTCAGTCACCCATCATCTTTGGGATCCCATGGACTGCAGTATGTCAGGCCTCTGTCCCTCACCATCTCCCGAAGTTTGCCCAAGTTCCTGTCCATTGCATCAGTGATATCATCCAGCCATCTCATCCTCTGCCATCCCCTTCTCCTCCTCCCCTCAATCTTTCCCAGCATCAGGGTCTTTTCAAATGAGTTGGCTCTTCACATCAGGTGGCCAAAGTACTGGAGCTTCAGCTTTAGCATCAGTCCTTCCAGTGAGTATTCAGGGTTGATTTCCTTTAGGATGGACTGTCCAAGGGAGTCTCAAGAGTCTTCTCCAGCACCACAGTTCAAAGGCATCAGTTCGTTGACACTGTGTCTTCTTTACGGGGCAGCTCTCACAGCCAGACGTGACCACTGGGAAGACCGTGGCCTTGACTAGATGGACCTCGGTAGGCAGAGAAATGTCTCTGCTTTTCAACACACTGTGTAGATTTGTCATAGCTCTCCTGCCAAGAAGCAATTGTCTTCTGATTCCAATATGAACATAAAGACTCAGTGAGCATGGGACTTCCCTGGTGGAGCAGAGGATAGGAATGCCCCTGCCAGGGCAAGGCACACAGGTTTGATCCCTGGTCTGAGAAGACTCCACGGGCCTCAGAGCAAGCAAGCCTGCGTGGCCCGGCTTCCTGAAGTGCACTTGCTCGAGAGCCCAAGCTGCGACACGAGAGACGCCACTGCAATGAGGCGCCCCACACGGCAACTAGAGAATAGATCCCGCCGCCACAACTAGGGAACGCCCATGCCCAGTGATGAAGACTCCTTCCAGCCCCAAATACTAATTAATTAATTAAAAAAGAAAACTCAGCGAGCGTGCATGGAGATGGGCCTGCCCTCTGTGCAGGCGCAGCTGAAGAAAATGCTTTAAAATCAGCAAAATGAAACAAGCTCTTTGGCACACGCTGTGTACTAAAGCAAAGCGCGGAGAGAGTCACACACAAGACCCAGGACGGCGGTCACCCTCACGGGGGTGGGGCTGAGCGGCTGCCGTGTCCCCCTCCCGCTGCTGGCCCACGGCTCCCGCCTGCTCCTGTCTTGGGGCAAAGGGAGCAAGTGGGGCAAGGCCACCGTGGGGTTTCACTTCCTGTCCTGCAGGGAAGTCCATCGAGTCACAGCCGACGGGGAGGCAGGGGGGCAGCCTAGGCCAGGGTCCAGTGGAGCAGTGTCTCCAGGCGCAGACGTCAGGGCTCCACAGGGTGCTGTCCTGGCCGTGTACCTGGATCCTCTGGACCCTCAGTTGCTGCAACGCCCTTGACATCCTCTGACGACTCTAAACTAAAGTGGAGATTCTACCCTGTGCTCCGGGGCCCTGAGACAGACCTGGGCTTGCAGTAAACACGGGGTAAGCGAGGGAGTAGGTGAACGGACGTTTCCAGGCCGTGAGACCATCCTGCTCAGAGCGGACCCTGGGACGTGCCTGAGGATGGAGATGGGTGTGTGAGCGCCTACTGAATGCTCCGAGCCGCACATGCCAGCTGGGATGCGAGCGAAGGGGACTCCTGACTCCCCATCGTCTCCCCCGATGCCCACAGAGCAGGCAGCATGTCCATCACTACCAGGAGAGGGAGGCTCACGGCACGGAGACAGGAAGTGGGAGAAGGAGGAAGCAGAGGCCCCGGGAAAAACCACCCGCCATCATGCACTTGCCTGGAGGGCAGAGCGTGCCCTGTCCTGGCTGCCCCGTGAAATCAAGGACACTCCGATTCAGTCAGAGACAAAAAAGGTCTTAGTCACTCAGTCGTGCCCGACTCTTTGCGACCCCATGAACCCTGCCAGGCCCTCTGTCCATGGGATTCTCCAGGCAGAAAGACCGGAGTGGGCAGCCTTCCCTTCTCCAGGGGCTCTTCCGGACCAGGGATAGAACCCGCATCTCCTGCATCGCAGGCAGATTCTTTACCGTCTGAGCCACCAGCGAAGCCCAAGAGACAAGAATCAGCCACAACCAGAATATCTGCTGGGGCCTGTGCTCCAGGGACCCGCAGGGGGCAAGGGTCCCACGGCCAGCATCACGGTCACCACGACGATCACCCTCTCGGAAAAGCAAGGGGTGGCGATGGCATGACTTTTATTTTAGAAACAGTCCAAGTCTGAACAGCTTGCGAGTCCTAAGTGGCAGGCAGGGCAGTCTGCACGTGAGATGAGGACATTCATAAATGTCTCGGGGGCTGCGGCAGGGTGGCAAGGCTACATGGACGAGAAAAAGCCGAGATATGGCAGAACATCCTCAGCACCGACACGCGGAGGCGTGGACGGGGTGTGGAGAAGGCGGGTGGCGGCCTCGGCGTCTTGCCCCGGTGGGCATTGCGCTCGCCACCCCTTGTCGTCACGTCATTTCAACTGACGCCACTACTCTGGGGGCTCAGAGGGCCCTGGTGGCCAGTGAACAGCTGGCAGGCCGCTGGGCGGGGCTGGGGAACCCGCCTCTGCCAGGGCCTCAAGAACATCTCCTGACTTCAAGCCTGGGGGCGCCAGGGCAGGGCCTGCTGGCAGAGTTCACAGGACAAGCGCCCTCGAGGCTCCAGCATAACGGGGCCCCCGAACCACCCTGCTGTTCTCAGCTCTCGAAGCCAGAGCCCGTGTTCCTCATGCCTCATCAATGTTCCTGACGCTGGGGTCGCAAAGAGATGGATGTGACTGAGCGACTGAACTGAACTAACTGAACTCAGGCCTCCTATGCGGCAGCAGGAGAGGCCTTGAAAACCACACCACACCACACCACCCCACCCCCAAACCCTGGCATGAACCCCCCCAAGGCTCCCCTGGCACTGAGTGCCACCGCCGGCCCCCACCCAGCTCACGCTGGGCCCCCCAGGACCCGCTTCCAAGTTCACTAGCAAGAGAAAGCCGAGGGTGGCAGACCCGGACCACCTGGCAAGCAGTCACGGTGCCCACTCTGCACGGGCGCAGGAGTGCCCCTGAAGCTGCCCCCTGAAGCTGCTCACTGTGATGCCACCCCCAGGGACGCCCCCCTCGCTCCAACACTGGGGCCATCCAGAGCCCTGGTGGCCCAGCTGGGACGGCCCCATGGCCATCGGGGAGGCCCCACCCTGCCGGGAAGGCGCATGAGGCAGACACAGGGAGCAGAATGTTGCCTCATTAATATTCATTACAGCCTCACTGCCCGCCTGCCCAGCGGGTCCTTGGGGAGCGCAGGGAGGACGTGAGAAATGGACTCATTAAGATGTTAAATAATTCAAGACAGGCAGCCCTGCCAAGCCCTCACGCTTTCTGCTCTGCAGCAGTACTGATGCTGGCAGAGTTCACAGGACAAGCGCCCTCGAGGCCTGTCCAAGGCCGGCCCGGGGGACACTCAGCCACGCGGCCCCCGGACAGCACGGCCCCCCAGGGAGCACGATGGCGAGGCCTCGCCTGTGTCATCGCGCATCTCAGCGAGGCTCCGAGGCCACTCCCAGCGTGTGTCAGCCAAGCTGACATCGCCCAAGGTGGTCGAGGAAGACGCCTTCAAGGCCTGAAGGTGTCTGCAGAGAGAGAACCCAGCCAGGTGGGGCCTGGACCAGGGCGGTCGGTCCCCAGCGACGGTGCCGCTCAGCTTCAGGGCCACATCTTTCAGGAGCCCCAGATTTCAAACCTGTACACATCGGCTGGGACCAGAGGTGGCCCCTCAGCAACATCTGGGCGCCCAGGGAGGCAGACATCCTAATAATTACTGAATCAGGTGACTAATTAATAGTGACGTCTACTTTCTGCAAAGCAAGGGACAGCCTGAAGACAAGAGCTGACTTACTCCTCTGGTTTTTTAAATTGTCTTGGAGCAGTCCCCCGAAAAGCAGAGCCAGATATGTCCAACCTTAACAGGACCCTCTGCCCAGCTGTGAAGGGCGCGGCCCCCCTGGACCCCGCTGTCCTGGGCCCAAGGCTGAATCAGCCACGCTGGTGCCCGGCCACCCGCCCCACACACATCCCTTTATCCCGATCTGCATGGATGGGGTTTGGCTGCCAAACTCCTGTTACTATTAATAGCTGCCAGCTTGGGAAGGCTTGTTTCTCAAATGGCGTTGGGAGCAGCTCACCCCACAGGGGAGAGATGGTGCGGGGGCCGCGGGGAGGCCAAGGGCAGCAGGGAGGCCAGGGAGCAGAGGGCCGGGAGCACCCACCGCATCTGTCTCCGAGGCCACAGGAAGGCCTCCAGCAGGGGCGAGGGAAGCTGCTGGGGTGGGGTGGCTTTTCTACCCCCCGAGGGCTGGGTCAGTCCCCAAGGGTGGAGGCCAGGGTGGGGTCACCTCGGGGCAGCACCCAGAGGGTCACGTCCGCCTGCCCGCCCACGGTTCCTAGGGTGGATGCAGGGCCCAGGTTGCCGGCCCCCTGCCCTCTGCAGACCCCTCCGGCTCAGCCAGAGGTTGATGGGCCCAAGACCCTGCGGGAGGAGCCACAGAAAGGGCAAAGGGGTGACGGACCCCTCCTGCAGCCCACCACAGCATCTCCACGAGGCACGTGGGGAGGCGCCCCGTAAGCAGCAGCGCTTACCCCCCTGCAGCCCACCGGCCACCTTGGGCCCCATTCCCACCCAGCACTGGGTCTGGGAGCCCACCCCCCACCCCCACGCTCACAGAGGGCGTGCTCCCGGGGCTTCTGGGAACAGACGCTCTGGCGCGGGCTGGGGGGCCTCCCGAGCTGTGGCACCGAGGCTGCTACAGCTCAGGGACTGAATCAAAGGGGCTCCCGCACCAGCAGCGGCCGTGGACAGGCTGTTTCGCCTGAGATTCATGGTCTGGAAGGCGGGGCAGGGCGCCCACAGTGATGAGAGTCACAAAGGACCTCAGGGCCCGGCAGCTGCTTAACTGGGCAACTTAATGTGTTCCAGAGATGACCCCAGACCAACCCGCCGTGGCCCCCATCAGAGGCAGGAGCCCCCAGAGCAGAGCAGCAGGGGGAGGAGGGGCAGCCAGCCTCGCTCACACCCCTGCAACCCCAGGAGGACTTTCTATTTATTGTGATGAAAATTGTTCGTGTTGGTCGCTCAGTCGTGCCTGACTCTTTGTGACCCTATGGACTGTCGCCCGCCAGACTCCTCCATCCCTGGCATTCTCCAGGCCAGAATACTGGAGTGGGTTGCCATGCCCTCCTCCAGGGGATCTTCCCAACCCAGGGATCGAAACCGGCTCTCCCACACTGCAGGTGGATTCTTTACTGTCTGAGCCAGAGACGCCTAACGCGAAATCCACCACCTTTCAGGGTGCAGTTCAGGGGCATTAAGCACACCCAGGCCATTGTGAAACAGCCCCACCACCACCTCCAGAAGCTTTTTGTCTTCCCAAACTGAAGCTTCCCCATTCAGCACTAACTCCCAGCCCCTGGCACCCACCTCTGTCTCTATGAGTCTGACTCCTCTAGAGGCCTCAGGTAAGTGGAAGCATGTAGTATCTGTCTGTCTGTTTGCGTCTGGCTAATCTCACTGGGCATGATGTCCTCAAGGTGCATTCTTGTCATAGCAAGTTTCAGAACAGCCTTCGTTTTTAAGCCTGCGTAATATTCCACTGCCTGTAGAGACTACGCTTTGTTCATCTGTTCACCTGTTACTGGACTCTTGGGTTGCTTCCACCTTCTGCATCCAGCTATCTGTTGGAGAGCCTGCTCTCAACTACTCTGGGTCCATGCCCAGAAGTGGAATTGTGGGTCATATGGTAATTCTGTGCTTAATTTGTTGAGGCACTGCCATGCTGTTCTCCATGATGGCTGCACCATCTGCATTCCCACCGGCAGTGGAGAATTTGGACAGTTCCAATTTCTTCACTGGAAGGACTGACACTGAAGTCGAAGCTCCAGTACTTTGGCCACCAGATGCAAAAAGCCGCTCAGGAAAAGACCCTGATGCTGGGAAAGATGGAGGCAGGAGGAGAAGGGGGCCTCAGAGGATGAGACGGCTGCATGGCGTCACCAATTTAACGGACATGAGTTGGAGCAGCTCAGGGAGATACTGAAGGACAGCCGTGTTCCTTGGGGCTGGCTGACCTGCCGGTGAGAGGAAGCTGGGGATGGATGATGGACAGGAGAGGCGGGCGGCGGGTGGGAAACTGCCTCCCACCCAGCCCGCCCTGTGCCTTCCCCAGCGGTCACACCAGATCCCAGAGTCCAAGCTTCTGCCCATGAGAGGTACGCCGGGGACGCCAGGGAGATGGCGGCCGTCTGCGGAGGAAGCCAAAACAAAGGCATTAGAGGGAAGAGGAAAAGCTTATTAATTTTTGGGCCCCAGTCCAGACTTCACACCTGGCCCATTTCGGCATTTTCTGAGTTCACAGACTCCGGCAGAAGGAGGGAAGAAGAAGGACATCTTGTGTCCTAGAAATTCACCGCCTGGAGCCACCTACTGAGGGGACGCTGATTCAGAATCCCAGGATGTTAATTAGCTTTGGGAGGGAGGGAGAGGCCAACACCAGGGGGAGGGGATGGTTTCAGAGCTGGGCTCCGAGGCTGTGCCGTGAGGCTGAGTCCTCACCCAGCCTCAGAGCTGCTGGGCAAACTTGAACAAGTTATGCAACCTTTCTGAACCTCTCGTTCTTTATCTGAGAAACGGAGACAATAAGAAGCCTCCTGAGACTGTCACGAGGTATAACTGGGGGGAAGATAGGAAGCGGTGCCATCCAGGGTGACATGGAACAAGAGGGGGCGATGGGGACCCTTAGAACTAGCACCCCGAGCCTTCCCTGGTGGTCCATCCCGTGGTTAGGAACCCTCCTGTCAATGCAGGGGACGCAGGTTCCATCCCTGGGGCAGGAAGATCTCACGGGCCACGAGGCAACTCAGCCCTCGAGCGTACAGCCTGTGCTCAGCAACAAGAGAAGCCACCACAACGAGAAGCCCACGCGCCACAAGCAAGGGTAGCCCCCGCTCAACACAATTAGAGAAAGCCTCCGTGCAGCAGTGAAGACCCAGTGCGGCCAAAAATAAAGAGGAATCAATCCAAAAAAAAAAAAAAAAAGACCTAGCATCTCTAACTCCCCACCCAGGCTGGGAGTCCCCTGCTACAGCCTGTTCGGCCAGAGGTGGGGAGCAGAGTGGCGTGCCCTGGCTTCCAGGTCCCGCAGGAAGAAAGATGCTCGCCACATCTGGGTAGCAGGCCTGGGCAGAGCAGCCGACGGGACCCTCAGAAGGGTCTTCAGCAGGTCTAGGGCCTGGGCTCAGCGTGGCCAGGGTGCCTGCCAACCCGGGGGCCGCAGGGCAAGGGGCCCTGCACCCACTGGGGGTCTTCGGCCTCCTGACTTCACCCAGCCCAGCCACTTTTCCATCGAGACCCCCCAGGGGTCGCGATCAGCACCATTCCCTTACTCTTCACTACCATGTCAGGCAAATACTTGAGCCACTTCTTTGACGCCTACCAGAGCACGGTTTAGGGTGGACTCCGCGTTCAGAACCACACGCCTGTCTTAGGCCACCGTCCACGGAAGAGGACTCGGGATGGAGGCACGGTGCACAGCGGGGGTCCTCTGTTCAGCCACCACACCCCCATCTCGGGGACCACCCAGGGGCAGGTGGGTGTGGGGGCTGCCCTGGTTTGAAACCTTCTGCCCCACGGGGACCCGGGATCCCCACTGGCAGCTCCACCCGCACCGCATCCAGTCTCCCGAGGGACACAGCCGGTGCGAGCGCCGTCAGGCTCGCAGAGCTCAAGCCCGGTGGCCCTCCAGGTGTCCGGGGCCCCAACCTGTGCGGGCGCAATGACCAGCCAGGACACCTTCTATCTCAAGCGGCACCGCCTAGTGACACAGGAGACAGACTCCGTTTGTCTGGTTCCCAGGAAAACAAGTAGGAAGTTATCCAAAGGTCAAATTCTCATGTGATAGAAAGGGGTTTGCTTCCCTCAGTCCACACCTAGGATGCTTGGCTAACACCATCACACAGATGGTAGTTCATGCATGGCCACAGGATTGTCACTGCCCCATGGACACAACCAAGTAGACTCTACCAGTTAAAGCTGTGGTTGTCCCAGCGGTCATGTACAGATGTGAGAGCTGGGCCATAAAGAAGGCTGAGCACCGAGGAACTGATGCTTTGGGATTGTTGGAGAAGACTCTTGACAGTCCCTTGGACTGCAAGGAGATCCAACCAGGCCATCCTAAAGGAAATCAGTCTTGAATAGTCACTGAAAGGACTGATGCTGAAGTTCCAACACTTTGGCCACCTGATGCAAAGAACTGACTGTTTGGAAAAGACCCTGATGCTGGGAAAGACTGAAGGCAGGAGGAGAAGGGGACAACAGAGGATGAGATGGTTGGATGGCATCACTGATTCAATGGACATGAGTTTAAGCAAACTCTGGGAGATCGTGAGGGACAGGGAGGCCTGGCGTGCGGCAGTCCAGGGGTCGCAGAGTCGGACACAACTTAACAACTGAACAGCAGCAACAAATAGACTCTCCTTACGACCAATTCACCTTGTGGTCTACACAGTATCTTTTGATCCTGGGGATTTAATGTAACTTTACACTGAGTAACATTTGACCTGTGTGTTTCAGAGGCCAAAGACAGCACAGTGTTTCACCAGAAGCACTTCCCTCGAAATGAATGGCATGGAGAGTTACCATTAGATAGGATTTTATTAGGTTGTGATGATCTGGACCCATCTTTCTCTCCTTGAAACAGACGGGCAGAGTAAAAATGAGAGTTCATCAAACCGGGTTCAATATGCATATATTCACTCAGCAGGTTGCAGGCGCCAGAAACACTTCCAGTCACACACTCAACAAATATTTATTAGGCTTCTAACACGTGTGAGACACAGGCTGGGAGAGACAAAGAAATTAAAACACAGTCCCTGCCGCTGACAGACTCAGAAAGGGGATTCAGAGGGACACATAAGTATGCAGCTTCTTGGGGCGCGATGAAGGAATATCCCACAGGGCAATGAAAGGAAGGATGAGACAGAAATGAACTCTGTCCAGCGAAGGAGCAACTGAGCTTGGGTTCTGAAGAATGAACAGGAGCTCTCTAAGTGAGCGGGCATCCTAACCAGAGGGAACAGCATGTGCAAAGGAATGGAGGCAGGACAGAGAACCAAAAAGAAGCAAGGTTTGATGATTTAAAGCACAGGATACACGAAGAAGCTAGAAAGGCTAGGTGATGTACTGATTCATCACTTTTAAAATTGAACAGGCACAATCAGTTAGAAATTAAGAATGCAGATTCTGAAACCAGTGTGCCTGGGTTTCAATCCCAAACCATTTGCCATCTAGGACCCAACGTGGCCCCGGGTTAGTTACTGAATCTCTCAATGCCTCAATTTACTCATGTGCAAAATGATCAAACCATACTCAGATCCCTGTTCATTTCTGCAGCACGTAATTCCCAAGCGCCTACAGGGGCTCACTCTAGGCACGGGGCGACATCAGAAAACAAAACAGGGATTCTCACCTGCTTGTAGCTCACACTGCCGTGGGGGACGGGAGAAGAGCGGAGGACAGGCAGAGGATGAGGGGGAGGACGGCAGGGTCAGCAGGGGCAGGGCCCGTGCCCAGGCACCTGGGTGGGGCGGGCGCCGTGGGCACCAAGCAGAGAGGGACGAGGGCCGACGCGGGTCTCTGGCTGAGGGCCAGACCAGGAGACCACTCAGGAGGCCTGCGGGAGCATGGCCCAGGCAGGGGCGGGAGAGGTCACTGGGCTATTCCAGGGGAGGGCCACCCAGGCAAGCTGATGAATAAGGTGGGGGGAAGGCAGAGCAGCTGAGAGCACTCGGCGCACTAGACGGTTCAGTTCAGTTCACTCGCTCAGTCGTGTCCGACTCTTTGCGACCCCATGGACTGCAGCACGCCAGGCCTCCCTGTCCATCACCAACTCCCGGAGTCTACCCAAACCCATGTCCATCGAGTCGGTGGTACCATCCAACCATCTCATCCTCTGTCATCCCCTTCTCCTCCTGCCCTCAATCTTTCCCAGCATCAGGATCTTTTCAAATGAGTCAGCTCTTTACATCACATGGCCAAAGTATTGGAGTTTCAGCTTCAACATATTTAGTCCTTCCAATGAACACCCAGGACTGATTTCCTTTAGGATGGACTGTTTGGATCTCCTTGCAGTCCAAGGGACTCTCAAGAGTCTTCTCCAACACCACAGTTCAAAAGCATCAATTCTTCAGCGCTCAGATTCCTTTATAGTCCAACTCTCACATCCATACATGACCACTGGAAAAACCATAGCCTTGACTAGCCGGACCTTGTTGGCAAAGTAATGTCTCTGCTTTTCAATATGTTATCTAGGTTGGTCATAACTTTCCTTCCAAGGAGTAAGCGTCTTTTAATTTCATGGCTGCAGTCACCATCTGCAGTGATTTTGGAGCCCAAAAAATAAAGTCTGCCACTGTTTCCCCATCTATTTCCCATAAAGTGATGGGACCAGATGCCATGACTTTGTTTTCTGAATGTTGAGCTTTAAGCCAACTTTTTCACTCTCCTCTTTCACTTTCATCAAGAGGCTTTTTAGTTCCTCTTCACTTTTTGCCATAAGGGTGGTGTCATCTGCATATCTGAGGTTATTGATATTTCTCCCGGCAATCTTGATTCCAGCTTGTGCTTCTTCTAGCCCAGCGTTTCTCATGATGTACTCTGCATATAAGTTAAATAAGCAGGGTGACAATATACAGCCTTGACGTACTCCTTTCCCAATTTGGAACCAGTCTGTTGTTCCATGTCTGGTTCTAACTGTTGCTTCCTGACCTGCATACAGGCTTCTCAAGAGGCAGGTCAGGTGGTCTGGTGTTCCCATCTCTTTCAGGATTTTCCAGTTTATTACGAGTTAATCCTGCAACAGTGCAGGGTCGGGCAGCGCCCCCAGCGAGGCTGGCGTGGCAGCTGGGGTCAGCGGTCCATCCTGACCCCCCGGCCCCTGCACCGTCCCCCCACCAGCCGCCCCCTCCACCAGGAGGCCCTACATACTCCTGCCGTTGGTGCTGACCTCACTCGGGGGACTCGGCAGCAAGAGCTGTGATTATTCCACTGGGATAATCACAGGGGATTATGTGATTATAATGTGCCAGGCAGCCTGGCTCCCGCTAATAAATGAACTGAAGAGTCAGTCTTCACTGCTCACAGCCCCACCGAGCGTCCCAGAGCCCATTGTCTGGGAACAGCTGATGTTTTGATGACATTTGCTAAGAAGTTCGAGGTTGCTTTCGCTTCGCGCAGCTCACAGGAACACACTGTCATAAGAACCTGCCAGAAGTTTCAAGTTCACTAAAGATCCTCATTTAGCATACAGGGGACAACAGAGCAGAGAGCAGGCAGGCTCTGCGGACGGCCTTCCTGTGCACGGACTGAGCCAGGCTGCTCCACGGCCAGGCCCCCAGCCAGCCTCCCCCTCTGCAGACACTTTCTCTCCGCAGGCTCTGGGGGGCCGCATTGGCCCAAACCCTGAGACCAACTGCATGACCTTGGTCAAGTCACATACCTGCAAAGCCTCCCTGTGTCAATGGGCCGTGGGTAGTAAGGATGCCCTGGGTGCGGGTGTCAGAATGTAGGGTCACGTGTGTGAAATGCTTGTGAGAAGCAGACATGAATTATAGCCACAAGGACATCCCTGGTGGTCCAATGGTTAAGACTTTGCACTCCCAATGCAAGGAACCTGGGTTCGATCCCTGGTCAAGGAACTAGATCCCACATGTCGCAAGCAAGACCTAGCAGAGACAAGTACGTAAATAAAAATAAACATTAAAAAAAAAAGTTCAGCAATGACTTTCACTGATTTCATATTGCAATAGACCTTGGAATTCTGAAAAGCCAAAATCTCACTATGACTTGCAAAGCTTGCCTTGGTATTTTTTTTAATGATCTGGTTTTAAAACAGTACAGAACCCCTTTGTAGGGCCTGCAAGGTGCCACATGGTCTGTCCCCGTATGTCCCTCCGTTCCCAGCTTGTCCTCTCACCCCGGCTCCCCGCGCTCCAGACTCACTGTTCTCTGAGTTCTCCTAACAAGTGAACATACGTGTGCCTCAGGGCCTTCGTGCATGCTGTTCCTTCTGCCTGGAACACTGTTCCCTCCACTCAGTATCTGCCAGGCTCCTTCCTTGTCCTTCCTTAGACCTCAGCATAAACATGACTTCCCCAGCAAGCTCTCCCAGGCCACCCAGGCTAGATGCAGCCCCCCGCACATTTCTCCTTGTGGTGCCGAGGACAATTTCTTTTCAGTCTGACAGCTCCCTAAGAATGTCTGTCTGTTTTTCTCTCTTAACTGCACGAGCTCAGCCTGGCGCCTGGCGCATGGAAGGCACAGGTACAGATTATAAAACAAGTACTGTGATGTTAGTTGGCAGCACCGGCGCACAAATACACTCTCACACAGCCAGCGTAGCACTGTGCAGCGTCGTCTCGATTCTGAGATCACCCCCACCCCCACCCCCGCCTTGCCCTAAACAGCCCTTAGATAAGTTGCTTGCTAATTTCTGAGGCTAGAGTGTTACTTCGGTTCGCCAAGATCTGAGCATCCCAACATCGTGTCAGGACTGTATGCCCCTCGATGTATACGCAATATACACGGGAACAGCAGTTAGCACAAACTGATTTTTCTGACGTGTTAACCATCGTTAGTGGCACCAATATCACAGACGCAGACCATTCAGCAGGGGCTCCGCCAGGGAGGATGTCACCAAGGGGAACTCATTTATTCAAATGTTCGTTCTCCCCTCAAACTCACCAAGCTGGATCCTGCCCCAGGGCCTTTGCACAGCAGGGACTGCTCCCTCCTTGTTGGAATGCTGCTCCCAAATCCTTCCCTGACTTCTCTTCTGCATGGCTCAGTTCTCAACTAGAAAGTCAGTTTCTCTGGAGCCTCACTCGGGCCAGCCCAGCCGCTGCCTCTAGATGACTCTGTCTGGATCTGCCGCCTCCCAGCTGTGTGACTTCGGGCCAGTGACTCAGCCCTCTGTGCCTTGCCTTCTTCATGTGTCAAGTGAGAACAGAAATAGTACTTACGGCATTGACTTAAATTTTGCGTTTATATCTGTGAAATACACAGAACAGTCCCTGGCATACAGTAAGCCCTGGGAGGGAGGTCTGAGACGGAGGGGATATATGTACACAAGACAGCTGATCGCGTGGTATAGCAAAGACTAACACGACACTGGAAAGCAATTATACTCCAAAAAAAAAGTGCAACTTGCCTAGCCTCTCCACAAAACCAGCTCGGGTCGGGCACACACGTCACATGATTGGAGGAAATGAGACACAAAAGCTAAGGAAACCCCCCGCCCTCCCCGCCCCGACAGGTCAGCCCGAGGAGGAGAGTGTGAGCTGCCCGGGGACTCCTTCATTCAGCGACTTCAACTCCCATGCTTCCCAGACTTCAGCTCCTCCTCACCCCTAGAGCGGGGATAAACAAAGTGTGGTCTAGCCACGTGATGGAACACAACACAGCCTTGACAAGGAAGCAGGGTCTGACCCACATGACAATGTGGATGCACCCTGAGGACGCCATGGTAAGTGAAATAAACCAGACACGAAGGATAAAGACCATACATGATCCCACTTATATGAGGCGTCTGGAGCCGTCTAACCCACAGACAGAGCACAGCTGCCAGGGGCTGGGGGCAGGCAGGTGGTGCCTAACAGGGACAGAGTTTGGGAAGACGACAAGTCCTGCAGGTGGGTGGTGGTGAACGTGGGTAGTGCTGCAGATCTCTATGCTTAAAAACGGCCACAGTGGTAACTTCCATATTATGCATGTTCTATCCCAATAAAAACAAAAGCATCACCTGGGATGTTTGTGGACAATGCAGATGCCAGGGCAGCATCCCTCAGAGTCCCAGACTCTGCAGGTCTGGGGTGGGGGCCTGGGAAACTGTGTCTCAGAATCTCCCCGGGGGACCTGGCTGCAGGGATTTCAGGGAACACACCTAGAGGAACAGGCCCGACCCTCCCCCCACCCCCACAGCGACGGCCCGGCCCTGGGGACCCCCAGAGGCACCTGCTGATACTCCTGAATTCTCACTCAGACCCAGGGACAGGATTGCCATCACGGCCACATGCGGCAGCCGGGAGGCTGAGACAAAGCACCAAGGCCCTGGGGGTCCCGCCCTCCCCGCGGGGTCCCTCAGGGCTGACTCAAATTCAGGTCCCTGGAGGGCCGGCCCCGGGGGGCCCCCCAATCCCTGCTGCACACCCCTGCGCCCACCAGCCTCTCAGAGCCGCCCCCCCAGCCGGGCCTGGCTGGGTGGGCGTGTCGCAGGGCGAGGGGTCCGTCCCACCCGGCCAGCCCGGCCCCCAAGCTTCCTTCCCTGTTTCCCTCCCTGAACGTCTCTCAGCTCCCCGGGAGACTCCTCAGGCCCACAGCAGCCTGCCTGCTCCTCTTGCAGCTCCGGCTCCTCACACCCCCTCGTCGTCTCCTTGGGAAACAAAGACAGGAGCCGCTGGGCTCCCCAGGGAAGGGCTCTGGGGCGCTGGGCTCGCTTCAAACCCCAGCCCGGCCGCTAGGGAGCGGTGCGGCCCCGGGCCGGGCGCCTGACCTCTCTGTGGCTCCCCTGTAAAGCAGGGGTGATTCTAGCGCAGGCACCCCGGCTGAGGTGCTGGGGTGAGACGAGGTAACCCAGGTAACCGTGCGGGCTCCGCGCGGGGGGGAGGGCGTGGGGGGCGGGGAGGCGCTATTTGATTGGGGGGCGGGGGAGACAGCAGGAAACGGATGCTCCCAATGTGACTCCTGGGATCTGAATGGAACTTCTACAAAACACAAGCTTCCTCCAGCTCCTGAATACTTAGGTTTAATTTTATGCCTTCAAACCGCGGGACGGATTGCTGACGTGCGTGCGCGCGTGCGCGCACGTGCTCGTGTGCGGTCTTCCTACACGCACATCCGCCTACCTCCCCCAGCGGAGGCATCTCGGGGCCACGCCCCCCACCAGGAGGACAGACCCCAGCCCACGGCCCGCGGTGGAATGGAGCCCACCTCCCCCAGGCTCCTCCTTTCCTCTGTGGCCCGTGCCCTGTGCGCACCTCCCCACCCACCCGCAGTGCCGTCCCTCCACGTGCCAGCCACCCCCACGCTCTGTGCCCTGCGCACGCCTTCCCCTGCGGCACGCCTCCCCCAGGCCCCCCAAAGACCCCCAACCCGCCTCCTCAACCCCCAGAACCATGCACGCGGCCCTGCCCTGCCCACACCTCCCCGGCTCCAGGGACTTCTCACGTGTCCCTCCCCGGGGCAGGCGTCTCTGCTGCCCTCGTGCTGTGGGGCTCCTGGGCGGGGTGTGGGTGCCCAGCCCTGCGCCAGCAGAGTGACCACCTCCACTGGGTGGTAGGACCCCTGCGTCTTGCACCACGGGCCCAATCCTGCCCACCCCCCACCAGGAGGAGGAAGCCCAGCCCAGCTCCTGGAAGAGGCATAGGAACTTTCTCTAAATTTACTTCCCCTCCTTATTATCTTGTCCCGTTGCTGCCGACAGGGATACATCCTTACGGGCGGACAGGAGGGGTTACTGGAGCACCTCCATATTATCCCTTCTGGGAACTGGTCCGGCTGGAAAAAAGAAAAGGAAGAAAAACCCATCCCGGGCAGGTTAGGTCTGCAGTGACAGCAAGGATGGAGCCACGCTGCCCAGTGGGCGCCCGGTGCTCAAGCCCAGGCGTCCAGTCCCCGGCTGAGGCAGCTCTGGTTGTGCTGGAGGCAACACAGAACACACCACGGCTCCTTGATTCTTCTCCAGCGTTTACGGCCAGTGAGAGAAGCACCCTATCATTCCGGGCCTCGTGGCTTCTCCCCACGAAACCTGACAGCTCTCCCTCCCTTCCCGTGGCCGTTCCTCACGCACTTTCCTCTGAGATGTGCGGAGCGTGCCGGCCGCCACGCTGAGACGGGCACTGCTGCTCAGCCTCTGGGGCAAGACGGAGGAGGGGCTTCCGTGGGGAAAGCAGGGGCTCTGAGCACCCCAGCCTGGAGCAGGGCCCCGGGGTCCAGTGAAACTTGCCAGTCTTGCGTGTCCGCGCGTTTGATTTTCAGGTCTCCGTGGCATCAGAGACCCCGAGGAGGGCTCAGAGGGGGCCCCCAAGAGAAGCAGGGCTGGGCTGCCTGGCCGCTCCCTCACCAGGGGACTCTCCGGGGAGGCACTGGGGCCCTTCTCTCCCCCGCAACGCTGGGGTCAGAGAGGGTGACTACACCCTCCCAGCTTGGGGCGAGGTCACACGGTCAGCCCCGCCAGCAGGAGCTGGCCACGCAAGGGCCTGCAGGCACCCTCTTCTGTGGGCTCAGAGAAGGGGAGAGCCCAGGTCCCCTGGGAAACAGCCCTGCTCACGGGCAGGTCTGTGCGCCCCACACCAGCCCAATGACAACCCCCCCGAGATGGGCCTGGAGGACCCTCTCTGGGGAGACGCCCTCCGGGGCTGGGCCTCTCTCCAGGGTCTCCCTGTAATCGAGCTGGTTGTGGGGGGCTGGGGCTTTGGAGGTGACAGCACAACAGCCGTGGGCGGGGGCTTCTCTTCGGGTTCCGTCTGCCGACCTTGAGGCCAGCTGTCCTAAGGCTGCAAGCCCACTGGCCGCTCTACTGCGGGTGTGGAGCCAGGGCCCCAGGCGGCCCGGGCAGCCGAAGAACGAGCCCCTGGCGCTGGTGATGAACGGCTGAGCAGATTACTGACTGCTCGCTGCCACCAGGCTCAGCGGAGTGCTTGTCGTCTGGAGGGGCAAGGCATTAGCGGACCTGGGGTGGGGGCGCGTGCGGGGTGGGGACCGCCCCGAGGGTTAGGGTCTTGAGCCCTGTTCTTGATGGGCCTCGGGCACCCGAGAGCTGCCAGCTGCCAGAACAGGCCCCGCCACCTCCGCAGCCTTGAAGTTTAATTAGGTCCCGTTTGTTTACTTCTGCTTTTATTTCCATTACTCTGGGAGGTGGGTCATAGAGGCTCCTGCTGTGATTTATGTCACAGAGTGTTTTGCCTCTGTTTTCCTCTAGGAGTTTTATAGGTTCGATGCATGAGACGGGGTGCTCAGGGCTGGTGCACTGGGATGACCCCGAGGGGTGGAAAGGGAAGGGAGGTGGGAGGGGGGTTCAGGATGGGGGACACGTGTGCACCCATGGCTGGTCCATGTGAATGTATGGCAAAAACCACTACAATACTGTAAAGTAATTATCCTCCAATTAAAATTTTAAAAATTAATATTAAAAAAAAATAAAGACGCAGCTGCTCCGTCTCCGCCCCCAGGACGCCGAGGGTGGCCGTGACGGTGGCCATGAGCTGTGTCCCTGCGGGCACAGCTGACATCTGCTCAGCTCACTCCCCGTGGCCTGACGCAGAGAAGTTCAAGGGCGGGACCACCCCGCCAGCTCCCAGCGGAAACTGTGCCGCCAGCCCAGCAGATGGGAGCCTGAACCCGGGTCTGGACCAAGCGCCTAACAGCCGATGGCCCGGGCGGCTCCACCCCGGGGCTGCGGCCCTCACAGCCTGGCCATGCGGGACTGGACCCCCGGACGACCTCCATCGGCCAGTTTTCCAAATGAGACCAGCTCCCCTGTCTCCTTAGCTGACACTTCCAGGGTCTGGGCCCCTGCCAGGGATGGGACCCAACTCTCTGCTCTGCCCTCACTCCTGGGGAGACTATGGCTGCCGGTGGTCCTACAGACACCCCAAGCTTGCCCCCCACCCCAACTTACATCATCCGGAGAGTCTGGAGAGTTTTACTAAAAGAAGAAAGTTGGTGCCTCATGAGTATTAATGCACCCTCACTTGGACCCAAAGAGGCAGGTCCCACATTCACCCCATTTAACAGATGAGGAAACTGTGCCACACGGCACCCAGGCTCTGAATGAGCACACCCGTGGCTCCCGAGAGGTGCCTGGTGGAGAGAGCTGCCATCGAGCAAGGGCCCGAGACCCGAGTGGACCCCCATCAAGCCTCCGCTCCTCACCCGCTCTGCTTCCATACATTCCAGCGATGGGAGGCTCACTACCTCACAAAGGCCTTGCCCCATCTTCAGGCACCGACGAACCCCAGAACTGTCTGCTATTGCGATGGGCCCCCCTCTGCCTTCTCAAGGGAAAGCATCTGCTCTCTCGGCCCCTGACCCCAGCCCTCAGCACGCGCGCACACACACACACACACACACGCAGATGCGGATCTGTGAAGGTGCCAGCTGCATGCAGGGCCTGGCCTGGGGCTGAGACCCACCGGAAGGGGCAGGGCTCCAGCCCGGCTCCCTGCACCTGGGGCTTCTGGCCTCTGCTGGACGCAGCCAGGCCACCTCCCTACTCTGCTGGCCGGATCTCCAGGATCCCGGGGCTTTTCTTGTGGCAGCAACAAAACACCCCCAGCAGGTTCTGAGGGCTGTTCTGCTTGTTTGGGGCCGAGGGTGTGGTCTAGAGACCCCAGGGCAGCCAAAGGCTGCGCACACCCACTGCCAGCTCCTGACACGCCAGCACACGGAGAAGCTTCCTGCTGTGGGGTTGCTCCCCCGTGTTCCCCGAGCCCCTGTCCTCATGGCCAGGAGAGATGTCTCATGACATCTCACGACCCCGCTCATGCGGTCCTCATGTCTTGGGGAGACCTCACCCTGTTCCCCCTCAGGAGCGTCTCTGATTCTCTCCAACGTATGCATCCCAGTTTCAGGGGTTCCATGTGGGCAGAAGGTTTCGCTGAGAAAAAATTAAAACTATAAAAAGCCTGGGAGCCTCCGCCATCCGAGACCCAGTCCAGCGGGCAGATCGCCCTGAGTCGGGGTGGCCCAGAACAACCGCCCAGCTGACAACAACCACTCCGTGGAGGACGGTGACCCCCCACCTCCCGGGCCAGACCGCAGAAACAGGGTGGCCGCCCCCTAGAACCAGCTGGGCTCACGAGGGAAGGGGTCAGCCCCTCGGACGAGGACCCTGCTAGCCAGGTCGCAGCCCCTGTCTTGTACCCGCTGGCTGGCCAGAGCCTCTGAGACCATCAGCGTATGAGGGGCAGCTATGGGGCGAGGGCTCTGCACAGACTTCCGGCGGGACCACGAGGCCATTCTGGCCGTGGTGGTGATGGGCACTCCCCAGGGTGGACACACGTGATGCCCTGAGCGGGGCACTTCCAGACGGCCACGACGGCCAGCCCCACGTGACGGGTGTTGTTGCTGTTTAGGCGCTCAGTCACGTCCAACTTTGCAACCCCATGGACTGTAGCCCACCAGGCTCCTCTGTCCATGGGATTCTCCAGGCCAGAATACTGGAGTGGGTTGCCATGCCGGGTGAAGGGCTCCCGAGCATCCACCTGATTCTGTGCACAACGCAGTCACGTGCTGCCCCACAGCCGGGACCTGCATGGGAAAGGTCACCGCGTCTCCAGCTGTCACCTCTGCGTGACCAGCTATTGCCCATGCGTCACAGGCCAGGCTCCACCAAGTGACGGCCCCAGGTGGCTGGCGGGGACCAAGCCCGACTGGAACCAGGGCCGCTTCATGCTTTTCATCCACAGGTGTTTCTGGGGCGTCCAGGTGCCTGGCCCCACGCTGGGCCTGGGGCTCCCAGTGACACCTGGCTGTCCCTGCCCCGTGAGGCTTGTTTTACACACACACACACACACACTTTATTGATACTCATAACATACTTCCCAGATGGTGCAGTGGTAAAGAACCCACCTGCCAATGCAGGAGACATGGGTTCGATCCCGAGGTTGGGAAGATCTCCTGAAGGAGGAAATGGCAACCCACTCCAGTATTCTGGCCTGGAGAATCCCATGGACAGAGGAGCCTGGTGGGCTACAGTCCATGGGGTTGCAAAGTTGGACGTGACTGAGCGCCTAAACAGCAACAACACCCGTCACGTGGGGCTGGCCGTCGTGGCCGTCTGGAAGTGCCCCGCTCAGGGCGTCACGTGTGTCCACCCCGGGGAGTGCCCATCACCACCACGGCCAGAATGGCCTCGTGGTCCCGCCGGAAGTCTGTGCAGAGCCCTCGCCCCATAGCTGCCCCTCACACGCTGATGGTCTCAGAGGCTCTGGCCAGCCAGCGGGTACAAGACAGGGGCTGCGACCTGGCTAGCAGGGTCCTCGTCCGAGGAGCTGACCCCTTCCCTCGTGAGCCCAGCTGGTTCTAGGGGGCGGCCACCCCGTTTCTGCGGTCTGGCCCGGGAGGTGGGGGGTCACCGTCCTCCACGGAGTGGTTGTTGTCAGCTGGGCGGTTGTTCTGGGCCACCCCGACTCAGGGCGTTCTGTCCGCTGGACCGGATCTCGGATGGCAGAGGCTCCCAGGCTTTTTATAGTTTTAATTTTTTCTCAGCGAAACCTTCTGTCCAGATGGAACCCATGAAACTGGGATGCATACGTTGGAGAGAATCAGAGACGCTCCTGAGGGGGGACAGGGTGAGGTCTCCCCAAAACATGAGGACCCCACGAGGGCAGGGGTCTCGGGGAGCACAGGAGAGCACTCTGCAGCAGAATGGAGTGGAGGTTAGGCTTAGCAGGCACCAGGTTTTGTATATAGAAAGAAAAAGCATTCAGACTGTACTGTACCGCAGAGAGAACTATGTTCAATATTGTGCAATAAACCGTAATGGAAAAGAATGTGTATACACACACACACGTGCACACACACACACACGCGTGCGCACACACACGCACTCACGCGCACACATGCGCGCGTGCACACGCACACACGCGTGCACACGCACACACACGCGCGCACACACGTGCACACACACACGCACACACACGCATGCACACATGCGCGCACACACAGGCGCACACGCGCGCACACATGCGTGCACACGCACACATGCACACACATGCACACGCACGCACACACGCGCACACGCACGCGCGCACACGCGCGTGCACACACACGCGTGCGCACATTTGCTCCTAGACCCCCCTTGGAAGGGCCCCCTCTCTCTGCTGGGGGCCGGCACCCTTGAGGACGGCCCTCCCCATGCCCTCCTCCGGGGGTTGCTCCCGATGGAGACACACGTGCTCGGAGTGCTGTATCCTCAGAGCCCTTTCGGGCCCTTGGGGAGCTCCAGCTCCAGCCGCGGAGCACGGCTGACATTCCCTGGGCGTCTCCCTCTGTCCGGGGAGGCCCCTCCTGCAGCGCCGCCTCCCTCACGCCGGGCTCCAAGACTGTTTTGCTGTGGCTGAGCGTCCCGTCGGCCGCCGCCGTGGCTACAGCTTTAGAGCCTGGCTCCACATGGGCACAGACAAGGCACGGAAAGACACCTCCTTCTTGGCCTTTCTAGAGCTCGTCATAGAGTTACAGGGGACACGGCAAACAGCAACAAGGAAAAGCCAGGTCCCCGGGTTTGGACCAACCACAGACGGGACACCACCCACACCAGCCCCCGTCACGGCTCGCCTGGACCACCGCAGCGGCCCCCGCCCTCACCCCCTCGGGCCTGGCCGCCTGCAGCATCCAGAGTGGCCCGAGAGCAAGACCATGTCCTTCCTGTGCTCAGAAATGCCCGTGGCTCCCCCGTCCCTGGGGTAAAAGCCAGAGTCCTACCAGCCCCTAGAGACCCTCTGTCTGTCCTAACCCTCCGTCTGTCCTGACCCCCTACTCCCCCCGCCCGCAGCCCCACGGGCCTCCTCCTGGTTCCTGCATCACGCCTGCCTCAGGGCCTTTGCACCGGCTGTGCCCTCTGCCTGGCCTGCTCTTCCCAGGAAGCACTCAGCCCACCCCCTCACTTCCTGTTGGTCTGAAATCCCAGCAACATCCCCCTCCACAGCTCTCTCTGCTGCTCCTGCGTGCCCCTCCACAGCCCCCTCTAACATGCTAAACACCGTCCAGCTTCATTGCAATTTCTCTGCTTCTCCCCAGTGCAGTGTAAGCCTGTTCGGACAAGGATTTTCTGGTCTTGTGCCCTGTCGTAACTGGGCAGCGCCTGGATGATGCCCGGCCCACGCGGCTGTGCTCAGTAAATATTTTTTGAATGAATCAATTTTGCTGAAGAAGCCAGGCTTGCAGGAACCAAAGCTGCTGTGATTCTCAGCCTGAAAGATGCAGGGGGAAAGCCTTGAGAAGCCGACTGTCACGGGCAGGACCCAGCGATGGAAACCGCAGGGTCTACACACCAGTATCCAAAAGAGTGAAAGAGTTGGAGCCTGGGAGAGGAAGACAGAGGTCCTGATAGCACTGCAAACGGTTCCTGAATCAGGCGGCTGAACCAGGGCGGCTTCTCCTGCTCGGGGGGCTGAGGAATAACTCCTGGACCTCACAGAATTAGAGGCCAGGCGGCAAGTTCGACAGAGTATCACGTGGTGGGAGTTCCTGGGGGTCCAGAGGTTAGACTCCATGCTTCCACTGCGAGGGCTGCAGGTTCAATCCCTGTCGGGGAACTAAGATCCCACAGGCCTTGTGGCCAGAAAACCAAAACATAAACACAAGCGAATATATCAACATAAAAACATAAATATAAAGGAAGTGAAAGAACGCAAAGTCGCTCAGTCCCTTCGGCCTCTTTACGACCCCATGGACTGTCGCCTACCAGGCTCCTCCATCCATGGGATTTTCCAGGCACGAGTACTGGAGTGGGTTGCCATTTCCTTCTCCAGGATATATAAAGAAAGAAATATATAAAAAATATAAAAGTATTCGTTAAATATTGTAACAAATTCAATATAGGCTTGACAAATGGTACACATCAGAAAAAAACCTGTTAAAAAAAAAAAAAAACCAAGAAACCTTCCCTTGGGCCCTTGGGCCTGAGACCTCAAAGTCCCCCAAATGGGGGGATTTCCGGCCTGACAGTGTACAGCTTAACAAGCCCAGAGGCAGCAGCACAGAGGAAGCCCCGCACTCACTGCAGACCAGATGCTACGTTAAGGGCTTCATAAACATCAACCCACGTAAGCCGCAAGCGGCCCTAAGGGGTAGGCCCCATTGTTATCCCCATTACAGAGATGTGGACATCGAGGCACAGAAGGTCACAGCACTCGCCAAAGGGGACGGAACCCGACTCCGGGAATGGGAGAGATGTCGGACCTCACAGAGACTGCAGGGGTGCCCAGAGAAAGGGCATGACACCCCCGGAGCCCCTGGCTCCTCCCCGGAAGTGACCCCTCAGTCCCGGAAAGCGTCTGATGCAGCCCACTCAGCTTGCAGGGCGGCTACAGGCGGTCAGTGCCACGAGGAGGGGCTGGGAAGAGCTCGCATGCAGCAGGGTCAAATGGAGCGTCAGCAATACTTGACAGTAAAAGGCGTTTCAGTGCGGCTTGAGAGAAAACGAAATTCAACTCCATTATCATGAAAATTACATCCATTGAATATTAGATAAGGAAAAGTCAGCGTTCGATTTCTGAAGTGCAAGATGCAAGTGCATGCCGGGCAATAAATGTAATGATACTCTTAAGCAACTCTATTCTTGAAGCATCGAGAGCCTCACGTTTAGGGAGACCGCTGCCTGGGGGTCGACATGAGTATCTGTGCGCTGGGTCTGTACAGCCTGGCGCCTGCTCGCTAGGGGGGCTGGTAGATGCCCAGCAAAGGCTACTGGAGGCTGAGCTTGGAGGGCCCATTAAATGGGGGCACCCCCAGCAGTGCCCTGCCCCCTGGGGGACTGGGCCATGCTGGGGAGCCAGAGCGTGGACCAGGAACAAAACCCAAGGGGGTTTGTGGTGAGGCGCATCAGGTGGGCGGCGCAGCAGAGAGGAGCCAAGCGCACAGCGGCGACAGGCGCCCACTGCGAAGGCGTCAGAAGAGCAGAGGAGCTGCGGGAGCCCAGGAGGCCCACCTCCCCCAGGCAGCGGCCCCGCCCCCTCCCTGCTCCTGCCCGGGGCTCTGCTGTGTGTTCACAGGCGAGTTCCGTAACCCCTCTGGGCCCAGTGTTCTCTGCTGTGAAACGGGGATGCTGACCAAGGCGTCCTTCGGTGAATGGATGGATACATAAAGCGTGGTCCATCCAGACCATGGAATACTACTCAGCACTAAACAGAAATGAGCTATCAAGCCATGAAAGCCACGGAGGCAACGAGCGGGAGAAGCCAACGTGAAGAGGCCACAGCGCACTGTGCGACCGCGACTCTGTTGTTCTAGAAAAGGCAAAGCTGTCAGAGGCGGCCAGGGGCTGCGGGAGGGGGCGGGACAGACAGGGGGCCCGCGGATGCAAGGGCAGTGAGGCTGGCCTGCACGACACGGCGACGGCGCATCCGTGGCTTCACACACGTGTCCAGACCCCCAGAACGCACACCGCCGCGAGTGAGCCCTCAGCATACTGGGCTTTTACCACTAACAACGTAGCCGGTCCAAGGCACAGCCAACAGGGGGACTGAAGCATCTCCCAGCCACCCAACCCTGGAATGGCACCTTGCCCGGCAGCCCGATCACAGAATCGGGCACCGCTGCCCACTGCCAGAGACCTAGGGGGTCTTCCAGGATTCCAAACCTCGCCTCCAGCCCACGTGTGAGTCTTGGGCTTCTGCTCTCAACAGCCCCCAAACCTGGGCGTCTGGCCACCTCCCCCCGTCCCCACCAAGCTCTCTGCCTCCCCTCTGCTACCCTCAGCCACGCAGGCGCTGGCCGAGACGCTGCCACTGGAACAGGGCGGGGCACGTACCAGGCGCTTGGCGAACGCCGCCAAACAACGTGCGGAAACACACAGCCCCGCCCATGCGCTGGACACACGTCATCACCTGCGCTCCACACTCGGGACTCGGGCAGCGCCGCGGTGCCCCCGGGCTTGGGTGAGGATGGCTGCTGCGTTTAAGCCGTAACTGTTGAGCGTACGTTAACTTGATGTTGGGAGACCCGTTACTCTGTCGCCGTTCAAAACTCTGCGCTTTGGAAATACCTCCTCCAGAACTTAGAGTCCCCCGTCCTCCCCCCCCACCCCCGCCCCATCACTCTCCCCTACCTGCTGCCACCTCTGATCACTGATCAGTGCCAGCAGGGGCCGGCGGAACACCACCCCCCAGCAGGGGCCGCCCAAGGGATCATCCGAGGGGCCCAGCTGTTGCGGCTCTCGGTGGGAGGACTCTTGCATATATGGTTATTAATGACTTTATTTATACACCAATATTTAGTACTGCTTGCAATTAAGCAGATCTGCTTTCAAAATATGACTAATTAGAGAAGAGTCATGTTGGCAGGGAGGAGGCATGGCGTCCCGGCAGCCAGAGGCGAGACCAGGTGCTGGATCTCAGACCTGGTGGGTTTTTGGGCCCCCAGCCCTGGAGGACCCCAGCAAGGGTGGGGAGAGGGGGAGAGGGGAGAGGAGGGCAGGAACGTTGCAGTCCTCAAGCCAGGAGCCCTCGTTCGTATGATGCGTGTTAACCATGTTCTCTGGCCTGACACTGTCTGCTACCTGGAAGCCAGCAGAGAAGTTCGGAGCTGCCTGGTCCCAGGCTGACATTTTGGGGCCGGGGGCAGTCCTGGAGCGAGTTTGGGCAGTGATCCATACGGGGTGGTGGGTAAAATCTGCTATTAGTCACCGACGGGCACCTGTCCCTATGACACCTTCACTGATTTCCATCCAGTAAGAGGCAGGACCTGCTCTCTGACTGTACCGAGTGCCTGTTTTCGGTCAGAATATGGTGCTGGTGGCAGAGGAGGCTGAAGGCCCTGGTTCCTGGGGGCATCGTTAACAGGACTGTCCCAAGTGCTGGCATCCCAGGCAGTCTGAGACCCAGTGTTCCTGGCAGGCGTCTACCTGACCCACAAGGGTCCCTATCCTGTGCCAGGCGCTGAGCCTGGGGCCGAGGACGTGGAGACCGAGATGGCCCAGAGGCCAACCCTGACGTTGACCCCGAGGTCCTCCAGGTGGGTGACGTGGGCATGGAAACAGACAGCTACACGGCCCATGGCGGCATGGAGCGCGTGGTGGATGACGGAAGCCTCGGGAGTGGCCCGTCCCAGCCCCCGGGGGCGGGCTTCTGAGCGTGGTGGGCACCCCCAGACCCCACGCCCCTTACCCCTCACCCCTGCTGCTCTCAGCACCAGCTCACCCACCAGAGGCCATCCCTCCAAAGACCTGGAGAGCTGGGAGAGTAGGAAGGGCGGACAAACACCATGAGGAGGTGATGATGCCCGCCCAGGCGTGCAGACACAGCCCCGCCTTCTGGGGAACACACCCTCGCTATTGGGGTGAGTGGGACCTGGGTGTCTGCCCGGTCCTTGGCACCTGGAGCGTAGACACACCAGAGATGTCCCACCCTGGGGTGGGACCACCAGCTTCTGTGGTCCCACCATGGGTCGCTAGAGTCAGGGTTGGGGAGTGAGGTCTAGGGGCCTCTTGGTGAGGACCCCATCTGGCAAGGTACCTCTCCAGAGAAGGCCGGCCATGCCCCCCACCCCACCAGCCATGGCAGTGGCTGGTGGCAAAGGGCCGTGCCCCGGGAGCCCTGTGTGCCACGCACACCGAGGGAAGACGCAGAGGGACGGGAGCCCTGTGTGCCACGCACACCGAGGGAAGACGCAGAGGGACGGAGACCCAGAGAGGCAGAGGAGGGCGGCTGTGACGCCGGGGGTGGACCAGGAAGGATGCAGGGCGGAGAAGAGGTGAAGAGACGGAGCTTGGTGGCGGTGGTGATCAATGCACCGGGTGTGTTTACGAACTCGCCTCCTCAGGCCTGTGTGGAGGCCGGGTTAGGAGAGGGAGGCTGTGTGCATCCTGGGCCCCCAGGGGCACGCCTGCACCCTCAGCGGGGTCGCTGCTTCCGCGAAGCTCCAAACCCACACAGCAGCCCCCAGTCCCGGCCGCGAGAGCCCTGGGAAGCGAGCTGATAAGCAGAGCGGTGGAGAGCCTCCGTCACCGTCAGCCTGAGGGCCTGGCGGGGCGGCTGTGGGCTCCGGGACGGGGCGCCTTCTACGGGGGGTGGGTCTGTGACCCTTGATGGCGCAGGTGGGGTCAGGCTGACCAGATCCAGCAGGGAAGGGAGAGAACACCCAGCCACCCACCGTGGGTCACTCAGGAAAACTACCCAAGGGCCTTCTGTGTGCTGGCTCTGGGGGCTTCAAGACGGAGCCGATGGGAGGAACAAGCAGGGGATCCACACGCGCCCAGAACAGGCTGTGTGCAGGGCTGTGCAGGGGACAGCAAGGTGCAGGACGGGCTGGTGGGTGCTGGCGTCTTGGGGCCCTGGAAAGGCAGGGAGGGACCGGCCACACACCAGTGGGGCTCAGAGCTCCCCGTGGAGGGGGGCGTTGGGCTGCCCTGCCATCCCCCCGGTACTAGAGAACCAGCACCTCCCCCGCCAGTGCTGTGGGGCTGAGCTCCTGGGTCTGAGAGTCCACGTCAGCACACGACCCAGCACCGCCACCGCCAGGGGGGAAGCAGGGCTTCAGAGAGTCACATGCACCCCGCGTCCACGGCTGCGTTATCGCAGCAGCCAAGAGGAGGAAGCAACCCCAGGGCCCTGACAGATGGATGGACGGACAGGGTGGGGTCCAGGCCGACAGCAGGAGGCTAGGCAGCCTTAAAGGACGTTCTGACCGCTGCTACGGCACAGGTGGACCCGGAGGACGCCACGCTCCATGAGACGAGCCAGTCACAGGGGACGTGATCTGTGCGGCTCTACTTACAGGAGCTCCCTGGAGGAGTCAGGCTCACAGAGACAGGACGTGGATGGTGGGCGACCAGGGACGGGGCGGGGAGTTGTTGACTGGGGACAGGGAGCTCCCTGGAGGAGTCAGGCTCACAGAGACAGGACGTGGATGGTGGGCGACCAGGGACGGGGCGGGGAGTTGTTGACTGGGGACAGGGAGCTCCCTGGAGGAGTCAGGCTCACAGAAACAGGACGTGGATGGTGGGCGACCAGGGACGGGGCGGGGAGTTGTTGACTGGGGACAGAGCTTCATTTTGGGAAGAGCAGGGTCTGGAGGTGATGGTGCGGATGGTTGCACAATGTGAGTGTACTTACCGCCACTGAAAAGCATACTTAGAAATGGTTAAAATGTAGGTTTTCTGTTATGTACATTTACCACGATTTTTTTTTTTAAGATAAACAACCTCCTTCAGGAGGAAAGGGCTTCCCTGGTAGCTTAGCTGGTAAAGAATCCTCCTGCAATGCAGTAGACCCCAGTTTGATTCCTGGGTCAGGAAGATGCCCTGGAGAAGGGATAGGCAACCCACTGCAGTACTCTTGGGCTTCCCTTGTGACTCAGCTGGTAAAGAATCCACCTGCAACGTGGGAGACCTGGGTTCGACCCCTGGGTCGGGAAGACCCCCTAGAGAAGGCAAAGGTCACCCACTCCAGTATTCTGGCCTGGAGAATTCCATGGACTGTATAGTCCATGGGGTGGCAAAGAGTGGGACATGACTGAGCGACTTTCACTTTCCTTTCGGGGGGTGGGGGGAGAAAAGTACTTTTGTACATAGTAGGTACTCAAGTAATACCTGTTTCCTGCCAGCCTCCCCTCGCCCTAAGGACAGAAACAACTGCCCGCCGCAGAGACCCAGGCCTGGGCTCGCCAGCCAGCGGCACTGGTGAGCACTCAAAGCCCGTGTGGGGGGTGGACAAGGAGGCCCTTCAGGCCAGCCCTGCTCTGCATTCAGCCCTCGTCCCTGAACTGCTGGTCAGCATGCAAGAGGCCAGCACGACGCAGGCTTTGGAAAGGATCCTTGAGATCAGAAGATTTGCTGGAGTGGATATAAATAGCCCAAAGCTCCCAGCCCAGCTGCTGAGCCGGCGATGCAGGCCAGGCGGTCAGGGGGACTCCCTAAGCCTGGGTCCAAATTCGCCTTCGTGGAGCGGCCGCCCCGCAGTCTCCTCTGCCCTCTGGGTCCTGTGCCCCACCCCGACCCCGCTGTCTGTCCCGGTTCCTCTCTCCAAACGGAAACTGCTTCCGAACGAAGGCAGAATCATCCGCGGGCCCCTGGTTTGCTGTGGATGGACTCAAGGAGCCAAGGGCAGGGGGCACACATGGGCAGGGACGCCTGGGGTGCTGGGGGGGTACAGAGCTGTAAAGACACGCCCTGGTGTCTGTGACCCCAGGCCAGGGCCCGTCTTGCTTTCGCCCGATCCCTATAACAAAGTCCCAAAGTCCTCACTAGTCCCAACATCAAACTGCAGATACAGCACCTTCAACACCAGTGAAAGGCATTTTCTGACAGGTACACAGCACCCCTTCTCCTCCCAGCGCCCGCCCCCACCACCTCCCATCAGATCTGCGTCCCCCTGGGGGGGCTGACCCCCTGCGTCCCCCTGACCCTAGCCTCTCCGCTCCAGCATCCCCCGCACTGTATAGGCTGGCACTTACGAGGCTTGGCAAATACTAGTTATATGAATGAACAAACGATGAGCCTCTGGCGAATTCAACACATGGGGGAGAGAAGAGACGGTCTGTGTCCCTGTCTGTCCCTCCATCTTGTCTGTCTCTGCCTTGTCTGCCGGCAGCCCAGGCAGTACCCTATCTGTCACAAGACACACACCATCCCCGGGGCTCATAGTCCAGGGGCGCTTGCCCGACCCACCACCTCTGTACCTCACGCTGTAAGAAGTAACCAGCCCTCGTGGCCCATGTAGGAGTCTGGAGGTGAGCAGTCCAGGCCGTGTGGGGCAGCTCCCCCCACGTGTCGGGGCCCTGGCGCCTTCTGGCTCACTGGCCCTGCCCTCCCTGCCGTGCAGCCATTGTCCTCATGGTCCAAAATGGCTGCGTGTGCTCCAGCCATCACCTCCTCATTCCAGCCAATAGGAAGAAGAAGCAATGGGAAAAGGAGCCACCTCTTCCTTTTAAAGACACTTCCTGGAAACTGCACACTTCTGCTTACCTCTTACTGGCCAGAGCAGTTACACAGCCATATCTAACTACCTGGGAGGCTGGGAAAGGTGTTCTTTATTCTCCCTGGCATGGTGGCCATATGAAAACACAAAACACACCAAAAATGAGAAGTTTTAATAAAGAGAGAGCAGATACTGGGAGGCAGCCATTTAAGTCACACATCCTCCCCATCCAGGCCAAGGTCACCCCCTTTCCACCTCCAAGACCTCTTTCACCATCTTCCCCACAACCTGCCAAATAATAAGGCCTGAGAAGTCCTGTTCAGAGAGCTCTCCCCGTCTCCCGTGCTGTGCTGACCAGCTCTGTCCCATGAGAAGGCCTCTCTCCTTAGGTCCACTTTTCCAGGTGAGGAGGAAACCTGCCAGCCTGCTAGGATGAGGCCAGGACCCAAACCCAGGCCCATGTGCTCCCAGCTCGGCAATTTGTTTTAATCAAACCGCACTTGGCAAGCTGGGGCATGAGCGGGCCCCCAGCCACCAACCTCCTCACGGGATGGAGCAGCCTGAGACGCACCTGCCCTGGAGATGGCCCTGGAGATGTCCCAGCTGTGAGGACTGCCCCCGTGCAGCGTGGGTCTGACTGCACCAAGGCCGGCCTTTCACAGACAGAGAGCCAATCTCCGCCTGCAGTGTGGCCGGGCTGGGCTGAGCCTGCGGGCCCCAGGCGGTCCAGACCCCGCCTGGGGTCCCTCTCATTAAACCAGGGGCTCAGGCGCCCCAGCTGGGTGCACAGAGAGGTCCCCACGAGCTTGCGAGCTGGAGAGGGCGCAGTCTGCTTCAATCAAACGAAAGCAGAGGAGAGCTATTCAGGGAGAAAACCGGTGAGCTCTGGCTGAAGCTGTCACCTTGAGAGACATCAAACACCAAGCCTTCCTAGAGGGACACGCAGAGCCCCGAGGGCTGTGCAAGAGAGAGATGCGCCCACCTGGGGCTGGCTGTGCCCGCCCCGACACCTGCCCCCACGCCCTGCATGGGGCAGAGGGGGCACCTGCTTCCCCAGAGGCAATGAGGCACCTCCCTGCACCACTAACTCCCCAGCCCGCACACGTCTGCACATAGCAAGGCTCTGAAACTTGCTGGATGGAACCTGGAGTGTGGGTTCAATGGAGAGGGAAAGACAGCCCCTTCAGACTCAAAGCAGTCCAGGCAGAGGCGGCAGGCCGAGGTGAGGGCAGAGCAAAGGCAACTCCCCCACCTCCATCCACCCCGGTCTCCTGCAGTGCAGGGCACAGGGCAGTTGGCATCTGGTGAATGACAATCCAGGGAGATGGCCATGAATGAGCTCCTCCCCAGCTGCCCTCTCCCTCACAGACCAGAGTCGGCAGGCTTCTTCATAAGGAGGTCGCGCCCCACAGATGCCGGTCCTGCTCGGCACTGTCCTGCAGATCCACCCTCACCCTCTGTTACTGGCCCGGAGCTCTCAGCTCTTTGGGGACGGGAGAAAAGGGGCTCCCAGAGCCCTCCCCACAGGAAGGGGCCCCCGCAGGCCTCATCCGGACCACTGCCAGCAGGACTACCCTCCCATCACCGCCACTGCCCGGCCCCTGGGCAGAGCCCCAGGGCACGGCCAGTGCTCGTTCTCAGGACCACAGACACAGAGCGGAACAGAACACGGGTGTGGTCTCATCTGGCCCGGCCACTTCCTAGCTGTGCAACCCTGGGAAAGATGCTCCACCACTCTGAGCCTCAGTTTCCTCATCTGTAACAGGGGGAGGGGGGCACACAGATTTAAAAAGGGGTCAGGGAGCACACAGCACGCACTCAGCCCACCTCCCAGCAGAGACCGCGTGCCCAGAGAGCCACCAACTCCAGGAGACAAGCAGGGAAAGCCCAGCTGCAGGTGAAGATGCCAGGCGCTAGGCTCTGCTGAGTCCTCCCTGCCCAAAGAGAGAGTGGGCACACGTCCACATCATAACTGCATCTGCATGTACTTACTAATCATGTGTGAGCACAACCTCAGTAATATCACACGTGTCGCAAAAGATTGCCCCAAAAAGACACTGAGGAAGAAATTCAAGGCTCAGTGGAAACAGAAGCCCCCTGTACCTCCAAGGATGGCACTGACTGCCCCTGGGCTGCACACACTCCTTTCTGGAGCCCCTGGACTTGTTCACATGTCGACTGTGGGCTTATTTCAAAGGTTCTTCTGTTTTCTTGTTTAGTGGCTCAATCACGTCTGACTCTTTGTGACCCCCTGGACTGTAGCCCACCAGGCTCCTCTGTCCATGGTATTATCCCAGCAAGAATACTGGAGAGGGTTGCCATTTGCTTCTCCAGAGGATCTTCCCCAACCAGGGATCAAACCCATATCTCCTTCATTGGCAGGAGTGGCTTTACCACTGAGCCACCTGGGAAGGCCCTCATTTAAAATATCTCATCTGAAACATAAGTGATTTGCTGGGCAGGCACATGAAGGGAGCCAGGATCCGGCACGGCCAGCTTGATGGAGGGGAGAGGCAGGGCTCCCAGCAGGGCAACGCCACAGCAGGTCAGATGGGACGCCCCAGGGGACCCAGGCCTGTGGCACATGCAGAAGACAAGACCCATTCTAACATAGATCAGAACCACGAGGAGTTCCAAGACCGTAGCCAGTCCCTACGGAACACAAGGGGTCTCCAGGGGCAGGAACGAAGCAAGTCCAGGCAGAGGGACCCGCGAGAGCCAAGGTACAGAGCGTGAAAACTGCATGCATCGGGGTGAGCAGCAGAGGGCAGTGCCGGCGGCCACCCCATCTGGGGCAGCTTTGGGAGCGAGAGGGAGCCTGCCGGGAAATGCTGTCTGGGCCAAGATGTCCCGGGATGGGGGAGGAATGGAGAGAGAGGAGGGCCATGCTCCTCGGGCTCCCTGAGAGGCAGTCAGGGGCTCCGCATACCCCTTGTGCATGATCCCGGCCCCCACAGGCTGGCGGCCCCCTCCCCAGCAGGAGTGAGGCTGCTCAGGGTGCCCGCGAGGCTGGGGGAGCAGGGGTGTGCTCTTAATTACCGCGGTTATCACAAACGCCTCAGCCGTGATCAGTTCCTCCAGACCACCCCCCACCACCACCGCCCTCCTCCCTGGATGTTTTGGCGGCTCCGCCATATGGCGGAGTTAAAAATACAGCTCAGAGTGAGGGGGTGCAGACAGGAGTGGGCAGGTTCCCGGCATGGCGGGCGGGCATCTGGTCAGGCTGGTCTGGGACGCACTCTGAGCCCAGGTGCCTGGCTCCTGCTGGGCTATGGCTGGACAATGCCCATCAGACACCTGGCACCATGGACAGCGACCCACCAGAGGCTGGACCGGCGCCAGAGCCCACACAGAGAGTGACCCTTTTGGCCTGGGGGGAAGTGACAGCATGGTGCCTGGGGACCCTGAGTGCAGGGGGGAGGAGGGCTGCAACTCCTTGCTCCTCCTCCCAGTGAGGGGCGTGTCCAGTCCCCTCCCGCCTGAAACTGGCCTTGGGATCTGCTTGACCAATAGCAGGTGGCAGAAGTGACCTCGTGGGATCCCCAGGGTTGAGCCACAGTAAACCTCAGAACGTGGCATTCCCAGCCTCCCTCCAAGCCTCAGAACCCCGGCTCTGGGGTCTCCAGACCCCCGAGCTGGAGAGGCCAGGTGTGGACACTCTGGTCCACAGGGCCAACTATCTGCGTGTCTCCACTGGTTCCCAGATCCCCGAGGAAGGTGTTCTGGATGCTCTAGACTAGTGCGTCCACTATTTGAACACCACTGAGTAACTCCCAGCAACCGCACAGGGAGCAGAAGACCCAGCCGTACCAGCCCCGCCCTGCAGAATCTCAGCTCTAAGGAGGGGGCTCGCCTTAAGCCTCTAGATTTTAGAGTAATCTGTTACTCAGCCACAGATAACTGGAACACTCATTCATTCACTGACTGACTCATGCATTCATTCAACATGTATTCATTAACATCCACCCCGAGGCAGCCACCCAGGGGAGGCAGATGTCCCTGCCTGGGCTGCTTCTCTGGAGGGGTGAGTGAGGGATGCTGGAGGCAGGGTCCAGGGGATCAGCCAGCCCCACTCTCTCACCAGTCCAGAGACACCACAGACAACACAGGCCAACATCTGGGCTCCTTGCTGTTCAGTCACTAAGACGTGTTGGACTCTTTGTGACCCCACGGACCGCAGTACACTGTCCAGGCTTCACTGTCCCTCACCACCTCCCGGAGCTTGCTCAAACCCATGGCCATTGAGTCGGTGATGCCCTCCAACCGTCTCATCCTCTGTCGCCCCCTTCTCCTTCTGCCTTCAATCTTTCCCAGCATCAGGGTCTTTCCCAATGAGTCAGTTCTTTGGATTGGTGGCCAAAGTATTGGAGCTTCAGCTTCAGCATCAGTCCTTCCAAAGAACACCCAGGACTGATCTCCTTCAGGATGGACTGGTTGGATCTCCTTGCAGCCCAAGGGACTCTCAAGAGTCTTCTCCAACACCACAGTTTGAAAGCATCAATTCTTCGGTGCTCAGCCTTCTTTATGGTCCAACTCTCTTGTCCATACATGACTACCAGAAAAACCATAGCTTTGACTAGATGGACCTTCATCTTTCTGGTTAAGCAACGAGCTCTCCCTTCTGTCTGGACAGGCAGTTGGGGGATTAGACAGGATGGGGCTTGTTCCTTTTATCCAGAACCCATGTGCCCGGCTCGCCTCCAGGACCCCCAAGTCCTACGGCATCTTCTGCAGCCCCTGCTCACTGGTTCCCCCTCCCGGAGCCAGGTGTCCTGTCCAGCGCCCTCCCCGGGGCAGCCCCCTCTGGGGACGCCCAGTGTCTCCTCCCAGCACCCCTCAGGGCCTCTGCAGCCGCTGGTTCTGCCCACCCACCGCCTGCAGCTTCCCCGCTCGTCTCCCTCGCTGTCCTCTGGGTCCCTCTGCTGCAGACACACCAGTCTCCTCACAGCACCTGGACCACGCCAAGTACACTGTCCCCTCAGGCAACCAAAAGGGAGACCCAGTGACCGCTGTCCCCACCAGAGACAGCAGTGCCAGGGCCCTGAGAGAGTCCCCTCACCCTTCAAGGGGCGAGCAGGAGGGGCAGGGCCTCACCCCAGGCTGACCTCCCGGGCCACCTGCCCATCCACAGTCCTCCTCAGGCTGTCAGGGAGCCCTGAGGCCTGTCCTGGGTCTCACACCCTCACCCATAAGGGCCCTGGTGCCATGGCCGTCCAGGAGGACACTTGGGTTTTACAGGGCACCTCGTGCCAGCCCCGCCCACTGGACACCCGATGGGCATGACCAACCACAAGAGCCAGGTCTGCCACCAGGACGCGGGTTGCAGGAACCCCGTCTTCTGCCTGCAGCAGGCCTTGTCCCCCAGGAGGCAGAGGGCTGCCCAGGGGCCTCAGGGTCCATGTGGTCTGACACTCTCTGTGCAGAGCAAACAGGCCCCTCCAGCCAAGAAGATGGGGGGCAGAGGCAGGGAGGGGCACAAAGGACTGCATGCCCAGTGCGTCCCGAGGGTCAACACGCCGGAGAGGCCTCAGCGGCAGGCCGGCACGTCCTCGCCATGTGCTTGGGAAACGCACCAGTCCAGCTGGTGCCTGACAGCTTCAGAGTCCCTCCCCTGCACACGGCACCTCCTGCCGCCACCACCCCCATCATTTTGCAGGTAAAGGACTCGGGCTCCTGGTGGTAAAGTAACTTCCCCAAGGGGACCAGAGCACGGCAGAGGCCAAACCCGACACTCAAAGGGAAAAGGCAGGGCTGTGGCAGGATGGACGGTGGTGCTGGAGGCAGTCCTGGCTCCTGGAGCCAAAAGCCTGGGTGAGCCGACCACACACAACCGGAATCGCCCCAGACACTGACGCCGCGCGATGAACAGGCCTGGCGCGATAGTGCCCGGGTTCTGGAGGCAGACAGACCTGCATGCGAATTCTGCCTCTGCCCTGGCAACCACCGGCAACCTCTCTGAGCCTCAGCGTTCACATCTGCAAAATGGGGTGATGGTAGCCCACACGTGTCATGGCGCTGGAGCACCAGGAAAGGCTTCATTATTACCAGGGCTTTATCGTCATCAAAGTGCTCCAGAGTCTGGGTGCCCAGAGCCCAGGATCACTGCCTGCTCCTCTGTGAACCTCGCTTCCTCCAAGGAAAGCTGAGCGTCTCGCAACGAGGCTCAGACAAAGCTCAGTTGAGGGTGAGCGGCCTTGTTCCCCACCCCCACCCTCCAAAGCTGACGTCAGTTCTCAGCAAGCACCCTGGGCTGTCTGTGCCCACCCGGGCCTCGCCTGGCACACTGTCCCCACTCCCAGGCCCGGCACGACCACAGGTAGCACGTCCAACCCCAGACAGCTGTGCACCCACTTCCTGTCTTGGCGCCCATGTGTGTTGTCTGCTGCTGAGAGAACATGCTCTCTCTCGCTCGTCAAGCCTGGCCTCAAACGCCACCTCCTCCAGGAAGTCTTCGGAGGCTGACTCCCGAGGCTGGCCATCTGCCTCTTGCTGGGGGCTGCCCGCACACCACTCAGCCCCTCTCTCACCCCGGCCCAGGGTCTATGTCCCTGCCCACGTGGAGGCCATGGGGGAGCTGCTGATCAAGACCAAGGATCAGGCAGGGCTGAGTCACCAGGAGCAGTCAGAGGGGACAAGGAGATAGTGGGTTCACGGGGCCCACCTCAGCTCCTGCCTCTAACTGGTTCCACACACCCTCCTGGATAGACAGGCATGTCCTGAACAAACTACAAAGCCTTCGCTGGAGAATCGGGGGGGTGGGGGGTGGGCGGTGTTCTGCCTGGTTCAGTCCTTTCGACGTTTCCACAGGTTTGGAAATTTCACAATAAAGCAACCCTCAAGGGCTCTCTGGGTACCCCGTCCCTCCCCCAAGCCAGCATCCCTGGTGTCCTGCAGCGCCAGGCAGCCTGCAATCCCGCAACCTGCTCTCTGGAGCAGGGCCGCCTCCCCAGCCCACTGGCCTGGGGGCACCCAGGGCAAAGCCTGTCTTACTCCATCCGTCCTCCCCCTGGGAGGTGCCCGAGGCTGACGGGTGCCTGCAGACCCGAGCAGGGCTTAGCAGCTGAGGCGTCATCATGGGGCCGCCCAGAGGGTCCCTATGAGGCCGGGGAACGTGGATTGCAGAAGGTGTTTAATAACCTCAAGGCTGCGGCTCTTCACTCAGTAAAGCATAAGCACTCAGTATCCCTAATAACTGGTGTGGCATCGCCCATCAACACGGTACTCCTGGAAGAGCAGGATTCGGACACTGAAGGTCCACGGCCTTGGGGATTCCTAGCAAGGCCGTCGCTCTGGGAAGCTTGCTCTGAAGTCAGGGCAGTTTCCGCTGCAGCCTGCCTGTGTCTGCATGGTGGTGGGGCGGGGGGTGGTGGAAGATTCGAGGCCCCCTGATTTCCCGGCTGCCTCGCGACCTCCTCTGTGGCTTCTGCTCCGTTTCAGTGAGGTCAGCTCGCATCCCCCTCCCAGAGCCTGCCTGACACCCGGCCGGTCACTTTGTTCCTGCTGCTCTGTGGCCAATTACCCAGATGACACCCTGACTCTCTCAGAACGGTGCCCTCCCCAAGTCGGGCAGAGCTTGGCTCTTTCTTACAAAAGCAGAAAGCAGGGAACAAAAAAAAACCCAAGATCAGCTGTCAAAACAATGTCATCGACAAAGCAGCTGACAAGCAGCCATACCGCTGACTGAAACTGCCCCTGACCCCAGACTCCTGAGTGCAAACCTCACAGGCATGGCCCTGAGACCTCCGCAGACTCGGAGGCCTGAACCAGATTTATCTCAGGACTTATCCTCCAGGCTGTAACAGAATCACTGGCTTAGCGTGTCGGACGGCCGGGAGACAGCGTCAGAGAAGCATCTCCTTGTTTCTGCGGACTCAACCATCTGCCTGAGAAAGAACGGCTCGCCCCGCTCCCTGGGATGTGACCACGTGTTCTTCAGCCGGACTGAGGCCCTGCAGGCACAGAGCAGCCCGTTCCCAGCGGGGGGATGTCCTCCCCAGCACCAGCTACTCGGCTGGGAGAACAAGAGCATCATTGACCGAGAACGGGAGCCCAGTATCTCCCTTGGCCGCCCCCTCCGCCCTTGCAGATCTTCCGGCCTGTGTGAGGCCCCAGAGGTAGAATCAGAGGCGGCCGGGACCTCCGACCCTGCGGCCCGGGTCTGGGGTTCCCCAGCCACTCTGAAGATAAATGTGCTCTCGGAGGCTCCCAGCCAGGACCCGCCCTGTAAGGTGCTCGAGTCCCCTCCTCCAGCCCACCCCTCATCACTGGTCACCCTCGAGCGTCACCCCTTCCCTCTCCCCCGAAATTGATGCGCCCTCGTCATGGTTAATGTCAGCACAGACCGGAGGAGCGCCTGTTTGGAAAGTCAGCAGAGACTGAATGCCATTGGAAACCTCCCCCGGAGTGAGTCACCAGCTCGCAGCTCCAGAGAGACGTCCTCTCCTGTGAGCTGACAGCCCTCGAGGGCTGGAGGGGACGCGGGCGCCGAGGGAGGCGGCTCCATCGGGCCTCCCAGCCTTGTCAGGCCGAGGCTGACTTCTGCCGGAAACTCAGGAGCAGAGGCTGGGAGGCAGCGTCCCATGCCACCCTGGGCCCCTCCGCACGGCAGCCTTGGGCTATGCTGCAGACCCCGCCTGGGTATCAAGGGCCCAGGAGGCAGGACAAGCACCATGCACGCTGGGCCTCCTCCAGCGCTGCGGGCTGGGAGTCACGCAGGACCGACGGAAAGATGTCTGATCACGGGGGAGTGTGAAGGGCAGATGTGGGTGGTGGGGTGAGAGCAGGGTCCCCCACTCCTGGCTCCACACTGGACAGGCGGGAGGGCCAGAGCCAGTCCCGGGACCTCTCTGAGCATCAGTCTCTACATCTGTGAAACGGGAGAGGCCACCGTCCCCGCCTTGTGGGAGCGCTGAGCCCACAAAAGGAGCTGGTAAACATGAAGACCCGGAGCAGGGCGGGCGCATGGGGCGCCCTCGTGGACGCCGCAGCGACGGCCGCACCTGCTTCCCCCGCGTCCGGGTCTGCATGTTCATCGGCACAGCTGTACCCACGAAAGCCCACACTGACTTTCTAATGGAGAACACACGGATCCTAATCAAGCCCCCCGTGTTCAGCAGGATCTACCGAGCATCTATTATGAGCCCGAATTCCTGGAGGGTTGGGAGGGGCCGGTTCTAGAAACATTAGGATGGAGCTGACTGAACACTGGATGTGAATTTTGATGTCACCAAAAAAAAGCAGTGAGACGCCCAACGGAACCAAAGGCGTCCCATTCCTTCCCCGTTATTACCCTGTTTTCCCCAAAGCTGAGAGACTCATGATGTCAACCTTCAGCAGAGATGGAACGGGGACTTCCTGAGAAAGGGGTTAAAGGTCTCTGGGGGGAAAGGTTTCCCCCACACCCAGGAACTCCCCTGAGGACTGCCTGGGGGAGGCGGTCCAGAGATGACCGGCGTCCAGTGTGAGCCTGTCCTGCGGCCTCCATCTGTTCATTCCCCAGCAGGACACTGTGCCTGCCAGGCATGTGGGGCACCCTGTCCAGCGGCCAAGGGGCCAGGGGTTGCTGACTCAAGCCAGGCCCAGCCAAGCCTGCCTGCTCACTGGACCCTCAACCTCAGGGGCCCCGGTCTGCAGGTGGGGGGCAGGGCTGGGAGACACTGGGGGTACTAGCGCTGCAGAAAGTGGAGCGGGTCCCCCAGCAGGAAGCAGTCTCAATGGTGTGGACTCGCACTGCCCGTCGGCTCGGGCCAGCCAGCTACAGACCTCCTGGTCTCTACCCCAGGGAGCCGACCCCCACCCCGCCCCACCTTCTGGACCATCTCCTCCAGGGTGCTGTGCCCCCACTCCACATGCCCCAGAGGTCTCACCCGCCGACCTGTGCTCACCTGGCCCCCCAAAATGAGAACCTGCCTGACAAGGAAAGAGTGTGCCATGCATTACGCACCTACTGTGCACACTTCCTGTGCACCCTTCATCTGCTCTTTATCCTCAGAGCCTGGTGGCAGCTGTGTCACCCCGTTTCTGTGAATTAAACACCCCGAAGCTAAGACAGGGGACCTGTCCCGCAGCCCCTGGGGCCTGGCCGCCTGCCCGCGCTGTGTACCCCCTGGTTGCCTTCTCCGCTCTCCGTTTTGGGTCGCCAGCACATCACCAATGGCTCCACATCCAGTAGGTGCTGAATAAAAGCCGGTTGCTCTCAGGGGGTTGGTTATCCCCTTGCTCCTTAGGAATAAATCACCTCTCTCCACGGATGGGCAGGGGCCCCTCAAATCTGGGCTGGAAAAGCAGCCCACAGCTCACTCCCCCCACACTGCAGGGGCCGGAATACACCCTCCAGAAGGGAGAAGGCACGTATGTGCCACCAGCCCAGGGCACGGGCCCCGTGGAGGGAGAGGGGCTCCGGCGCCCTCTCTCCTCAAAGACTGGGGAGAGACACGGACAGGGAAGTGGGCCCCCAGTCCTGTCAATACTCTCGAGCCTGCCAGCCTGACTCCTTACTCCTCACGTGTGGCCCCAAAGCCACAGCACCCCCACCCCCAGGAGTTTGTGAGACCCTCGGGCCCTCCGCCGCCCCGCCCCCAGACCCACTGGTCAGCATCTGCTTCTTAGCACCATCGCCAGGCCCCTGTGTGCACCTTCCAGCCTGAGACGCTCCCCTCCACCCAGAACTCGGTGTCGCCACCGTTCCTCTTGAAAAAGATGCGACCACAGGCTCTGAAGCCACGCTGGGGACGCTTGACACAAGCCCCACCTCAGCACCCCCAGCTCCCTCCCTCCGAGCCTGCCGCCCACACCAGCACTGGGGGTGGGGGTCCCCAAGCAGGCTCACAGCACCCTCCGGCCACACCTGGTCACTGGAAGTGACTGTGAAGGGGAAGAAGGAGCGCTTGGACGCTGCCACGGGGCACCTGCCAACGTTGGGCGGGCGGCCGGGCCACATGGCCCCGGGGCCCTGCCTGCCGAGCCGCTGGCGGCTTCCTCTGGGCCCGGCTCTTCCATGAGTCCCTGCCTGGGGGGGTCAAGGCTCAGGCCCTGCAGCCAGCACCAGGCGACCACAGAAGAGACAGAGGGACAGAGGGCGTCTAGGAGATGCCGGAGAGCCAGGGGCAGAAATACAGAAGCGGCGCGGGGGGTCTCTTCCTTCTCCAGTGACCCCAGCTGAGAGCTGTTCCATCCTGCCTCTGCCCTCCCAGCACACAAACAGAAAGAAGAAGTTTGCCACTGGCCTGGCACCGCAGAGGCACCGGGCTCACCCGCGCCTTGACCCACCCAGGCGCCCCTCCTCCTCCAGGGCCCACTAGAGCCAGGAGCACGGCCAGGTACCACGCAGGAATCCGGGCCGCAGGGAGGCTTCTCTGTCCCCTGACTACAGCCTGCACAGCCCGGCCAGGGGAAGAGGCACACCGGGTCTCAGGTGACCAGAGGACCAGATGCCACACCTGGATGCCTGGGAATCAGTAGCCCCTCCTCCGAAAGACTTTGGAGTCAGGATAACTCTCCTCTCATCATTTCTGCCCACCCCTAACCTCCCAGAAAACCTTCCCTGAAGCTGCGTACCAAGGGCATTCCACCCCTTACCCCAAAATCCACGCTAACAGTTTCTCCTCCGCCCCAGTCCGTGGTGTGTGGGCCAGGCGGTCCCAAAGACACGGGGACCGAGGGGTTAGACAGGGCGCAAAGCACACAGGAACCCCACCCCCCAGGAAACCCGAGCCCCAGCGACCCCGAGCCCCACGCTCCCCGCCTCGCCCAGATGGGCATCAGGACTTGTGCGGAGCAGGGCCGCGCACACGACTTCGGACCCACGGGAGGCAAACGCGCGGCAGGGACTCCGGGCCCCGCGCGGCCAGGCAGTCCTGCCCCATCCCGTCTCCGGCTTAATCCTCGCTCCGAAATAGCCCCGGGTAATCCCAGGGCCGGGCGGGTATTAACCAGGAGCCGCGAAGGAAGACACGGAGGCGTCCCGAGGGAGGAGGGCTCGGCGCGTCCTGGGCTGGAGGCAGCAGAGAGTCCCTTCCCGAGGGAAGCTACCCGCGAGGGACCCAGGCCCGTTCGAGGGCGGGATCTGCGCCTGCGGCGCCCCCGCGCTCCGGGTCTGGGGTCTCCGGGTCAGGGGTTCCGGACTCGCCACCCAGAGCCCCCGGTGCGCCCGGACAGCCCTCTGTGGCGAGACCATCCCGCATCCGAGCTCCCGGGTCGCTGGAACCCGAGTCCCGAGCCGGCCGTCCTTGGAGAGCCGGGCGCGCGGGAGCGCCGGACAGCGCCCCGGAGCCCCTTTCCCTGGGAGCTCAATCCCGCAGAGACCGCGTCCCAGGGCGGGCCGCGACCCCGCCAGGGGTACCCCGAGGTGCCCCCCGGCTGGGCACCCTCCACGCCGAGCCCTGAGGGGCCCCCGGGGGCCCCCAAGAAGTTCGCGCGCTCCCGACACGCCCGCCGCCCCCGGTCCCCACTTACTTGTCGCGGTGGCCGCCGAGCTCCGGGGTGGCGCCGAGCGGCTGCGGGCCGGGGCCGGGGTCGGGGCGGTGGGCGCACGCGGCCAGGTGTCGCCGGTGCCGCTCCAGCAGGCCGGCGTTCTCGCGGCTCAGCCGCGCCACTTGGCGCTCCAGCTCCTCGATGCGCCGCCGCCGGCGCGCCAGCAGCTCTTGCTGCGCCGCGACGATCCGGGTCAGCTCCTGCAGGTACTCGGCCGCCTGGCCGGGGGGCTCGGCGGCGCTCGCCATGGTCCCCGCCTCAGGCGCGCGGGCGGCGGGGCGGCGGCGGCGGCGCGGCCGTGGCTGCGCGGCGGGGACGGCGGCTCTGCGCGGCGCGGCGCGGCGCGGGGCTCGGCCCGGGGGGCGCGGCGCGCGGGGCCCGGCGCGGCCCCGCCTCGGCGCCCGGCTCCCGCCTCCGCCCGCGCCCGCCCCGGGCGCCTCCGCGCCGCCCGCGGCCCTGCGGCCGCACCGGAGCGGACAGGGCGCGGAGCTGCGGCCGCCGCGAGCGGGCGAGGAGTTTGCAAAGTGCCGGCTGCGGCGCGGGCGGAGCGGGAGCCCGCGCCCGGCGGCCGGCGCGGGAGGAGCGGGCGGGAGGAGGCGGCGGCGGCGGCGGCGGCGGAGGGAGGGCGCCGCCTGCCGGCCTCGCGTCCCGCGCCCGCCGCCGCCGGGGTGCGACTCGCGCCTCCTCGCCGCCGCCTCGGTCGCTCTGAGATGCTAATCTCACCAAGAAATTCGGCAACACAGACGTTCCTACATATTGTCAGCCGACGACTGGGCTGTGAATAGCAAAATAAGGAGCTCAGAAGCACTCTGGCATTTTTTACCAAGTGTGATAAAAACGCGGGGTTCGTTCTGTTGCCCAAGCACGACAAGTTTCCTAGGCCGTCCGTTGTCCTAGACGGTTCTAGGCGGCTGGCGGCCCCGAGGCCTCCACGATGCGGCTGTGAATCAACTCCCAAGGCCCGGGCAGGGACCTTCCTTCACACCCCGGGTCTGGTGTGCCGGGCCTGCAGTCCCAAGACCCGCCTCTACCGCGGCCCTGAGCCTTTCAGCGGTTCCTTTCGTCTCTGAGCCTCAGGTTGCCCAGCGATCGTATTTTCTATTTCTTGACTTTTAATAACCTTCTATCCTTTTCATGCTCTAAATTTCCTTAGGACTAACCTTGTTCTTTTCCTGCCTTTGGGAGAGTTTAGTTCTTTCCACTGTTTGTTTTCTGGCAAATGTTATAAATTTGCCTCTGGGTAAAGCTTTAGCTACATCTCATGACTTTCTAAAAACCTTGTAATAATGTACATTTTGATGGTATAGTGTGTCTTTGTTAAGGCTGGCGTCACACTGGCTTCGATAAAACTTGGTTTCCCACACCCACGATTGTTGACACCCCTTTACCTCGAGGAGATGATGGGCCCCACCTAGAGAGACCCCTGACCCTCCAGGGCCCTAAGGCCTCCTTGGGTGGCCCCTGGGCATGGCCTGTGAAAGAGAGAATGGCAGGAGGAGCTGTTTCGAGGTCCTCAAACTCACCAAGTGCTTTTCCTAGGCTACTTGTGATGTTGTAGAAATTAATACTGTTTTTATAAATCCTGTAATTATTTTCTCTAGGGCAAAATTACATCCTGCTTGTGTGTGTAAAATGTGTTTATCGCTTCAGTTTATATTTTGAAAATATACCAACATCTTTGCAAGCCGGTTCTATAATATTTCCTCCCTTTATAAAGATACCAGGAGCTTTCCCAAAAGGGATACGACCTTGGCATCTAGTGAGTTATTTGGGAGACCTGATCCTCGGGCCACACATATGGGGGTCTCTGCCAGTTTGGGAATGAAGGAAACTCAGGTGTAAATCCTGGGGCACTTGAGTGAGGAGTGGGGGTGGGGAAAAGCTGATGGGAGTTGAGGAGCAGCTTCCCACATCCCCCCACCCAACTGCCGTATCCTGTCCCCACCCCCACCCCAGCACCCTCTTGCAGCAGTTCTGGGTTGAAGCTGACCTCATGGTTCTATCTCCATGCTGCCTCCCCCGGGCCCCCCAGATGCAGTGAGCTAACTGACCTCCCTCTGGATGAAGGACGAGACTCCGGACTCTTAGCCACCCAGACGTCCTTTACAGTCTCCCCACGCAAGCCGATGATGTCAGAGCATTGATGGGCAAGGTGGCAGATGGTGGAGAAGAGAGGTAACCCAGGGTGCTTTAACACACCTGCAAAATGAAGCAGTGAACACACACACAGGGCATCCCGTTGTGACACTGCCTCTCGTGTGGATCCCCGCAGGGGACAACAAAGGAGGCGTGTGTGTGGACGCCGCGGCAGCCGACAGGACCCCGCCCCAGGACGGGGCTCTCACCCGCCACCCGCCAGGCACGTCGGCATCTGACAGCTCAGCAGTGTCCCTCTTTGGATACTGCCCCGTGCCCACGGACTTGACCGCATCCAAAGCTACGTCCCTGCTTCCCTGAGGCTGTGACTGGTCCATGCAGGAGCTCAAGAGCCCAGCGCCTTTGTCCAAACTTGGCCAGCTCTGCAGGGTGGTCCCAGCTCCAGAGCCACTGACGGGACTTGCGGAGGCCTCTGCTGGGACGGGCCCGTCGGCCGGCCCTCCTGCTGCCCGGGCCTGGTGCTGATCCTGAGAGCTCGGCCAGCAAGCCTCCTGCACCAGCCTCACATCCCCACCTCTCCTGACCCTGTGTCCCCCTCGTGAACATCCCCTTGCTTTGTGTGGGGAGATTCTAAACCTGAAAAGCCAGTGATAGGCTTTTCCAGGGTTATCATTACCTGAATACAAGGCCAAGGGGCAGGAAAAAAAAAAAAACATATTACTATTAGCTGTAAAGAAAAGAGAGGTACACAAGTTTGGAGGAGAGAGGGGAAAGAGAGGCATGTTATAATCATTTATTAGCTTTTACTATTATTATGCACATTCAGCTTCTGAGTGAGACCATCTGTCTTTTAAATATCACTCTTTGTTGTAGAATCTTCATTTTTCTCCTTAAAAACCCTCCTGAGAGCTCTCTGACTCACCGTTCTAACTTGGCCTGGTGCCTCCTTGGCCTGCTATGTGGCTATCATCGGCGATTTCTTGGCATTTCCCTCCTGGATTGGATCCATGCTTTCTTGGATTTTATGAATTCTCTTTCTTGGATTAATTTTGTATTCTGCTGTGAACGTCCTCTAGCAATTCTCCCAGAGACAGCCTGTGGGAAGGTCCCAGAGTCCTTGGCTGTCTGAAATGATATATTTTGCCCTCGCACTCAATTGACAGTTTTTCTGGGTATAGAATTCTAGGTTAAAATCCGTTTCCTCAGAACTTGGAAGGGTTTCTACCATTTTCCTCTATCATTTAGTGCTGCTGATGCTAATCTGATTCCTCTCCCTTTGAGGAAGAAATTCTCTTGGAGGGGGGTGGTACTGCCCCCAATCACAACTTTTGGAAATCTGGTGGGGGGGTTTTTTGATCATCACAGTGACTGGGTTCGCTCTGGTATTCAGCGCAGTAAAGTCTCATCTAACGAAAGCTGCTCCATTCAAATTGCCAAAAAGAGCAAAGATGGAGGGGCACGCTGAATGAGCTCAAGCTTCACTGTGAGGAGGGAGCAATCAGAGCAAGCGGCCCTGGGCAAAGCTGGACAAAAAGGCCAACAGAAGAGAGGAGAGGGTGAAAAGAGACCCCCACACATGTGGTCAACTGGTCTTAACAAAGATACCAAGAAGCCTAATAAGGGGAAGGATAGTCTTCCAACAAATACTGCTGGCACAATTGGATATCCACATGCAAAAAAATGAAAGCTCACACTTGCAGCATCTACAAAAATTAACTGGGGACAGAGCATGAACCTAAATGTGAGACTTAAGTGTATATACCTTCTAGGGAAAAAGCCCCAGGAGAAAGTCGTAATGGCCTTGAGTTTGGCAAAGATTTCTTAAGTATGACACCAAAAGCATGAACTCTAAAAGAATAAAAAATCAATACATTGGACTTCATCATGATGAAAAAAAAAGAAACACTGTTAATGGTCTTTTGCCCATCTTTTGATTGGACTGTTTGTTTTCCTGATATCGAGTTGCCTATTTACAATGGAATATTACTGAGCCATAAAAAGAACAAATTTGAGGTGGATTGTTCCAGTGAGGGGGATGAACCTAGAGCCTGTTATACAGAGTGAAGTAAGTCAGAAAGAGAAAGACAGAGTATATTAATGCATATATGTGGTATCTAGAGAAACAGTATTGATGAGCCTATTTACAGGGCAGGAGTGGAGACAGAGACGTGGGAATCACTTGTGGACTCTGGGGGAGGGAGAGGGTGGGACGAGTGGGGAAAGCGGCATCAGCATATACGCACCAGCGCGTGTGGGGCGGAGAGCTGGTGGGAAGGTGCTCCATGATGACCCGGAGGGGTGGAATGGGGGAGGTGGGGAGGCTCATGAGGGGAATGTGTGTAGTTATGGCTGATTCGAGTTGTGTGGCAGAAACCAATGCAACATTGTAAAAAAAAAAATTTTTTTTAAGACACTTAAGGGGATGTTCCTGGCAGTTCAGTAGTGAGAGGCCTCCTAGCCTCCACTGTAGGAGGTTTGGGTCTGATCCCTGGTCAGGGAACTAAGAGCCCACATGCTGTGTGAAGAGCCCTGCATCCCGGTAGACGTGCCTCAGGTCCAGGTGATGGGCCCTGCTCCCAGTCGCCGCCCTGGGTGGGGACGTGCTGGTCAGCACTGTGCCTTCTCTGACCTGGGTCAGAGCGGTTAGTCAGGGCCCCCGGCTGCAATGGCTGCTGCTTCTCAGTCCTCACCTGGCACCACAGAACCAACCGCTGCTGGCTCTTCAAGACTGCTTTCCCTTGGAGTTTCCTTTGAAAAGGAAATCCTCTACTTAAACAAAAAAACACTGTTAAGAAAAAGAAAAGTATGGGAACAAATATTCACAAAATGTACATTCAACAAAGAACTTGTGAGTAGACTGTATAAAGAACGCTTACAACTTAATAATAAGACAAACAACCCAATTAAAAATGGGGAAAAGATGTGAACAGACATTTTACCAAAAAAGATATATTAATGGCAAATAAGCACACAAAAATATGCTCAGCTTCATTACTTGCTAGGGACATGCAAATCAAAATCAAAATGACTTATCTGTGAAACCAAAACCATCAGGAGGGCTTCCCAGGTGGCACAGTGGAAAAGAATCCACCTGCCAATTCTTCAAAGGACATCAGTCAAGAAATTGAAATGACAACCCTCCGAACAGGAGAAAATTTTTGTGAGTCATACATTTGATGAGACTTTTGTTTCTAGAATAACTAACTTTTTTCACTCAACAATCTAAAAAGACAATCCAGTGTAAAATGGGCAAAAGCTCTAAATAGACATTTCTCAAAAAAATATAATAAGCACATGAAAAGATGCTTGACATCATTAGTGATCAGGGAAATGTAAATCGAAACCAAGCTGACATACCACTTCACCCTTACTAGGTTAGCTAAAATTAAAAATACAGAAAATAATAAGCATTGGCAAGGATGTTGAGAAAGTGGACGTTCATACATAGCTGGGGGGAATCTAAAATAGTACAGCTGCTTTGCGAAATAGCCTGGAAGTTCCTCAAACATTTAAGCACTTATATGATCCAGAAATTCTATTCCTAGATATATAGCGAAGAGAGTTGAAAACATACATCCTCGCAAAAACTTGTACACAAATGTCATAACAGCATTGAGCAAAAATATGGAAACAAGTCTCTATCAACTGATTGATACAAAGCGGTCTATCCACACAATGAATACTTCAGTTCAGTTCAGTTCAGTCACTCAGTCATGTCTGACTCTTTGCGACCCCATGAACCACAGCACGCCAGGCCTCCCTGTCCATCACTAATTCCCGGAGTTCACTCAGACTCATGTCCATTGTGTCAGTGATGCCATCCAGCCATCTCATCCTCTCTCGTCCCCTTCTCCTCCTGCCCCCAATCCCTCCCAGCATCAGAGTCTTTTCCAATGAGTCAACTCTTCTCATGAGGTGGCCAAAGTACTGGAGTTTCAGCTTTAGCATCATGCCTTCCAAAGAAATCCCAGGGCTGATCTCCTTCAGAATGGACTGGTTGGATCTCCTTGCAGTCCAAGGGACTCTCAAGGGTCTTCTCCAACACCACAGTTCAAAAGCATCAGTTCTTCGGCGCTCAGCCTTCTTCACAGTCCAACTCTCACATCCATACATGACCACAGGAAAAACCACAGCCTTGACTAGACGGACCTCTGTTGACAAAGTAATGAATATTTACTTGTTAATAAAAAAAGAATACAATACTGACCCCTGCTATATGGACGAACCCTGAAAACATGATGCTAAGTAGAAGAAGCCAGTCACAAAGGACCAGCTATTGCAGGGCTCCACTTACACAAAAGGTCCAGAATGGACAAATCCACAGAGAGAGAAATCGGCCAGTGGCAGCTGAGGGGAGGGGGTGGGTGACTGGTGGGTAGATGAAGATTTCTTTATGGGGTAATGAAAATACTCCAAAATTGATTGTAAAACTCTGTGAATGTGCTGAAAAAGCATTGACTCGTACACTTTAAAAGGGAGAATTGTATAGTATGTTAATTATGTCTCACCGAAGCTATTAAAAGGAAAAACACTCCACCATATCTGGTAGCGCGGCTTCAATTAAGGAGTCTGACCGCTCTTCCCGAGTCTTATCTGAAGCAGGGCGATGCGGGTGGGTGGCCGGGAGGTGGGTAACCAGCTTCTCCAGGCTCAGCATGCAGCCCACCTAGGAGCTCCCCACCCCGCCGGGTTGGGGCCTGTCTCGAGGCTCTTCCTGCTGCTGTGTTTAAAAGACGGTCTTCAGTTTGATGGCGCCCTGGGATGACGTGCGCTAAGCCTGTCACAGCTGGGGTGGCAGCGGCACGCGCCTCGGAGAACGCGCTCCCCTGAAGGCAGCTGGGACTGGAACCCTCCTCCACTCACACGCACAATTCCAAACTCAGGGGTTTGTCCCACAGTAAACCCACTCACGAGCTCCCAGGCATCATGGACAGTGCCTTTCATGGAATGTCTGTGGCCTCAACCAAGGTTGTTCTCTACGGACCAACAAGGGTGACCTTCGGGATAAAGGAAGTGATGAGGGTCAGGCACACAGCGGCAGGTGTGGGTTTCTCCCAGCAGCACCAAAATACGAAGGAGTGTGCAGAATCGTGCGCTTGAATTTGTATAGACTCTTTCCACAAGGATATGCTCCAGATAATGCCAAAGGTAGGCACCGCTGGATTTTTTATACCTCCTCACGTATATTTTACCTTTTATATAATGACATCATCCTAGGGGTGGAGAGAAGGCTGACTCTATAGCCTTTTGTACAGTTCAGATATTGTCTTCCATGCATGTATCACCTTTTCAAAGTATAGCCATAATAATAAGGAACAAAGAATCTCCAGGCCCTGTTTCCTCTGCACGGCTCTCTCTCGCCTCGCCTGGATGCCTTCTGATCCCCGAACCATCCCCCTGCCAGGAACTGCCACCAAGAGGCGCTCAGCAAGCATCTGATGAATGAGTGGCAGAGAGAGGCAGCCACCCCCCCGAACCAGCACAGAGGTCCTCCCTGGAGCATGTGGGCAGGAAGGTGTGCCCCGCCAGGGCTCAGTGGGGCTCTCAGACACCCTGAACCCACTGGCAAGAATCAGGCACCAGTCAACCACGGGGAGGGCCCTCCCCTCTCTCCCCTGCACACACTCAACTCTGACTCTGTCTTCATACTCCAGCTCACTGGCTCTTTGTTGAGGAAGTACAGACAAGTGGTGAACCATACAGACAGACAGACAAAAAATGGCAGAAAGAGCCAGGACTTAGAACTCCTGCTTGGCCACCCACTTGCTGATAAGCCCTGGACCCCCGTCTTCGGCTCTTGAGCGTCACTTAACTCATCCATGAATGGAAGGACGAATCCTTCTTTCCAGGCAGCTCTAAGGATAAATAAAGGTCATACACGGAAACAGAGACAGTGCCTGGCACCTTGTGCGGCCCCTCGCCCACTCCCTAATCCCTGCCTCGGGGATTTATCAGCTTTCACAAAGACCAGGCTGGAACAGAGATGGTGTTAAACAATAAACATTATTAGAAAACTAAGTATGTGTGTTGAAAATATACAGTTATTCACTAGGCAAACAGAGACAGAAGGCATAATTTTCAAAGCAGTTGAGGGGGGAAAATGAAATAGATAATTTGATCAATGAAATCATGATGAATTAAAATAAGATGGCCAAGTAAGTCTAAATAAACCAACAGTACAATAAAGGTTAATGTCTTCCACTCTCCTATCAAAAGGCAGAGACTCAGGCGGGAGGGTGCTTACCTGGTGGTTCAGTGGGTAAGACTCCAAGCTTCCACTGCAGGGGGCGTGGGTTTGATCCCTGGTCCAGGAAATAAGGTCCTACACGATGTATGGCATGGCCAAAAAATAATAAAAAGAGCAGAGACTCAAACAGGACTCCCAAGAGGTCCAGGAGCACAAGTTTACGAGAGTTAAGGTGTCTCAGGAGCTCCCTGGGGATTGGAGTCTCTTCTGACTACCTCCCAGCCACCTCACCTGTCCTGATGCTCCACGTTGCTAATCCTCAGAGATGGCCATCAAGCCTCTCTCTTTCTGAGTAGCTGAGGAGCAATTTGTGGTTCTTCTAGATAAAGCTGCTTGGTGATTAAAGTCACCGTATCAATCACCTTGTTTCTGCAAATCAGGAAGGATCCTCTTTCCTCAGTCATCTCACCTTGCAGGAGCAGGTGGCTGGCCTGGAGTTGGTCCTACAACATTGCTCCTTGCAGTGACTCAAAGCACCTGTGCACAACTGCCGCGGAACCGAAGCCCTTCACCGCGTTTCTCACCCCCAGTGCCAGGCTCCTGGCGCCTGCATGCACAGAATGGAATATCAGGACGTGGGCCTGTTCCTCCACACGCCTTTGGTCCACTGTCTGCTGGACCTGTATGGCAGATGTTGACCTGCTCTTTAAAGAAGGGGAAGACAATCAGAAAAAGGAATCTTTAGTGTTAGATCCTTAGCACTGGACCTTGTCTGCATTAGCAATCCTTATCAGGAATGGGACGGCCCAGAGAGGTGGACTGACTTGTCTGAGGAGACACAGCAGAGGGTGTGCGGATGGTTGGATGGCATCACCAACTCTGTGGATGTGAATCTGAGCAAACTGGGAGACAGCGAAGGAGAGTGAAGCCTGACGTGCTGCAGTCCACGGGGTCGCAAAGAGCCAGACACAACTTAGCTCCTGAACAGCATACGGCATGCTAACCGCAGCCCAACCCCATGGAACCCTCAATTTGGCCATTCAGATGCAGCCTTCACGATGGCCACCATTAAAGAGTCTACAAATATTAAGTGCTACACTGTTTGTGGGAATAGCCACTGTGGAAAATAGTACAGAGGTTCCTCAGAAAACTAAAAACAGCATTGCCATATAACCTAGCAATCCCGATCCTAGACATATATCCAGAAAAAATTACAATTTGAAAAGATACATACATATGCAGATGCACCCCTATGTTCACAGCTGCGCTGTTTACAACAGCCAGGACACGGAAACAAGCTAAATGTCCATGGAATGGATAAAGAAGGTGTGACGTGTACACACACAAATACATGCAATCGAATGATACTCAGCCACCAAAAAATGAAGTAATGCCCCAGAGATGATCATACTAAGCAAAGCAAATCAGACAAGAAAAAGACACACGCCACATGGTATCAGCACATGCGGAGTTTAACGCACAACATACATGAGCCTGTCTGTGAAACAGGAGCAGACGCGTGGCTGCCGAGGGGAGAAGAGGGAGGGATCGGGAGCTCGGGATTCGCAGAGGCAAACTGTTACACACGGCACGGATAAACATCACGAGCCTCCTGCCGAGCGCAGGGACCCATTCAATATCCTATGATGAGGCCTAACAGGAAAGAAAGTGAGCAAGAATGTATACGTATGGATGACTGAGCATTTGCTGTACAGAAGAAATTAACATAAAACACTGTAAATCAACTATACTCCAATAAAAAAAAATGTTTAATGCTGCCTTCATGAATTTTGCTGTTACTGGGTATACACGAAACACATATTTAATTTTTTTCTTTACTGTTTTAAACAAAAATATTTTCAGGGGCGTTCCCTGGTGGCCTCGTGGTGAGGATTTGGTACGTTCACTACAGAGGCCCGGGCCTCCCTGGTGGCCCAGCAGTAAAGACCACACCTGCCAGTGCAGGAGATGCGGGAGATGTGAATCCAATCCTGGGTCAGGAAGATCCCCTGGAGCAGGAAATGGTAACCCACTGCAGTATTCTTGCCCAGGAAGTCCCATGGACAGAGGAGCCTCATGGCCCACAGTCCAGGGGGTCGAAAAGAGTCTGACACGACAGAGCACACACCCAGGGGGGCGTTGAAGACCCGTCAGCAGCTCCTGCTCACGGTCAGGACTGAAGGGTAACGGGCCTGCCCCCAGGGTGAGTGATGCACTTCGGCCCACACCTCCTTGGGCAGGCCAGGACCTCCCAGGGCTGTCCGCACCTCCCAGCCTCTGCCTTTCCACCTGTAAAGTGGGGATAGGAACAGCTGCTGATGCTGGTGCCCCCAGCAGTCAATGGCCCTGTGAGATCGGCAGGGACTCTCACCCCCTGTCTCTGAAGGAAGCGGGAGGGCTCTGATAAGCCTCCGCGTGGGAGGACGCACCCAGGTGGTCACCGCATCCACCGTCCCCCTTACAGACAGGCTGGGGGGGTGGGCACTGCGGCCCCGAGACAAGGCCACCTGCTTAGCCACGGGGCAGAGCATCGGTAGCCGGGAGGCTGTCGGGGGCCCAGCAACGTTTTGCAGATGGGGGTCAGGGGGTGGAGGACAGAGGAAAAGACATACTAACGTGTCAAAATGAATAAATGTTCAATTAAGTGTCCACAGAACAGAACCTCAGTTGACTAGTCCATGGCATCTCCACTCATTGCCGTGTCGTTATATAGAAATTCTATTTAATGAGGCACGTGGGTGCCTTTTAATCTGTTTGCTGTGACGTGGAGTGGAGGCGCCCACACAAGGCCTAGGGCGAGGCTTAAAATAGCCCAGCCATGAGAAGGAGGGGGTGGCCAAAGTGCCCTCACTCATTCATTCTTTCTTTCATTCATTCATTCAGCAAGCGCTGAGCCCCAGGGGGGCCAGCAGAGCCCGCATGAGGGACCCAGACGCCGCCTCTGGGAGCCTCTCCTGCAGCTGACTCTGCCCCCATCCGTCCCCCAAGGCCCACAGGGAGCAGGGCAGGCCTGACGTCACGGACTCTCGCCGCCAGCTGCAGAGCACTGTGCACACCCAGCCCCACCGCCCCCCCCGCCCAGTGCCCTTCCTGGGCACACAGCATCCCCTCAGACCCTCTCCCGGTTCCTCGTGAATGCGTACGTGGTAGACGCCCCCTTCCAGAGGGCTGCAAGGAAGCCCATTACAGATTCCTAGGGCTCCGACTGCATCTGTAATTAGGAGAACACAGTGGTTCTAATTTTAACATCACTCCCACTACCCCGACCGCCTCCCCTCCCTGTCGTTTCTGGGAGGGATGCAGCCTGAGATCTAGTCTGTGACTTGCGATGAGTCATCTTTTGGAGAATTCTCCATACAGCGAGTGGCCCAAACCTCTTGTTCCGGGGTCCCTGACAGACACCTTCCCCACTGAGCTGCAAGCCCACCCATTTTAGTGCCTGGGCCAGCATGCAGGTTGGAGGCCTCAGCCCTGTTAACCCTGATCCTTAGAAAGAAATCCAACCACCTCCCCAGGCCGGCCAAGCCTCCATCAGGCTGATGAATCACTCCCCCCCCACACAACTCCTCCCCCGAGCGTAGGACTGCCAGATAAAATAGAGGTTCCCAGTAAAATCGGAATTTCAGATAACAACAAGTGACTTAGGCAACGTTTGGAATACACTTATATTAAAAAATCCTTTTAACCAAACCAGTGAATCCTAAAGGAAATCAATCCTGAATATTCATTGGAAGGATTGATGCTGAAGCTCCAATACTTTGGCCACCTGGTGCGAAGAGCTGACTCATTGGAAAAGACCCTGATGCTGGGAAAGATCGAAGGCAGGAGGAGGAGGGGACGATAGAGGGATGAGCTCGTTGGATGTCTTCATTGACTCAATGGACATGAGTTTGAGCAAACTCTGGGACATAGTGAAGGACAGGGAGGCCTGGCGTGCTGCAGTCCATGGGGTCACAAAGAGTCGGACACAACTGAGCCACTGAACAACAAAAAATCTTTTGCTGTTCAGGACTTTAACTGGGTGCCCTGCATCCTCGTTCGTTAAAACCTGGGACCCTACTCCAGGCACGGGGCCCCTCTCCGTCCCACAGTCAGGCCCAGAGAGCTCCTACCTCAGGGCCTCTGCACATGCTGTTCCTCCGGCCAGAACACTCCTTCCCCGTCTCTGCCGATTCCTTGGCTCTGAGATCTCGACTCAAACGTCGCTGCAGAAAAGTCTTCTCTGACCACCAAACAGAAGCAGGGTCCCCTCCGCCATCATCCTGTCCCCTCCCATCTTGTCTGGTATTTCTCGGGGTACTTAGCACTATCTTTGCAACCGTGCTGTCTGTTTATGCTTTTTCCGTCTCCCCCACTACAGCGCCAGCTCCACGAGAGGAGCCAAGCCTGCCAGGCAGAGGGCCAGGCACATGCCCGTCTGCTGGCTGCTGAACATTCACAAGCAGCCCTGCAGGAGAGGGCGGCCCTCACCGCCGCGGAGGAAGCTGAGGCTCAAGGCAGTGGGCCACCTGGCCTTGGGCTCCAGCTGGCCCCTTACACGCCAGGAACGCTTCCCAGTACTTTCCACGGATTCCCTCATTTAATCTCACATCCGCTCAAACGACGGAAGCACCGCTGTGGCCTCCATTTGCAGGGTAAGGAAACTGAGGCACAGATCGGATGCTCGCAATAAAACAGCACGTGGGAAGTGGAGTCAGAATCTGGACCCAGGCTTTCTGACTTCAGAGCCCGCTCCTAGAAAACAGTGGCCTGGTCCAGCCTTTGACTTCACTCGCTTCAGTGTTTACAGCAGACCCACAGAAGCCCTGTCTGAGCCACACCACCTCAGTCCCCTCCTGACCTCGGCGATGCCCTTCCCTGGAACCGCCGCTGTCTGTTCAATGCAGACACACAGACACACCCACCCCCCACCTCCTGGTTCCCTCTGGTCATCTTTGCAAGGGCTGTCCCCTCCTCTTGGTGACCCTTGCCAGATTAGGAGTTTGGGATTAACATTGAATCCAGGGAACTCTACTCAATGTTCTGCAATACTCTACATGGAAAAAAGAATTCGAAAAAGAGTGGGTATGTGTATAACTGAATCACTTTGCTGTACACCTGAAGCCAACATAACATTGTAAACCAACTAAACGCCAATATAAAATAAAATTAAAATAAAAACAAAACCCTTGGGAAGAAAGCAGGGCAAATTGAAAGCAGAGTCAGCAATCAGCAGAGGGGCTACAGGTGAGGCTGCAGTTTGCCACTTTAATGAACTGATTACCCTGTAATTAGAGAAGTGCACGAGTCACCCGGGGGGCTTGTTGAACTGCAGGCCCTGACGCAGCAGGGCTGGGGTGCGGCCTGAGAGTCCGCATTTTCTCACAGGCTCCTGGGGGGCACCCATGCTGTCCATCTGAGGACCAGAGTCTGAGCAGTGAGGCTGTAGGGTGTTGCGGGAGAAGGATGGGGAGGAAGAGGAGAAGGATGGGAAGTGGGGGGAGGCCAGGGGGTGGGGAGGAGGAGGGGGAGGGGAGGGGTGCAGGAGGAGAAGAGGAAGAAGGGAAACTGCGGAAGAGAGGAGAGTCCTGCCCTGGAGCAGGAAGTCAGGCTGGCGGAGAAGGGAGACGAGAAGAGCAGCAGGGCAGGCTGACGGACCAGCCCAGGCTGCCGGGAGCATCGCCCCACTTGGGGTGGGAGGAGCCGAGGCAGCTCAGGTGTTCTGAGTCAGGCAGGAATGCGGAGCGGCTAGCACTGCCCTTCAGGGCCTCGCTGTGCCATGCCATGCCATGCTGGTTAAATCAGGCCGCGGTTGGCAGAGGAACCGGCCTGCTGGGCTGCCCAGCGCACCCCCCTCTGCCCGCCACCGCCGGGGCCTCTGCAGTTCCGTCTCCCACCTGCCAAGAGCGTCTCCCACCTGACAAGAGCAGGGCGGCCCCAGGGTGGCAGCTGTGCTCCCTGGGGATGCGGCTGCAGCGGGCAGGTGGGCGGGCAGGGCCCCGGCCTGGGGTCTGCGCCCTTGCTAGACCCGCAGGCTTTTGGAGCTGGGGCATCTAATCAGAGCCAAGGGGGATGCTGAGGCCCAGGGAGGGGAAGGTCCTGGCTGGACTGTCAGGACCGGAAGTCTGGGGGAGCCTGGCTAAAGGGCCAAGGGGCAGAGGTGAGGGGAGGGCACGTGTTTCCCCCAAACACGTCCCGTCCACTCTCCTTGGGCGGAGCAGGCATCCTGCCAACTGTCACTGGGGGTACTCCACTCACACACACAGTGACCCCCAGGGTACCCCTCCAAGCAGCCGCTGGCCACGACATGCCCACTCAGGCACCTGCCATATGGGGGGCAGGCTCCCCACTGCACACAGCGGGGCTCACAGCTCTGGGCATGCTCCCTCAGAGCATCTCGATAAAACTCAGGGCCCCCAGGCTTTCCAAGGTGACATCTGTGGTCTTTCATCCTTGGTTTAAAGGTATACGTTTATGAGTAGGACATAGAGCATATTAAGCACTTTACAGGTTGAGATACAATGAGGATTGACCCATAATTAGAATATTTTATACCATGACTTGATATAATAGCTTTTAACTGTCATATAAAATAAGCTACTCAGAATCTGAAATTATGTGAAATTGTACTGAAAGTGGGCTTTATCCATTTTGTCACTCAAAAAGTGAGAAACTTAAAAAAGTAAGATCCAGTTAGATTGGGAAGAATTAACTTTAGAAGTTAATTAACTGACTTCTCTCCAGGTGTCCTAAATTCAGAACATCTCAACCCAGCCACGCACGCCCCTGGGGAATGCCACAGGCCTGGGGGACACAGGAGGCCTTGTTTGAATGCACTGATCCATCACCCCAAATTGGCACTTCCCTGCACCCCCTAGTTTCGGAGCCGAGAGCTTTTTATACCCAGAACAATAGGCCATAACTCTGTCCCAAATGGGTGAGGATATGAATCCAGGCCCCAGCGTTCCTTCCCACTGCTCAACACTGCCCCCAGAGGACGCTGGGAGTTTCCGATATGCCTGGTCACTCAGCCATGTCCGACTCTTTGCGACCCTTTGGATTATAGCCCGCCAGGCTCCTCTGTCCATGGAATTCTCCAGGCAAGAACACTGGATTGGGTTGCCATGTCCTATTCCAAAAGCAGCTTCTGACCTGCGGCTCATACCAGCCCCTCTGACAATGTCCCACGCCTGGTTCTGACTACCCTCCTCCTAGGAGCCTCCTCCAACCCAGCCGCGTCCCTCCCCTGAGGCTGCAGCACGCCCCACCCACAGGAGCAGCTCTGCGCCTTGCTGGGTCTCCCCCTGCCCCACCGAGAGAAGCCTTGTCTGACTCATCCCTCCAACTCCCACCCTGCCAGCTCCTGGGGAAGCAGAGCGTTGACAAAGGCTGCCAGAATCTCCTGGAGGTGGTAACAGCACCTTACCCCTCCCGGCTCAGGGAACAAAATTACCGGCTTGACAGCCGACAGGAGTCTGCCTCCAACTTGGGCGCCTTGATCATTTTCCTTTGATTTAGACCATGAGCTCCTGTTCTCCTCCCCCACAGGGGGGCGAATGGCGTTTCCGTGGTTCCTGAAAATAAAGTATTATGTTTACACAAACACCCTACCTCTGTCCATCAATGCCCTCCACCTGGACCCAATGGGCAGTAGGGGCAGGAAGTGGGGCCTACATCTTCTGCATTTTAAGATGCTTCGGTCCCAAACCTATACTTTTGAAGAAAAAAAAGACACACTCCAGCACACAAAACATCCTTCATCCAGTGCCTCTGTCTTTGTCAGCTGCCAAAGAGAAGCTGATCCTTTCGTGTCTGGTTATGAGTGAGCTAAAACTAGTCCTTTCCTGCCTCTGAAATGAGTGGCTTGGGAGTAGGTTAGTGGGCAAGGTGGGACTCCTCACTTCTGTTGATATCAGCTGACTGGCCGTGGCTGCCAGAATGCTGGACTGTAGGGAGTCCAAGGCAGAGTCCTGCCTGAGCAAGAAAGAGAGTTCTGGGAGTGATCAGCAATGTCTGCCAGGGACACAAGAAGGGGCCGGGGGCAGGCACGTGCCAGAATGCTTACTGTTCATGGAGCAACTCAGAGACTGAAAGCTGGTGGCCTGAGAGGTTTCTTGGGCCTCCACAAGTTGGTTTTTCTAAAAAATATATATATATATTAAAACTTTATTACCAATATGTATACACAGGAAGGTTTTACCTCCCCCGAGCTGGAATTTCAGAGTCTCTAGAAAACCAGAAGAACGGGCCAGCAGGGCTCTGCTCCCACCTGGCAGGTGAGCCCAGTGGGCGAGGCCACCCACCCTCAGCCCCGCACTCTCCGGGCCGCGTGCTGGGCTGTCCCGTGGTTTGTGAGCCTGCACCTGCCTGTGATTTGACTCCATCGGCCTGGTGAGCGGCAGCAGGGACTCTGGCGGGGAAGGTTTCACAGCCCCCAGGAGAGCGAGGGCGGTTGCCTCCAAGCCCCAGGGAGACGAAGCTAGAGCAGCTCACAGTTACTGAGCGCCACGCGCTTGCTTGCCAGCATGCTGGGGGTCTAACACAGCAGCTCCCGGAAGCCACACAGCGCACCGTGGAGGAGGAGGCTGCGTGACTACTGCCACTTTGCAGATGGGGGAACTGAGGCTCCGGGAGGTGACAGGGCGTCCTCAAGGTCATGGCCGCCTGCTGGTGAGCGGCAGAGGCAGGCGCCCTGCGGTGGCCGGGCCCGTGCCTCAGGCCCTGGGCTGCTGCCCTTGGCCTCCCGACACGCCCCACTCCGTGGAGAAGGACCCAAGGGGCGAGCCACCGCCACCCCGGGGCGACGGTCCCTGGGAACCACGGAGCAATGGGAAAACGCACCTCCCGGTGCTTGCAGTCGTCTCCATTTGCTTTCAGCAAATACTCCCCACGTGAAAGTGGTCACGTCATGAGTCTGCTGATGAAATCCTCCCCGCAGGAGTTTATGTGCGCCACTTACATACAACATAAAACCCAACAAGAGAACAGACGATCCCCAAACGCACGGTTCTGGCTTTGTTTTCTTCCCGTCTCTCTTTAACTGAGATCGCTCACCTCATGTGACATTAAAATTGGGGCTCCAGACGGGCTCCTTGAAGGTTAGTCGTGGGGGAAAGGCCCCCGCCATCCACCGATGAGTCCTTGTGTCCTGGGTGGCTACTCCGGGTGGAGGAGGAGCAACCTTGACCGTCAGGAGAAGGGCCTGGTGTACTACCCGGGGGAGGAGGGCCCGCTAGTCACTTTCTGTCTCTGGGCCTCAGTTTTCCCGTCTGCACGATAAGGGAGTTGAACAACAAGAAAAAGTACAACTCATGATTGTTCTCTGTTAATGACCTTGACTCTTGACCCCCTCCTCTCACACCGTGACTTTGCAGCACCCCCCAGCCAAGGTAGCCTGTCCCCAAGCCTTGATTCTAGATTCAGATTCATGACTCGCTTTGTTCAAGAGACTGGAGAGCAGCGGCTCGCAGCCCAGCCCCGGGGGCGGTGTGCGTCCCCACCTCCTCTCTTGGTCCTGGTCGTCACCTGGCCCACTGGGGTGATGAGAGCACAGAAGCCCAAGGAGGAGAAAACCAGAGCTCTGGGGAGGAGGGCCCTGCGTGGTTACCTCCACGGCGCCTGCCCGAGTGCCTGGTCGGGGCGCTGACGCAGGGCACGCTTCCCACTCCTGTCAAGGCCACCAGGAAGGCCTGTCAAGCTCCAGGCAGAGCCCAGGAACGAACAGGCTGAGGGGAGGGGTCCGAGGCCGCAGCCGCGTCACTCAGACTCTGAGACAAGCAGTGGAAAGCTGCCCCACCGGGTTCAGCCAGAAGGGAGTTCATGCCGTGCTTTGTAGCAGTCACCTACTGCTGCAGTAACGCTGCCCGACAAGCCGCCCCCAGCGTCGGTGAGCTTGTAACCGCCGTCACTCACGCCCGGGCCAGGCGGCTGGGGGTGGGGACGCGTGTCTCAGGTGCCCTGGGCCCCCCTGTGATTCTGTCAACGGCAGAAGCACACGGAGGGTCAGGGGAACTGGTGAGGCCTCTAAGCCCAGGCTCTGAATGGACACGTGGCCACCTCCACCCACATTCCACTGGCCAAAGCAAGTCACGTGACCTCCACGGCGGCGGGGTCACGCATTCAGCCTTGGGGGAGGCGCAGGGAGGCGGAGGGCTGGGAGGAACGTGCAGCCCATGTACCGCCTGTTACCCTGGTGCCACCGCGGGCTGGCGGGTAGGGAGGCCCCCCAGGTGTTTGGAAGGCCGCTCTGCAGACGGGGGAACATGAGCCCCCTCCCACCGCAGACAGTGGGCCTGCACCTCGGCCACCTCATCTGTAAACCCCGTGCCTTTCCCACCCACCTGGACGCCCAGGCTGTGGTGTGTCTCAGAGCTGGTGTCTCAGACCTTGAGATGTAACATGTCTAATACGGCCCCCTCCCCGCCCCCAACACACACAGACATAGAGAAACAGGAGGAGACAGAGAGAAACAGAGTTATTTTTTGGCCAAACTTAGGAATTCTAGAGGGGAAAAAAAAACCCTATATGCAATACTGTATTTTTAGCACGAAATGGTGCTGAAAGCATTTTTTGGCACCCTTGAGAGAGTGAAAGTTGCTTGGTTAGCTCGGGAACAGAAAACGGAGGCGAGTCACCGGGTTTTGTCAACGCCCTCGCCTCCGGCCGGGTCTGGTTGTTTCCAGTAGCACGTGCTTTAAGATGATGGTGACGTCTGGGGAAAAGAAAGCCCAGACCTCTCGGCCTTGGCCCGGGTGTCCGTCCAGCTCTGTCAGGGGTCAGAGTGCCTGAGATGAGCAAAGGGAGGAAGACGCAGTGATCAGGGAGGAGACCAGCTGGGCAGACCCTGACACATTACCATTTTCATCTGAAAGAAGTTGAGTCATCCGTGGCCCTCACCTCCAGGGGCTGGGAAGGGCCATGGTTGCAGACTCTGGCCAACAGGTAAGGTGGGAGCTGTTTGCTGAGGAGCCTTCCAGAAGAGAAGCCTTCAGCCCTTAGAAAGAGACAGGGAGGGTTTGTCTCTGCGCTTCTTCTTCTGGACGCTGCCATGTCCAGTCGTGATGTGATACCTGGATCCTGGCAGCCACCTTGTGCCACTGAGGGCCGTGCCTGAGAGCTGTGCTGACTTGTACTGAGTGCTGAGTGCCAGGCGGGCCCTGTGCTGAGCATGTGTGCGTGTGTTAGTCACTCGGTTGTGTCCGACTCTTTGCAACCCCATAGACTGTAGCCCGCCAACCTCCCCTGTCCATCAGATTCTCTGGATGATCTCTCTAGAGGAGATTCTCCATTCTCCTCTGTCCTGGGTCTCCCACATTGCAGGCACATTCTTTACCGTCTGAGCCACCAGGGGCATATGGTATCATTACATGCTTTCTAGGTGTTCCTGTGGACCAGACTGCAGAGACACACCAGGTCTGTTCCCATCCTCGAGGCTGGATCAGCCAGGGCGGGGCAGTAGGGCTGATGATGGTCACAGAGATCCCTCAGAGGGGAGGGAGGCCCGGGTGTACAGCCAGAGGAGAGGCCCATAGAACAGACCCGCTCCCCATATTCACATAACGGGAAGTGGCAACACCGGCCTGGGTGGGCTCCAGGCAGGACGCAGGGGACTCCGGCAATAATCACACTCGTGTTAAGAAATTAAATCGAGCTTTATTAAATAAACCAAGTAGAAATGTGCCTATTTACATCCAAGTTGTCAGTTTGAGCTCAAGTAATATGCCAAGGCACAATTCTTCCTGTCTCTAGCTTTAAAAAAATAAATTGCGTGGTCCAGCCCCAAAGGACTGAGGCAGATTCAGGCATACGGCTCAGGTTCAAAGCTGGAGGCCCCACGGCAGGGTCCACGCGCGCCGGGCTCTGGGGCTTCCTGGGGGCAGCCCGGCTCCCCGGCCACGGGAGGGCCGTGTCCTGGAGGTCTCAGCTGCCACATGGACGAGGGCTGGGCAGGAGGCCGTTTTCCGAGCTGCCTCTTCCCTGGCCCCTTCTGGGGAGCTGCCTTGAGGGAGCCTGTCCCGCAGGGCGGCGGAGGCTCAGATCGGCAAGGTGCTTCGTACAGAAGGCGGGGCGGAGAACGCGGGCCTGTGCGTGGGTAGAGGACTGAGCACACGGGCAGTGCCTGGCTCCAGGTCAAGGACACCTCCCTGATTCCAACTCTGAAGCCCCTGTGCTGATAGTGAAGCCGGGACAGGCAGGACGGGCTGTCCCCCGGGGCGGAGGCCAAGTTCACCACCGGGGAAAACAAAGAACCACAGAGGACACTGTCCGTTCACAGCGGCCCTCGGTGGGGGCAGGAGGAAAGGCTCCCAGCTCCGGGAGTTTCAGGAGCCCCTGAGGCTGATCTGGGCGCCCTGGCCCAGCCCTGAGGCTCCTCATGTAGCCCTGGGGTGGCCCCGGTCACTTGCGCCCATTTGCTCCAATCATTTCCCAGCAGGAGCCGGACGGGGGAAGTGTCGGGTTTCCAGAGAGAAAAGAACTCACACAAATAAAAAACATCACTGACAAAGTCCTTTCCCTGAGAACACTGCTCTCACAGCATCTACAGAGCCCTGGTCCACAGACGGCCGCCTGCTCTAAGCCTGAGAACGGTGTCATTCTAGAGACCCCAAAATAGTAAAAGCTGCGTGTGCTTCAAGAAGCCCCAGACAACAGGTCGAGGAGGGAGCCAAAGTCTTGGCCTCTGCAAGACTCAGTAAAACAAAACAATAAAAACAAAACAAAACAAAAAACCCAAACAACAAACTTAAATTCCTACATGTAAGACTGAGCTCGTGGGCACAGCCTAGACTCCAGTTACAGGCAGGGGGTGGCGGTGATGGTGGCAGGGGCGGCTGGGGCCGGGGCTCGCTCCAGGCTGGACCCTGCAGGCCCGTCCCTGGGGGCGGTGGGGCCCGGGGTCTCGGCCAGCTGCCTAGTGGGACGGGTACCATGGGCTCCACAGCCCCGAGGCGGGGCTGGTTCGGCGGGCAGGAGGGAGTGCGTTGAAAGGTGTTGGCGATGAGGCAGCAAAATCTAGGCAGGAAGAGAGACGCGGTCAGCTGAAGGGAGACCTCAACGCCCCTGGACTTCGCAGGCCCGCGCCAGATGATGGTCAGGAAGCGGCCCAGGCTCCCGGGCCGGTAGGCGGGGTCCACAGGGGCCTGCTGAGCTGCACAGGCAGAGGCCTGGGCCACAGCCTGACCTCCCAGAGCGCACAGCCTGCCGGGCAGAGACTCAGGATCTCAGGACCACGTCCCATCCAGGGGGCACTCGGGGAAAGGGGCCTGTCCATCTGGGCAGTGAAAGCTATAGGAACAGAGTCCAACGTGTGTGGGTGGAAGGGTCTGGGGTGCTCAGGAGGCAAGGTGAAGCCCCCGGCACGACTCCCGCAAAACAGGGAGGCGTGTGCTGGGGGATGCGGGTTGCAGGGCGAGGCCCACTGCAGGACAGCTGATCAACAGGACAACGACAGTAAATAACAGGACGACTCTGTGGTCAGAGTCGACACAGGGAAGCGAGCTGCTGAGCAGTCCACGGCCTCCCCTGGGCGTCACAGGCCTGAGAGCTAGCCTGGACGAGGGCTGTGATTCTGGGGTCCAGGACACGTGGAAGGTCTTGTTACCCAGCAACATGCATCTATACAGAAAGCTGTGTCCTCTTCCAAGAAACTCACAGGCCCCTTGAAGCCAGGCCATGCCCCCATGTAGGTCAGTAGACACCCCCTCAAGGATTCTTTGTGTCGAGGAGGGAACCCTTGAAAGGGAATCGGGAGACACAGGGCCGCCATGTACAGCGGTGCAGGTTGCACACTGCACAGCCCCAGGAGACGCACTCGTGGGGTCACCAGGGCCTCAGGACTGCAGAGACAGCTGGATTACGAAGAGGAGTGAATCATGCGATTCTTCTCTGAGCATCATCTCCTCGGGACCGCCCAAACCCTCACCTCTGAGTCAGCCCATCCGCCCCTTGCTGAGAGCCCTAGGAAGCGGCTCCAGTGGGCGGGAACCAGCTGCCCGAGCACACCGGCAGACCCAGGGTCCCTGGCCCCAGCCCCTCTGCCTTCCCTGGTCTGCCCCAGGGAAAGCTCTCCTTGCCCAGGACTGACGTCCACCAGCTCCCGTTCCCCGGCCAGCGCCCGGACCTGCCCTCTGGGGCTCACACCCCAGCTTCAACTCACGCCCGGGGCCGGGCCTCGTGAGACCCAGGGTTCCCCCACCCCTGGACCGCTCCGCGGGGCGGCTACTCACAGTGAGGGTTGTGCTGAGGGCTGGCTCTTGGGGAGAGGGCTGGCGTGGCGGGGGCCTCCCGGGGCGCGCAGACCGCGTGGTAGGCTGAGAGAGGCACAGGCGGCTATTAGAGTCGGGGCGGGGACGGCGGGGCAGACGGAGGGGGACGCGGCGCGCCAGCTCACCTATGATTGTGGCCGCCGTCCCAGCCAGCAGGGCGAAGAGTGTGAAGAACATGGCCTGGTAGGAGTCCAGGACACGCTGGAAGAGCCCGGCGCCATCTGCAGCCCAGGACACAGTCACCAACGCGCCCACAGAGCCCCGAGGGCTGTGCCCACGCTCGGGGGGAGAGGCCGGGCCCGAGCCCAGTCAGCCCAGGGCCCGCCCTGTCCATCTCCTGAGCCCACCCCCTGGGCCCAGGGCCCACCCCGTCCATCTCCTGAGCCCACCCCCTGGGCCCAGGGCCCACCCCGTCCATCTCCTGAGCCCACCCCCTGGGCCCAGGGCCCGCCCCGTCCATCTCCTGAGCCCACCCCCTGGGCCCAGGGCCCTGCCTCCTGGAGCAGGGAGGAGGCTCAGCTTCCGCCCCTTCAGGGGCATGGTGCCCCGAAAGCCAAGGCCATGCTCAAGGGGTACAATTCAGTCACATTTAACAAGACCTCCGGCTGCCCTGTGAGCGCAGATGGGGGTGAGGGGAGCAAAGCCCGCCCGCCAGTGACTCAGTCACTTGCTCGGGGGGGCACGTGCGTTTCTGCTCCTCCCGCCCCCACACTCCCAGTTCCGCTCTTGGCTGGACCACACTGACCGCCCTCCCCCTGGGGCCCTGTCCCATGACTCACGAGCACCCGGGCCTCGGCGGTCCATCACGAAGGCCACGGTGACTGGGATGGTGACAGCCTGGTCAGTGCTGGGGCTGGAGAAGGTCAAGGTGGTGGACAGAGGCCCCTGGCTGCCGGCCGCGGGGTCGGAGATGCCGACTGTGTAGGTGACGAAGCTTGGCAGCCCCAGAGACTTCTCCTTCATGAAGGCCAGCACGGCCGGGGACCCCGACTTCACCTGGGAGACACGTCAGGGCTGAGGATGTGAACGCCGGCTCAGTCGTGTCCGACTCTCCGCGACCCCGTGGACTGTAGCCCGCCAGGCTCCTCTGTCCGTGGGATTCTCCAGGTGAGAATACTGGAGTGGGTTGCCATGCCCCCCTCCAGGGGATCTTCCCGACCCAGGGATCGAACCTGCATCTCTTGCGTCTCCTGCATTGGCAGGTGGGTTCTTTACCACTGCGCCACCTGGGGAGCCCCAGGGCTGAGGGCACACGCCCACTTCTTCCTGACACTCATGGTGCCCTGCTAGCTGGGCATATCCAGCCGACAGGCGCGCAGCCCACAGAGTCAGAGGAGCACACTGTCTAGGCTGGGTGTTTTTTAAAAGGACACATCAGTACCACGGAATTCTAATCAACAGCTCCTTTTAAATACTGCTGTGCTACGTGAGCCATCCCCAAACTCGCTTCCCGAGGGGGCAGCCGGAGCTCTGTCATTGGGCTGTCAGATGCCAGCAGCCCAGCCCAGGGCCCAGCAGACGCTCCCCCGTCAGCAGCCAATTCATCTCTGCCTCACTCTGCAGCCAAGGCTGCCGCAGCGAGACCAGAAAAGGCCGAGGAGATGCCGGTGAGCCCTGCACACGGCGCCCCGAGCTCCTCCACCCTGCCGGCTCCGGAGCCCCCGTCCTACACCACCCTTCTGCACGGGGTGGCCCAGGCCCAGAGCTGGGGACCCGCTGTCGGCAGGCGTGCGGGATCTGCGATAGGAGAGGGCTCAGAGCTGCTTGCCCTGCTCTTGGTCACCACGCATCCTGCCCTGAACTCACTCGCGGACACGTGACGTGCTTGCTGAGCATGTACTGCGGAGGAGAGGAGCAGCCACGCCCCTCACACAATCATACGGGCCGACAGACAGCGCTGGGAAGACCCTGATGCCCGGAAAGACAGAGGCAGGAGGACAGGGGGAGACAGAGGAGGAGGTGGTCGGATGGCATCACTGACTCAATGGACATGACTTTGAGCAAGCTCTGGGAGACGGTGAAGGACAGGGAAGCATGGCGTGCTGCAGTCCACGGGGTCACAGAGTCAGATACGACTTAATAACTGAACAACAATAGACAGGGATTCTGCTCTGGGGAAAAAGAATGGTCAAGAGCGTCCAGCTCTGTGCTCATTTCCAGGAGAGGTGGCCCAGGACTTCACGGCTGCAGCTGGTCCTGCCCGCCTCCCTCTCCCGGGGGCCTTGGCTCCCGCCTGCTCAGGGCTCACCTCCAGGTGCTCCAGAACCTCCATGGTGCCAAAGACCTTCACCTCGGAGCTGGTGTAGTGGTTGCTCAGGAGGATTTCGGCCTGGTCTGCGTAAAGCCCCGGGCTGAAGGGCACCTCGGCCCCGACCTGCTCCGCCGGGGAGGGGCTGCCCGGGAGGCTCGCTGTGACCAGCAGCGCAGTCCGCTTCAGGCTCAGGTGCTTCAGCTGCCGCTCCGTCAGCGGGAGCATCGTCACGGAGCACAGGTACCGGCCTGCAGAGACAGGGGCACCGTTCCGCCCGGGCCCTTCCCCACCCAGGCCCTGCCGCCGCCCCTTCTCCCTGGAAGCACCCGGGTGAGGCATGCCGTCCTCCAGGGGCCTCCTGGGAAGGCCCTCTTCAGTGTCCCCGCCCGCTGTCCTGGAATCCTCCGTTCACAGACTCCCCTGGGGCAGGAACGCCAGGTCCATCTCTGAGTCTTGGGGCCCCACCAGGCTAGCTCAGAGCGGGGGTGAGGGACGGGTGAACTGACAGCACGGCCCAGCGCTGGCCCCACGCCCAGCGGGCTGACTCTTCCATAGCCCGCGCCCCGGGTGCTGCAGGAGGTCCCACGGCCGCCTGGCTGGGACTGTTTGGAGTCCATACCTGGTCCACAGCAGGTGCCTGGGCTGAGTGGCCACTGCTGAGGGTGCCTTGGGAGGCTCGGTGAGCGGGGACCAGGGTGCCTGGGATGGGTCCCCCCGTGCTCCTGCCAGCCAGGCGCCTCGAGGCCAGTCCCTTCCTTTCCTCCTCCCCCACCGCCACCAGCTGGGAGCCCCCAGTGAGTCAGCATCCTGGCTGACTCTTTGTCCTTCAAGTGGGGGTAACATCAACCCCGTGTGGGGCCGTGCGGGAGAATCCACAGGGCCTGGGACAGCTGAGGGCCTACTCTGTGCTAAGCCCGAGCTCAGTCCTGCACACAGCATGCCCGCAAGTACACCCCTGGATCCTAGACAGCGGCCAGAGGGACAGACACAGAGTGGACAGAGGGCCTCGCCTCGGCCTGAAGCCAAACTCGCCGGGTGACGCCAGGCCGCGCGTCCTCAGAAAGAGCCGAGCAACGCGCTGCACGCCCGTCCACGGAGACTCTCAGGACAACACTGACTCGAGCCGGGCGCCGAGCGGGCTCATCACGGGGACCAGCTGTCCTGGGCTGTTGCAGCTCCTGTGACTGCGGCCCTCCTCTCAGAGCCACCCTGTGGGGCCGGCCGCCAGCTCCCTGGCTCCGGTCAGCAGGTCTGTGCAGCAGCTCCACTCCAGAGACGCCCGGGACTCTAAGACTGAATAAGGGCCCTGCCTCCGCGGAGCCCCCCGCCAGAGCCTCATCATGCGGGCGGCACAGGGCACCACCCCTCCTTCCCAGGTCTTGAGGGGACCAGCTCCAAGCTCTGAGCTGAGAAGACCAGGAAAGGCCTTGGACCAGGTTTCTCAGCTCACAAGCGCGTCCTCTCCCCGGGTGGAGGCAGCCGCTGGGGGAGGAACACAAACCCTCCCGGAGGTCGCGGTGACCCGGACGCCAGGATGACCACATCCGTCCCCAGGACAGGCTCCTGACAGACACGAGCCCCACGGACAGACCGCCATCGTGAGCCAGACACACCGCAGGCACACCGGAGTGCAGGTCATGTCCCCTTCCAGACCCGCAGGCTCACCCAGGGCAGCGTCAAACTCGGGCTCCACGGTGAAGACCTCTCGTGCCGGGAAGTCGAAGACATCCTGCTTGAACTGCAGCTGGCAGCCAAGGAGGGCTTCTGGGTGCAGGGCTGCGATGCCTTCCGCCTGGCCGGGGGAGCACTCGCCTGCAGATGGGGCGGGGGGCGGGGGTGAGGGGCGCCACACCCAGGCCCCCGGGGCCCCCGCCTCGGCCCTCGCCCGCGGAGCCCAGCACAGGATGCCAGAGCAGACCACGCGGGGGCCGGCTGCTCCGAGAACCAGACCTGCGCCACAGCCCTCTTGACAACCACAGCTTATAAAGGCTGAGGGAACGGGCCATGTCAGCGTTTGCTCAGAGCCTGCGTCCAGAGAGTGTCCAGAGGCTGGGCAGCTGGGTCTGCCCCTGGCAGCACGTGTGTGTGTACACGTGCTCGGCCGTGTCTGACTCTCTGCGACCCCGTGGACTGTAGCCCGCCAGGCTCCTCTGTCCATGGGGATTCTCCAGGCAAGAACACTGGAGTGGGTTGCCATGCTCTCCTCCAGGGGATCTTTTGGACCCAGGAATCGAACACTCGACTCCTGCGTCTCCTGCATTGACAGGCGGGTTCTTTAGCACTGAGCCACCAGGGGAAATGGGCAATTCATCCCTGGACACCGGTTCCCCATTGGCGCCCTGAGCACTGTTCCTGCCCACGTGCCCTGGAGCGGGGAGAGGCCGCCACGACGCAATAAAGCTGCCGCAGATTGACGGCACTGGCGTTTAATTCTACTGGGTAAGTGGTGTTTTGTTTTGTTTTGTTTTTTTAAAAAAAACAACCTGTATGGATGCACTTGGGTTTCCCTGGGGGCTCAGCTGGTAAAGAATCCGTCTGCAATGCAGGAGACCCAGGTTCGATCCCTGGGTCAGGAAGATCCGCTGGAAAAGGGAAAGGCTACCCACTTCAGTGTTCTTGCCTGGAGAATCCCATGGGCAGAGGAGCCTGGCGGGCTACAGTCCACGGGGTCGCAAAGAGTTGGATGCGACTGAGCGACTGAGCACAGCACAGCCCGTGGACACACTTACTTCCGGCAGCTGCTGTCCAGGACTGTCGTGGGCAGGGGAAGAGGTTGACTATTCCACGCAGGACTTGAATTACGAAAATCAGAATGAACAGCGAGGCCGTCTAGGCCAGCTTTTCAGGGCTGTGTGGTAGCAGGGGGAGGCTTTCTCTAGTTGGGTGCCCGGGGCTGACATTGCATCGCCAAGCCCCAAAACAGGCAGTTTCTCAGCACTGGGCCTTCAGAAACATCCCTCACTGCTTCTGCCTTGGAGGACTCGAATTTCTAAAGAGCTGGAAGGGGTGTTAAATGGGCCAGCCAGGGTTAAATGCCCTTCCAGGAGATGGGGAGGCGAGTCTGAGCAGGAAGGACATAGAATCCGATCTGAAGGGCCTGCTGCCCAGCCCAGCAGGGCCCCCTAGGCCTCCTAGCCCCTCACTCCCTACCTCTCAGGTTGGAGCTCCGGTCTCCCACGGTGACCATCACTTTGGAGGCTGAGGCCTTCTGGAAGCTGCCCTGGACGGGGCGGGCGTACCGGGCCACGATCCTCTGAGGCAGGCTGACCACGATCTGGGGAGGAAGCCGGGGCAGGTCGTTGAGCGCCCGGGAGCAGGTACCGCCCTTTCAGCGGTACAGGGGGCAAGGCTGAGGCTCCGTGGCCACGTGATTTGCTTGGATGGGGCAGAGCTGGGCTGGACCCCATGCTGGCTGGACGCCCCCACGGAACCAGCTGCCTCTCCCAGCACGGGGCAGGGTCGATGTCAGGCCTGAAATCACGTGGCCTCTTCTCTGAATGTCAGCTCGGTTAATTAATCTTTCAGCAAAGAGAGAAGGACCTGTTTTACTTCAGTGCCATTTATTCAAGAAGAACCAGCCTGACCAAATGCAGGCTCACACGGGCATTTTGAGGGGTGGTCTCTCCCCGCTCACCCCTCCCATGCAACGCCTCCTCCCCCGCCCCGGGGAGCAGCCCCAGGCCCAGCTCCACTCGCTCCTGCTCCGGGAGGCCCTGTGTGTTCCCACCGCCTCTAGGGCTGCAGACCCCCCACACCCCCCACCCTTTGCCGTCTCCAGCGTTCAGCCCTGGAGCTCCTAACACAGCTGCCCAGCTGCGTGGTCCCCAGCCCTGCCAGGAGGAGCCACAGCCACCTCAAACCCCCATCACCCGCCCCCAGCTCCACCCGTCCTCCCTGCTCCCCTCTTTGCTCCCCTCTCATCGCCCAGGCCAGACCGACACTCACTCCCAAGTCTTCCTCCTCCTAAATGGTCACCGAGCTCCGATGACCCTCCCTCCTGAGTGTCTCCAAACCCTTACTCTGCCCCACCTAGGGGCCCCAGGCCTCACTGCCCCCTCCCTGGGGCTCCTGGGCCTCACTGCCCCTCCCTCGGGCTCCTGGGCCCCACTGCCCCTTCCTCGGGCTCCTGGGCCCCACTGGCCCCTCCCTCAGGCTCCTGGGCCTCACTGCCCCCTCCCTCGGGCTCCTGGACTCGGCCAGGTACCAGGCAATCTTTCCAAACGTACCTCAGATCGACATCACTCTTTGCCTTAAAAAAATTCTCTGATGAATCCCTACTGCATCTGGCCTAAGTTACAACATCCTTACCCTGAACAGCAGCAGCTCATGTCCGTGCTAAGGGCTTCACACCCGTGAACGGCTCATTTATTCCACACAACAACATCAGCCCCACTTTGCCAGTAAGAAAACTGAGGCACAGAGAGATTAAAGGATAACCCGAGGTCACACTGCCTGTCCGTGTCCAGCCGGGATTTGAACCCACACAGCCTGGCCCCAGAGCCCACACACCTAACCACGCTAGGAGCTACCTGGAATTGAACGCATGTTCTGATGGGCAGGGAGGCCTGGCGTGCTACAGTCCGTGGGGTCACAGAGTCGGACACGACTGAGCGGCTGAACTGAACTGTGATCGGATCGCAACGCCAGCCTCCGCTGCCCCAGAGCTGGCTCTCACAGCCTGCACACATTTGCTGGGTGGTGCCCTGCTCTGCCAGCCCCGCCCCTGCCCCCACCGCCCAAGCCTGTCCAGCTGCCCCCCGGGGCTTCTCGGGGTGGGGGGCACTGCTCTGTCGGTCAAACGGTGCCTCTGTCTGCACTAGCTTGCCCCAGCAGCAGCGCTGAACACGCCTGCTATTAGGTCACACTGCTGGGTTCCACAGAGCACACGCTGCTCAGAGAATGAGACAGACGCGTGGAAAGCAGCCAGACTCCGCTCATTGATTCATTCTTGGCTGGAGATAGACAGGAGAGAGCGCGGTCTTGTTCGCCTCCACAAAGACTCGAAAGGTGACTCGCTGGGGGAGACTGGCTTTGCCGGTGATGCTAAATCGATGCACGGGGCCGCCCACGGCTGCCACGCCCGGGGGGACGCCCACGCGGACAGTCCTGCCCACGGGGCTCTGTCGAGGAGGCGTGGGCACAGGGATGCCTCCAAGAGGCTGCCTCTGTCCTCCCACCGCCGTGGACGGAGGGGCCAGCAGCCTGCGAGGAGGGGCCAGCCCCCTAGCAGGCTCGTGACCCCCAGCCAACTGCCTCGCGAGGCACTGGAGCTTCTTACATGAAGAAGAGAAGCAGTCAGCAGGGAAGACGAGCTCTCTACCCCCTGGGAGTCAAACACATGTGCCCGAGGCCCACCTCCTTGTAGGTCCTCAGGTGCCCGGCGACTTCATAGTGGACAGTCACGGAGCCTGGCTGCCGGGCCACGGCCGCGCCCGTCTTGGGGTCGACGTGGAGGACGCTGCTGGCTGATGAGCTCCAGGTCCCGGGGACTCCTGGGAGGGGAAACTGCACGTGACCTCTTTCCCATGCCTCACACTCCAGTCGTTCCCATCGCTCCTGGCTCACCGGGCAGCGTCCCCACTGCCCCAAGCCTGCCCGCACCCCACCCCAGGCTCCTGGCCACGCCACCTGCTCCCTGAGTGCCACCCCGCAGGAGCATGCCACCTGCTCCTGCCCAGTGCCTCCCCACTGGGAACCTCACAGTCATTTCCCATTCTGGGATGACCCGGGCGCTGGTCCTCCAGGGCTGGCCCTCTGCGTGCCATCCCCCAGCATCGCCCCCGCCCAGCCACCCTGCTACGCGATCCTTTTTACACAAACAAAGCAGGTGGCAGACTCTGAGCTGTCACTAGACGGCGGTCCTTAGCGAAAAGCCAACCTCGTTACATAATACACACGATGAGAACATTCAACAACCACCCTCTATTTGCGGCAAATAATGTTTGCTTTTCTTTAAAGGCAGTGTGTAACTTCATTTTAAAATGCGGTTGTTGTTATCGTTGTGGCTCCGACGGTGAAGCGTCTGCCGACAACGCAGGAGACCTGGGCTCAATCCCTGGGTCGGGAAGATCCCCTGGAGCAGGAGATGGCAATCCACTCCAGTACTCCTGCCTGGAAAATCCCATGGACAGAGGAGCCTGGGAGGCTACAGTCCATGGGGTCGCCAAGAGTTGGACACGACTGAGCGACTTCACTTTCATCAACTCTTTTGCAACTCCCTGGCCCATAGCCCGCCAGGCTCCTCTGTCCATGGGAGTCTCCAGGCAAGAACACTGGAGTGGGTGGCCATGCCCTCCTCCAGGGGATCTTCCCCACTCAGGGATGGAACCCACGTCTCCTGCATTGCAGGCGAATTCTTTACCATCTGAGCCACCAGGTCCCTGTAAAGGGCCAGACGGTAATATCTGGGGTTGGACATGCCTGACCGTCTCTGACGCTGCCACTCAGCACGCAGATGAAAACGGCCGCTGACACGGGGAGCTGGAGGTGCAGCCAAGCACCAGTTATAGCCCAGTGCAGAGAGAGGCCGCAGGCTGCTCCGGTCGGGACAGCGGTTTTCCAATGCCCGCTCCAAAACCCCACCAAGCTCCACATGCACACCGGCCCCGGGGGGCAGAACAGCCCTTCCCGCCTCCCAACCCAAGACACGCGTCCCTCGGCTGGAACCCCTCGTACCTTCTGGGCTGACGAGGACCGTGGCCAGACAGAGTACGTCCCCCACCACCACCGCCCCGGACAGGTCGGGGGAGATGGCCTGCAGGACGGGCAGCGGGACGAAGTCGGAGAGGCCGCCGTGCGCTGCGTCCCACGCCCTGAGCAGCGTCAGGCCCACGCTGACCGTGCGGATCACGCAGGTGTTGTTGGCGACGCCCTTCCCAATCTGCACGAACTCGTCCCTGCAGCACGGGAGACATGGCTCTCAGTCTCGGGAGCGGCCCCAACTCCCAAGGAGGGGCTGGCACAGGTTTCCGGCTGGGCCCTGCACCTGCCCACTGCGCCCTGATGCCGCCCGGCTCAGGTTTACGGAGCAGCTGTTCTAGGTGAGGGGCCTCGGGCCATACCAACCAGACTTCCCCACCACCCACGGCCCAGACAGGACGCCCAGCTTCAGCACCCCCATGTCCCACGGGGAAGCTGAGGCCCAGAGCAGGTGATGAGGCTGTGCTCCCAGCCCGCCTGAGCAGGGAGCCAGGACACTCTGGGGGCACGGGTGGCCCTCAACCGAGTAACTGGGACAAGGGCATGGCCCCCGCCCACCTGCTTTCTCATCTGCTGAGTGAGGCTGACCATGTACCCACATCACAGGCTTGACGTGAGCAGCAAACCCGGTCAGCAGCTGGAAAGAGCTAAGGTCAGCGCCAGGCACGCGGGCACACGCGGGCACTCAGGAACGACAGCCCCTGTGGGCTGGGAGGGACGGCTGGGCTGAGCAAGCGGAGGGTCAGGGCCCAGCTTCATGGCCTCCCTCCCCACGCCCCCGCCTCCCAAACCCTGAGCGCTCTCTTGGAGACGGATGCGCCGGCCACGGAAGGGCCCATGTGACTTCCACAGGGGAGTTGGGGGGCTGGACGAGGGGCGGCCTGTGCCCCAGACCTGCAGATGCCCTGCTGTGTGCACGGAGCACCCCACAGTCCAGAGGCCCTCGTGACCACAGCCTCAGCTGGTGGCCCTGGGGACGAGGCCACTTTCCCACACGACAGATGTAGACATGGCAGCCTGGAGGGGTGACCCATCCATCCAGGCTCACAGGCCCCAGAGAGGGCAGAGCCAGGCTTGACTCAGGCCCGACTCCAGACCCTGCTCTCCCAGTACCTGGGCCCAGGTGTGCTCAGCGCAGGGCACACGTCTACTCCAGGGCCCACGGGAAGCCCAGGCTGAAGTGGTCACCAGCCCCTGGTCATGACCTGCTGTGCCCGGACAGGGCACGCTGGAGCCCTGCTGCCTCCTTCTGGGTCTGAGGCTCCTCTCAGCTCCTCCTGGCTTGGCCTACATCCCCTGGGATGGTGGTGCTCAGCCTTGACAATCACCTGAAAGCCTTGTTACACCCAAGTGTCCTGAGAACGTGCGTTAAGGGTTCCCAGGCAGTGGTGATGCTGCCCTGTGGGGACCACACTTTGAGAACTGCCGCTCCAGTGCACTCACAGGTGGGCAGGTCTAGCCTGGGGCCACAGCTCTCTTTCCTGGAGACCACTCCCCTCTCCCTCATATCTGGCCTGAGGCTGCAGTTTTATTCCGGAAGTGTCAGCCGAAAAGAACTGCCCTTGCAGCGCAAATGGGACCTGGTATTCAGACCCTGCTCTCTGGCTGTGTGGCCTGAGACACGTGGCCTGACCTCTCTGGGCCTCTACAAATGGGCAGCAGTGAGGAGTCAGCGAGACGGCATGTAGGCAGGCCTGCACACAGCAGAGGCCAGTGACCATCGGACGCCATCCTGGCCGACCCCTGAGCGTTGGAAGGCATGCACCTTCTCCGATCAGCTTTTGCAGAGGGAGCAGCGAGCGCCGCGCGTCCACTGACTGCAGGGCCGGGCGGGGCTGTGTGCGTCTCCCCTGCAGCCCAGCTCCCACAAGGGCTTAGCAAAAACCTCCAGCCACAAGCCCCGACCTCTGGGCTCCGCTTCCTGGGCATTAGGGGACGTCCCTGCCGAATGACTGTGTCTCATAATAAAGACTCTCGGTAACGGCCCCTCACGCCCGCTGCCTGGCCGAGCCTGGTGCTTCTCCCGGGGTCTGAGAGTGGGGTGAACGCCCTGCTCTTGGGAACCATGAGTGACGAACTCATCCTTCAGCAGTGCTGGCTTCTCTGCGTGGTCATCAGTCACTGTATGAGTCAGATCTGGATCTGATGGAGACGTGACTCCACGTGGGGAATGCGGGGGGCCAACCGCCTACCTGTTAGTTGCAAAGTTGAGGACGGAGTTGTGAGCGTGGAAGACATCTCCGGAGTTGTCGTGGAAGTGGACAGTGAAGGTCACGGTCACGCCCAGGGGCAGGGCCGCCAGGGCCTCCTTGTTCCGAGTGTGCAGGGCAGGGCTCATGGAGATCCTCAGGTAGGAAACAGGGGACACCTGGGGACAGCAAGCAGCTGCAGTGATGTACCAGGGATGCCCCCCAAGAGCCCCCCGAGCATGGGCGCCACTCCAGCTGCTCCCCAGCGCATGACGCCTGGGGGCGAGACCGACTTGGGGTCTTGGAGAGACTGGCCCAGCCCAGATGCCGGCCCTCCTCCTCCCTGCGGTGGCTGGCCTCATTCCGAGGAAATCTAACCCACAAGAGTCAGAGTCCATGACTGTGAAAAATTAGATCATTATTCATGTTGCAAAAACATCCCCTGGGCTTTGAATGCTGGGCTGCGTTGGAGGACCTGGCTCTCCAGGCATTTAAAGTAGAAACAATGTCCGCACGGACGGCGGTGGTATCTGGGGTTCACTGCATGCTGCCGAGGTGCCTGGAGCTGCTCCAGGGAAAGGGGGATGGGAAAGGAAGGGACGACAGCTTTCAGGAGCCTGGGAACCCAAGGTCCTTAGAGAGCCGCCTTGGTTCTCTGTCTCCAGTAAAATCCATTGTGGCCAAAACGCCAGCCCCTCAAAGACCCCGCTTCCAGGGATGGGCACACAGCTGGCACTCAGTACCATCTGGTGACCTGAGACGAGTCCTCAGTCACTTTCGGTCACTTGGAAACTAGGGTTGGGGTTCCCTGCTAGACGCCTGCCTTGAAACAAAAAGATACTAATAAGGAAAGACATCCAGGACCCAAGCAGAGTCTAAATATTAATATTCAAGAGGTCATGTATTTGCTCGGTCAGCAAGGATTACACTGTGGTTGTGATGAGATGTGCAAAGAAAATTCTGTTCAGGATAAACCCCGGGACCCGATCAAGGGGCCTCCCAAGGAGAACATCCCGTCTTCAGGAGCAGAGAGGCAGGGGACACACGGGAATGCTGGGCATGGTGGCGGGGGCGGGGGGACCAGGGTGCACCAACCCGGGGCAGGCCGACGTGGGCTGCAGCCCAGAGCCTGACTCCCAGCCCCTGGCGGCCTTGGCGACTCGACTGCCTCACCTGAGAGATGGGCCCCCTCACCCTCCAGGTGCTGTCTGTAATCGAGTGCTTTCTGGGCCAGGACAGCACACGCTGAGTTCATCGCGCTTAGGTGTCTGCTGATCCAGACACCGGGGTGCCAGTCCTGCAAACCTCATACGGCTCTGGGCCACAGTTATTCATCTATGAAATGAGCTCATTGCCATCAATCATGTCCAGGGATCTTTGCTCTGATACCCAGGAGATGCTTCAGCTTTTCACCTATTATTGCTGTTCAGTTGCTCAGTTGTGTCCAATTCTCTGCAACCCCATGGACTGCAGCATGTTAGGCTTCTGTGTCCTTCACCAGCTCCCAGAGTTTGCTCAAACTCATGTCCATTGAGTTGGTGATGTCATCCAACCACCTCATCCTCTGTCGTCCCCTTTTCCTCGTGCCTTCAATCTTTCCCAGCATCAGGGTCTTTTCCAATGAGTCAGCTCTTTGCATCAGGTGGCCAAAGTATTGGAGCTTCAGCTTCAGCATCAGTCCTTCCAATGAATATTCAGGACTGATCTCCTTTAGGATGGACGGGTTGGATCTCCTTGCAGTCCAAGGGACTCTCAAGAGTCTTCTCCAACACCACAGTTAAAAAAATCAGTTCTTTGGTGCTCAGCCTTCTTTATAGTCTCACCTAGGACCTTTAATAGTTTCTTACAATTTCTTGGTTAGAAGGTGAGTATCTTTACTTGCACACCTGCGAGGGGAAAACAGTACTGCCACTCTTATTATTCCAAAAGGAGGCAGACGAGGTCCTACCTTGACAGCAACAATGATGGTCTGGTTGGCCCCGAAAGCTTCTTGGGCAGTCACTTCGACCATGGATGTGCCGATCATGGACCCCGACGCCAGGAAGCCCTTCTCGTCAACATGCACAACGGGAACCTTCTCTGGCCCGTCCAGGACACGGTAGGTCAAAGAGGCAGCGCCATCCCTTGGGAAAATGAAACAAACCCATGCTCGCAGACAACAGCAGCCAGATGGCCACGGGGAGGGGCCTGGGGTTCGGGAGTCCTGCTGCTCAAGGAGAGAAAGCAGCACAATGCTGGCCTCATGACGCACCGGGCCGCCATGCACAGCCTGTCAGCTCACTGGCCACCGATGGGAAACCTCATTTGGAAAACCAAGGGTTCCCAGTAGGGCAGCACCTTCCACAGCCAGTCGGCGGGAAGTATGTGGGAGCTGAGGGTCTCATGAGCCACACGGACGCTTGCAGTCAAAAGATCCTTCCATTTCAAGGCTTCCCTGGTGGCTCAGTAGATAAAAATCTCCCTGCCAGTGCAGGGGACACGGGTTCTAGGCTGGTCCGGGAAGAGTCCACGTGCCACGGACCAACTAAGCCTGCACACCATGACTACTGAGCTTGCGCTCTACAGCCTGTGAGCCGCAACTACCGAAGCCTAGAGCCTGTGCTCTGCAACGAGGGACGCCACCGGCATGTGAAGCCCCCGGGCTCTGAGCCGGATGGAGCCCAGAGGCAGTCCCAGTGGCCCACCAGCAACTGTGTATCTTCAGACACACAAGTCCCCTCTCCCGGCCGCGGCTTGCTCAGCTGTGAAACGGGAGCGACGGCCTGGCCCCGTCCCATTTCTGCCAATAACTGGATAAAAACGGGCCGTTTCTATAATGAGAATGTGGTTCGGAAAACTACCGATGACGTGCACCAGAGAGGAGACAAATGACGCAGTCTCTTTTGCCCTTTTACATATTCATGATGTTACAAAGAAAGGAAGGAAAGAAAAGCTCCCAGGCCCGCCCTCCAGTCACCCTCCGTGCTGCAGCCCCACAAATCCTCTGCAGATGACTCCTTAAGCAAATGTCACCGCTTCTGCCTCAAATTCCTGCCCCCTCCACAACGCCCTCCTCTTAACCTGCAGGACTCCTGCGCATCCTGTGAGACCCGACTCCTGCATGTCCACGGGGGCCGTGCCTCCCCAGAATCCCGGCACGGAGGCCCTCCTTTGGGCTGCGGCTTCGTTTCGTTACAGGCCTTCTCACAGGACACTCCCGTCTCCCCCACCAGACTCCTCCAGGGTACCGCTGTCATCCGACTGGGACCCAGAGTCCAGCTCGGAGCCGGGCGCTGACACTTTTGGCTGTGTGCCCACCGTGTGTGTGTGTGTGTGTGTTTCTCCAACGTCCTTGCAATTCCCAGCTTTGCAACTGCAGTTCACACACAAGGCATTGCTACCCAAAGCACCGCCTTGGAACACAAGGCAGGAATCTGGTGTGCCCGCGGGCTTCAGAACTCCCTTCTCAGCCTTCACAGGCCTCTCCACCACCCAGGAGGGGCCGAGATCTGCATTTTTCACGTGCCCCCTCCCCCCAGCTGATGTCCCAATTCCCAGACTACACTGAGTGGCAAGTCTTAAAGACACAGGGCATTTGAGAGACTGAACCCCTCCAAGCTGGCACTTTCCTGCCTTTGAAGAACTGGATTTGTGCAGAAAGCATGAGACGTTCTGGGCCGTGGGGAGGAGGAGAAGGGCCCAAGGGGAGATGCCGCAGACAAGCAGGGGCCATCTCCACGGCCGGGAGGAGGAGGAGGACGGCAGGGTGGTGCAGCTGGCCCTTGGCACTCACAGCTCCTGCCGACGTTGACAAATGAGCCGTCGGACGTGAGCGCAGCCTCGCGACCCACATGGAGCTGCGCCGAGGCACGTACCTGTTTGTCTGGAGCTTGATGAACGAGTTTGGTGACATGAGCACGTGTTCCGCTTCTACTTCAGGGCTCAGCAGCCGCAGCTTTTCAAACACCTGGGGGAGAGGGCGATTTCTGCTCTCCCTCGATCCCCAGAACCTCGTGCAGGGTCGGCGTGCCTCCCGTGGGCCGAGACACCCGGGTGCCACCCTGCTAGGAGCTGGGGTGTGGCAGCGAGCGCTGAGGGCGTGCTGGGCAGGAGCAGCAGGTGCGCTGGGGAGGCCCCCGGGGCTCTTCATGGGGCGGGGGCCGTGATGCCCTGAGCTCTCAGGGTGTGCATGTGAAAGGCGGCACACTCAGCGATGGGGTCTAGGGTGTGCATGTGAAAGGCGGCACACTCAGCGATGGGGTCTAGGGTCCTGCCTGGTGACAGTGCCAGGCTGGGGGGCTCTGCCTGAATTCTCCTTCCCCAGCCAGACATGCTCTCCACGTCGGCCCCTCCCACAACCACCCCCAGGGACCCCCCTCAGCCCCACCTCGCACCCTCTCTGCCTGCCAGGCTCCTGCTGAATCCCACAGAACCAGGACAGGGTGCCTGGTGACCTCCGGCCAGTGGCTGATACAGCTGACGATGTCGGGGGGATCTGACCCTGCCCCGCCCCGGCAGCCCCGAGCCCACGAGGCAGCCCTCCCCCAGGGACTCCAGACTGCTCTCTGCACGCAGCCCACTGCGCCCACACCCTTCCAAGGCACTCTCTCTGAGGACCCTCAGGCTGCTGGCACCCCTGACACTGAGCCTGGGTGTTGAGCACACCTTGGGGCTCCCCGCTGGCTTCTGATACGATCAGGCCAGCTGGACGCTCCGAGGGCCTGTGTCTAAAACCAAACGGGTGATTTCTGAAAAGGAAACTGGCCTACGTCCCCTCCCTCCCAGCAGCTGCTCTGACCACACACTCAGGTGCGCCTTCCTCATCAGTAAAAAGGGTCCCGAGGGAAGCATCCTTGGTGCGCTCACCTCCCAGAGCTGGGGACGTGCAGGACACTACGGAGGGGCAGAGCTCCCTACACGGGGCATGGCCTTGGGGGCTGGACCAGGTTCCGGAGCCAGGTGAGCCCATCCACTGGGCCGACGGCTCCCAGAGCGAAGCTGCCTCACTGGCTGTGCATCACATGGGAAACACACGCCAGGCCCCTCCCACTGCTCCGGGCAGGTAACCCGAGGTCCCCCCGACACAGCGCTGAAGGCACAACGGGGCCTTCCTCTCCGGCCCCGTGACCTGCCGAGGAGTGCCAGTGCCCGCAGCATGGGGCACGGCCCCGGGGTCAGGGCGACGAGGGGGCCTGGGGGCTGTGACCTGGGGGCTCAGCTCTATCACTGAGGGGCTGTCTCATCTCCTGCCGGTTTGGCCGGTGGCATCACCCAACGTCTCCAGGATGAGCCGCACACTGGGCTTTTAGACAAAATCTTCCTATTTTTCAACGTTGGCAACAAATAAAAGACTGTTTCAAAGTACTGAGTGAGCCAAACAAAACACCTCTGTGGGCTGGATCCAGCGTCTCTGAGTTTCCAATGCGCTTGAAAGTTACCTGCTGTCAGCCAGGGAAACCGAGGCGCAGAGCTGCTAAATGACCCGACTGAGGTCACAGAATTCGGAAGACGCAAAGCCCTGTCTCTAATTCCAGGACAGGGTCAGAGCTCACTTCACTTTGTTTTCAGCTGGGAAGAGCACGTGCTTGTGTGTGTGTGTGTGTGTGTGTGTGTGTGTGTGAGAGTCTCTCTGTGTGTGTATGTATGTGTGTTTCTGTGTGTATTTGTGTGTCTGTGTCTGTGTGTTTGTGCATATATGAGTCTGTGTGTGTCTGTGTCTCTGTGTGTGTCTGTGCCTGTGTGTTTGTGTGCATATGGGTCTGTGTTTGTGTATGTGTGTGTCTGTGTTTGTGTATGTGTGTGTATGTGTGTATGTCTCTGTGTGTGAGTCTGTGTGTATATGTGTCTGTGTGTGTGTATGTATGTGTATATGTCTGTGTTTATGTATGTCTGTGAGTCTGTGTGTGTGTCTGTGTGTGTCTGTGTTTGTGTGTGAGTCTGTGTATGTGTGTGAGTCTGTGTGTGTATGTATCTGTGTGTGTGTGTATCTGTGTGTGTATGTATCTGTGTGTGAGTCTGTGTGTGAGTGTGTCTGTGTGTGTATGTATCTCTGTGTGTGTGTGTCTGTGTCTGTGTTTATGCATGTGTGTGAGTCTGTGTGTGTGTGTGTGAGTCTGTGTGTGTGTGTGTCTGTGTGTGTATGTATCTGTGTGTGTGTGTGTCTGTGTGTGTGTGAGTCTGCGTACGCACATGCAGGCAGGAGTCGGGGGCAGGGGCTGGGCAGACAGGCATTTCTCTCTGAAACGTGCTTCTTCACCCTGCATGGGGTATGTGCCTGACCTAGGATTGGCTTGTTTCTTCTTGAAGAGGGGCTTTGAAACTGTCTTTCCTCATGATATCTAGGAGTCACTTTCAGTCTTTCTTTGCAGTTTAGGGGGACCCAGATATTACATTTAAGGGCTTCCTGGATGACTCAAGTGATAAAGAATCTGCCTGTGATGCAGGAGACCTGGGTTCGATCCCTGGGTCGGGAAGATTCCATGAAGGAGGAAATGGCAACCCATTCCAGTGTTCTTGTCTGGAGAAGTCCACAGACAGAGGAGCCTGGCGGGCTACAGCCCATGGCATTGCAAAGAGTCAGACACGACTGAGCACATACGCACGAGGTCAGGACATTACTGAGTCTCACATCAGCAGAAGAGGGTCCCTAAAGCTAAATGTGCTCAGGCCAGTGGGGCTGGAGAGAGCTGTGGGCCAGGCCCTGGGTGGACAGCTCCACCCTGCCGCTGCCCCCTCGAGGGGCTCTGAGCAGGCCGGCTGCTCCCGTCCTGAGGCTCGGGTCCCATCTATGAATGATGGAGTCACACCCTGTCTCCTGGGGCACAGCTCTCGAGGCCTCCTGGGACCCTCCACTGCCTGCTCCCTGTGACCCCCCTGCCCTGGGGGTGTTTGCCTCTGTCTCGTCCTCCACGAGCGCTTGTGAAATACAGGCAATTAGATGCGTGCCCGGCCCAGATTTTCCAGCCTCTTCCCCCTAGAAGGCACCTGACTCCCAGCTCAGAGTCAGCTCCTGCTCTGGAAGTGCATCGAGCTACTGTAGACCTCCAGGCCTCTGCATGCACGGGCCAAGTCCCCCACCTGCCCCGCCAGGCCCTCCCAGCCCCAAACGCCTCCCCTCCACGAAGCCCAGGGTCACCCCAGCCCTGGACTCCCACAGCACCTTGGAGCCCGAGCTCAGGCCCTGCCAGCCTCACCACAGCTCCCCACAGGCCGAGCACCCCCTAGGGCTGGTCCCCAGCCCCCAGCACCCTCCACGTGTCCCTACAGGCCCCAGGGGAGCAGCGCCCTGGGCTGGCCAGCACTCCCCCACTGACAGCGACTCCTGCCCACCCGACCCTCACCTGGATCTGGATCTCATCAGAGAGCTCTTTGGCGAGGCCCAGCAGCTGCCCGGCAGTGGGGTCCAGGGCCTTGACCACCACCCTCAGCCCGGTGCGGCCCTTTGCCCGGCCGAGCACATTCATGGCAAAGTTGTATTGCGACGGCAGCCGGAGCGACGCCTGCAACAGACAGAACCGAACGTCCCGAGGGGCCCCGGGCCCGGCTCCCACAACAGGGCAGGCACCCCAGATCCCCTGAGCCGCCCGCCCGCCACCCTGCTGCCCTCTCGCCCCGGTGGGGGCCTGCCAACCCTGGCACGCGCGTGGGGCACTCCACGCTGCGATTCACGCCGTTCCCAGGGCCCACGGGAGAGGAGGGCCCCGCCGGTGTCCTCACGCAAGACTTCTCAGAGCCTTGGCCGCGGGGCTCAGGGCGGATCACCCAGACGACTTGGGCTTCGGGTGCTGCCCACAGAGCCCTTGTTATGGGGTATTTGTGAAGAAGTCACATGCCTGGGTACCATGGGGATGGTGTGGGGACAGGATCTGGTCCCATGGCGACAGGGGACCGGGGGTACTCGTCTTGCACTGTATGAGCTTCAGGCAGCCTCTAAGAGACCCCATTCCCCTGTCTGACTCCCTCTCCAGGCCCCCACTGTCCACAAACAAGACAAGGAGAGACCCCGGGAAGCAGCCACACTCAGGCCCCGCGTGACTGAGGCCCACCTGGGGTTACTGACTGGGTCACCCGGGTGTGTCCACCCTCCCCACACACGGCCTTCAGCTCACACACACGGGGCGGTGTGTCTCTCCAGCACCTTCCAGCACAGACCTGGGGAGGGGCCAGGGCCCCCCTAGGGAGCCTAAGGGGACGGGGTAGGGCCCTGGGACAAACCTGGAGAAAACTCCAGGGCTGCCAGAGGCAGGTGACATCTTAGAAAGGGGGTCAGACGCTACAGACTGGGAACCCCCACCAGGACCCCGTGACGTTCTGGGCCTTCGTGACTTTGCCACCAGGCTGTTGTTTCTGCTGCCCTCCACCCGCAGGTTGTCTCTAAACCCCTGGGTGGTGCGGCTGGTCAGCAAGAATGAGCTTAAGAGGAAAAGGCTGCAGCCTGTCCTGGGGCCCACAAGAGGGGAGCTGAAGGCCGGGTTCCTGGACACACGAAGGGCTGGAGGGTGCAGGGACCCCAGGGAGGGACAGGGTGGCTGCAGAGGAGGAAGCCTCACGAGGGCCTGACCGGCTGTCGTCTGGGATGGAGGGCGGGGTCTCGGGGGGTGACAGGCTGTCATCTGGGATGGAGGGCGGGGTCTCGGGGGGGTGACAGGCTGTCATCTGGGATGGAGGGCGGGGTCTCGAGGGGGCGGTGACGGGCTGTCATCTGGGATGGAGGGCGGGGTCTTGGGGCGGGGGCGGGTAAGAACCCTCCCGCCTCACGTCAGGGTCTCTGGGGCGGGGGGTGAGTACCTCGTGGTGCCGCCCCCGGACATCCAAGACGTCTCGCTTGGTGACAGACCAGTGGAAGGTCAGGCCCGGCACGGCGTTGCCGAAGGAGAAAGGGTTCTGGTTGTTGGTGATCCCGGTGACGTAGACGGGCATCTGCAGGGAGAAGCCAGGCTCGTGACCACCCGCGTCCCATGGCCGGAGCCCCCTGATGCCCTGAGACACAGCCTGCAGTGTCCCCCAGGGCCCGCTGCCGCCCTTGTCTCCTGAGGGCAAGGGGGGGCCTCGATCAAGTCCTTCCGAGTCGGAGGCCGGCCCGGCACAGCGCCAGCCCCTCCTGCCCGTCCTTCCGGGGCCGAGGGACCCCGTTCTTGAATAGCCGCCTAGAGCTCTGAGGGGCCTGCAGCCCCCCCGGCAGGCCGGCTCACCCTGTTCCCGTCCCTCTCAGTCTAGTGGGGGCCCTGCTCACAGCGGTGGGCTTGGTCTCCTACACTCTGGATTTACCAAGCGCTGATCCGAGGGCAAACGGACATGGAGGCACCGCAGCAAGGGGCTGGGGTGGACCTGAGTCCAGCTGCGGGTCAGCGCCCAGTCCCAACGCTCACTGGCTGCGTGGCCTCAGCAGACGCCCTAAGCCTGCCACGTGTGCACCTCCTCGTCTGCGATGCGGAGATGACCCCGGAGCCACCCCCGGGGGTAATGCTCTCCACGTGGACTACAACATACAAAGCACGAAAAACGTGCATGCCATCCAAACACCAGCTGCTGGGAGGCACCAGGTGCTACTCCAGGTGCACGAAGGCGACAGACCGGCACAGACACGGCGTCACCCCCGCAGGACTGCAGGGGTAGGCGCCACACGTACGGGAGCCGGCGCCTGGGGGAGAAGGACAGGGAGCCTGGGCAACGCAGCAGGAGAGGCGGGAGTGGAGCTGGACCCAGAGAGTGAACAGGGTCAAGGGGCTGCAGAATCACCCCAGAATCTGGGTCAAGGGGCTGCAGAATCGCCCCAGCAGAGGAAACAGCGTCCTGGGAACAGCTCCCCCAGGCTCATCCTGAACCAGGTCTCAGAGCCTGACACCTGCTGGAGGCTGCTCCGAGCACACAGACAGGAGGGGCTGGAGAGGTTCCGCCTCATATGGGTCCACGCCCCCATCCCCGAGATGGGAACCTCCCTGGTCCCGCCCCCATCCCTGTGATGGGAACCTCCCTGGGTCCCCCCATCATCCCTGTGATGGGAACCTCCCTGGGTCCCCCCCTCATCCCCGTGATGGGAACCTCCCTGGGTCCCCCCCTCATCCCTGTGATGGGAACCTCCCTGGATCCCCGTCCTCATCCCTGTGATGGGAACCTCACCTGGGTACCCCCTATCCCTGTGATGGGAACCTCCTGGGTACCCCCTATCCCTGTGATGGGAACCTCACCTGGATCCCCCCCTCATCCCTGTGATGGGAACCTCCCTGGATCCCCCCCTCATCCCTGTGATGGGAACCTCCCTGGGTCCCCCCTCATCCCTGTGATGGGAACCTCCCTGGATCCCCGCCCTCATCCCTGTGATGGGAACCTCCCTGGGTCCCCCCTCATCCCTGTGATGGAACCTCCCTGGGTCCCCCCCTCATCCCTGTGATAGGAACCTCACCTGGGTACACCCTATCCCTGTGATGGGAACCTCCCTGGATCCCCACCCTCATCCCTGTGATGGGAACCTCCCTGGGTCCCCCCTCATCCCTGTGATAGGAACCTCACCTGGGTACCCCCTATCCCTGTGATGGGAACCTCCCTGGATCCCCGCCCTCATCCCTGTGATGGGAACCTCCCTGGGTCCCCCCTCATCCCTGTGATGGGACCTCACCTGGGTCCCTGCCCTCATCCTCGTGATGGGCGCGCGGATCCTCACAGCCTGGAGCAGCAGCACCTCCACCTCCACAAGATCCTGGAAAGACAGCTTTGGGGCTCAGCCCGGCAGGGCTCAGGGGCTACGTGCCAACAATGGGTCCCTGCCCGAAACTCCCATTTCTGAGGCTGCAAACCCTTTCTGTAGAGAGGAACGAAGTAGGCCCTCCCTGGTACTTAATTTTACTCTCAACACGCCTGGTACTTTCTTGTTTTTATAAAATTGATAGACTTGAAGTATCCACCCTGTGACTCAAAAGGACTTTGCGGTCTGACCAGGATACTTGGAGAGACACTGGAACTGCTGGGAAAGGCGTGAATCAATGAACTCCGGGCCGGATAAAGGTCAGTCCCACCCACTCCAGGGGGTCCCAGCATGCAGAGCTGTGTGCTTAGATGCCCTGAACTCAGCAGGGCTCCTGGACCACTGTCAGGGACCCAGTTTCTGTCCACAGTCACATCACCCAGAAGGAAACACTCTCTTAGAGCTGGGGCTCCTGTGTGGCCAGGCCACCAAGTGGCTGCTCCTCCAAGTCACTGCTGGCCACGGACATGGGGCAGAATCCAGGCACCTTGAGCCCTTCCCAGGAGGGGACACGCTCTGCTCTATCCTTCCCAGAGGCCCACAGAAGTGCCCACTCCAGGAAAGAAGGGAAAGAGCAGACCAAGACACCCCCACCACCTGCTTGGGGCCAGAGCCACCACATGAGGTTGCGGGGCAGGGGGGCAGGATGGGGGCCCCTCCTGGGTGAGGCCCTCCTGACTCGGCCTCCAGCATCTCTACCGACCCAGAAAAGCTGCTAGGAAATGTCCCCAACTCCGGCAAGGAGGCCTAGGGATAATTTAACCTCTAGCTGAGCAGATACTAGCGGCTGACTCAGGTTTTCTTCTCCTAGAAATATCAACCCAGTCTGAAATACTACTGGTGCCCAGTTACCCAGGTTTATGGCAGCCAAGCCAGCATGTGCCTCTAAAAACACACACCATAAGCTCCCCAGTGCCCACAGCATCCCAACTCTACTGGGAGAATGTCTGCAAGCCCTGCTGGAAATGAATGAACTAAAGGCGGGAGGGCTCTGACGTGGGCAACACCAGCTCAGGCCTAGAACGGCTGTGGATGGCCGTGGGTGAGCTGCGCCCAGGCAGAGCAGAGTCCTGAGCGGAGCCACGGAGGCACGGAAAACGGCATCTGCCGTCACAACCGCTACACCACCCTGCACTGCAATGTCCCCAAGGCGGGAGAGCTTGGGGCCCCATCCCTTAAGGAGCCAAGAGATCAGCTGGCAAAGAATCTGCCTGCAATGCAGGAGGCCCCAGCTCGATTCCTGGGTTGGGAAGATCCGCTAGAGAAGGGATAGGCTGCCCACTCCAGTATTCTTGGGCTTCCCTGGTGGCTCAGCTGGTAAAGAGTCCGCCTGCAATGTGGGAGACCCGGGTCCGACCCCTAGGTCAGGAAGATCCCCTGCAGAAGGGAACGGCAACCCACTCCAGTATTCTGGCCTGGAGAACTCCATGGACTGTATAGTCCATGGGGCCGCAGAGAGTCGGACACGACCGACGGCTTTCACTTTCAGGGACCCTCAGTCTGGAGAAGGGCGACCGAGGTGGTGCAAGTGCAGGTCTGGCCTGGTGAGAGGGGAGGGCGACAGGCAGGTGCCTCGGGCCCCGAGGGCAGAGCAGGACCCTGGGAGAGGGGTGGTCCTCAGGTCCTGGGGAGCGGAGCGCCCCCGCCATTACCTGAGACACGACGACCAGCTTGCCGGTCTCGGCGTCCACAGCCTGCACGACCCCCGACACGGCGCCATGGCCCACCGCGAGGCCCCGCACCAGCCCGGCGCCGCTCACCAGCGCCACGCTCTCGTTGCTCATGGAGAAGAGGATGTTGGACTGGGGCTGGGGGCCGCCCTCAGAGGTGATCTGGAGGGGGAGGCAGCAGGACCCGTCAGCCAGCTCCCCCGGGTGCCCACATCCCACCCTCTGGGGCTGGGGCGCCGACACCCCGGAACACCCCTGCACAGCCCGCTCTGAAGCCCCAGGTGGTGGTGGGGGTAGGGCGTGGCCTTGAACTCCTACCTGCATCGTGGCCCCAATAATCAGCGTCACCTTCCTGGGGATCAGCCTAAACGGGGGGAAGACCTGGGCGTGGAGACACAATAGGGAAACAGGCCGCTGTGTTCCAGGCTCACATGGCTGGGCGCGGTCACCCTTTAACTCCAGGGATGCGGGAACACGGTGCACAGATTCCTGCCTCTGAAGGGGGCCAACGAGGGCCTGGGGTCCCGGCCAGGCCTGGGGTCCCGGCCAGCCCTGGGGGAGACCTCATGCACCCTGGGCCTGAGGCTCCGGGGGTCTCAGGGGCGTGTTCTGCCCTGGTGGGGTCGGCAGAAACGCCCGCTCCCCGGCCTGCCCGGGACCTGCCCATCAGAGGTGGGTCTTGCCGTGTGTTTCAGCAAGTCCCCAAGACAGTCTGGCCCATGCCCAGGTTTCCAACCCTCTGCCTTCGAGGTTCCCCAGCTTCCCTTTGGAAGGCTGACTCTTGCAGTTTCCAGATTTCTACTGAATAATCACCTAGAATAGTTCTCTACTCCCATGGTCTGCATATTTTCCAGATGAGGAAAGGGGGCTCGGGGGGGCAGGGCGAGGAGGCCCTGTCTCTGCAGCAGGGCAAAGCCCCTGCATCCTCCTCCTACAACCCCACAGTCCCCGCTTTGCCCAAAGACACGCCAGTCAGCCCAGGGGTGACATGTGCGTGAGGCGTGGTCTCTGAAGGGCTGCCCTGAGTATAGGCACTGAAGGCTGCCTTCTCACCCAGAGAAGAAGGGTGCACCTCCATCCTGAAGCACCACCCACACCCGCCGGCATGAAGCACCCCAGCCCGCGAGGCTGAGGCCCCAGCGGACGCAGCAGGAGCAGTGTGCTGCCACCGATCGATAAGCTCCAACACGACTTCCCGGCCCTGGCGGCCGTGGGCTCCTGTCTCAGCCTAACGCCGTGGGGGCACCAGGTCCCAGCCGAGCCCAGGTGGGCCCCGAGCTCCCTCACCCAGAGCTGCTGCCCCAGGGGCTCCCGCGAAGAGCCCGCTACCTCCAGGGCCCCGCCACCAGCGTGTGCTTCTACACGCGAGTCCAGACCCACCCGCTTCCCCGCCACTCCCCCGTCTGTGACAAGTCACTCTCCTCCTCTGAGCCACACCAGGCCCCCTGAGTCCCAGAGACAATGAAGTGACCCAGCCCCCTCACTCCTGGGCTCCCAGACCCCCAGGACTAGGGAAGGCCCCCTTCCAATCAGAGGACCCTGGAGAGCAGTTTAATATGGCCTCTCCACGTGGGGCCTTCCCTGGTGGCTCAGATACTAAATAATCCGCCTGCAATGCGGGAGACCCAGGTTCCATCCCTGGGCCAGAAAGAGCCCCTGGAGAAGGGAATGGCTTCCCACTCTAATATCACTGCCTGGAGAATTCCATAGACAGAGGAGCCTGGAAGGCTACAGTCCGGGGGGTCAGTTGCAGAGGCAGACACAGCTGAGCAACTAACACTTTCCCTTTCCACGGGGCTACCTGGGCTGCCCCTAAAGTCCCAGCCGATCACAAAAAATGCCATATCCCACCCCCACGGGGCCCTGGCGTGCCCCAGGGGCTGGGCCGGGCCCACGAGGCGTGAGGAGGAACCGCTCTACCTCAATCTGCTGTGGGGCTGAGTTGATTCTCTGTCCGGCCTTGTCGGTCACAGTCGCGGTGAGGCTGGTCTGGCCGATGGCCACGCCGTGGACGCGGAAGGAGGCGGTGTAGTCGTCTGGGGCCTCATCGAGCGCCCTGGAGCAGAGGGAGGGGCTGGGACCTCTCCCCCAGGCAGACCCGTTGCCGCTGCCCCCAGATGCCCTCCTCCGACCCCCGACCCCATGAGAACTCACACCAATGTGACAATCTGGGAGGCTGCCCGGAGCTTCAGGTCCATGAAGGCCAAGTACTTGGCCAGGAAAGGCTTCTTGTGGAAGTCCAGCACGCGGACATGCGCCTTGACCGTCTTCCCGATCTCCACCTACATCGGGGGGGACAGAGACTCCGGGTTGGCCTTCGGATGACCAATGCCACCACCTGTGGTACCCCAAGCTCACACCCAGAGGCCCACGATGACCTCCAGACGCTCAGCCTCCCAACAAGCGGAGTGTTTACATGCTTTCCGTGTGCAGGGGGCCTCGAGGGGGTACTCCGGTGCTTTGCCCGAAGCATAAATGTGACATAACGGTCACATCCCACTCTGAGAGAACTAACATCTGGGAGAGGGATAAATGAGGATGGGATTAACAGATACACATGACTACATATAAAGCAGATAAACAACAAGGATCTACCAATAGCACATATCTTACAATAACCTATAATGGAAACGAATATATATACGGGCTTCCCTGGTAGCTCAGCTAGTAAAGAATCTGCCTGCAATGCAGGAGACTCCGGTATGATTCCTGGGTTGGGAAGATCCCCTAGAAAAACTACCCACTCCAGTATCTTTGGGCTTCCCTGGTGGCTCAGAGAGTAAAGAATCGCCTACAATGCAGGAGACCTGGGTTTGATCCCTGGGTGGGGAAGATCCCCTGGAGGAGGGCATGGCAACCCACTCCAGTACTCTTGCCTGGAGAATTCCATGGACAGAGGAGCCTGGCAGGTTACAGTCCATGGGGTCACAAAGAGTAGGACACAACTGAAGTGATTAAGAAAAGTTATGACCAACCTAGACAGTATATTAAAAAGCAGAGAGATTACTTTGCCAACAAAGGTCTGTCTAGTCAAGGCTATGCTTTTTCCAGTAGTCATGTATGGATGTGAGAGTTGGACTGTGAAGAAAGCTGAGCGACGAAGAACTGATGTTTTTGAACTGTGGGGTTGGAGAAGACTCTTGAGAGTCTCTTGCACTGCAAGGAGATCCAACCAGTCCATCCTAAAGGAGGTCAGTCCTGAATATTCATTGGAAGAACTGATGCTGAAGCTGAAACTCCAATGCTTTGGCCACCTGATGCACAGAGCTGACTCATTTGAAAAGACCCTGATGCTGGGAAAGATTGAAGGCAGGAGAAGAGGACGACAGTGGATGAGGTGGTTGGATGGCATCACTGACTCAATGGACATGAATTTGAGTAAACTCCTGGAGTTGGCGATGGGCAGGGAGGCCTGGCATGCTGCAGTTCATGGGGTCGCAAAGAGTCAGATACAACTGAGCAACTGAACTGAAGTGAAGCGACTAAGCACAGCATATGTGTCTATAAATATGTATAAAACGGAATCACTTTGCTGTACGCCTGAAACTAACACAGCACTGCAAATCAACTCTACTTCAGTAAGAAAAAGAACTAAGGACCTAGTTAGAGAGCTAATCCACAGCTTCGGATAGCAACAGGCATACAGTGGGGGTTTAATAAGTGCTCAGCAGTTCACACCTGGCAGCACATAGTGCACACGGTGAAAGCTTTGGGAAACATGAGTCAGAGGTTCTCAGTGAAAGAACACAAGTCTAGAAGCAGCTCACCAGCGGAAACGAGACCAGAGAAGGCATATCCGAGGCTGAGGGAACAGTGACTTTGAAGGAGTCCACGCTGCGTGAATGCCCCTTCTAATGACCAGCCCTTCTCGCCCTCGGGAAGACCAGACCCTGAAAGCATTCCTCTGGAAACCGCTGCAGTCACTTCGTGTATTCAAGTTACATAAAATCCCTCTTCACATTAGAGAAAAGCCTAGATCTATTATGTATCCATTTTGCAGAAGCACTTGGCGTTAGGACGCTTTATTCACCTGCCACTGAATCTCTGAGAATCCAACAAGTACAGACGGGAGAAAATTCAAGCTCTGGCTGGTTAGTCACCTGCAGCAGCCAGAGAATAGGAATCCCTAGGCCGGGGCTAACGTGAGGACAACTTCCAGGGGGATTTACTGCCGGTGTCAACTGAGATGAAGATGGACGCCCCCAGAGGCCGCCCTGCGCTGAGCCCAGGATGCCAGGTGAGACAGCACCGCGAGGGGTGGGGAGATGCGAGGAAAGCACCCCCCACAGCCCCACCGTGCTCCTGGCTCCTGTGCAGCTAAACAGGGAGCGTATGGGGAGGCTGACACTGACCTTGTCCACCACGCGGATGTACAGCTCCTGAATGTCCGAGACGTAGACGTCGGCCTTCGCGGGGGCAGGGAACGCTAAGCACAGGTCGTGGATCATGATGGTGGAGGTGCCGGGGAGCAGAGGGTGAACCTGCAAGGTGGGAGTGGGGTGCGGTCACACAGCCGCTCAGGGCCGCGGCCTCTCGCCTGCTCGGAAAACCCGAACCCAAAGGCAGCCCTGCCCACCCCTCGCCGTGAGCCCCCACTGCCAGCCAGGCAACGGGCTTGGGATGTGATATGTTAGTGCTGGGATAGATTTCAAGGAGCATTTATTGCAACCTGGCACAAATTACAGAGAAGAAATGGAAGCTGCTCCAAGGAGGGGTGGTCAGAGCTCGGCGGAGAGAGGATTCACACCCAGGATCCCATATCGCTTGTCCAGGCCACCTGCTGCAACTTCCATCAGAGCAGAGCATCCTGTGGGGTCTCCTCTGATGCTGGCAGGGTGTGAGGCAGCTGCTTTCCACATGAAGCCCTCACTGAGGAATCCTAATCTGGACCCACAGACTCTCAGGACCTGGGAATAGGCCACAGAGGCCACCACATCTTCACTGTGAGCTCCTCGAATCTCACCCATCTCCACATTCATCTCTACCTCCACTGTGTTTGAGGGCTCCCCTGGAGGCTCAGACAGTAAAGAATCTGCCTGCAATGTGGGAGACCCAGGTTTTGATCCCTGGGTCAGGAAGATCCCCTGGAGAAGGGCATGGCAATCCACTCCAGTATTGTCGCCTGCAGAATCCCATGGACAGAGGAGCCTGGTGGGCTGCAGTCCACGGGGTGGCAAAGAGTCAGATGTGACCGAGCGACTCACACTTTGACACACTTTCCCTATATTAGACGTAGAGCCTGTGTAAAATGTTCAGAGTGGATGAACTCATCTGAGCTCCTGTCTTCCAAGCTTTCCTTGCCAAAGACCCTCTTTAAAGACCCTCTTGCCAAAGACCTTCTTCTCTCTCTACTTCCTTCCAGGGATCCCACTTCCAGAACCCCTCCCCAGACAGCCTGCATCATCACCACTTTCTCACGCGGCAGGTGGACTTGCCGTGATTTGTTGCATTGCTTAGACGTGCATCTCTGCTGAGTGGTCTGGGGCTGGGCGGGTGGAGGCGCGTCGCGGAGCCAGCAGGGGGCCTGTGGCACCTCCCACCTCTATGTGGCCCCGCTCTGCTGCCTGCAGTTTCCGGCCTACATTCACCAGGGGTAGGGGTGGGTACAGAGAACGGTTCCGTGTTGGCAAAGCTACAGTTTTAATGTCAAGAATGTGTGGGGGGGGGGGAAATGTCAGGAGACAACTAAATAGGTTAAAAGCCTTCAAAGGCCACCCAGAGTGAGTTTTATGTTCTACGAGAACCTGGCGTATCTGGCCCCTGCCCAGGGCTCTGATGTCACCGCAAACCGCGTTCCCCCACGGCCGTCACCCTCCGGCCAGCTGGCGCCCGCCTGCCCCTCTCAGGGCTGCACAATCCACCCCTGAAATCTGGGCTCCTCCCCTGCGTCCACCTGCTGGCTCCCTCTGAGCCTCAGCCCTGTCCCAAGGTCCCTCTCTGGCCAAGTCTCCCCCGGTCCAGGTAGGAGCCTTCGCCCCTCTGCTCACTTCTCCTGAGGCAGCTCTGCTGCTCCCACCTGGTCAGCAGGCAGACCTCCTGTGTATCCGCCCCAAGGCTGCGGTGGCAGCTACCGCCACCTCAGGGCTGCGCCTCGAGTCCAGCCTAGCCCCGCAGCGAGTATGTACACTGAGATCCAGGGGCACCGCTGCAAGGTGCTGGTTAACCTATGGGGACCTACGCGTCCACCAGCTCGGCTTCGGTCCTGCCTTCATCGAGACCAGAATTCAGAAAGAAGTCTGCAAACCCCAGGGACCCTCATCTATCTGGGAAGCGCTGATTCTAGTCCACACACCCCCAGTGGACATACAAAGAGACAGGCCCACCCAGGGTAGGAACCCAGCGTCAAAGGGGTGGTGCTGGGGAGGGAGCACAGTGCCTGAGCCGTCACTTTAGGGTGCCTTCTCCCACACTCGGCCACGCCCGAGAGCCTGACGCCACCAGCAGCCAGAGGGAGCTGTCGGGCAGGGGGCTGGGCCGGGCAAGGCCCAGGCAGGCAGACGGTGCCTGCAGCGCTGGGCCCAGGGCTCAGGGGCACAAACACAGGCGAAGGGTGCTCAGCACGCTTCACGTGAGGACGCAGGTCGCTCAATAAAAATCCCAGAGCAGAAACCCCACCGGCACCCCGAACAACGACCAAGCCAGCCTGACACCACATACACCGAGGACGGGGGTCAGGGCCACGGTCTCCAGTTCTGTGGTGGACGAGTCACCTGGCCGATTACATGTTCCCAAAAAGAACCCACTTAAAAATCCCAGGAAGACGCAGGGGCTCCGACCTGATCCCCCAGCAAACGTCACCACCGTCGGGAGCGGCACGTCACTCAGGAGGCAGAGAAATGATGGCTCGCTGCACCCACGGGGAGAGACCTGCAAGGCGGGGGTGGGTGTGCAGGGGAGGTGTTTTTGTCTCTCCTTCAAAAGAGCCATTTTGTATGTTTTAAACAAAGGTAACTGACAGTGAGGAAATCGGTGTCTCTCCCACTTGATTTCCCAGCAGCTGGACGTCCAGGCACCTCCCGGGTGACAGGGCGGAGGACGGCACCCCACAGAGAGACCACATGACCTACCAGGCTGCCCACACGTCAGCCCTGCCAGCTCACCCGACGGTGAACGGTGCCCACGGGTGAGCCCGCCTGCCGCTCTGGAGGAGGCGAGGGGCAGGCTGGCGGGTGGCATGGGCTGGGGTGGGGGGTCCTGTCCCCACCCCACTGCACAAGCATTACCACCTGCTTCTCCAGGCTCCACACCCACTTGCCTCTTGAAGGACGTGCAGGGGGGACGCGTGTGCAGGAGGGGAGGTGAGCGAATCCACCCCCAGAACCAATTCTCCTTCCTCAGGGGTGACGCTGCCCCCTGAGAGCTCCGAGGAGGCCCTGTCATCTCTCTGGAGCTGGGGACACGTCACTGCTCATAAGACGCTGCTGTGGAGCCAGGGGCAGCTCTGCTCAGGACGTCTGCCCACGCCCACCAGGCCCCGAGGTGCCAATGCGTCCTCATGGCTTCACGCTTCCCAGGCCCATCACACGTCATGCTTGTCCCTGACAAGCAGCATCTGTAGACGAGTGAGGACCCTGTGGATATCTCTGCATGTGACCGGTGCCATCAGCTTGCCTCCCATGTGTGCCCAGCAACGTCTCGTGGTGGCCAGGCCCACGCCAGAGGTGAGGATTGTGCCCCCCGCAGATACGGACCCCCTTGAGGCTGGTGGGGGTGGCCAGGGTCACACTGAGGTGAGAAATGCCATCCAAGGGGCCCTGCCCAGCCCCCAGGCTTCCTACAGGGCCAGGTTGGGGAGCGGTTCCTCTGCCCACTGTCCCCTCTCAGGAAAAAGGTGGGACACATCTGAGTTCACGTTGCCCAGCAGCCACCTACCACCCATCCATCTCAAGGAAGGACCCCCCACCCCACCCCGCCTCCCGCTGCCATGAAGCACCTCCTCAGAGGTACAGGATTACAGGGACCAGCCCACACCCCAGGACCCAGGACAGGGGTCAGCTCCCAAGAGCAGGGCCCCTGGTTGACTGCTCCCTGCTGAGTCGCCAGAGCCTGGCCTGGGCTGGCGCATGACGGGAACCCGCCTTTGCAGAGTGACTGCTGGATGAAAGGCCTGAGTGCTAGGCTCCTTCCCACTGCCCTTAGAATTACTACATGGCTTCTGCAAGGAGGGAGCATATGAGCTGTAAAGAGGTGATGAGAAGAAAGAAACCTGAGTTTAAGTCAGGTAAACCCTCCCGTGCATAAGCCAGCCGAGAAGGAAACAGAGGCGCCTGGCAGAGGGTGTGGGGCTGTGTAAGCCTCTGCAGCCCTGGGACCGTCGTGTGGGCACCATCGCCCCGCAGCAGCCCAGGTGCGCCCGCGCCAGGCCCCCGCCCGGAGATGCGCGGAAGCCGACACACACCCACGAGCCATTCTTGCCTCTGAATGGGCCTCAATAGCGAAAGAAAGAAACATTTCCTCTGAGCTAATTGAAGAACTGTTGTGGGCTTCCTTGTCTCTGTGATTAAGGGAAATGAGAATGCTGCTAATTAGCAGCTGGGAGATGCCGCAGAAATGTGTAAATGTCCTTCAGAAGGAGCGCTCTGAGACGCCGCGAGGACCTGTCATCGGCTATCAACACTCCGTGAAAAATCCCTCCTGCCCTTGGTGGAGGAGGCAAAGGAATCGGCGTCCGATTGCATCTGGAGCCACAGGGGCGTCTGCAGGCTGAGGTTGGGGGAAGCAGAGACCCCCAGGGCCGAGGCCCCTCCGGGACACCTTCTGGGGAAACGCGATCCTGGTGGGGCCTGCCTCATCGGACTCTGCTGGCATGCCCCACACACGGTACTAGACGGGTCACGGGGTCATGTCTGCAGCAGGGATCAGCCCCTCTCAGCAAGAGCCACGGAAGATGAGACTTGGGCGACGGCTTGTCCACCACGCGGAGAGAGAACTGCTCCAGCCCTTTTGTTGTTCAGTCACCAAGTCGTGCCTGACTCTTGTGACCCCACGGACTGCAGCACGCCAGGTGTCCTGTCCCCCACCGTCTATCTGGGTTTGCTCAAGTTCATGGCCATTGCATCGGTGATGCCATCCAACAATCTCACCCTCTGTCGCCCTCTTCTCCTCCTGCCTTCAATCCTTCCCAGCATCAGGGTTTTTTCCAATGAATCGGCTGTTCACATCAAGTGGCCAACGTATTGGAGCTTCAGCTTTAGCGTCAGTCCTTCCAGTGAGTATTTGGGGTTGATTTCCTTTAAGACTGACTGGTTTGATCTTGCGATTCAAGGGATTCCTCACTGTAGCTCGAGCTCGAGCTCTCTGGGACCATCTATAAATGGGGACATCATGCCTGCCTTGGCAGGGACAAGCCTAAAGTCTGCTGCCTACAGGGACCGTACACCGTAGGACATCGCAGGACATCGCAGGGGTTCGTAGTTCTGGGAAGACTTGACTCTGATGCTGTAATCCCGTCTTGAGTCTTTCAGACAAGCGTGCCAGCTTGAATGCCTCCCTGGACAGGGAGCTCAGTATCTGAAGCAGCAGCCTAGTCCATCACAGACTCTTAGAGGCTCTTGTTCCTGGAGGAAAGGTCTCTCCCTGGCCCCTGGGCTGCCCTCAGGGCTCACTCAAAATGTGTGGTGCGAGGTTAATTGTGAGTAAAAAGGAGTTCAAGTTTTCTTGGCACAGCACACATTTTTCTGAACTGGACACATCCCTCTTCTAGATAACAAGGGAGTTATTTTTAATCTCCAGAGATAAAGCAAAGCAAGGCATATTTCAAGCAGTTGGAATCATTTACAATTTGAGGTTTTCCTTTCAGTGGGAAGGATCTGATGGTGACCACTCATTTACACGGAAGAGGAATGGGCCGGGGGTTATCCTCTCTTGGACGAAAGGAATGACAATGCCTCGGGGGAGCTCCCTATGATCTCAGGCATCCAGCTGCCCCCAGGCTCCCTCTAACAACACACGCTCGTCCACAGGTGCCAAGGGACAGCTTTTTCTTGCTCTGATTTACGGTGATAAACCCAAGAGGCCCTGACATCCGCGATTCTGCCTCTGAGAAAAACATGCCTCCTCATGCTTCGCTGAGGGGCCCACAAGTGAGCTAAAGACCAAGGTTGCCCACTGGGGAAAAGAAGAACATGTCAGAAAAACAATGTAACAAAAAAACAATCCTCCTAGAAACTCCCATGCTACCAAACTGACTCAAAAAGAAACAGACAGTCTGAACAGACCAATCAGAGGTAAAGAGATTGAATTCCTATAAAAAAAACTACCCATGTGGAAAGCCCCTGACAATCTGGCTTCACTGGTTAACTCCACCAAACATTCAAGAGTTTGGTAGAATTGTTACCAGATTACTTGTTACCAATTCTACACAAACTCTTCCAAAAATTAGAAGAGGGAACACTTCAGAGTCATTCCATGAGGCTGACATCCTGATACCCAAACCAGACAAAGACACCACCAAAAACCACAAACCAGTATCTCTCGGGAATATGAACATACACTCAATTAAATACCAGCAAACTGCATCTAGTTACACATAAAAAGAATTACATATCATGATCAAGTAGCATTTATCCCAGAATGCAAGGTTGGTTTGATATCTGAAAGCCAATTAATGTATTATATCATATCAACAGAATTGAAAAAAAAAAAGCCCACATGATTATTTCAAGAAACACAGAAAAAATATTGGACAAAATCGATATACTGGCCTTCCCTGGTGGTCAGTGGTTAAGAATCCATCTGCCAATACAGGGGACATGGGTTTGATCCCTGACTTGGGAAGATCCCACAGGCTGAGGGGCGACGAAGCCTGTGTGCACAACTACTGAGTCTGTGCTCCAGAGCCAGGAGGGCAGCTCCTGAGCCCACACGCCCAAGAGCCTGCGCTCCAGAGCCAGGAGGGTGGCTCCTGAGCCCACACGCCCAAGAGCCTGCGCTCCAGAGCCAGGAGGGCAGCTCCTGAGCCCACACGCCCAAGAGCCTGCGCTCCAGAGCCAGGAGGGCAGCTCCTGAGCCCACACGCCCAAGAGCCTGCGCTCCAGAGCCAGGAGGGTGGCTCCTGAGCCCACGTGCCCCAGAGCCTGCACTCCAGAGCCAGGAGGACAGCTCCTGAGCCCACGTGCCCCAGAGCCTGTGCTCTGCAACAGGAGAAGCCCCTGAGAGGAGGAGCTCACGCACGGCAACCAGAGAGTAGCCCCCACTTGCCGCAACTAGAGAAAGCCCAAGTGCAGCAACAAAGACACAATAAATTTAAAAATCCAACATACTTCCATGTGTGTATGTGTGTGGAAGAACAGGGAGGTGATTATTATGGTTTTTTTTTTTTTGAGGTGCTAAAATACTCTAAAACTAACTTTGGTGATGTTGCCTTTATTTATGAATACACTAAAACCCACTGAATTGTGACTTTAAGTCGTGAATTGTATGGTATGTGAATTACAGCTCAATAAAGCTGCTACTAAAAACACTAACGACTGAGGAGCGGTCACAGCCGTCGCTGAGCCAGTCTCTGCTCTCTAGTTTGCCGCAGTCCGCACCATGCCCTAATCACCTGCAACACTACAGCTAAGCATCTGGTGTCGGCTAGCCCAGCTCCTCCCAGCGTGCTCCTTGCATCCTGCTCACCTGCCCCACTTACTCAACACCCGTCCCACTTCAGAAGCAACTGATGCTGTGACCCTTGCATCAAGAGTCATCGGACGCAGAAAGTCAGAGAAAGGGACCTGCAGGGAGTTACGGCTGAGAGAGCGAGGTGTCCAGCTAAGGCACGAATGTACCGCACAGCTGAGGGCAAGGTGCCGGGCTGTGTTTCTGAAGGAGCTGGTGGGACCAGGTCTCTGTGAAGGCCTAGTCCAATGGCACCCTTGCCCAGAATTCGTGTTTCATGCTCTTGCCAGTGGCGAGGGCTCCCCCGCACAGACGGGCAGTGCCAAAAGCAAGTGCAGACGGCAAGACTGCAGGCGAACCTGCCTCAACCCCCACCACACACCAAGCACCAAGTGCCCGGCCTCTCTCGAGTCCGGGACCAAGGCTTGCTTGGTGCTGGGATGACTGTAAAACCCCTTCAACGCCTGGCAACCAGCCTGCACCAGGGGATGCAGGTCGCAGGCTCTGAGTGGTGCAGAGCTCACAGCAGAGCTGCGATGCCAGAACACCGCCCGGTGTCGTGGTCACGACTCACATCAGGGGTTTGACACACTCCATCCTGAGGGTTTCCTTTTAGACACAGGTCAGTTTTCGTGACCGTATAATAATTCACTGTGCTGATGCACAGACAGCTAAGACATTGGGTTGCTCAGCCTTTACTCTTTGTCACAGCCATAGGAAGACCTTTTATTTTTTTGTATTTTTTGGCTTCACCACATGGCATGCAGGGTCTCAGTCCCCTGACCAAGCATTGAACCTGTGCCCCCTGCGTTGGAAGCATGGGATCTTAACCACTGGACTGCCAAGGAAGCCCCATAGAGAGACTTTTTAAAAATTAAAAAAAAAATTTAAGCAACTCAAACTCGCCACAAGGAGAGAATGCCTGAGTACGAACGATTGCCAAAAAATAATAATAAAAATCATCACCATCACCACCCAGCCTACAGAGCAATATGGAGAAAGAGAAAACTTGAATTAAAGCCCTGATGAGCGTGGAAGGCTCAGTTCTTCCGTGGTCACGGCTGGGTGGAGGTCAGGGAAGGAACACGGAGAAACAGAAAAAGCCGATGTGTCCATCAAGGCAACAGTCCTTCGGGTTCTTACAGTGTCGCTCATGTAATAATATTTCCATCTTACCCGAAAGGCCGACTGAAAGGAAACCATTAGGTAGCTAACAGCGTGGGCAGCTTGTGGAGACTCGGTACGGACCACAAAGGCAGCTTGAGGGTGTCTGCTGTGACCCCTGGGAGACTCTGAAGACCCTGCGCTGTGACCGACATGACCCACTGCTGACGGCAGAGGCAGGCAGGCGGAGCCCACACTCACCGTGGCGACGCCCCGGGCCTCCTGGTAGGCCACCCGGACCACGTCGGCGCTGCTGGTGTTGAGGAAGAAGTAGCCAGAGCCTTCTCGGACGTGCAGCTCCGCCTGCGGGAGGGGCCGGGCTGGGGTCAGAGGTGAGGGGTCCTCGGGGGTCGCGATAGGGGGCAGTGGGGTGGGGAATGGGGCGGCTGTACCTGCACGTCTGGGTGGTTGTAGATGGTCAGCTCTTCCGGGCTGACCCTCACGTCCTCCACCAGCATGAGTTCGATGGAGGCTGACACAGGCGTGAGGCGGTCGTGCTGAAGGGGCAGGACCACGCAGTCAGAGCCAGGGGGCCAAGGGCCAGACCGGCCCACAGGCGCCCCCCACGGAAGAGCAGCCCCAGGCGCTGCCATCACACCAGGGACCCCGCTGTCTCGGGGACACAAGCCCAACAACATTCGTCGAGCTTTGAGCCGCGTCTCTGTGAGGCCTCCCCTAGTCCTGCCAAATCAGCCACCTCACCTGCCAGGCCACGGGCTGGACTCCCCCCCCGCGCCCCAGGGAAGTGGGGCGGTGTTCCAGGCAGTGGGGGCTATGGGCTGAAAGGGACGGGGCTGAACCACCCGGGCACGCTCAGCAGGGGCTGTGAGGTGGGAGGCGGGGGGGAAGAGTCTAGATGGGCGAGCCCCTCTGCCTTTCAGCTGGACCCCCTGTCACCTGCATGCAGGGAGCACAGGAGGAGAGACTGAGGCATGGGGGCCAGCAAGGAGGCGCCCCCCGTCAGTGGGCCAGCTCAGGACCCCGGGAGCACTGGGCAGAGCGTGGGGGAAGCGGGAGGACGGCCCGCCCCGGGGGCCCCGATAAGTACCGGCTGCTTCACTCTGGCCACGTCCAGGTGCGGCTGCTGGTAGCCAGTGGCGGTGGCAGAGATGGCCGTGGTGCCCGAGGCCTGGTGAACCGAAATGGCCTGCAGGCCTGAGAGCGAGAGGGAAGCCGACTGTGATGCAGACCCGCCTTCCCTCTACCTGGTGTGTACTTGAAGTCTCCCTCCACCCTGAAACTGGGGGACGGGGCACACCGTGTGGACCTCTGAGAGCTGAGGGGCCCTGAGCAAGCTTCCTAGAGCTGCTCAGAGGAGCTGGAGGGGACGGCTCAGGTCCTGGCTGTTGAGGGTCTCCAACACAGCGTCAGGGTGTCTCGGAGCTCGGAGCAGCTGGGTCTGGGCTCCAGCCTGGTCCGTGCACAAGCTGGGCCTTGAGCTCGGCCGCCATGTGCCCTGAGCTGCTCCCCACCTCCCACCCAGAGTCTGTTCCTCCCTCGCAGACGTGTGAGGACTAAAGAGGATCCTGACGCTCCCCGGGCATCAGTCCTGGACAGAGGGGGTCCTGGCCCCCCGCCCACAGCCGCCTGCCCCTCTCTGAGCCCAGCTCGCCGGTCGGGGGCCACCGCTCACCGTGCAGCTTCTTCTGGCCGCTCCCGTCGTCCTGGGACACCAGCTGCAGGGGCGGGGCAGGCTCGATGCTGGCCAGCGACGGCCTGCTGGACTCCCACTGGATGCTCAGCGAGCTGAAGTTGTCGAACCTGCGACCCTGCTGGTCGTAGGCGGCCAGGTCCAGCAGCGGGCTGCGGTGGCTGGAGACAGGAACCTGCAAGAAGCCAAGCTCACCCACGGGCCACACCCCGGGCTGGGCAGGCCTGTCCCTGACACACAGCGCACCGTGCGGGCTCACGGGGGTCCTGGTGAGCTTCTGGGGGTGACTCGCTAAGGGATGCTCGCTACCGCTGCTGTCAAGGTGCCCTTGACAGTCCTACACAACCAGGCCTCCAATTCCAGCCCATGCTCCTCGACGGGGACCTTGATGTCTGGAAACATTTTTGGCTGTCACGACAGTAGGGGGTGCTACTGGCATCCAGGGGGTAGAGGTCAGGGTGCTGCCTAGCGCACAGGACAGCCCCCCAAAAAGGAAGGATCCGCCCCGAAGGGTCGGCAGTGCCGAGGCTGGGGGACCAGGCCTCAAGCACACTTGCAAGTTCCCTGGTCCTGCAATGGCAACAGCAGCCGCAAATTCACGAACGGGGAGGCCGAGGCGGCTCAGAGATGCTGAGCCTCTCGCCCACGGTCACGCAGGGCCTGCGGTGGACCGTCTGGTCTGAGTGTGAAGCCCATGGGCCTCCCTGGACGCTGTGCAGCCTCTCCCCCGCTGTGCAGGAGTCAGGCAGTGGCTCCATCCGAGCCCCGGCTCGGCACTCCGGGCCGACGCCCAGCTCAGAAGCCCGGGCTCAGGCTGGAGCGCGGCCCCTGTCTGTCACTGTGGCAGGTCAGCCCTGTTTCAGCGCCTGGTGTCACCAGTGATTTACTCTGCAAACACGTAAGGGCGGCCTCTGGCTCCAGAGGGGCATAAAGCGAAACTGACACGGCACCGGCATACATGGCAGGGATCTATCCTCCCCAGGTCCCTGCGAGACCACAAATCACAGGGGCCCTGTCTGCCTGGCTGCGGACTCTGCAGTCCCAGGGAGGCTGGATCTCCGGGCAGTTCTCTGTTCAAGCAAGATCTATGACACACAAAAGTCCACGCAGAGCCATGCTCGCTGTCCTGTCGCCGTCTTTCAACCAAGAGACAGCCCTGGGCTGACCCCGAGGTCACTGCTGACCGACGGCCAGACGCAGCCCTCTTGGCGAGCAGCCAGTGCTTATGGATAGGACGGATGCACGGGGATCTGATTATCTTATTCTCTGAAACTGAGGCGGTCTGGCCAGCCTGGCGGGGCACGAGCCGGAGTGAGGGGGCTTTGGAGGGGCATCCACTCTCCACGCCTGACCTCTCCCAGCCCTGTCCACCACGCCTGGGTTCGGGGTCCCCAGGCACGTGAGCCTGCAGAGTAAGAGCAGAGGGTGGCAGGGACACGAGCCTAGAGGGGTGGGGGGGTCCCCCGCCTCCCAGCCCCAGCCGGGCCCCGCTCTAGAACCACAGAGAGGGAGACGAGCAGAGGCGCAGCTTGGACGCGCCGAGCCCCTCAGAATCTGTGTTTTCAGAGGTCAGTGGCTTGGAGGTCAGGGCAGCCCTGCAGAGAGCAAGCCTGTCAGGGCCAGTTTTCCAGCAGCATTTGTTCGCTTTGCGTCTCCGGGTCACATTTTGGAAATTCTCAGTGCTTCAGGCTTTTTCATCATTACTGTCTGTATCTGTTAGGGCATCTGTGATCAGGGGCCTTTGAAATTACTACCACAACTCACTTCTGAAGGCTCAGATGGTGGTCAGCGTTGTTTAGCAATAAAGTACTTTTAAATTAAGGTCTGTACGTGGTTTTCCTTAGCCGTAACACTACTGCACACTTGACAGACTCCAGGATGATATAAACACTTTTAAATGCACCGGAGAACTAAGAAGTTCACGTGACTCATTTTATCACAACATTCAAGCTGTATTGGGGGGTCTAGAACCAGACCCAGGCTATCTTTGAGGTCTGCCTTCCTGCAAATTCTACAGCGTTAGGATGTCAGGTGCCTGGGGGCAGGGGTGGGGGAGGAGGAGCAAACCAGAGGAGGAAACGCTGGGGTCTCCCGTTGTTACCCTTGTTTAGATCCTCTGTCATTGCGACCCCACGGACGGTAGCCCACCAGGCTCGTCCGTCCATGGGATTCTCCAGGCAAGAATACTGGAGTGGGTTGCCATTTCCTTCTCCAGGGGATCTTCCCAACCCAGGGATCGAATCTGCATCTCCTGCAGATCCTGCATTGCAGGCAGATTCTTTACCACTGAGCCACCAGGGAAGCCTGGGGACACACATTAGATGGGGTCTAAGGCTGAGGAAGGCCCTCCCAGGAGGTAACGTGTGAGTGAAGAGCTGAGGGAGGCAGGAGAGGGCCTGGGCGTTCAGAAGGAGACCATTCCAGTCAGGGAAGAGCAAGCCAGACCACGGGGCCGCCCCAGCTCCGAGAGGGGACAGAGGTGGGGCGGGGAAGGTGACGGGCGGTCCCGGGGCCTGTGGGCCTCAGGAGGCGGGGGTGTGAGTCTAGCTCTCGCTCTGGGCGCACAGGAAGCCGCAGCAGGACGGAAGCAGGGAGCAAGGTGAGGCCCCTAAGGCACCCGCTGAGCACCAACGTGAGTGCAGCTCCCCTTATGCCTTTAGTAGCCCTGGAGGCCGGTCACCCCATGTCACTCAAAGGAGGCGGACACACGCGAGTCAGATCGGGGCTGGGCCTGCCGCCCTGAGGGCCCCTCAGCTCCGGCCTCACAGTGGACCCAGCGGGCCGGGTCTTCCCAGAGCCTGGACTTACATACGTCGCTCTTGCCACAGGGGATGAGAGCGGCGGCTGAGTCTGGCGTTTGAGAGGTTCCCTTTCTCCTGACATTGCCACAGCACAGGCCCCTGGCACCCCACGGCACCCCCAGACAAGCGCCCGCCGGGCAGGACGGGTGTGCCGACGAGGGAGGGGCAGCACCGGCCGTAGCCTGGCCCTCAGAGGCCACTCACCACCTGCTTGTTCTGCTGCAACAGCGGGCAAGACAGGTCCAGCTGGGGGCTGGCGTAGACAGGCGTCAGCGTGAGCCGGGAGGGTGGCGCACACACGAACTTCACCACGGCGGGCTCCAGCGCCGGGAAGGGGTTGGTGACGCTGGGCTTGTTCCCCACTGTGAGGGCGATGACCTGGCGGGGCGGAAGATGCATCGCACATCCAGGCTGAGTCCCCACTCCACTGGGAACCCCTGGACTCACGGTGCTGTTCTGCAGAATGGGGATGGCTGTGATAACCCACCCCAAGGGCTTACAACGGTCCAGGGATACGTGGATGGGAGATGGACGGACCTTCCGGCAGGGGCCCTGGAGCCCCCTACAAACAGGACAGAACTGGGCCTGCTCCAAGAGGAGGGTCAGGGGATGCCGTGCAGCTTCCCAGGACTGGCCAGCACGTATCAGGGTCCTGCCCCCTGCTCGGCCTGCCTGGTGTTCAGTCAGTCACCCCCTGCCCTGATCCTCAGTCTGCCTGCCTGTGGAATGGGTACAATGGCCGCAGCTGTGTCTTAGGACTATCTTGAGGATTAGACAAAACGAGGGTGCGAGGCACAGCAGGGCGCTCGGGGACATGACTGTCCACCCCTCCTCTGGCCAGGGTCGGCCTGGGGGTGGCTGCCTTCTCACCTGTTCACCCAAGACCTGGCAAGTCACGAGGATCCAGTGTTGCTGGTAGTTCCGGGAGGCAGGGGGCCCAAAGAGAGCCAGACTGATGCTGTCCGCATCCTCTGAGGTGACGTTGCGGAAGAACTTGGAAGGCTCCAGGACCCAGGGTCTGGGACCACCCTCAAAGAGCATCTCCTTCGAGGAGCCAAGGGTCACCAAGGCGACAGAGGAGGGGTCCACAGCCTGTGGGAGAAAGCAGCAGAGTCTGCGTGGCTCCTGGAGGAGCAGGCCCGCCGGGCGGGGGGCTCACTCTCTGGTCCTTGCCCCACGTGATGCTCTCCATCCTGCCAGGAGGATCTGTTTGGGTGTCTGTCTCCCCTCCTGGCCTACGGGCTCCATTAAAGGAAGAGCATGTCTGTTTCCCCTCATATCTGTAGCGTGATCTCAACCACGTGAGAAATGAAACACCATGTAGAAAAAAGTAAAATATTTTAAGGAGAGCAAATCACAACTACACTGGATACTATTTCTCTGCTGTCTCATCAGCAAAAATCAAAAGTCTGAGTACATACACTGCTGATGAGTCTGTAGCAACACATGCATTTCATTTATTTTTTCTTTGGCTGTGCCAGGCCTTGGCTGCAGCACGTGGCGTCTTTAGCTGTGGCACATGGGATCCAGTTCTCCAACCAGGGATCAAGCCCAGGGATAGATGTCCTGTGTTGGGAGCACAGAGTTTTCCCCACCAGGGAAGTTCTAAACACATACTCTTTCATAAAAGGAAGCTGTTTTCTTGAGATGTGATTGACATATAACATTCTATGAGCTTTGTTAGTACAGGACAGTGATTTGATGTTTGCACAGATTGTCAAAGATCACCGCAGTACGTCTAGTCAACAGCTGCACCGCAGAAAGTTACTAATGTTTTTTTCTAGGATCTACTCTCTCAGCAACTTTCAAGTACAGTATCATTGAGAAATGTGTTCTCATATCCTGCTGGGGAAGATAGGAAAATGGCACAACCCCAACAGGGAAATTCAGCAATGTCTGCTAAAGTCACAGGCCTATTCATCCCCTGTCCGAGCAGCATCCCTTCTAGGAATGGACTCGGAAGATAGGGCTCCATGAATACACGAACTGCAGGCACAGAACTGCACACTGCAGCATTATTTTTTAAGAGGGGAAAGCGTGGGAACAGCCCAAACAGCCGTCAGCAGGGTGGTAAACTGTGGTCTATCTTTATGACCAAATAGCAAGCAAAGCCCTTCCCGTGTGTATGTGAAGAGATCTGCAAGTCACCTTCTTTGTTTTTCAAGTAAAGGAGCAAGGTGCAGGACAGGGTATAGAGGCTGGTACCTCTGAGGACAAGAGGAGCGGGCAAAAAGAAAACCCACGTGACTATGTGTGGTGATGGGTGTTAAATAGACTCGTTATGGTGATGGTTTCATAGCACAGACAAGTTTCAAGTCACTGAGCTGCGCTAATGAAACCACACAACATTATCTGTCGATTACATCCCAACAAGAAATCCAAACAACCCTGGGCTGCTGTCTGCCCTGCATCAGACACTGTGCCCAGGGCCAGGGGTTCAGAGATGACGGTTTCTAATGTCCCTGAGCTTGCTCCTGGTGGGGCAGGGGAGAAGGAAACACACCCCAAACCGACAGGCCCAGAGGCGCAGACGCACCCTGCTCGGGTCTCTGTGTGAGGCTGCACGACCGCACGTGAGAGGAAGGGCCAGGCCCTTCTCGCCCACAGGCTAACTACTAACCCTACTGAGCATTTGCCACCTCCCGGGCATGGTGCTCAGCCCATCTGGTTTTGCTCAAGTCCTCCTCCTCACTACAATCCTGTTGGCAGGTGCTGTATTAACCCCATTTGACAGGCAAGGAAACTGAGGCCCTGAGAAATTAAACCAAAGTTGCAGAGTTGCTGTGGGACCTGGATTCAGGCTCGGGAGTTGGTGTCACAGCAAAGGCAGCGTGCTCTGAGCGGGAACACGCTTCACGCCTTCTGCACGCGTGTGCACAGGGGACCAGACGCTGACATTCACCTGGCATCAGGTGAGGGGCACGTCCAGACTGGACCCAGAGCCCTGAGGCCCCAGGACTCATACCATGCGCCAGGGCCACTGTCCCCACCGTAGGGCCCTCTGGAGACCCTGCGGGGTGACTCCAGAGTGGACCTGGAGCCCCCCGTCTGGATCCCTGTGGGGTCACTTCATCCACATGGATGTCAGCACTCACTGTCCGCCCTCGGGCAGGCCCTGCTCTGTTACAGGCTCCCGAATCCTGACTGAAAAGCGCCTCTGGAGCTGCTCCGATTTAATGCACATTTGCCAGAGCGGATGGGTAATTCGCGCCGGGGAGGAGGAGGGCGGGGCCTGGGGCTCACCTTGAGGGGCAGGTAGGCGGCGATGGTGACGCGGGCGCTCAGGTGCACGTGGCCATGCCTGTAGCTGACGAGCAGCGCGGTGTAGCCCTGGGCCTCCGCCCTCACCGTGACGCCGCTGCAGTGGTCAGGCCCCGGCCGCAGCCTGCCTGCAACGGGAGCAGCAGAGGTCAGCGAGCACACGCCTGTCAGGGGAGACCCGACGGGCTGACGCCCTCTTTCACGCCGGGCTTGATACAAATCCAATTTTTTTAACTTACCATTTTCAAGTATAATTCTCATACCCAAAAGCATTCGCATGTCGTAAGCATACAGCTCACCATTTTTCCCCGCAGACTGAACACGCCTTGTTTCTAGGACTGGGATCAGGTACCAGCATTACCCACTGGTACCCTCCCCGTGCCCCTCCCCAGAGGAAAACCTAACCACTTCTAAGAGCAGAGCCGAATCCTGCAGGCCTTGGAACTCAAACAAAGGGAACTGCTAGGCAGAAGTCCTTGGAAACTGGCTCTCTCCCGCTCAGTACTGGCGGTATCAGAGTATTTTTGGGGCTCTCTGTTCTATTTCACCAATCTCTAAGTCTGTGCAACCGCCACTCGGATTCAATTACTATAACTCATAATAAGGACTTTCCCAGGTGGCTCAGTGGTAAAGAAGCCACCTGCCAAGCAGGAGATGCAGGTTTGATCCCTGGGCCGGGAACATCCCCTGGAGAAGGAAATGACAACCCATTCCAGGGTTCTTGCCTGGGAAATCCCATAGAAAAAGGAGCCTGGTGGGCTACAGTCCACGGGGGGTCACAAAGAGTCGGACACGACTCAGAGACTGATCAACAGCAACCTGAAGTAAGTCCTGAAAAAGGGAAGAATGAGATCTCCCAGTTTCTTCTTTTTCAGCATCGCATTGGCTATTCTGGATCTTTCGGATTCCACACGAATACTATTTCTCCACATTCATTTTACTCCTGAGAGGCCTTTTCGGTGGAACCTTTAGGGTTTTCACATATTAAGTCATTTGCAAACAGATAAGCTTATCCCTTCCTTTCCAGTTTGGGTGTCTTTTATTTGCTTTTCTTGCCTAATAGCTCTGGCCAGGACTTCCGCTACTGCGTTGAGGTGGTGGCAGCAGATGACCTTGTCTTCCCGATCTTAGGGTGAATGTTTTCAGCCATTTACCCGGAGGATGATGTCAGTTATGGGTTTTCATATACGGCTTTTATTAAGTTCGTGGAGTTTCCTTCTATTTCCAGTTTGTAGGCTGATTTTATCAGAAAAAGGTTTTGAGATTTGTCCACTGATCTCTCTGCATCCGTTGAGATAGCGCCGCAGTTTTCTTCCTCTATCTTGCTACCGTGGTGCATCATGTTAATGTTAGACCGCTGAGACACTGCATCCCAGGAGCACATGCCCCCTGGTGCTGGCGTCTAACCCTTCTAACGCGCCATTGGCCGTGCAGGGCCACAAGGGCACACTGAGCTGCCTCGAGCACGTGCGGCATTTTTCTGGGGATGCACTTCAGCGTTTCTATTGGCATCCCACAGAGAGCGGGATTTCTTCTCTGGTCCTTACTGCCTGGGAGTGTCTATGCCCAGCTTCATCACCTTCGCCAACCATCCTCCCCAAACGGCTGTGTTGACTCACGCAGCCGCCAATCCGCAGTATTTTCCACCTGTTTGGAAAAAAAGCCATTCTGGTGGTATTTTACAGGTTTTTTCCCAAACATTTAGAAAGAATGATGCGGTGAAGCTGCACACCCAGCCTGCTAGATCCCACAGCGAACATTCGTTTCTGCTCCTCTGGCTGCCTGTCTACCCACCCAACAGTCCGTCCCATACCATATGCGTCTAGAAGTGAGCCTCAAGCATCGGTGCGTTTCATCCTGAATGCTTCGCACACATGCAGTAACCACAGGTCAGTATTTCTTTAGGGTTCTTTTTTCCCGAGGCGGATGTACACACGAGGAGGTGCGCAGATCCGGAGGAGAGCTCGTCGGCAGTTCTGACAAGGGCAGCGCTGGGACCAGGACCGTGGACCCCACCTGTCCTTCTCCTCAGTCCCCCGGAGCTCGCGGCTGCAGCCCCCCAGGATGCGTGGGGGCGGGGCGGGCCGGCGGGCCCCTCTCCTGCCATCACAAGGACGGGCCTCTTTCTTCTGCGCTGATGTTTTGTTGTTGTTCAGTCGCTCAGTCGTCCAGCTGTTTGTGACCCCATGGACTATAGCCCGCAAGGCTCCTCTGTCCACAGGATTCTCCAGGCAAGAACACGGGAGTGGGTTGCCGTTTCCTCCTCCAGGGATGAAACCCAGGCCTCCTGCGTCTCCTGTTTTGGCAACCAGATCCTGTACCGCTGAACCACCTGGGAAGGCCGTGCTGATGTCTGCTGCTTCTCTGAAGACACAGGACCCATAAGGCCTGGTTTCCCCTGGACAGTCTGAGAAGATGCAACCGCAGCTATGGGGAAGTATGTGAACACGGTGATGTCCCGGGATGTGCCATGACATCCGAGCAGCTTTGCCTTCAAACAGCTCCGTGAATGACCACAACCACGGTGGCCCAACGGGCAAGCCTACAAACACCTCTGACTGTCAAGCTTCCTAAACCCTGCCAGGATCCAGGGCTCACTCCTCTGCTCAGAAACCAGAGGTGGCCCCCAGTTCTGGCCACTTTGAGGTCCACGTACCCCAAAGCCCCAGTGATGCAGGGTTTGACAGGTTCCGCAACCTCAGGCCTCCGTGTGTGCACACGGCCGACAGGCGTGCTCATGAACACTGCTCCCTGCCCCTCACCCTGCCCGGGCTGTACTCACCATCAGTCCTTGGTTAGCATCACCCGCAGCCCTAGGGCACCCCGTGGGCCGACTCCCCCAGGGGGCCCCGTTTCCCGGGCACTAAGACTCTGGGTGAGTGCGGCACACACCCAGCCTTGCATTCCACCCTGAGGATCTGGCTTTGGGCCCTCGGGGGACCCTGGGCAGTGACGCGGCCTCGGTCTCTTTGTCCAACACGTGGCCTGACCGCAGCCCCTCCTCCCACAGAGGCTCTGAGTCTGGCGGGGTCATGCACGCCACGGGCACGCCCCACAGCAGCGGGCTGACACTCTATAGTGAGTGCCACCGCACCGTCACCACGCATGCCACCACCCAGCCATGCAGGCGGCCTGGCGCCAATGGCCCTGGAGGGGCAGACCGTGGCGTCACAGAGGTGCTGCCGTTCTGTCAGAACCGCTGCGGACAGTGTGTTCCAAGCAGCGGCCACATTCCAGGTGCTGTGACAGGCACCACAACACGCGAGTCTCCTTAGGATGATGCCCATTTTACAGATGTGGAGACTGAGGCTCAGAAAGCCGAGCGACATGAGGGCCTCGTGGCAGAAAGGTGCAGAGCAGACCATAGCTGGGGGTGGACAGGGGACCCTCCCATTGAGAAACGCCATTTCTCAACCCCTCCACTGGCTCAGTTCCCGATTTAGGAATCTGGGCAACCCGCGCTGAAAACTCAGGTCATCGGCAGTAACCCCACCAGTCGGCGGCCACTCACAGCGCTGCGTTACCTGGGAGTGGCTGGAACACGCCCTGGTTCTCCACCTCCACCACCAAGTCGAAGTGGGAGCAGTCGCTCAGGGTGACCACGTCATCGGCCCCGCCCGGCATGAGGCCGTGGATCCTGAGGGGCAGCTCCAGGCTCTGGCCCACACGGGCCTCCACTGGGCACGGGCCGAACTCCATGCCGCTGGGCTCGATCACGTACACCTGCAGGACAGGGATGGGGGTGTGGTCAGCCGGTCACACAGAGGAGGAAGAGCCACTGCTCAGCTTTCCTGATTCCTGCGTGTGGGCGCTCAGGACCCGCTGGTGAGAAGCCTGAGCTTGGTGGACACGACGCTTTATGCAGGGGGCAGAGAGATGTTCAGGGCAGAGATGCAGAGAAGGCTTCCCTGGGAAGGTGACGTATGAGCTTGACCTGGGAGCGTGTCAGAGACGGCCGGACCCAGTCTGGCTGAAGAGAGGGTCTGCGCAAAGGCCCTGAGGCATGTATAGCTCAGCACGTCGGAGGGAGGTAAAGAAGAGGGGAGCGCAGAGTGAGAGGCATCACCAGCGTCCACACCCAACAGAACTGCCCACACGCCAAGCTCCGTTCCAAGAGCCGGACGAGCGCACCCCATCCTCTCAGCCTCCTTGTCAACAAGGCCACCAGTGTCTCTGCCCTACAAGGAACCTGCTGTGGGGGTTGAGAGCCTGCCTGGCTGCAGCAGGGTCAGTCTGGGCCAGGCAGACAGCCCTGGAAGCCAGGCTCCGACCACTGCACACACTGCTGGGCTTCGAGTGGGCTCTGGGCTCCGCGGGGGTGGGCGGGGCACGTTCACCGAGATGAATCAGCCTGCGCCACAGATCATCCAAACACTTGGAAGCGATGCTACAGCTTAGTTGTCTCGGCTACAACCCTCCTTACGTGCGAGTTAGGGCTTCCCAGGAGGCGCTAGTGCAGGAGACATAAGAGACACGGGTTTGATCACTGGGTCGGGAAGATCCCCTGGAGGAAGGCATGGCGACCCACTGCAGTATTCTTGCCTGGAGAAACCCATGGACAGAGGAGTCTGGCTGGATACAGTCCATGGTGTCGCAAAGAATTGGACACAATAGAAATGACTTAGCATGCTCATGAGAGTTAGATGGATCTTTAGGTAGGTGTGTGCGGATGGAAGTAAAAAGACGAGTACGACCTGTGCATTAATGTCCCAAATAGTGTAGAAGGTTGGGGCTGGACACGCTACGTATGGAGCTTCCATTCTGGCCCTAAATGAGTGATAAAAGCAGCTGAGGTCAGGGTCAGGCGGTCAGGAAAGAGCTGGGGTCAGGAGGCCACCAGGCAGGGCTGTCCAGGGGGTCACGCCCACCTTCGGCCGTCGCTTGGGACGTCACTTGGGACGGACGCCAGGTGTAGGGTCCCTGTCAGGGGGACTCCTAACTTGGATCTGAACAGGAATCACAGGAAAGGAGCAGGCCAGTCTTGGGTCTGGGGGCTTCCTCTCCCTATGAATTTACAGCCCAGTACCCAGCAGCCTTTCTGATGCAGAGTCCTAGCTTTCGGGTCACGGGGCCTTCTAGAACGACTCCTTTGAGTGTCTCGTGTTTCTGAATTCTCTGACCTCCCTTTGGGATCCCGGTGGTCCCACCCCTGCCCGGTGTGGGATGGGATGGCTGTCTCCTGGGTCTGTCCATGACCTCAGGGGCCAGGCTGGACCTGACCCCTGACCCCCCTCACCAGAATCCCAGCCAAGGTCAAGACTGATGACTAAAGGGTGCTTCTGAATTAAGCCTGAGGCTGGTTAAGACAGCAGCCTGATCACTCCCCAAGCCGCCCTGCGGCTGCCCCGACCCGGGCCTCACCTTCATCTCGCCCTGCGGCCGCCCCGACTCGAGCCTCACTTTCGTCTCGCCAGGGCGGCCGCCCCGACCCGGGCCTCACCTTCATCTGGCCCTGCGGCCGCCCCGACCCGGGCCTCACCTTCATCTCGCCAGGGCGGCTGCCCCGAGCCGGGCCTCACCTTCATCTCGCCAGGGCGGCCGCCCCGACCCGGGCCTCACCTTCATCTCTCCAGGGCGGCCGCCCTAACCTGGGCCTCACCTTCATCTCGCCAGGGCGGCCGCCCTAACCCGGGCCTCACCTTCGTCTTGCCAGGGCGGCCGCCCCGACCCAGGCCTCACCTTCATCTCGCCCTGCGGCCACCCCAACCCGGGCCTCACCTTCATCTCGCCGAAATGCAGTGGGTTCTGCACGTCGTGTGCCTGGATCACACTGACCCCTGTGTCACTGCCTGTGGTCATCACGCCCTTGACAGTGACCGTGGCCACCACAGAGCTCGAGGAGGACCAGCTGAAGTTCCCGCTGCCGCCGTGGGCCTGGGGAGGGAAGGCATCATCGGGTCAGCCCGCCTGCCCTGCCCCTACATCCCTCTCCCTCTCACACCCTCGGTCGCACGCGTTGGCATCAAGTCACCACGTGGAGACACAAGGCATCAGCCAATGTCCGGCTGCACCGCCCCCACCCCTCGTTCTCCCCACCCTGTCTCCTTCTGGTCCTCGTATTCCACGGACCTCTGACTGACACACACGTGTATGCACACATCCCTGAGAGTGGCCCCAGGACCCAGGGGCACCTCCTGAGCTCAGGCTGCAGTGGGAAGACCCCAGTCACAGGGTCGTGACGTCCCTGCCCCTCCTGCACAGACCCTGCCCGCTCCAGTTATCTACCGTGAAGTCAAGGACAGCCCAGCGGCCTCCGCATCAGGGGCCACCACCCCCGAACCCTAGAGGGGCCGGGAAGGTGACACAGCTGAGGGAAGGGACAGTGGGTCCCAGGGCACACGCAGGACACTGTCCACACTGCCGGGGACAGCGGGGTGGATGGAGCGCGGCCCCCACAAACCCCAGCCCAAAGGGCCCTGGGCCCTGCCACTGACGCTGGGGGCCACGTGAACTTCAGAGACCAAGAACACCAGACGTGCGATGGAGTTGGAGACGACTCCCCCGCCAATTCCAAGGTTTTCTCTAAAGATATTTACACTGCTCCCAGAAAGCAATTATTTTTACAAAAAATAAAAACCACATGTGAAAGTTAAATCCATGCTCAGGACTTTCTTCATTGTGTTTTCTTTTCTATTTTTCAAGGTTTTTTCCTAATTACCAAAATACCCTGCTGTGATAGAAAACCTTGGAAGATACAGAAAGCATAAAGACTTTGATTTCAAATTCTTTCAACCAATAGAAGGTAATTTAACAGAAACAGAATGGAGTTAGAGCCCCAACACATGGAAACACCCAAAGAAAGTCACCCAGACGGGGTCTCCCAGTTACCTTTATCGTGTACTGATAGGCGCCTGCCTTTGGTTGCCATGGAAACGTCAAGATGCTCGGATGAAGGGTGATGGGGCTGTGGATTTCCACCTCCTGCTGGTTCCACACAGGCACCCGTAATGTGTGGACCCCTCCATCCTGCAAGGGGGCGAGGAAGCCACACGCCAGCATGACAACCAGACCCCCTCCCCTCCCCTCAGACTGTGGGGGAGTAGGAAGGAAGATGCCAGGTACCCTGCAGCCTTCTTCGTCTCCATGGAGACGGCTTTCGGTGGCTCTTCAACAGCCACTCGAGTCAGCACTGCTTGGCTGCATCCTTATGGCACATCCCATGGCCGGGTTGGTCATGGTTATCCCCACTTTACGGATGGGGAAACTGAGGCATGGGACATGAAAGCCACTCGCCAGAGCCTCCAAAGGAGAACTGGCCACTTCGGTAGGAATCTCTGCCTGGTCCCCAGGCCACAGCGGCCTCCACTAGGCCCAGGAGAGGTGTAGTAGGGAGATGAGAGTCCCTGCACCAAGCTTCCCATCAGTGGAATCTGCTCCCACTGAAACCGACTGGCCTTTCAAAAACGGGTGAGAATTTTAAAACTCTGAAGGACCCCAAACAGCCACAGAAACACTCATGGGTCCCAGTCACTGCACAGCTGGACACATGGGCCCCAACAAGGGTTTCTAAACCCAGTCCTAGAGGTGAGGGCTTGCTTTCTCAGGAGTCAGCAAGCGTCAGAGGAAGGGGGCTCTGGTCCACGACAGGGACAGAGGACAGGGGACAGGAAAAAGCCAAAGCCCCTACACCTGATGCCACCGGGAGCCTAGAGTAGGAAGGACCCCCACGGCACCCATTACAGCACTGAACTCTTGGGGCCCCGACTCCTCCGGCTCATGTCCACCCTGGGTTGGCATTTCTGCCTGCAGAGGGCCTGGGGTGGCCCAGGGAGGTGCCAACTTGCCTGGTCCACCACAGAGGTGAAGGCCGCCTCGATGACCGTCTGGCCCCGCTTTGTCGCCCTGACATGATGGTAGGACCCATTCTGGGAAGAAGCCAGCACCTCGAAGAACTCCACAGGTAGCACAGTTTCGATGCGGATGTTCTGGAAGGCAACGCAGGATGGTGAGAGGAGATTCAGGGACAACTCAGGGAAGTCAGGACGCGGCAGAGAAGCCACGTGGCCCCCAAAGAGCAGTCGGGCCAGACTGATGAGCCGCACGAAGCCCGGGATCTGAGCTCTGAGCCCCGAGCCTCAGCCCCTCCATGCATGACCGGATGAGCCGGGCTCAGGAGCACAGAGCCACAGTGGCTCTCAGACCCCGTGGTCCCAACAAGGAAACCACCAAATACAAAGAACAACAACGGAATCCCTCAGAGGTAACATCCCCCCAGGACGGTGATGGAGTGAGCCTAGTAACACAAGGAAGGTGGTGACTTCTGCCAAGTAGGCCGAAGGGAAACCTCAGGGCCCACAAGGAAGGTCTGGATATTCTCAGGATCCTGGGAATTGCTCACAAAGGAACAAATGCGGCCAAGACACCTCTCCGTCTGCCTGTTTGTGTGAAGCTCTTTCCAGAACCAGGAAGCTACTGGGCTTGGTCTCAGTCGAGGGGCCTTTGGGCAGTTCACAGGCACTTCTGGCCCTGAGCTGCTGTAGGGCCGGGAAGGATAGATTCTCAGGGGTGAGGTCCCCGGGCTAACAAGGAGGGAGCAGGAGGGCAGATGGTAGACGCCACCCCCGCACCATCACCGCCTCTGTGACCCTGCTGCCTGCGGCCTCCTCTCCCGGCTCCAGCCCTGATGGGAGTGCGGCCTTAGGGTGCAGACTCACAGGCTCACAGGGCCCTGAGATGCCCGAGGTTCCCCATCACAGGGTTTCCTAGGGATCCAGCAGTACTGTAAGAAGCCCCCCAGCTAAGCCCGCCTGCTAGGGGGCCCTGTGATTTGAGGCGGCTCTTCAGGCACCTTCTCCAGGAGATGTACCCCTGCACCCCCAACCAGGCCCGAAGGGGACTCACATCCGACAGGTAGACCTTGTTGCCGGACTTGTCAAGCACTTCGACGGTGATTTCGTACAGACGGCCAGTCTCGAGCACCCACCTGCCACCAGGGTGGACCATGAACCCTATGGAAGAGGCAGGTACACAGAGTCTCAGCACTGGGGTCACAGGGGCCTGCAGCTCAGGAAGAGGGCAAACCAGGCCCTGTGAGCACCGGGGCCACAGCCGCTCCGCTGCACACCTCCCAGGGAGGGACCAGTGCCCGTGATTGGCAGATCTAATGCCCGCAGCAGCCCTGAGCCCTCAGAAACCGAGCTGACCTCAGATGCCCCGGACCAAACCTGAACATTCACTCCTGGTGGCTCCAGGGCCCATTCAAACTTGACCTTATCCATGGTGGGCCCAGCTCTGACCCACAGATAGTCTGCACTCTGAGTCCACAGTAGGTCTGCACTCTGAGTGCACAGTAGGTCTGCACTCTGAGTACACAGTGCGTCTGCACTCTGAATACACAGTAGAGCCACACTCTGGGTGCACAGTAGGTCTACACTCTGGGTGCACAGTAGGTCTGCACTCTGAATCCACAGTAGGTCTGCACCCTGAATCCACTGTAGGTCTACACTCTGACCACTGCCCCTGGGCAGCCCCTGGGCCCTGGCTATGCTCCTCTGGGTCCTCTGTGGCTGAGAATTCCTTCCCTCCTCTCTAGGCCTCCAGCCTTCCCCTCTTTCCCTCCAAGACATCTCGCCAGCGTCCGCAGCCATGATGCGCTCTGTGCAGAGCCCAGGTATAAAGCCAGGAGACAGAGCCCTCCCCACTCTACTCTGTCCTGCTTCTCTCCCTGAAGAGCTGGCCACCTGCTGGAATTTGGCCCAGCCTCCCTCCACTTGTCCTGTACACAGACGGGGGAAGAACGGGGGTCAGAGTGGGAGCTGATGTCCCAGGCCTCCCAGCCGGCAGATCTGGCCAAAGTGAGGCCATTTTCTGGGGGGCTGTTGCTTTTATCTGACTCTACCTCCTGTAATCCCAGACAACCCAGGACACGCACACTCACCGAGGTACCCAGGCTCCACCACGTAGATTGTGCTGTTGGGTAGCCGGGAAGCTCCCTGCATGCGGATGCCTGGATTTTGAATTAAGGAGCAGTGAACAGGCCGGCAGGCTTCGGTTTGGCTCCTGCGGCTCCGTCATTGTCAACATCACACAGGCAGAAGCAAGGATGGAAGGGCCCCCGCCCAAGGCCTGCAGAACACAGGTCTTTCCAGGATCGGCGGCCACAGGGCACTTCCTCCACTCAAAAGGGGGCCTCTACAGGGACCCTGGAGACCACCTGGGGCACGTGAACCAGTCCGGGACACGTGACAGCCCACACGCTGGTATGGGAACAGCCTAGACCAGGCCCCTAGGATGAGACCAGAGAACGTTCCAGAGGCGGGGAGGGGGGCTCAGCCCCAGCCACCGCCTCCACCTCGGCGCCTCTCCAAGGAGCCCTGCACAGAGGTGAGCCATTCTGCTCAGACACGGTGCTATTTTGGTCCTTTTGATTTTCAGACCTTGAGGGGAAACGGCTATTTTTAGCCTCACCAAGGTTTCAGGGAGGAAAGTGACTTGACTTCCAAACAGCACGTCTGTGCAAGACACACAGGTGCGGCACGCCATCCGGGAAAAGGATACTCTTGTGGCCGAGGACCAGGCTACTTTGTCCCAGCTGCATGGCGGTGACCGTCGACGTGTCCTGGGCCAAGACCGCCACAGGCCGGCCCGGGTCTCCCTGTGGGTCCCAGACGTTGTTCAGAAGCTGTAGCTCGTACTGATCGGAGGGCATCGCGAGTTCTGGCCACCCAGAAACAGGGATGAGCAAAGCAGGCGGAGAGAGTCAAGACAGGAAATGTTAAAAGTCAACGTCATTCTCACCCACCCCCACCCCCACCACTGCAATCCCTGGACCCTGCGGTCAGTACAGCTGCTTGATTTTTTTTTTTTTTTTGCCTAATTTTTTTCAACACTTTCCATTTTAATAGTATTCTGTGTGCCTGTGGACAAAGCTGACACTCTCCATGAATCTTCAGAGGCAATCAGTTTTCTGTGGATGCCATGAGCAGCTTTTTTTTTCTTTTTTTAAATTAAGCACAGCCTCTGACTCAAACTGCCAGCGTCTGGCAGGATACCAACATCAGAGCCTTTTCTGCTTGTCAGGGAAGTGAGTGACGCTGCCTCTGCACTGAGGGACCCAGGGCAGGGCTCACTGGACCTGGCCACCTTCCGGAGGTCTGCAAAGAGATGCTTGTCCATGGTGCCCCATTGGGTTTCAAGAGATGGGTCTATAATTTGTAAAGAATTCTCTCTCTTGCTGTCCTGACCATCCTTTGGTGTTCTTCTCTGTGTCCCATTGTGGAAGAGAACTCACCCAGTCTGGGCCAGGATGGAAAACAGTTTCCCTGGGAAATAATGGGTTCTACAAACCCATAACCTCAGGGTCTAACCTTCACATGCACCTCACCCTTTTCATCCCACGACGCCCCTGAAACCCTCACGTGAGCACTGGGGGACCTGCAGAAATCAAGACTGGAAGCTTGCTAGGGGCCCCTCAGCGGCGGGCAGCAGACGTGGGAGGCAGACCACAGGGAGCAGGACCACGCGGACACGCCCTCTCCCCCGTCTGTAGGACTTCCTATCAGATAGCCCACTCCCCGAGCCTGTGTGTGAGGCCCCGCTCCAGCCCTCCAGAAAGGGACCACAGTCAGCTTCCCCGCTCACCACCGCGTCCCAGGCGGAGGCTGCCCCGGGAGGCGCCCAGGACAAGGATCCGAGAGGCGTTTCAACCAGAATACCCTTCAGAACTCCCAGGAATTCTGAAGGGGGCGGGGGTGGGCAAAGTGCCCATCTCCTGCCCTGGGGTACCAGTTGTGTGTTCCAATAAGTCCCCAGGAATTTGCCCTGGAGCAGAGTGTTCTCAAAGTGTGTTCCCTGGACCATCAGCATCACCTGGGAAGCTGCAAATAATTGGTCCCATCCCAGGCCCACTGAACCAAACTCAGGGAGCAGGGAGGAGTTGGGGGCCAGGCAGGGAGGAGACTGCAGGGGAGGACCAGCACAGGCCTGGCAGGGGATTCTGACAGGCTGGAACAGAGAAGCCCTTCTGGTCCACATGGCCCACTTCTGGTCCACACAGCCCACTTCCGGTCCACATGGCCCAGCGGTGGCCGAGAGGCTTGCAAATGACACACCCAGGGATCAGAGCACAGCCGCAGGGCGTGGAGGGCTGCTGCTGCTGTTTAGTCGCTGAGTCGTGTCCAACTCTTCTGTGACCCCATACGCTATAGCCTGCCAGGCCCCTCTACCCATGGGCTTTCCCAGGCAAGAATACTGGAGTGGGGTGTCATTTCCTCCTTCAGGGGATCTTCCCAATCCAGGGATTAAACCCATGTCACCCGCATCAGCAGGCAGATTCTTTACCGCTGAGCCACCAGGGAAGCCCCGCATCAAGGAAGCATCGTAACAAAAGAATAAGGCAACGCTGCTCCCTGAGCAACATCACTTGGTCTACTTTAGAAGCACCAGTGTGCTTCCTTGTTTAAGGTTCTCCAAACGGAAAAGGCCCTTTTTGGGAAATAAATAAACTGGCTCTGGAAGGATCTTTCACAACAAGATGTAACCCTATTTACAAAGCCCTAAGACAACAAAAATGAGGGGCTTGCCTGGTGACCCTCTTCAGGCACCTCCTCTACCACAGGACCTTACTACTCGTCAGAGCTCCTGAGCAGGGAAGGCTTTGCGGACGTGAAAGGTGCCTGTCCGTCCACAGGCGGAGGAGGTGGCTCCTGGGCCCCAGCCCAGCCCAGCTACCACTGCCGAGGGCATGAGGCCAGCCCCGAGGGTGCCGTTCCATGGCCAGGAGGGCAGCCAGGCTCTGACCCCCCTCAACCCTGGCTGATCCTCCAGACATGCTTCTGATCGCCGGAACCCCCACCCCCACCCCGTGTAGGCTGCAGGGATGACCACGGAGCTCCTGGGGAGGTGGGTCCGAGCCCAGGACGAGAAGCACACAGCCCTGCCTCTGAGCCCAGCCCTGCAGGCAGCCCAGTGTGCACTCGCTCTGGGCAGCCACAGCTCAGGGTGCACTGGGTCCTTTAATAGCTGCGTCCTGGACTCAGGAACCCCTGCTCCACACCCATCCATCTTTCAACCTCAGCCCAATTTACCCCAGGAATTTCCAGCAGTCCTGTCACCGAGGTCTCCTCAGCTACCCCGTTCCTCAGCCAGCACATCCTCCCCACGTCTTGTTCTCACAATTGGTCACTGCGCCAGGCGAGCCTGGACACCAGCATCATGCACTGAGGACCAAGCAGGGCCTCACAGACACCCCTCTTCCGGGCGCCTCGCCCCCTTCACCTGCCGCACTGCAGGCCATCACTGGAGCCCAGGTGAGTGGGCCCTGGGCCACCCCCCAACCACTGTGGTTCCCCCAACAGTGCCCACAGACAGAGCAGGGGCTCCATAAACAAACAGGCTCATGAGAAAGCAAGCCACCACTCAGCGGAGAAGGGAATGGCCACCCCCTCCAGGATTCTCACCTGGAGAGCCCCAGAGTCGGACGTGACTGAGCGACTAACACCCTCGCTTACACTGTCACTTAACGGAAGGCAGGCGGATGTCAGGAAATGAAAATAGGAAAGAAAAGGAGGAACATTACATTTTGAAGGAAGAAAGACTGAGAGAAAACCTGAAGAACGGATTTGGGGTAACTGCCCTCTGGGTGTCATTCTCTGAGCCTTCGGCGGGACACCATACAAGACTGGGGCTCGCCGAAATCCAGGTCCCCTGTCACGACACCGTCCCCGACTTCCCTGTCTGGCAGCCCGTTAAAAATGACAGCAATGTGAATTCTATGTCAATTAAAAACAACCCATCCAAAAACAAAAAAATGGGCAATGCGTTTCCACCCAGATGTCTTGTTCACAGTGGCCCGGTGCTGGCTCCTCCCCGTCTGTTCTCCCCGAGCATCTGTCTGGAAAGCACGCCAGCCCGGGCGCCTGGTGCCATCAATCATGCAGGTGTGTTTATTTTTAGAGGCATTTTCCATCTCATTACCCTACAGATGCAAGGGAGGCAGCTTAACTACTTCCTCTCCAGGGCTCACTTTCCCGGGTTCCATTCTTTGATTGCTACCGGAGGTCAGTGACCAAGCCCCAAAGTCTTCTGGGTGTCTTGGGATGCGCTGTCCATCAGACACTGAAGGGTAAGCTGTGAAGTCCGCTTTATTAAATCTCCCCCAACCTCCCTGGTGGGGGCACGCCTCTCCACCCTCATCCACCCTCACCCGCCCTGCCCTGGGAGGACAGAGAGCTCCCCCGGGGCCGGGATGCCCCGAGCCTGCAGGCATGGTATTACAGGCGAAGGACTGGCAGCCCTGTGACTATCGGGCGTCTGTGCCTCAGCTTCCTCATCCGTAAAACAGGGTAGTACTGAAACCCCCGTCACAGCGTTGTTGGGTCATAACGTGACGAGCATGGCACCAAGGAAACGCGTACCATGGTCAGACGTCTCCAGACCGCCTCCATCCGGTCACAAGCTGCTTCTCAACAGTGCGCAGGGGAGGCAGAATCGTCAGGAAGCCCCCCAGGTGCCCTCTGGCCTTTCGACCTGTTCCCACGGCGTTCCCCCTGAGCACTCAGGGGCAGGATCCCGAGAACTCCGCCCCTGAGCCATCTCCCCTTCAAGAGTCTCAGAAGGCCACACCTGGGTCCTAAATCTGGGGAGCACGCCAGCCTCAGGCCAGGACCCCGCCCAGCTTTGTACACACCCCGCCTCCACACTGACACACGCAGAAGAGCCAGACGCTGAGCGCCCAGTGCTCGGGGATGCTCAGGACCCCCAGTCTCCTGCCCTTCAGCAGGGCACCCTGAGTGGGAAAGAGGTGGACCCAGAGGCCTCCCCAGGCCTGCAGCGCCTGCCACACGGTAATGACGGACCAGACCCACCGCCTGATCTGCAGACCCAGCTGCGGAACAGGCCCGGCTGCTCCGACGCTGGAGCAGCGACAGCTTCTTAGCTGCTGCCCCGCCTCACAGGCAGGACGCCAGCAACTGGGGCAGGCGCCCGCCCGGACACGCCTCGCAGCCCGCAGGCCTTGAATGGGACACTCTCATACCCACGAGCCTGGACGCCCTGGGCTGACCATGAAACATGTATAAACTAAACAAAATGATGATGATGATGATGATAATTCTTAGCAGGCTTGGTGATGCATTAAGAACACTCACCACCAAGAACGCATCACACGTACACAGCGCTTTAGAGTTTCCGGAATAAATCCACAATAATTCACCCATCGTGCCCTCGACACAGGCAGAAAGGCCCTGAGGGCTCCAGCAGAGACACTGAGCCCTAAAGCGGGGCAGTGCCTCGTCTAGGTCGCCCAGAAGTCAGTGCCAGGCCAGGAACAAAACCCGGTCCGGCGGAAGCTCGTGGCTTCTGACATTTTTCAAAGGTATATAAGCCCCCAAGGACTGAAAGCAGGATCTCAAGGAGATGTTTGTTCACCTGGGCTCACAGAGGCACTATTTATAATAGCCAAGAGGCAGAAGAAACCAAGTGCCCATCAAAGCGTGAATGCCCAAAATGTGGTCTATACAGACAGTAGACCAGTACTCAGCCTGAGAAGGAGGGACATCGGGACGCCTGCCACAATCCAGACAGACCGTGAGGATGCTCTGCTCGGTGAAATAAGCCAGCCACAGAAGGACAGACACTACACGACTCCACTTCCATGAGGTCCCGAGAGCAGTCGGGTTCATGGAAACGGAAAGTACAAGGGTGCTTGTCAGGGGCTGGAGAAGGGGGCTGGGGAGTTAGTGCTTAACGGGCTCAGGGGAAGACGAGGAAGTTCTGGAGATGACGGTGGCGATGGCCGTACAACAATCTCTCGATAAATGTAATCATCGTCACTAAAACGCACACTTAAAAAGTATCTAAAACAGCAAGTTCCACGTTATGCCTATTTCACCGCGATAACAAGGCTGCCTGAGCGCGGCGCTGAGCCGGGACCCACCTGTGATTTTCCCTTGCCTGATCTTCTGCACCCTGTAGCGGATGGACGTCCCCACCAAGAGGTAGACGTCATAAGCCGGGTTCAGAAGGATGTTCTCCAAGATCAGCAGCCTGACCTCCGCGGGGTGGACATTCTAGCGTGAGGAAGAGAGAGAAGCGGAGGTGAGCCCGAGTGGGGGTCGGTGTGGGCGAGAGACAGAACCTTTAGGGCTTTTCAGTCTGTTCACTGAAGGCAGCTGAGGCTGAGAAACCCAGGCATCACCTTGGGACGCCCCAAGCCCCAGGGGGCCCTGTGGGAGTGGGGCAGGCAATCAGAGGTCATTGCCAAAATACACTGAACACAGCACTTTACAGGGCATAGCCTTCAGGTCAGTTTTAAATAGTAAGAAGTACAGAGAAGAACAAGAAGCCAGGAGCGATGGCCATGGAGACAGAGGCGCCAGGGGCCCGGGGGCTCCACGCAAGAGCCCAAAGGCCGGGGAGGTGGGGAGCCCGCTCGCAAACCCGAGGAGGAACAGCCGTGTTCTGACAAGCACCCCCTGCTCAGGCCACCCCCCGCCAGCCTGCCTCTCATCCCCACCCAGACTCCCTCCTCAGGGAGCATCATGACAGACTCTGAAGTCGGGGGCAGACCACCTGCATGGAGTCCGGGGCGCCCCCGGGTGATCAGACTCTATGGGGCCTGCACCTTCCGCTGTCTTGGAGCTGCTCGTCACCCTGCAAGTTGGGAAAAATGGAGGGCAGAGCAAGGGATCCTTGTCCACAGAAATGCAGACATGTGTTCCCTGGAGGACAAGCAGTGGTCATCCCTGGACGCAGGCCAGTTCTGCGTCTGTCTGTAGATCTCTTTGGATTTTCTACTGAACCAGCTCTGACATGTTACATGCATCCTCGCTTAAGAGGAAGTTACGGTTCCTGTTGAGGTTCCTGCATCATTCCTGGTGATGATGTAGGAAGACCCTGCGCTCACCCCCTGCCACGGACACACTGCATCTACAGCTACATATGCAACAATTTCCTCTAAAAAAAAAAACCCTAAAAACTGGCAAAGCAACCGCTTCACATAGGACAAATAGCAGGGAAATCACATCAAAGCGACTAGGATCCCAGGACAGTCTCATCATAAATCTCACCCCTCGTAGAGACCACATTCACAGGGAACCCAAACCCGAGGCTTCTCCCTGAGGAGGGAAGGGTTCGTATCTCACATCAGGCTCCCCACCTTTTAAGACCAGTGCCTGAGAGATGAGCCTCCAAAACATCTGGTCTTAAAGACCTGAGTCGGGGGCTTCCCTGGTGGCTCAGTGGTAAGGAATCTGCCAGAATCTGCAGGAGACACGGGTTTGATCCCTGATCCAGGACTACCCCACATGCCACGGAGCAACCAAGCCTGGGCACCACAGCCACTGAGCCTGTGCTCTAGAGCCGGGGAGCGGCACCTCCTGAAGCTCACACACCTACAGCCCGTGCTCTGCAGAGAGAAGCCACCTCAGTGAGAAGCCTGCGCACGGCAAGCAGACAGGAGCCCCAGATCTCTGCAACTAGAGAAAAACCCGCACAGCAGTGAGACCAGCACAGCCAAAAATCAATACATGTAGCTATGAGAAAAAAAGACCAGAGGGGCTGTGGGGACTGGCAGACGTCCCTGAAGGGCCCAGCTGTGCAGAAACCTACCGCCCAGGGCCCAGAGCAGGTACAGCCCGTGGAAAGTGCTCAGGGAATTCCCTGGTGGTCCAGTGGGTTAGGACTCAGCACTCTGGCTGTCGAGGGCATGGGTTCAATCCCTGGTTAGGGAGCTAAGATCCCACAAGCCGTGTGGTGGGACCAAAATATCAGAAAGGAAGGAAGAAAAGAAGAAGAAAGGAAGAAAGAAGATGCTCAGATGTGACGTGACAGAGACTCATCACCCACTGGACTCGTTCCCGCCAGCAGACCCTCGCTCAGCCATGCCCAGGAGCTCAGACCCGCCCCCCGGTGGCCTAGTTCTCATATCTCCACCCAGCTTTGTAGCTACCACCCAGGAAACACGCCAGATCACCGCATGCTGGGGGCTGAGGTGGGGGTGCTGAGCTCCTGGGCCCCACGGGACTGTTACAATTGGAGAGACCATTCCTGGCAGGACCCCAGCCCAGGGCATGCACAGACAGCAGACCAACACGCCCAGCCTTCCTGGGAAAGAGGCCGGTCGGCCTGCCCAGAGGGGCCCCCAGAGAGCTCTTGGGGTGGGGGGTGGCACCGCCACACCCCAGCCTCAGTCGAGCCCACCTGACTCTGACAGAAAGGGGGGAGCACCCATCTCCGGGCCCCTGACTTTGGCAGCTGCTGCCGGACGACACGTCTCCATGCCCGGCTCTGGTGCCCAGACACAAGCTCTCAGGTTCCACGAGACCAGAACCAGCCGAGAAAGTTCTTAACCGGCCACCACCCCCAGCGCACAGCAGGAGGCAGCGCACCCCGGAGGCTGACCTTTCTGGAGAGCAGCCAGCGGCTGGGGCTCAAGGCCGGGCACAGGGTGAAACGGAGGGACCGCCTTGGGGGTGCGGCAACGGCAGCATTGGCTCCCCGGCCACCTGTTCCCAAGCACGGCTCACAGCAGACCCTGGTCCCCGCACGGCATCTCCTCTCTGCTAGTAGACACGCCAGGGGCCCGTGCGTCCAGATGCCGCCCCGGAGCCAGGGCCGCCCGCACCCACCTTGTACACGGCCTCCTGGATGCGCGCCTTGAGCTTGGAGCTGCCGGTCTTCAGCCCGGACACCAGGATGGTGTCGCCCTGCTTGGCCGCCTTCTCCATCTCTGAGATGTATGAGGGGGGGATGTAGGTGGACTCCAGGAATGTCAGGATGCTGGAAAAGGAGCGTGTGCTCAGCTATGACATGTGGAGCCAGGAACCTCACACATTTCCTCTAAGTGCCTCCTCTAAGTGCCTCCTCCACGTGCTGCCAGGCGCCACAGAAATGACCCAGTGGGTGTTGCCTAGAAAACTGTCCCCAGAATGTCCTGTCTCAGAACTTCCAGCGTCCCCGGAAACACCCGGGCCCTCAGTCCCTGGCCCGGCCCTTGGTCTGCACCTGGGAACCTGCATTTTATACACATCCAGCTGTGATTGTGATCAAAGGCAGCACTGAAATTTGAGGACTGCCCACTTAGCTGAGGGCTTCCCTGGTGGCTCACAGGGTAAAGAATCTGTCCAAAATGTAGGAGACTTGGGTTTGATCCCTGTGTTGGGAAGATCCCCTTGAGGAGGGCATGGCAACCCCACTCCAGTATTCTTGCCTAGAGAATCCCATGAACAGAGGAGCCTGGCGACCTACAGTCCATGGAGTTGCAGAGTTAGACACGACTGAGCGACTTTCACTCACTCAGTCAACTTTATGAAAAGCTTTGGTCTCACGGACATGAAAGGTGAGCCCCGGGACCAGAGGCCCAGCGTGGGCTCCCCACTAGTCCCAGTCTCCTCTCCCCGGCCAGCTCCTGCATCTGGGAAACGGTTCAACGATGACCCCTCCAGTGTCAGGAAGAAGGGATCACGTTGCATCCTACCCTGGCCCTACGGTTAGGCTGTGGGAAGAAGGGAGGGAGAATTTGGGATGGAGTGGGACCCCAGAGTGCAGGCTGGTGAGTGGGCCAGCCTGAGTCTTTCCTGACAGCCTGAGATCTATAAATTAGCCCTCCATCCCGCCCGAACGGGAGCAGACACGTTCATTCTCCCCAAGGTCTGCCGAGAGCTGCGGTGACTCATTTCCTCGTCGTTTCACAAGGTACTGCGTGCTGAAATCCTTTTTCTTTGCATACAGAAGAGCTTTGGTTCTTTTTTTATTTATCATTTTTTTATTTTTCAGAGGGTAATTACTTAACAATATTGCGATGGTTTTCACCATACATCCGCATGAATCAGCCGTAGGTGTACATACGCCCCCTCCCCACCCCACCCCTCCAGGTTGTCACAGAGCACCACGTCTGGGTTCCCTGCATCTGACGTCATGACTCCCACTGGCTATCCACTTTACGTATGGTAATGTATATGCTAAGTCACTTCAGTAGTGTTGTTTTTGTGACTCTGCGACTCTATGGACTGTAGCCCACCAGGTGCCTCTGTCCATGGGATTCTGCAGACAAGAATACTGGAGGGGGTTGTCCCCTCCTCCTCCAGGGGATCTTCCCCACCCAGGGATCGAACCCGCGTCTCTGACATCTCCTGCACTGGCAGGCGGGTTCTTTGCCTCCAGCGCCACCTGGGAAGCCAAAGAATGCTGGAGGGGGTTGCCACGTCCTTCTGCAGGGGATCTTCCCGACCCAGGGATGGAATCCGGGGCTCCTGCATCGCAGGCGGACTCTTTACAGCCTGAGCCACCAGCTGCATCTGCGTATGTTTCAGCGCTCTTCTCTCACACCGTCCCGCCCTCCTCTTCTCCCCCCGTGTCCACAAGTCTGTTCTTAATGTTTGTCTCCTTTCTGTCCTGCATGTAGGATCATCAGTACCATCTTTCTAGATTCCATATACGTGTGTTCATAGACGATATTCGTCTTTCTCTTCCTGACTCACTTCACTCTGTATAATAGGCTCTAGGTTCATCCACCTCATTAGAACTTGACTCAAATGCATTCCTTTCTACAGCTGAGTAATATTCCCTTGTGTGTATGTACCACAACTTCCTTATCCATTCCTCTGGCGATGGACATCTAGGTTGCTTCTATGTCCTACTTATTGTAAATAATCACATGCTGAATTGAATAAAAGTCCAGGACACTCTGGTTCCAACGCTCTTAGCGCTGTTGGACTTGGGTCAGCACTCGGCTCACGTCCAGTGCTGTCAGGGGCCGCTGTCAGGGCAGGAAACAGGGCTGATGGAGGGGGGCAGGCAGCCAGCAAATCCTGAATGCCTAGTATGTGCTGGGCCTGGCGATGGGCTCTCATCCCGTCAACGTGCTCCTCACTCGGCACCCCTGGAGGCGGGCACAGCAACGCCTCCATCCGCTGGAGGAGGAAGGTGGTGCTCAGGTGGTCACAATCCTTGACGACGGCCACAGGCAGGACACGAAAAGGCCAGGACTAGGCGCCAGGTCTCTGTGACCTAAAGCCTGCACCCTGGGCTTACAAGACAGTGGGAGTTCCAGAGCTCATCATTCAGGAGATGGAGGCTGATGGCCCAGCCCCCAAAGAGCTCTGAGCCAGGAGGGCAACTGGCTTACACGGTGTCAGGGTGTGAGGGTGTCTGCTGTGGAAATGGCCGTGAGCTGAGCCCCAGTGCTTCCTGGAGCCCTGAGCTCAACTTTTGAAAGTGTAAATAAGAGGTCAGACTCATAACTCCCCATAAAAAAAGTTATTAATTGCAAGGGGGTAGAAAGCGACTTCAGAGTGGGGGACCTGGCAGACATCGCCCTCCCCGAGGGATGACAGAAAACAAACTCAGTGCTGCTTTATGATAAGATGAGGTGAGAACGTGGAATCTCGCCTCTGGTGATGTTCCTGCAAAGATGCAGAGCTCTGGGTCTAATCAGAGGGAATGTCAGATAAACGTGGAATGGGGGAAGTTCTACAAAACATCTAGACTGCCATCTTCACGAGTCCCACCTCCCAGGAGTCAAGGAAGGACCAGGAAACTGGACCAAGTCCCCAGGCTGATGGAGACGAGGAGAGACAGGACAGCTTGAGGCAGGGGGCCCTGAGCTGCGTGTTTTGCTACAAACTGGATAAACTGGCAAAACTTGAATGAGGTCAGGCATCGGTGTTAATTCCCTAACTGTGATGCCTGTCTCGTCGATACGCAGAAAAGTGTCCTAAGAGGTGGTAGACGCACACTGAAATAATCGGGGTCACAGCCCCCGGGCTGGCTGCTTGCTCTCAAATGGTTTGGAACCCACTTCCTGTACTGACTTGCAAATTTTCTGCAGGCTGGAAATCGCTGCAAATCTTTAAAAAATAAGTCTTCCTCCCCCCAAACTGTATTTAATATAGCACAGCGCAATGCAGCATTTTGCTGTTGTTGTTTAATCGCTCAGCCATGTCCAGCTCTTTGTGACCCCATGGACTGCATCACACCAGGCTCCTCTCTCCAAGGACTCTTCAGGCAAGAATACTGGAGTGGGTTGCCATTTCCTCTTCCAGGGGATCTTCCCGACCCAGGGATTGAACCCACATCTACGCATCTCCTGCATTGGCAGGTGGGTTCTTTACCACTGAGCCAGCTCCTATCCGGGGATATTAGCCCAGACTCCTGGAGCGCAGGAGTGCCGGCCAGCAGAACCTTCCGCTGAGCCACCTCCTATCAGGGGATATTAGCCCAGACTCCGGGAGCACACCAGTGCCGGCCAGCAGAACCTTCCGCTGATGGAAACGCCCTGTCCGCCCTGTCCAGTAGCGGGCAACACCGGCCACACAGCTAACGAGCACCTGGTGGGTTCAGTGCATTGGGGACCGGAACCCCCCGTCTTCCCTGGTGTAAGTGCGAACGGCCAGGGTGGGGCCAGTGGCCGCCAGGCAGCACGGTGAGGATTCCCACAGTCCAGAACAGTTCAAGTCCAGCTACACCCCTTACCAATCCAAGGCGAGTGGACAGGGGAACATCAGCCACACGGCTGTCGGGAGGACTGGCCAAGTCAAGATGGGGAGCAATTCCATCTCACAAGGTGTCCATCTGTCTGCAGTACTGGCCCCCCGCCTCCAGCCGGGACTGTTACCCACTCACCCCACCCTGGGGCCCCTCCCCACCCCTCCGGCACCCCGTGACAGCCCCAGTTATCAGGATGAGCTTTCTCTGCCGCAGCTGGACAGCCCAGTGCCCTGGACAACGGCCCCCAGAACACACCCTGGGACAAGGCCCCTGCACAGCTGCGCGAGCTGAACACTTTGATCAGTCCCGGGGTACATCGGCCGGCAGCCTGGGAACCATCCTGGGCTCCTTGCTGACGGGGCTGCTAACAGTGACGATGAGGGTGAAAGCCCCCAGCCCGCCCTCCCTCCCACCTCCCTCCGCCTCTTACCGGAGCGCGTTGTGGGTGTCTGAGTAGCCGTCAGCCTCCGTGTCCTTCACAATCGTCCAGTCAAAGACCAGCCCGGCCAGCGTGCTGAACGTGTTTCCTGCAGGAGTGGAGCAGGGGGTGGGGGGTGCACCAAGTTAACCCCCTGGGGCCAAGGTGGGGGGTGGACTCGGCACCACCCCCCACGGAGGAGGGGGCACCACCTCCAGCCTCCCTTCTGGAGGGGAAACCGAGGCGTAAGGGATCAGGGTCACGTGACCGAGTGGGGCTGCACCCCGGGACCCCAGGTCTCCCGGGGACATACTGTCCCGCCTGTGCACCCACCAGCCGTCGAGTGGGTAAGCGCCTTTCAGCCTAGACAGCGGCTCCTGAGACTGTGAGTCAGCCCCCCATCCCCTCCCCATGCTGGGAGAGGAACCCCGGCCGTCTGGTGTCACGTGCCCATCCTGTCTCCTCCCGAGATGCCGAGACCCCCGGTCCCGGGTGGAGGAGGTGGGCCTCACACAGCTGGCCTCTGCTCTGAAGTCCTGACTGCCGTCGGCACGCCTTGGGCCAGACGTGAGAACAGGCGGAGCCCAGCACGTGAGTGGGCGACGCTTTCTGGAGGAGCAGGACCCAGGCCGGGTCTGAAACCCTCTGTAAACCCCTTCTCAAGGTGAGGGCGACGCCTAGTGCCGCTGCACAGACCCAGGAGCGGGGCGGGAGACGAAGCCTGGGGCCAAAGGCCTGGCCTGCCCGGGGCTGCGGTCGCCTTTTCATGGGTGACTTTGATCTTGCCCCTTTCCACTGGTTCCCATCATTTCAAATGAAGAAGCGCAACGTATGTATCCAAGTTCACAAGTCCGCAGATCCGGCGGCCCAGCCCTTCTTCCTCTAGTGGCCTGCAGCTGGCCCAGCCCCTCCGCCCGACTTGCCACACGCCCCAGCACACGCTCCTGCCTCTCCCGCTCCACCTCAATCATCTATGGATATTCCCCACCCGGCCAGCCCCCAAACAGAGCCTCGGGGGCCTCGCAAAGCTCTTTCTACGGTGCGAAGACCAAGGCATTTGGAGTCAGACAGGCCTGAGAGTCTGCCCCAGCCCACCTCTGAGGTCTAGGGCTGTGGAGAAGGCCGAGAGGAGACGGCCTGCTGAGGACAAGGAGACAGAGGCTGGGGCAGGCCTCCCAGGGTCTCTTAACCTGGAATTTGGCGACAGGAAATCCCTGTCTTCATCCATTTCAGTGGCTACGCTTGGAGCTCTGTTTTTCAGCATCAAAATCCCTTCCCGCCTGCATGTTCAGATGTGAAGGGAGGGATGACTGTGGGACCGTTCCTAGAGCAGAAAGCATCCGTGGGCTTCTGGAAGTTTCGCCCACGTGGGGAGGTGCACACGCAGGGTCAGTGCCTGGTTTGCAGGGCCCTGGTTCGCTCGGGGCCTTCATCCCAAAGGGAAGGCACCAGGAGGCAAGTCAGACTTGGGGCGGTTGGAAGGAGGCAGAGGCAGCCCCAGACACAGGGCCGGATGAAGGGGCTCCCTGGAAGGGCACAGATACCCCAACGTGAGTGCAGACCCTCAGAGGCACCCAGAATCCCTGCCCTGCAACTCGGGTTACACACGGACATGCCAGCTACTGGGGTCCCCCCCTGCCAGCTGCTGAACCAACACTCTGCATCCTGGCTGAGCATGCCCCAGGAAACGGAGTCAGCATTTCCCCTTCCCGGCCCCCCGACCCCCATGCTAAACCTCTAAAGCTGTGCCCAGATGTGCTCAGAAGCCAGGAGAGGCCAGGTGAGAGACTCACTCTGGCCAAAACGCAGCCACTGGACCGGACGGTCCTGGGACAGGAAAGGCCTTAGCTGTGCTCCACCCGAGACACCCTGTCATGCTCGCACCCAGCCCAGGGGGATGGAAGGCGGCCGTCGTCGTGAGACAAGGACCACGACGGAGAGGCCTGACAGGATCCAGGACACCAGAGGACAGGGCACAGGAGGCAGGGAACCCCGGGGGCAGGGAGGGGGCAGGGAAGCGGCATCTCAAGTCCCCGAGGCTCCAAGTCCCAGCGGACCCCACTCACCACACACAAGCGCGAAAAGAGGTGCGTTAAAATTTCAAGACGGCAGCAGTGGAGCGTTAAATCAAGCCCGGGGCCCTGTGGCACACACAGCCCTGCGTGGAGCTGGCCCTGACGTCTGGGAGACGGAAGGAAGCCACAGGAGACAGCAAGCAGTCTCAGAGCGACTTCTCAAAGCAGACAGCGAGCAAGGGCACCTCCCCGCAGCACAGGCTGCAGGACCCACACGATCAGCAGGAGTTTGCAGGCTTGGGCGCTTGTCTGTTTCAAAAGTGTCTATTAGCCCTACTGTGTGCCGAGTGCTCACAGTAACGAAGAAATGCCGGGACCCAGTCTCTGGAGCTGGCACCGCCCCCGCCCTGGTCTCAGGAGGGCAGCTGGTAAACACTAAGCAAATGTTAATGAACATTTGCTGGACCAAAGTCCAGCACCAAACGTGCTGGCATGACCCTGACCCTGTCCAGAGGCAGAGAGAAAAGCGCCCGCACCCCAAGGCTGGGCTGGGAAGCGCTGGGGGTCTCACAGGGGAGGGACTCGCCCCCACCCCGGGAGCCCCAGGACAGGATATCACGGGGAGGCGGGGGTGCGGGTTGTGACCCGAGGGGCTCGGCCTCTGAAAGCAGAGATCCAGAAGTGGATGGGAGGTGCTCTGAGCAGAGCCTGGGTGTCAGGACGGGGGTGGGGCGTCTGGGGGACCAGGGCCACCCAGCGCTGCCCGGGCACCAGCTGCTGGGAAAGATCAGAAAACCATGAACCCAGGACAGGCACCCTGCAGACCGCCTCAGGCCAAAAAATTAGACCCCAGACCCTGGCGCAGACCCCAGTGCCCAGGAAAATCTCAGCAGGAGACGGCATGTGGCCCCTCCAATTTCAGTCTCAAGGATGAAACAGGATCCCGGCCTGGCGGACCCCACACCTCTCGAGGCTCAAGCATCACAGCTTCTAAGAAACTCTCCTGACCTGTGATCTCCACACCCCGCCTCTGAGCCCCCTGGGGTGGCTCCCCAACCTGTGGAACCTTCACCCTTTGCCCCCCGTGTGATTACCAACAGCGCCTGCTGGGGTACATGTGGGGCCTGACCTACATGTGCACCCCCAGCCTGAGATGTTCCCGCAGCCCGGCTGCACCCCAGTACCTGGCAGAACTCTGGAGGCAGAACCCACCCCACTGACGCCTAGCGGACTGAGCACCCACCGCACACCAGGCGGGGCGGGACCCTTCACCTCTGCTCACCAACGAGGTGAGCATCACTATGTCAGTCTCGCCAATCAGAGGGCAGTTCAGAGAAGGTGGGCAGCTCACCAGATGAATGATGCAGAGAGGAAAGATGGCTTGGAGACAGTCCAAAACAGGACTCTGACCCCAAAGGACAGTTGGCAAAGGCTGGGAGAGAGCCTCGGTTGTCACAGCTCAGGGTGCCCCTGGCATCCAGGCCAGAGACCCGCTGCTGACCACCTGCCGTGTCCTGTGCAGCCCCCACCACAAAGGATTATCTGCCCCAAGTGTCAACCCCAAGAGCCCGAGAAACCCCGAGCTGGAAAAGTGTTTCTAAAAGCAGGTGCTAGAGCGTTCAGGGGAGATTTCAAAGACAAGGTGAGACTTGACTTGGACTGCAAGTTTTAGAAGCTCCTTTGTTGAAAAGATGTCTTTGGGCCTGACCTACCTTCTTCAACAAAACCTCCACTTACAAATACTCCCTTTGTTCCCTGACTAAGAGGTCGGGCTAGAGCCGGGGCAGTCTGCCACCCAGCAAAACAGACATTGTGAGAAGAATCCCAGCCCAGAATAAGTCAGTGCTCTCTTACAAATGGAAGGACGGTGCATGGGGCTGGCAGCATAGACACACTGCCCACAACACACACACACGCACGCACACACACAGGCACACACACGCATACGCGCACACACACGCACACACGTGCCTGCACACACACACATGCGCACGCGCACACACACGCATATGTGCACACACACGCACACACGTGCCTGCACACACGCACACACGTGTCTGCACACACACACGTGCACACACATGCACGCGCACACACGCACACACACATACTCAGTCTGCAGTCTGGACCAGGAAGTCAAGCCCAGCCCTCAAGGCCTCTGCGGATCACGGCACTGACCCTGCGAGCTGCTCTCAGCTCCCACTGCTGCGCAGACGATGCTGTCGCTTCCCAAAGACACGCTGTACCTTCCGGGTCCCTCCAGGCACAGGGCCGATCTCCAGGCCCTGTGGAGTCGTGGCCGTGGCCTTGCTGCCTCTGGGGGCCTGGGGTCCATTCAGAGGCGGTCCTGACCTGTGGCCGATCACCCTCCTGGCCAGAGCAGCACCCCCAAGGGGAGAGCGGGCCACAGGCAAGGGGAGAGCGGACAGCCCGGTGGCCTCACCTTCCGAGTCCAGGGCCTGGATCTTCAGCTCCAGCGGGGCGTCCTCCAGGTAGAGCTCGCGGGTGGTGGAGACGATCTGAATGCCATGGATGAGGTCCACGATGGCGTCACAACGCAGGACCTGGCCGGTGGCTGCAGGCAGGAGTGTGTGGTCAGGCAGTGGGGGGCCCACACCCCCTCCAGCGCCTCGTAGGGTGGGCGGTCTCTTGCTTTGGCAAAGACTGGGGGTGACCAACGACCCCAAAAAAACAGGTCTGGAAGAACCAAGTCACCCTTAGGAGCCTCCCTCGGCCTGAGAGTAGCCCAGACATCCAGGAAGTAAGGGCTTTGCGGGCACATTCATTGTCCGTCTTGTACTTTTCCACCCTGGGCACCAGCATTTAAAGCTGTGGCAAGGGGCTTCCCTGGCAAGCTCAGCGGTCAAGAATCTGCCTGCCAGTGCAGGAGACACAAGTGCGATTCCTGGTCCAGGAAGATCCCACATGCCGCGGGGCCACTAAGCTCAGGAGCCACCATGACTGAGCTTACGCGCCCTGGAGCCCGAGCTCCACAACAGAGAAACCACCGCACCGAGAGGCTGGGAGCAGAGTGACCAGAGGGCAGCCCCTGCCCGCCGCAGCTGGAGAAAGGGCCGACCAAGGCCCAGCGCAGCCCAGAATAAATGAGTGAGCACATGGATGTTTAACATTGTGGCAAAACAGTTGCTAGACTTCCTAGTCCTGCTCAGGCTGTGACCACTGAGTCCCCGACAAGGGCTCTGGTATGACGAGTTCGCACCCAAAAAGACAACGCTGCTCTGAACGCCTGTCCCCGCCCTGAGATCAGGAACTACACCCAGAGCTTGTGCATCTGCGAGTTTGTACACTGTTTCTGCATAACACTATCAACCACGTGCTAAGCTGCTTCAGTCGCGTCCGACTCTTTGCGACCCCATGGACTGTAGCCCACCAGGCTCGCCTGTCTGTGGGACACTCCAGGCAAGAACACTGGAGTGGGTCGCCATGCCCTTCTCGCTGTACTGTAAAAGAGTGTGTGCACATCCACACAGAATTTTTTACTTGCTCCATCAATAAGACACATAAATGGTGTTACCTGGAGAATCCTCTAGGGTAGAAAAATAACAACTTGTGATAAAAAGTCATTCCGACTGTTCTCCAGGCATCATATAAAACTACCCATACACGCTTAACTTTCTGAGACAGTCATTCAGCCTCATTATCAAAAGCCTTAAAAATATTTACATAGGCTGTGACCCAGTAAAGCTGGGACTCCATCCTTGGCAGGAAATAACCTGAAAGAACCCAGAATCGTTGGTTTGTGTAACATGAGTTTCTTATGTAACACAAAACAAACATCAGAAAACAGTCTTGATATCCAGTACGGGGAAGGCTCATTACTCAGCCACTAAAACTAATCCTACAACAAAATGGGAACCTTTTCATGCCATCTTAGGCAGGGGGAAAGCACAATGGAAAATTCACTGTTTTCTGAGCACTCTTTGTGGCCCCCTGGACTGTAGCCCGCCAGGCCACTCTGTCCATGGGATTCTCGAGGCAAGAATCCTGGAGTGGGGTGCCATGTCCTTCTCCAGGGGATCTTCCCGACACAGGGATCAAACTGTTACGTCTCCGGAGTGGAGGGCAGGTTCCCAGCGCCCCCTGGGAAGCCCCTTATGACCACAATACGGTAAATTAAAGATGGGGAAGTGAATGCTGCACAAATCTCTTCATTTTGAATCACTAAGAGTTATTTTGGTAACAAATAACAACTTAGAATGGAAGCCCCCTTCCACGGGAGGGAAAGTGGGACACGGCGCTGGCAGGAGGGAGCAGGCTGGGTGGTGCTCACTTGGTGACCCCCACCCACTCTGCAGGCATCCTGCGACCCAACAAGAGAAGAGGAAGTGTGCCCGACCATGGCTCCACAGCCCCAGCGGCCCGGGGTCTCCGTAGGGTGTCCCTGCCTCCCCGCCTCCCCCATCCCCGCCAGGGCCAGGCCCGGAAGCCCTTACCAATGTCCTCTGCAAAGATGATGCTGGTCAGGCGGGCGGGCTGGGACAGGCGGGCCTGCACCACCGCCCTCCGGGAGCACTGCTGCTCGTCCTGGCTCAGAGGCTCGATGCTGGCCACCTCCGGCCGGGTTGACGACCTGCAGCCGGAAGACAAGAGCGCGCTCCCTGGAGCCGCTGGAGAGGCAGGGCTGCGACCCGAAGCCAGGGCCACAGCCTCCATCTGCCCCAGACTCACAGGAGAGAGGGGCCGGGCTCTGCCACTTCAGACTCGGGTGAGCTGGGCGGCGAAGCCCCTCTGCTGGGAACAGGCTCCGCCCACCCCGAGCTCATCCCACAGGAGCCGGGACACTTGGAAACACCCCTACAGTCAACAATCCTGACAGGATAATTCCCTGGAACTGGAAATAACTATTAGTGGAGAAAGTGCCTACAGTCCCCAGGGAGGAGGACAGGCCAGGTACCCGCTGATCTCTAGGCTGGGTCGGGCACACGGCAGCTTCCCAGATGGTCACCTCCGTCCCCAACGAGGTCTGCAAACCCAGAGCCTGCCCACAGGACCAAGACAACAAGCACAACGGCCCTGCACTCAGGGCCAAGGTTACATGAAGGTGGGCAGAAGGGCAGGTAGACATTCAGACGACGGATCCGCAGAATCCGTGACTTCCCACGGAGACTCGGGCCTTGGAGTAACCGGCCGAAGGGACAGCGTGATGAGCAGGCACCCAGGGTTAGCGTGAGGTTTCTCATCTGAGACCTGGTGTGTAGCAGCAGTTTCCAGGGGAGTGAGATGCAGAGAGTGGGGAGGAGCAGAGTGGACGCTGCAGTACCAGGTGAGCACGGCCACTTGGGAGGTCAGGACATCGATGCTGATGTCAAGGTGCTGAGGTCGGGAAGATGGCGATGCTGAGGTCGAGGAGACGGGGTGCTGAGCTCAGGGACCCGGGGTGCACAGGGCAAGCAGGCACTGGAGGCCACAGGAAGGAGCTAAGATTTATTCTGAGGACGATGACCAGCCCCTGGGCCATCTTGAGCAGGTGAACGTTCTAATCTGATCCCCACTTTTCAGAGCACAGTCAGGGCTGCCCTCTGTGTGCTCTAGGCGGGGAGGCCCCAGGGAAGGGCACCCGTGGTCCCCAGGGCTGCGTGCAGCAGCGTGGTGCCCAACAGGGAGTGGGCACTCCCGAGTCATGGCTGCCGCCCCCGCCCTGGGCTTTCACTGCCTGGAGCCTCAGTGTCCTGGGTTACTCAGAAGGAAACTTGTACAGTCTGCTGTTAAAAGGCAATGGTGTGAAATATACCCAACAGACGTCTCCAAGTCGATGCAAGCCTCTCCAAGCTCAGCACGGATGCTCAGACAGCGCAAATACCCAGCACACAGCAGGATGTAGCAACACCTCCGCTCTGAGAATGAACCTCACCCGAGGCTGAGGGAGACGAACGTCTAAGCCCCCAGGGAAATGCATCTGTGGTCCCCTCACTAAGGGACATCCCCTGAGAAGAGTGCATTTCAGAGACCAACGGAGACAACAAAGATTGAGCCCAGACAGGGAGGAGCGAGCAGGTCCTGGGCACAGCCTCGCCCCACACCACAGAACTGCAGAAGCTTTGTTATTCCAAGATGATTTCAAAGGGCATCAGACCTCCCCACACGTGCACAGAGACACACAAAACTGATGTGGAAATTAACACAACATGGTAAATCAACTATACTTCACTTTGAAAAAAAAAAATCTGACATGGAAACAAGAATAGAAAACATACGGAGATCAGATCTGAGAGACCAAGGAGACAAATGTGACGGAGGGCGCAGCTTGGATCCAGGGGACCCAAGGGTAAAAAAGGAAGCTCAGTGGACACCCTGGCGCAACCTAAGCCAGCTAGACTTTAGTCAACTCCAGTACCGGTGCCACTGGTTCCCTTTCTCAACAATCCTGGTCTTGAAGGATGGTAACTGTAGGGGAAGCTGGGTCAAGGTACAGAGGAACTCTCTGCATTATCTTTGTAACTTTCCTGTAAATCTAAAATTGTTCCAAATTTTAAAAAAATTTTTCAATGACAAGGGGAGTGAGGGATGAATAGGCTGAGCACAGAGGATTTTTAGGGCAGCAAAACTATTCTGTATGATCCTCCTCTAACGATACAGTCGCACACGTTTGGCTGGCTACAATGAATCGGTGCCGACTGTGGACAGTAACGGCACACACATGCTGGTTGTAATAAGGTGTCCGTGCAGGTACAGCTTCCCAAGCGGCGCCAGTGGTAAAGAATCTGCCTGCAGTGCAGGAGACCTGGGCTTGATCCCTGGGTCGGGACGATCCCTGGAGAAGGCCATGGCTACCCACTCCAGTATCTTGCCTGGGAAATTCCATGGGCAGTGGAGCCTGGTGGGCTGCAGTTCATGGGGTTGCAAAGCGTCAGTCACGACAGAACGCGCGTGCGCACGCACACACACACACACACACGCGCACACACACACACACGCGCAGGCTCATCAATTGAGACAAATGCACCATCTGGTGGGGGATGTTGATGGTGGCGGATGCTGTGGGGGGAGGGGGTATATACAGGAAACTGCTGTAATTTGGGCTCAATTTTTTTAATAAACCTAAAACTGCTCTTTTTAAGAGTCTGTTTAAAAAAAGTAAGGCCGCTCATCGTCTTCTGCTTCTAACTTTGAGAAACAATGTGGGATGCCTCTTGTTCAGTGGCCCTGGGAGCCAGGAATCTGGACTATAAATCCCTCCCCAACCCCGAATCTCGGGCTCCTCAAGAACAGGAATGACAAGCTCTTTCCGCACTCCCTCAGGGCGGTGAATTAATCTCACTCTCCCAGTAAAGAAGTCAACACAGATAAGAGCAGGCTGCCCTCATTTAAGTCCAAGAGGCCTGAAGTCCTCCTCCCACACCCAGGCCCTCCATGAGTGGCCTCTGAGATGCCTGCAGCCCCCTGAGCCTGGCCGGGAGCACCCCACCCCTCATCCAGGGCCCCCAGGGCTGCGGGGCTCTGCTAGGTATAGGGACAGCCCTGAGCTGCCCTGTCCAACAGAAATACACAGCAAATCACATTTAAAATGTCCTCGTTGCCTTACTAAAAAGCAATAGGTAGGGACTTCCCCAGGCCCAGTGGTTAAGACTCTGCACTTCCACTGCAGGGGGTGAGAGTTTGATCACTGGTTGATCTTAATTTTAATGACACGTATTATTTCACCCCAAACATCCCAATCATCCTTATGACCCGGGGGCCCCTGCATTTTGGACATAGTGAATGGCCCCGGGGCAGGCCTTCACGGGGAGGAGAGCCCTGCAGATGGTGTCTAATCCCAGCCTGGCTCCCTGGGCTCTTAAAGAAGCCCCTCCTCTTCGCACTTACGGTGGTGCAGCCTGGAGACAACGCAGAGCAGCCAGTGCAGATACCCACCCCCCACGCACAGGGGAGCTCAGGGCAAGGGAGCCACGGTCCACCCTCACAGGAAGCTGGGGTGCTGGAAAACACACCCCTCACCACCACCCCCTCTCACCCGGCTCTAGGACCCCACATCTGAAGCTGGCGGGCTCATCCCAACCACCTAGAGGGCTTAAGACAGGCTGGAGGGGTGTCTCTGTCCCCCGCAGAGGGTTGTTCTCGGTCGCCTTGGAGGATGCTTGGAGGCCCGTGTGCTCTGGCTGTGCCTTTAAGAGCAGAGAGCCCAGCAGGGGCCTGGTGTCAGGTGTCCCTGTCACAGACTGCTGGTGTGAGTCAGTGGAAAAAGCACTTTAGAAGGTGCTCGGGGATTCGAAAGGGAAAGGGACCCCTGGAACCCAAATTCAGAGTGGGGATTGGAGGCGGGGATGAAAACTAGGATCGGGAGCAAAGGGGGCTGCAGCTCCACCCACAACGTCTCCTTACCGGAAAAAAGCCGAACCGTAGCCAAACACACAAACTGCTAACAAGGCCCAATCTGACCCTAGGAATGTGGTGTTCACTGTGTTACTCTCTGTTCTTTTCTGTATTACTCTAACTTCTAAATAACAGTATTTCCCCGTCAACGTTAGATGTAACTTAGAGAGCTGCTGTGCCCTCATTTTACGGAGGAGTGAAGTGTTGCCGTGAAAGTGTTAGTCGCTCAGTCGTGACCCTTTGTGACCCCACGGACTGCAGCCCGCCAGGCTCCTCTGTCCAGGGGATTCTCCAGGCAAGAATCCTGGAGTGGGGTGCCATTGCCTTCTCCAGGGGATCTTCCCCACCGGGGGTCCACCCCAGGTCTCCCGTGTTGCAGGAGGATTCTTTACCATCTGAGCCTCTATAGCCCCCGGAGAGAAGATGGGCTGGTTTAGGGCCTCTCTGAGGACCAGAGAGGGTCAGGACACAGGGGTCCAAATCCAAACGTGGATGTTTCCTGCTGTTCGAATCACGTCTCAGTCCCTCAGAAGTGTTGTGTCTGTGTCTCAGAGCTCTGGGTCACCCTGAGAGCTGCCCACAGAGGAGCCTGGCTCCCTCCTGGGCTGCAAAGGGAAGAGCTGACCATGTGTGTGCAGTTCTGGAAAGCTGCTGCCTCCGGGACCTGGCAAGAGAAGAATCACCTCCTCCACACAGGGAGGACGGGCCATCCTTCACAGACACGACGGTTAATCACCCTGCAGCCCGAGCCAGGCAGAGAAAGTGGAGATACGGGGGGATGACAGGCAGGAGCCCCTTGCGTGCTGCAAACGCAGAGATATCCAGACACGGTTCTTTTAAAAACCAGAAGTGTGCTGGGGGCTTGCGGGGGCTCATGTCACGTGTCAGTCTGGCTGGGACATGAGGCGCCAGCTACTGGGTCAGACATTATTCTGGGTGTGTCTGAGGGTGTTTGGGGATGAGATTAGCACTTAAACCAGTAGACCAGTAAAGGAAATTACCCTCTCCTGTGTGGGTGGGTCTCATCCACTCAGTTGAGGCCTGACTAGAACAAAAAGCCCGCGCTTGTCTATGCTAAGTCACTTCAGTCGTGTCCGACTCTTTGTGACCCTGTGGACTGTAGCCCGCCAGGCTCCTCCGTCCAGGGGATTCTCCAGGCAAGAATACTGGAGTGGGTTGCCGTGCCCTCCTCCAGGGGATCTTCCCGACCCAGGGATCTAACCCACGTCTCTACGTGTCCTGCTTTGGCAAGCGGGTTCTTTACCACTAGCGCCATCTGGGAAGCCACGTATATATCTCCTATTAATTGTGGATCTCTGGAGAACCTGACCAATATAGGGAGGGCACAGAAGATAATGAAAGGCATTGTCTACCCTGTGTTAAGCCCAGAGCTAAATCCTTCGATCCGTCAGATTACTTAACCCTCCAGCAGACATGTGTGGATAAAGCCAAACTGAGACTCAGAGAGGTTGAGTAATTTCCCCAAAGCCACACAGCCATGAGTGGCAGGGCCAGTGGTCATAGCCATGTCTGTGTGAGCCCAGATCAGACAGTCCTCACACTACACGAGTGCTTTCCCCAGAAACACACGGCACCACAGAGCAGCGAGGCACAGATGAACTATGTTTAGATTGAGTCTTTATGTCTTTTAATTAGCACACATTCATCTTTACTGTGTCAGGAAAAACAACTGTATCAAACGTATGAGCTCCTAAATGTTAATACGGAGGAGCATCTCCAGTGTTCACAAAGGTAGTCATTTTGAAGGAAACAGTTCTAGTACAGGCAGGACATTAAAGAGGCAACGCGGGACAGCGGCCAGGTGGCTGCAGTTTGGGGAGGAAATACCAGCATGCATTCCTGGGGCAGCTGTGAGGGGCGGGCTCTGTCCATCAGCCGCCATCTCCAGGGTATCTCAGACAAGGACCGAGCGGCCTCCACAAGGCTGGCCGGAGCGCCAACAACCAGACTGTGCTCACGCTGCTTGGGGAGGACCCAGGCAAGGAAGGCAGGGAAAGAGGGAAAGACACCATGTGGGCCTCAACGGCTTCCCCGGCCTGACCCTTGCGGGCTTAGAGACGGCTGGGCACTTGACAGAGAAGACAGGGTCCGCGTGGGGCAGAAGGCTGAGAGGCCCACGTGGGAACTGGCCCCAACAGCCAGGTCATTTGGATACAGCCTCGTGTTTGCCAAAGAAGCAGGTTCAGGTTCAACGGCTTTTCTGCACAAGAGCCTTCCTCTGCCCCCAGTTTTTCTGTTTGCTGTTTTAATTATTAAAATTTTTCTATTTATTTTATGTTGGCTGCAGGTCCTTTGTTGCCTGCGGGCTTTTCTCTAGCTGCGGCCCACAGACCGTGGTTGACCCGTGGCACGTAGCATCTTAGTTCTCTAACCAGGTAATCATACCCACGTCGCCCGCATTGGAAGGCAGATGCTTAACCACTGGACCACCAGGGAAGGCCCTGCCGCCAATTCAAATGCACTGATGCCACTGCTCAGAAAGGATGAGAGCTGCTTCAGCCTGTCCGTCTGTCATTCTGTGCATCTGAGCCAGAGGTCAGCAGGCCTGCCCACCCTCCCTGCTCACTCACTCGCCCCAGGGCCCGCAGGAGGAGCTGGAAGGCCCTCCCCAGGCCCCAGGCACAGGCGGTGCTGGCAAGACGGCCCTTTTCTCTGCTGAGAAGGTGAAGGCCTAGGACAGCAGGGCGCTGCCACACACCAGCTGTGTGACCTTGAACAAACAACTCAACCTCTCTGGGCCTCTGTTTCTGCATCTGTACAATGGGAAGAAAAATGATACCTGCTGCAAAGGGTCGGGGTGGATTAGCTAGGATGATAGACACCTTATCACAGGGCCTTGCACAGAGTAAGCTCTCAAACTCAGGAGCCAGGAGCAGGTGCCCAAATGAAGCACTTGCGGCCCTGAGGCGTTTGGCGAGATTCCAACCACAAGAACTTTTGATTTTTAGAGGGAGGAAGAGAACAGGGGTCTTTCTAGATTCTGATCACTGATGCCTGACCTGTCCATCCACTTCCCTGAGTGAAGCCTGACCCTGATACCGGCTGGCAGGGCCCCACCACCAACCACAGACAGCATCCTCAGAAAGACCGCAAACATTCGGGTCAGAGGTGGGTTTCTCGGCTGGCGGGAGCCTGAGGCTTGACTTCTGCTCCAAAGTGCTCCTTCCCCCCAGTTCCGCTCCCCCCACCATCCCTGAGCTTATGCTGACCCCACAGCCAGTTCTCCGTGGGGTCCCTAATGAACTCATTCATTCATTCACGAATCCATATTTATTGGGTTTTGTGCAATGTTCCAGGTACTTCCAAGGCACTGGGAACACAACAAAGTACCAGCTAAACATTAACCCCCCGCTTCATGGAGCTTACTTTTGGGGAGGAGGAGGACAAGAACAGACAAATGAGTGCGAGAAGGTGAGCTCTCAACCAGGGCTGTGGACACACAGGAGGGAAGGGCTGCGGCTTCCACCTGGGTGCTGAAGGGAGCCTCGCTCAGGCGGGATGCGTGAGCAGGAGGGGCCACCACCAGGTCCCTGAATAACTGCAAGAAGGGCATTCCGGCAAAAGCACAGGAGAGCACAAAGGCACCGAGACCACGGCAGGCATGACCCTCCTCCCCGTCAGACTCCCTCGGAGACCGAGCGGAAAGACAGAGTCCACAGCATGCTCATTTCTTGCCCCCGTTGCACGCAGCTAAGACCCTGGTGCCAGTTTTTACAGATGCCCATTAATAGGTCAACAGGCTTCCCTGGAGGCTCAGATGGTAAAGAATCTGCCTGCATTGTGGGAGACCAGAGTTCAATCCCTAGGTCAGGAAGATCCCCTGGAGAAGGAAATGGCAACTCACTCCAGTATTCTTGCCTGGACAATTCTATGGAGAGAGGAGCCTGGTGGGCTACAGTCCATGGGGTCGCAAAGATTTGGACACGACTGAGAAACTAACACTTTCATTTCATTTTGTTATGGAGTCTCTTCTACTCCAAATTTGCCGCATTTTCTATCATAAGTGACTCTTGAATGCTCTGCACATATTGAGACCATTATATGGCTTTTCTTCTTCATTTGGTTGATAGAAGAATTGTTTGTTGTTGGTCAAGCAATTACACTGATTGGTTAGTATTAAACCAACCTCGCATTCCTGGGAACCAGCCCCAGTTGGTCATAATACATTACCCTTTTTATATTTTTCTGGATTTGATTTGCTATTTTGTTAAGGAATCTTGAACTCTGGGTCTGTGCATTTCTTTGTCTTGTAATATTTGTGCCTGGTTTGCAATCAATGTAATGTTGGCCTCATAAAAATAAGCTAGGAAATGACTGTTCCTTCTCTCTTTCCTGAAAGAGTTTATAAAGGATTTGTACTATTTCCTCCTTAAATGTTTCACAGAATTTACAAGTGAGGCAACGTGGGCTTGCAGTTTTCTTTATGAGAAGGTCTGTGACTATAAACTTAATTTTACCAAATGTCCTATGTGGACAAGGTGTTCTGAGAACCCTCCCCCGAGTGCTGCACAGGACGGGGGGTGGGGGCGCCCCACAGCTGGGGGAGCCTGGGGTGCAGCGCCGGTGGCCTGCGGCAGTGTTGCTTCTTTTCCTCTAGAGTTTCTCACCCACATTCCAGCAAGACCACCCCCACCCCTGCCAGATCACAGCAGCTCCCGTCAAGGGCCCCAGCTGAGCAAACCCAGGGTATACACGCCATCCCCACCCCCCCACACACACACACACACAGAGCCGGGTGGTATCATTCCTGCAGGGGACCCGTGTTGGGTTTTGGCTGCCCAGCCTCCGCCCCCTCCTCAGTAACAGCACCCAGCTTTTCTGTGGGTGCTGCTCTTCTCCACCCTCAGACCATGAGGTTCCGGGCACCCATGCTCCTGGGACACTGGGAGGCCTGGTCAGTCAGCAGTGTGAACCCTGGGCTGGAGGGGTGTTCACACCCAGGGCGTGCCTCGCCAGCCCTGACTGGGTTTGCAGGGCTGGAACTGCTGTCTAGGGAGCCCCAGGCAGAGGTCCAGACCTAGGACCTCAGACCAGGCTCTGCTGACCTCACTGAGCCCTGTGTGCAGCCTGAAACAAACTCTGCCAAAACAGAGTTTATTTAAACTTTACATAACTTCAAAGTTTATTTAAACTGTATTTAAACTATTATAGTTTGAGTTTCCTGTCACATGCAGGCAACTCAGAAGAGTCTAGCCAAGTGAAACCCCGATTGAATTCTTCAAGACATGTTGTCTCATTTCATTCAAACTATTGGTACTATTTTTTTTAAAAAAAGAAAAAAAATGTCATTTATTATGTGCTTATTATGTGTCAGGCACAGAACAAAACACAGCACAAATATTTTATTTGCCTCCCAACAATCCAACTGAAACTTCCATATGACACCCATGGAAACAACAGCATGGATGGGTGTAACTTGCCCAAGGATACATTCCTAGAAACACCTCAGTGAGGCTGGTCTCTAGACCCCTCACCCGGACACCTCCCTCCCCTCTTGTGATAAATGCACCCAGATTGTTCAAGACAGAGCCAGCAGACCCCCTCTACCTGCAGTTGCCCACAGGAGCGTCCAGCCCGACAGACCTCAGTGAAAAACGACTCCATGTCCTCAATTACCCCGACCCCACTTACATCCTTAAGCCTGCTTCTCAGTGTGCTGTCCACTTTCCAAAAACCCTCCTGAAGGAACCTGAGTGAAACAGCCGTTGATGAGAAGGCCTGGCACATTTCCTGGGCATCCCAGGACTGAGAAGGCACAAGTCTGTGACTTGTCCTTCGTTTTTTGAAGTGGGCCTTTTTTTTTTCCCCAGTCTTTATTGAACTTGTTACAACATTACTTCTGTTTTATGTTTTGGGGCATTTTTGGCCAGGAGGCATGTGGGATCCTAGCTCCCCGACCAGGGATCAACCCCACACCCCCTGCATTGGGAAGCAAAGTCTTAACCACTGGACCGTGGGGAAGTCCCTGTGACCTGGCTTTGAACTTGGCTCTGCTCAGTTCCCTATTTGTGCAGTGGGTGGTCACTCTTGAGGTGTTTTGTTTTCAGGATTGAGTGGAGACTAACACGCAAAATATGCAAAGGAATTAGCAGAAAAGCTGGTTCTGCTCTTTGGCTGTCTCGGCTGCCCCCACCTGCGGTATTCAAGCCCCTGCCTTTGGACCTGGGTGTCTGGCCACCCACCCACTGTGGCGGCTGCCTGGACACTGGCGCCCTCCCCAGTTCCCAGCCCCTCTCTTTCTACATCCAGTTATATCCAAGTTACCCTCCTATCATTTTCCTACTTTAAAAAAAAAATTGATTCTTCTTTATTGAAAAGTTACTTTAAAAAGTTTTAAAGTACCACGCCCTTTAGGCCACGCCCTGAGGCATGTGGGATCTTGGCTCCCCCACAGGGATCTACCCCACACCCTGCAGTGAAAGCGCAAGTGGTAACCACTGGACCGGCAGGGAAGTCCTGCACAAGTATTTAAAGAGGAAGCTGTCTATCCCTAGTGCAAACAGAAGGCCTATATGGCTTGCCATCCGTCTGAAGTAACATAAAAACAAACATGAGTCCAAACACTGTTGCTACTTCCAGGGATGGGGGTGAAGAAGGAAACAGGCTGATATCACCTGGTGTTAAGGAGACTAGACTGTGGATTTCGGGGCTGGAGGCGGAGAGGAGCGTTAGCGGACCAGGACTCAGTCTCAGTTTGGGAAGATGAAAAAGTTCTGGAGATGATGGAGGAGATGCTGCTCAACAACGTGAATGTAGCTGATGTCACTGAGCTGGACACTCAAAGACGGTTACTTTAATATGTGTATTTCACCAATTTAAAAAAAAAAAAAGAAAGAAAAAATAGAAACATATTGGTGCCAGAAATGAAATTTATCTTCAGGGTGTCTAACCGGACATGGGAACCCAAGGACAGGGGAGGTCAGGAGTGGAAAAAGGAGAAGTGATGGTTGTGCAAAGAAGAGGTGGGTGGGGGCAGAGGAAGACACAGCCCCCCTCCACCCACTGCCTAACCGTCCCCCCAACACACACACACACACACACACACACACACACACACAGGCAGAACTCACAGGGCGGAAGTCACCGCGAGAGCAGAGTGGGGTGAGGGTCAGGGACAGGAAGGGAAGCAGGAAGAAAGCCACCCGGGAAGCAGGTCCACTTGGTAAACACACTTGCCATCACCTTCTTCTGTGGGTCTGGGAGGGGGGACCCGAGCACCCATGGGGGAACCAGGACCCGTGGGCCGGGTTGGATGGGAGGGCCACAGCCAGGGTCACCAGCCCAGCAACCCACTCCAGTACCTTTGCCTGGGAAATTCCATGGGCAGAGGAGCCTGGCACGCTACAGTCCATGGAGTCATAAACAGCTGGACACGACTCTCTGACTGAGCAAGCACCCAAGCAATAACATGAAATATCAAAAAAGAATCAGGAACTTGTCACAAAACCAGCAATACTGGTGTGATGGGAGGGGTTCAGTCAGGTCTGGCCAATTAGCCAGAGGCTGCACATCCCCAAAGAGCGTGGATCAGAAGGCACCACTCCCTGTCCCCTGTCCCCTTCCGTGGGCTCTTGCTCAATGGAGACCACCACTCAGTCCCCCAGAGCACCTCCCTCTCGAGGCTCACACTGACATGTGAACAGTTTTGACTTGATAATCTCTATAGTTCTCACCTTAAAATTGCCTGAGTATTTGATGCTATAAAATCAAGAAACAGGAAAAGTAAACTTGAAGCCTCTGGCTCAGGTATGCAATGATCCAGAAAACTGGGAGCTGGGCTGAAAATTCAAAGGATGAGCAAAAACTCCCCCAGGGTCCAGGGGCGTTTTCACGTTCTCTGTTCTCCACCTCACAGACTTCACAGTGACCTCCTTGGTGAAGAAGAAGGCGGATAGAAAGCTTGCCTGCACACCCACTCTTAAAGTTCCAGAAGAGACTCTTCAAAAACTAAAAACAACACCTGACTGGACTAGGAAGAGCGGACTGAAAATAAACATTTCCAACGCTTGAAGAACAAGATTTTCCTGTGATGTTAAGGGAGAAATCACAGCACCAAACACCTCCGAGACACTTAAGCAGTCACACATTTGCTAAAAAAACTATGGATCAGATTCAAAACAAGTTATAAGGTACTCAGCACTCCTCTGATGCATCAGAGATTAGGAATTTTGTTGTTGTTTTCCCCCTTCCTCCTAAGAAGCTAGATAGGTAAATTAAAATCCATCAGTTTTTCCAAAAAAAGCCGTTAGGGGGGAAAAAAAAACAGTTGTTACTTCAAAAACAAAAAACACAGCTCTAGAATCTCAGGAAGTAGCACACAAGGACATCCAAGAGGGTTCATTTGAAGGCAGCTGTTTGTAATAGTCGGCTTCCTTTTCCTTGCCCCCACATCAAGAGAAGAGACATCCTCAACCAGAGAATGAGCACAGTCTCAGGCGAAGCCTGGCCTGACAGCTGATCACCCAACACCAGTCAGAGCCCTGGACAAGGATGTAGAGAAGTTAGAGCGAAGATCAGCCTCTGATACCAAGCCAGAAACACGACCCACCAGGTGCAGCAGGCACTAGCCTGAAAATGCATTTAGCTAACCTGGACTGTCATTCAGGAGGCGACCTTCAGAAAACAAATAGGTACTAGTAATGCATGCATGGGGGCTCCGTGGGTAAAGAATCTGCCTGCAATGCAGGAGATGCAAGAGATGCTGGTTCAAGCCCTGGGTTGGGAAGATCCCCTGGAGGAGGGTTTGGCAACCCACTTGAGCCTTGCTGCCTGGAGAATGCCATGGACAGAGGTGCCTGGCGTGCTACAGTCCATGGGGTTGCAAAGAGTCGGAGACAACTGAAGTGACTCAGGAGAAAGCAGTCGGAGCTCCAGCAGCATGCTTTCTCGATGTGCACGCACTTCTGGCCCCACAGACTTAACACACGCTGGACTCTGTAATGCGATCACACCTGTTACAGTCTAGCCTGGAAACAGGCAACCAAAGGAAGGAGCAGGGTGTAGCAGTGGGCGGCACCCCTCCCTTTCATCTCCAGCAAGGTGGCAGGGAGGTGTGGTAGGGCCTCAGCCACACCCAGCACTCAGCACCCGGCTAGGAATAGGAGTGGAGGCCACTTCAGGCCGCCTTCTTCTCCATCCGAGGGATGGAGCGGCTGGACCGCATCACCCAGCCACCTTGGAGTGAGGCGGACCCCTAGTCTCATTAGCTCCTGGGGTTCCCAGATCACACCCCCCACAAGGTGCAGAATTCCTGAGCCCCCAGCAAGCTAGGCATCCAGGCCAACCCTGCTCTGTGGGCAAGCTGGGGTGAATCACCAATCATTCTTTTGCATCTTTCATCTGTAATGTAGGTGTAAGTAAGTGTTAGTCGCTAAGTCCTGCCCGAGTCTTTGTGACCCCATGGACTGTAGCCCACCAGGTTCCTCTGTCCATGGCATTCTCCAGGCAAGAATACTGGACTGTGTTGCCATTTCTTTCTCCAATGTAGGCGTATCATGTGTTTAAAACCAAGGGTTTGTCCGAAAGATCTCTCAGCAAAGGCTTACATTCCTTCCCAAGACGCCGCGCTGCTGACTTAACTCCCACGCACACCTTCCCGGCCTGCCCACAAGCCAGGTTCCCACACCAGTCCGGCGCCAGGAACGAGTCACCAGACAAACTCCAGCGAGCTGCCTGGGTCCCCAACCCAGGGCTCTGCAGGGCGCCGACTACCCCTCCCGGAGCCTGAAGGAGAACGGGGTGCGACCACGTGGACGCGCATCCCGGGCCGGCAGCTCTCCTCTGCGACCCTCTCCACCAGCAGAGGGTCCCTCCGGAAGGCCCGGACCGACAGGCCTTCGGAGGCCCTCAGCAGCGCCCGCCAGACGCCCTCCGCGAGTCCAGCCTACCGCTGGGCTCCCGGCCGCACCCCCGCGCCCCGGCAGGCCCCCTCCTGCCCGAGCGCGCCGAGGCCCGGGCGGCGCCATGCGCAGTGGCGGCGACCCGCGCGCACGCCGCCGGGTCACGAGCGGCCAGTAGCCGGGGCAGTGGCCGATCGGCCGCCAACCCAGGGCCCGAGAGCGCGCGCCGGCGCACCTGCTGCGCGGGCCTGCGGGGGAGCGCAGCTCCCCGCCTCCCGGCGCCGGCCCGGCCCGAAGGCCGCGCGCCGCAGGGCCCGCCGGACCTGCCCGGGGCCGCGGCCATCTCCCCGCGCCCGCGCACCTGCAGCGCGCCCGCCCGGCCGCCCGCGTCCAAGGCCCGCGCCGGGCCGCGCCTCACCAGCGGTAGCAGCCCTCCGAGGCCTCCAGCGTGAAGTTCACGCGCGTGGCCCGCGTGAAGGGCAGCAGCACCTTGGGGATGTTGAGCTTGGCCGCCAGCGCGCCGGGGCCCAGCGCCAGCAGCCCCGAGAGCAGGAGCAGCAGAGGCCGCAGCGCCCGGCCCCCAGCCGCCATCCTCGCCGCGCTTCACCTCCCGCGACCCGGTGCCCGGCGGCCCGCGCGCTCCCCTCGCGCCCTCCGTCCCCGGTCGCGCGCGCCCGGCAGGCAGGTGATAAGCGCGGGAGGGAGTGGGGCGGGGCGAGGGCCGCGGCCCGGGGCCACTTCCTGGGCCCCGGCGGGACCTGAGCGCGGGAACTGAAGGGGCCGGGCTCCCAGCCCCAGCCCCGGGCCCTGCGGGGCGGAGCGAGGGGCTGGGGCGCGTGCCAGGGCCCCGCGGTGGGTGGGTGAGTGGGATGGGGCGTGCTCCCGAGTCACCGCGGGCAGGGTGAATACGGCGCCGGCCTGCAGGCCACCCCTCGACCACGCGGGAAGCGCTGCACGGTTTCCTGGCCTCCACGTTCGGACCCCTGGTTTCAGACCCCTCTCTGCCACCTGCAGCCATTCACTGGGCCCCGTGCAGCGCCTCTGGCCTGTGAGGCTGGCCAGGGCCCGACAAACAAGTCAGCTGGGCTCTTGAGACCTCGAGCTGGGTCGGAGGAGACCCCCATCAACACGCGAAGGAACAGGCTCCCAGGAAATCCGGAATGTGGACGCATCCTTGCCTGGGCATCCAAAAGAGGCGCCCAGTTCCGCAAGTATAAGCCACCTGCCGAAGTCCTGGACCCTTCTCCCTCCCCCCAGGGAGGCACTGTGACCCCCAGTTCTCGAGGAGAAACAAGGTGAGTTGGCCTGAAGGCCGCTCAGCCACGAAGGACAGCGCGGAGGCTCTCAGACCCCAAAGCCCAGTTCTCTGCGCTGCACCCACTCTCTTCCTTCCGGAAGCCATGGGGAGGTTACTCAAAGGGCAGATTTAGGGGCCGACACCACCAGAGCACATCCTGCTGCTCCTCTGCCCCCAACCGCGCGAGAGAGGGAACGCTCAGCGTCAGTGAATTCTGGGCGCAGAAGTCTTCGATCTTAAATTCAATCTACAGGTTGTGCTCTGGGTTTGTAGTTAGTTGTCTTTGTCCGGACTTACAGGAGGAGAGGGCTCAGCATGTACCCTACTCCCAGTTAAGATGCTAATCTGCTGCCCTGCGGGGAGGCCCCAGCCTATGGGAGGTCAGGAAAGGGCGGAGCAAGTCCCCAGGGGCCCCGTGTGTGAAGGGTCCAGGAAGTGTGCCCTGAATTGTTAACCCTGGAGGCCCCTTGATCCCCTGGAGGAGGGCATGGCTACCCACTCCAGTATTCTTGCCTGGAGAATCCCATGGACAGAGGAGCCTGGAGGGCTGCAGTCCATGGGGTCGCAAAGAGTCAGACAGGACTGAGAGACTAACACTTGGACTTTTCAGGCCCCTTGATGACCCTGTCTGAGGGTGGAGGGAGAGGCTGAACTTCAGTCCTGCTGGGAAAGGCTTCTAGGAGACGGTGGCCCCTGTGTTGGGCAAAGACATGTCACTGGGTCTCAGAGAGGCCCCGATGGCCTGAGCCTGCTCTCAGGGCCCAGCCAGCTTTGCGACAGTAGGGAGGAGTATTTGGGGATCACCCTCAAAGCCTTTCCTGGCAGCTCAGATGGTAAAGAGCCTGCCTGCAGTGTGGAAGACCCAGCTTCGATCCCTGGTCCGGAAGATCCCCTGGAGAAGGACATGGCAACCACCCCAGTATTCTTACCTGGAGAATCCCATGCATGGAGGAGCCTGGCTGGCTACAGTCCATGGGGTCACAAAGAGCCGGACTCGACTGAGCTATTTCACTTTCACTTCCACTCAAGGCCTAGAGGCCCAGAGATCTCTGTGAGCTGGGCTCTTCCCTGTGTGAAGCCCAGGGCTCTGGGAGGGGAAATTCCAGTGGGCTCTCTTATGTAAAGAAATAAGAGTTGTATGAAAAAAAACAGCCCCAGAGTGGGTATCTGTGAGGAATTCTTAGTCTTTGTTTGCATATTTTGCTTCGTTTTTTAGTAAATAACGGATGGTTTAAGCTAAAAAGGCTGAAAAGAGCTCATAGTAAAAGTGACTCCCCCCTTCTCCCCCTCACCCAGCTCCCTTCCCAGAGGCAATCAGTGTTTTCTATTTGGGTATGCTTCCAGACAGATTTTATGCATACATAAGCAAATACATGTGTGTATACATTTGAAATTCATGATATAACTCGTCATGTTCCAATCTGCCCACTTAAATTGGCAAACCAGGAGCCTTGCCCAGCAGGTAAGTAAATACAAGGGACTCGGCGGGCCATCAGGGATCTTAAGCCCATCTGGCCCATGGGAAGCATGAGTCCCTGTGACCCCACCTTTCCAGATCTTCTGATTACTGAGGAGCAATCAGTGATGTCGATTCGTAGATAAAACATCTTGACTGTAAGTGAATGTAATTTATCTTGGACATTTATCCCAGGAAAATGAAAGCTTAAGCCCATTCATACAAAAGCCCACACATACAGTGTTCAAGGCAGCTTTATTCAGAACAACCCAACACTGAAGACAGCATAGGAGTCCTTCCACGGGTGATGGTTAAACAGACTGGTCAATCAACCCCATGAAATGCTACTTGGCAACAAAGGAAAACAACTGATACGCTCAGTAACTCGAATTGGAAGGAAATTATGCTGAGTGGAAAAAAGCCAATCACAAAAGGTTACATATGGCATAATTCCATTCATATAACATTCTTTCAAATGGAAAAATTGTAGAAATGGAGAACAGGTGAGTGCTTGACAGGGGTGAGAGCCAGACAGGGGAGGGATAGGTGGTGATGCGGCTGTAAAATATGAAATCTTTGTGGGGATGGACATGTGTCTTGACTGTGAAAAAGTGAATGTGTTAGTCGCTCAGCTGTGTCTGACTCTGCGACCCCATGGATTGTAGCCCACTGGGCTTCAATCAAAGGGATTGATTGAAGCGCATGGGATTCTCAAAGGCAAGGATACTAGAGTAGGTTGCCATCCCATCTCCAGGGGATCTTCCCAACCCAGGAATTGTAGCTGGGTCTCCTGCATTGCAGGGTAAATCCTGGTTACAATATGTCCTGTGGGTTTTTTTCTAATTGACACATACTTGATTTATGGATACAATGTTGTCTTAGTTTCAGGTATACAGCAAAACGATTCTTTTTTTTTTTTTTTTCAAATTCTTTTCCATTCTAAATTGTTACCAGATATTGAGAGAGTTCCCTGTGTGTCCTATGGTTCTGCAAGAAGTCACCATGGGCGGGGTGGTGGGGAGGGGACTGGGAAGAGGGTGCGCAGGATCTCTCTGTCTTAAACATGTCTCTGTCTGTGTCTTGAAACTGCATGGGAAGGACTTTCCTGGTGGTCCAGTGGCTAAGACTCCAGGCTTCCAATGCCGGGGACCCGGGTTCCATCCCTGGTCAGGGAACTAGATCCCACATGATACAACCAAGACCCAGCACAGCCAAATACATAAATAAACACTAAAAAAAGGAGTTGCCTGTGAATCTATAATTACCTAAAAAGAAAAAAGTTAATTATGCAAACGGAAAAGCAAACGTACAAACAGGCCTAACAAAATAATCTGGGTAGACACAGCTTGTTGACCACCCGTATGCTTACTTTAAGGCAGTCAGGAAATTTCCCCTGAGGAAACCAGCCAACCGGGAAGCAACTAAATGATGGACAGAACATTTCCCTCCGCTCTTTCTTTTGCCCTTAGCCCTGCCCACCCCAGCCCCGCCCAGCTGCCCGCGAACCTGGTAAGGGGCGGCGTCTGGGTCCCAGACTCTAAGCAGCACCTGCCTTCTGTGTGTGGGCTGTGCGCGCGCCCTGCCTCTCGGTACCTTCTCTGGGAATCGAGTGCTTTATCTGAGTTTCAGGGGGATAGGAGGCCTGGCCTGAGCAGGACATGCTGCCCCAGGCACAGAGAGCCCTGGGGAAGGAGGGGACCCCACATTTGTCTGCCTGATAAATAAAATGAGATAGGACAGTGACTTCTATCAGTATGTGCCATGCCTGTTGTCTCCCACCACTCAGAAAAAATGTGCAGACCTGAGGACCACTGGTACTGGTATTTCCTATTTGTCTTCAAATCAAAGCTTCACATTTATTTAAGAAGGAGACTTTGTCAGTTCTGTAAATAGGAACACAGCATCAGTTGCTCAAATAGTAGCCATAAAATAAATACAATGAGACAATAGGATGCCATGATTCTACCAGGAGACGCTGCTTGCAGAACCCAAGGCCCACGCTCTCTGTTCCTGGGCAGAGGACCAAGCCCCGGCCGACAAGGACCTTTCTCCAGGAGCGAATGAGGGTCGAGAGGGGATTTCAAAGGCAAGCAACCTGCTTCTACTGGCATGTTGTCATATTAGAATCTATCTCCCACCTTTTTGCAACAAATACATTTTTTAAATGGTGCAGTGGAGAAGCTGAAGCATTCACAGCAGTTGCTAGAAGAGCATAATGAAGCCCCCGGCGGGACCATCCACCCCCACGACCACGGCTGTGGCCAGCCTTGCTCCTTCTGCAGCTAACCCCAGCCCGTACCCGTCTCATTTTGAAACAAATCCGAGACATCTTACCATTTCATCTGCATTTCAGTGCGTATCGCTAAAAGATAAGAACCCTTTTACATGTACACGATAACCACAAAACTATCACATCTAAAAAACGACCAGTAATTCCTCAGTCATAAAATATCCAATCAGAGTTCAAACTTGCAACTGTCATAGTTTTTTTGTTTTTTTTGTTTACAGTTTGTACTTTCAGAATCAGGATCCAAGTAAGGTTCACATGTTGCAAGGGGCCAAAATGAGCTTTTAATCTGCAGGTTCCCCGTCCGGCTCTCTCTGCCTCCAGGCATTGTCTGTGTTCCTCTTGCGAAAACAGTTCTTCTTTAGAGCACCCTCACTCACGCCTGCCCACCCCCATGCCATCCATCTGTGGGACCTGCCCAGCAGCAGTGGTCTTCCTGCGGCATGAGGCCACAGCTAGCTTCTGGTCATGGTCCCAGAGGATTAAGGAAAAGGTGGGGGGTCCCCATGGTGGGCCTTCAGCACCGTCTCTGAGCTGGAAACCTCAGCATTTAGGGAAATAAAAAATAAGAAAAAGGCTGGCCGCAATGGAACAGCTTCAACCCCGGCAAAATGCTTTCTAAAACTTCAAGGGAATGGCACCGTTTAATTAAGCAGAAATTGCAGCTTTTTACCAGTGCTCAGACATGCTGCCTGCTCACGGGATCTAGTTGTGATTTGTGCATTCGTGCTCACGAGGGATGGTTTTCTCACACTCGCCACTTCCATCCCCTGCCAGATCAGGGAATGCCTGGGCGAGTCCTCTGTCCCTGGACCACCGAAGCCCTCATGCTCACCCCCTGCTCTCTTCTTCCCCGAAGACCTCACTGTGGGACAGTGGAGGCAGGAAAAGCTGGCTGAAGCGCCACACCGTCAGGCCCCTCAGAAGTGCTGGCACGCGTGCTATCCCAGCCGCCAAGCCTGATGCCAGCAGCCCTGGAGGGACACACGGGGTCTCAACCTCACCAGGCCGCCGAAAACTGGAGGGGGGACTTCCCTGGTGGGCCACTGGCCAAGACTCCGTGCTTCCAAAGTAGGGGCCCTGGCTTTGATCCTTGGTCAGGGAACTAGATGCCACACTCCACAACTGAGATCTTGCATGCCACAACAAAGGTAGAAGATTCTGCACAGTCAAATAAATACATCTGAAAAATACTGGAGGAGAGTATGTCCCAACCTTGGCTTCCCAGATGGGCCCTGCCCACCACCAGGCAGTGGACGCTGGTACCAGAGTGGTCGACACAGACCACAGTACACGCCTGCCTGGCCCACCCTGCAGAGCCCCCGAGATGCCTTTGGCAGAAGAGTCTAAACTCCTCCGTGATCTTCAGGCCCCTCCAGGTATATCTGCTTCCCACTCAGCATCGCCTCTTCCATCCACCTCTCAGGCCCTCTCCTCCAGTCTGGACACACCTGGCTATTTCAACCTCTTAGGGACGAACATTTTTTTCTAACACTCCTTTATTAGACAAAATTATTTTTTTGATTTTTTAATTTAAAAATATTTTCTTTTATTAAAAAATATTACAGCCCCAAAGGGAAAGGTAATAGATTATTCTTTTTAATTATATCAGCAGTAGCAGCAGCAGTATATTTTTTAAAAACATACTTACATATCTGCCTGTTGCAGTAATAAATAACATCAGGGTGTACGGGTCCATTTACTAAATAAGAATGCAATTTAAAAGAAATTTGCAGTTTCGGGGGGCTTTCCTGGTGACTCAGTGGTGAGGATTCCACCTGCCAATGCAGGAGACATAGGTTCCATCCCTGACATGGGACAATCCCACACGCCGCGGGGCATCTAAGCCAGTTCAGCACTGTTGAGCCTGAGCTCTCGAGTCTGAGAGCTCCAGCTACTGAAGCCTGCATGCCCTAGAGCCTGTACTCTCAACGAGAAGCCACCACACTCAGCAGCCTGCACACCGCAGCTACAGAGTAGCCCCCACTCACAGCAACCAGAGACAAGCCCGTGCAGCAAGGAAGACCCAGCACAGCCAAAACACATAAATAAAATTATTTTTAAAAATCATTAAGATGATAAACTTTATATGAAATTTACCACAACAACAAAACAACGATTAAAAAACCCTCAACAGTAGCCACAGTAACTCTTTAGAACTTAAACCTACAGAGGCTCTCGGGCATCTGTGTATTTCATCCCTGTGTGATGAATTAGAAACATACGATGTGTCTTTTATCACTGACATTAATATTGCCTGTGCATGGTGGTTAAAGAAACCAGACAAACTTCAGTCCATCTTGTTACTGTCTTCAGAATCTCTGGACAATGCACCTTCATGTTGTGGGCAGCCCGTAGCTCATCCTCGGGCACAGCTTACTCTGCTGCTGCTGCTGCTGCTAAGTCGCTTCAGTCTGTCCGACTCTGTGCGACCCCGCAGACGGCAGCCCACCAGGCTCCCCCATCCCTGGGATTCTCCAGGCAAGAACACTGGAATGGGTTGCCATTTCCTTCTCCAATGCATGAAAGTGAAAAGTGAAAGTGAAGCCGTTCAGTCATGTCTGACTCTTAGCGACCCCATGGACTGCAGCCTACCAGGCTCCTCCGTCCATGGGATTTTCCAGGCAAGAACACTGGAGTGGGTTGCCCTTTCCTTCTCCAATGCATGAAAGTAAAAAGTGAAAGTGAAGTTGCGCGGTTATGTCCGACCCTCAGCGACCCCATGGACTGCAGCCTAACAGGCTCCTCCATCCATGGGATTTTCCAGGCAAGAGTACTGGAGTGGGGTGCCATTGCCTTCTCTGCAGCTTACTCTGCTGCTGCTGCTGCTAAGTCGCTTCAGTCGTGTCCGACTCTGTGCGATCCCATAGACGGCAGCCCACCAGGCTTCCCCGTCCCTGGGATTCTGCAGGTAAGAACACTGGAGTGGGTTGCCATTTCCTTCTCCAATGCATGAAAGTGAAAAGGGAAAGTGAAGTCGCTCAGTCGTGTCCGACTCTTAGCAACCCCAGGGACTGCGGCCTACCAGGCTCCTCCGTCCATGGGATTTTCAAGGCAAGAGTACTGGAGGGGGGTGCCATTGCCTTCTCATAACAGGTGCATATATATATTTGTCTTTACTTTCAACAGTTTTATTATAATGTGCCTGCTGCTGCTGGTGCTTACTCTGAGGCCTGTGTAAATGCTGCTCGGATGCCTTCCCTGCTCCCTAGTGTCTGCGTGGCCCTGAGAAGGTAATTGGTTACACCTTCATTGATAACATGGGGTTCCTCATGGTCTCCAAGGCACAGAGATTCCATTGACAGGACATGCAGCCTTAGCACAGGGCTTAGGACACTATGTAGTAATTGACTAATTACTTTCTCCACAAGGAGGATGTTCCTATTCCTCAGACAGAAAACACTACCCAGATTTCTTTCCTTCAAATTGCTTCCCAATATTTAACAATCAGGTTTTTGTTTTTTTTTTTTTTACATAAAATCTAGCTTTATAATTTCTTTCAAAACATCAGAAGTTTAAAAAAAATATCAGAAGTGCTGGCAACACAGGACTCATCTTTCCACAGGGTAATGACCTGCCAGAGACGAGTGGCCAACATCTTTTGAAAGAAGGATTTTCAACCTCCGCAGTCTGCCACAGTCCCCACCACTCCCTACTCATCCCAGTGAGCTTTACATTATACATAAATAAAAATTCAAACCCAGGAAACAAGATACATTAGGAAACTTTCGTTTCACCCAGACTTGCCAATGCAGTGCTCAGGAGGAACTTTGGGTTTTCCCGTAACTTTCCATACGTTCACTGCGAAGAAGCCACAGTCTGTTAGCCTTGCAGCAGGCCTCGGATGTCCGCCCTCGGGCCCAGACGCCTGTCAGAGCAAGGATGACTTCCTGTGTGAAGCTGCGCTCTCCCTCCCCGCCCATCCAGCAGGGCACTTGTTTTCATTTCGGAGAACAGCCAGGCAGCTTTAGCTAAACTGTTTGGGGGGTTTTTTTTGTTTCTTGTTTTGTTTTTGTAACTCTTGCCCTGGGCATGTGGGATTTTAGTTTCATGACCAGGGATTGAACCCACGCCCCCTGCAGTGGAAGCACAGAGTCTTAACCACTGGACCCACAGGAAGTCCCTAAACTGTTGACAATATCACAATATTTACATCACAAAGGTGCACAGTAGAATGTGTCAAATCGTACTGTCCTTTAAGTCAGAACGTGACTTGAGTGAATAATTTAGCTTTTGCATCCATTAGAAAATTTGATGAACTCAGAGTTTAAGTAGCTGGTGGGAGTAGGGGGTGCGATTCTTTGTTCCCATTTTTACTCCGTGGGCCCAGAATGCTTTCTGCAGGACTGAGACAGGCAGTGTCCATCAGGGAGGGGAAATTTCCCTCTTCCCCCATTGAGTTCCTGTGGCTGAGCTAATAATAAAATGGACATAAGGCACATAAGTAAATAAATTTTAATTTGTGCTCATAGAGGTTTCATAGTAATGGGACCTAAGAGGTGGCCAAAGCAAGCAGCTTGTATATTTTTTTAGAGAAAGAAACAATAAATTTGAGAGGAATTGACAGGAAAAAGGAAATGAGGCTTTGGGAACTCTAATCAGAGTTGGGCCTTGGGGTGGTAAATTAAAGAAGTAACAGGTGTTTATATAGACTCTCCGCCATGGCTCCCCTATTTCTGGCAATAAGGGTTCCTTCCATTTCTAGACGCAAGCAGTGACCCTTTTACAGGAGAGATTTATTTCCTGCTTTCTGGAAGGCAGAGAGGAGGGTCACAGGTTGCCTCGTGTATTAACATCTATCTCAAGTATTAGTCTCTCAGTTGTGTCCAACTCTTTGTGACCCTAAGGACTGTAGCCTTCCAAGCTCCTCAGTCCATGGAATTCTCCAGGCAAGAATACTGCAGTGGGTATCCATTCCTTCTCCAGGGGGTCTTCCTGACCCAGGGATCGAACCTGGATCTCCTGCATTGCAGGCAGATTCTTTACCATCTGAGCCACCAGCGAAGCCTTAAGTAATTTTAATTCAAAATAACCAGTGTGCCATTAAGGCATATTTGGGGATGGGCTGACCTGGCAGAAACCATCTTTACTTGAGACTTCTTACTTTCTGTCCTACCATTTTTATCTCAGGGCAAAAAGAGAAGTTTGTGAGAATAAATTCAACTTCTCTACCAGCTGTAAATTAGAACTACTTGAATATGATGTTAGAGTCAGTTTGTGGAGAGCTAAAGAAATCATTCAGAAAACGAAGATCATGGCATTCGGTCCCATCACTTCATGGGAAATAGATGGGGAAACAGTGGAAACAGTGGCAGACTTTATTTTGGGGGGCTCCAAAATCATTGCAGATGGTGAGTGCAGCCATGAAATTAAAAGACGCTTACTCCTTGGAAGGAAAGTTATGACCAACCTAGATAGCATATTCAAAAGCAGAGACATTACTTTGCCAACAAAGGTCCGTCTAGTCAAGGCTATGGTTTTTCCAGTGGCCATGTATGGATGTGAGAGTTGGACTGTGAAGAAAGCTGAGCACCGAAGAATTGATGCTTTTGAACTGTGGTGTTGGAGAAGACTCTTGAGAGTCCCTTGGACTGCAAGGAGATCCAACCAGTCCATTCTGAAGGAGATCAGCCCTGGGATTTCTTTGGAGGGAATGATACTGAAGCTGAAACTCCAGTACTTTGGCCACCTCATGCGAAGAGTTGACTCATTGGAAAAGACTCTGATGCTGGGAGGGATTGGGGGCAGGAGGAGAAGGGGACGACAGAGGATGAGATGGCTGGATGGCATCACTGACTCGATGGACGTGAGTCTGAATGGACTCCGGGAGTTGGTGATGGACAGGGAGGCCTGGTGTGTGCAATTCATGGGGTCGCGAAGAGTCGGACACGACTGAGCGACTGAACTGAACTGAAAGAAATCATACTGAGACGATAAACATACAGAGAATTCTCAGGAGAGAAAGTCCCAATGACCAATACACAAAGATCTGCCCATTCCTTGAGTCCAGAGAAAGGCAAAATAAAAGAGGAATGAGCTGTCTTTTCTCACTGATCAGATCAGCCAAACTTTTAAAGCCTGACTCTATCACGTCTGAGCAGAGACAGGAGATGAAGTCTCTTGTGCTGTTGGCGGAGGTGTAAATTGCTTCAGCCAATTGGAGGAGATTTTCAGTACATGTGTCTGAAAGTCCTTATTGAAAATCTGAGACCAGATATGTTTCAGAAATTTTTTTAATAATGTTTATTTATTTATTTTTGGCTGTGCTGGTCTTCGTTGCTGTGTGGGCCCTTCTCTAGTTGTGGCCAGAGAGGGCAGCTCTCTAGTTGCAGCAGGCGGGCTTCTCGTTGTGGCGGCTTCTCTTGCTGCACGAGCTATAGGGTACAAGGGGTTCAGCAGCTGCAGCCCCTGGGCTCCAGGGCACAGGCTCCGTAGCTGCGGCACACGGGCTCAGCTGCCCCGACGCACGTGGGATCTTCCTGCACCAGGAACCAGTCCCGTGTCTCTTGCATTGGCGGGTGGGTTCTTTACCACTGAGCCACCAGGGAAGCTCCTGTTTCAGAATCTTTTTGCTTTTCATTTAGTTTGAAAAGTAAAAGTGCAGAAACCCATTTTTGCATCACCACTCCCAGTGAATTCAGGAACAGCACCTCCTGTCCACACTTTGTTCTTAAATGAAACATCAGTGTTCACACAGAATGGGCAGAAGACTTTAAACAGTCTCAACCAAGTATGTCAGTTTTCCCTGCACAGGACTTTGATGAGAACGTACGGGGAAAGTGATATTAGAGGTTTTGGGGATTGTTTTTTATTTCAGAATGGTGGGGAGGGATCTTGGATCTGTATTTAGTAAACCTGAACACAGACATCGTTCAAGACCTGGCAATTCATCTCATAAATATGTACCTGAGAATATGAGATTTGAACTTTTTTTCTCAATTATAAAAAGTTTTGAAGCCTAGTTGATTTACAATGCTGTGTTAATTTCTGCTGTGCAGCCAAGTGACTCAGTTATGAATAGACATAGTCTTTTACATATTCTTTCCCATTGTCGGGTATTACAGGACATTGAATGTAGCTCCCTGTGCTATACAGCAGGGCTTTGTTGTTTATCCATCCTGTATATAACAGGTTGCACCTACTAATAGAATTTGAACTTTTCCGAGTGCAACCCACAGTATGAGAGACACCAGTCAGAGCCTTCCCGGGTGGTCCAGTGGTTAGGGCTCCGCGCTTCCACCGCCAGGGGCATGGGGTCGATCCCTGCTCAGGGCACTAATATTCCACATGCTGCTCAGTGCAGCTAAAAAAAACAAAGCAACACAACCATGTGTGACCCATTTCACAATACTCTGTGTGAGTGAAACCAGTTTCATGAAACAGCATTTACCTTCCTGCAGGTGACCATTCTGATATCTTCTGCTTTGTATTTCATCATTTGGGTGTTTAATATGTGCCAGACATAGTTCTAAGCCTTTTCCCTTATATTTCATTCTTTCAGAAGTTCTTGGATAACAACTCAATGATAAAAAAGCTGAATAACCCAATTTTAAAAATGAGCAAAGGGTCTGAATAGGTATTTTTCTGAAGAAGATACATAAACAGCCAATGGGAAGATGTCCAGCGTTATCAGCCACCAGGGAAATGTCAGTCAAAACCACAACAGATAGCATTTCACGTCAACAGGGATGGCCGTGATAACCAAAAAAGAGAAATACCAAGTGTTGGTGAGGGTGTGGGAACTGGAACCACAGGGAAGGAAAAACTTCCCCTGCCACATTAGGTTCAGTAATGGGGACAGATTAGCAAGAAGAGAGATAGACTTTTATAGGTACTGGAAGTTCACAGGAACTCTCTAAAGAGCTGAAGACTTAATAGGGGAGAAGGATACGGGGAAATGCTTCTGTGGAATAACAAATGGGTTTCCAGAGGAGCAAACGGGAAATAAGAAAGCCTGTGATGTTTGTTTAAGCACGCGGTGCTAGCGGTAAAGTACCCACCTGCCAATGCAGGAGATGCAGGTTCCATCCCTGGGTTGGGAAGGGATGGAGGTGGGCATGGCAACCCACTCCAGTCGTCTTGCCTGGGAAATCTCACAGACAGAGGAGCCTGGCGGCTACAGGTCCATAGGGTCGCGAAGACTCAGACACAGCTGAAGCGACGTGGCACAACACACGGGCAGCTACGAGGGTCTTCCAGTCTCTTCTTTCTGGCCCTAGAGAGGAGGTTTATGGCATCCTCACTCCAGAAGTTTCCACCTTTAATCGAATGAAGGAAGCTCTGAAAAGGCTCGTCCTGCAACTGTGACTCTCAAATCTCTTTCCTTTAAGATGATCTTTCTTTCAACTCTGGAGGCCTCGTTGGGCCCCCAAAGGACCCTCACTCAGTGCTGACGGGAATGCAAAATGGTGCGGATGCTTTGGAAACGAGCCTGGCAGTTCCTGAAAAATTAAACGTAGAGCTGCCCTGTTGTTGAAAGTGAACGTCGCTCTGTCGTGTCAGATTCTTTGTGACCCCATGGACTACACAGCCCATGGAGTTCTCCAGGCCAGAATACTAGAGTGGGAAGCTTTTCCCTTCTCCAGGGGATCTTCCCAACCCAGGGGTTGAACCCAGGTCTCCTGCGTTGCAGGCAGTTTTTTACCAGCGGAGCCACAGGGAAGCCCCCGTGGTGGTTCAGTCGCTCAGTCGTGTCCGACTCATGCACTGCAGCATGCCAGGCTTCCCTGTCCTTCACTGTCTCCCAGAGTTTTCTCAAACTCATGTCCATTGAGTTGATGATGCTATCTAACCGTCTCATCCTCTGCCGCCCCCTTCTTTTGCCTTCAATCTTTCCCTGCATCAGGGTCTTTTCCAAAGAGTTGCCTATGATCCAACAATTCTACTCCTAGGTATATACCCAAAAAGAAATGGAAACATTCCTCTACAGAAAAACTTGTATACAGGCATTCATTAAATTATTCACAGTAACCAAAAAGGGGGAACAACCAAACTGTCCATCAACTGAGGAGCAATAGGCGAGTGTGGTCTGTCATACAGTGGAATACTATTCGACAACAAAGCAAGGAAGCAAGTGTTGAGACACGCTACAACGTGAATGAACCTTGAAGGCATTGTGGTCAGCGAAAGAAGCCAGTCTCAAAACTCCACATATCGTATTATCCCGTTTATGCGAAATGTCCAGAATTTACAGAAGCAGAAACATAGGTGAGTGGTTGCCTAGCAATGGGGGCATGGGTGGAGAGCAGAAATGGGGGATGGTTGCTAATGGTCCAAAGGTTTGTTTGAGGGGTTCTGAGAATGTTCTAAAATTAGAGGGTGGTTTGGGACTTCCCTGGGCTTTCCTGGTGGCTCAGACAGTAAAGAATCTGCCTGAAATGCAGGAGACCCCAGTTCAACCCCTGGGTCGGGAAGATGCCCTGGAGAAGGAAACGGCAACCCACTCCCATATTCTTGCTTGGAGAAATCCACGGACAGAGAAGCCTGGCGGACTACAGTCCGTGGCGTCACAAAGAGTAGGTCACAACTGAGTGACTAACACACACTTGAGACTTCCCTGGGGGTCCAGTGGTTAAGATTCTACACTCCCAATGCAAGGGACATTGATTTGATCCCTGGTTGGGGAATAAGATCACACACGCCACACTGAGTGGCCAAAAACTAAATAAATAAAATTAAAACATTGTGATGGTTGTACAACTCTGAAATACCACGAAACACTGAATGTAAATGCATGAGTTTTTACGACCTGCAAACTGTATCTCGATAAAGCTATAAAAGAAAGTTGGTTGAAATCCGGGGCACTCTATGTCCCCTTTCTGATGTCTATGTCAGAAGCTTTCCCTGTCCTTCATACTTTAATAAAACTCTGCTACATACACACACACACACACACACACACACACACACACAACACACAATTTTGGTTGAAATCCCTTACATTCATCTCTCACCCGCTTATAGGCTGTGACCCACAGTGAGACGAAATGGGTACAGAGAAAGTCTCACGTGTACAAGCAGATGTGAAGAAGGATATTTATTGCAAGACTTTTTTTGTAAATATAAATAAATTGGAAGTGTCTCTAATTTCACTCAGGATAAAATACTGTACAGCAGTTAAAAAGGATGACCCAGACCTACAGACTGACAGCTTGAGATCACATCACAGCATTGCATGAAGCAGGCACGCTGTCAGGGAACACTGGGGCTTTCTGTTCTCAGGAATGTTCTTTTTCTACACCTGACTGATGGTCCCATGAGTGTGCACTTTGCACCCTTTTGTGAAACTGAACACTTTTCTGTATCTGCATAATTTATAAATAACTTAATTTTTAAAAAAAAGAAAATGCGGAATGTTATGTACAGCTTGATGGTGTTTATGTATAAATTTTACAAACATGCCAATCAATAGCATTGTATCCATCCATGCCTGGTCAGGAATTTAGAAGTTGTTCAAGCTATATTGAGCAGAAAGGTATTTAATGTAAATAACTGTTTTCAGTGTGTTGAAGGGGATGAACAATAGGAAATAGTACTCAGACATCAGGAGGCTGTCTCTGCCCCTGGACTGATGTCAAGAATGCACAGGTACCACTCACCCGCCAGAAGCCTTGCCCTCAACCATGAGCTCAGGGGCCCAGGGTCCTTCTCCTGCCGCAGCTCAAAGCACCATCAGCCTGCAGAGCTGGCGCAGAAAGGAGGACAGCTTCTTTCTCTCTCCTCCCTAATGCAGGTGTCAAATAATACTTATTATTATAAAATAACCTTAATCTCCAAATGCAGAAACAAGGGGGTTGGGCAGATCGCTTGGAAGCTTCCAGTCCCACAGGTTAAGCAGAGAGCAGGCAAAGACGGAACAGAGCTGACAGACATACAGGAAGGATTCCCACCCAAGTCACGGTAGTGATCAGAGCCAGCTTTGTTGTTGCTATTGCTGTTCAGTCGCTCAGTTGCATCGGACTCTTTGCGACCCCACGGACTGCAGCACACCAGGCTTCCCTGTCCTTCACTATCTCCATGAGTTTGCGCAAACCTGCCCATTGAGTTGGTGATGCCATGCTACCATCTCAGCCTCTGACTTCTCCTCTCCTCTTGCCCTCAATCTTTCCCAGCATCAGGGACTTTTCCAATAAGCAGCTCTTCACATCAGGTAGCCCAAGTATTGGAGCTTCAGCTTCAGCAATACTCCTCCCAATGAATATCCAGGGTTGATTTCCTTTAGGACTAACTGATTTGAGCTCCTTGATTCCCACCCAAGTCATGATAGTAATCAGAGTCAACTTGATAACAGTTTATGTCTTTAATTTTAAAAGTTAAATAAATACGAATGATTGTTGATTATGACTTTGGAGACAATGGGCACTTATTTTATTATTATGCATATTTTTCTACATCTCCTTAAATGCTGAGAGTCTAATATATTCTAAAAATCTAACTTCTAAAACTTCAGTCAAAAAAGAACTTAATGAAAAAGAGAATATACCAAAACCGCTAACGATTTTTCTGGTAGGGTGGTAACCTAAGGAATTTTTACCTTTTGTTTTAAATTTTTGAAGTATTATTTGACACCTGTGTTAAATTTATAGTGAGACATTATAGTAGGGATGGTCTTGACTTTTGCCTAATTTTACATGAGTGTAATAGTTTGGAGGAAACACCATGTCAAGAACATCATTTTAAGCTCTTGTAACTATATGAAAGATTAGCTTGAGACATCTGTTGGTGCAGACAGCATCCTTTCAAAAGAAAAAGAAAACAATGACAAAGTCAGTGGATTGTTTCTTCATTCAGCTTGTTGAGGACCCTGGGACAAGCCTCTCTGAAGACTGACTCGGGATACAGAGATGGATAAAATGATGTGTCCACCTGTTTACAGGGCACTACTGTGACTTATAAGGGGGCTTCCCAGGTGGTGCTGGTGGTGAAGCATCCCCTGCCAATGCAGGAGATGCAAGAGCTGGGAGTCCGATGACCCCCGGGTCAGGAGGATCTCCTGATGTAGGAAATGGCAACCCACTCCAATATTCTCGCCTGGGAAATCTGCTGGACAGAGGAGCCTAGTGGGCTGCAGTCCATGGGGCCACAGATGGCAGAGCACATGCGTATTTGCTCATTCAGATGATGAAAATATATTTCTCACAGACAACTGGTCCTCAGCCACAGTTTCTGGCTCAAAGCTTCCAAAACCCTTGGAACTTCCTGGGACACGAGAGCAGTAAGAACACCATTTGTCATAACATGTGGTTTCTTAACTTCAGCTTCAGAGCCATAAAGATGAAGTAGGCGTCCTGTTATTTATAACAAGCCCCTTTCCACCTCCACTGGGTTTCTGTTGACGAGGTGACTTGGGCAAGCATCTAAGGATGGGGCTGGTTACCAGGGGAGCCAAGTTTGAGCAGAGGGGAGAGGACTCATTTCGGGGAGGGGAGATGGGCTGGAGGGTGAGTGGCTGGTCAGTGGTCAGTGATGTGATCAGTCGTGCCTGTGTGAGGAAGCCGGGACAAAAACCTAAAAGCAGGAGGTTCAGAAGCTTCCAGGATGGTGAACCAGAACTTGTCTCCGTGTCACCGTACTTTGGGGATTTTATGCAGACCTTATCCTGTAGGTATGATTCACCATTAAGTGAATCTCCAGCCTCTCTCCCCTCTTCCCAGAGGTTAGGGGCTGAGGCTGAATGATCTAAGCTTCTAATCCTGGCTTGGTCTTTCTGGAGACCAGCCCCCTTCTTGAAGCCATCCAGGAGCCCACCATGTATCGCCTCAATATAATAAAAGACACTCCTAAAATTACCAAAAAAAAAAATTGTTTAAATTTTTTAAAAAATTTAGAAAGGAACTTCCCGGGGGTCCAGTGGTTAAGACTCCGTGCTTGCAATACTGGGGGCCCAGGTTCAATATTCCTGGTCAAGGAACTAAGATCCCGCACGCGGTACAGAGCGGCCAAAACACAACAACAGCAAGAAAAGACACTCCTATCATCCAGGAAATCCCAAGGGGTTTAGGAGCTCTGCCTGAAGGTCCCGGGTCAGAGACCAGTATCAGAACAGACAGTGTTCCTAGTGCTAGTCAAGTAAAATCAACACGGTTTCACAGATCTGAAAACGGAGCAGGACCAGTGGCTTCCGAAAAGGCACATGACCACTTGGCAGGTAGAACAGGACTTCAAACTTAGTTCTTCTGACATCCAGGTCAGGGCTAAAGATATTTCCAATTACATATATATATATTTTTAAATCAGAATTCTCTTCCTGTTTGCATTCTCACTTTGAGTGTGAGATGTCCACGTGAACAGGAACTGGACCCATATTCATTCTCTCTTCCACACTAATTAGCTTCAGTTCGCGTTTGCTCAGGTCAGCTCATGGACACACAGAGAAGAGGATATTAGTCATTAAAAAGGATTTTAAAGGAGCTGCTGTGAAGGGCTCTGCTGTTCTCCAAAGCCAGTTTCTGCTCCCAGAGGCGGGATGAGACGACTGTCTGTCACAGAACTGTGTGTGTCTTTCAGCAAAAATGGGCTGCACTTGGATGCTGAAGAGCTGACATCCTAAGAAACCTGGGCTTCTGAGATCAGGGTCTTTTCCTCCCAGGCAGGAGAAAATGACAGCCTGTGTGCACCTCAGCGGTCAACTTTCCAGGTGCCGTTGTCAGCTGGGATCTTTCCACCCTCACTAAACACCAAAGCACAGGGCAGAGCAGCTGGGAGAGTGCCTTCAGGAGACCCAGCACATGCACGCTTTAATGATTGTTCCCACCTTACATGCAAGGACACTGACTCGCAGAGGCAGAGTGAGGTGCCCGAGACCCCACAGAGCCTGGCCAAGACCCTGGCCCTAGAGCACGTTCCTGTATTTGGGGGCTGGGATCAAGGTGAGGTTAGAACACACCATATGTCCAAGGGCAACAGCATTTTGCTTGTTGGTTTATTTCTTAAAAAAACAAAAAAAACAAAAAAAACAACTGACCTTATTTATTTTTTGAAGTACAGTTGATTTACAATGTTTTGCTGCTGCTGCTAAGTCACTTCAGTCGTGTCCGACTCTGTGCGACCCCATAAACGGCAGCCCACCAGGCTCCCCCATCCCTGGGATTCTCCAGGCAAGAACACTGGAGTGGGTTGCCATTTCCTTCTCCAATGCATGAAAGTGAAAAGTGAAAGTGAAGTTGCTCAGTCGTGTCCAACCTTCGCAACCCCATGGACCACAGCCTACCAGGCTCCTCCGTCCATGGGATTTTCCAGGCAAGAGTACTGGAGTGGGTTACACACACACATATATATATATATATATATATATATATATATATATATATATCTTTAGATTCTTTTCCATTATAGGTTTTATAAAATATTGAATATAGTTCTCTGTGCTTTGCAGAAGGACCTTGTTGTTTATTTTATATATAATAATTATTTCTTTCCAGACAGGGAGATGGATCATGTTCCTGCTTAAAATATCTTCATGATCTTTAGACCAATGGCCAGGAAATTGTGAATAATAATCATTTTTTAAAGACCCATGATAGGTTAGGCAGAACACGATAGTTTCTTAAAGAGTGGCCATGAAATTCCAGTTCGAACATGATTGATAGGTTTCACCTGTAAGCGGAGACAAGCCGTAGCACCTCCAGGGACAAAGGATTCATCACCACCTGAATCAGCTGCTTGTTCCTCTGCCCCATGTCAACCCAGGGTCAACCTGCCCACAGCTTCCTTCCACCCCTCAGCCTAAACTCTGCCGCCCTCCTTCCCTCTCTATCCTCTGCACGCCGGACATAGGCCCACGGCAGGAGGGGACACCAAGACACAGCTTAGCTTGAGGATGAGGACTGAACCCCAACCCAAGCCTGGCTGTCTGCACACCCGCCCTGGCTCCTCCACCACTGATGGGCCTTGGTCAAGTAACCTTGACTTCCGTCCTGTCCTGAGAGAACTGATTACAGACCTTCATCCTCTCCTGACACAACTGCTTAGATTGTATTAAGAAGGGTCATCCAGAGAACCAGAACAGAATGTGCACATGTGTGTACATAAACACGTAGGTACATTTCAAGAGATTTATTATAAGGAATGATTCACACAGTTGAGGAGGCTTGCAAATCTCAACATCTGTGGTCTGCAAGCCAGAGACTCAGAAAGGCCGATGCTGTGGTCCAGTCCAAGTTTGAAGGTCAGAGAACTGGGAGAACCAAAGGGGCAAGTTCCAGCCCAAGGGCAGGAAAGGACCCAAGTCCCAGCTCAGAACTCAGGTCACAAAATTCCCTCTTACTCAAGCGTTTTTTTCCACTTGGGTCTTCAGTTAATTAGACTATATTCAGGATGGCAATTCAGTGTACTCAGTCTACTGATTCAGACGTTAATCCCACCCACAGATGTCTTCACAGACACATCCAGAACACTGTTTGACCACATGTCTGGGCACCCCCAGACCCAGTCAAGCTGGCGAATAAAACTTAATCTGCTAAATTCCTCCAAGCACTGGTTCTGGACTACCCACAAATTCTGACAGGCTGTGTTTTCACTCCCATTCAGTTCAAAATATTTTGAAACTTCCCTTGTTTTGTTTTTTGAGTGCACACTCAGCCAAGTCCAACTCTTGTGACTCCATGGACTGTAGACCAGCAGGCTCCTCTGTCCATAGGATTTCCCAGCCAAGAATACTGGAGTGGGCTGCCATTCCCTTCTCCAGAGGGCCTTCCCAACCCAGGGATCAAATCTGAGTCTCCTGCATTGGCAGGAAAATTCTTTATCCACTGAGTCACTTAGAAGTGGTTTGATTTAAAAGATTTTTGAGATTTTCTGATAGCTTTTTGATTTTCTTTTTAATTAAAAAAATTTTTTTCACTGCACCCCATGGCATGTGGGACCTTATTTCTCCGACCACGGATGAGACCTGCCCCCTGCACTTGAAGGCAAAGCCTTAAATCACTGGACCACTGGGGAACTCCCTAGTTTAAAAAAATAATAATGTGGTAAATACACATAACAGATATCATCTTCTCCACCGTCTTTAAGTGCCTACGTCACTGCCTTAAGTCCATTCACATTGTTGTGCGACCTCCATTACCCTCATCTCCAGAGCTCCTTTCATCTTATCAGACTGAAGTGTGTCCCCAGTAAACACTAACTCTCCATTCCTCTCTCCCTGAGCCCCTGGCAACTCCCTGTCTACATTCTATCGCTATGAATCTGACCGCTCTGGGTACCACATGTAGGTGGAATCATGCAGTACTTGTCTTTTTGTGACAGGCTATTCACTGAGCATAATGTCCTCAAGGTTCAACAATGTGGTCACACGCATCAGAGTTTCCTTCCTTTTTAAGGCTCAATACTCTGTTGTCTGCAGAGACCACAGTTGGTTTGTCCATGGTCTGTTGATGGACACCTCGGTTGCTTCTACATTTTTAGCTATTGTGAATGGTACTACTGTGCACATATTTGTAAAAATATCTCTGAAGACCCTGCATTCAGTTGTTTGGATGTATATGCAGAGGTGGAATTGCTGCATCATATGGTAATTCTGTGTTCATTTTTTGAGAAACTATCATGCTGATTTCCACAATGGCTGCACCATTTGAGCTTCCCACCAACAACGCACAAGAGCTCCAATTTCTCTACACCCTTGCCAACACTTGCTATTTTATGGATTTTTAAAAATAGTATCCATTCTAATAGTTGTCAAAAATAACTTATCTTCCCTGGTGGCTCAGCTGGTACAGAATCCACCAGCAATGAGGGAGACCTGGGTTCGATCCCTGCGTTGGGAAGATCCCCTGGAGAAGGGAACGGCTACCCACTCCAGTATTCTGGCCTGGAGAGTCCCTCGGGGTGCAAAGAGTCAGACACGACTGAGTCACTTTCACACTCTGAGAGCTATTTTACGGCCCAGCATGTGGACTATGTGCCATGTATATTTCATGACTACTTGAAAGGGACGTGTATTCTTCAAGAGTTCAGTGTAATAGTCCTTAAATATCACCTAGGACACTTTGTTGATAGTGTTGCTTAAATATTCTATATCCTTACTGATGTTTCAATTATTTTTTTGTCTACTGAAGGAGGTGTTAAAATATTCAATATTACAAACAGCTTTAAGCTAATAAATTTGACAACCTACATGAAAGTAACAAATTCCCTGAGAATCACAACTCAATGAAAGGGATACAAAAAAGACATAAAAAATCTGAATGATCCCTTAACTTAAAAAAAATAAATGTGCAATAAAAAACTTTCCCACAAGGAAAAATCCAGGTCAAGATGGCTTCTCTGGGGACAGTCCAGCACACATTTATGGAAAAAATAAGGCAAATTCATGCCTTCTCTTCCAGAATATAGAGGAAGCGAATATGCTTCTCTACTCCTTTTAGTGGGCTGATATAACTCTGATACCAAACTCTGACGAAGCTATACAAGCAGAGAAAAGTGAAGATCAATATCTCTCTTAAACACAAAAATCTTAACAAAATATTGGAAAAGAGAATCTAGTAATATATAAAAATATACTACATTATGATCAGGAAAACTTGTCCCAGGAATGTGAGATTGGTTTAGCATCCAAAACTCAATCAGGGGACTTCCCTGGTGGTCCACTGGCTAAGACTCCATGCTGCCAATGCAGGGGGCCCAGGTTTGATCCCTGGTCAGGGAACTAGATCCTACATGCCACAGCTAAGACTTGGTGCAGCCAAACAAACAAATAAATGTAAAAACCATCAGTAAATGTCATCACAGCAAGGAGGTAAAAGGCAAAAATCATATGACCATCTCACTAAGGCAGAAAAAGCAGTTGAGGACATTCAACACCCACTCATGATAACAGCTTTCAGTGAAATAGGAAGAAAACTAGTAAACGGCATCTATGAAATAGACATAGTTACTGAACGGCTTAATCATGAAACGTGGAAAACTTTTCTTCATATCAGCCACGAGGCAAGGATGTCTAATCTCACCACTCTGATTCAACATTCTATTGGAAGTTCTAGCCAGTACAGCACATAAGAGAAAAAAATAATACATATTGGAAGGAAAAAATACAGCTGTTTCTATTTGCAGGCAACACCATTCTGCATACAGAAAACCCAAAGAATCATAAAAAGCAAAATCTGCAAAAAACTAGTAAGTGAATTTAACAAGGTTGTAGGTATTAAGGAGGAGGAAATTTTCCTCTGACCTTCTAGGTTCTTCTGGTTGGTCTAAGCATTAAATTGAATTGAGATGGATTAACAGGCATCTGGTCCCACCACTTCATGGGAATAGATGGGGAAACAGTGGAAACAGTGTCAGACTTTATTTTTCTGGGCTCCAAAATCACTACAGATGGTGACTGGAGCCATGAAATTTAAAGACGCTTACTCCTTGGAAGGAAAGTTATGACCAACCTAGATAGCATATTCAAAAACAGAGACATTACTTTGCCAACAAAGGTTCGTCTAGTCAAGGCTATGGTTTTTCCAGTGGTCATGTATGGATGTGAGAGTTGGACTGTGAAGAAGGCTGAGCGCCGAAGAACTGATGCTTTAGAACTGTGGTGTTGGAGAAGACTCTTGAAAGTCCCTTGGACTGCAAGGAGATCCAACCAGTCCATTCTGAAGGAGATCAGCCCTGGGATTTCTTTGGAAGGAATGATGCTAAAGCTGAAACTCCAGTACTTTGGCCACCTCATGCGAAGAGTTGACTCATTGGAAAAGACTCTGATGGTGGGAGGGATTGGGGGCAGGAGGAGAAGGGGACGACAGAGGATGAGATGGCTGGATGGCATCACTGACTCGATGGATGTGAGTCTGAGTGAACTCCGAGAGTTGGTGATGGACAGGGAGGTCTGGCGTGCTGTGATTCATGGGGTCGCAAAGAGTCGGACACAACTGAACGACTGATCTGATCTGATCTGAACAGGAGAAAATCAAACAAAAGTTTAATAATATGTATACATGGGAGAGACCCAGGAAAACGAAGTAACTTAGTGAAACGGCTGAAAGCCTCACCTTAAATAGCACCTTCAGCTAAATACAGAGAGGATGCTGGAGGTAGTACTAGGTTTGGGACCTCAAAGGGCAGGAAGGCAATTCACAGAGACAGTGAAAAAGCAAATGCCCGGTAAACAAGTGATCGCTTGATCAGTAGAGACGATGCGACACTGAGAGGAACTTGAACCAGCAGACTTTGCTGGGTTCCTCCTTCCTACACACTTAGTTCACGTGATCTACAGTTATCTGTGGTGGCAGCTCCCTTCCTGGAACAGGATCTTTATCTGTGTTCTTTGAGACAGTGGTGTGTGTGTGTGTGTGTGTGTGTTCAGTCACTCAGTCATGTCTGACTCTTTGCAGCCCCATGGTCTGCAGCCTTCCAGGCTCCTCTGTCCATGGGATTCTCCAGGCAAGAATACTGGAGTGGGTTGCCATGCCCTTCTCCCGGGGATCTTCCTGACCCAGAGGTCTAACCCATACCTCTTGCATTGGCACACAGGTTTTTACCACTAGTACCACCTGGGAAGCCCCTTCGGCCGTTAGGGGAATGTCAGAGATTCTCCCAGAGTCTTTGGGGCCTTTATCTTCAACTCAAAATAATCTGCATGCTAGAGAGATAGTAATACATTTGGGGTTGGCGAATTTTGCTCCTTTACAGAGAATATAAGATCAATATACAAAACCTGGGTTTACATATACTAGAAACAAGGAAAAATATAGAAGGACATTGTTTGTAATATAAGAACATCACATATTTAGAAACTAATAAAATAGATGCAAATTTTCTATATCAAAAAGTATAAAACACCACTGAGAGAAATTTTAAAAGATTTAAATAGATGGATGGATACACTGTTTTCATGGATTGGAGGATTAAAAATCTGTAAGATATCCATTTTGGGAGGCTCCAAAATCACTGCAGATGGTGACTGCAGCCATGAAATTAAAAGACGCTTACTCCTTGGAAGGAAAGTTATGACCAACCTAGACAACATATTAAAAAGCAGAGACATTACTTTGCCAACAAAGGTCCGTCTAGTCAAGGCCATGGTTTTTCCTGTGGTCATGTATGGATGTGAGAGTTGGACTGTGAAGAAGGCTGAGCGCCGAAGAATTGATGCTTTTGAACTGTGGTGTTGGAGAAGACTCTTGAGAGTCCCTTGGACTGCAAGGAGATCCAACCAGTCCATCCTAAAGGAGATCAGTCCTGGGTGTTCATTGGAAGGACTGATGCTGAAGCTGAAACTCCAGTACTTTGGCTACCTCACGCGAAGAGTTGACTCACTGGAAAAGACTCTGATGGTGGGAGGGGTTGGGGGCAGGAGGAGAAGGGGATGACAGAGGATGAGATGGCTGGATGGCATCACTGACTCGATGGAGAGTCTGAGTGAACTCCGGGAGTTGGTGATGGACAGGGAGGCCTGGCAATTCATGGGGTTGCAAAGAGTCGGACACGACTGAGGGACTGAACTGAACTGAATGACTGAAGAGGTCCATCATCCCCAAATTCACCTATAATTTTAACACAAATCCAAGAAAAAACTCAGCAGGCTGTTTAGTAGAAACTGACAAGCTGATCCTCAAATTTATATGAAAATGAAAAGGGTCTCAGTTCAGTTCAGTCATTCAGTCATGTCTGACTCTTTGCGACCACATGGACTGCAGCTCACAGGCCACCCTGTCCATCACCAACTCCCGGAGTTCACCCAAACTCATGTCCACTGAGTCGGTGATGCCATCCAACCATCTCATCCTGTCGTCACCTCTTCCTCCCGCCTTCAATTTTTCCCAGCATCAGGAGAATCAAAATGATTTTGAAAAAGGACAAAGTTGGAAGACTTACACTTTTTAATTTCAAGACTCGTGAAGTAATTAAACTTTTATGGTACTGACATTTAAGAATAGACAAGCAGATTTATGATACAAAACGTACATGGTCAACTGAATTTTGGCAAAGATGCTAAAGTAATTTAATGGGAAACACAAGCTTTTTTAGTGAGTAGTGCACAAAAACATAAAAAATAATTTGAGATACAGCCAGAACCATAAATCTTCTAGAAGAAAACATGGGAGAATACCTATACAACCTTGGGGCAGGTAGAGATTTCTAAGTAGCAAAACCATACAAGAAAACAAACAGATAAACTGGACTTCATCAAAATTTTAAATTTCTGCTCGTTGAAGACACTCGCAAGACAATGAAAAGACGGCCACAGATTTGGAGAAAATATTTGCAAATATTTTCACAGTGAGATACCTTTACAAAGCTATTACAAAGGCTAGAATAAAGAAGATGGATCAAACTGAATGGCGATGAGAATGTGTTGGAATTTGAATCCTCATCCCAAACTGGTGGGAATGTGAAATGGTACAACCACTTTGGAAATTAGCTCTGCTCTTTTAAAGAAGTGAAACACACACCCAGGATGCGACCAACCATCTCACTCCTCGGTACTTACCCAGAGAAGCGGAAGGCGATGATGTCTCACAAAGAACTGGACCCAGATGTTCACGGCGGCTCAGGCTGATTTAGCCCCACACTGAAACCAACCCAAATCCCCATCAGCAGGGGTGGGTACATGCAACTGTGGTCTGTCCATACAAGGGGTGTGTGCTGACAATGAACTGGGCACTGGCGAATTTATCAATAGCAGTGCAGAGTGAGGAGGGAGGGAGGCGGAGCAGAGGCAGCTCTGCGTGAGCGACGGTCTGAGGGGGTCCGAGTCAGGGAACCTCTGAGGGGGTCTGGGCGGGCGGGGTTCAGGGGGAGCTCTGAGTGAGGGGGGGGTCTGAGGGGGCCTGAGTGGGGTCCGAGTAGGCAGGGTTCAGGGGGAGCTCCAAGTGAAGGGGGGTCTGAGGGAGTCTGAGGGGGCTCCGAGTGGGCGGGGTTCAGGGTGAGCTCCGAGTGAGGGTGGGTCTGAGGGAACTCTTAATCCGTGAGGGTGAGAGGAATCTCTAAAAAAAAAAAAAGCTGTGCTGATTGCTTTCCCCTTGGAAGAAAAGCTATGACCAACCTAGACAGCATATTAAAAAGCAGAGACCTTACTTTGCCGACAAAGGTCTGTCTAGTCAAGGCTGTGGTTTTTCCAATAGTCATGTATGGATGTGAGAGTTGGGCTATAAAGAAAGCTGGCACCAAAGAACTGATGCTTTTGAACTGTGGCGTTGGAGAAGACTCTTGAGAGTCCCTTAGACTGCAAGGAGATCCAACCAGTCCATCCTAAAGGAAATCAGTCCTGAGTTCATTGGAAGGACTGATGGTGAAGCTGAAACTCCAATACTTAAGCTGCTGCTAAGTCACTTCAGTTGTGTCCGACTCTGTGTGATCCCATAGATGGCAGCCCACCAGGCTCCTCCGTCCCTGGGATTCTCCAGGCAAGAACACTGGAGTGGGTTGCCATTTCCTTCTCCAATGCATGAAAGTGAAAAGTGAAAGTGAAGTTGCTCAGTCGTGTCTGACCCTCAGCGACCCCATGGACTGCAGCCTTCCAGGCTCCTCCATCCATAGGATTCTCTAGGCAAGAGTACTGGAGTGGGATGCCATTGCCTTCTCCATACTTAAGCTACCTGATGCAAACAACCAACTCGTTGAAAAAGACCCTGATACTGGGAAAGATTGAAGGCGGGAGGAGAAGGGGACGACAGAGGATGAGACGGTTGGATGGCATCACCGACTCAATGGACATGAGTTTGAGTTAACTCTGGAAGTTGGTGATGGACAGGGAAGCCTGGTGTGCTGCAGTCCATGGGGTTGCAAAGAGTCGAACATGACTGAGCACAGCACAGAAGCAGTATATATATATATATCCCAGAATGGAAGATTGTTTACCCATATAAAAGAGGAAATCCTGCCATTTTTGACAATGTAGATGGACCTTGAGGGCATGGTACTAAGTGAAATGTTTGAGAAAGATAAACACCATATGATCTCATTTACCCATGGAATGTACAACAAAAGAAAACCAGAAAAAGTGATCAGATTTGTGGTTACCTCAGGTTATGAGGTGGGGTGAAATTGGAGGAAGGTGGTCAAAAGATACAAACTTCTAATTGTTGAGAAATGACTACTAGGGATGTAACATACGGCATGGTATCTACAGTGACCACGGCTATGCGGCGTGTTGGAAACTTATTAGGAGAATAAACCCCAAGAGTTTTCATTATAAAGAGAAAACATTTTCAAAATGGGCAGCTGCTATCAACAACAAGGTGGTGGGTCCTCAACAAGTGAGACATAGAACTGACATGTTCCAGCAATTTCTCTTCTGGGAATATACAGAAAACGGCTGAGAGCAGGGTCCTGAAGAGACATCTGTACATTCAGTACCTGTCCTGGGTCACCCACACTGACTTTTATGAGAGAGAGAAATACAACTCCAGCTGATTTAAGCTTGCTGTTGTTTCTGGGTTTAGCAGCCAGGTTTTTATCCCAGTCAATTCAAAGGATTCTATGAAAGAAAGAGTGAGTATTGAAAGGACAGTAAATAAAAAAGAGGTCCTTTGGGACCCAGCAACCCCCTACTGGGCATATACCCTGAGAAAGCCACAATTATAAAAGACACGTGTGCCCCAACGCTCAGGGCAGCACTGTTCACAATAACCAGGACAAGGAAGCAGCCTAGACGTCCATCGGCAGATAAATGGACGTCCATCCATCCAGATAAATGGGTGTCCATCCATCCAGATAAATGGATGTCCATCCATCCAGATAAATGGATGTCCATCGGCAGATAAATGGATAAGGGAGAGGTGGAGAGATATATATACACAATGGGATATTACTCAGCCATAAGAAGAACGAATTTGAGTCACTTTTAGTGAGGTGGATGAACCTAGAGCCTGTTATACAGAGTGAAGTAAGTCAGTAGGAGGAAAACAAATATAGTATTAATATATTAGCACACATATGTGGAATCTAGAAAAATGGTACTGATGACCCTATTTGCAAAAAAAGGAATGGAGACCCAGATGTAGAGAATGAACTTGTGGTCACAGTCGGGGAAGAAGGGAGAGGAATGGAGAAACTATCGTGTGTAAAATGGATAGCTGGTGAGAAGTCGCGTGTAACACAGGGAGCCCAGCCTGGCCGTCTGTGATGACCTAGAGGGGTCGGGTGAGGGGAGGGGTGGGAATCTCAAGAGACAGGGGATGGATGTATACTTATGGCTGATCTGCAGTGTTGTAGGGCAGAAACCAAGACAGCATTGTAAAAAAATTTTTTAATTAATTTATTAAAAAAGTAAATTGTTAAAAAACGAAAGAATAAAAACCATGAAAAAAGGGAGGTCTAATACACAGACAATATAGACAGGGCCCTTAGAGGGCGTCACCTCTCTGCCAGCCCCCAGCCTCGAGTTTCCCTCCCTCTGCACAAGTTTCCAGCACAGCCAAGGCTTCCTGGGAAACTGGCCCACGGTTAGAAGGAATCTGGGAGTATTGACAAATGATCAGCTTGGCGGTCCTGGATGGATGCCGAGGTTGGGAAACAAATTGGAATTAATTATCTTCAACGCCTTTGACCTAGTTTTCCCTTTCCCTTGTAAGTGAGAGATCATTAAACCTTATCCCAATAATCCCGCCCATGCCTTTGCAGTCATGGCTGCAGATCTAGGAGCAAACCAGAAAAAGAGAAAAGAAGCCTCAGATAGGGACTGTGACTAACGAGAGAAAACCGCATTGAAAAGACAACTAAACAACAAAACTAAGGGTAACCTGTGCTTTGTTTAGCAACTTAGGGGCGGAAATAGTCCTCTTGCCTGGAAAATCCCAGGGACGGCGGAGCCTGGTGGGCTGCTGTCTATGGGGTCACACAGAATCAGACACGACTGAAGCGACGTAGCAGCAGCAGCAGCTAGTTTTTGAAACTAGAACAGACCTGAGTCTGCACACACCAGGTAAGCATGACTTTCTGGAAGATGGTGAAGAATTAATCCAGCAGTTCAAAGGAACTCTTGAAAGACAGCTGGATCCAGCCTCTCACAGGGTGCGCTTTGGTTGGGATTTCTCCCGTCCCTGCCACACTGTGGGTTTCCGTGGAGCCCCAGTCCCATGCAGCCTGGTCCTGGGCCAGTGTTCGGGCCACAGTGCTGTCCCACACTGCTTAAGGCTTGGGTTCCTAATCTCATGTTGAGCCGTCGGCCCCAGATCACGCCCACCGGGCCGGGCGTTCTTAGTGTGAGGACCACGTACACTCCCCTCCCAACACACACAACTAGGCCTGGCGTTGAGCCTGGTCAGGATAGCCCAGGGTGATGTCCCCGCTGATGGCTCTCCACATCCATTCTTACACGGGGTCTGCAGTCAGGACCACCCCAACTGGTTAGACAGGTCAGTGTGTGCTTTGCGTGTGCTCAGCTGCTCAGTTGTTTCAGACTCTTTGCGACCCCATGGACCATAGCCTGTCCGGCCCCTCCGTTCATGGGATTTCCCCAGCAAGAATGCTGGAGTAGGCTGCCGTTTCCTGCTCCAGGGGAGCTTGCCAATACAGGGCTCAAACCTGCGTCTCTTGGGTGTCCTGCATTGGCAGGCGGATTCTTTACCACTGCGCCACCTGGCAAGTCCTAAACCGGAGAATTCTTTGCACTCAGCCTCCTTTAGGTCCAACTTACCACTGTGTAATTTGCAACTATTTTCTCCCATTCTCTGGTGGCCAAGATGGGTCCTTTTAACAGGGGGTGCTGGGCAGGCAATTCCCCTGACCTACACCAGATCCATCTAGGCTTCTGGAAGGTGAGAGTTAGTCTTCTCTTCAAGGGGCACCTCCAAGGCCCACCGGAAAGATGAGAATGATTCCACCCAAACTGATTAGCTCCATCACCTTGAATTAGTCAGGTCCTGTCCCAAAGGTGCATTGGAAAGCCCAGTGTATCCAAGGATTTATTCCTGCTCTTTCTGGAATCAAGCCCCAGGTGTGACTCTTTCCCAAGACTGCACAGATTATTTTTTTCCTAAACCATCTAACTCCTTATCAGTTCCTGGCAGTCATAATTCACATTCATGATGGAATTTCCCTTTATGGAAGGATTCTGTGGAAAAATAGATAGTCTCGGATTTTCCTTTTCTTACACAAATGTCTTGCCAGTTGCACTGTTATCTCTGTTTCTCATATTTGGTACAGTATGTTACATACAGTAGCTTCTTTTATAAATTGTAGGAGTAGCATCTTAATAAATGTTCAAGATTGCAGCACATTTTTCAGTCTATAAGGGGATTTTAATTAATGTCCTTCTATTTATGCTGACGTCAGTCCTGAGAGAGAACCAACCAGGGAGTGACGTGTCCATTGTAATTCATAAACTTGAGGCTCAGAGAAGTGAAGTGACTTGCCCAAGATTACACAGGAATGGGTGCCAGATAAATGGGATTTACACTCAGACCAGCATTTACCCACAGTCTCTGCTCTGGGTGCTGCATCCAGCCGCCTCCATAGAGCAGAATGGAATAGAATTTTCCATGTGCGGTAGAGCACTCAGACAAAGTAAAAGATGCCTAGTTAAATTTGAATTTCACATAAACAGCGATTTTTTTTTTTTTAGTCCCTGGTGGCTCAGATGGTAAAATTGTCTGCTTGCAATGCTGGAGACCCGGGTTCAGTCCCTGGGTCGGGAAGATCCCCTGGAGAAGGCAATGGCAACCCACTCCAGTACTCTTGCCTGGAAAATCCCATGGATGGAGGAACCTCTTAGGCTACAGTCCATGGGGTCGCAAAGAGTCGGACACGACTGAGCGACTTTGCTTTCACTTTCACTTTCTTTCACGTCCCACATTGCAGGGACACACCAATGTTAAGAGTCTTTGTTATTTACTGAAATTCAAATGTAAATGAGCATCTTGCACTTTTATTTGCTAAACCTGGTAACCCTAACCTGGGGGACACCTTAAGTGGCCACTGAGGCCCAGAGAGGGACAGCGATCTGCTCAAAAACACACAGGAAGGGACTTCCCTGGCCATCCAGTGCTGAAGACTCTGCCTTCCAATGCAGGGGCACAGGTTTGAGCCCTGATCAGGGAACTAAGACCTAGGATCCCACATGTCTCAGGGTACAGCCAGAAAGTAAAACAAAAACCCAAAGAACACAGGGGACGTCAGAGCAAACCCAGGATTGAGGGTAGTGTGCCCATTCCCGGTTCCTGCCCCTGCGTGAGGTTGCCAAGTGCTCCCAAGTCCCGGGAGCAGGGGAGCTGACGAGCACAGCTGCCCCTCTCCAAGCGCTGCCTGCAGGCCGTCCCCTCCCCAGCCGTCCCACCTAACCGCCCACCCCAAAACCAGGAAGCACGTCCCAGTGCGGAAAGATGAGCAGAGCGCGGTCACACCAATTAGAGGAGATGGTGTTGATTGAGATTTCCAGACAAGGAGCACAGGCTGCTCAGGAAGGCGCTAATGAAGCAGGAGCCTCCAATAAGAAGCAATTGGAGTCTTTGCCGCAAACCCAGCGCAGCCAGTGCAGCAGAGACCCTCAGGCTGCTCTCGCCCCCGCGCAGCTCAAACGAGGGACCTCAGACCTGGCGTCTCCCCTCCCTGAGCTCTGCTTCCTGGCTTGTGAAATGAGGGGGTGATGCCGGTTGCTATTTAAGGACCCTGCTGACCACCACACGGGCAAGTCCAAGGAGGTGGGAGGGTTTTTTCCCCTCCAACATTGCACATTTCTTCATGGCATTCTAGTGTTCCCCGCCCCCCTCCGCCTCCGCTCTGCACTCCCCTAAGGCCATTATTCTCTCGATTGTTGTGGGCTCAAATGCTAGTAGCTGTAATTTTCATCCCTCAATTTAATTTCTATTTCCAGACCCCATTCCTCTAGGTTGGCAGTTCAAAGATTGCTCTCTCCCTAACCCCAGGATACACCGACATCCCAAGGGGATTAAATGTGGTGCTGACACGTGTGTTGGGGGCAGGTCAGGAGCCTCCACTGAGGTGTCATCTTGGTCCCAGCCGAGCATCAGGAGTGGTCCCTGCTGGTTGCCATGGAGATCATGCTTCCATCTGCTGAGGATGCAGCTTGTGGTCAATTCATGGTTATAATGGCCCCAATTTTTCTTGATTCCTAACATCCATATGCTTTGGTAGTGCTTGCCCCCACTGGTGACAGCCTTGCCCATGTGACCTGCTTTGGCAAGTGTAATAGAAAAAGCAGTTGACCAGCATGAAGTGAATGACTTTCATGTAGCAGGGCTCAATGTTCATTTATGCACTTGGATTGCACTTAGTTTTGCTTGGTTAGGAAACACATTTCTGTATCTTCCCAGAGGCATCAGGGGACTTATCTCTTTTAATTGCAATAAATGAATGTCAGGATATGTTGCCTGGGATTTGCTTCAGAATGGAGCCAAAGATACCGTTGAAACAAGTTCTTCATGAGTTGATCGTTACTGAGGCCAGAGGATGGGGACTTGGGGCTCTTTTGTATAATTCTCTCCACATTTGTAACTGTGTGAAATATTTCAATGGGGAAAAAGCCCCTTGAAATCCTGCCAATCCTCCAGGACCACAAAGTCATGCCCACCCCTCCTGCTGGCATCCAGTTCTTGCTTGGGAAGATGACAGAGCCTGAGTGACAAACTCAGCATTTTGCTGGGAATCTTCAAGCATGTTCATGCCCAAGGGGTCCGTCGTATCCAACTCTGTAATTCCATGGACTGTAGCCTACCAGGCTCCGCTGTGTGATTTCCCAAACAAGAATACTGGAGTGAGTTGCCACTTCCTCCTCTACATGGCACATAATAGATTCTCAGTAAATATCTGTTGGCCGAAGATTAGATCAGTTCAGTTCAGTTCCGTTGCTCAGTCGTGTCCAACTCTTTGCGACCCTGTGGACTACAGCACTCCAGGCCTCCCTGCCCATCACCAACTCCTGCAGTTTACCCAAACTCATGTCCATTGAGTTGGTGATGCGACCCAACCATCTCATCCTCTGTCTTCCCCTCTCCTCCTGCCTTAAATCTTTCCCAGCATCAAGGTCTTTTCAAATGAGTCAGTTCTTCACATCAGGTGGCCAAAGTATTGGAGTTTCAGCTTCAACGTCAGTCCTTCCAATGAATGTTCAGGACTGATTTCTTCTAGGATTGACTGGTTGGATCTCCTTGCTGTCCACGGGACTCCCAAGAGTCTTCTCTAACATCACAGTTCAAAAGCATCAATTCTTCGGTGCTCAGCTTTCTTTATAGTCCAACTCTCACATCCATACATGACTACTGGAAAAACCATAGCTTAAACTAGATGGACCTTTGTTGGCAAAGTGATATCTCTGCTTTTTAATATGCTGTCTAGGTTGGTCATAGCTTTCTTCCATGGAGCAAGCGTCTTTTAATTGTATGGCTGCAGTCACAGTCTGTCGCTGCATATCCAGTTCTAACTGTATGCAGATGCTTCTTGACCTGCATACAGATTTCTCAGGAGGCAGGCCAGGTGGTTTGGAATTCCCATCTCTTTCAGAATTTTCCACAGTTTATTGTGATCCACACAGTCAAAGGCTTTGACATAGTCAATAAAGCAGAAGTAGATGCTTTTTTGGAACCCTCTTGCTTTTTCGATGATCCAGTGAATGTTGACAATTTGATCTCTGGTTCTTCTGCCTTTCCTAAATCCAGCTTGAACATATGAAAGTTCACAGTTCACGTATTGCTGAAGCCTGGCTTGGAGAATTTTGAGCATTACTTTACTAGCGTGTGAGATGAGTGCAATTGTGTGGTAGTTTGAGCATTCTTTGGCATTGCGTTTCTTTGGGATTGGAATGAAAACTGACCTTTTCCAGTCCTGTGGCCACTGCTGAGTTTTCCACATTTGCTGGCATATTGAGTGCAGCACTTTCACAGCATCATCTTTCAGGATTTGGAATAGCTCAGCTGGAATTCCATCACCTCCACTAGCTTTGTCCGTAGTGATGCTTCCTAAGGCCCACTGGACTTCACATTCCAGGATGTCTGGCTCTAGGTGAGTGATCACACCATCGTGGTTATCTGGGTCATAAAGATTAGAGAGTGTGGCTCAAACTAGAATAACAGGCTTCCCACTTCCCTAAATCGACAAAATGATAGTAAAGTTCACCTGGAAAAACATATCTGTGAATAACGGCCAAGATTAGCCAGAAAAAAGAAGAGCAGGGACCGGGGCCAGCCCTAAAAAGACAGTCTGGTGGGAAAGAAGTAGCTTGATAGACCAGTGGAGTGCTGCTGAGCAGTGGCTCTCAGCCTTGGCTTCACGTTAGACTCCCCTAAAATGCTTCTAAAAAGCAAGCAAACAAACAAAAGACAAAACTTGGGCCTTATTCCCAGAGATTGTGATCCATCAGGGTGGCACCTGGGTACTGGTGTTTTCTTCCTTTCTAAAAACTTCAAATTTACCAGTGTTTAATTCTGTATTTTCTTAAATGCCTCCAGGGGACTCTTGCGCAGCCGGGACTGAGAGCCCCTGGGTTGGCGAGTCCCGAAGCGGGCTTGGCACCCAGGAACGTGTAATTCATGGTAAAGTGGCATTTCACACTGGCGGCAACAAGAAGGGTTCTTCAACCAGCGATGCTGAGATAATTACTTCAGCATTTGGAAAGAGCACGGGGTGTTTACACCTGGAATCAGATTAAATCCCATACGGATCAGAGTCTTAAATGTGACAATAGAAGGAGGGGAAGGAAAAGTGAAAGTTCTGAAGAAGTTATGCATAAGTTTATAATCATGGTGGGGAAGATCTGCCAAAGCTGATTATAACCCTAAAGAGGAAAAAGCCTGTAACTTTAAAAACATAAACACATTTGATTCCTGAATGTCACCAAATACGGTAAATGAAGTCAAAAAATGCATGACAATCTAGGAAAATCTGTTTAGAAGACATGTGCCAGACAATGGACTACCTCTCCGTGATTAATGAAGAGCTCGAGTCAGCAGTAAGGCTCTGACACCAATTGTAATTCTGCCCAGCAGTGACACTGTGTGGGCTCTGTTCCGACAGCAAGCAAGTCTGTGGCGCCAGCTGTGTCCCTACTGTGTGCAACTGTCAGTTGCTCAGTCGTGTCCGACTCTTTGCAACCTCATGGGCTGCAGCACACCAGGCCTCCCTGTCCTTCACCAGCTCCCGGAGTTTGCCCAAGTTCATGCGACAGGAAGTCACGGGTGCGCGCAAAAGTTGAGCCCTAATGTGCACACCAACAGTATTCCCAAAACCCGAAAGATGGGAACAACCCAAGCGTCCATCAGCTGATAAATGGATAAACAGGACGCACTCTGTTCCTATTGTGGAATGCTATTCTGTCGCAAAAGAAATGAAGTCCTGAGGCCTGCTACGACATGGACGAACCTCAAAAACATCACCCTCAGTGAAATGTCAGACACAGAAGTCTATATATTACATCATTTCATTTTATAAAATGCCCAGAATAGGCCAATCAACAGATGCAGAGAGTGGATTGATGGTTGCCCGGGGCTCGGGGGCAGGAGGAAGCACAGCAGCATCTGTTAGTGATTATAGATTTTTTTTTTTTGCGGGAGAGTGCTGATGAAATGTTCTAAAACTGATTATGCGGATGGTGGCATGACACTCAATATATTGAGATGATTAAAGGGTACACTTTAAATGGGTGAATTACATCTCAATAAAGCTGTTAAGAAAACACTGACATATGACTTTTCACTCCTCAGACTGGCAAAATTAGTGAGAGTGTAGGAAGACAGACTCCCTCTTATACCGTCGATAAAAGTGTAAATTGGTGGCACCTTTCTGAAAAGCATTTTGGCAACCGCTGCCAGATTTAAAAGCGCACACGCTCTTCATCCGAGGGCTTCCACTTCCAAGTGACCCTATGGAAATGTTGCACATCCAGGTACACCCAGGAGATGCGGCCGGGGCTTTGTAAGAGCAAAGAAACAGGAAATGAACACACGTGCACAGAGAATTTACTCTTACCACGGAAATAAAATACAACCATTCAAAAAGAGGTGGAGATGGAGGACGTGTTGGTCTGGAGAGATCTTCAGAGACATCGTTCAGGTACAACACTTGCAAAGTGCAGAACAGTGGGCAGAGAGCAATTCCCTTTTAATCAGTAAAAATGCTGATTTACCAAAGTATTCAGGAAGGAAATGCAAAAAAAGGAATCATCTCCCGGGAGAAGGACTGCAGTAGAGAAGCTTTTAGTTCTTATTTTATCATCTTTGGGGAACTGTTTAAATTTTCTAAATGTGTGCATACATTAACTTTAATTTTTAAATGCCACTGGGCAGTGGCATTCCAAGCCATTTTTCATTTTTCTCATGTTTTTCTGTATTGAAAAAGAAAACCTTGCAAAATCTCTTGCACTGCTGACAAATGTGTGATGGTTTTGTGTGTGTGTGTGTGTGTGTGTGTGTGATGAACTGCGGTTGCCCATGACGACCCTCATAGAATCCATGCCCTGGTCTCTGGGCCTGTTTCTCATACTCAGGGAAAGAGCTGGGGAGGTGGGCTGGGAGTACTGCTGGCTTTAAAGGCCAGAAGCTGTAACTTCACTGACAGCCCGAAGCTCTCTCCAGAGGCAGCCCCATACCCTTCTCCACCAGCCCACCTGGTTCTATGGGGGCAGGTGAGCTTGGAGGTGGGGTCCAGGTGAGACGGCAGGAGCAGGGTCCACTCCTCTGAAACAATAGGAGTGCAGACGGGGAAGGCTCTGAGCGGATGCTCTGCTGGTGTGAACCAGCTTGACCAAAGCCCACTTTCTAAGTGAGGGCTGAATGGGCCTCTGAAGGCTGGTGGCACCTGGGCCCAGCCCTTAATTGCCGGGATCCAGCCCCCGGGGGTCCAGCCCCGGTGGGTCCAGGGAATTCGAAGTGGGGACGGTGTCGGTGAGGATCAGGAAATAACTGCTTAATTAAATGTTAATTAAAGATATAAAGAGTGGTGAAATAAGGATAGCTCAGTGAGGAAATTCAGTGGAGAAAAGAGGCTGAATAATTCAGCCAGAAGGTGAGAGAAAGAACGACATGGGGAGACCAAGTTTCGGTGAACAAGGCCCGCATTTTATTTTCCAAAGTAGTTTTTATACCTTAAGTTATGCATAGAGGATAATGGGGGAAGGGGTAGAGTCATGCAGCAAGCCAGGCTTTCTTCCTGCAAACTTATCATATGCAAAAGTTTAGATGATTTGCATCATCTTCTGGCCCAGAGGCCTGTTAACATTTTAAGACCCTTTCTTCAGAAAACTTATTTTTCTTTAAAGGTGATTAGTCAGGCGCCACCCTCCAAAAGCATTAGATAAAGTTGCATTCCTATAGGGCAAAGGTGTGGTGGGCTATAACAAGAAAAAGAATTAACTCAAGGGTCCAAGGTTACAAACATTAAAGCTACTACTTACACGAATTATATTAATCAATACACTGCCAGGGACACAGTAGGTAAGGGATATGGAGACTTAGCAGCAAACATTGGCCCAACAAGTGAAAAACCCTTCACCAATACAATTTCTAATCAATCTTTTAACTGCTCAAAGGAATCTGTATTTAGACAGTTTAGAACATCTTATGCCTCTCACAGTTGGGAGGCTCTGAACAATCACATGTGGCCAGAAAAACCTATTCAGGCAGGCTAGAGGACTTCCAAAGGAGTTTGTAGGTTGAAACACTGTCACACCCAGGAACTTTATTAACTGGAGCTGTAAGTTCTCTTTTTTTTTTTCAGAGACAGGTAGTGGGGGACAGCCCCCCGTAAAGTCAGAGGTGTAGGTGACAGCACAAAGCAGAAAGTAAGCAGACTCTGGTTTTGGGGGTAGATGCTCGAGAATTTCCAGGGGGACTTCTGAGGCTTGATCCGCCTTTGAGTATGCCGAGCCTCCTTCCTCATGACCTTTGCCATGGGCGGAGCTCCTGCTCCTGGCACTTAATAGTCACCTGGAGGAGGTCTGGAGCCCGGGAACCTGTGAATGTGCTCCCATAGGTGTTTATGGGCTTACAGATCTGTGTTTCCTGCATGTTAGAAGTCACATGTGACATGTCCATGTCTGCGTCTCCGCCCTCCCTCCCGCCTCGCTTCTCTCAACACCTGTATTCCAGCAACGTCCGCCTCTGGGGCAGAGGCACCGGGGTGAAGAGGCACCACACAACTTGAAAACCCTCTTGCCCACTCTTTTGGCCTCAGGTCCCAATTCAGTCTGCCCAAGATCTTTGTTCTCTCACCAAGAGGCTCAGCCACATGACTTCCCAAACCACAGAGCAAGCTCCCTGAGATGAAGCCCACCTCTCCCAAAGACACAGGACTAGGGTGTGCACTTTTTCCCCATGTTATTATTAAATATTGACTGTTTCTTTTTGTGGCTATAGGTTATCTGTCCACATTCCCAGCCTTTGGGCAAAATACTTTATTCTGTACCCCCAGTTTCCTCATCTGTAAAACAGGGATAACCATAGTTTGACTCCTAGGTTTGCTGTATGGATCAAATTCTAGGTTTGTTCCTAGGATCAACTGAGCTTAAAGCTTTTAGAATTGAGCCTAACACATGCTCCGTGCTATTTTAATAATAATCAGCATGATTATCTGTTTGGATTCTCTCCATCTCTCCATGGGGTGGAAGGGCAGGCATCGCTTCACCTTGAGACAAAGAAATGAAGGACCAGTTGCCCAAGGCCACAGCGCTGGCAGGCTGCTGGCTGGGTCTGGACTTAATCCAGACCTGAACCTCAGTGACCTCATGATAAACTTGGGGTGATGATGGAGCCCCCCGGTAGTATTAGGTTGTGAGAGTCCATTGAAAGTGAAAAGGGTTAGTCACTCAGTCATGTCTGACTCTTCGCAACCCCTTGGACTCTGTCCATAGGATTCTCCAGGCAAGAATACTGGAGTGGGTAGCCTTTCCCTTCTCCAGGGAATCTTCTCCACCCAGGGATCAAACCCAGGTCTCCTGAGTTGGAGGCAGTCTGTTCACGTTCTGAGCCACTAGGGGAGCTCTGCGAGTCCAGCGCTGCCACACGATCAGGTGATAGGAACGTGGAGCACACCGTTCAAAAGACCGTGCCCTTCCCCTTCATAGGGACCCCCAACCGACAGGCCCGTCACACCTACGCTCTCACACAGCCAGCAGGGATCCCAGCTGTCCTGTGCCTGGCAGCCCTGGGGTCAGCTGCTTCTGTGTGCCGGGCGGGGCGGCTGGGCCGACAGAGAAGCCCATTGTCTCTATCCTCTGGGGCTCTATTGTTGGGGCCTCCTCCCAGGGCGCAGCCCCAAGACACTCAGCTGTTACCCGGCTAATCTTGGCTTCCCGAGGTGGAGGAGGGGTGAATGTGCAGATAAACAACTGTACCCCGAAGACCGGATCCCCAGTCTGGTTCTACCGATAAGGACACGGAGGCTCGGAGAGGCTAAAGGACTGTGTGCGGAGCGCTTGTCTCAAGTCAGATCTGCCGGACGCGGCTGGGCAGTGGGAGCAGGGGACCTCGAGGCAGCGAGGTCATGCATCGTATTAGGTTGGAAATGTCAAGGCCAGAACAGCCGGCCCCCGACCTCATCTCGCTAGTGCAAAACAGAGACCCTAGAGCGCACACGCTCGCCCAGCTGGGGTCGGGGTCACACAGCGACTCCGCCTCCGAGTCCGCCCGGAAGCCTGGCGTCCCTAGCTCCCAGGATCTCCGGGCCTTGGGACCAAGAAGATTGGGCGGGAGGCCGGGGCGGGGGCATAATGTGGCCCCGCCCCCAGGGCGGGACGATTGCTCCTGTTTCAGTTCTGCGACGAGCGGCCCTCCCCCTAAGGGGCGCGGCTTTCAAGCAAGGCGAGATCTCACTGGATGTTTGCCTGCGGAAGGCGGGACTTGGAGCTTGAAGAGTGCTGGGGGCGTGGCCTCCGTCCGCGCCGCCGGAGAGCTCGGCGCGGGACTCCGACCCTCTGTGACGCAGGACCGAGTCGGGGCGGGGCCGGGCCGAGCCTCTCGAGCTCCGCCCCCAGCGGAGGCGGCCGAGGCCGGGGGCGTGTCCTGGGCGGGCCCGCGCCCCGCCCCGCCCGGTCGCGGAGCGGTGGCAGCGCAGGGAGGGCCCGGCCCCGGGATGTGAGTGCGGCGGGGGCGGGGGCGCGGGCTGGGGCGCCGGCCAGGCCGCGGGGGTTCCCAGGGGTCCCCGCGGGCGGGCGCACCAGTGAGCGGGCGGCCGGGCTCGCCCGCCAGGTGCGGGCCCAGGTATGGCGGGCGCTCGGGCCGCTTGGCCCGGGTCAGCGCCCCGCGTGCTGTGGCCAGCCCAGTGCCACTCATCTGCGACGCACGGGGCGCTGGCCGGGCGGGGGCCCGCGACATGCGCGGCTTGGCGTCTTTCCTCGGGGTCCCCCAGCAGAGCGGAGGCCCCTGCGGTGGCAAGCCGGCTCTCTGTGCCCTGTGCGGCGGCTGCGGAGGTGTGATGGGGGTCAGCTGGCGCGGAGGGCCCGAGGTGACCCCATCCCTGGCTCCGGGTTGTGCCGAGGTGACCCCCTCCCTGGCTCCGGGTTGGGCCGCAGCCTGCGTGAGCCCGAGCTGCTGTTTCTGGGAGCTGTCCCCCTCGCTTGTCAGGGATAGGACGCATTCTGTGCTTGGTTGAGTGTGTTATCTCAGTCCTCCCGACAGACAACCGCACGTTTTGCAGCCAAGGAAAGCCAGGCCTAAGGCCACACAGCTGTTGGTTGTAATTGTCATGTGGAGCTGAAGTGCTGAGGCTTGCAGCCGGACACACCTGGTGCACATGGGCTGCTCCAGAGACCGGGTGACCTTGGGGTGCCCCTGGTCCTCTCTCTGAGCCTCTGGTGGGATGATGGTGGAGCCTCTACACCCACCCCGGGCTGCTGCCAGGATTGGGCCCAATGGTTCAGGGAGGTCAGGAGGGAGCCACTGTTTTCGTGTTGCTGTGGCCCTTTTTCTGCCGCCAAGGGAGCTAGTGGTACTGGGTCAGGGCTGTGTGCTCGGTCTGAGCCTGCTGGCGCGAAGGTACAGCTGCTCCCACACTGAGGCTGTTCCTGTCTGTGCGTGTCTGTCCCCATGCCCACAAAGGCCACACCCAACCCAGCTGTACCAGCATGTGCCGGACTCGCGTTGGCCCATCGTGTACTCGCCGCGCTACAACATAACCTTCCTGGGCCTGGAGAAGCTGCACCCCTTTGACGCAGGAAAATGGGGCAAAGTGATCAGCTTCCTGAAAGGTATGGAAGCCCCCCCCCACCCGGGACCTGCATCCGCTCCCTGCAGCCCACCTGCCACCACCACCCCCTGCTGCCTTTCCCTCACGCAAGCTTCAGATGCTCCCGCTCCAGCCTCTACCCTGACTGCCTTGCACCCGTGCTGTCGCGAGGATCTCGCCAACACAGCCCTCTGAGCTCAACCTGGCCCCACAGCACACCTTCACTGGCTCCCGTTCCCTGGGGACCCAAGCCCTGTCTCTGCCCCCAGAGACCCAGTAGCAGGGGAGCTGGTTGCCGTGGAGCCAGGGAAGCTGACATCTGGAGGGATGCACTGTCCATACCCCACAAAGTCCGAGAATCCTGGAGCTGGACCACCTTTGCTCCAACCCCACTGATGAAAAATCTAGGAAACTGGGCCCAGAAAGGTCTGAACCTCAGAGCTCTAGCCTCATCCCGTTTATGGCTCGTCCCCTGAGTAGGGTAGTGCTGTGGGGAGTGTGCTGTTTCAACTGTGGTTTGTAATCCAGGGTTGAAAATTCAAGCATCACAGTAGACTGATGGGAAAAAAAAAGATATTCCAATTTCCAATATTGGGGGTTCTTTAACTAAGGGAAGTACGAAGTATTACATGAAGTGTTACCTGGCATTGGATGAAGCATTGAATATCTCTGCATCACACAATGCCTTTGATCACGTCCTGGGGGATGTTTCATTTTGGGGCTAGCCCGCCTTTAACACCTAAGCCCATCTCCCTCTTTAACAAATCTAGAGCGAGCCTCCGGCCCTGCACCTTGCAGAAAATAGTCTCAGTGGAGGTTAATGACACTGTTGTCTTTGTATTTTTTTTTTGTTTTTGTTTGTTTTTAGCTTTGCTTGCCTTCTGTTTCTGGCAGGTGATACTGATTTTCCACCTGCAGTAGCGACCAGAGTGCTTATTCAAAGAAAAAGATTATGTAGAAAAGAGGACAAGTGTGCAGGCCTGGGAAGAGCTCTGGGGGTGGGGGGGCGGAGCCAACCTGCCTGCCCCTGACTGTTCTCTCCTGGGGGTGGAAGCTCACAGCTGTAACCATGGACCTCCCGGGAGTTCCCTCACGCCTCCCTGAATGAGGTCCTTCCCTCTGTCCTTGCAGCGGGCCTGAGGCTCTCTGCAGGAGAGGAGCCCAAGCCCCTTCTTGGGCTCGCATATCACCCTGCAGTGCAACCTAAGGGTGCTTTGTCCCCATCCCTCTGAGCTGACCATCTTCCTGAGTTCGCTTCCTTCTGTGATGAGGATGTAGATAGGAGGCAGGGCCATGTGGTGAAGGGCCTTGGGTACTGCCAGGAACAGAGCTGGTCCTTTGGGGGAAGGCAGTAGGGAGCCATGAAATGTTCTGAGCTCTCCATGGAGCTCTTTGTGGGAGATGTAGGGAACCAGGGGGTGTCTAGGGTCTTCCAGGTGGCTCCGTAGTAAAGAATCTGCCTGCCAGTGCCGGAGATGCGGATTAAACCCCTGATCTGGGAAGATCCCCGGAGGGGAAAATAGCAACCCACTCCAGTATTCTTGCCTGGGAAGCCCCGTGGACGGAGGAGCCTGGCGGGCTACAGTCCACGGGGTAGCAGAGTCGGACATGACTTAGTGACTAAAGAGCAAGCGGGTTTCTACCAGGGGTGGTTTCTGAGAGTGACATATTAGTACAGGTCCCATAGATTCTGACCTTGTCCTTCAGTTTCCCTAGAACCAGAGCGTCATGGATCCGTTCTCACAGTGCCCTAGACAGAGCACTTCCTCCCCTCTGTGTAACATCTTCTGTTGCAAAAAGGAGGGAATTTTGTCAGGTGTGTGTGAGGGGTGATGGCATAGCGTGGTGTTTCCCAAACATCAGTCATCGGCAAACCACTCCTGGGACCATGCCATCAACTCATACCGCCTGTTCTGTTATTTACATCAGAGTTTTTATTGACCTAGCCTTCATTTTTAAAAACTTTTAAATAAGCCTGTTTTAAAAGGGAACATTATGTCATCTCAATGGAAAAAGCCAGTTTCATCTGCCATAAATAGAAGGTCACGGTAAAAAAAATACATGCAATGAAAGTAGCAGTGTATTCCAGCTCAGGCAGCTTACTGTTGGGACAGACTGTGGAACGATTGCTGCTGGTGAGGGGGTTAAAAAAAGGGAGAGGAGCAAGGATCAGGCAAGTGTTAAAAGAGAGGCCCCCACACACAACACCCCCCATGACGTCACCCCAAGGTGGAGGAGACTCAGTCAGGAGAGTTTTTCTCACCTTGAGACGCAGCATTAATGACCCCTGTGCCACCTGCCTCTGCAAGTTGCCCAGCCACGCCTGAGCTCACCCCCTGGCTCTCAGTGCCCTGGGACACCGGAGGATCGCTGGGCACAACGTCCTTTGCCCCCTGGCCCGAGGGCCTGGCGACTCTCTCCACACTGGCCTGAGAGGTGGCCCGTTCTGAGACCACCCACAAGCCAGCAGGGGCCACCTTCTCCTGGGACGGGGCTGCCAGGGGCCACGTCTGAGCCCGCGGGAGGGGCTGGGGCTGGAGGCCAGCAGGGGTGCATGGTGCCCACTTTGTGGTTTCAGAAGAGAAGCTGCTGTCAGACAGCATGCTGGTGGAGGCGCGGGAGGCCTCGGACGAAGACCTGCTGGTGGTGCACACGAGGCGCTATCTCAACGAGCTGAAGGTGCGGGGCCTGGGGGCGGCCAGCCGGGAGGGGGTGCCGCAGGCTCGAGGGGCTCCATTCCTGTCCCTGCGCAGGGGGAGCGTGTGAGTCTACGGTCCCCATCGGGAGCCAGGGGCCCTAGAAGGGCAGGGACCAGGGATGTGCGTGGCTGCTCCTGGGGTTCGTGAGCCCCCACCCCTGGAAGTATGAAAGCATGGACACCCTTGATAGGGACTGAAACTTCGCTGGGGTTCAGGGCTTCTGCCTCAGTGACTTTCCATCTGGGCTTTGTGGACAGGCCTCCAAGACCCCTGCTGGGGTGATGGGTGGCGGACCCCAGCTCCTTGTCTCCCTCCAGCCGCGTCTGTTCCACCTTGGCCTATGTTTATATTGGGCTGAAGTTGAAGATTCTGTTTCAAGGGCTTCTACTGCTAGAGACTTGTTGGAAACTGTTGCGCTGAAAGCTAGTCTTTGTGCCCCAGGGCCCAGCTGGAAACGTACACAAGTGGTCAGGCGGGTGGTGGGTGGTATCGGGGCGAACCCGAGCTCCGGCCCCTCCCAGGCGGTGGCTGCCGCCCAGCTCCTCCGTGGGCCTGGCTTTCAAAGAGAAGCCAGGAATGCAGACCAGTGGGTGACGGCACCTGATTTCTTAATGTAGCGACTCATCAGAAGGTTTGTAAATTCACCTGCAGGCTGCCTGTGACGACCTCTTTCTAGAAGAGCCGCACGGCTCCCATCGGTGTGCTTCTGAGGGCGGAGGCATTGTTGGGCCCCTTTGTGGGGGCGGGAGGCAGGCTGGCCTGGGGGTGGCATCAGAACACGGTGGGTTGAGGATGCCCCAGGTTCTCTGCTCCCAGGAGCGTGGAACCCTGACATGTACTGCTGGGCTCCCAGCAGGACTCATCTTAGAGCCAGAGTGGACACCTGAGGTCACCAGGCCCCGCCTCCCTAGGTGGACAAGCCTGCAAAGAGGCCACACCTGATCAAGGTCACCCAGGCGGTCCCGCAGGCCCTGGGGGGACCCCAGTCAGGCCACCCAGCAGGGTGTCCTGGGCTCCTGGTCACGCCTGCTGCCCCTCGTCCTCCCGCGCGCGGGCCCGAGCTGTGAGAATTCTAGATGGAGCCATGGCAGCGCGCGCTCCTGAAAGATTACCAGGAAGAGGATGAAACCTGGCTCCCGGGAGAGCGAGGGGTGTGAGGTCCTGGCAGGAAGCCCAGCACTTGGCTGCCCTGGTTTCCCGGGGCCAGGACCTGCGTGGTCACAGTCCACAGCCCAGGGGCAGGGCCAGGAGGACATGCCTGCCAGAGTCCAGAGGGTGAGGGTGGGGCCAGGGCGAGGCCTGGATGGAGGGGGGCCGGGCTGCAGCCAGCGCCCGGAGAAAGCTGGGCGGGGGCTGGGCTCTATCTTTGAAGGTCCTTTTAGGGAACCATGGGGGGCTGACCGCATGCCTGGCCTCGGGCCCCCCAGTACCCTGAAGGCAGCTTTCTAGGTGCTATGTGATAATACGAACAAGTATTCACAGGTAGAGTCTCAAGTAGAAAACTGACGTTAGAGGCAGGAGGAGAATTCAGATATGCCAACGTAACCAAGAGGCCATGGCCGAGCTACATATCTGGAGCTCCCTGGTGGCCAGAGCAAAAGGAGAAACATGATGATTTCCATATGACCTACTGAGGCAAAGAAGTTCAGTCATGCAACACCTCTGTATGGAATTCTGACTGTGTATTGGGTGCAAAAACAAAACAATAAGCAATGTTCCCTGCTGCCATGGATCCACATTTCCTGGTAGAAGACTGAAAAGAAGTCACGGTACAAAGGCGTTTCAGAGCGACAGAGGGAGAAGAAAGAGGGTTGCTGGGCAGAGGCGGGCTCGTGCAGGCTGAGTGATCCGGGAGGGCCTCGAGGAGGCGGGCTGTGAGCTGAGACCAGAGAATGATGAGCAGGCGATACGCGTGGCGTTTCAGAGGGAGACGGTTGTAGAGACTCAGGCCTGGAGTGGGAGGGGGCTCAGCCTCCTGAAAGGGAGAGTGAGGGAGTGGGCTGGGCAGGCATCTGGGGGAGGGCATTCTGAGCGAGCAGGAGGACGAGCAGGGGCACGGGCCCTGACGCAGGAGTGCCCCGGCAGCAGTGACAGCACTGGATTGGAGGGAATGGAAGGGAGACGGTAGGAGGCGGGGTCAGACGAGGGTCAGGAGCACCGAGGGCCTGTGGTCACCGCGACTTTGCTCTGAGGGCGGTGGGAGCCCAGGACTGTTTCAAGCAGGGGAACGTGATCTGACCTAGGTTTCCAAAGCTTGGTTGGCAGCTGTGATGGGAATAGATGAGACCCGGCTATCAGGATGAAATCAGGAGCCCAAGAGGAAGCGGGTGGTTGCCGTGATCCTGGTGGGAGAGCCTGGGCGCTCAGACAAGGCTGGAAGCAGCCATGGCTGGGGGTACACCTGGAAGGACCCGGGGTTTGTTGTGAAGTTGGAACAACAGGACTTCCCTGGGCTCAGATTAGGTGTGGGCTCTGGAGGCCAAGGATGTCCTGGAAACTGTGGCCGGAGCCCCAGGGAGTCTGGGCACAACCTGGGCCTTGTTGCTGCCCCCACGGTGCTCTGAATCTGTGAGAGCAGAGACACAGACCCCCATGCACAGAGTACCCGGGGTTGAGCCTCCGAGGTTCCCCGGAAATGGGACCCCCAGGGTTATAGGACAGCTTCTCCACTTCTGCAAAAAACAAAAACCAAAAAACGCTATTGGGATTTCAGTAGTGATTATGAATCTATAGATTCCTAAGGATCCCAGGAAATAAAGGCTGAAAGTTCACACAGCAAGGGGCCTGGGGCAGCGGGCTGGTGAATGCTAGTGTTTCATTCTGTCTTCAGAGTCCCCTGGAGAAGGAAGGTCACTGTGCCCATTTTACAGATGAGGCAACTGAGGATCAGTGAGTTTGCCCCAGGCTTGACTGCAGCTCTGCCAGATCCCACAGCATGTTCACAGCTGCCTCTGATTTAGCAGGGGTGAAGAGAGGGTGCTCTCCAGACAGAGGGGTTTCAGGGGCGGGGGAGGGTGGGGATGGGAAGGTGCCAGGCAGGCAGCACATGTTGGGATGGGCTGAGCACCCCCAGGGTGCGAACCAGGCCAGTTCTGGGTAGGCTGGGTGGTGACCCGTCGTCCCCTGCAGTTCTCCTTCTAGACACAAGAGGGCAGCCGAGGGCCTTGGCCCACGAGGCCCTTGCCCTGACTTCACTTTAAGAACACCCTGTTGTGAGCATCTCTGTGCTGAGCCTGAAGTTCAGCCACGGTGGGAGGGCCCTCATTTCTCACCCAAGGAGCTGCGCTTGCCTGCAGCCCCCCAGGCGCCCTGAACCTGGTCCAGAGGGAATCTGCTGCCTCTGGGCCCATTGGGCAGAGGGAGACCAAACAGCCCGTGTCTCTTCCCGCAGTGGTCCTTCGCCGTTGCGACCATCACAGAGATCCCCCCGGTCATCTTCCTGCCCAACTTCCTGGTACAGAGGAAGGTGCTCAGGCCCCTGCGGACCCAGACGGGAGGAACCATAATGGTAGGTGGGGAGTAGGGGGCAGCGGCTGGGCGGGAACCCCCAGCCCCGGCTCCTTCGCTCCCTGGGCCTTTGCCCACCTGGGGTTTTGCCTCCAGAAGGCCTCGTCCCTCTGAGTAGTTGAGAAAAATTGCAAATGTTCTTCAAGGCGGCAACAGGAACTCTTTCTTCCAAAGCTTCTCCCATAGAAATCACTGCTTTTCCCCCAAGACCCCCTGTTAGAGTATTTACTGGTGTGTAAGAGGTGTCCTTAACCAGCCGCCCCCCCACCGGGGTGTGTCCTAAAACTGTGCCTCTGAGCGTCTCACATTTCAGATGAAAGCAAACCCGTGACCTCAGCGGTGGATGGTGGCCCTCACCCGCATCGGGGTGTGGCAGTCACCAACAGTCGAGGCAAAACTGGGTTTCATGTCGCGTGTCAGCTCAGTTCAGTCGCTTAGTCGTGTCTGACTTTGTGACCCCATGAATCGCAGCACGCCAGGCCTCCCTGTGCATCACCACCTCCCGGGGTTCACCCAGACTCATGTCCATCAAGTCAGTGATGCCATCCAACCATCTCATGCTCTGCCGTCCCCTTCTCCTCCCACCTTCAGTCTTTGCCAGCATCAGGGTCTTTTCCAATGAGTCAGCTCTTCACATCAGGTGGCCAAAGTATCAGAGTTTCCGCTTCAGCATCAGTCCTTCCAATGAAAATTAGCCACAGTCAGTGAGGAAAAGAAGTGGAAATGATTGAAATGTACAGTGATCTAACCAGACCTGGATCAACACCGGCTGACCCCTTATAGTTTTCTTCTTAGCTTTGCAAATTTGTGCACTTTTAAAGTTTATTAGAATAGTCCTGCTCACCCCAGAATGATGAGTTCCTACATGACTTCAGGACTAGAACAACAGTATTTCCATGAGCAAAATTTTGTCTGTTTTCCCTTCGGAAGCCACGTCAGAATCCTTGTCAGCTCACATGCAAGCCTGAGAACGGAACTTTGGTTTCCTCCAGTTCCCTCACACAGTGACACAGGGGTTTACACTTTGCAGGTGGCTCAGTGGTACAGAATCCGCCTGCCAACGCAGGAGCCACAGGAGATGTGGGTTCGATCCCTGGGTTGGGAAGATTCCCTGGAGGAGGGAATGGCAGCCCACTCCAGCATTCTTGCCTGGAAATCCTGTGGACAGAGGAGCCTGGCGGGCTACAGTCCACAAGGTCACAGAGTCGGACGTGGCTGAGCACGCACATATTACACACTGCCCGTCTCATAAGCCAGCCAGTCGGGGATTTGCCGGATGAGGGCGGGTGGTGCCCCCTGTACCCCACCTCACAGCTCATCCCCCGCTTGGAGCTGGCTACAGTGTTCACAGGGGCGGTGAGTCAGCGCAGGAGCGAGTGAAGGGCTCGGCCCCTGCCTGCCTCAGCCTGTGCTTGTTTTCAAAGGCGGGGAAGCTGGCAGTGGACCGCGGCTGGGCCATCAACGTAGGTGAGTGCCCCGGGGCCGGGCCCGGAGCCTGGTGGAGGCAGCTCGGATGCCATGATGGCAGAGCTGCCCCCCAACCCAGGGCCCCGGGGGCAGTGACCTGCCCCGGGGGGGTCTGTTTGCCTGGCCAGCCTGGAGGCCCAGAGCTGTCCCTGGGAGGACAGGGGTGGGGGGCTCCTGGGGCGTGCCCTTGCCCGGCCCTGCCCACTCCACGACTGTCCTCGCAGGCGGCGGCTTCCACCACTGCTCCAGCGACCGGGGCGGGGGCTTCTGCGCCTACGCGGACATCACACTTGCCATCAAGGTGCGTCCGAGCGCACGTGACGGGCGGCGGGGAGGGTGATCGCCTCCAGGAGCCTCCCTGGAACCCCAGTCTGGTGTTCTCACCCCGTGTTGTGAAGGGAATTGAGGTCCCGAACGGTAGAGAGCTCACCCGGGTCCCTAAGCTGGGCTGAGACTCAGACGTAGACGTGACAGCTGGTCGTCTGTGCTGCCCGTGACGGTCCAGAGGTGACCAGCTTCTCCAGGGGCCGGGGACCGGAGAGCAGCTTACAGGACGCTGCTAGATTATTAACAGGAGACAGGGCTTTGCTCAGGAGAGTGGGGAGGAGACAGGGATCAAGATCTTGATGGTGTTGACAGCGACTGGCATCTGCGGGGCTCACCCCTTCACCCTCAGGGAATGGGGCTGGAGGGGGTGAGGGCACAGCCTGAAGGGGAAGCGCTGGCCGTGGCCTCCGCGGCTGTCAGAAGCCAGCGCTCCCCCAGCACCTGCGTCCGGGCTCAGGCTGGGAGTCCGCGTGGTCCTCACGGCTCCCGTCCGCACACGGCATGGGAACGGATTGGGAGGAGGGGGCAGCAGACCTTGGCCGTTTGGAGAGTGAGATGCCAGGAAACCTGGTGGGAGGGGAGGGCGGGGGAAGGAAGGGCTTCCCAAGGAGGTGGCTTTAGGGCCGGGACCCTGTAAGAAGGCGGAGATGGCCAGACGGAGCTCCGGGTGCAGCCGGGAGGGGGACCCCGCTGCAGACACACACAGGCTCCTCTGAGCCACATGGACCTCCTGGTGGCCTGGGGTCTCCCACAAGCACGGAGGCGCTCCCAGCCCACCCTGTCGCTGACTGGGGCCCCTGGGGGGCTGCGCCTTCTGGCCCGGGGGGTCCTCACCTCTCCCCTTTCTTGCCCTGGGCAGTTCCTGTTTGACCGAGTGGAGGGCATCTCCAAAGCCACCATCGTGGACCTCGATGCCCATCAGGTGAGTGCCCGGCGAGGCTGGGGTCCTCCCCTCCCCAGGCAGCCTCTGACACATGGCCCCATGCGGTAGGGTTCCCTGCCCCGAGGAACACCCCCAAGCCCCGGGCTGGGCTTCTGCCACCCCTCCACCCAGGTACAGGGGGCATTCTCTGGGGAGTGCTGGGAGTCCTGGCCTGGCCCGGGCACTGGCCTGCCGTGAGCAGCTTCTGTGTCCCCCCCCGCCGCTAGGGCAACGGGCATGAGCGCGACTTCATGGGCGACAAGCGCGTGTACATCATGGACGTGTACAACCGCCACATCTACCCCGGGGACCGCTTTGCCAAGCGTGAGTGCCTGCCCCACCCCAGCGTGCCCGCCTGAACTGGGCTCTGTCTGCTGGGCTTCTCCCACGTGCCAGGCCCTGCAGATGTCACTTCACTTCTTGATCCTCAGCATCCCAGGGAGGGGGAGGCCGTCCCCACTTCACAGACAAGGAAACTGAGACCCAAAGAGGTCTGAAACCCACCGAAGACCACGTAACCACCCCCCCACCCCAGTAAACACACCGTGAATCCCTCTACTGGGGTGACCACCTGGAGAATAGAGTAGGATTTTCTCCTAGGTATGCAGCTGTCCGGTCAAAAACAGGGAAGGACAAGAAAGAAACAGAAAAATGTAGAAGCAGAAAATACGAGATAAGATGGCAGAAATCAGTTCAGACTTGACAGTTGTTAATGCAAGTGCGTTAAACTCATCGATCCAAAGGCAGAGACTCTTCGATGAAGCTTTGAAGACAGGGGGACCTGCCCACCTTGTGGGGAGGGGACGTTTATGCAGGAAGCGCCTGCGGGTCTGCTGCGGGTGACACAGCCACTCTGTGGCCCCAGGGACCCGTTTCTGAACTGAATCTCATCTCGAGGGGACTGGCTTCAGACCCGAGGGCGCATGGGGTGTCCCTGTCTCCGGCGAGTGCTTACAGGGGCAGCGAGCTCAGGGGCCCGGCGTGGGTCCCTGAGCCCCAGGGCAGTGCTCCATCCGTGGTCTTTGTGCTCTGTTAGCTTAGTTTGGGTGGATGAGCGGCTGAGCAGCGCTAGAGTCAGACGGGAAAGCAGATAGGGCCCCCAGCCCTGTTTCCCGCCTGCACGCTGGGGCATCGCTGTCTGCCCCGCCAGAGGCCATCAGGCGGAAGGTGGAGCTGGAGTGGGGCACGGAGGACGACGAGTACCTGCAGAAGGTGGAGAGGAACCTGGAAAAAGCCCTGCAGGAGCACCGCCCCGACATCGTGGTGTACAACGCCGGCACGGACATCCTCGAGGGGGACCGCCTTGGCGGGCTGGCCATCAGTCCACAGGTGCGTCCTGGGGTGGGGGAGGGAGCGGGGACGGGCTCTGCTCTGGGGACTCAGCAGCGACTGGAATGTGGGTAGCACGGGCGTTCCTCCTGAGGCCAGAGGGGCTGGGCGGCAGCAGCAGCTCAGAGCGGGGTTAGACTCACAGCAGGACCTCCGCCACCCTGAGGGCCCGGGCCTGCCTGAGCCCATCTTCCCCGTCTCCCCCCCACCCACCCAGGGTGTCGTGAAGCGGGATGAGCTGGTGTTCCGGATAGTCCGTGGCCGCCAGCTGCCCATCCTTATGGTGACCTCAGGCGGCTACCAGAAGCGCACGGCCCGCATCATCGCCGACTCCATCCTTAACCTGTACAGCCTGGGGCTCATCGGGCCTGAGTCCGCCAGCGTCTCGGCACAGAACTCAGACACACCTCTGCTGCCCCTGGAGGTTCCCTGACCATGCCGCCCTCTCGGAGGCTCCCCGCCTGCCGCCTGTCCGCCCACCCACCAGCCTCCCAGTGCGTCTCCTCCTCCAGCCGAGGGGCCAGGGGGCGCCTTGCACAGCTCCACTCTCCCCCCGCCCCGGGTGTCGGGGGCTCCGGGCTCCTCTGCAGACGGGGCAGAGGGCAGGGCCTGAATCCCGGCAGGACCCACGGGGGCATGGCCTGACCAGACCCTGCAGAGGTGATGGTTCTCCCAGGAGGGAGGAGGCAGGTGAGGCTCTGGGGCAGGGGGCGCCCCTCAGGGTGGGGTGCTCCAGTCTTCAGCACAGCACAGCCGTTTCAGACGGAGGAGGCTTGTGGGACCTCCCTCCTGCCTCTTGCATGCCCTCTCCCCCTCCCGCCAGGGGTGGGGCGTCCAGGAGGGGGCTGAGCCAGGTCTCTAGGACAGGGATCCCCAGGCAGCAGGCAGGAGCCCTGGTCCTGATGTGGGGTCGCCGGGAAGGGCGTGCAGGTGCAGGTGGGTTTTCCTGTCTGGCTTCTCCGTCAGTAAAGGAAGGGCTGGGCCCGCTGTCCCTGAGCCCCTCCCCGCTCTTGGCTGGGTGGAGAGGGGAGCCTGTTCCAGCAACATCTTGCTTGTCCAGAGGGAAGGGCAGGCTCGGGGTGGGGGAGCAGGGGGTGAGCTCTGGGCTCAGGGACAAGACAGGCCTGAGCTCTGGAGGCCAGAGGGGCGGAGGAAACCAAGGCCCAACCCAGGAGACCACGGAGGGGCAGGTGGCCAAGCGGAGTCCCGCAGGCCCCGAGGCCCAGTTGGGGACTGTGGTGCTGGTGAGGCCAGGCTGGGGTTGGGGGGCGAGCGGAGGGTCTCCGTCCTGGCTCGCAGCACGTAGGGCTGGGGGCTGCGGCGGGGCCCAGGTAGGGCTACAGCCTCCACTGGCCTCCCGAAAATGCCAGGCCTGCCCTGCACCTGGCGTCCCAGGTGGGCCCTGACCTTGTCACTGGCTCTGCTCTGAAGGGGATGCTCAGGACCCACCGCGAAGCCGGGGCTGGGCGAGGCATCCAGTGCCCCACGCCTGGTGTGTTCTTGGAGATGAGAGTTGGGGGAGGGAAGGTGGGTCGTCCCTGATCAACCCCACTGGGGACTCTGCTCCTCACCACCTGGAGGTGCCCTGAATTCTCCTGCCTTCTCCTTCACACCCCCTCTGCTGTGGGGGTGGGGAGGGTCCCAAGATGACCAAGTGTCACAAACCTTGGACGCCCTGCCCCGCCGCCCCACCCCCCGGTCTCTGCACCTAACACCCCTTCTCCTCCAACACGGGCCTGCGACCCCAGGGGGCAGGCGGCGATGGGCTTGTGTCGTGGAGCCTCTGTTCCAGAGAACCATAAAGGCCCTTCCCGATGCGAGCTGGCTGGCGTGTGTTCCTCAGAGGAGGAGTCCGTCCCTCCTAAGGATCCCAGGAAATAAAGGCTGAAAGTTCACACAGCAAGGGGCCTGGGGCAGCGGGCTGGTGAATGCTAGTGTTTCATTCTGTCTTCAGAGTCCCCTGGAGAAGGAAGGTCACTGTGCCCATTTTACAGATGAGGCAACTGAGGATCAGTGAGTTTGCCCCAGGCTTGACTGCAGCTCTGCCAGATCCCACAGCATGTTCACAGCTGCCTCTGATTTAGCAGGGGTGAAGAGAGGGTGCTCTCCAGACAGAGGGGTTTCAGGGGCGGGGGAGGGTGGGGATGGGAAGGTGCCAGGCAGGGAGCACATGTTGGGATGGGCTGAGCAGGGGCAGAAGGGTTGGGGCAGGTGGGGAGTCGGACCTTGTCCTTAGCCTGGCAGAGCGGCCAGGGCACCCCCAGCATTAGGGGCACAGCCTGGGTGGGGAGTGGGTGGTCGCTCGAGGGTCAGTGCCGGGGCAAGGACAAGTGATGAAGACATCAGGGTGGTGGTTGGGGTCCAGGTGTGCCCTGCGCTAGGTGTGAGGCGGGTGAAGGCTGGCAAGGGCGTCGTCTCTGTTTACAGCTGTAGATGCTGAGGCGTGCAATTGGCGGGGAGGTGGGGTTACTTGCTCAGAGTGTACCCTGGGAGCTGGAGGAGCAGGATTCCCACCAAGGCCTTGGCTCTGGAATCCGCAACTCTTTCCTCCTCTGTGAGATGGGCCTGCAAGGACGCAGTACTCACCCGGAGCGTGGGCCCAGGACCGAACACCCGGGGGATGTTCGGGACCGTTGGGGACCTCGATGGTGACTGCTGCAGGGCAGGAGGAGAGCCCGGGCTGGTTCCCGTGAGGGGTTCAGGCTCTGTTCTTAGGATGTGCGCTCTGTGCTCTTTGCAAGTGATCCCCCAAGTAATGAAACCCCAAGGGGAACGTGCCAAGCCCTGGCCGACCGGGTGGGCAAGAATGGGGCCAGGCTGGGAGGTCTGGGGTCAGACACGTGCTCGGGGAGAACCCAGGGGCCTGGCAAGCTTGGAAAAGGTCCTGCAAAAAGGAGCCCACGTGGGCCAGCATGATGCCCGGCGGTGGTGGGAATGTCTGCAGCAGGCGGCTCCAGAGCGTCCTGAAGATCTGACCTGGAGAACCCCTCGCCCCTACCGCACCCCATGCTGGGGAGTGGGCAGACCCCTGGGCCCCACGCCCAACACGTAGGGAGCCCTCTGGGGCCTCTCCGAGCCTCCGTCCTCAGCCCTCCTGGTGGCTCGTGTCCTGAACTTGCGAGGCTGGCCAGGGTGTCTGGGGTGACGCTGGAGCCAGCTCAGAGCCTGACCCCACGAAGCTGGTGCATGATCGCGTCCCCCCGTCATCCCCAAGACCCCAGCGCCAGGCCCGGCTGGATGCCCGCGAGTCCTGGGAGGTCCTCTCGAGAGAGTCCAGAGCCCCAGTCTCGGCTTGGGGCTGGTGCGCGTTCTCAGGCAGCACTGCCCGCCCAGGGCACCACGCCTGAGGCTGGAGGGGGCGGAGGCAGGAAGGGACATGCCCAGCCTGCCACCCAGGGCGTAAACACAGGCGGGGGCACTGGCAGGGCCCCCCAGCTTCGCAGGACTCCTGGGCAGATCTGAAGGAGACACAATGCCGCCCCGGCCTCGCATCGGTTTCATTTAGCCCAGCCAGCCCCGGCTGGGGACGCCCTGCCCTGAGCCCAGGGCCACCGCGGGGAGGCTTGGTGCCACGTCGGGAGTGGTGTCTTCCCGGGACTGTCAGCCAGGCTGCAGGGGGGCAGCGGTTAAGCCATGAGTGCCTGCCCCTCACTGGCCAGACCTTGAGTCCAGCCCCCACCCGTGGCTAGCCGGGTGCTTTTCCCTCTCTGCCTCAGTATACTCATCTGCAAAGTGGGAATGATACTCTGCATGGGGGCAGTTGTCACGAGAACTCAAGGAGCCAGTATTTGTTGAGAGCTTATAGTGCTGTCAAGCCTGGAACAGACACTCCATACCAGTTACCCATCAGCAGCTGCGTCACTGCCTTAGGGACAAGGAGGTTGAGACTCACAGAGGTCAAGTGACTTGCCCAGGGTCACACAGGCAACAGAAAAGCCAGGGAACGGACCCGAGGCTGCCTGACTCTAGAATGAGCGCCCTTGCCCCCTGACCCTGCAAGCAGGCCGTCTGGCAAAGGTTTGTAACGAGCGGGGGGCAGGAGAGGCGGAGCTCTCCTTTGTGGAGGGCCTACTGGGATACCAGCTCGGGGCTGGTGGTCAATCTGGAAACTGATGCCCAGGGAGGGCTGTTAAGGAGCCTGGTGGCCAGCTGGGGACCAGAGCTCAGCCTCCTGGCTCCCACCCACGGCAGCTTTCCGATGGGGAGTTGGGGGGTCCCAAGCATTGCCCCGGCCACCCCCTTGGGTATTTTCCTCTGCACGCCTTGTCGCCACCAGGGTCAAGGCACGGCTGTCAGGGCACGAGGGAGCCCTGGGCTCTGCCCTCAGGGCCGCGGTCTCTGCAGGAAGGACGTGGGCTTTGTGGCCGGCCAGCCTCGGTCTGAACCTGCTTTGCCACTGGCCTCGGAGTGACCCTGGGCAAGCGTAGCCCCAACCGCAGGCTGGCCCTCCCTCCACACAGGCCTGTGTTAGGGGACGGAAGTGGCCTGGCCTATGCGCTCCAGTCACTTGAGGACGGACTTAGGGTCCAGCGGGAGAGTGTGGGGTGGCCTCCTGGCCTGCTCTCTGGTCTCTTGCTACACAGACGGGAGACGGACACCTAGAGAGACACGGCTTCATTGCACGTGGGAGCTGACTCATCGGGAGGTGGAGGACACGGTGTTTGGAGCTGGACTTTCTTGCCAGCTGTGCGGCCTTGAGCTGTGCATCACCATGCTGAGCCCTGATCTCCTCCCCCATAAGATGCCGTGGTGTCGGCATGTTCTCAGTTAACATTGGCATCCTTCAGGAGGGCACCGGACAGGATGTTATCGGGGCCGGGGCATCTGAGATCATCTTGTGGCCTCTGCGTGCAGCTTCTGGGTTCACGACGTGAGTCGTGCACAGGCGTGTGTTCACTGGCTTCATTCTCAGCACAGCTGTGTCCACGGAGGAAGACGGATGCAGAGAGGATGGGTCTCCAGACATACCCCCCAGCCCCCCAGAGCCTGCACCCCGTGTGCTGGAAGTGCCCACCCTTGGGTGCCCCGTGGCTGTGACCTCCCCTCCCAGGGGGTGTGCTAGCGAGGGGGCCTCGGGCATCCAGCTCCGTGGCTGAGGGGCGTCCCACCCCTTTCTGAGATTTCCCATTGGGCACCCTAGCCTTGGAGCTCTGAGGAGGGCTCACACATGAGAGGTGCTCCCAAAGGGCCAGGAGGAGGGGGCGATGGCCCAACCAGAGACCCCTTCCCTGCTGGGACCCCCGAGCCGGCACTCACACCCCGCCAGTCATCGTGGTAACCGATACCCGGGCAGCCAGACGGAGTTATGGTGTGCGGCTGGGAGGCTATTTTGTCTAATGCGCTGAGAGGCGTTTGGAAATTCCTGGAGCCCATCTGGTCCTAGTTACGCCACAATATTGCTGTCTCTTCAGCTTGCAGACAAGGGAACACTTTTATTTCTCCTCTTGGAGCTCAGGAATGTGCCGAAAACACAGGCCGGCGGACGCCCATCTGGTTCCCGAGGTCTTCGGTCACGTGAGGACCCGCCGTCGTTTCAAAGGCTGTGGCTCCTTCCCCAGGAATCCTGCGATGCCGCGGGGGTCCGAGGCCTGGCACAGGGTGCCGGCTGTGTGATGTGTTCCTGGACCCCAGGCTCTCGTCCGCGCGGCTGAGATGGGCACTCCTGGTGATGGGGCTGGGGGGCACGCTAGCCTGGCACGTGGTGGGCACCTATCCAGCAGTGGCGGCTTCCCCGAGAGCTCCTCGAACCTGAGACAGTTCTTTGACCAGTCCGAGCACCAGTAGCCTCTGTCTAGTGGAAGCTTCAACTCTGATGGATGAGTCATTCCTGACACCCCAGCCTGCCCACAGCCAACCCCAGCACCAGAGGGGAAGCAAATAGAGAGGGTCCCCGTCTAACCCATCCCGGTGGAGTCCAGGCCAGACCACTCCTGCTGTCTCGCCTGGGCCGGAGCCTGACTCCTTATTCCCAGAGAGCTGGTCCCTGGGGGCTCCTCGGGGCTCCCGCTGCTGCAGTGCCCAGAGCCTGGTGCGGCCGCCCAGTGCCCCTGCTCACACACCCCTGCCTGGCCCAGCTCCCTCTTGGCCGCAACCCCGGGCGAGTGTTTAGAGCCGGTGGCACCCTCCTCCCCTTCCTGGAGGAGCTCCCACCCCTCCAGCCCAGGATGTAGTGGTCATGGTCCCCTGCCTGCCCCCCAGCCTAGCCCCTGCTGCCCCGAGAGTGCAATGTGATTCAAGGGCAGATCCTCCTGGAGGGTGCTCCTCTCCATCCCTGAGCTTGGACGTGCCCACAGACTTGCTTCATGAACCGTGAGCTCAGTGCCTGTGTGTCTCCCCGGGGACGCTTTCCTCCCTGGGGACACTTTCCCAGCCAGTGGGCGATGCTCCAAGTGCCTCGCTCTTGCTGCAGCGACGGCAGGAACACATTTTGAGCTGGGGCATCTGTCAGTCTGGGTCCCTGAAAGCCCCAGGTGAGCAGAGCCCCCTGGACAGACAGGGGTGGATGTTCAGAGTGAGGGAGAAATAAAGCACCGCTGAGGTTCTACATGGCGCGTTGCATGGCACAACCTTGCCCATCCTGACACCTGTCCCCTGCCTCTGACCACGGAGAAGGTTCAGTGATGGACCAGAGTCCTTACCTAGACTTTTATATTTGGGGGCGGGAGGGGAAGGGACTTTGTCTCACAAGTCACAGAGCAGCCTGATTTCAGCCACAAAGATAAAGCCTGTCTAAGGTACTAGAGAATGAAACGGAGAGAGAAACGGATAAAACACGATGGGGAAACAAGGAAGCCTGGCGGCGCTTAGACGGGGTTGCCATGGAAAAAGTTGTGCACTACACAGCTCTGATGTGTGCTGCTCAGAGGGGCATCAGGGTAGATGTATTTGCCAGGATACTTTTCCAGCAGGTGGCGGTAAAGCATCTCAAGGAAGTGGAGCCTTGCTGCACTTGGCACAGAACTTCATCCAGGCTGGCACCCTTGCGGTGTCAGATCCCCGAGTTCCGTCCTGGAGCCCCCACAGCGTCCGGAGCTCGAGGAGGACTCGGTGGCGCTTGTTCTCGCCATGAATTCCCCTTGTTGTTAAGCTCTGCTCACAGCAGAGTCATCGATGGTCCATTCACTGGCAAGAGGCATCGAGCTTGTTAGCCGCTTTCCAAGCAGAGCCTGGGTGCTTCTAGAAGTGACTGGACAACGACAGGAGAGGAGACAGAACAACCACTAGAAGTAAACACAAGAACAGCAACAACCAACTGCCAGTTTGGGGCCATCTGTGTAGAGGCGAGTAACCCCCGCTCTCTCCACAGGCGCCAGACACTCTGCTGTGCTGATGCTCTGTAGCCTGAGCACGGCTGGCTGGCCTGGTCATTTTTCTGTAGGATCACAGAGGAGACACTGTGTGGGCTTCACTTCCTCTTGAATGGTTAAGTATAACTGTGTTGTTGCTTAAAAAGGACAGACCAAAATTATCCGCAGAGGGCGCATGTGTGTGTGGCTTGAGCTAGGTAAATAATGTATCATTGTAAAAGGATGCTGTTGGCCGAGGCCCAGTCCCCCAGCTGTCCCTGGCACAGGAGGGGGCTGCCCGCTGGCCGGGGGCCCTAACCCCACTCTGCCTGGCTCATGCGGACTCCCTCCTATGACTCAAAATGCGGGGAGTTTCAGGGAAAGTTTTGGGAGAGACAGTGGGTCTTCCCTGATGGCTCAGCGGGTGAAGAATCCATCTGCCATGCAGGAGACACAGGAGACATGGGTTCCATCCCTGGGTCGGGAAGATCCCCTGGAGGAGGAAATGGCAACCCACTCCAGTATTCTGGCCTGAAAAATCCCATGAACGGAGGAGCCTGGCGGGCTACTGTCCAACAGTTTGCAGAGTCGGACACGACGGAGCGACTGAGCATGCAAGCCTGTGGGCTCTGACGTCGGACCATCAGGGCACCGGGGGGCAGTCTTGGTGTTGCCTTTCCCGGCGAGATGACTCCAGACAAGCCCCTGCCCCTGCCCATTTGGAGCTGCGGCAGCCAAGAGTGGGAAAGCTGACACCCACCTGCGGGGTCCTCGGGAGGGTCTGGTGGGCGGGCGAGGGGCCCAGGGCGTGGCTGGCGGGCACAGGGCCCAGGGCCCCTGATGCGGGTCCCCGGGTGCCCGTGGCAAGTCGCTTCGCCTCTGGGAGTCTGGGTTTCCTCGTCCGTCAGGAGGTGGCTTCCCAGGGTGCAAGGAGCAACCAGGCCCTTTCTGCTTCCCTGCCGGGCAGCAAGGGGGTGGGGGTGGGGGTCTGTACCCCCGGCGTCAGCCCCAGAACAGGGCCTGCAGGCAGGAAGTGGGTCCTCAGAAGCACCCCGTTTGTGTTCTGGTCTGTGCCCACGGGCTGCAGGAGACCGGCTGGGAGTGGTCCTTGCTGGGCCAGCCTAGAGACCCCCTCCCCACGCCACATCTGGGAGGGGGCCCCTTGCCCCCCTGAATTCTGAGCAAGTGCCCCGTCCAGGCCCCCCCCGGCCAGCCCCTCCCCAGGGGTCCCCGGCAGGCTGCTTGGCACCTCTGCTGCAGGGAGGGGGGCCCCGGGCCCCGCCAGCAGCCCTGGGCCAACACCACAATTGTTTTTCCACCTGGAGCTTCCAAGGGGCGGCTGGCAGCCAAGCCGGGGGGCTCGGGTGAGCCGCCAGCGGGCGCGGGAGGAGCCGAGTTTCAGCCACTCCATCCACGGAGTGAAGTGGACACCGCAGGTCGGCTGTCCACTGTCGTTTGACCCCGGGTGCGTGACCGAACCGCCCTCGGCTCCCGTTTCATCCATGAAATGGGGATGACATCTCAGCCTGGCTGGGGGGCCCCATGCAAAGGCCTTAGAACAGCGCCTGGCCCTGGACGAAGGCTCCAGAAGTCTGTTGCCGTGATCCTTACGGTTATAAGGCATCGCTCCTGCCGGTTGTCATCTTGACGCTGACGCAGCGTCTGTGGTGAAGCAGGTTGGACCTGTCTCCTAGCCGCTGTGTGTGTAGGGAAGCCGTGAGCCCAGAGACACCCCCGCCCTCCCACTGGTCCCTGTCCCCTCTTCCTGCCTTTAGCCTGGTGGCTACCCCCAAAAGTGTAAAGGATAGGTCACCTGCCGGCCCCCTGCGCTGCAGATGTGGTGGGCCTACGGATATCGCCACGTCCCAGCAGCCTCTGCGCGGATTTCGACATCCAGGCCGGGGATGGGGGCAGGGCAGCCCTGCAGCTGTGAGGTCCAGCGGGGCTGAGGGGCGGCCACTCAGGTCCCCAGGGCCCGGCTGTGAGAACAAGCTGTCCCCACCCACCTGGCCGCCGTCCCTCGCTGTTGTTTGGAGGAGACACGGGTCATCACACTCCGGCGGGCCTCCCTGCCTGCCCCTTGGCTCCCCCGGCTCTTGGCCTGGGACAGCCCCTGGCTGACCGAGTCGGACCCTGGCGGTCAGTGCTTCAGGCCTGCGCTCCCCCGGCCTCCACGTGAAAATCGGGGGGATGGAGCAGTCGGTCTCCGCGTGCCCTCCCCGCTCCGGGCCTGGGAGATGAGGATGGGGTGTGGGGGTAGGGGCCGGCGGGGGGGCACTCGGGGCGTTATACTCCCAGCCGCGTTTGAGAGGCCCTTTTAGGGAAGAAGGTGCTCAGGTGGGTGTGCAATCCGTCAGTGGGATGTGCCTCATCCTTCATCCCTCCTGACCTGGCCGGGCCTAGGCTGAGAAGCAGCTGCTGGGCTGTGGAATGACCACGCGCCCCAGAAAGGGACGAGGCCTCAGAAAGGGGAGGGGAGAGTCATTAACACCGGATGGGGGAGCTGGTCCCAGGCCAGTTGGATCCCGGGGAGGACCCCGCTGGGGGAGGCAGGGGCACCTCCAGGAGCCCGGTTCCAGGGCTTGATGACGAACATAACCCAGCAGGGAGACGGTAGCTGCGTGGGCACTGGGGCACCGGGGCCACTGGCACTGCAGGGCCCGCCTGCCGATGGGAGGAGGCGCAGGGCCCAGGCGGGGAGAGGCCGACTTGAGCGGCGTTGCAGAGACCAGGCCCTGGTTCCAGTCCCGCCTGGACCTTGTCCCAGCTGTGTGACCGTGAGCAGGGCCCTTCTCCCCTCTGATTCCCCGCTCCTCGTCCACAAAGCCGAGGAGGAATGCCTCCAACATGTGCAACTTGGCCCTGGCGTACTCCAGTGGCCGGCAGGCCGGCAGGCAGGCAGGGCTTTGAGCCTCTGGCCACCTCGGGCCTCCTGCTCTGACCGGGGGCTGGAGGATGCGGCCATGGGCACTGATCGCGCTGGCTCCAGCTCCCAAGACCCTGGAAGCTGCCAGGTCAGTCCCGGGACGGGTGCTCTGCCCATGGGAACTTGGGTCTGTCCCAGGAACAGGAGGGCAGAGCTCTGCCAAGCTCTCTCTGACCCGGGACGGACAGTGGGCACTGCCTGCCCGTCCAGTGCCAGCGGCTGCCGGCCAGGGTCTACGGCAGACAGCGGTCCTCCACCTCTGAGGGCTGGAAAGGGGGGCCAGGGCAGCCTGCAGGCTGTGAGCAAATGTCTCCCCAAAAGACGCCTGGAACTGAGCTGAATCGGGAGCTCCCTGTGGCGGCTGGACGCATGGACCAGGCAAGAGGGAGGCACCAGCTGGGAGTGAGGACAGGGCGTCCAGCTGGGCTTGGCAGTCAGGTGCAGAGCCAGGGGGCCAGGGCGAGGTGTCCGGGGCTGGGGCCATGGCTCCAGGGGCCAGCCTGCGGCCCCTCAGAGCCATCCGAGACGCCCGCTGGGAAAGGGGGGGCCCTGCGCAGACACAGCAGGCAGGCTCAGGATTGGTGGGGGGCATGCCCCCCGTGCCCTTGTAGACGCAGCAGCCCTGGCCGTCCTCAGAGCTGATGCCTCCTCGGGGTCCAGACGGGCAGCCCCCTTGGGGGGAGGCTGGCTCCCAGCATGGCCCTCGAACTTGACCTTGAGCCCCTCCGCCCTCACCGATGACTCCACCCTTTCTCCAACACCCAGAGTGCTGGCTCCGCAGCCGCAGGCTGGATGGTTTAGGATCTTGTGTGTAGATGAAGGCGCCACCCGAGGGGAGTGCCCCCTGGAGTGAGATCGGGCAGGGTCCCCATGGATGACCAAAGGGACCTCTGGCTGCCCCCACAGACACCCGTGGGCTCAGGCCGGGGCGGCCTGCCTCCTGCAGCCTCCTTCTACTCCCTGGGGTGCTGGGGAAGCCTGGCCCCCTGATGCCCCAGCTCCCCTCCTCCACCCAGCAGCGCCAGGCTGAGATGGGGTGCCCCCTCCCTCCATGGCACCCCGGGGTCTCTGAAGAGCCCCCCATTTTGCAGCCCGAGCATCACAGATGTGGGGAGAGCCCTCCACTCTTCTGCGCCTGTTTCCCCAACTCGCGCTCCGGCCAAGCCATTCCCAGCTGGATGGAGGGGGGTTCAAGGTAGGGGGCGGGGAAAGCTGAGGCCGGAGGAAACGTGGTCAGCTGCCCAGGTAGGGACAGGGCTGTGCCCACCTCAGGGAGGCACCCCCTGCCCGCCGAGGACACCTTCCTGCCCAGCGGGCTCCACGGGGAGGGCATCATCCCGGAGATAACACCGTGGAACCCAGGTCAGCCAGGGATACCTGGGCAGCCATCCACAGCCATCCCCCTGTGGTCCTGGTGCCAGTGCCTCTTCCTGATGTGGGGTCCTGGGCTGGGGGTCTCAGGCGAGGACAGACGCTTCCTGGGGTCGGGAACGCAGGGAACCTTGTGGTGGGCACGTGTGCGCGGTCACCGTGCTCTGCTTCCCACCTTTACTAAACCTGGCGGCCCTCATCAAGGGTCCTGAGAGGAAAGTGAGGCCCGCCGGGTGATGCGCCTGTCAGCGTCCCTCCAGGTAAGGACGCGGAGAGCCGGGGAGAGCGCTGCTGGCTCGCGTGCCCAGGGACGCGGTGACACGGGGCTCAGACAGACAGTCCGCGAGCACCAGGGCCCGGGGTCCAGACGGGCTGGGGATGGGAGTCATAGCAGAAGCACGTGGGGACAAGGGGCCCCTCCGCACCAGGCCTGTCCTGGGGACAGAACGTCTCTTTGTCCATAAGTGGGGTTCAGAGAGTGTTAGTTGCTCAGTTGTGTCCGACTCTACGACCCCATGGACTGTATGCCCCCAGGCTCCTCTCTCCGTGCGATTTCCCAGGCAAGAACACTGGAGTGGGTTGCCATTTCCTCCACCAGGGGATCTTCCTGACCCAGGGATGGAACCCGGGTCTCTCGCATCGCGAGTACATTCTTTACCGTCTGAGCCATGGCGGGGCTCAGAGTGGTCAGGAGCAAACCCAGGCTTATGCAGCTGGTGTGTGGTCGTGAGGAGCAGCCCTCCATGGGTGTGACACCAAAGCCCACGTTCGTGACCTCTCCAGCATTTTCCGCAGCTTAGCACAAGGGCTGGATGGCACAGGGCCTGGCAGGGGTCGACAGACGCTGGGCAGGCAGCCTGCTTTCTCCCTGGCCGTGGGGAAGGCCGAGACAGGGGGCCATGGTGAAGGCAGCTAAACAAAGGCCTTTTATGTGCGGGAGGGTTTCTGGCCGGCCTGTCTGCATGCAGGATTGGAGTCATCAGTCTGGCAGAGCAGGCACGGGTTGGTCCAGGCTGCCTGCTGGGCACCGCATCCCGGCTGGCGCGGGGGCTTGTCTGCAGGGTCATGTCTCTTCAGTGGTGTGCTCGAGGCCATCAGGGCTGGGGAAGTCAGAGAGAGACAGAGAGAGCTTGACAAGCATCTTTCTGGGGTGCAGGGCAGAGCCAGAAAAGGCTCCCCTCCAAGGGTCCACCTCGATCTAGCCCTACCATGCTACCACTCGGAGTGGGGGCCCGGCAGTTGCCCCAGGTGGGACAGAAGCTGAAGACCCTGCTGACTGGTGTCCCACCAGGGGCACCCAGCAAACCCAGGAAAGCCTACAGCCACAGGGCCTCAGCGGTGGTCCTGGGGTGAGGCCTGGCGAGCAGGACTCTTTTTCCAGAGCTAGTGATTTGACAGGGCCATGCAGAACCCGGTGGGCTGGTAGGAACAGCAGCCCCCACCCCCGCCCTGGCACAGCTCACATGGGGGCCTTGCCTGTGCATGAGTTGAATCAGTCATAAAGGCAGTCTGCTTTTTATGATCACCATGCTCCAGAAATTCTGCAACGAGTTCTGGATAAAGTGCTTGCCTGTGTTAAGCCATCGCCGTGGACACGGTCGCTTTTGTGACACAGACAGGTGTTTCAGATGTGCGTGTTTTAGAGACGCACCTTTTCATAAGCATCACATCATCTGTGGAATTGAACTCAACTCCCTGTGATACGGCTGCCCTGGCACCTGAGGACTCAACTCCAAGCACGTGTTTGGAGGGTTGAGTTGGTGACGGCTCAGGCCACACAAGGTGCATTTGGCGTCTCTGGTGTCCGCCGTGCCACCTATTCCTGTGCTTGGTCGGTGGATTGGAAATAATCAGTTCCTGCACTGTGATTACAGAGCTGGGAGAGATAGAAGCTGACTCACTTCCATTCTACGTGACCGCATGCAGCTTTTATCTGGATTTAAGATCTCAAATCTTTTGATGAAAGATGCAAATTCTGAGAGAAATGCATGCACTTGGTGGGTGCACATTTTTGTTCAGACATAAAATATTTTCATTTCGTGATTAAAAGTGAGGTGTGCAACGGATATCTGCACATCCGTGTCCACAGAAGTATTCTTCAGAGCGTGTTTTCAGGCGCTCAGGCGTGTCCGGCTCTTTGTGACCCCAGGGAATGCAGCACTCCAGGCCTCCCCGTCCGTCCATCATGGAATTTGCTCCAACTCACGTCCATTGAGTTGGGGATGCCATCCAACCGTCTCATCCTCTGTTGTCCCCTACTCTTATGATTCCACATATATGAGGTCCCTGGAACCGTTGAATCCTTAGACACAGGAAGCAGGACTATGCGGGGGAGGGCGTTGCCAAGGGCTGGGGGAGGGGCTGGGGAGTTGGGGTTTAATGGGCGCAGGGCTTCACTGTGGGAAGATGAGGACGTTCTGGACATGAGGTGGGGGTGTTTGCACAACGATGTGAGTGGACTTGACCCCACCGCGTTGTGCGCCTAGCAACAGTCCAGACGGTCACTGCTGTGCCCTGTGTCAGCTCACGTCAGTGCAGACGCTCAGTCCGGTCCGACTCTTTGCAACCCCATGAACCGCAGCACGCCAGGCCTCCCTGTCCATCACCAGCTCCCGGAGTTCACCCAAACTCATGTCCACCAAGTCGGTGATGCCATCCAACCATCTCATCCTCTGTCATCTCCTTCTCCTCCTGCCCTCAATCTTTCCCAGCATCAGAGTCTTTTCAAAAGAGTCAGCTCTTCACATCCGGTGGCCAAAGTATTGGAATTTCAGCTTCAACATCAGTACTTCCAATGAACACCCAGGACTGATTTCCTTTAGAATGGACTGCTTGGATCTCCTTGCAGTCCAAGGGACTCTCAAGAGTCTTCTCCAACACCACAGTTCAAAAGCATCAATTCTTCAGCACTCAGCTTTCTTTATAGTCCAACAATCACATCCATACATGACTCCTGGAAAAACCATAGCTTTGACTAGACGGACTTTTGTTATGTGTATTTTACTACAATTATGCGTTACGTGTAAAATGACTACAATTTACAGGCAGTGGCCATGAAGTTCCCATGGGGAGGGGAGAGGCGGGCTGGGGAGGCCGGCGTGGGGGCGCTGGAACCAGTGCCTGCTCCCAAAGCCCCGGGGCGCACCCAGCGCTGCAGTGGGACCCGGGCTCTGCACACCTGGCCCACCGGCCGGGGACCCAGCGCTGCTCTGGGAGGTCAGTATGGTGATGGACCCGGCCGGGAGGTGCCCAGTGAGCTGCTGTCTGGGAGGGCGATCGGGATTGGGGTGACACTGGACGCTGGCATGGGCTTGTCCACCAGCTATGCCTTTAACCTGCCACAGTGGAATCGATGCATCCCCGCCCTTTGTAGGGTTACCGTCCAGGCCAGTCTGCACAAAGACATTGACTGCATCGAGCACTGTTCTCTGTGCCCACTGAGACGACGGCGTGGCCTCCCGCGTTTCTTTCGCCACAGTGACCGGTCCTCCTGCCCTCCAGGCTCGCCGTCCTGGGCGGGCCACGCTCACACGCGACGCTTCTCTCTGCGGAGGCAGCCGGATTTGCTTTGTTCGCCTTCGTTGGGGTCCTTCGCGCCCATGTCTCTGGATGAGACTGGCCTATGCCTGTCCTTCCTCCTAGCTGGGGAGTCTTCCATTTCTCAGCCCTCTCCCTTGCCCCAGCCCCGGCCATGTTCTCACAGCTCAGCCGTCTAAGCTCATGGGGGCTCCAGGACCGAGGGGCAGGCCATCGCTGGGGGTGCTGCTCCCGGGGTCTGGGGAGCCTGAGCCCCTCTATGTAGCCTGGGGGTCCTGGGGCGGCGGTCCTGTTTTCTGAGGATGGTGCCCGCTGGCAGAGTCACCAAGCAGGCAGAGGCCTCCTCAGTCTGCCTGGCATATGGGGGTTTAATGGGGGGGGCTCCTGCAGCTGGGCCACAGCCTGGTGCCCCATGAAGCCCCGGTCTCTTCCTTTACGAGGCCCAGCTTCCTGTTTCACTGCCACTGGCTTGACGAGCAGCCTGCACTCCTGGGGGGACAAGGCAGAAAGCTCTTTTCCTTCCATCCTAGCTCTGCTGGCCGGCTGTTCCCTGATCCCCACCTCCGGCAGAACCCAGAGGGGTCAGCCAGGGAAGGCGGGTTCAGGACACTGTGAACCTCCTCTGCTGTGCCCCTCCCAGGTGGGACGTGGCCTGTGGCCTGGGGCAGGGTGGGGCGGTTGGGGCGGGTGGGGCGGCGGACCACCCCCCCTCGGCCCCCACCCTCCTCTGCGTCCAGCCTGCGGAGGCCGGAGGTTGCAGGGAGGAGGCGGCGCCCGCCTCTGCTGCCCCCCTGCCTCTTCTGCTCCCCACCTCCGCTGCCCCCCGCCTCTGCTGCCCCCTCGCCTCTGCTGCCCGCTCACTGCCGTCTCCGCAGCCCCCTGGGCTGCCCTGTATGGCCATCAGGGTCCCTGGGGTGGCCTCCATCCCCACCGTCGCGTTCGTGGGCATGTGAGAATCTTCCAGAAGCACTGTTAGGGAGAGCGCTGACCCTGGAGCACCTTCCCTATCCGCTCTGATGCTGCCCCAGCAGGGTGCTCCAGGCCAGGCATCCCTCTAGCGTGGGGAGCTGACCTGACAGCCCGAGCCTGGCCCCCTCTAGCGCTGACCATCAGTGGGCACTAGCGACTGCCCTCTGCCCTCCTCTCCCCTGCACACCTGGGCCCCGGACACAGGGCCGCCGGGATCCAACCGGGAGTGACAGGCCTGCCTCCTTGCAGATCCACACGGTCTGGAGATCCGGCTTTGGGGGGTGCATGTTTGGGGGTTACCTTGGCTTCTGGGGGAGGGGAAATGTGGCTTATGTCCTAACAGTATAGAGCCCTCCCTGGTTGTTGAGCCCCCAGCCACCACATCCTCCTGCTCCACTGCAGATTCAGGTGTGTGGTGGGTGCTCCTGTGGGGGTGATGGAGCTGCGGCTCTCTGGCTGTCTTTAGAAGGTGGGGTTTGGGACTTCCCTGGGGGTCTAGTGGCTAGAATTCTGCGCTTGCTCAGCCGAGGGCTTGAGTTCAATCCCCGGTCAGGGAACGAAGACCCCACACGCCAAGTAGCGCAGCCAGTATAAAAAGAAAGAAAAATATGCAAGAAATTCACAATCTGAGTCTATCACAGAACGTGGGCTTTGGTGGGCTTCTTTGTCTTTGACTCTGGGTCCTGGTTACTAGTTTTTGCAAAAGCAAAAGCCGCCGTCAAGATGCTGAGCGGCTCAGATAAGTCGGTGACTCAGCCCCGGGCACCCGCAGTCTCCTGATTAGATCTGAGGCGGCCGCCTGCCTCCAGATTCCCAGATAGGGCTAATCCCTCCGGCTGCCCTTTTGTTCCACATCTAAGGACACAAAAGGTGACTTGGAGCAAGGATTCAGGCACAAGGGGTAACCCGGAAAGCTCAGTGAGGGAGGGAGGGAGGCGAGGGGGAACGTCACCAGCAGGGGTTGCGTCGGCCCTGGGGTAACTGGGGCGCAGCCAGCCAGGGCCCCTGAAGGGACTGCGCAGGGCGCGCTTGAGAACTGCTCCCATCGGGGCCGAGGAAGCTGGGTGTTTGCCCAGCAACCCTGCCCCTTGCTGGCTGAGTTAACTCCACAGCACTGGGGTGGCCCTGCACACACACACGGTCCAGCTGCGCCCCTGAAGCCAGAAGCCACACGTGTGTGCAAGGCTGACCACAGGGGCTGCAGTGACCTCCTGCATGGGCTGAGGGTGGCAGGCAGGGTGTTGCCTGCCTTTGGGCCACTCTGCTACCCTCCTGAGACCTCATCAAAACTCACATAAACAGAGCTGGGGGGATATCCCAGTTCCCACATGATCCTGTCTTGGGGTAACTTCTCACGCCCCCAGCATCAGGGTGTGCATACTGGATCTTCATGAATCACACAGACTCATGAAACCGGCCCCCAGGTTAAGATTCAGAACCCAGGGACTTCACTGGCAGTCCAGCGGCTATTACTCTGCGCCTCCAGCACAGGGGACACGAGTTCGATTCCTGGTCGGGGAACTAAGACCCCACATGCCATGCACGTGACCAAAAAAAAAAAAACCACAACCCAAGAACCCTTCAAAAGTCCCCTCCGTGCCACCTCCCAGTTCTGACTACCCTGAGGGTCCCTGTTCCCAACTTGTAGCCGTACAGATTAGTTTTGCGTGTTCCCGAACTTCCTCTGTGTTCTGTTTGCGCCTGACTTCTTGGGCTGCGTTGCTGAGCGATGTCCATGTTGTCCCATGTGGCTGGGAACTGTTTGTTTTCACCGTGATGCCATCTGCAGCTGTGTGGACGCACTCTGAGCCCCGTATCCATCCCTCTGAGGTGGGCATGCAAGTGACATCCAGTTTGGGGAACTAAGGGCAGTGCTGGTGGGGACCGACTTGTCTGGCCGCTGGCGGACACACGCTCGCCTCCTCTGCAGGGGAGTTTCGGGTCATCCAAGTTCAAGTGCTCAGCTGTAGCCAATTCTACCAAATGGTTTCTGAGATGAGCGTACGGCGTGAAGCTCCCACCCGTGGCGGACAGGGATTCCAGCTGCGGCTCCTCCCGCCCACACTGCAGACTTGCGTCCTCTTCCTTCTACAAACCTAGCGGCCATGGGGCTCGTCCACAGGCGCCACGCCCTTCTGACCCCCGCCGGCCTCCTCCACGCTTCAGAGACGAGACAGAACAGAGGCCCAGAGAGGGAGTCCCTGGCCCCACGTCACACAGCGTGCGGGCGGCTGGCCGGGGCTTGAGCCAGGCTCTCTGCAGGAGGCCTTCTGCCAGCTGGCAGGAGGCGGGTGGAGGGGACGTGGGTGGAGGGGACGTGGGTGGATGTTCGGCAGATTTCCGGATGCGAGGTGGTGATCGGGACTGAGGCCCGCTCCTCTCCTGGAAGCCGTGCAGCCGGCCGGGTGATGACAGCTGGCCCTGCCCGTCCTCCGATCAGCCCCCAGGAGGGTGCCATGCCCCATCTTCCCAGGGCAGGACCGGGGAGGGTGAGTGGACGACACACCCACCCTGGCTGCTGAGACCCTGGCAAGGAGCCTCCGGGCAGTGCAGCGGAGTGCAGTCCAGTCTCTGCCTCTCCTAGCAGCGTCCCAGGACCTCTGACCACGACCTCCAAGCCTCTCTAGTTCCCCGTCCGCTCAACAGGCCATGGGCATGAGCCCTGCAAGAGCCAGGGTGGAGAGCATGCTTCCTCCAGCGCCCTTGGGCCCACGGGAGACTCAGACAGCGGGCTCTGGAGGCCGAGAGGGGGCTGGGGTGCTGCCCGCCCCCAGCCCCTCCTCCCACGTGTTGGCACGTGGCTTTGTTCAGCTGCAGCCAAGCTGCTGAAAGAGCCCAGAACACGGCCTCTTTGTTTGATCCCAGGTCTGCCTGCTCCCCGAGACTGAAGTTGTGGGCCCGACCTTGGGCTGGCCACCCACAGCATGACCTGTGATGAGAGGAGAGCCAGGACACCCCTCTGCAAGACAGGGAGACTCAGAAGACACGAGAGGTGCCTGGAGAACTCAGTCTGGCAGGACTGGAACCCGCCTCCAGGGCTCCCAGTCCATTGCCTGCCCCTCCTCCACCCTGTGGTCCCTGGGGCTCTCCCAGGGTCTCTCTCAGCGCAGCCGCTTTTCTCAAACATCCCCTAGCTGCCTCTGTCCATCTGTGTCTTCCACGGAGTTTTGCTGATCTGCTTCTGTGCAGCTATGTTCCCACTTACGAGGCATATACTTGTGAGCAAAACGGCCATGCTCTTGACCCTCAGGGAGTCTGCTGTTCAGTGGCAAAGGCTCATGAGCCAGTTGACAGTTATGGCACACAGAACAGAGCCTGGAGACAGGCCTTGTGGCCCCACCGTCCGGGTAGGGGTGGACAGAAGCCAGGAGGGCTCCCTGGAGGAAGTGATGTTTCAGCTGAGACATGAAGGCTGAGAATGGAGCGAGCAGGCAAGGATGTGGGGCTGCTGGGGAGAGGGAGGCTGAGAACGGAGCGAGCAGGCAAGGATGTGGGGCTGCTGGGGAGAGGGAGGCTGTTTCTGGCAGGTGTCACAGCACAAGCAGGAGCTGGGAGGTTGCAGAGAGCAGGGTGTGGACAAGTAAGTGGATACAGCCCCACAGGCGCAGAGAGGAGGGGAGACTGAGAGGAGAGAGAGAAACGCTCGGCTCCTCCTGAGGGTAGATGCCGATCAGAGCCCAACCACTCGAGGGCCTTGCCCGCCTGGCCTCAGGCGTGGGCTTTGCTCCAGGGCCCCCAGGGAGCCACGGAAGGGCTTAAAGGCAGGGAGTCACATGGGCAGACTGCGCTTTACAAATCAGTGATTGCCGAGAAGAAAACAGTATTTTCAGGGGCGAAAGGCCTGAGCGGAAACTTCACTGAAGAGCAGCTGCAGACCCCTGGCAAACATGTCAGAATCCTCATCCCCATTAGTGACCAGGGACATGTAAATTAGAACCACGCTGAGACACCATTTCACGCCTACTGCACAGGCCAGCGTTAACACGGGCTGGCGAGGAGGCGCGGCCCCCGCCGCCAGCAGCAGTTGGCGGGAGCCCGTGTGGGTGCAAACACTTGGAAAGAGCAGTTTGGCTTGAGCCGGTGGACTTGAAAACGCGCACAGCCGTGACCCGGCCGGACGCTGGCCCTGGAGGACTAGCACGGATGTCACCGGAGCAGCCAGAGCCGCGTCACGTGTAACAGGGAACCAGACCGCAGCCTGGAACGTCCAGACAGCAGACTCACCCGGCGTGCTCACCCCGCTGGACTACTACACAGCACTGAAAGCAAACCCGGACCGACGTGCGCATGCTCGCTGATGCAAAGAGGAACGTTTACAGGGCGTCTGCTAAGGTCCACTTCAAAACCAACCCAAACAGCATAACGATTTAGGGATGTACCCAGAGCTGGCCACTGCTTTTAAGGGGAGATGCTGCAACTGGGGAGGGGCCTAGGAGAGGCTTTCTGGATCTGGTAGACCCCGTCGTCCACAATCCCCCGCTTCTGGTATTTTCACAAAGTGGGAATCAGCCACTGGGCTCGTGTCACATTCCCTCCTGCTGGCTTCACATTTTTGCAATGGGTGTAACCTGCTTGTTTTATTATTAGTCACCAGCCGCAGGCGACGGCATTCCTATCAGGCCCACGTTGCGTCCCCGGTGCTGCCGGGGTTCCTGGTACCCAGTCCAGCCTCAGTCAGCGACCATGTGCGATGCAGGAATCTCTGGGCTCTCATTGGCTGGTGGCTCAGGGCTTCGTTGGCTGACAGCCAATCACTGATGAGCTCAATGAAGTCCCCAAAGTGTCTGTAGGGGATTTTACAGAGAACACACTTCAGAAATGTGTGTTGTGGGGGATTTTACAGAGAACACGCTTCAGAAATGTTTGCTATCATCTGACAGCATCTGAATCGAATGCAGAAGAAATCAAGTTCAAACCCAAGAACGCAAATGCAGTCACCCTGTGAGGGTCATTCACGGATTCCTCTCCAGGATCTGGCAACGGCCCCCAGTTTCCATTGAGAGGCTCACTCCCACACCCAGGCTTTTGGGAGAGCGTACGATCGGGGCTGAGCCAATCAACACAGCCTGTTTCTCTGGCTGCAGTGATTGGTCCAGGGCTGAGCATCTGACTTAAGCCCCTCCATCGGGAGAGAACCTTAAGGCCAGTGGAGTATTGCTTCATTTCGTCTAGACGTGAAGGGTTGTGGGCTGGAACTTCTGGGAATTTTGGTCACCAGGAGAGATGCTTTGGGTGGAAAGCGGAGAGAGGAGAGAAGAGCTGAGAGCCGAGGGGGAGAAACTTGTTCCTGGAGACATTTGGGCACCTGGATCCAGCTATGCCTGAAGTCCTCCTCTCTATATTGTTCCATTATGGAATTGACTACCTCCCCCCCCTCTTTTTTTTTGGCTGTGGGCCCCTGTGAGTCAAGTGTTCTGTGACTTGCAGCAGAAAGTGCAGTCCAGCACCCCTCCCAGCTCATCCGTGACACCTCTGGAGCCAGAAGCCTGGGAGTCGCCCCACCCCTCCCTCTCCCCAGCTCCCAGTGTCACACTACCCCAGGTGGTCTCTCTCCTCAGTGTCTCTCCAGTCCTGCCACATCCTCACGCCACGACCCTCATCCGAGCTGTGTCATCTCCCACCTGAACTCTAGCACCCAGCTTCTCAGTGTGTGCGTGCCGCTCAGTCGCTCAGTCGTGTCTGACTCTGTGGACCCCGTGGACTGCAGCCTCCCGGGCTCCTCTGTCCATGGGATTCTCCAGGCAAGAATACTGGAGTGGGCTGCCATGCCCCGCTCCAGGGGATCTTCCTGACCCAGGGATCAAGCCCACACCTCCTGCATGCCCTGAATTGCAAGAGGATTCTTGTAACTGCTGAGCCACCAGGGAAGCCCCAGCCTCCTCAGTCTCTCTCATTAAAATCCTTGAGCAGTTCCTCATAGCTCTCCGAATAAACACCAAATTCTTTGACAGCCCACTGGGCCTGGCCAAGTCCTCTCCTCACCAGCGTCCCTCCGAAGGACTCCTCAGCTTTGTGTGGGCAGCCGGGCAGCTAAGGGGCACTGCGGCCAGTGTGCTGGTGCTTCAGTATGGCCACCCTAAATAACCGCCTCCAGCATGGGTCACATCACATGAGGTCTAAAGGCTGGAATGTGGAAGGTGAAAATTCTCTTTGGACGGTGTAGACAGCCTCTGGCCCAGCCCTGGGAGAGGGACGGGCTTAGTTCGTCATAGGGTACTGGAGGAGTTGGGGGTCTGTCAGCTTGGAAAACAGGCACCCTGGAGCTCTGACTGAGGAGTAGCAGAGAGGTCTGCAGGTACCAGAAGGCAGGGCCAAGCCCAGAAAGGAGTCGCCTTCCTGTGTGAGGAAGACTTTTCTCTTCACACCCAACAGCCCAGTTTCTGGCTCCTTCTTTCAGATTCAGCTGGGACAGGAGGATCTGGGCTCCTCTACTCAGGGAAGGGCATTCTGGGCCCTTTCCTCCGGCATCGCTATAACCAGCTGGGGTCCAGGGGTCTCGGAGCTGGAAGAGGAAACCTGGAGCCTGGTGGGTTGTGTCTCTGGACTGGGAGACCTGGACTCAAGGACTTGGGACTCCGGGGTGTGGGTAGGGTGGGCACAGGGCTCACGTGAGCTTCCTGGTGGGAAGGAGAGAGGCTGGGTTTGCATCCAAGCTCAGGTCTGAGTCTCAGCTGTGTGGTGGAGAAGGATGCGAGAGAGGTGGTTGTATCAGAGGTTCATAAGCTAAATGAAGCTGTGGACTATGTTTTTTGTTTAGTCACTAAACAAAAGAGTCAAACAACATGTTTGACTCTTTGCAACCCCGTAGACTGTAGCCCACCAGGCTCCTCTGTCTGTGAGATTTCCCAGGCAGGAATACTGGAGTGGGTTGCCATTTCCTTCTCCAGGGTTTCGTCCTGACCCAGGGATCGAATCCACGTCTCCTGCTTTGTAGGTGGATTCTTTATTGCTGAGCCACCAGGGAAGCCCATGACTATCTTGATTACTATCTTTACCATTATTCTCGAAAGCTTCAGCCGGGACGAGGGAGCCCTCAGCCACTTTCTGCTGGGGGAACCCCGGGTCCTGCTGAAGTGATCCTGCTTTGGCAGCCACTGTGCTCAGTTGCTGGCTGGGGGGCATTTCACACGGTGGGAGTGGGGGTCGACCAGGCTCCTTGGAGCGGGAGGTCTGAGTGAGGCATTCCCAGGGCCACTGAGAGCATCAGCACCTGAAACTCCTCGGTACCCGCGGACTGGTCGGGTGCAGCCCTGTCGGGTAACTGGAGGTTATTTGGAGCCTCAGAGGCCAAACTTCATGATTTAAATAGAGATGTGTTTTCCGTCCCACGTTCCCAGAAGGGGAGGTTTCAAGGAATTACTGGAAATTCCTGTCCCTCAACAAGTCATGGTGCTGAAGGCCCAGCCACCAGGGGTGTGGGCTAGGGTGGCCAGAGACCTAGGGCTTAAATATGAGAGTAACAATGAATGAAGGCTGGATGAATGAAAAAGAGCTGGAAGAAAACACAGGTTGCTTACTAGTCCATCTTAGAATGGAGAAATCCTACGCACAAAGGAAACTGCTAGACAGTTTTTCTACATCAAACTTCACAAGTTAAAAAAAAAAAAAACTTTACAAGCTCTACATGTTAAAAAAAAAAAGAAACAAACAAATAATCTTAAAACAAAGGTGTCTGCAGCAGGTACTTGGCAGACAAAGAGTCAGCACTCCCACTATACAAAGAACTCTCAAAAATTTTTCAGATGAACACCTCAATGGTTAAAGCGAATGAAGAACAGGTTCATGGAGTTCTCAGAAGACACACAATCATTTACAAAGGCAATCAACTTCAGGCGGTGGGAGAACGCCTTCGCCTGGCAGATGGACTAGGACCTTGGAAGACGGGTGGTCCCCAGACATGGTGACTGGGTGAGGAGCAAGCGCCCTCACACGACTGTGGGGAGGAAATCTGTGTGGCTTTCCGGGGGTCCTTTGGCAGGATATATCGCAAGCATTCACACATCTGTACACCCTTGCAACTTCTGGATGGTGGACAAGTGCCCAAAAATATAGGTTGGAGGATATTCTTCAAATTATTTTTCATGATAAAAACATTGGAAATGATGAAGGGAGGATCAGATCAAGCATGGTTACAGCAGACAGTGGAATACCGGGCAGCTCTTGACTGTAGTTATGTAGATACGCGTGTTGATGTAGGAGATGGCCACTGTGTATCACATAAAAACGGAGCAGAAAGTGTGTTAGAATTTGATTGTGGGCATATATACAGACGGGCTTCCCAGGGGCGCTAGTGGTAAAGAACCTGCCTGCCAATGCAGGAGACACAGGAAACTTTAGTTCCATCCCTGGGTCGGGAAGATCCCCTGGAGGAGGAAATGGCACCCCACTCCGGTATTCTTGCCTGGAGAATCCCCGGGACAGAGGAGCCTGGGGGGCTACAGTCCACAGGGTCACAGAGTCGGACGTGACTGAAGCGACTTAGCATGCACGTATGTGTACGTACATACATTCATTCATGCAACTACTTGTTTTTATAAAACAAAAGGGGCTGGAAGAGTTTCTCTTGTGAAGGTAGATTTGCTAGTGTTGAGTGTTTTATTATGCACTTCCTAACTTATTTAGTAAACTCAGAACCAGCCTCTCCCATTTCAAAGATGGGAAAACTGAGGCTCAGAGCAGACAAGAGACTTGCTGGGATCAGGCCTCCCGTCTCTGGGCTGACCCAGTAGGGAAGGGGCGCTGAGACCTAGTTTTCCAGCCCTCCAGGGAGGTCCTAGCCCCCTGAGTAGAGCGCCCCTAGCCCCCTCCCCCTCTTTCCTCCTCCCAGGAAAGCTGGCCTGGTGGTGAGACTGGGCCAAGTCTTGTCTAGGGTGACCAGAACTTTTCAGAAGTGCCAGAAATTTCATCACACCAGGCAGAGGGATGGGCGGTGGTGAGTCACGAATGAGCTAGGCCACAGGAGGTAGGGTCTGGCCATTCCCAGATGGGAGGCGTCAGGCTTTCCTGGAATCAGCAGATGGCTTGGGAAAGTGGAGAGAAATCCTAGAGTGAGAGACTGTGAAGGCTTCCTCCAGCTCCTCTCTCCACACAGCCCTCTCCAACCACTCTGCCAAGGGGTCCCCCAGCCCCTGCTCACACCCCGTGGATGGGGAACCTCCTGCCTGGCTGCAGGGTGCTCCCCTCTTGCCTCTGGGAGGGCAGGGAGAGTGTGCAGACTCTGCGCTCAGACTGCTCTGGGCTGGGGCCTTAGCTTTGCCAACAAGCTGCGGTTTCTTTGTCTGTGAGATGGGGGTGATAATACCTAGTTTCTCAAAGACTACTTTTAAGATCAAATGAATTAATCAGTGTAGGGTTCCCATTAAAGTACTGTCGTTGTTGTTCAGTCACTAAGGTGCGTCCGGCTCGTTGTGACCCCATGGACTGGAGCACACCAGGCTTCCCTGTCCTTCACTGTCTCCCAGAGTTTGCTCAGACTCATGTCCATTGAGTCAGTGATGCCATCCAACCATCGCATCCTCTGCCGTCCCCTTCTCCTCCCGCCTTCAGTCTTTCCCAGCATCACGGTCTTTTCCAATGAGTCAGCTCTTCACATCAGGTGGCCAAAGTATTGGAGCTTCAGCATCAGTCCTTCCAGTGAATATTCAGGGTTGATTTCCTTTAGGATGGACTGGTTGGATCTCCTTGCTGTCCAAGGGCCTCTCAAGAGTCTTCGCCAGCACCACAGTGTGAACTATTAAAGTGTATGATTAACAGATATGAGTTTATTTTTCATTCCAATCAGTGTCACCTTTATTTAAGGCAGAGCATCCTTGGAGATCATGAAAAACAGATTCCTGATGGCTAACTAACCTGGTGTCCTAAGTGGGCCTGGGAACTGCCGGGAGGTAACGTTGCCACAGTGAAACTCAGGCTATCAGCTGAAGCTCTTGGGTGCAAGTAATAAAACCCCAGTTCAGATTGGCTGAAGCCCCAAAGGGAATTTAGTACGCCCTGGAACAGGGGGGTGGGCTGGCTTCAGGCCTACAGACCCAGGGCTCAGCACACCTGAGGGCTCATTTCTCTTGCAGGTGAATGGCCAGGCCAGGTTCGGTGACTCCACGAGGCTCAGGGATGGTTCCAACCCAGCCTGACTTCCCCCTGGTAGACAGGGGGCCACTCCAGCTCCGTGCCCACCCCAGGCCCTCGCTTCAGCCAGCAGGAAGGGGAAAGTGTTCTTGACCTCCTGCAGCCAGAGAGTGGGGCCACGCAGAGACCGGACACAATCAGCTTTCATCGGGTTGACGAGTAGGATGCTGGGGATGCAGAAAAGAGCGCAGACAGGCAAAGGGGCTGCAGGGACGGGTGGAGTCCAGAGCAGAGGGGGCTTGCGCGGGGCTCCAGGCCTGACTGTGTGCCTGGATCTGAGCTCCCTCCATGCTACCTGCCAGCAGCTGCCCTCAGCCACCCCTTGGGACTGGCGTGTGTCCACTGTGGCCACTCCTAGGGGCAGATCGTGGGACTCGGGGGCCGTTTGAGCAGGGGATTCCAGGGCCTGGCGTGAGGCATGGTGGGCTCCAGGCAGCAGGGACACAGTTCTGCCAGAAGGCTACAGGGAGCCTGAGTTTTCCCCACTTGGCAGCACCTCCAGGCAACTGGGGCTTAAAAAAAAAAATCCCAACACCTGGCTGCACCCTCCAGAGACTCAGATTTAATCGTTCTGGAGTAGGGTGATTCTAGACAGCAGCTTTGTCCTAGAGCTGAGTTCCCAGGGGCGGGGCAACCCCGGGTCTGTCGGACAGAAGCCTGGCAGGCAGCGCCGCTCTGGGGAGGAGGGCATCTGTCTGAAAGTCACTGTCCATCCACTCTGAATGTCTTTCCCGTGTGTAGGAGACATTCTGGCTGGGCCCGGACGCTTCACTTTCTGTGCCGCGCAGTTACTGTGAACGTAAGGCCAGAGTGATGGGAAAGCCGGCCCAGCGCAGAGCTCAGTCTTGGGAAAAGGAGGGGGTTCCCTGTCACCCCCAGAGGCAGCAGTAGGCGGATCCTGGGGGAATGAGCAGCCCCCACACTGCCGGCACACAGGGCTGCAGGGAGAAGGCGGCCGGCTCAGCTGGTGCAGGCTGCGTGGAGCTAGTGACAGCGGACGTTTAATTGAAGGCTCATCACGTGCCAGACTCGCCGTAAGCATCTTCAAAACAATCCCACAGGGCAGGAACTATTTTCCAGACAAGTCCACTGAGGGCAGAGGGCTAAAGCCCCCCACGAACGTCACGCAGGCAGATGTAGCTTTAAACCAACCCTTTGGCTGCAGAGCCCGTGCGTCCAAACCTATGTGATTGTTGTCTGGGGTTATCACTGTGGTCACTCTCGTCTCTCACGCACCAGGAGAGGCATGGGACCTCCTCCTGCCTACGCAGCAAGGATATAGACCCAGCCAGCTCAGTAGGCCTTCTCTGCCTCACCGGGGCTGGCATAGGGATTCAGGTGAGCTCCCACACCCGCCAGCCCTGGCGCCTCGATGCCTGGGAGATCGTCACCGATGTAACCCCTCTGCCCACTCTGAGCATTCTGTCTCAGCCTTATCGGCCCAGAACTTCCTCCAATCATGTCTTGGCCGGGCCCCGGGCCCCAAATTCCTGGTGGGTGATGTGCACGCTGTTTGCGATAACGGCCCTGGCAGGACTCTGAGGGGCCGGCTGCCTTGGCTCATCTCCAGCTCAGATAACAGGGAGGTATCTCCACTTTATCTTCTGGAAAGCTGGCCAGGCCTTGGGGGCGGGTTGGAAGGTGAGGCCCAACCTCACTGCCGCCCCTCCCGGCCTGGACACCTGGGGCGGAAAGGGAGTGCATCTGAGAGCGGAGAGCTGCCCAGAGCCTTCCATAGCTGCCCACAGCAGGAAGGATTCAATCCACCACTCACCCGATCACCAGATATTTACCGAGCTCGCCCCCGGGGCCAAGCCCTGATCAAAGTGCTCTGGGATTTCAACTTATTTAATCCTCCCCACAAATCCCACAGGATTGGCCCTGATGTCTTTCGGCTCATTTGACAGTTGAGACAATCAAGGCCCAGGAAGGTCAAGAAATTTGCCCAAGGTCACACAGCTGGTGGGTGGTGGAGTCCTTACCGGGTTAGCTTACTTCAGTTCAGTTCAGTCGCTCAGTCATGTCCGACTCTTTGAGACCCCATGAATCGCAGCACGCCAGGCCTCTCTGTCCATCACCAACTCCCGGAGTTCACTCAGACTCACATCCATCGAGTCAGTGATGCCATCCAGCCATCTCATCCTCTGTCGTCCCCTTCTCCTCCTGCCCCCAATCCCTCCCAGCATCAGAGGCTTTTCCAATGAGGTCTTTGCATGAGGTGGCCAAAGTACTGGAGTTTCAGCTTTAGCATCATTCCTTCCAAAGAAATCCCAGGGCTGATCTCCTTCAGAATGGACTGGTTGGATCTCCTTGCAGTCCAAGGGACTCTCAAGAGTCTTCTCCAACACCACAGTTCAAAAGCATCAATTCTTCGGCGCTCAGCTTTCTTCACAGTCCAACTCTCACATCCATACATGACCACAGGAAAAACCATAGCCTTGACTAGCCGGACCTTTTGGCAAAGTAATGTCTCTGCCTTTGAATATGCTATCTAGGTTGGACATAACTTTCCTTCCAAGGAGTAAGCGTCTTTTAATTTAATGGCTGCAGTCACCATCTGCAGTGATTTTGGAGCCCAGAAAAATAAAGTCTGACACTGTTTCCACTGTTTCTCCATCTATTTCCCATGAAGTGATGGGACTGGATGCCATGATCTTCGTTTTCTGTATGTTGAGCTTTAAGCCAACTTTTTCACTCTCCTCTTTCACTTTCATCAAGAGGCTTTTTAGTTCCTCTTCACTTTCTGCCATAAGGATGGTGTCATCTGCATATCTGATAAACTCTGCATATCTGATAAACATAGCTGTCATCTGTAAACTATAGCTTACTTAGAGTTACTTATAAACGGACTTTAAAAAGGCATCTAGGGACAAGAGCTCTGAGGAACAAAGCCGGTAGAGAGGGACGGAGGGAGGGGCAGTTGCTATCTCTGCTAGGGTCTCAGGGAGGGCTCCCTGGGGGTGGGGTGGGGAGTGACATCCCATTGTATGGGGATCTGGGGGAAGGGCATTCGAGGCGGAGGGAATGGCTAGTGCAGAGGCCCCAGGCGAGAACAAGCTTCAGGGGAAAAGGGCCCGCAGAGAAAGGGCCTGGCGGGTTATGGGGAAGCCTCTGGCCTGGTCCCAGGCTTTCAGTACAGAGCTGGCCTCTCCATCCGGTTCTGGCTCGTCTGCAGCCAGTCTGAGCCCCTCGGCACTCTCTGGCTTCACCTCCTCCCAGCTGGGTGACCCTGGGCAGGCGGCTTCCCTTCTCTCTGCCTTTGCCCTTGGCTGCCTCATCCCAGTCTGGGCTCTGGAGGCCCCTAGGGTGGGGGCAGGGCCCACGATGGGCCCTCGGCTGCTGCTCAGATGTGAGGCAGCGACCGCTACCACATGTCTCTTGGCAGGGACGGAAGGTGCTCCCAGAGGTCGCTGAGCTGAGACACACACAGAGACGGAGGACAGAGTCAGAGGGAGATGCGGGGACCGAGAATAGAGGAAGACAGAGAGACACAGGTGGAGACGCAGAGACGGAGAGACAGGGTCGGTGGGGAGGGGGAGACGCCCCCACAGAGCCTGGGAGACACGGGCCATTTGAAGGAGACACGCAGAGACACAGGGAGACGTTGACCCGCAGCAGCAGAGAGATGGGGACGGAGACACTAGCAGAGAAAGCTGACTGTCCGGACACCACTGAATGGTACTTGCCGTGATGAATTTCACGCTCTGTAAATTTTACAGCGAAAAGAGAGACAGCGATGGAAGGACAGAGTTCAGGGATCCTGACTCTCTGGGGCCCTAAGCGGTGGTGGGGAAGGAACCGGGGCTGGGTCCCTGTGCAGAGTCTAGGCCTCCAGGGCCCAGGGGTCTGGGGGCCAGTCCCCCTTTCACCGGGCTGCCCCGGTCTGGCAGTGGCCGGTTTTGCTTACGTGGGCTTTGGGACGGGTTCTGAGCCCTTGGCCAGGAGACAGGGCCTAGGAGGTCTGGGGAAGGCAGCCTGTCCCTGTAGGTCCTGTCACCAGCTCCAAGGCTGCCAAACCCAGGGAGTGGGGGCCGGACGATGCCCCCCGCCCCGGCTGTGGGGGTCGGCGTCAGGGCACTCAACCTTCTGAGCTGACAGCTTGGGGTGTTCACTGCCTGTCGCACCTAGCCAGGAGGGCATAATACGGGGTTCTCCGTGGCTCCCCACCAACAGCCCAGGATATGACTGCTCAAGAGATGAGGAGCCTGGGCTGAGAGAGGTCAAGGGCCTTGGCTGAGGTCACACAGTGGCCACAGGCAGCTGTGTGGGCTGGGGAAAAGGACAAGCCTAGGCTGGGGGCTGGGACCTGGTGCCAGCAGGCCAGGGGTGGTGTGGGAGACCCCCAGACGGGGAGCGAGAGGGTGAGAGGCGGCCAGGCCCCTCGGGCCCTCTCAACATGCTCGGGGAGGCCGGCCCATCTTCCCGGAGGGGACACTGAGGCCCAGCTGGCCGAGGCAGCCGGGCCAAAGCCCCTGTGGGCGGTAGGGCCAGGGCGAGGACTCCGCGCCGAAACGGGTCGGAGAAGGGGCGCGCCCAGGGCGCTCGGGGCTCGAGGCGCACGCGCGGCGCGGCCACGTCCGGCCCCGGGGACGCGGCGGGGCGGGGAGCGGCGGCGCGCGCTCGGCCCCCTCCCCGGCCACGGCCGAGACCCCGCCCCGGAGGCGGAGGGGGCAGGGCGGCCCGGGGGCCCGGCGCCCGCTCGGCCCGCCCCCGGCCCGCCCCCCGGCCCGCCCCGCGCCGCCGCCGGGCTCCCCGAGCTCTCGACGCGCCGACGGCTGGACGGACGGACGGGTGGACGCGCCGGCGGCCGGGCGAGCGGAGCGCAGCGCGGTGAGTGCACGCGGACCCCGGCCCTCGCCCCCGGGACCCCCGGCTCCCCCTCTGCGGCGCTCCCCCGCCTAGTCCCGCCCCCAGCCCCCGTCCCCGGAGGGAACCGGGCCCTGGTCGGTTGGCACCGCTCTCCTCCCCCGCGCGTCCCCCTACCGCGGGCGGCCCAAGTTCTCCTGCTCCCGCGCACGGCCACCCCGGACCCCCTGCGCACGCCCGGCCCCTCACACTCGGCTCTCTCACGTCTCTTGTGCGCGCACAGGTTTCACCCACACGTGCCTTGCACACGGGCGGCCCCAGACACGCACGCCAGTCTCCACCCCGCTGCCTGTGAGGCGCGTGTGCCTCGCCGCCGTGCACGCGGGTGTCTGTCCCACACGCCTCTCCCGTGTGTCACACGCATACCTGCGGTGGTGAGCAGACCCCACTCCCACACACACACCATGAATGCCTGCACAGACCAATAGCTTCCTCGTTGGGGGACCCCGGCCCCCCCACCCTCGTGGGCACCCCGCTTCATGCCCTCCTGACCCCGGTGGGGGCCCAGGCAAGCCCCCAGAGGCTTTGTCACTTGTTGGGGAGCCTGGGTGGCTCCCAGGAGCACAGGCCGGGGTGACTGGCCCTGCCAACCTCCCCCTCCTCTTCACCCCCACCCCCACACACCCCCTCCCTGTATCCTCTTCTGCCCGCTCTCCAGGCAGGGGTGCCCTCTCGCCCTTTGCGGTCACAGGGTCTCATTCCCACCTCAGTGTGTGCCCACCACTCGGGCTGGTCCAAAGCTGGCCTGAGCCAGCAGGTGTCACCGTGACCGGCCAGAAATGGAAAAACGGAAAGAACGTTTGGGTGCTGGCCATCACCCCGAGCCCCTTGGATCACCATGCGGCTGCAGGGCCCTCCTGGGGTCAGCTGGTGCCTGGGCCTGGCCCGAGTCTGTGGCTGAGTGATTGGGACTCTGAGTGTCCGAGTCCCCATGTACAAACAGGGCTGAAGATCCTCGTCCCGCCGCCCCCCCCAGGAGGAATGGAGGGCCTGGGAACTACTGCTGGATCGACTGCCCACCGCCCCGACCCCCGACCAGATCCAGAGCCTTGGGAAGGGCAGTGGGCAGGGCGTGGATGGTGTCAGAGGCTCTTACTCGGAAGGCGCGGACTTGCCAGCCCCCACCGAGCCTGGCCCTGCCTGTTTGGTTTGGCTCTCAGCACGTTAGTATTCTTTTTAAAAATTTAATTAGCTGTCAGCATTTACAGATCGGTGAGCTTCACAGAAAAGTCCGGATTTCAGTCTTGTGAGAAATCGCAGGGTTCCGGCGGCTTGGGACCCATGTCGCTGGGGGTTGGTGCCCTTGAGTAGTTTGGCTTGCCTGCCGCCCCTAGGGTCGGGGCCGGGGCCCACTTGGCTGTAGTCCCCAGCTGGCCGCTTTCACATTTGCGGCTCCCTCCAGACCTGCTGTATAAACTGGGATGTTCTTGCAGCAGCAGCGCCCACCCCAAGTGGGCCTGGGCCGGTGGACACTCTTCCTGCCATGGCCTTGCAGTCACTGTGACTCCAGGACCGCCAGGCTGCAGACCCCGAGTTCCCCAAGGCTGCAGGGCCTCGGTGTGTCCTGTTGGGCATCAGAATTCTGTGTCTGCCGTGGGGGGGAGCAGGGAGCACTTCCCTTCCCCACCCCTGGCCGGCCTTGGAGGAGGAGGTGCTCTCTGCAGGGCAGGGCTCAGGCTGGGGGACAGGCTCCCAGCTCCCACTCCTTGGCGGCCTCTCACTGGGTGGCGTGGGGCGGGGCGGTGGCTGCCTTAAGGCCTGGTTGCTGTGACTCTCTGCTCTCTTTCTGCCGCATGGATGTGGCTGAACTCATGCCAGCTGACTGCCTGTGGTGGGTGGCTCCCTGGAAGTTTGCTGACTGACTGACTGAGGACCGGCCCTGTGGGCGGCACGCGGGACTTGGGGGGTGGACTCAGCCCCTGGCCTCGTCCCTGTACCTCCAGAGGCTTTCATTCCTGCTACGGAGGAGGGTGCCAAGGGCCTGTTCCGCCCTTCCGTGACCCTGTGTCTTCTCTTCTGTAAAGTGAGTTCTGTCTGATGGCTTTCCAGGGCTCATGGTCCTGAAACGGGGTGTTGGGGAGGGGAGCCTGGGGTCCACTGCTCAGGAAGTGTCTGGGTATCTCCCCTCTATGGCTTCTTGAACCCTAATGTCCCACCTCTCACCACCTGCCCCCCTAAACTGAAGCCCTGGTCCTGGGATGTAGTTTCAGCCTGCCAGGTAGGGTGACTGAGGCAACAGAGAATTGAATTAGGTTGACTGCAGGCAGGTATAGTTGCTATAAAGGCGCTGAAGCCAACAGGGCAGCCCAACCCAGGTGGGGGGACAGGGTCCTCAGAGGAAGGGATCTCTGAGCTGAGATGGGAGCGCGCAGGCTGAGGGTGCAGCTGGTGCAAATGGCCTTTGGTGGGCTCTGGCGTGGTGTGTGTGAGCCTTGGCGTGTTCGAGGGACGAGGGACTGAAAGGGAGGAGGCTGGAGCCGGTAGGGGAGGGGAGGAGGGGCAGGGCAGGGAGTTGGAAAGCTGCGGAGAAGTGTTTATCCAGGGAGCCACGAGCTCTAATTGCCATTTTAAGACAGCCTCCCTGGCGGCGCAACCTGGGCGCTGTGTGCCCCCACCAAGAGGGTGCTGGCAGGAGTGGGGAGGCCCTCTCCGGGCCTGGGCCCGAGGGCAGGTCTCCCCCTTGAGATCCTACAGGGGAGGTGAGGAGACAGGGCCATCGACAGACCTTTGAGATCCAGGGTGATGCATGCTAGAGAAATAGGTGTTGGGGCAACCTCCATTGGAGTACTACGCAGCTGTAGAAAGGAGGCGCTGATCCTCGAGATCCATCGAGAGAAAAGAAGAAGGTGCTGAACAGTGTGTAAAATAGAGTGTGTCTTGTGCCATGTAAAAGCTGTGAACCCGGATTTGCTCGTAGGCAAGCGCTGGGAGGAAGCCCTGGGGCGAGTTGCAGTTACCTGTGCTTTGCCTGGAGGGCGGGTGCAGGTGGGGGCCAGGGTGTGAGATCAGGTGGCACTCCACTGCCAGCCTTATATTTCTGGATTTTGAGCCACACCACTGTATTTGCTGTTTAAGCATTACATTAGAGTCAGACGCAGCTGAGCAGTTGCTGGGTGAGTGTTCATTTGTGAGTTTTAAGTGCAGTGTTTAAGGACGGTTTCTAAGTTCCTTGCTCTACCGAACAGACTGACTTCTTCCTGGCACGGTATACAAAGGTTTCCACTGTGATGAAAATTAGATGCGAGCAAAGTCACGTTTTGCAAAGTTTGGCAACTGGACAAAAGAAAAAACGGCGCCCTTTTCTCTGCCCCTTTTCCTGTGGGAGTTTCCTTCTCCAGGTTTGACTGCTGGCTCTTCCTGGGGTGGGCACCATGGCACTTGGCGCCCATCCTCAGCCTGTCTCCGCAGTCTGCCTGCCAGTGGGCTGGAGCTTAGCGACAGGTCCAGACCACGGGGGCCTGCTGGACGCAAGGAAGTCCCCGCCTTGGCGACCCGCAAGGCTCAGATCCCACCTCTGCTGGTCGCAGGCCATGCTTTCTTTGGGACAGGACCCCCTCTGTCAAATGGCGTCACAACCCATCTCTTAGGGTTGTTGGAAGGAGGAAGGGAGTGATGCCCAGTGAGTGCTGGTCGCTGTCCTTGGGGAAAGCAGTGCCAGGACCAGCTCCTCTGCCCCCCAGAGAGCTCGCTGTCTCTGGGAGACAGACGGATGCTCACTGTGAAGTCCTGAGGCGGCCGGGTGCACCTGGGCTGCAGAGCAGGTGAAGCTGGCCGGGAACCTGGGTGGGGGTGGGGCTGCTGTAGGGGGTACGTCAGCGGAGGCCAGTGGGGTTCGGGGCAGGGGGCACAGCAGGGACTATAACCTGGAGCAGCTGGAGGAAGGACCCCCGTGAGCATGGGGGTGGTCAGATCTGGGGATACAGGGGGACTTGCAGTTTTACCCTGGGTGTGATGAGAAATCAGATGAGCGCGGGCCGATCTGATTGGGATTTTCAGGGACCCCTGGCTTCTGGGAGTGGGGTCGCAGCCTGCCTCCGGGAAGGTTGGGAACCCAGAGTGGGGATTGTGTGGGAGCAGCTGGGAGAGGCTGGCTGGACTCGGGGTTCCTTCTGTGTGAGGGACCTTGAGTCCCCTGCTCACAGCCAGCACTCAGGACAGCCTCTGGTGTGGGCCAGCCCGGGGTCCCTCCAGTAGCCATCCTGAGGGCCCCAGGCACCCACGTAGGCAGTTCTGAAATGCTTCTGTCAGAGTGGTTCTAGGGGAGAGCACAGAGCCTCTGGGAGTTTGGGCGTGGTCAGGGAGGGCTTCCTGGAGGGAGCGATACTTCTCTGTAATGTGAACATTGAGGGGTGAGGAGGAGAGCACTGGTTCCTTTCGGATGAGTGGGAGGGGAGGCGGGCTGTGAGGCTGGACTCACGCCCTGGACCAGACAGGGAGGACCTTAAGTCCTGCTCACAGGGTGGCGGGTGGGCAGCCTTGGGTGTTTCTGAGCGGAGGGGCGAGGGTCCGCCGGGCAGCGGGAGGCGTGGGCGGGTGACAGGGCAGGGAACCAGGCTCAGTGTAGGTGGGAGGCTGGCTGCAGTCATGCAGCATGTGAGGACCAGGGCTGGGCGGGGGCCAGGTCTGTCCACCTCGGGTCCTGCCCTGGGTTACAGGGTACCGTGGCGCGCAGGGACCACTCATTCCTTCCCTTGGGCTGGTCCCTTCCCAGGGCCCCTCGGGTCAAGTCGTGCGTCATTTTGCACCATTGTCCGCAGGGTTGTTGGAATCTGGAAGCATTGCAAAAATGCCCGTCTTCTCATATATGGAGATTATTGCAAAGAAAGTGCTGGTTTGGGGAAAGGTCATTTCCTTCCTCCAGGGTGGGGAGCCTGGCTTTTCGGTGAGGGGGGACGTGTGCTGTAATATGGGCGGCCAGGGCACCCCCGCCTGGGTCAGCGGCGGTGAGGAAGTGCTGTGCCTGTCTGCCAGGGGGGCGTAGTTGGTGGGGAGCATCAAGAGCCTCTGTGTGGCCAAGAGGGTGGGGGCCACCAGCCCCCGTGTGCCCAGGAGTGGACGACCTCCTGCGGCCCTGGAGGCTTTTGCCTTCGAGCAGACTCTGCTGGCCTCAGGCCATCTCACCTCCTAGGGCCTCAGTTTCTTCCTCATCTGCTAACTGGGGCCAGCCCTCCTGGCTCTGCTGTCACTTGGAGCCCAGGAATGGCCTGAAGCGTGAGAAGAGGGGTCCGAGGTGCTGGGTGACGGTGGGGTGAGGACCCCGCCAGGCCAGGGCGCCCGTGCACCTGCCTGGGCCTGGAAAATGGGGAGTTGGAGATTCGGAGCGAGGCTGTGGAGTCCTGACCTCCAGCCCGGCCTTCCTTACTCCAAATGGTCAGGACTCCACGCGCAGGGCACAGGGAGGGCAAAAAAGGCAGCTGTGGACGCCCAGGAAAGGTTTCCTGGCAGGGGGCATACTGAGCTGGGTCTTTAGGGATGAATAGGAGTTGGCTCAGGCCATGGGAGTGCCTGGCAGAGGGCCCAGAGCAATGGGCAGACCTGAGGGGCCGTGAGATTGAGAGGAGCCGAGGCAGGTCCTTTACTGAATGCCTGGTTTGCCTGGCTCCGTGCTGCGGTCCTTACATCTCCTCTGGAGTCTGCCCGTGTTGCCGGGAGGCTGTTGTGATTGGGCTCACAAACGAGCAGACAGAAGCAGGTCTGCTCTGGGGTCACGTGCTCTGAGCCGCCCACAGCCTGGGGGGAGCTGGGCTCACATTTGAACCCTGACCTCCAGGGTCCAGAGCTTGATCCCACTTGTTGCCCATCTCTGCTCCAGCAGAGTTGACTGACGGCCTTGGGGGCCCTTGGGGACAGCCGTAAGAAGTTTCTAAATTTCAGGGCCATGCAAATAAATGGGGGTGCTGGCCTGGCAGAGGCCCCAGACGGTCACAGAGCCTCCCTGGCTGAACTGCCTTCTGGATGCTGATGCTTCGGAGGGTGGTCCAGGAGCCCGGGTCTGCGGGACCGGCCCCCTGCCCATCCACTTCATCACACCTCCTGCCCATCCCTGTCTGTCTGTCTGTCTGCCTGCCGCTGCTTCCCTCTGTGTCTCCGTGTCTCTGTCTGTCTCCCTGCCCCCACCCCCGACCCCAGAGTCCCTCCCTGGCCTCCGTGAGGCTCAGAGGAGAGGACCCAGGAGACGGGGCTTCTGTATGAAGGGTGGACACACACCGGCGGTGGTTACGGTGGGACCACCACCTCCAGCTTGGCCAGTGACTTGCCAGGTGACGTCAGGTGAGTTTTTCTCCGTTGCTGAAGGCCCTTCTGGGATGAGTGCAGGTGACACTCAGGTTGAGGACGCATCTCATATCCTGTGCCGGTCTTGTGCTGGGGCCAGGCGAGCGAATCCAGCCACCCGTCCCCACTCTCCCACCCACCAGAAGCATCAGGGCTGAGCAGGAGAGCTGGGTCCCCGCCTCCGGCCCATGTGTGCCAGATGTCAGCTCCCAGCACGGGGAGGCAACCTGCCCGCCTTGGCCCCGTGGGCATCTGGCCTGTCTGGGCAGAGGGGAGGTGGTAGCAGAACCAGCCTGCCCAGGGCACCACGGGAGCCCGGAGCGCAGGGATGTGGGCAGAGCTGCCCGCGCTGAGGTTGGACAGGATGCGGGGTGTGATAGGCGCTGATACCTGGTCACATCAGTGCAGCTGGGAACCCAGTGGGGCAGGCGTGCACAGGCTCACACTCACACACACGTACTCCTACATGCTTAAACGTGCCTCGGGGCACACACCTGCCCACACGCATACTTACTTAGACTTCACGTGCACACAGATGCATTTACCTCACCCCCCTCTGCCCCAGCACTCCTGCTCACACGGACCTGCAGGTAATGGACATGCATCTCTCGTGGAGGGACCCTTGGTCTTTCAGCTTACCTTGAAAATGCATGTTGCTTCCGAAGGAGAAGGAAAACAGGAAGCCAGAGGTGGTCTGCGTGGTAGGTAGGGAGGTAGGGAGAGAACCGGGTCCCGGCCCCGATCGGGGACTCCTCTCTCCTCCTCCAGTGGTTTCTCAGTGTGCATGGACCCCAGGAGTCCAGGGGCTGGAGAAGGGCACATGCCTGGTTTGGGAGGCTCTGAAGGAATGGTGGACCCCAGAGTTGATCTCCTACCTTTGTGTCCTTTTCAAGGGAGAGACATTGGGCTTCCCAGGTGGCTCAGTGGCTAAAGAGTCCACCTGCAATGCAGGAGACACAGGAGACGTGGGTTTGATCCCTGGGTTGGGAAGATCCCCTGGGGGAGGGCATGGTAGCCCCCTCCAGTATTCTTGCTGGAGAATCCCATGGACGGAGGAGCCTGGAGGGCTGCACTCCATGCAGTCACATAGAGTCGTATATAACAGCATGCACACACGCAGGAGAGGAATTAAATCCCTGTAAAGGCCAGTGTATTCTGTGTATGTGTGGTGGTGGCGGGGTGGGTGATGGGTGAACCCATTCTCCATGTCTGTCAGGGAGGGAGCCCCTCCAGTAAGGACCGAGTGGATGATCCACTGTACCAGGAGCAACTGACTTCTCTCAGGACTTTTAATCACAAACTGTTGAAGCTTTCTGAGTAGCATCTATTGAAAGTCTCACATAGAATTTGTCTTTTAGGGAATTGCCTTGATTTTTCAGTGTTGTACGGCGCTTGCATTCCTGAGGTAAGCCCTGTTTGGACACGATGTATTATTACCCCTGTAATGTGCTGCTCGATTCAACTTTCTGATATTTTACTTAGGGCTTGGCAGCTCGATTCATAAGTGAGGCTGGCCGGTACCTCACTCTTGTCGTGTCCACGTCTGCTTTTGGTATCAGGACTTTCCCTTGTCTCATAAAACGGGAGGAGGAGGCCCCGTTCTTATTCTAGGCGCTGGAACAATTTTTAATAGAGTGGGAACTATCGTCAGCTCGACTGGACCAGGTCTTGGGCTGGCCGCTGCAGCTACGTTTCGATTTCATCCCACGGCGCCCTGCGAGGGCAGCGTGTTCTCCTTGCTGGATGGAGACGGGGAAAAGGAAGCTCAGAGTTGGAGCCTCTCAGACGGCAGGAGGGGGCTCTGCTGGGCTGTGAACGTGAGCCAGTCTGACACCCGCCCCGCGCTTTGCTCGCTGTTCACCGCAATGCAGGACTCCCCTGAGACGCTGGCCTGCAGGGGAGCCGCGGGCCTTGTTCTGGGTTTTCCAGGGAGGCTGGGAGGAGCACTGATGGAGCGAGAGCTCCCCTCACTTGCTCACGGTCTGCTGGCCCACCCGCCATCCGAGCATCCACTTGTCTGCTGACCCGCTTCCTGCCCAGCCAGCCCGTTGTCCTTCAGCCCTTCGTCCCCGTGCTGCTGCCCCCGCTGCTAACCCACCCTCCCGTCCACACTGCCTGCATCTCCTCACCCGTCTTTCCACCCACCCACCTGCCCATCCACAAGACATTTATCCACGGGCTGGTTACTCCTCCATCCACCGATCCATCTTCACATCCATCTGTCTTCCATCTGCCATTCATTCACCCATCATCCCTGATCGGACTGCCATCTGTCAGACACCCGTCCATCTCTTCATCATTGTCCATCCACATGCCAATTCATGTACCCATCTGCTAGTCCACCTTCTCATCCACCTTCCCTCTGGTGCCCACCCACTCATCTGTCCACTGATTCATGTGTTCATCTGTGCCTTCATCCACCCATCCATTCATCCATCCACCGGCCCTTGGGTCTTGGCCTTAGATTTGGGTGTGCAGAGATTCAGGAGGGAGGGTACTTGTGTTTGGGATAACGATATTAGCCAAAATGAGCGTCTGGGAACCAGAGCCTTAGACTTTAGCAGGAATTACATATGTGGAGGACAACTCAGAGAAATGGAGTAGGAAAGATAGGTGGGAGTTGCATAGTGACGGACTTTGAAAGCTAACCCTAGGAGTTTTCACTTTATCCTTGGGCCAGGGGTATTCAACCCTGGTTCCATGAATCCCAGAGAGTCTCTGAGACCCCTGAAATGATGGGCATCAGTTATTTTCTATATAAGCCCATATATCTGTTAAGACTTTGGGTTGCAAGTGATGGAAAGCGTAAGCAAGATGGGTTCATGACTTGCAGAGCTCAGCTTATCGCTTAGCTTCAGGTCTGGCTGGATCCAGGTGCTCGACAGCTGTCGCCGTGACTCCGTCTCTGTTTTCCTGTATCTTGGCTTTGCCTTTGTTTTTTTGTTTGTTTTTGAGTTGACTCCAGCCTCAGACAGTCTCCACCTGACAACACGATGGCTTCAGGGACCCTCATTGTTAAATCAGTTCACACCTAATACAGTGGGAACAAGAGAGGCCGTTTGCCCAGGGTCTCACCTCAGTTGGGCCTCATGGGCTCAGGTCGGCCAGGTGTGCATCCCTGGGCTAGGCACTGTTGCGAGAGGAATGAGAAGCACGGATGGCATGGCGATTGAGTGGTGTGGACCCCAGAATGAAATGCAGGGGCCCTTCTTGGAAGGAGGGTGAGTGTACGATGGGTGAATGAGAAGCCGTCCCGTGTCCAGGAAACTCTCACATTTTCCTTTTGTGGTGGAAATGGGTGCATTAACCAAGAGATTGGGGTGGTAGAGAACCATCAGAATTTCTAGCAACTGGGAGGCAGTCGGGTGAGAGGTCCTCGGCGGGTAGGACCACGGGCAAGCTGGATGCCTGTCTGTCTGCCTGGGGCCGGGTGGAGGGCGTGGGGACGCAGGTGGGGAGGGTGATGAGCTCAGCCTTGGCCCGGGCAGGGCCATTTCTCACCGCTCCGCCCAGTGTGTTTCCTCTCTCCAGAGTCTTGACTCCTGGAGAAGGAAAATATCAGCTCCGTCCTGTGCCAGAAACAGCATTTTCTTTTCTCGAGGGTTGATTGTGAGTCTTGGGTGTTCATCTTTGTAATTTTTCACCTGCTTATGTTGATAATGAGATTAGTGATTATATATGAAGGCTCAACTCTCACTCCAGATTTAAGGAGACTTTGATCATTTTACTTACTTTTTTTTTGTTTGTTTGTTTCTCTTTATGAGCAAAGAGAGGGAAGGGAGGGGAAGAAGTCTGGCTGTTAAACTGGAAGGATGGTCTTCCTGGTTTTTATAAGTCGCCCGTGGAGGGTCTCCAGGGCCATGAGTGTGAACACACGGGCCCCAACACCCCCTGTGCCTTCCACCTGGGCCCCACTGCGGTCAGTACTTTGCACCTCAGGTTGGCCCGAGACCCGGGGTCCCCTGCACTCTCCCTCTAGTCCCTGTCTGCCTTGGGGGTCCCAGGCTAGTCCCCTGTGACCTCAGCCATGCCCACTCTCCCCTGGCCAGACCTGTCTTTTTGCAGATGACGGCATCGATTACTGAGATGTCTTTCCATGAGAAAGGGAAGGAATATTGGGCTTTAAAGGTGGAAGCCAGGCCTAATCACTTTTCTTTGGGTGATTTGTGACTATTTTTCATATCTGTCCACTCCTGTCCATTTCTTCTGCCAGCAGCTCTCTTGTTTCCTTTTTCTGGACTATTATAATAGGCTCTTTTCTTTTAAAAGTCTCTTCCCTTGTGAAAAAACACGCATACCAAAACGTACCCAAAAGTCCATGAAAGTCAGCATACCAATGAAGAAACGCTCCTGTGACCACTACCGCCTCTGACCCCGGAGGACACCCCTTCCTTCCGTGGTCCTTCGCCCATCCCCGCCCCCACAGCACCCAGGTACCCACCAGCCTCACTGGGAGTGGCTGTCTAGCCCTGTCCCCTGTGCCTGCTCTCCCTCTTTGACGATGACAGAGTTTGACCCGGCCCTCTGCTTCCTGTGGCTGGAATCTTCCTCCGGCTTCCTGACGACTTCCTAGCATGCTGGGACCCGGTGATGCCTCCCACCACCCTGTTGGAATAGTGTCCACCAAGACACTTTGCCACGTTCCCTGGGGCCCTGGGCATGGGTGACTGACTGGTCTCCTTCTCACCTTCTCTTCTTCCTTAATTTTCACACTGCCACCTCTTTTCCGTCTTGCTGTTACCGTCAGCTCCTCTCCCTTTGTTCTTTGTTTCCGTGTGTGCCGGCCACAGGGAGTGTAGCCGGTTCATGCCACAGGGCCTTTGCACGTGCTGTTACCACCTCCTGGCTTGCTTCTCCCACATCTTAGCGTGGCCACCGTGCTTGTGCCAGGAGACTCTCAGCCCAAGTGTCGCCTTCTTGGGGAGGCCCGTGCAGCCCCATCTTGCCAGGGTAATCCCTCACAACCTCCTTGTTCCCTTCTTATGTGGTATTTGTCTCTTCTGTCCACCAGGATGTTGGCCACACGAGGTTTTGGCCGCCAGGGGTCTTGTTCGTGGCCACGTCCCAGTACCTGTTGTGGAGGCTGGCAGGCAGCAGGTGGGCAATGAATGTCTGCAACGTGGAGGACCCAGGCTGTGCTCCCTGGCCCGGCGGATCTGCCTTCCGATATCTGAACCACCTTTTACCGTTGGTGTAACTGTGGGCCTATGTGGGCCTCGTTTCCTTATCTGTCGAGCGTGGTTAAATAAAATCAACATGCTGGAAGTTCTCAGGCCGGTGCTGGGCATTCTTCGGTGCCGAGGAAGCAAAGGTTAATACGAACCTGATCAACAACTAAAATCCCTCCTGACTTTTTGTGCCAAGAGCACGTTTATTTTTCCCAGAGAATTAGATGACTTCCTCTGATCAGACAAGGAGCACCGGGTCATCCTCCGATTTCCCTTTTAGCCTTGGCTGCCAGGAAGCTTCCTACAACGGGGAGGTCTTGGGGGCGGCCCTGGCTTCCTGTTAGGTCTTTAGCACAGCACTTCTTTTCCTCTGTGCTCTCTGCTCCTTGACTGTTCATTTTCGGCTCCATAGCACACGTTTTATTACTTTTGGCTGTAGAAGATACATATAAAACTGACCCGCTGAGCCATTTTTGAATGGACACCTCAGTACCGCTAAGTCCACTCCCACTGTTGTGTAAAGGTCCCCACCATCCTCTACAAAACCTTCATCTTCCCAAGCTGACCCTCCTCCCCATTAGACCCTCGCCCCTCCCACCCACCGCACGCACCATCTTGCTTTCCGTCTCCGTGGAGCTGACTTCTCTAAGGACCGCGCGTAAGTGGGTCGTTCAGTCCTTGCTCGTGTATCTGACCTCTTTCACCGGGCAGTGTTCTCCAGGTTCATCCGTGTGGTCACGAGTGTTAGCACTTCCCTTTTACGGCTGGATAATATTCCGTTGTGTGTAGGGAACCATATAATGATGATCCATCTGTCTGTTGATGGACGCCTGGGTTACTTTTCCCTTTTGGCTAGTGTGAATAATGCTGTTGTGAACATCTGTGTGCAGAGACTATTTTCAGGACACGTGTTGTGGTGGTTCAGTCGCTCAGTCGTGTCCGACTGTTTCTGACCCCATGGACTGCAGCCCGCCAGGCTTCCCTGTCCTTCACCATCTTGCGGGGTTTGCTCAAACTCATGTCCGTTGAGTCGACCTTTTAGGACATTACTTTCTTACCTTTCTGAGCCTGGGGTGATCCCAGCCCAAATTATATAGAAAGTAAAGCTAGGTTTGGGGGTAGTTTCTTGGATTAGGCTCCCTGCCCTGCTCTTGTGCACAGCACATGTGTGTGCATCTGTGCGTGGCAGAGCCTGTGGTCCCCGCTGGTGCCCAGGCTGCTGCTGCTCCTGGCTCACGCCGGCACCCTCTCCAGACGCTCAGCCTTGGCCAACACGTGTTGCTCCCCACCTCGCCCCCGCCTCAGGCCCAGGAGGGGATCTCCCGCTGTCGTGCCTCCGCCATCGTCAGCAGGTGGCCCTCTGACGTGCCTGATGGGGGTGAGCCCTGGGTGCTCCCCGTGGGGTCAGGCGGGTCAGACTTCGGCCGAGACGGCGCCATTGCCATCATGTCCCCTTTCCTCTTCTCCCAAGGGCTCTTCCAGGGAGAACCGCCCTTCCTCCTGTGCTCAGAACCCATCTCAGGCTCTGCTTCTGGGAGGCACCAGCGTGCCACTCCCGCTTTCCCTCCTGTGCTTCTGTGTCTCGTGTGGCTGCATGGATGATGTCGGATTCTCACACCGTTGACCTTCCAGGCCGCCCGGGTAGGAGCGGGCTCCTTGGTTGGTGTTCAGTCGCTCAGTGGTGTCCGACTCTTTGCAACCGCATGGACTGCAGCATGCCAGGCTTCCCTGTCCTTCACTGTCTCCTGGAGCTTGCTCAAACTCATGTCCCTCGAGTTGGTGATGCCATCCAGCCATCTCATCCTCTGTCGCCCCTTCTCCTCCTGCCCTCAATCTTTCCCAGCATCAGGGTCTCTTCCAGTGAGTCGCTCTTTGCATCAGGTGGCCAAAGTATTGGAGCTTCAGCTTCAGCATCAGCATCAGTCCTGGAATTCCAATGTATATTCATGGTTAATTTCCTTCGGGATTGACTGGTTGGATCTCCTTGCAGTCCAAGGGACTCTCAGGAGTCTCCTCCAACATCACAGTTTGAAAGCATCATTTCTTCAGCACTCAGCCTTCTTTGTGGTCCTCCTCTCACATCTATACCTGACTGCTGGAAAAACCATAGCTTTGACTATACAGACCTTTGTTGGCAAAGTGACATCTCTGGTTTTTAATATGCTCTCTAGGTTTCAAGGCTCCTTGGAGTGGACTTCTTGGAGTGGGCACAATTCCCCAGCTTCCACTTAGAGAAGAGACAGTTCCTAGCCCAGAACACTAGGCGGTTCAGAACTCTAGGTGGGAAGAAGCAGGGACCCACCCCCACCTCCCCTGGGACTCTCTTGCCTGTGTGTAGACAGGAGAGGCCTGGGAGGGTTACAGGAGATAGAAATGGGGTGCTGGGGGAGCCCCGTGATGCCGATGGACAGCGAGCGTGGCCCCGCCGTGGACCACTGAGGCCCTGCCGTCAGGCCCAGCTTCAGATTTTCCTAGAGAAATTGGAAATCCAGGTTGACTGTAAAATGTTCTGATTTTCTGTGTTGTAACATTAAATCAATTCTATAAATTAGTAACACTGCAACGTTAATAACAGCAACTAATTTCAGAAGCACCGTGTGGATTCCAAACACACCCCGTGGACAGACGATGGGGTGGCTGGTCAGCGCTCACCCTCTGCTTGGACTTGGGGGCAGCAGGCAGCGGTCTGGACAGGCTTCTGGGAGATGCTGGGGCCAGCGCTGCTCTGTGAGGTGGCGGCCAGCAGGCCAGGTGGTCCCCATTGCTCGCGTGCTTGTAACTCGTGTGTCTACAAGGGTCCTGAGTGTTTATTTCCCTTCTGTCATCCCCAGCTGCTTGAGAGCCTCAGCGTTTGGCTGTGTCTGCCTCGGGTTTAAAAGAAAGATGCCCACAGATATTTTTAAAGTTTTGAAGCCACACCAGCGTCGACCTGAGACTTTGTTCTCGTCTGGGGTTGCCCGGTAAAGATGTAGGATGCCCAGTTACGTTGGAATTTCAGAGAAACGATGGAATAAGTATCTCCCAAATATCGCACAGGACTGACTTAGTACCAAACAATGATGCCTTGTTTATCTGAAATTCCTCTGTAACTGCCTGTCTTGTATTTTTATTGGCCAGCTCTGGCAAGCCTGTTCTTGTCAGAATCAGAAGGCTCAGCGAACTGGAGAAAGGAAGAATTCCCTTATCTTGTGAGTCACTGTCTGTCACGTGAGGCCAGACCCCACGCTCAGGAGTGGAGCCTTGGTAGTGGTGATGAGTCGGTGCCCCGCGTGGGGGACACCAGGGTGGCCTTGCCGGCTCAGAGAGTGTGAACCCAGGGCTTCTGTGGACGGGTGCGCTGTAGTCCATTTATGGGGGTGGGGGTCATCTGAATGGAGGAGCATGTGTCTGTGTTTGGGGGGGAGCTCGCAGCCAGGCAGGGAGGGCAGTGGAGGTGTGGTCAGAGTCACCAGCCCCCCGTTCCCCGGGCGCCCTGTGGATGCGGGGCTGTGGGACAGTAGGCATGTCTCCCTGGGCACCGTTGGAAGACAGCCTTGCTGAGCGAGCCCCGGCCCCATCCTGCCCACACCCCACTTGTGAGACCCTGGCCCCGGGACTGCATCAGAACCCCTCCCCGGCAGAGCTGTGGTCAGCCAGGGCCACCCCACCTCTCCGCTGCTGCCCCGAGCCTGCCCTGGGCCCGCAGGGCGGGACGCCCCCAGCCGAAGGCATCTCCCATCTTCCTTCCCGTCTAAAGGCCTCTTGTTTCTGCCTCTTGGTGATGGAGCATGAGGCCCTAAGAGGACGCCCATCACTGGCCATCGCCACGGGCTGCAGATCCCTCGGGAGGACCCCGCGGGTCAGGAGAGCCTGGCGCCCGCCCTGCACGCACGAGTGCCCCTTTCGCAGTGTCCGCTCCAGGGCTCACGTAGGCCGCTGGCACTGTGACCGTCGTAGTCTTATTATCATCAGCGTGCATGCCTTCCTTACCCAGCTTGGCTCATCTGCGGGTGTCGGGAGAGACTGGGGGAGCCTCTGTGTCTCCCTGGTCCCCGATGAGCCCCTACCTCGGGCCCAGCGCCCCCCAACCCCAGCCCAGCCACAGGCCCTGGGCAGTCCGCCACAGGGTCTCTATGTGTCCCCCAACTCTCTGGCTGCAGGAGGTCAAGAACCCTTTCTCAGCCCCTCCCCTCGTGATTCCTCTTTGTAGGTTGGAACGGGGGCCCCTCTGCAGAACCCAGACGTTTGGGGGGCTCTGTCCGGCAGGGGCCCTAGGAGAGCAGCAGCGGGCACCCCCTGGAACAGCGTGTTTGGATCCGAGAACCAGCTGTGTAGAGATCGTGCCCTCCCAGTCCTGTCTCGCGTGCGGGTTCCCAGTCGGCTTGCTTGTCTCCGGGGACGGGGAACTCCCTCTGCTCCCTGCAGCCTGGTCTGTCTCTGACCCAGAGGGGCTGCCTTTGTTCCCCCATCTCTGTGGTTTGTCATGTGGATCTCGGGCCTCCTTGCTGTGGGGTCTTCCATCCGCCTGAGGTGGGCCATGGGGGTCAGCCCTCGCCCAGGGACACCCTGGCTTCTGGCCCCACCACGCATGCCCTCCTGTCCTCACCTGCATCCTTACCGTCCTCACCTGGACCGTCCCCGGGCTTCTCAAACTCAGCCTGGCCCAGTCTCCCCTGCACATTGTGACCCTCCTCCATGGAAGCCCCAGCTCCATCCATCCTTCCGACTTTCGGGCCCAGACCTCCGCTTCTCCTGGACTCCTTACCCCCTACCCAGGCTGTCAGCCGGCCCTGCCACGTCCTCTCCCGCCACCCATCATTTGCCCAGCTTCCTGCTCTCAACGCAACAGCAGAGAAGCCCTTTAAGTCGAGCATCCTGTCGGATTGTTCCAGGCTCTGGGGCTCATTGGCCATGAGCACCCTGGCCCTTGCTCCCTGGGCTCCACCATGGTGGGTAGACCCTGCGGGTGGTGGGGCGCCCCTTTCCCCCTCCCCGGCCCCGGTCCTGCCTCAGGCCCTTTGCACTCGCCGTCTCTGCGTCTGCTGTGCTTTGCCTCCTGAGAGGGCTGGGGCTCAGGCCTCTGCTCACATGTCGCTTCCTCAGAGAAGCCTTGCCCGACTCCCCTGGCTGACACAGCCTCTCCCCGGCCCCGGCCTCTTCCTGTCCCATTTCCTGGCTTTCATTCATTTATGTCTCCATTGTCCTCATGGCCGCCTGGCGTTCAGTAATCTCCGGAGTCCATGTGGGTTGGCACCCGCCTCCCCACGCTGGGGCCACAGCAGTGGCGGAACAAGCCCCGTTCTGGAGGGTGCCGGCTCGGGGGCCTGTGCCCTCAGCCCCGGCCGACGGGCTGCGGGTGCGGGCTGCTCCTGCTGCTCTGTGGCCGCCGCGCCGCGCCGTCACCGCCCCGGCGGCCGGGCCCTTGTGCCACTGTCATGTCCTCCCGCGTTCTCTCACGTTTCTCCCATGTTCTCTCATTGTGTTCTCCCGTGTCTCTCATCATGTTCTCTCATCATGTTCTCCCATATTCTCTCATAGTGTTCTCTCATCGTTTCTCCCGTGTTCTCTCCTGGCGTTCTCTAATGGTGTTCTCCCATATTCTCTCACGTTTCTCCCGTGTTCTCTCGTGGTGTCCTCCCGTGTTCTTCCGTGTTCTCTCATCGTTTCTCCCGTGTTCTCTCATCGTTTCTCCCGTGTTCACTCGTTTCTCCCGTGTCCTCTCATGGTGTTCTCCTGTGTTTTTTCGTGTTCTCTTATGGTGTTCTCCCATGTGCGCTCATCGTTTCTCCCGTGTTCACTCATCGTGTTCTCTCATGGTGTTCTCCTGTGTTATCTCGTGTTCTCTCATGGCGTTCTGTGTTTTTTCATGTTCTCTCACGGTGTTCTCCCATGTTCTCTCATCATTTCTCCCATGTTCTCTCATCGTTTCCCCCATGTTCGCTCATCGTTTCTCCCGTGTTCACTCATCGTGTTCTCTCATGGTGTTCTCCTGTGTTATCTTGTGTTCTCTCATGGTGTTCTGTGTTTTTTCATGTTCTCTCACTGTGTTCTCCCATGTTCTCTCATCGTTTCTCCCATGTTCGCTCATCATTTCTCCCGTGTTCACTCATCGTGTTCTCTCATGGTGTCCTCCCGTGTTCTCCCGTGTTCTCTCATCATTTCTCCCGTGTTCGCTCATCGTTTCTCCCGTGTTCTCGCATGATGTTCTCTCATGTTCTCTCACGGTGTTCTCCCGTGTTCTCTCATCATGTCTCCCATGTTCGCTCATCGTGTCTCCCGTGTTCTCTCATGGTGTTCTCTTGTGTTCTCCCGTGTTCTCTCATGGTGTTTTCCTGTGTTTTTTTTGTGTTCTCTCACGGTGTTCTCCTGTGTTCTCTCATTGTTTCTCCCATGTTCGCTCATCATTTCTCCCGTGTTCACTCATCGTGTTCTCTCATGTTCTCCCGTGTTCTCTCATGGTGTTCTTTTGTGTTCTCTCATGGTGTTCTCCTGTGTCCTTGCGTGTTCTCTCATGGTGTTCTCCCATGTTCTCTCATCAATTCTCCCGTGTTCTCTCATCGTTTCTCCCGTGTTCTCTCATGGTGTTCTCCTGTGTTCTCTCATGTTCTCTCATGATGTTCTCCTGTGTTCTCTCGTGTTCTCTCACGGTGTTCTCCCGTGTTCTCTCATCGTTTCTCCAGTGTTCGCTCATTGTGTCTCCCGTGTTCTCTCATGGTGTTCTCCTGTGTTCTCTCATGTTCTCTCATGGTGTTCTCCTGTGTTCTCTCATCGTTTCTCCAGTGTTCGCTCATTGTGTCTCCCGTGTTCTCTCATGGTGTTCTCCTGTGTTCTCTCGTGTTCTCTCACGGTGTTCTCCCGTGTTCTCTCATCGTTTCTCCAGTGTTCGCTCATTGTGTCTCCCGTGTTCTCTCATGGTGTTCTCCTGTGTTCTCTCATGTTCTCTCATGATGTTCTCCTGTGTTCTCTCATGGTGTTCTCCTGTGTCCTTGCGTGTTCTCTCATGGTGTTCTCCCATGTTCTCTCATCAATTCTCCCGTGTTCTCTCATCGTTTCTCCCGTGTTCTCTCATGGTGTTCTCCTGTGTTCTCTCATGTTCTCTCATGATGTTCTCCTGTATTCTCTCGTGTTCTCTCATGGTGTTCGCCTGTGTCCTTTCGTGTTCTCTCATGGTGTTCTCCCATGTTCTCTCATCAATTCTCCCGTGTTCTCTCATCGTTTCTCCCGTGTTCTCTCATGGTGTTCTCCCATGTTCTCTTGTGTTCTCTCATGGTGTTCTCCTGTGTTCTCTCATGATGTTCTCCTGTGTTCTCTTGTGTTCTCTCATGGTGTTCTCCTATGTCCTTTCGTGTTCTCTCATGGTGTTCTCCTGTGTTCTCTCATCGTTTCTCCAGTGTTCGCTCATTGTGTCTCCCGTGTTCTCTCATGGTGTTCTCCTGTGTTCTCTCGTGTTCTCTCACGGTGTTCTCCCGTGTTCTCTCATCGTTTCTCCAGTGTTCGCTCATTGTGTCTCCCGTGTTCTCTCATGGTGTTCTCCTGTGTTCTCTCATGTTCTCTCATGATGTTCTCCTGTGTTCTCTCATGGTGTTCTCCTGTGTCCTTGCGTGTTCTCTCATGGTGTTCTCCCATGTTCTCTCATCAATTCTCCCGTGTTCTCTCATCGTTTCTCCCGTGTTCTCTCATGGTGTTCTCCTGTGTTCTCTCATGTTCTCTCATGATGTTCTCCTGTATTCTCTCGTGTTCTCTCATGGTGTTCGCCTGTGTCCTTTCGTGTTCTCTCATGGTGTTCTCCCATGTTCTCTCATCAATTCTCCCGTGTTCTCTCATCGTTTCTCCCGTGTTCTCTCATGGTGTTCTCCCATGTTCTCTTGTGTTCTCTCATGGTGTTCTCCTGTGTTCTCTCATGATGTTCTCCTGTGTTCTCTTGTGTTCTCTCATGGTGTTCTCCTATGTCCTTTCGTGTTCTCTCATGGTGTTCTCCCATGTTCTCTCATCAATTCTCCCATGTTCTCTCATCGTTTCTCCCGTGTTCTCTCATGGTGTTCTTCCATGTTCTCTTGTGTTCTCTCATGATGTTCTCCTGTGTTCTCTCGTGTTCTCTCATGATGTTCTCCTGTGTTCTCTCACGGTGTTCTCTTGTGTTCTCTCACGGTGTTATCCTGTGTTCTCTCATCGTTTCTCCAGTGTTCGCTCATCGTGTCTCCCGTGTTCTCTCATGGTGTTCTCCTGTGTTCTTCCGTGTTCTCTCATGATGTTCTCCTGTGTTCTCTCATGGTGTTCTCCTGTGTCCTTTCGTGTTCTCTCACAGTGTTCTCTCGCTGTGTTCTCTCTCCTCCACCCTCCTCTGTTCGCTCATTATGTTTTCCATGTTCTCTCATGGTGTTCTCCTGTGTTCTCCCATGTTCTCTCATAGTGTTCTCCTGTGTCCTTTCATGTTCTCTCATGGTGTTCTCTTGTGTTCTCTCATAGTGTTCTCCTGTGTTCTCCCATCGTTTCTCCCATGTTCGCTCATCGTGTTCTCTCATGTTGTTCTCCCGTGTTCTCTCATGGTGTTTTCCTGTGTCCTTTCGTGTTCTCTCATGGTGTTCTCCCATGTTCTCTCATCGTTTCTCTCATAGTGTTCTCTCATCGTTTCTCCTGTGTTCTTTCATGGTGTTCTCCCGTGTTCTCTCATCGTTTCTTCCACGTTCTCTCGTTTCTCCCGTGTTCTCTCATCGTGTTCTCCTGTGTTCTTTTGTGTTCTCCCACATTCTTTCATTGTGTTCTCCCCAGCTCAGCCAGGAGGCGGGCAGCTTAAAGGCTGTTTCCTCTTTCTCTCTGTTACAAATGTAGTAAAGTGAAGTCCCTATCCTTATATTTCTTGGGTGTGAAATTTACAAACTTAAAGTACTAGCGATGTGGCTTCAATGTGTTCGTTTCTAGGTCAGAGAACTTTAGCAGTGACTGACAGCACAGCCCCGGGGCGGGGAGTGGGTGGAGGGGGACCCCTTGTCATGCGGCCCCGGGCGGGGCAGGCCTGCCCCTGAGTCACGGCAGGTCCCAGGGCCGTGGGACCAGTGACTTTTGTCAGGATGGAGGTGACGGGATGAGTGAGGCCCTGTGAGAAGGTGACATTCGAGGAGCTTGTAGAGGAGGCTGAGGAGGGGCTGCGGGGGTCACGTGAGGGCCCTGGAGGGCAGGTCGGGGCAGCTCCCACAGGGAATCCAGGCTGCTCCTTGCTGGCCGGGAAGCCGTGGGGTCAGCTGCTCTCAGAGCACACTGGCTTTGCAGAGAAAGAGATGGGGGGAGGGAGGCAGCAGGCGGCTTCCAGGGTACTGGTAGGGGGAGGGGAGTGTGCGGCTAGAGCGGGGCAGGGCTGTGGTGATGGAGGGGTTGGGCAGGGGTGGGTGGAGGGGGGCGGGCAGGGGCGGGTGGGTGGAGAGGGGCGGGCAGGGGCGGGTGGGTGGAGGGGGCGGGCAGAGGTGGGTGGAGGAGGGCAGGCAGAGGCGGGGAGCTGTTCACAGGGCCCCATGAGTAGATGGCATTGGTGTGTGTGTGCGTGCACATGTGTGTGTGTGTGTGTGTGTGCAGGACAGTGTACGTGCAAGGCTAATTCTGCGAACGGCAGTAACATTTGCTGAGGAGGTTGGCAGAAGGCTGCCCTGCAGCTAAGCTTGCAGTCATGGGGGGGTCTGTTGGGGGTTGTTCCTGAGCTCTGGGACCTGAGGGCTGCAGTGGTGGGGGGCTTGGTTTCTGCGTGAGACCTGGGAGGGCCTGGTTCCCGCCCCGTGTCCACCTGGCCGTGTCCTTCGGCTGGCTGCCCCGGGCCTGTGGGCGTGTGGCTGGGGTTCAACCTGGATTTCGGTGGGGAGATAAACTGGGCGCTGCCGTGTGCACGTGCCTGGGACCATGTGTGCAAGACCACCCGTCGTGTCCCGGCACACGGGTGAGGCTTGGTGACACGGTGTTCATAAGTGCCTGGAGGACTGTGGTGGGGCCTCTGCCTGGCCGTCACCCGCGTGCCCGCGGCCGTGTGCCCGGTGAACATGTGTGACATGCGTGTGTGTGTGTGTGGGTGTGTGTGTGTGCCTGCGGGCCTGGGGGCAGAGGGTCCCACTCGGGGACGTGTCAGGAGGCGGGTGAGGGCGGGGGTCGCGGCCCTGAGCTGGGTGCTGGCGACCCTGTACATCACCCAGGTGAGAATCGAGGTGACCTGTCTGTGCAGTGTCTGAGCAGGTGGGAGTGTGTGTGCGGGGATGTGGGGCGAGTTCCGTGTGTGAACGGAGGCGGTGAGGCTGTCCAGCCGTGCCCCCATGTGCTGGCGTGTGTGCCGGGTGTGCACGCGAGTCCCCCCACCCCCACCATGCGGTGCTGACCCCTGTCCTTTCCGATTCCCCCAGGGCCTCGCGGGAGAGGACGGTCCGTCTGGAGGCTGCACGTGGCTCGCTGCGGGGCATGGCACGGCTCGGGGAGCCCGTGGGAGCCTGGCTGGCCCTGGCCCTGGCCCTGGCCCTGAGTCCCGGCGGTGCGGCAGCCCCAGGGCAGGACTGCACGGGCGTCGAGTGCCCACCGCTGGAGAACTGCATTGAGGACGCGCTGGAGCCGGGGGCCTGCTGCGCCACGTGCGTGCAGCGGGGCTGTGCCTGCGAGGGATACCAGTACTACGACTGCCTGCAGGGCGGCTTCATGCGCGGCCGCGTGCCCGCCGGCCAGTCCTACTTTGTGGACTTCGGCAGCACCGAGTGCTCCTGCCCGCCGGGCGGCGGCAAGATCAGCTGCCAGTTCATGCCCTGCCCGGAGCTGCCGCCCAACTGCATCGAGGCCGTGGTGGCAGCCGACAGCTGCCCACAGTGCGGCCAGGTGGGCTGCGTCCACTCCGGCCGCAAGTACGCCGCCGGCCACACCGTCCGCCTGGCGCCCTGCCGGGCCTGCCACTGCCCCGACGCGGGCGGCGAGCTCATCTGCTACCCACTGCCCGACTGCCACGGAGACGCTGCCCCCGGGAATGCCTCAGACGCCGAGGAGGGGGACCCCGAGCGGCACTACGAGGACCCCTACAGCTACGACCAGGAGGTGGCCGAGGCGGAGGCCCTGGCGGGCGAGCTCCAGGCAGGCGCTGGGGGCCCGGCCGCTCTGGGAGGCGGGGGTCAGCCACCTTCGGCCCTCCAGGCCACTCTCTGGCCGGCCGCCCTCCCCAGGCCCACGGCAGCCGCCGCCCTGGGTCCCCCGGCCCCCATGCAGGCCAAAGCCAGGAGAGTGACGGACGATGGTCAGGAAGACAGGGAGGCGCCAGCCATGCAGAAGCAGCTGGCCGCAGGCGGCCCCCGGGGGCTGGACGGACGGCCCACGGCAGGCCCTATGCCGGCTCACCCTGTCCCGGAGGAGGGGGCCGAGGCCAGGGCTGGGGTGGAAGAGAACCTCATCCCCGATGTGCAGGCCACGCACCACAGCGCCGGGCCCCCTCCCACGTTCAGCATGCCCAACATCCTCCTGACTGAGACCACGCAGGGCCCCCCCGAGGCCCCCACCGAGCCCAGTGCCCATGCCACCTTGACCACACTTCAGCAGGAGACGGGCCGTGCCCCACCTACCCAGGAGGTGCCCCAGCAGCCGGCTGGGCCCCGGTCCCGGCTGGAGGAGGAGGAGGACCCCAACTCCGTGCACTCTGTCCCGAGAGGTGGCCTGGAAGGTAAGACTCTTCCCTGGCTCCTCCCGGGATGCTCGGCCAGTGGAGGGCGTCCTTGGGTCTTGGTGCCGGCGCAGGTCTGTGCTCAGCTGGAGAGGGGTTGGGGGGTCTGTGGCCGAGCCCCACCCCTCTGAGGGAGCCCTGGGAACCTGTTGTCTGGAGACCTCTCTCCACGGCAGGGAGTCCACGTCCTGTCCAGTCCTGGGTCGTTCGCTCTGAAAACCTTCACTGGGCATCAGCTGTGGGCAGGCCCTGCAGGACCCTAGGGAGGCAGTGTGGGCCCGGCTGGCCCTGGTCCACGGGCTGTGAGCGGGCCACCCCTGGGCGGGGTCCAGGAGGGTTTCCTGGGGACGGGGGACCCATCTGTCCAGAGCTGTGGCCCTTGGCGTGTGTCCACGGTGTGCTGAGGCTGAGACTGCAGGCCCCCGGCCCGACGGCTCCTTCCCTGCATCCTGCTCCCAGTGGACGGCACAGAACTCGCCCTCACTGAGTGCTCACCCCATCTGTGGCTCGATCCCCCACAAGCTGGCCGCTGGGCTCCTGATTTTCAGCTCACCAGGTCGAGAGTGGAAAGGCGTGGTTCGTGGAAGCGGGTCGCATGGCGGGAGGTGGCGAGTTGCCACCAGGGCAGCGGGCTTCTGGGGGCTCCTCCTCACCCAGGCCCCCGGGCCTGCAGGAGGCGGGGAGCATAATGAAGTCCACGTGTGCCCGAGCGGGCGGGCTCACAGGCCTGCCTCCCGAGTCTGTGCCTGCAGCCTCCGGGGTTTCCAAAATAGACATGGCCCCCCGCCCCCTCTGCTTGCTGCCAGAGGCCTCTGTGGCTGTGGGCCTTGGAATCCTGGAGGCTTGCTTTGTTCTCGGGCTCCCCAGGTTTTTTCTTTGCCTGGGCTTTCTCAGATGGTCTTTGGGGTGTGGCTGCCGCTGCAGTTGGCCAGAGAGTAGGGGCCGTGACTCAATGCCCCTCATCCCATCCGAGGGTTGTCTTGGCAGGGGCCCAGTGGAGGGCGCAGACGGGACGGGCTGGGTTTCTCGGTGCTCCTCTGGGGAGGGAGGTGTGGATGGTGAGGGGCGGGTGGGGTGAGTGTCAGTGGGACCCAGGAGTTTGGCCCTGGCCGCATGAACAAGGACTGACGGCCGCCCATCACCCCATCCATCTAGCCGCCGCCTCCTCCTCACCCTGACCCCTGACCCCTCTCCCTGACCCCTGACCCCTACCAGTTCTGCCAGCCTGTAACTCAGGTGGGCACCACTTTGTGCCTCGTTCTCTCCATCTATAAGCACAGGGAAGGCCCTGCGTCGGGGGTGGGGTAGGGTTCTGAGCGTTAAATGAACTAACTCATTCAAGCTCGGGGAGGGGCTCAGCACTGCTGAGTAACTGAAAACGCTGGCCGTGATTATTCACCCTCTGTTACTTGGTCTGCCCACTCAGTTTCTACAACAGACGAGTACGGAACAGTCTCTCTGCACCAGGGCTCGTGCTGGTGAAACTGGGTGGGCACAGCCTCTGCCCTTCGTGGTCTGGTGGGGGCAGAGGGCGTGCGTGGATGGGCACACGGAATTATTCGTGGTGGCCACCATGCACACGGCGTGGGGAGGCGGGTGGGGGAGGCCTGGTGGGTGGGGGTCAGGGGTCCGATGGCACATCGCTGGGGCAGCCAGGGCCTCGGCGCCCTCTGGCTGCTGTTGCAGGGGGTGGCTGGGGGAATCCCGAGGGAAGGAGGGCCCTTGGGTGAAACTGGGGAGCTGGTAGCTTAGTCCTGCTTGCCCTTGGGACCTGCTGAGAGGTGGGTCACGGGGTGGAAATGCCCCTTGGCCACTCCGCCGTGGCAGCCCGGGCCTGGAGAAGGTGGTTGCCAGCCATCGCCCCAGGCCCGGCTCGGGCAGGGTTCCGAGCTTTGCCAGGGTTCCCGGCTGCCTCTGGGCATGTCCAGATGGAACCTGATGGAAGCCACATGCCTGACTCCCCCGCGGGGAGAGGGGCTCTGACGTCTCCTGTCACTGGGGGGCTCCTACTGCTGGGCTGGCAGGATGGAGGGACCCAGGGACCACCCCACCCCGCCCCCCCGAGCACAAGGGAGGGAACCTGGGGCCAGGGTGGCCCAGCTAGAGGCAACCCCCTCCCCAGAAAAGGACCCCAGGGAAACCTGCGGGCCCCGGGACCCTGTGGGAGGAGGAGCCCCCCCGCCCCCGTTGGGACTTTACACCCCCGGATTCTGCTGGGCAGGGCTGTTTGAGTGGCTCGACGTCCAGTTAATAGAGAAGCTTTGACATTGAGATAGCTGGATGCAAACTGCAGACCCCGTATCACGCTCAAGGCCTGTGCCTGCACCGTCGTAAGCCCTCTGGGATCAGAGGCCCTTTCAATTGTCACGGCCGCCCCCTCAGTACATGGTGGAAGAATCGGGGCTGCTTCCCCACCAACACACACGCAGGAAGTGGTGAGCCCACCTCACCCCCCATTTCTCCACGTCTTCAACCCAACAATCACTTACGGTGCCCAGGCTGCCCGGGGGCTGTGATGCATGCCAGATGTTCCCCAAAACCCAGTGTGGCCTTGTCGCTGGGACTGTATAGTTCAGTGGAAGAGAAAACCCCTGCGTCGTGGGAGCGCAGTGGATGTGCTCTGCGGGCCTGTCCAGGGGAGCTGACGTCCCCTGGAGAGGGAGGGCTTCCTGGAGGAAGGGCTGTTTGAGCAGGAGGAGCTGTTGACCAGGTGGCAGTGGGGAGCAGAGAGTGCGTCTGGCAGAGGCCACAGCAGGTACAGAGGCCCTGCAGGTGGGGGGGAGGTTGGGTTGGGATGAGGCTGTGTGGCTGGGGCGAGAAGAGGCCTGGGAGGGGCAGGAACTGGGCCCAGGGCAGCAGTGTTACCCTCAGCATGAAGACTGGGGCCTTTCCCCAGGGGCAGGGGGCGCCCCTGCCGGTGTGAGGCAGGAGCTGGTACAGTCTTACTTGGGTCATGGAACGCTTCCTCCGGGTGCAGGGAGCAGAACGTGGGTGGGGCCTTCAGCGTCTGGGGTTCTCCAGGGTCCCCCAGAGTCCCCGGGTTGTGGGTCTAGGCAGCAGAGAGACCCGCCCAACCTCTGCCTGGTCCCTGGACGATCACCGCAGACCGTCCCCTCCGCTGTCCTCTCCAGTCTGGGCGTGTGGGAGATTTAAACTCGCACTGGGTCTGAGAGGTCCCCGAGCACAGCCAGGGGACCTGAGGGAGCCAGGCTGGAAACCTGGACAGCTGAGCCCACGTCCTGTGCGAGGGCGCCTGGCTCCCAGAGCGGCCTGGAGAGGGGGCGTCCCCCCGCCCCCCATGCCGAGCTCATAGGCAGGCCAGGTGGCCCCGCCCCGCCCACAGCCGCTGGGAGCAGACCTGGGACCCAGGCCTCCCCCGGCCCCTGCCCATCCACGCTGAGTCCCCGGACGAAGCTCAGCCTCACTCCTCGTGTGACCTGAGGCCTGGGATGCCACCTTTCTGAGCCCCAGGCTCCTTGCTGACCCCGCACAGCTGGGGCCGGCCCTGCTCTGTCTTGTTTTGTTCAGTCACTCAGTCGTGTCTGACCCTTTGTGATCCCTTGGACTGCCGCACACCAGGCTTCCCTGTCCTTCACCATCTCCCGGAGTTTGCTCAAACTCCTGTCTGTTGAGTCAACGACGCCACCAGCTGTCTCATCCCCTGTCTGCTGTTGGGCTGAGGGTGCACGCCAGTATCACGGGTTAGTGTTTTTCTGAAAAGCACCTTCGTAAGCCCTCGAATTTTGTTGCAATGTTTAGAAGACGTAACATGAACATGAGCTTCCTGGCTTTTGTGAAGTCGGCAGCTGTGGGCCTGCCAGGCCCATGTGTCCTGGGGCAGCTGCCGGGGGATCTGAGAAGGGGCTGCCTGCCCGTCGGGGTGCAGGGGGGGAGCTGGACTGTCCTGGGCTGGTTCCCCTTGGTTTCATCACTGGCCCGGCCCCGGTTGGCAGCTGGGTGGTGGATGGGTCCTCTGCAGGGAGTGCCTGTCGGGGCACTGAGATGTCCTGTGTGGTGACCTTGGGAGGGTCCTTCTATTCCATGGAAGAGGAACTGGGATTCCGAGAGTGGAGGGGATGGGGAGGTGCTTTTCTAGAGGTCATAGTAGAGCTGAGCAGGGGGCCCTCGTCTTCCAGGCAAGGGGTGGGCTCACAGCTCCCATGGGGCACCAGGGGCAGGAAGGGGTCCCCAGCTTTGGCTGCCCCCAGAGCCTATGGCACTTGGAGGAAAAGGGCGCATTTCACAGCAGCTCCCCATAGTGAAGGTCTGGGCTGAGGGGGGTTTCTTGGCTTTAGAAAAACAAGTTTCCTTCCTTCCTGCCTCCCTCCCTCCCTTCCTTCCTAGACAGCTTTATGAGACATTGTTCGTGCACCACTAAGTCCTCCCATTTAAAGAGTACAATTCAGTAGGTTTTGTCAGGGTCATGAAAACATCATCAGAATCGAATTCTAGAACACTCTGATCACCCCAGAAAGAAACCCCATGCCAGTAGCAGCCACCTCCGGCTTCCTCTTCCCAGCCCCCAGCAGACTCGGGTCTAGTCGCCGTCCCTATGGATTGCGTGTGCTGGACATTCCTGGACATGGAATCACAGAGTACGTGGCCTTTGGGGACTATCCCCAGTTAGTTACTCAGCGTGACTCTTTGGAGTTTCCTTGTGTTGCAGCATGAATCAGGGCTGCATTCCTTCTCATGGCGGGCATTCCAGCGTGTGGATGGGCCACGTCTTTGTTCATATGCCAGGTGATGAAGTTGGCACCTTTCAGCTACTGTGAGTGCCACTGCTCTTAGTATTCATTACCTGTCTTTGAGTGGACGTGTTTTCATATCTTTGGGGAATGTACCATTGTTGGGTCATCTGGTAACTCTGTGTAACTGTCAGATGAAGCACCGAACTGTTAACCCACAGCGGCTGCCCCACTATCTTTGCCAGCACTTGTTATTGTCTGTATTTTTTAAAAAATATGTATTTAGTTTTCCGTTTTTTGGCTGTGCTGGGTTTTAGTTGTAGCCTATGGGACCTGGTTCCCCAACCGGGAATTGAACCCCAGCCCCCTGCGTTGGGAGCCCAGAGTCTTAACCACTGGACCACCAGGCAGGCAGTCCCTGTGTGCCTTTTTGAATGTGATGTGTTGAAGTGTTAGGTGATACCTCGCTGCGGGTTTCACTGGTGGTTCCCTGAAGGCTAGTGACGCTGAGCTCCTTTGCTCGAGTTGAGACCGCCCTGAACACGCACGTCCGCATTCGTTAGCCATCGCAGCGATGCCATCATCGCTGACACGTGGCTTCTGGAAGGTTCCACCGCCTACTCGCAGGAGAAGGGGCAGGCACGAAGGGGGCCGCCAGTGTTGTTCGGAGAGTAACCTTGACCCCGTGGGTCCCTGGCTTGGTCTCAGGGACCGCAGGGCGGGGGAGCACGCCCGGGAAGCACAGGCTCCCACGAGTGTTGGGTGTGTGCACCAGCTTTCACAGATACAGCGTCGTGCGTGCACCTGTGTGTCCTCTGCGCTCCTCCATGGGCAGCCCACCCTGGGGCTCTCCCTGTCGGCACGTGGGGAGGAGCTCTGCCCCCTGCACGCCCCCGCGGTTGCTCACTGTCCCTGCTGGCGGATGCTCGGTTGCCTCCATTGCCGCAGTGAACATCTTCCCGTCCTGGCAGGAAGTTGCCGGGTCCGTGTCCACCTGGGTTTCTGTCTTTTCTCTTGGTGAGATGTTTAGCCAATATAATCAGGAGACCTTCTGAGAAGTGTGCACGCGTGCGTGCTCCCAGTCACCCAGTTGTGTCCAGCTCTGCCACTGCTGCTCCAGGGCATCTTCCTGACCCAGGGATTGAAACTGTGTCCCTTGTGTCCCTGTGTCCCCTGCCTTGGCAGGCGGGTTCTTCTCACCGCGCCCCCTGGGCAGCCTCAGAAGCTTGCAGCTCAGTGAGATATCTCAGAGGTGAACGCTTGCGTGTGCAGCACCCAGATCATGAGGCATCATCCCGAGATGAGCAGGCTCCCCTCGTCTGTGCCTGTCCCCAGAACTGCTGCCCTGACTGCAAACAGCTCTGGGAGTTTTGTGAACGGGGCCGTGTAGTCCGCAGCAGCAGCAGCAGCAGCAGCAGCCTGCTCTCTGGGGTGGCGACTTGCGCTCAGCACAGCACTTCATGTCCGCATGTTGTGGGTGGCGCGGTTGGTCCTTTTTGTGGTTGAGAGCTGCTCCATGGTGAGGACAGACCCCGGTTGGTGGTTCCTTCTCCTGAAGGGCTGTGGGCTTGTTTCCTGTCTGGACCCTTCAGAGGAGGGCTGCTGTGTGCATGCCACTCCATGTTTTGATGACTGCCTGCACGCTTTTCTCCAGGGAGGCGCCAGCTGGCTGCCATGGGCTCTGCTGGAGACCACGGGGTGTGTCCTTCTAACCGGTGCCTGCCAGCTCCCCTCCACTGATGGTACCAGACGGTACTCACACCTGCCGTGTACAAGAATGACTGTTTCCCTAGGTTACTGAGTCAGCAAATATATATGAGAGCCTCCTGCATGATTCTAGGTGCCAGAGAGACAGCTGAGATCAAAACTGAATGAAGTTGGCACTCCTCACGGGCCTTCCACCCTGTGGGAGGGGGTGCCCACAGCCAGCCGTGAGAACACGTCAGATCTGTGTCAGACGCTGAAGAGCGCCAAGGAGAGTGCTGAGCAGGGCTGCGAGATGCTCGCGCCTCGGCCAGAGGGACGTGTCCCCAGGACCGTTGGTGTGTGCGTGCGCTCCTCTCTCCCCTGCTTTGGCCAAGGGCCCCCCGGGAGGTCTGCCAGCCCTGCGTGGGGTGCGGGGTGATCTCTCTGCCGTCTCGCCAAACCGGTGACAGTCCTTCCTGCGGGGCACGCGCCTCAGTCACGGCATGAATGAACGCGTGGTCTGCTGCCGACGCGGAACCTCTGTGGTACACTGTATGCATTTCTTCCCGATTCCAAGACCACGGGTCTGCAAGGCTCGCTGCCCCAGGCTGGGAGTGGCCCCTGGGAGGGGCTGCTTTGGGAGTGGTTGTTTCAGGACGGCCCCCACCAGGGCAGCTGCCTCCGCCCCACACGCTCGTTTCCATCGTGGAAACAGGGCTCCCAGGGAAAGGTGAGATGCGCACGGGGACTCTCGGACCGGGCTCGGAACCGGCTCAGCCACTGCTTTCTCCACGTCTGCTGCCCACCAGGCAGGACGCCGGCCTGGGGTCGAGGGTCCCTCTTGATGGACATTACAGGGGGTTTGGGAAAGAAAGGAAGCACAGTGGGTGGTCGTTGCAGTGAATCTGCCCCAGGCTGGTGCTCTGGGAACCTCATCTCAGCCCCCAAACAGCCTTCCAGCGAGTCCCCTCCCACCAGGGGACACAGCCCATGGCCCAGCAGCGAGCAGTAGTGGGCCAGCCGTGGATCCAGGTCCTTCTGACCCTTGGGGGTCCCTGGCCTGGTCCCCAAGGCTGAAGCTGCCCTTCCCCGTGCTGGCTGTGTGACCTCAGGCACATTGCTTCACTGCCCCGGGCCTCGGTTTTCTTGTCTGTACAGTGGGCTTCCTGAGGGCTCCCTGCTAGGGTGTGTTCTCAGCTGGCAGGAAGCTGGCGCCACGTGCTGGGGTCTGCTGCGTAGCAAGGCTGCCCTCACGCCGGTGTCCCGGGCGCTCCACTGGAGGGCAGCCCCTCTGAGCTCCAGGCTGCTTCCCATTCACCCACCAACTGGCTCTTCTGAGGCCCAGCCAAGCCCCCTGGGCCTCCTGTGCTGTGAACCTTCCAGAGCCTGGGTGCCCCATGACCTGCAGCTCAGAGGTGGGGGCGGTGGGCTACCCGGGGGGAGTGTCAGCCCCGTCGTCCTCCAGCGCCTCCTGCAGGCGGGGCTGGGGTTGTACAGCCTCGGGCCCCTGGTCCTCCAGCGTCTGGGGCCTCCAGGAGGAGCTTCTGTCCGGCCGAGGTCAGCTGTGCGTGGACCGGGTGTCTACCAGGCCCTCCCTGCCTGCTCCGGGATCTCCACGCAGGGAAGTTGGACGTGGGACTGACTTGTGCTGGTCATGAGCCAGCTTGGTCCTCCGAGGGTGAGTCCCTGGGCGCGAGCCCTGCCTCTGAGTCTCTGGCTGTGTGACGTCAGGCGATGAATGCACCCTCTCTGAGCCTCAGTGTCAGCATCGGTGAGACGGAAGGGTAAGCTCTCCCCGCCAGGGATTACTGACCGGTGGAGAGGGGACCACCGCCTGCTCAGAGCAGCTGCTGTGGCCTGAGCTCCATTCTATCCCTGCCCCGGGGCCCAGGACTCTGGGCGGTGGGCTGCAGGTTTGTTTCTGCTTAAGTAAACAGATGTGGCCTTTTCTGGGGCCAAGAGGTGTCCCTCTGGTGAAGAGGCAAAGGGGCCGGGCCTCGTAGGATTGGCTGGGGGCGTTCAGCAGCTTACTGCCTGCCCCTCCAGCCCCCCAGATGTGTAGAGATTTCCCCCCACTCCCCGCCAGGCTGGCCCCTGCCCTGCACCTTCATTCTGGCACCTGCCCACGGACTCAGCCCCCATCCTGGGGGGTCCTGCCTTCGGCGGCACAGCCTGGCCGTGGGCTGACATCCCAGAAACAGGGAGGGTCTCCTCCTTCAGCCTCTGTCGGGCTGTGTACTCATCCCGTGGCAGGCGCTGTGGTCCTCCCTGGACACGTATCGATTAGGGTGTTACCGCCTGGGACACCCATAGCGTGGGGGGGCCGTCATCCCCACCTCACAGCCGAGGTGCCTGAGGGACAGAGGTGATGTCCACGTGCAGGGTCACTGAGGACGGTGAAGCGGATGTTTGCCGACCGACCGCCGATGGTGCCTCCTGGGGTTCGTCCAGCTGCCTGGCCCGGGGAGAGGGGTGGTTCTCCCCGATGGTCAGAAAATCGAGGCTCCAGGTCCCCAGCTCCAGCGTTACTGCAGAATGAGAGGGGACGAGGCGGCATGACCTGTCACTTTAGATTTTCCAAAAGATGCCTCGGATCTGGAATTTTGAATCAAGTCTGCAGATTTGTAAATGTATATCAAGGCCCCAGCAAAGTGTGCAGTGGGCATCAGCTTGCTGCCATGGTTTAGACTCACAGAGCGCCAGCTGCCCCTAATTATACGTCTGGGACACAGAGGCCGACGGGGGGGCTGGCAGACTTCACAGCGAGCTCAGAGGGTGGGGTCCCCAAAGCTTCAGCTCCTGGCCCAGCAGAATCCAAGTCCAGAAAACAGGCTCTAGGCTCCTGGAGAGGGTGACCGAGGGGGCTGCAGAATGAGCGCACTGCAGTGGGGGCGGTCACCCCCGGCCTGGAGGGGGGCTGTGACCTTAGGCCTAGGCGGCTGTGCCCAAGCGGGGACCCAGCTCTGTCCATGGTGAGCAGGCCAGGCGGTGGATCAGGGTCAGCTGGACGCCACCTCCCAGCCGGGGAGCGGTGTGTGCTTCCTGAGACAGGCGGCCCCAGCTCGGTGCGCCAGGGTGGCTCGCGGGCCCATGCTGGAGGGAGGCATGGGGGGCAGACGCCGACTGCCGGGTGGAGGAGCTGTGAGAGTCAGAGCGGAGGTCTGGGCCATGGAGACCTGCTTAGAGAGGGGAGAGGCCGGCCTGTTTCTTTCCTGCCAAGTTGGCCCCACCTGGTCAGGTGGATGGCCTCGGGGGTAGGGGCTGGTCGCTCAGGGAAAGTCTCGTGATTCCTTGTGCATCACCGCCTGGCCCCCAAATCCTGGATCCCGGAACAGAGAGGCTGAGGGTGTTGTCTGTGGTGGCTCAGCCCGGGGGAGGCAGAGCAGGGTTCCGGCTTCCCAGCTCTGCACCCAGTGACGTCCAGTTTAGGGTCCTCAGTGGGGGTGGGGGTGTTACCCATCTCTTCACGGTCCCTTCACTTTGAATATTCGCCAGACACTGCAGACTGCGGGGGACGGGGACAAAGGATGGAGATATTTGCGGGTGGGGTGGGGAAGAGATCTGGCCAAGATCTAGGTTGGGTAGGCCACGTGTGTGGGTTACGAGAAACGGAAAGTTGCTGGGCGGGGTCGCTGGGAATTTGGTTCCAGAAGGACCCCAGACTGGCCCAGTGGCATCCCCCTTGGGAACACTGGAAACCTTGCAACCCCAGACCCTTGCCCAGTATGCACCCCCCCACCACCCCACCCCACTGCCTCATCTGATGATGGACTCAGGGTGCCCGCTGCCCCTTCCCCAGCCAGGACTTTTCATGTCGCCTCTGCTGATGCTCTGCTTCCTGTTTGCATCTCATCTCAGAACAGAAAAAAAAAACTTGTCCAGTTTTTTTATGTGATTTTTTTTTTTAATGTTTTTGACGAGTCAGTTTTATTAAGATGGGAATTGAAGTTATATTTACATTTCTCTTAGAATAAATACTGGCTCTGGAAAACCCAAATTGCCTTATAGATAAACATCTTCTCATTAAACTGTGTGCATGTACAATGAACTGGTAATTAAACTATCTGGAAAGAACAGGAAAATAGAATGATGTCGTTTACAAGATTCGTCTGTAAAACGAAAAGCTATCCCAAGAACTGGAATGCCATCAGACTCTAGTTTGAGCCAAAGCATCGTCTGGGGTAGCGGCCGTTTCTGAAGCTTGTAACGAACAAGAGCGAGTTCACAGTTCTTTCTAAGGAGAACAGAATCCGTGTCAGATGTCTTGGTTTTTCTGCAGTGTGAGTTACACTGCAAGGCTGTACTGGGGTACGGGGGTCTGCAGAAGCCTCTAGAAGCACAGCAAGGGAGTGAGCCCACATCTGGGGCCACCAGGAGCCTCGGCAGGGGCTGGGCTGGCCGGTGGCCGAGGTGAGCCTGGGTGGAGGGAGGGACAGGTCTCCTTCCAGATGAAGGCCACTGTCATGGGCATCCAGCCTCGGTCATGTGCCCTGCGTCAGAAAGATGCTTGCAGTGGTGTGCTTCTAGACTCCTCTCGCAGTGACTCGTTCATTCTTAGGGCGTGAGCTGTCCACTGCAACGTCCAAGTGCTTGGGTCTCTTTGTTCCTTCCCTGTTTCTGGGAAAGTTATCTTCTCAGAAAACAAGGCTGGTCCCGTTCCGTTTGTCAGCGTTTGCCTGCAGGTTCCATCTGCCCAGTGGCCCTTTCTGGGGTGGCATCCGCTAACCATGGTGCCCGGGCCCCACACACCTCTTGAACAGAGCAGAGCCTGTCAGGAGTCTCTGCATGGCCCCGATCAGGGTAGCCTGCTTTTGTATAAGCAGCTTTTCTCTTTTCCCGTGGTGTCGGCTTCTCATTGATAGTGAGGGTACCAACAGCCCTAGCTCTTTCAAATGCCCACGACAGACCCACGCCCCTACTCCCTGGGAGGCTGGGAGGGTAGGACTTGTGCTGGTCATGCGACCACCCCCTACCACCTTCCAGAGCTTCCCAGGACTGGCTGGAAGCCTGGCACAGCCCATCCACATCAACAAAGCCCACCATAGAGCCTGCAAGTAACTGCGGCTCTGCCAGCCACGGCAACCAGCGTCTCAAGTACCACCTGCTACGCCAGCGCCCACCAGGTAGCTGGGACAGACCCTCGAAGCGGCTTGGGCTCGGGAAAGAAATCTCAGACCCGTAATTGTCCAGGGCTTGTTCTTTCTCTCTGGTTTCAGTTACCGTGTGCACATGCGCGTGTGATGGACCCGGTTCAGTCTGGCACAGTATGTTGCAACAGAAATAAAGACACCTCTGGACACACTGCTACGTGCTGTGGTCCTCCACCTAACAGTTGTAGCGCCCTCCTGCCGCGTACATACTTCTCCGCCAGTCCCCGGAGTGCTGCCTCCAGTCCCTTTTGTAAAGGAGTATCTAATCAGGGACGATGAGATCTTTTCTGGTTCGTGTTGTTTTATTTCTTGAATTGCCTTCTTTCTGAAAGCTTTTATTAAAAAATACCATGGAGGCTCTGGAGCATCTTTTCATCTAGATTAATTTAATAGTACTCCCTTAAAACTTTTTTATGTCTTACTAGATAGTTTTATAAAGTATTATGTCTGTAAAGCACAGGGATCTTCATAAAAAAAGCTCAGTAGGTTCCAGGCAGCTCCACCCAGATCAAGACACAGAACATCTCGAGAGGGCCAGACTCTTGCTGGTGTCCCTTCTCGGCCGGTTCTGCTCTCCCTCCCCCCGCCCCACCCCCACCATGGAAGCCACAAGGCTGACTTATCGCTATCAATGACTCCTGCCTGTTCTTGAATTTATTCTGTGTAACGGGAACCATATGATACGGTTTCGCTTGCATTTAACTTCTTGAGCTCTGGACCGTGTGTTTGAGAGTCATCCAGACTACTGCGTGTAGCAGTAATTCATTTTAAAATGCTGCTCTTTATTGCTCCGTCGTAGGGATAAATCATAGTTTATTGATCTGTCGCGGTGTGGATGGAGGTTCGGGCTGTTTCTGGTGAGTGAGTGCCGTGGCTGTGGACATTCTGTGTGTTTCCGAAGGGTGTCCACCCAGCAGAGGAATTGCTGCATCCGAGCTGTGGCCGACCCTGCCAGTTTTCCAGAGTCTCACCCGTTTCTGTCCCCACCAGCCGTGAGCAAGACTCCAGCTGTCCCCCCGTCTTTGCCGACACTGGATGCAGTCTGTCTGTTTCATCATCGCCAACCTGGTGGCCGTGTAGCGGGATCTCATGGTGGCTTTAATTTGCATTCCCTTGCATCTGATGACGTTGAGCACATTTTCATATTACTGTTGAACAGTTGTTCTTTATCCGTTTCTAAATTAGGTTTCTTTGTCTTGCCAGTGCCTAGGAATTCTTGAGATGTTCTGGGGATACATCTTCAGCTGGGTCACAAATGCCTCATCTCATTCTCTGACTTTTCTTTCCACTCTCATGATGACATTTTCTGATCAGCACATTGCAGACGCTGTCTTCTGAGGAATGAAGACTTCTCAGTTTAGTGAAATACACTTTATTGACCTTTACTTTTATGGTAATGTATTTTTTGCCCTTTTCAAGAAATCTTTGTCTACCCTGGAGTCATGAAAATATTTTCCTTTGTGACATTCTAGATCTTTTAACTTATTTCACCTTCCACATCAGATCTCCTTTGTTTCTCTGGGTGAAGTGAGTAGGAGTCAAAATTCCTTCCTTTTTCTGTACAAAAGCTTTTAGGTTTAATCAGGTCCCACTTGTTTATTTTTGTTTTTATTTCCATTACTCTAGGAGGTGGGTCACACAGGATCTTGCTGTGATTTACGTCAGAGTGTTCTGCCTATGTTTTCCGCTAAGAGTTTTATAGTTTCTGGTCTTACATTTAGGTCTTTAATCCATTCTGACTTTATCTTTGTGTGTGGTGTTGGATCGTTGTTTTCATTTCATTGTCTTACATGTAGCTGCCCAGTTTCCCAGCACCAACTGACTGAAGAGGCTATTTCCCCGTTGTCTCTTCTTGGTTCCTTTGTCAAAGATAAGGTGCCCGAAGGCGCGTGGGCTTATCTCTGGGCTTTCCATCTTGTGTGTATCTCTGGTTTTGTGCCAGTACCATACTGTCTTGATTCAAACGGATAGTCAGTTGCCCCCAGTCTGGGTGTTGAGAAGCCCGTCTCCCCGCCCCCCGCCCACTGCAGTCTCCTAAGTCAGGATCGGGTGCGTGTGAGTAGGTTTTTTCTGATCTCTCTTTTCTGTTCCACGGTCAAGCTGTCTTTGCACACTGCCCTCAGTTACTGGAGTCCCTTGGGAACTTTTGCTGTCTGGCCGCCTGACTGCCCCTGGCTGGGCATGTGGTCGGGGCTGCTGTCTGCTCACCTCTAAAACGGGGCTGGGGATGGGACCTCGTCCTGTACCTGGAGGGACGGTGCTGTGGCTGCAGGCTGGCGCCCACCAGGCCAGAGATCTGCCAGTCAGCCAAGGTGGCCGGGCACCTCCCAGGTCAGGGTGGAGTAGGCAGCGATCTAGCCAGTGAGCCAGGGTGGCCGGGCACCTCCCAGGTCAGGCTCAGGTAGGCGGCAGGTGGGCAGGGTGCTGACTCAGGTCGGGGGAGGGAGTCAGTGGGCACCCCCCACAAGGAAGCTAGGCAGTGAGAGGGGCTGTGAGGGGCGGCGGTGCTGGGGGCCTCCTGCCCTGGGGGAGGGATGGAGGCCTCTCTGAGGGGCTGGATGGCCTGGGCCTGGCAGCTAGGCTCAGCCCAGCCACTCCTGCTGGTTCTCAGCCATCGTGTCCGGGATCCTGGGGCGGGAAGACAGTGCTCAGAGTCTTGCTTGTCTGTCCATCTTCCAGTCATTGTGAAAGGCGTCCAAGCACAGCCAGGGCCTGCAGGTGACCCCTCCCCCCAAGAGCACGGAGCACCGGCGCCGCAGCGTTCCCCGGGCTGTTTGCTCAGGCCCCGCAAACATCCTGTCCAAACAGGGCACTGGCCGCCCATCACCCTGCAGGTGGACATTTTTCTGCAGCATTTCCAAAGCCGCCATTCTCTAGGGCTCTGATGTCTGGGAGAGGGCACCCTCTGGAGGGGTCATCGCCTCCGGGCTGGATTGTTCTGGGCCCCCCCATTTCCTGTGATCAAAGGAGGTTAGAGTCCCCAGAAGCTCAGGGTCTTTTTTATAACACCACTTTCCTTCAATAGGCAATACCTGCCTGCGATAAGGAAAAGACATAAAAAGTACAAAGGAGGCCAACAGTGAATGACGGGGTGCTGCCTCCCCGCCAGGGCCAGGCCCCTCGCTGGGCACGCACTGTTACCCCTTCCTGAAACCCTCCGTGTGTGTGCCTGTGTCCCTTTGGAAAGGTCCTGGTAAGTCGTGCCTGACTTATGGCGACCCCATGGACTATAGCCCACCAGGCTCCTCTGTCCATGGGGTTTTGACAGGCAGGAATGTTGGAGTAGGGTGCTATTTCCTCCTCCAGGTTTGAAGAGGTTGGCAGTGGCTTACTAGACGCTGCTCAGCGTGAAGCCTGTCTTCTTTGCTCTGTGTCGTCTATTGGGAAATCGTTCCACGGAGTTGCATGAAGATCTCACACCGAGCGTGTCCTTTTCGACACTCGTGTGCGATGCGGCGGTCATGACACAGCTGTTTCATCGCTGCCCTGTCGGCGGGGTTGGCTGGGTCTGCATCTTCGCTGTCGCACGTTCCGGGGCAGCTGGTATCCGGGACTTGCATGTGAGTGCCCGCTGTGACCTGTGAGCTGTTAGATTTCTCAGAGGGGAGGCGCTGCATCACCCCTCTGTTTTTGCACTGCGTGCGTTATTTTCTTCCTGTTGTGGTTAACGACACGTAGCGTAGCCCTGGGCATTGCGACTGTTTTTAAGTGTACACATCCGTGGTGCTAGGTACGACCACCCTGTTAGGTAGACATCACCACCCTCCCCACAGTCCAGCTCCAGAGCGTATTCTCTTCTTCCCAAATGGGAGCTCTGTCCCCGTGAAACACTAACCCCCCCATCCCTGCCCCCTGCCCTCAGTAACCTCTCCTCTGCTTTCTCTCTCTGTCACTAGACTCCTATGTAAGTAGAATCCTCTGTGTAAGTAGAATCCTACGTAAGTAGAATCCTATCACACTTGGCCTTTGGTGTCTTGCTTGTGGCACTTTTGGGGACAAAGTTGTTCAGGACTCGTTGCATCTTCAGTCTGAGAATTTTCTAGCCAGACGATCTTTTCCAGTAATGCCTTTGTTATGGGGTATTTGTGAGTAGAGGAGCATGGGGCACTTGCTGGACGGTGGCGGAAGGGCTCGAGGTGGGTACCACCCACCACAGCACCAGCCGTGGGGGCAGGGGCTGCGGCCGCCTGCCCGGTCACGCCATCCTCACTTCTGCGGGCACGAGTGCCTCGTGTTCGTGGCAGCATCATCGCCTCAGCAGGCGCTCTGCCCTTCCGTGGGTTGGAGCTTCCCCTGAGAGGAAGCTCAGTGTCTGGCCATGACGGCTGCTCGCTCGAGGCCGTGTCTCTGCGGTTTGCCGTGTCTTCGTGGGGCATGGTGTGCCGTGTGCCCCTTTGCACTGCATGGACCTGCCCGCATGTCCACCTTCTCCTGGCCACAAATTCAGAGACAGGAAGCAGAACAGAGGTCACTGAGGGTAGGGGGCAGGGGCTGGGGAGTCCAGGAGGGTCCTGAGGTTGGCGCAGGGACGACCTGGGGAGAGGTGGTCTAGGGAAAGTCAGTTACTGGACAGACCCTGGCCGTGGGAGCGCCAGAGGGTGCCCCGGGCTGGTCGCTCAGCCACATGTGCAGGAGCAAGCCCAGACGAGCTCAGCCAACCAGGGTGTGGACGCAGGGAAGAGCCCTGGGGCCAGAACTCTGTGGGCGTGGTGCCCAGGAGCTTAAAAAGACCCCGAGAGACGAAGCTTGCGACCTCAGAGGGGGTGATGGGTGGGGCGGGGGTCCTGGGGTTGCTGGGCTCTGGACGAGGAGCCAGGGTCCACACCTGGTGGTCTTTGCTGGCCCTGCCTCCCGCTCCCGCGCTGTGGACGGTACCGGGCAGTGCCAGGCTTTGTCCCCGAGCTGATTCCCCCACCCGCTCCAAGTGGGTGGCCCTCCCAGCCTCAGGGGTCATGCCCCTGAGTTCCTTTGTCTGAGAAAGGGGGGAAGCCAGCGTGGGGAAGACTAGGACAGAATGGTGGGAAGGCTGCCAAGTGCAGGCTGGGACCTAGCGTCTGCTGGGGGGGCGGGGGCAGGAAGGGAGCCTGCTCCGTCCACAGGGCAGAGAGCCTCCTCCTGGGCTGGCGCTGAGATTCTCAGACAGGGCCTCCAGGATCGGCTGCATCAAGCCACCCGGGCGCCCAAGTGGAGAAGCTGAGGCTGGAGACGGGAAATTGAGGCGTGGGACGTCCAACTCCCCGCCTGATCTCGAGTGGGCCTGACAGCGGTTCCCACCCCTCATAAATGCCTGTGGAGATCAAAGCGCCTGGCTCCCGCCTGGCTCGTGGCCGGCACTCAGTGCATTCCAGCCGATGGTGTTACCCTGATACGGCACCCATCTCCTGCCATCTGGCTGAGCCCCAGGGGTCTGTTGCAATCTGCTAATCTTTAAGGCCCTCTTGGAGAAGGCTTAGGAAGAAGGAATTCAGTCCAGTGAAAGAAAGGATGTTGTGTGCTGAGCTGAGCGGAAAGGGACAAGCTGCCTGGGTAGAGTGAGCTCCCCACCACCAGAGGTGTTCAAGCAAGGCGAGACTCCCACATGCCTGGAGTGTGATGGGAGAGGATTAAATGTGGATGGTGGTGTCACTCTCAGGGGCCACAGAGACTCAGGCCCCTACCCTAAGGGGACGAAACAGACAAGAGGAAAAGTAAGCTCATAAATAACAGGAGGGTCTCACATAGTGATAAGGGCTGTGAGGAGACTGGAAAGTGAGTGATGTGATAAGATTGGGGCCGTGTTTTACCATCGGGTGTTTTCAGCTTTTATCCAGTTGCTTGGATTAAGGTTTTCCTTTTTTCTTGTGAATTGTATTTTCTTTTTTCCCCTAGCTTTATTGAGATGTTTAACTGTTGTTCAGTCTGTGCATCGTGTCCAACTCTTTGCGACCACATGAACTGCAGCATGCCAGGCTTCCCTGTCCTTCACTATCTCCCTGAGTTCACCCAAACCCATGTCCATTGAGTTGGTGATGCCATCCAACCATCTCATCCTCTGTCGTCCCCTTCTCCTCCTGCCTTCAATCTTTCCCAGCATCAGGGTCTTTTCAAGTGAGTCGGCTCTTTGCATCAGGTGGCCAAAGTATTGGAGCTTCAGCGTTAGTCCTTCCAGTGAATATTCAGGATTGATTTCCTTTAGGATTGACTGGTTTGATTATTGAGATATAATTGCTGTATAATATTGTGTAGATTTAAGGTGTACGATATGATGCTTTGATATACACATAAATAGTGAAGTGATGGTTATAGTTAGGTTGGTTAACACATCCGTCGGCTCGTATAGTTCTCGTTTTTTGTTCTTGTTTGTGCTGAGAACATTTCAGATCTCTCATGGGAGTGTTCAAGTGTGTAACACAGTGCAGGTAGCTACAGGCACCATGCTATGCATTAGATCCTGGGACCTACTCGTCTTGTAACTGGAAGCTTGTGTCCTTTGACCAACATCTCTCTGTTCCTCTAACTGCTCACCTCGCCTCACCACCCACCCCAGTTCTCCGTGACCATTCTACTCTTTCTGTGAGCTTGGCTCTTTTAGATTCCATATGTAAGTAATACTACAGTATTTCTCTTTCTCCATCGGATGTATTTCAATTAGCGTAATGCTCTGAAGGTGCGCCCCGTTGTTGCAGATGGTAGGATTCCCTTCTCGTTTATGGCTGAGTAATACTTGTGTGTGTGTGTGGTGCTTTCTTTATTCACTGTCGATGGACACTCAGGTTGCTGCTGCGTCTTGGCTTCTGTAAACAGTGCCACTATGCACATAGGGACGCACGCATGTTTTTGAGTTCGGGCTTTTGTTTCCTTCAGATAAATGCCAGAAGTGGGGTAGATGCGAGTTCTGCCCTTAATGTTCTGAGGAGCCTCTACACTGCCCACAGTGGCTGCCCCAGCTTGCATCCGCACCAGCAGCGTAGGAGGGTTCTCCCTTTTCTCCGCATCTTCACCAACACCTACTGTCTCTTGTCGTCTGGGTAATGTAACAGCCTTCCTGCCCGGTGTGAGGTGATGGCTTGTCGTGGTTTGACTCGCGTTTCTCTGATGACGAGCGATGTTAGCGCGTTGTCATACCTCTTGGCCACTTACATGTCTCTAGGAAAATGTCTCTTTTGGTCCTTTGCCTACTGTGAAAATAATTTTTGGTTTGCTGTTGACTTGTATGGGTTCCTTATGTATTTCTTGTTAACCCTCTCATCACATATCTGGTTTTCAGGTGTTTTCTCCCACTTCATAGATTGTCTTTTCATTTTATTGACTGCTGCTTTGGCTGCAGAGACTCTTCTTAGTTTGACGTAGTACCGTCTCTTGATGTTTGCTGCTGTGGCCTGCACTTCTGGCGTCAGTACCAAAAATTTGTTGTGAAGACCACTGTTCAGGATCTTTTCCCTCTATGGTTTCTTCTAGGAGTTGTATGGTTTGAGTAAATCGTTTTGAGTTGATTTTGGTATATGGTGTGAGGTAAGAGTCCAGTTTAATTCGGTGGATTTTATTTCTGAAGAAGCCTCTCTTTATCTCTTTAAGTTATTTCCTTAGGTTTTCTTCTAATATTGCCCTTATAGATGTGGAATTTATTTTTGTGTGTGATGTGGGGTAGATACCAACACCAGATATTCAGTCCTTTCCCCACTGGGTATGAATGCCACCTTTATCGTATACTAAATTCCCACATACACATAGTTCTGTTTCTGAATTTTATTTTGTTGCATTCATGTCTTTGTCTTTTTTAATTATTAAAACTTTAAGGTATGCTCCTCTTTATTTCTTTTCATGGATTTTCTTGGGTATTCTTAAGACATATCCTCTTTGCGATGAATTTTAGAATCAACTTGATAAATTTCATGACGAACTGTTTTGGACCTCTGGGATTCCACTGAAGCTGTAGATTAAGTAAAGGAAAATGGACATCTTTAAGGTATTTAATCTTCTCATCTAAATACTAGTGTATGTTTCTAACAAAGTATATGGTTATATCTATGGTGGTTGTTTAGTCACTAAGTCGTGTCCAACTCTTTGCGACCCCCTGGACTATAGCACGCCAGGCTCTTCTGTCCCCCACTGTCTCCTGGAATTTTCTCAGATTCATGTCCATTGAGTTGGTGGTGCTATCCAGCCGTCTCATCCTCTGCTGCCCCCATTCTCCTTTGGTCTTCAATCAAGGTCTTTTCCAATGAGCTGGCTCTTACCTATTAGGTGATTTTTTTCTTCACATAGATTTAGTGTATTTACCATAGATTTATTTCCAGGTTTCTTTTTAGTGTGGAACTTCTTTTCTTTTACCTTTTCTATTTAATTGTTGCTGGTGTATGGTAAAGCCACTAATTTGTATGTGTTGATTTTTTCTACCAAGTAATAATAATTAGTATTCATTTTAGTACTGTGTCAACATTGATTCCTTTGGACTTTCTAGAGAAATGAAACCATAACATCTGCAGGGAACGACAGTCGTGTCTTCTTTTCTAATGTTTCTGTCGCCTCTTTTTTTTTTTCTTGCTTTATTGTGTCTGCTAGCATCTCTCAGACAGCGTTAAACAGGAGGATTAGTGGATACTTTTCTGCCTGCACTGGGGCACCGTCTGCTGTTTCACCACTGGCGTGATGTTTGTTCCTTGTTTTGGTAGACGCTCATTTTCAGGAATGTTTTGCACGCCTCCTGGTGCCTCAGAACAGCCTTCAGGTTGATGTCAAAGCTTCCTGCCCCTGCTTTCAGAAGGGGAATTGAAACGCAGGAGAGCTCAGTGACTTGAAATGCACGCTACGCCGATAACACAGATGGTCCTTAGTGAGCTCTCCATTGCCAGAACCTTGCAGGCTGCTGCCGCGTCCTGATGCCTTTCTTCCGCAGCCCTGCTGGGCTCTGTGAACTGCTCAAGGACATTTAGAGGTCCTCGTAGGCTTTGGCAGCTGTGCAGCTGTGGGTCTGCATAACAGAGCAGGCCGCTGAGTCTTCAGGGAACAGAGATGACTGTGCACGGTAGCCCCGAGTTGTGGACCCAGGTACGACGTTATCCTGTGAAGCTGTGCTGCTCCTCAGCACGTACATAGGCGTCCAAGCTGGGCTTCGTCTTTGAATGTCATTTGTTTTCAGAGCGCGGAGGCAAATGGTTGTGTCAATTACTTCCCTCATTTCCTGGTTCCTTATCATCTTAGCAAGACTCTCTCGTTTTATTTATTTATTTATTCCTGTTTATTACCGACTCGATGAAGATGAGTTTGAGCAAGCTCTGGGAGTTGGGGATGGACAGGGAGGCCTGGCGTGCTGCAGTCCACGGGGTCACAAAGCGACACGACTGAGCGCCCGAACTGAACTGATCCTCTTTCCCCAGGGCCACCTCTCCCTCCATCTCAGCCTAGGCAGCGGTTCTCCTCAGTCTGTCTGGGTTGCTTTTTTGCTTTTCTGTGTTCCTGCACAGCGTGCACTTGTGATTTGCACACAGTCTTCTCAGTGCCCGTTCCCACCCGGTGCTCTGATCCCTGCTGCTGCTGGTTGCCGTGTGTGCTTGTGTCCAGGTTCAGTGTCATGCAGACACCTCGCCTGCTGCTTCTGACGGCCGTGGGGTCCTCCGTGGAGGACGTCCCCACGTTCCGTCCATGACTCCTGCAGTGATGAGCACCCCGGCTGCCTCCTCCCCACTGGCATAAGCCTCACTGAAGTGAGCGTCCTCGAGCTGCTGGAATGTGGGTCCGTGCGATGATGACTGTCCTGCCGTAGACACCGGGAGCAGGACTGCTGGGCCGGAACGCCGATGTGCCTAACTGTGTCCGAGGGGCCAGGTCTCCACCCGGACTGGCCTCTGCAGTCACCTCTCCCGCGCCCAGGGCACCAGGGCTCCCGCCTGTGCCTGGCATTCATCACTGTTTCCCATTTTTCTGGTTTCACAGATACTCTACTTTGGGGGTTGGTTTTTTTCATGTTTATTTCCAGGAGGTTACTGTATTTCTCAGTAGCAACTCTTTGTCAGTGTAGACGCTCCAAAAACACCTCCTAACCTGTCAGCAGTCTGTTGTATTTGCCACAGAGTTCTTGGTTATTCAGGGAATGTTAATTCTGAGGTAGGAAAAGGCATCCATGTTTTAACCCGTGATCTGTGCCTTTAAGACCTCCCAAGCCCCAGCTCCTCCCGTCCTCCCCAATCATCACACCTGTCCTCCCCAAGAACTTTCCCCGATGATGATGCCGCTGCTCACATGTTGGTGTCTTATCTGGTCCCTCAGAGGCAGAGTCTGGGTTGGAGGTTCTTGGGCACTTTGTGGTTCATTGGGTGAAACTGCCCAGGGAGGGGACCGGAGAAGGAGCTAATGATATTCCTGGTCCCACTGGGCTGTCCCCTTGGAGACGGAGTGGGTCTGTGAACCCCGCCTAGCCGGCTCCCCCTGGCTGGACTTAGCCACCCAGGCAGCTCTGCAGAGACGGTGGTGCCTGCGAGCTGCGGGCTGGCGGTGGCCCGCATGGGCGGCAGCAGGTGGGCGAGGCCGCTGCCCAGCGATGGATGGGGATCTGGCTGGGTGCCGGCAGCCTCCGTACCTGCCGGGCCTGCACGCCTGGGCACCGCGGGCCCCCTCCGGGCACTGACTCTGCCTGCGTTACTGCCCACAGTGTCCACGAAGGACCTGATCGAGACGTGCTGCGCGGCCGGGCAGCAGTGGGCCATCGACAGCGACGAGTGTCTGGACATCCCCGAGAGCGGCGCCGAGGGCGACGTGTGCAGGTAGGGCGGGAGCTGGCTCCGCGTCCCATATCCCCACCCCGGATCCCGCGCTGCCCCAGGAGCCCGCTGCACACGTCAGGTGCCCGCCCCATGTCCCCACCCCGGACCCCACGCTGCCCTGGGAGCCTGCTGCACACGTCAGGGGCCCGCGGGCGCTCTCCAGGTGTGGGAGCTCCGGACTGGCCCTGACAGCCAGCCCACCGTGCAGACTAGCAGCTGATCGGTCAGAAGTGGGCAGCTGGGAGCAGGTGACAGGGGCCTGCCGTCACCCGCGAACAGCTGGCTGCTTCTCTGACCAGGTGCTGCTCCTGGGCCCTGGTCAGCCTTGAGCCTTGATCGCTTCTTCTGACAGTTGTTCTCAGCAAAGGAAGCCTTTTTACCCACACCCTCCCTGTGCCAGGCCCAGGGGACGTCCTCTCAGACATTCACCCCCTCTATTCCTGGGGCGCGCCATCTCGTCCAGCCTGTTCCTCTTTCTACATAAGGTTCAGAGAGGGCATATGGTTCACCCCAAGCCACACAGCTCATTGGACATTGGGCTGGGTTAGATCCCGTGCTTCCTACTGTCCCGGTGGCACAGATGGTAAAGAAGCTGTCTGCTCATCTGACTAACACACGCACTTCCCTGCTGCCCACCCACCGTGCCTCTGCTGGGTGCTGAGCCGCTCAGTCGTGTCCCACTGTGTGCGACCCCAGGGACTGTAGTAGCCCACCTCGCTTCTCTATCCACGGGATTCTCCAGGCAAGAATACTGGAGTGGGTTGCCATGTCCTCCTCCAGGGAATCTCCCCGACCTAGGGATCGAACCCGAGTCTCTTACCTCTGTTGAATTGGCAGGTGGGTTCTTTAACCACTGAGCCACCTGGAAAGCCCTCTGTTAGAAATATGCAAATTCTAGCCTCGTCCCTTGGCTGTTGGGCTGCCTACGAGTTAGGGCGTGCAGTATTCATGAGTCTTGAACCTAGCAGTCCAGTGCTTGCTTGTATTCCTCCTGTGATGGGAACCTCACTACTTCATAGGCAGCCATTTCTGTCACCGGATGGCCCTTGCTGGGACATGGCCTTCCTCAAGCGAGGCTGAAGCCTGCTTTTTCATCCCCCAGTCTTGGGTGCTGGTCCATCGGCTATCTCAGCCCTATGGTTACTGGAGGCAGGACCAGGGACCCTGACCCCCATCATTAGTCAGGGACGCCGAGCCTGGAACCCTGTGGGGCCCAGGCCTGAGTCACCCTGGTTAGGCTGAGAACAGAGCTCATGTCGCTCGGTGGGGATGTGCCGTCTGGCTGCTGCCCCGGTGCCAGCAGGGAGCCCGCCCGCAGTGGACCTCGGCGGGGCTTTCCTTCCCTGAGCCGAGCATCCTCTGCTGGGAAAGCGGGGTCCCTGGAGGACGGGGTGTTCGGTGGGGCTGAGGCACGGCTCTATTGCAGGACGGCCCAGAAGCACTGCTGCGTGTCCTACTTGAAGGAGAAGAGCTGCATGGCTGGCGTGTTGGGCGCCAAGGAGGGCGAGGCCTGCGGGGACGAGGACAACGACACGTGCGGTGTCTCCCTGTACAAGGCAAGCTGCCCTGGGGCGCGTGCCCGAGCCCGAGGCCCTTGAGGGCAGAGGGAGTGGGCAGGCTGCGGTGCGCACTCCTGGGGGCAGCGGCGGGGCGCGGCCCTGCACCTACATAGGAAACACCGCCAGTTACCCTTGGACCCATTCATTCGGGAATATTGACGGAGCACCAGTGTGTCGGGCCCTGTGTCGTGTGTTAACAACACAGAAATGGCTCACACGAGATCCTCTGCCCTCACAGGGCTTTCTTTTTCTTTTTTGGTCCGTGTGTGGCTGCTCAAAGCCAGTGGCTTTGCTGGCTAGATCTAGGATGGCCGTCACTTGGGACAGTGTTTCTCTGCTCCGTGTGGTCCCACTGTCCAGCGGGCTAGCTTGGGCTTGTTCAGGTAGTGGCTGGGCAGCTCTCCAACACAGGAAGCAGAGGTGTGCGAGGCCTTTTGTGGCCAGAAGACCACTCCGTCACTTCTGTCTCCTCCTGTTGGCTGAAGCGAGTCATGAGGCACAATCAAGAGACTGGGAAACAAACACTCTCTTTCAATGGAGAATCAGCACTATCACGCTGCAAAGACAGGAGACAGTGAAGAGTGAACAACCGGGGCTGTTACTGCAATCTGTCTGCCACAGTAGTTTAAACAAATTAAAGGCTTTGATTTTGGAGGCAGGCAGGCTGGCACAGTGAATCTAAAAATATCTTTGAGCACCTAAGCATCTGTATTTCTGCTTGATCCTTTTTAGGTTGTAGTTTCCATCGTTAAGGTCACCTCATGACACAAGATAGCTGCTAGAGCTCCAGCCATCACATCTGTTCCAGAAAGGAGGAAGTAGGAATGTAAAAAGATGTGTTTTCAAGTTGAGTTAACCCCAATTAAGAGCTCTCCTGAAAGCTTCACCCAGCGACTCCTATCTCTAACTTCAAGGGGCCATGGGAAGGGCTGTCTTTTAGGCAGCCAGAATAGAATTGGAGTCTACTGGCAAATATGGGGGCAGTTAATGGGTGTGGCCAGGGGTTAACTTGTAGTTCTTTTCATAAGAAGTCATTTATGAATTATTAAAAAACACTTGCAGTAGCTGAGCCAGACACAGGACGTGGGGACAGGTGGCATGTCTGTCCCTGGAGAGCATGTCCTGGGCAGAAGATACAAGAGGAGGGTGAAATCAGCCCCGCCTCTGAGCCTGGGGGCTCGGAGTGAGCCCCGTGGGCCCTCAGGCCGTGGGGCAGGCAGGTGGGGAAGGCCTGGGCTGAGCAGCGACCGTCCGTTTCTCTCCAGCAATGCTGTGACTGCTGCGGCCTGGGGCTCCGCGTGCGGGCTGAGGGCCAGGCTTGCGAGTCCAACCCCAACCTCGGCTACCCCTGCAACCACGTCATGCTCTCCTGCTGTGAGGGCGAAGACCCCCTCATTGTGCCTGAGGTCCGCCGGCCTCCAGAGCCTGAGGCCGTACCACGGAGAGGTGGGTGCTGCTCCCCAAGCCAGGCGTGGGGGCTAGTGGGTGACGGGACAGCTGCTGGGGCTTCTGGACAGGGCTGGTGCCCTCTGGCCTTCTGTGGGGACCTTGGTCACCTTCCCAAGGTCCGGTCTGGACAGAGTTCTTCTGCGGCTTCCGATGATAGACTCCTATTATTTTCAAGATGGTGGTCTCATTCGCTTTTCTATTTAACCATCCATTCTGCACAACTGCGAACCACCCATCTCCCTCCGCTCTCTGCCCACCCACCCTCCAATTTGCTTTTTCACCTATGCATCCATGCTTCTTCCTCCCCATCCAGTCATCCGTTTCAACCAGCCCCCACTGGTCCATCTTTCTACCACTCATTCCCTCATCCTCTCATCCACCCACTCCTCCATCCATCCAGTGAGCCAAACACTCACCTCTCCATCAACCTATTCATCTACCCACCCACCCACCCCTCCATCCATCACACCCATCCATCCACCCCTCCATCATCTACCACCCCTCCATCCATTCATCCATCCATCCATCCATCCACCCACCCCTCCGTCCACCCGCCCCTCCATCCACCCGCCCCTCCATCCTACATCATGCTGTCTCGGCTGAGCACATGGAATGTTCTGGGGAGGACCTGATCAGATTTCCTGAGGGCCTGTGGTGTGGTCTCAGCCACTCGCTGAGGCCAGCCTGGCTCTCATCACGAGCACGGACCCCCGCCCCAGTTTCAGAGGCAGAGTTGGCGAGCCGGGAGGCCCTGTCGCTGGGCACGGAGACCGAGCTGCCCAACAGCCTGCCGGGCGACGACCAGGACGAGTGCCTGCTCCTCCCGGGGGAGCTATGCCAGCACCTGTGCATCAACACCGTGGGCTCCTTCCGCTGCGCCTGCTTCCCTGGCTTCTCGCTGCAGGATGACGGCCGCACCTGCCGTCCAGGTGAGGCCGGGCGGCGCGGGCGGGGCCGGCCCTGCCAGCAGGCCGTGGTGTTCCTGGGATGGGGGTTGGTCCTGCCCCTCCCGCCACGCATAGGTAGGAACCCACAGTTGCCAGGGGTCCTGAGCAATCGGTTTGTGAGCCCAGGCAGATAGCTCCCTCCTGGAGCTCCATCTACAGGGGAGCCCCAGCACCCCACCCTGGATTCAAGCTCAGGGCCAGGACCCGGGCCACAGAGGAGGCCCCCATGTCCCCAGACTGTGTCCCCAGCACTGGGCCCGCGGAGGTCAGGCCCCAGCACCCTGTCCAGGAGGACTTTCTCCCTGCCAGCTTCCAGGGTAGGGTCATCTGAGTCTAGAGACCCTTTCCCCTCCCTGCCCCCGACTCTGATTAACTGCGAGATGGATCTTGCCTGAAACGTGTTCCTCCCTGAGCCTCTGTTTCCTCTGCCTTGGGATTGGGGGTGCGGGGTGTGTGTGTGAAATGAGCCATCCCCACTTGAGTGCCCCGAGTGACACCTGAAAGGGCCTAAGGTTGACTATAGACATGAGACCCCCTCGTTTTTTTGCCCTGCCCGTGACAGATGGCGGCCCCCCCAAGCCGGAGGCTGCCGAGGAGTCTGCACAGAGGCCCGAGTCCGCCCAGGTGGCCCCCAACACCATTGCGTTGCCTGTGCCGCAGCCCAACACCTGCCAAGGTAAACCCGGGCGCGGGCAGGCGGGGAGTCCTCCGGGGCTGGGCGTGAGCAAGGTGGCCCTGCCAAGGGGTGCTTCTGCTCGGGGAGGTTGGCTGACCTCGCTGTCTGCGCTGTGAGAGGTGAGCTGGGGGACACGGCCTGGGACGAGCGTGTGGGGCCCCCACATGGCCCATCAGCTGCCTTCAGGCTCAGTTTCTGTAAAACCGAGAGTGTAGAATCCCCGCCTGCCCAGGCGCCGTGCAGCCTGTATTCAGCGACACACGGGAAATTCTCTGCATCCTCCCCTCCTCCCTCCCCATCTCCTTCTCCCCAGCATCCCTGGTACTTGAGGGAGGGGTGGGTGATGGTGGCAGAGCCCAGACCCCAGCAGGGATTGAGCAGGGAGGGGAGACCTTGTGGAAAGGGTCGGGACTGGGGTTCCCCAGCTCCCGGCCCCTCTGCATGTAGGCTGGAGCTGGGGGTGCTGGGCCGGGTGGTCTCCTGGCAGACAGTAGGAGTCTGCCTGCGGCACAGGAGACCCGGGCTCAATCCCTGGGTCGGGAAGATCCCCTGGAGGAGGGCACGACAACGCACTCCAGTAGTCTTGCCTGGAGAATCCCAGGGACAGAGGAGCCTGGTGGGGCTGCAGTACATGGGGTCGCGAAGAGTCAGAGCCAACTGAGCGGCTAACGCGTCCACTCTCCTGGCAGACAACGGGCCCTGCAAGCAAGTCTGTAGGGTCGTCGGGGACACGGCCATGTGCTCCTGCTTCCCTGGCTACGCCATCATGGCGGATGGCGTCTCCTGTGAAGGTGAGTCCCCGCCGCCCACCTGAGCGGGCCGGCACGGGGGAGGCGGTCCAGGGCTCGGCCCCGCTGTGCCGAGAGTGGGGAGCAGGCACGGCTGCCGCAACCGCCGGCGGCACGGGGAGCGGCTGAGACCGCTGCCTCACCACGTGCCAGGGGTGCGTGCAGCCCCGGCGGGCACATGGGGTGACTGCAGCCCCACCGCCCCCTGGAGCGGGCCTTCCCAATCCTGAGTGTGCAGCCGGTCCCCTGGGGGCCTGGGACCACGCCGATCCTATGATTGCCACCTGGCCCCAGAGATCTGACCCAGTAGGTGTGGGGAGGGGCCCGAGGCCCCCCTGGGCCCCGCTCTGACCAGCTCTGTCCTTGAGGGTCACCCCGCGTGAGTGGCCTGTCTTGGCTTGTGACCGCCTTGCCCCTGTCATGGTGAGCACTCCAGACTCTGAATCCAGAAATCCAAGTGCGTATCTCGGTGGGACCTTTCTGTTAGCCCTGCTGGCTCAGATGATAAAGAAACTGCCTGCAACGCAAGAGACTTGGGTTTGATCGCTGGGTCGGAAAGATCCCCTGTAGGAATGCAGGGCAACCCACTCCAGTATTCTTGCCTGGAGAATCCCCATGGGCAGAGGAGCCTGGCGGGCTACAGTTCCTGGGGTCGCAAAGAGTTGGACACGACTGAGCGCCTAACACGCCTCCTCTCGCTCACAGCCCCTGTTCCAGCCATGGGTGAAGCCAGGACAGCAGGCAGTGCCTCCCGCTGGCTGCCCTGGGGAGCAAGGCTGGGGCGGAGGCAGCCCAGGTGGGGAGCCTGCTCTCAGACACCATGGAGGGGTGTGGGTGTCGGTGACGTTGCCTTCACAGAGGGGCAGGAAAGGGTCTGGAAGCGCGTCCCTTTCTCACCTGTGAGCCTGCTCAGTCTGGGTCTGGTCCCAGGGGAGGGGTCTGCCCTGCGGGCTGGGCCCGCCCTCTGTGAGGTGGGGTCATCAGGGCGTGGTGCCCACAGTGAGCATCACCTGGAGCCCCTCCGTGTCTGGAGGCAGTGTGGGCGCAGAGCGAGCCGATGGTGTCAGAGATGCTTTAGTTCACGTTCAGGGGTCATGATGCTGGTGGGGGTCCTGGGGGGTTACGTCTGTCTGGGAAAGACCCCCATCCCTATCAGCAGCCAAAATCTGCCTCCGGCCGCTTGCCCATGACCATTCTGGTGTGGGCGGAAACCATCCTTATGCTCAGAAAGGGCAGGAGACTTGCCCAGGATGCACAGCACGGCGGTGCCTGGCAAGCCTTTCTCTCAGATGGTGGGGACCAAGCTGGCTGTGCTCCCCGTCTTCCGGGACCTGTGTCTTTCCTGGGCCCATGTCCCTGCTCCTCCAGGTCCCCGCTTCTCTCTGCAGGGCCCCCAGCGGTGAAGGCTGTGGTGTCCAGGTCAGGGGGTGCATGCGAGGGTGTTCCGTGGGTGCAGCCTGCCCTGCAGGGGAGTCCTGCTGGGCTCCATCCTGTTTAAAATCATCCACCAGGTGACCACCAGTGACAGCTCAAGAATCATTTTCAAGTGTCCAAATTTCAGGTTTTTCTCGGATCTTTATAACATCCGAGCCTGCAGCCCCGCTTCCCCTTTGGACAGAGCACAGGCTCAGCAGTGCCCACGGAGCCCCCTTGGCCCCTGCTCCTGTGGGTGTCCCCAGCTTGGCCCCCTACGCGCTCAGGTTTGCAGCCCCCAGCATCTGTTTCTCCCCTGGCCGCCCGTGGAGCTGGAGTGTCTCCGGAGCATGGGTGGGGGACAGCCTCTGGTCCCGCCCGCTGTGTTACCCCAGGTAGGCTGTCTGCCCTCTCTGAGCTTCACCTGGCCACCTGTCCTTACCGAGCTCCTGCTCCCTCATCTTTTGACTGCACAAACTCAGACTTGGGCCCAAAGCCCAGAGGGACTGCTGATGGATGGGCTGAGAGGCCCCGGGCAGCTCCCTGCCCCTCTGGGCCTCAGTTTCCCCATCTGTCACTGGAGGCCACACCTCTCTAACGGCCCTTCTGTTTCTCCTCCTGCGACTTATCACTAGACCAAGACGAGTGCCTGCTTGGCGCTCACGATTGTAACCGGCGACAGTTCTGTGTGAACACCCTGGGATCCTTCTACTGTGTCAACCACACAGTGCTCTGTGCTGAGGGCTTTATCCTCAACATGCACAGGAAGTGCGTGGGTAAGCCGGAGCCCCGCTCGCCGCCACGCCCCCCGCTCTGCTCCACGCCGCGCCTGCCACGCCCGCAGCCACGTGCCAAAGGGCCCGACCTTTGCATGTGAGCCCTCAGCACGGCCCCCACGCTCCATGTCCTGCCCTGCTTCTCCACTGACCCCCGGGGAAGCCGCTCTCCCCAGGGATGGGCCTGAGTCAGAGCTGGAACCGAGGCGTGACCCGGCTGCTCGCTGAAGAGGGGCGTTGAGACGCGTGGGCAGCAGGACAGGAAGTGTGGGGCTTGGGGGCAGGGAGGCCGGGCTTCAGAGCAGGACCGCCTGGTCTTGAGCTTCCTCTTGGGCCTCTGTTTCATCTGTGAGAAGGGGGTGCTCAGAGCACTGCTCCCCCTTTGGCGATTACGTGACATGTGCGTGGCATAGCCGGAACGCCAGGCACAGTGAGCATGTGACCTCAGCTGCTGAGGTTGTACGTCAATGGGGCCAAAGTCCCTTCCAAGGCAAATGGATGGAGCTGGGGTCCAGATGGTCCAGGGCTGTATACCCCAGCTGGGTGTTCATTTGCTGTGTGACCCTGAGCCATGGCTGCCTGGGCAGCTGGTCTTCCATGGCTGGAGGGGGCGGTCTGAGGTTTTCTCGGAGGAAGCATCATGGACCTGACCAGAGAGGGACCCAGGGTAGCGGGGCATGGGGCAGACTGGGAAATGCTATGGCAGGGGCACAGGCCGAGGGGGAGGCCGTTCCAGCCAGTGGTGTCTGGACACCCTCCCTGGAGAAGGCAGCATGGGCACGGGTCTCCAGTGACGGCAGGGACGCGGGAGATGAGGAGGGCAGGCGGGGAGGAAGAGCAGCGGCAGGAAGCGCATGGAGGTGGGAACGGCTTGCGCCCAGACCCCCTGCCTGTCGTCTCTGTGCTTGAGGACCATGCCCAGCTTGGGCATGTCCTCTGCCTCACCCACCACCGCTGGGCAGCTGTGTGGCCACTGCAGACATGTTTGCCCCCCGGCCCCCGGCCGTGGGCACAACATGAGCCCTGCGGAGCCTGCTTGTCGGCAGCTCCTCCCGTCTGGGTCATGTCTGTGTGTGTGTCTGGGAGGATGGTCCATGGGGCCTGCCAGCACCCTCCCAGGATGCGGTATGCAGGTTTTCCTGGTGGTCCGGACAGATGACTTTGTTCTCAAAGGGGTTGCCAGGGGGCTGGAAAACGGGTTTTGGGGTTAAAGAACAGAGGTGCCTCCATTCAGCAAGGTTTATGGTCGTTCGTTCAGTCTTCCCTCCGTGTCATCCTGCCCGGAGCCCGGTCTCTTCATCCTTGTTCCACGCACATGTTCATCTCGTCCGTGAGGGCTCACTCATTCTTTGCATCACTTGTGTGTCCATAAACGTGTCTTCTGTGGTGCGTTTGTAAGCTCCAGGCGTGTTCTGTTAACCTCGGCTGGTGAGACGGGAGATGGGTGCCCGGGTGAAGAGTGTGGTCTCTGTGGCCAGACGGCCAGGGTTCAAGCCCTGGCTCTGCCACTTTCTACTTGTAGGATCCAGGACCAGTCGTTTAATCTCTCTGAGACTCAAGTTTCTTCACCTGTGAAAAGAGAAACAGCATCCACCTCCAAGGGTCACTGTGCTGCTTAGATGAGTCTGCGTAAAGAACTTGCTAGAGTTCGATGTCATAATAATGATTCAACAAATGTGTTATACTGAGGCAGCCTGTATAGGTAGTGAGCTCCCCATCACTGGAGGTATGTAAGCCAGAGTGGGACAGGACTGAGTGGTGCCAAGTCCAGAGGACTTCTGACAGGCTGGTGACCTCTGTGGGGGACCCCCTATGCTTTTCTGTTGGCCTGTTGTGCCCTGTCCTTTGAGGACTGTTGTGGGCCCTGGGGAAGAGTGTTCCAGGTGGGTCGGGCTTTGGGAAGATGGGAGTCCCGGCTCTGTGGCCCACTCTGCGGGAGTGAGGAGAAGGCTGGGCACTCCGGGCTCTGTTCTTGTTGCCACGTGCAGGCCGTGGGACTTGGGTCCGGTCACATCCCCTCAGTGAGACCTAGTTCCTTAGCTGGGAAGGAGTGTTCAGGGTCATGGAAGGGCATTTCCTCTAAGCCAGCGGTCTGCACCCTTTTTGGCACCAGGGACTGGCTTTGTGGAGACAGGGTTTCCACGGGGAGGAGGGGGATGGCTTGGGCGGTAACGCGAGTGATGGGGAACGGCAGCAGAGCGGTGCCCGCTTGCCCACGGCGCACCTTCTGCTGTGTGGCCTGGCTTCTAACAGCCCGCAGACCGGTGGGGTTGGGGGCCCCTGCTCTAAATCACCGGATCCCTAGTGAGCCGTGCAGCCAGTGGCGTCTGCTGTCATCCCTCAGCATGCTTTCTCCCAGCCTCCGGAGCAGGGTGGGGACCGGGGGCGGGGGGCTCCTGACCCACAACGTTTCTGGGGTCCTGAGAAAGTGTCAGTCCAGTTTGTAAATCAGAAGTCTCTATCTCGCCGAGCCAAGCCTTTCTTGGAAACTGTGGGTCCAGAATCCCCTTTTCTTCTCCCTCATCCCCACCCAACCAGGCTTGGCTCGGCTTGGCTTATATACCAGTCGGCTCACCTGGGAGTTTGGGAGCATTTCTTTTCTGGTGGCTCAGAAAATAAAGAATCCACCTGCGATGCAGGAGACATGGGTTCGATTCCTGAGTCAGGAGACGGGAAAGGCTATCCACTGCAGTATTCTGGCCTGGACAATCCCATGGACCGAGGAGCCTGGTAGGCTACAGTCAATGGGGTCGCAGAGTCAGACATGGCCGAGTGACTAACACACACTTGCCCCACAGCCCGGTACCCCTCCTCTCCACCTTGTCCCTGTCCTGCTTGTAGGATCAGCTCTGATCTCAGTGTCCCCCAGAGCAACCCTGACATTCCAGCCCCCGAGCAGGTGGTACTTCCGAGACCGTGCCACCTTCCTCCCCAGTGTCTCCACCCGCCTGTCCCCTCTCCCCTGCCAGCTCGGGGTGGCCCCCACGCGGGTAGGCCACCTGGGCTTACCACAGAATAGGTGCTGGTTGAGGTGTGTCCAGGGAATGAAGCAATCAACAAGGACTGCTGCGCCTCCGCGGCCGGGTGGGGCTGGCAGGCGGTGTCCTCCGTGCGTGCTTAGCTCCCACCTGCGGGACGTCTGTGTTGATCGCCACTCTGGGTCCCCTCTGCCCTCCCCGGGGCTGCTTCTCCCTCCTTTGCGGGCATCTCCCCACCACCTGCTCCCACCAGGCGTCGGTCCTAGGCCTCTTCTGTGCCTGTCCTGTCCCCGAGCTGACCTTAGCATCCACCACGCCCAGCTTAACTAAGACCCATTCTGTGAACTCCAAGGCAGGACTCCGGCTGGCCCTTGACCCTCAAACTCAGTGTCACCTCCAGGGCTCCCAGCCTTCCTCTGTGAGCCTGCTCCCCTCAGCTGGCCCCATCCTCAGCTGTCCAGCTGCTTGGCCAGGAAGCTTTGGCAAGACCCCTTGGCTTCTTTTTTCCTTTCTCCTTCATCTCATTCGTCATAGATCTGTTGCTTTGACTTTCACATTGTTTTCAGAACGTGACTGCGTCTCCTCACCTCCATGGATGGCAGCCTCAGCCCCTTCATCTCCTATTCTATGAACCCCTCATCCCTGGAGTGTTCACACTCAGCCAGGGGCCCCTGTTACAAACAAGTCAGTCCACTCTCCTCCTCTGCTGGAACCCTCGATGGCTCCCGCCTCCCCCCGCGTCTCCTGATCACCTCCTCTTCCCACACCGCACCATCTGGACCTTACTCTGAACCTGCCCCCTCTGCCTGGGATGTGTGTTTGGCTCGTCCTGGGTCTCTTCAGATGATTGCTCAAGTGCCCTCTGCCCTGATGACCCTTCGTGCCCCCCACCCCCGCCCCCCACACTCCTGGTCTCCTCCACCCCACTGTTTCTGCCATAAGACTCCAGACCACCCTCCCTCTTTGGTCTGTCTGCGGGGCGTCCTCTGAGTGTGCCCCATGGCAGAGCTCCTGTCTGTCTCGTTCACCGGGTGCCCTGGGGCCAAGCACAGTGCTGCTGGCACCAGGCACGTGCTCCATAAATCTTTGTTGAATGGGTGGTGGCACAGAGCCTGCTGCTGTCTGGCAGGCGAGCACCTTGAGGGTGGGGCTGGTTGGCTGGTGCTGTCCCCAGGACCACCCCGCAGCCCCTGATGGCCTGGCCCTCCCCGCAGACATCAACGAGTGCGTGACAGACCTGCACACGTGCAGTCGCCGCGAGCACTGCGTGAACACGGTGGGCTCCTTCCACTGCTACAAGGCTCTGACCTGCGAGCCGGGCTACAGGCTCGAGGATGGCGAGTGTACAGGTGAGGAGGGCTGGCTGCAGGCCCTGCCCTGCCCCTTACCCTGCCCCGCCCCCCCACCCCTTACCCTGCCCCCCCCCCCCACCCCTTACCCTGCCCCGCCCCCCCCCTCGCCCCTTACCCTGCCCCGCCCCCCCCCCGCCCCTTACCCTGCCCCGCCCCCTTGCCCTGCTCCGCCCCGCCCCCTCGCCCTGTTCTGCCCCACCCCCTTACTTTGCTAAGCCCCGCCCCTCGCCAGCTCTGCTCCGCCCCTCACATTGCTCCGCCCCACCCCGGCCCTCACACTGTCCAGCCCCGCCCACCTACCCTGCCCCGCCCCTCACCCTGCTCTGCCCCGCCCCTCACCCTGCTCTGCCCCGCCCCTCACCCTGCTCTGCCCCGCCCCTCACCCTGCTCTGCCCCGCCCCTCACCCTGCCCCGCCCAGCCCTCGCCAAGCTCCGCCCCATCCCCTCACCCTTCTCGCCGCCCCGCCTTGCCCCACAGGCCGCTCAGAGCTTGCTCCCTCAGGAAAGTTCCAAGCTCCAGGGTTTCTGGCCCGTTAAGAGACCCCACAGATGATGGTGTTTGGGGGCAGAGGTGGCCTCCAAACTGGTGGCGGGGGGTAGGGGCGAGGTAGATGTGTCTGGGTCACGTTACTCTCTTCATGCCTCTGTTCCCACAGAAGGGTCGTTTCTGTCCTTGTTAACCAGAAGATTCTAACCTCAGAAGAGAGAAGTTCTGCTGAGCCATTTCAGCAGCTGCTTCCCCGGCTTCGTTTGTGGGCCCGGCAGGGTTCTGGGTGGTGGGGGTGCGGTAGGGGCGTGTTTCTCTGTCGGGTCTGCTGACCAGGGAGGCAGGGGCTCACAGGCACGCCGGGATGGCAGGGCTAAGGCTGGGTTTTGCTTTAGTTGGGGGTCCAAAGAGGCCAGCCCCCTGTGGGGGTGATGTCGAGGCAGGGACCTACAGAATGTAGAGCCCCTGGGAAGGGTGCCAGGAACACAGGTGCCAGCCCTCAGGGGACAGGGGAGGAGGGGGCCTTGGTGCCAGGAGCAGAGGGCAGTCTTGGCTGGAGGCACACTGCCAGTGCTGGGTTGGCAGGCCCAGGCAGGCAAGGACTTGGGAGTCTATTTCACACATGATGGGTGACAGTTTATTTACATGTCCAGAAGAATGTCACCCAGGAGGTGAGACCCAGAGCAGTGCTCCATTGTTGCAAGCTCAGAAAATTTTGATGGGAACCAACTCTGAGGTTGGGCATGAGCTCAGGGAAGTGACTGAACACACTCTGTGCCAGGCCCTGAGCTGGGCTCAGAGCAGGGGTGGAATGAGCTGAGAGGAGAGGAGCTCAGACCCCTTGTTGCACACCTGTGCACACCAACGCACGCCCAAGGCACAAGCACACCAATGGCGAGCCCCCTTTAGAGAACCCTGACCCCTGGGGAGCGGTCCTGGCTCCCTGGACACCCGGCACCCCTGACCCTCTGCTCCCAGGGCATCCTCCTTAGACCAGAGTGGCCGGGCAGAGGCTGTGTCCTCAGGCTTCTGGGGGTCCTTGGAGGGGGTCCTCGAGCCCAGAATGGGCCCCCTAGAGACTGGGCTGCTGTGGAAACCAGAGGGGGTGGACGAATGGACAACAGACAGACGCACGAGGTGGGCCTGGCCGTCAGGAGGCTGACGGAGTCTCGGCCGTCCCACGAGCCCCATGTGTCGCCTTTCGACTCCATCCTCGGCTTCCTCATCTGGGGAAAGAGCCCAACGTGCCTGTTGCGGGGTGGGGGGGGCACAGGCCAGCACTTTGTAAGCTGTGGGTGCTGGCAGCGGGGGCGGGGCGGGGGTGGGCTGTGACCCACTGGGGCCGCATGGCAGGTGGGGACAGTGGAGACACGCAGGTCTGGCGGCTCCACCCTTGGAAGCTCCAAGCCCGGCGGCCCGGGAGCAGCGCTGAACTGTGCCAGTGCCTCAGTCTCCCCCACGTGGGAGGGGGCTCCTCTTGGCCCTGGCCCTGGGCTCCCGTGCGCACCGAGTAAAGACGTACATCTCAGAGTGCCCGGCAGTGAGGGGTGAGGCCATCCTCACTGCTGCCCGGCCACGGCAGTGCCCCACGATGCGGGAGACCTTTGTAACATCAAGGTTGTGACAGGGGTGTGCGGGTGCGTGCCCGCCAGCCCCTGAGCCCCGGCCCCATCTCTCTGGCAGACGTGGACGAGTGTGAGCTGGGCACGCACAACTGCCAGGCGGGCGCCGTGTGCCACAACACCAAGGGCTCCTTTTACTGCCAGGCTCGGCAGCGCTGCCTGGAGGGCTTCCTGCAGGACCCCGAGGGCAACTGCGTGGGTGAGCGGGGCCTGCCCGGCTGTGTCTGCCGGCCCCGGGGGGTGGGCGGTGGTCTTTGGGGAGGGTGCTTGGGGGGATGGGCTCTGAGGGCTTTAGAGATCGGGGAGGCCTGGGTGGCCGCCCTTCCCTCCCCCAGCCTCTATGTTCCCTGTGAATGTCAGTGCCTGGGCCCCGGAAGTCTTTGCAGACAGAAGCTCCCATTACCCTGAGCTGTCTGATCATGGCCGAGTTGCTTCTCCACTTTCTCCCCCATCTGTGGGACTGGGCTGGATGAAGGTGCATCACATCTGTTTTGACCTGGTCAACAGTGCCCGGCTTCTGGGAGGGAACACCCTTGGGTCCTGGGACACAGGCACTGGGGGGGGTCTGACCTTCCGGCCCTGACCTGGGCTGGCCTGGGGCCCCAGGAGGGGCTGCACCCGGCTCCCTGTCACCTGCACCCCCTCCGCAGACATCAATGAATGCACGTCTCTCTCCGAGCCGTGTCGGCCCGGCTTCAGCTGCATCAACACGGTGGGCTCCTACACGTGCCAGCGGAATCCGGTGATCTGTGGGCGCGGCTACCACGCCAGCCAGGACGGGACCAAGTGTGTGGGTGAGGCCTGCCGCTCCCCCCCACAGCCTCCGCCCTCCTGGTGGCCCTGGGCATGGCGGCTCCTGCAGGGGGGAGAGCTCGGCCTCAGCGTGCCCTGCTGGCCTCCCCCTGCAGACGTGAACGAGTGTGAGACGGGTGTACACCGCTGTGGCGAGGGCCAGGTGTGCCACAACCTCCCCGGCTCCTACCGCTGCGACTGCAAGCCTGGCTTCCAGCGGGACGCCTTCGGCCGCACCTGCATCGGTAGGTGGGGCTGGTGGCTGGGACGTGCCCCCAGCAGTGCCCGCCTGCCCCAGGCCCCAGCCAGCCTTGCTCTGACCGCCTGCCTGGCCCTCTCTGGGCGTGTGTGCCCAGCTGAGGTTCCCCTCACGGTTCTTGTTGCCCTCATTTCTTGCCTTTCATCTGTGTCTGTCCGTGCATCCCTCTGTCTCCCTACAGCACCCCAGCTGCTTCCTGCTCTGATCTCTCCTCCCCCTCGCTCCTTTGGGTCCCTGGGTCCCTCCTCTGCCTGGGGTTGGGGTAGGGGCTGGCATCCAGGCCACTCTGCCCTCCTGAGGCCCCCCGCACCTGCTGCCCGCAGATGTGAACGAGTGCTGGACGTCACCCACGCGTCTCTGCCAGCACACGTGCGAGAACACGCTGGGCTCCTACCGCTGTACCTGCGCCTCCGGCTTCCTGCTGGCGGCCGACGGCAAGCACTGCGAAGGTACGGCGGCCCCCCACCCACCCGCGCACCCCGAGTCCCCGGCCTCGGCTGCCTGCCGCTTCCTGCAGGAACCCCCGTCTCAGAGCCGGGGGCTGGCTGGCTGTGCTGTCTGCACGCCCGGAGGTGGGAGTTTCCCCGTGTGCAGGGCTGGCAGCTCAGCTTCTGCCCCTTGGTAGGCTCCGGTCCCGGTCACCACTGCGGTGCCCTGGGGTCTGGGGAGGGAGCCAAGTGAGCGAGACAGGAGACAGGCCCGCGGCCCCGCAGCACCCCACTGATGCCACCCAGCCATGTGCTGTGTAAGCGGACCAGTCACGGTTTTCCAGATCCCAGCAACCCAGATATTTATCACGCATAAATCCTGCTGGGTTTTACATGTTGCTGGTAGGTTTAAACTTAAAAGAACACGCTGCGGGGTGCCCCGGGGCTGACGGAGAGGACCTGTGAGGGGCTGTCCCAGGTCTGCTGGGACTGGGGTGGGGGAGGCAGAGGTCTCAAGCTGCTCAGTGCAGGGGGAGGGGTCGAGGGGGTGAAGGGGTTGTGGGGTCTCCAGCCTCCCCTAGCTGGCGCCGTCTCTCCCGGCACCTTCCCCAGAGGTGTTTTCCTTCCTTCCCTCCTGGGGAGGTGAGTTTGCTGAGATCCACAGGCAGGCCAGGCCCCTCTGTCTGATTGCCTGGCCTGGCTAAAGAGCCGGCCTCCCTGGGACAAGTCCAGCCCAGGGGCAGCGGAACGTCACCAGGCTTGGCTCCGTCGCACGGCACTCGGATGGGCTCCCCAGACAGACCCTGTGGCTGCCATTCAGTCACTGGTGCTCCCATCACCTTTGAGCCCCTCCGCTGGGCCAGGTGGGCACAGAGCTGTGGGGGGCAGGCCATCGAGCCCACCCTCGTGGCGGTCCATTCTGCCTTCACCCACCCCTCGTCCCTACCTTGCCCACTTCTCTCGGGCTGCACGGTAGACTCGGGGAAGGAACCAGTGTGGCCTCGGAGCCTGGTAGAGGAGGTCAGGCACTTATGCATTCATTAGTGCCTTCAGTCATTCCGTGTGAAAGCGGTGCATGCGGAGAGGCCGTGAGCGTCACAGGTCAGGCGGCGGCCCCAAGGGCGTGTGCGATGTCAGCCCCACCCCACCGCGGCTCACCCTGCTCCTACCCCAGCACCCCCTGCCCATGCACAGGGCCACCCCCAGCTGCTCTGTACCTCATCAGCTCCAGAGGGTGGGGGTGTTTGTCTGTCTTGTTTGGGGCCGTGTCTACAAGCTGGGCACAGACCCGGCGCTTGACAGAGCTTGGCAGGTCTCAGCTGGATGAACGAGAGACAAGTCCCTTCCTGCACGGAGCTCGGGGTCCAGCCAGTGCTCCCCGCACTGTCCTCCACTCGCTCCCTCCCCGTCCACCGCAGACCGGCTCTTGCCTGTCCCCCAGCCCCGTGAAGGGGGTGAGGGCAGGTCCCTGTCTGCACCTCGGGTGACACTCAGAAACGCCTGCCCAAGCTGCCGTGGCCCGCAGTGGAGCAGCATCTAGTTCCCCATGGGGGTCTGCGTGCCACTGTGGTGCCCCTCCAGGCAGCAGGCCAGCACTCCACCACTCCCACCCCTGCCTCGCCGCATGTCCCCGGCTGACCCCTTGCCTTTTTCTGGACCTCGGGTTCCCCATCAGCCCCAGGCGGAGGCTGGACCCGATGGTCTCTCAAGAGAAGGCTCCACGTGAGCGAGACCTCGGTCCCGGCTCTGGTCCGGGTGGGCTCCTCCGTGACCTCCGGCCGGTCTGTGCGCAGACGTGAACGAGTGTGAGGCCCAGCGCTGCAGCCAGGAGTGCGCCAACATCTACGGCTCCTACCAGTGCTACTGCCGGCAGGGCTACCAGCTGGCCGAGGATGGGCACACCTGCACAGGTACCTCCCCTGGCCCGCCCGGGGCCCCCGCCCGGAGGCACTGCCCCCATGTGCCAGGCTCGAGAGCCCCCGCCGCAGTGGGGGGATGCTCCAGACACGCAGAGGCCTCAGTGTCGGAGCGGCGGTCCCATCCCTGCTGCGTGGCTTCCTGGCGCCTGGACAAGGGCTCCCCAAGTCTGACTTCAGGCGCCTTCCCTGCAAAGCAGCGACGATGGTCGTGACCTCAGCGGGGTGAAGGGTTAAGTCACATAGTTGACCCTGAACCCTGCAGGGCTCAGGGCCTACCCTCCCCTGGAGTCAAGTGTAACTTTACAGCTCGCCCTCTGTATCCGTGGTTCCACATGGGTTACTGGCCCGAGGGTGGATCCCACAGTAATTACTGAAAAAGTCCCTATGCACGTGGATGCACGCAGTCCAAACCCGTGTCGTTCAGGGGTCAGCCGTGCCTCGTCCAGGCCGTGTCTGGTACCTGATGGGCCCTCAGCCGGCCGCAGCAAGCCCGGAGCGGCCCCGGCGTGTGGGCCCGGTGTGGCCACGGGCGGCTCTGTCCTCTCTCAGCCCCGTTGTCCTCATCTGTGAGAAGGGCCCCCAGGCTCCCTGGCCGGGGCAGGGACGGGGTGACCGGGGGTTCCTGAGGGCTGACCCTCTCTCTGGCAGACATTGACGAGTGCGCCCAGGGCGCCAGCATCCTCTGCACCTTCCGCTGCATCAACGTGCCGGGGAGCTACCAGTGCACGTGCCCGGAGCGCGGCTACACCATGACGGCCAACGGCAGGTCCTGCAAGGGTGAGTGCGGAGTCCGTGCCGGCGGGGCCTTGGGCAGCCCCCGAGCAGGCGCAGGAAGCCTTTCACAGTCTGCCGTGCGCCTCGAGCCATGACACTGAGCATGTGAGCCCAGAACGGCCGATGCCGCTGGTGGCCAGGTTCACCGGGGCCCACGCCTGGGATGAGGAACGTGGCGGTTTTTCTGCTGCTTGACCCAGCTTAGAGTCTTGAAGGCTTGGACTCTACTCTGGGCCCTGTTCTGCGAATGGGACAGGGATCCTGGGGAGTGGTCCTGAAGGTGGGAGACCTCCCCAGGGAGGAGCCCGCAGAAGAGGAACCCCAGGGCTGGCCAGGGCTTCCTGGCTGCAGAGTTCTTACTGTTGTTACTGTTTTAATATTCAGTTCAGTTCAATCGCTCAGTCGTGTCCGACTCTTTGCGACCCTATGAACCTCAGCACGCCAGGCCTTCCTGACCATCACCAACTCCTAAAGTCCACCCAAACCCATGTCCATCAAGTTGGTGATGCCATCCAACCATCTCATCCCTGTCGTCCCCTTCTCCTCCTGCCTGCAATCTTGCCAAGCATCAGGGTCTTTTCCAATGAGTCAGCTCTTCACATCAGGTGGCCAAAGTATTGGAGTTTCAGTTTCAACATCCGTCCTTCCAGTGAACCCCTAGGACTGATCTCCTTTAGGATGGATTGGTTGGATCTTCTTCCAGTCCAAGGGACTCGCAAGAGTCTTCTCTAACACCACAGTTCAAAAGCATCAATTCTTTGGCGCTCAGCTTTCTTTAGAGTCCAAATCTCACATTCATATGTGACCACTGGAAAAACCATAGCCTTGACTAGACGGACCTTTGTTGACAAAGTAATGTCTCTTTTTAATATGCTGTCTAGGTTGATCATAACTTTCCTTCCAAAGAGTAAGCGTCTTTTAATTTCATGGCTGCAATCACCACCTGCAGTGATTTTTGGAGCCCCCCCGCAAAAAAAGTCAGCCACTGTTTCCACTGTTTTCCCATCTATTTGCCATGAAGTGATAGGACCAGATGTCATGATCTTAGTTTTCTGCATGTTGATCTTTAAGCCAGCTTTTTCACTCTCCTTTTTCACTTTCATCAAAAGTCTCTTTAGTTCTTCTTCACTTTCTGCCATAAGGGTGGGGTCATCTCTGTATCTGAGGTTATTGATATTTCTCCCAGCAACCTTGATTCCAGCTTGTGCTTCTTCCAGCCCAGCGTTTCTCATGATGTACTCTGCATATAAGTTAAATGAGCAGGGTGACAATATACAGCCTTGACGTACTCCTTTTCCTGTTTGGAACCAGTCTGTTGTTCCATGTCCAGTTCTAACTGTTGCTTCCTGACCTGCATACAGGTTTCTCAAGAGGCAGGTCAGGTGGTCTGGTATTCCCATCTCTTTCAGAATTTTCCACAGTTTATTACTAATTTTAATTAAAAAAAAATAACCAGCCTGGATTCTGTAAAAGGCAAGGATCCCACCTGCTCTAAACAGCCAGGTGGGAATGATGACTTCATGTGCCTAGAGTTTGGTTTACTCTGGAGGCTGAGGCCGTGTCTGCCTGATGGCAGAACCCAGAGGGGCGTCTCAAAGCTCAGACGCTGCAGTGACTTTGGCTCTTGAAGGTGCTTCAGGCTGGACACCTGTGTCCGTTCCGATTGTCTCCCCCTGAGCCTTCCTCCCCGGTGCCAACCCCACAGAGGCTCCAGGCCCTGACTGCTGTCCAGAGTGGATGAGGTGGGGACGTGTGAGCTGTGCATCCACAGGACCAGCTGCTCTGAGACCCAGGCCCCCAGGGTGGGCGGGGGCGGGGGGGGGCGGGGCTCGGACAAGGGTCTCCAGACCGGGCCCCTGTAAACCCGCCCATCACCCTCTGTTCCCCACAGACCTGGATGAGTGTGCGCTGGGCACCCACAACTGCTCCGAGGCTGAGACCTGCCATAACGTCCAGGGCGGCTTCCGCTGCCTGCGCTTTGACTGCCCTCCAAACTACGTCCGAGTCTCCGAAACGTGAGTCGTCCCCCCGCCCCCCGCCCCAGCCTTGGGCCCGGGCACCCTGTACCAGTCCCGCATTGCCCGGGGCAGAGGCCAGGTGGCCAGTGCGCCTGCCTTCGCCACCTCCTGGTCTTCCCAGGCCCCCTGTCCGGGGTGTGGTCTGACTGACCATAAATGGTGCAAAAAAAAGCACCTTGCAGGAAGTTTGGAGCAGAGAGAATGAAAGAAAGAAGACTCTCACACATAAGAAAAACCTCCATCTTTCTCTCTCTCAAACATGCACACGCTTATCTTCTGTTGTGTAACGAGTTTTTCCCAACACGTAGCATCTTAAGTATGACAAGTAGTTACCGTCCTCCACGGTGTTTGGAGGGTCATGACCAAGGAGCAGCTGAGCTGGGTGGTTCTGCTCCAGGCCCCGTGGGGCCACGTCCACTGGAGGCTTGCCAGGGCTTCACCATTCCGCTGCCCACTCATGGCTCTGGGCGGGAGGCCCCAGCACGTCACCACCTCGGCCTCTCCGTGGGGCTGGAGCTCCCCAGCCCGGGTCACTGAGAAGGCAGTGACCTTCTCAGTGATGGGTCACAGTGATGGAGACCCTCGTCCAAGCCCCCCTGGCCCGCCCTGGAGGCCTGGGTCTTGGAGCAGATGGTCCTTCGTGACCCAGGCTACTCTTAAAACCGCCGTATCATCACTTCTGCCACTGGCCGCACAGTCCAGTGCTGTGGGTGACAGTGGGCAGGTGTCACCTGGGAGGTGACCCACACGGTGTGCCTGCGGGAGGGGGGCGTGGGGGCTGTCTCACAGGCTGGTGACCATGTTCTCTCGTGATGCTTCTTGGCATTTTGCCTTTTTCCTGTCTTCTTACTAAAGAAGACAGGGCTTCCCTGGTGGCTCAGATGGTAAAGCGTCTGCCTGCAATGCAGGAGACCCAGGTTCGACCCCTGGGTCGGGAAGATCCCCTGGAGAAGGAAATGGCCACCCACTCCAGCAGTCTTGCCTGGAGAATCCCATGGTCAGAAGAGCCTGATAGGTTACAATCCGTGGGGTCACAAAGCTGGACACGACTAAGCAACTTCACTTTCACTTTTCTTACTAAACACACGTTTCCATAAGTGCCTGCCAGAGTGTCCGGCGTCTCTCCTCTGCACGGTGCTGCCACGCGGACGTGCTCGGGTGTTCCGAGCTTGCTTTCTCTGCTTTGCAGCCTCTTTTGCCTCTGCGTGTACAACCTGCCTCGGGCGGCCCTTCCTGGCACGTACGCGCCCGCGGTTTACTCCTGGCTGCCCTGCTGACCCTGTGCCATGCCCACTAATCTACAGAGCCGGGGCGGGCCGGTGTGCAGGTGTGGGGGGGTGTTTAGATGAGTGTGTCGAGTGGCCAGTGGCCTCCCTTCCCTGGGTCTCAGCTGCTCCGCCTGCAACACAGGTGATGGTAGCGCCAACCCCAGGGAGGGTGAGAGCACGTGACGAGCGAGAACGGGTCATGAGTTTACACAGGGCGTGACGTGGCCTGGTCCTGCCTGCTGTGGTCCCCCCCATTCGGGAACTCTGCTCAGAGCACCTCTAGAACTGCGGAGCCCTGGTGCCCCTGGTGGAAGCACTGAGCTTCAAGACGGGGGTTTAGTGATGGAGGAGACCGAGTCTCATTGCGCCAGGAAGAGACCAGATTATGGCTGAGCTTAGAAATCGAGTCAGGGGCCCCATGGGGTTTGGGGGTCACCCTGTAGTGTGGCCCGGCTTCCTCTGGGGCAGGTGTGACTCAGAGCTCTCTGATACTCGGAGAGGGACAAGGGCAGACCGTCCCAAGTCAGTGGGGGAAACGGCTCAGAAGGAGAGTCAATTACGGGAGAAAAGGGAATCTGAGAAACGATTAGAGTAATAGAAACACCATGGCCAGGGAATCCATGCAAATAGTGTGGGAAGGAAAAAAACTAGGGGTAGGGAGGTAAGAATGAAGGCAGACAGGAAGGAGCGCGCGGACCAGACGCTGTGGGCACTGCTGCGCGCTGCCTGGTTTATAACTCACCTCTTTCCGCCAGTGACACCGTGTGGCTGTTAACCCATCCTGCAGACGGGAAAGCTGAGGTCCGAGGGGGGTCAGGTGACCCAGCTCAGGCTGCTGGGGGCTGCCGAGGGCGGAGCTGCGGGTGGAGGCTGGGTGGGAGCTGCGAGCAGGAGCCTCCCTCCGCTGACGCCCCCGCGTGCACCCCGCAGGAAATGCGAGCGCGCACTGTGCCACGACTTCCTGGAGTGCCAGAACGCGCCCGCGCGCATCACGCACTACCGGCTCAACTTCCAGACCGGGCTGCTGGTGCCCGCGCACATCTTCCGCATCAGCCCGGTGCCCGCCTTCGCCGGCGACACCATCGCGCTGACCATCACCAAGGGCAACGAGGAGGGCTACTTCGGCACGCGCCGCCTCAACGCCTACACGGGCGTGGTCTTCCTGCAGCGCACCGTGCGTGAGCCGCGCGACTTCGCGCTGGACGTGGAGATGAAGCTCTGGCGGCAGGGTTCCGTCACCACCTTCCTGGCCAAGATGCACATTTTCTTCACCGCCTTTGCTCTGTGAGGCGGCGCCCGCCGTGGACAGCGCGTGGAGCCCGGGTTTCCCCGCTGGTCCGGCGCCCTGGCCGCGCGCCCGCCTCCGCGCTCCCGCCAGCCGCGTGGGGGACTGGCGCTGTGGCCGGCTTCCTCCGACCCTGTAAATTAACTTAATTTTGCTGACTTCCTTCCTCGCGTTCTGGCCTCTCCTGGGCCCGGGACGGAGCTGTGAGGGCAGTTCCAGGCCATCGCTGGTGCCCCGTGGAAGGGGGTCGGAGGATCGGAGGCTGGACATGGCGACCAAGACCGGAAACAGCGACCACGTCGGAGCTTTGGACTCAACTGCATGACCCGTCCCCAACGATGATATTCTGTTTCATGTTACACTGTGATTAGCTCTTTACTTTTTTTAAAGATCATTTTTGTGTTTTTGTTTAATTATAAAAGTAGCACATGTATATTGCAAATATATATATATTCAAATAGTTCCAAAGGGTTATAAAGTAAAAAAGTGAGAAAAGAAAACCTGCTTCCTTTTGTGAAGTGCTTGGGATGATGTTCCCGAGTGTCTGCGGTCCCCAGCCTGGCCCTTGCCTCTCGTTGGAAGGATGGCAGTGGGAACACGCTCACTTCTGACTCTGCTTCTCTTCCTGCCCCGTTGCCTGGTACCCTCCTTTCCTTCTCCCAGTGTGGACCTCACCTGGCTTGTCACCTTGGACATCACCCAGGAACCGGACATCTATGTATAGTATTGGGACTTCCCAGGTGGTGGTGGTGGTAAAGAGCCTGCCTGCCTGTGCAGGAGATGAAGAGATGTGGGTTTGATCCCTGGTTCAGGAAGATCCCCTGGAGGAGGGCGTGGCAGCCCACTCCAGTATTTTTGCCTGGAGAATGCCATGGACAGAGGAGCCTGGCGGGCTGCAGTCCACGGGGTCACCCAGAGTTGGGCATGACTTCGCGTCCACGCATGCGTGGGTTATGTTACCTGTTTGACCTCTCAACCTGCCACTGTTCACACCTTACAATGAATGTGTGTGGGACTGTTGAGCAGAGAAATTAGCTAACGATTAGGCAAGTCCAGTTTCTCTCTCGGGCCAGCCACTTTCCATTGGTGTCTTCCATCCTTCAGAAGCTGTAGCTCAGTGTCCCCACGTATCTGGCCATTATCACTGGCTTTATAGCCTCACCAGTGGCGCCAGGGCTACGTGGACACATGGCAGGAGTCGCCTGCAGAATGAGACTGAGGCTGGGGTCCCAGCTGTCATTAGCGATTCGTCCACTGCATCGTCTCTCCTGTGACCACGTGTCCGCCGGGGTCCCCAGCCTCCATTCCACCTTGTCAGACTCCAGAGGCAGGCGTGAGCCTGGCTCCCCACTTTCAGACGTGATGGAGCTGAGAGATGACATCGTCTCTTTCTCCAAGCCCCGAGATGGTCATGTGGTGCTGGGCAAATGTAATACCGCCTTTCCCTCTTGTATAACCATTCTTCCTTTCCCCTTGGCTGCAACTCCCTTTCTGTTTGCACCCTGATTCTTCACCTCTGCAGTGGACATCGCGTTTGGCCATGGTGCTGGTCTAGACCAAAGGCAGCAGTGCCTGTCCAGCAAGTGCCTCCCCCAGTCCATTCCGCCCCCCGGGTAGGGTTGCAGACACAGAGCCAGGGGTCATCCCTACCAGCGGGCGACACGGCTGCAGCCACCGTCCGCCTTGGTCTTGCCAGAGGGGTTGAAGGCAAGGCCCTTCGGAATTCTGCCACCGGGTTTAAGGTCTTAGTTTCTTGTTTAGGAATCAGGCCACTGTTGCAGCCTTGTTCCTGGCGTTAGATACAGAAAAAGAAGGTTGAAATAACAGCATGGCAGTGTCCTCCCGCCGTGGGAAGAATTGTGTATTCGTAACAGCATTCCCTGCCTCCCCCTCCGTCGCTCCAGACCACCTAGAAACACCGAGGAATCCGTCTAGCAGGGACCTGCCTCGTCCCCCTGGTGTTGAACATATACCCAGGAAACCTTGAAAGCCGGCACGCCATGGCTTTATCTCCCCACGCCATGTTAGACAGCCAGCGTTTCGGATGCCAGTCGAACTGTCTAAGCAGCATTCCAAGGAGGAGGCCTCTCTGCCTGTCATTGGCACTATGGCTGTGATGTGTGATCCTTGGTCTGAAGAAACGTGATTGGCTGGTTCAAGTTGGCACTCTCCTGTGCCCAGGCTCTTACAGGTTCTTGAACATTTGTGTCCACCACTGGGCTGAATGGACTCAATGGCCACGAGTTTGAGCAAACTGGGAAATGGTGAAGGCCAGGGAAGCATGGCGTGCTGTAGTCCATGGGGTCACAGAGTCGGACAGGACTTAGTGACTGAACAGCAACAAGCTTTAGGCACCCCTCATTGGGCTTCCCAGGTCCAGTGGTAAAGAAGCTGCCTGCAGTGCAGGACACACAGGTTTGATGTCTGGGTCGGCAAGATCCCCTGGAGAAGGAAATGGCAACCCACTCCAGTACTCTTGTCTGGGAAATCCCGTGGACAGGGGAGCCTGGCGGGCTACAGTCCAGGGGGTCGCAAAGAGTCACGAAAGAGCAACTGAGCAGTCTGCAGTCCTCATAGTGACTTTCATAGGTGCCCATATGGCCGTCTCGAGAGTAGGCGGCATTACTTTGCCGGCAAAGGGCCGCTTAGTCAAAGCTGTGGTTTTTCCAGTGGTCATGTATGGATGTTAGTGTTGGACCATAAAGAAAGCTGAGCACCAAAGAATTGACGCTTTTGAACTGTGGTGCTGGAGAAGACTCTTGAGAGTCCCTTCAACTGCAAGGAGATCAATCCAGTCAGTCCTAAAGGAAATCAATCCTGGATATTCATCGGAAGGACTGATGCTGAAGCTGAAACTCCAATACTCTGGCCACCTGATGCGAAGAGCTGACTCATTTGAAAAGACCTTGATGCTGGGAAAGATTTAAGGCAGGAAGGAGAAGGGGACGGCAGAGGATGAGATGGTTGGATGGCATCACCGACTCAGTGGACATGAGTTTGAGTAAACTTCAAGAGATGGTGATGGACAGGCATCCTGGCGTGCTGCAGTCCATGAGGTCACAGAGTCGGACAGGGCTGAGCGACTGAACAGCGTTGTAGACCGGGTGTCCATTGCCCTCTGCCTGACTGTACGGCAGGCCACCGGCCACCACCCGTGAGTCAGCGTTTGGCCCAACATGGGGCCAACTGAGTGTCTCAAAGTATCCAGCCAGTAATTGTCTCTCAAGGGGAGAGCCTCTGGTCCCAAATCCACGTTTGACACATTGCACAGTTTGAGGAAGTAATCCCCTCACAGCTGCCCTTGTATGCCAGTCAGAGTTGTCTAGAGAAACAGAACTTATATATTTGTGTGTGTGTGTGCGCATGTGTGTGTATAGATAAAATAAGGAATTGCTTGCACAGCTACGGAAGCCAACAAGTCCGGTGACCTGCCGCCTGCACACTAGCAGCCCAGGAAAGCTGGTGGGTGGTGCGGTGTAAGTTGAAGGCCTGAGGGCCCGGCATGCGAGGGGCAGAAGGTCGGCGTCTCAGCTCAGACAGTCCGGCAGGGAGCGCTGGCTTCTCCCTTCCTCTGCCGCGTTGTTCTGCTCAGACCCTCAACGGACTGCACGAAGCCCATCCACAGTGAGGAGGGCAAGCGGCTTTCCTGCACCTTCCTGTTCAAATGCTCATTTCCTCCAGAAACTCCCTCCCATTTACACTTGGGAAAAAAATGTTTAGCCAGATATCCAGTCAGGTTGGTACATAAAGTAGCCATCACATCCTCAGACACCAGCTACGATATCCAAGGACCACACTCACTTCAGACCAGCTGCCAGCTCAATCTGTGTTCCCTTCCGGTTCAGTAATTTGCTGTAATGACCCACGGAACTCAGAAAAGCGCTGCGCTTTTACAGCTTTGTTCACAGCAAAGGGATGTGTCCGATGGCTCAGTGGTAAAGCATCCGCCTGCAGTGCAGGAGACGCGTAGGTGTGAGTTCGATCCCTGGGTTGGGAAGATCCCCTGGAGGAGGCAATGGTACCCCGCTCCAGTACTCTTGCCTGGGAAATCCCATGGACAGAGGAGCCTGGCGGGCTACAGTCCAGGGGGTCGCAAAGAGCTGCACACGACTGAGTGGCCAAGCACGCGCACATGGGTGCTGGCAGAATCCACGAAACAGATGATAGTGAAAGGACACAGCGAAAATCAGCCGAGGAAGGAGACATGCAGGGCAGGGCGCGGGGGCGTCTGCACACAGGTTCTGGTCACGCCTTCCCCGTGGAATCCCAGGTGCGGGATAACCTCCTCCCAGCCTCGATGCGGGAGTGTCGCCCAGTGGGGAAGCCCGCCCCGGCCTTGAGTGTCCAGCGTCCAGGGCCGTCAGGCTGTGCAGGTGGTGTGTCTGAGCGCCCCTCATGGGTGGCCCAGGTTGGCTTCGTCACTCAGCCCCCCCCACACTGGGGCCCCTCCCAGCGAGCCAAGGGCCCACGTGCTCCGTGGCATGACTGACACCATCTTTAGAAAAGCTTTGCAGCAACATACTCAAACTTGTAGGTCTTCAGCTTTTCTGGAAACCCGAGGCTTCCTCCTCCTCGTAATTTCCCAAGGCAAAGCTGTTCTTCTAAAATGTTGATTTGGTAACCCCTGTGGCCCCTTATGACCTCATTCAATTCATTTCAGTCGCTCAGCCCTGTCTGACTCTGTGACCCCGTGGACTGCAGCATGCCAGGCCTCCCTGTCCATCACCAACTCCTGGAGCTTACTCAAACTCATGTCCATTGAGTCGGTGATGCCATCCAACCATCTCATCCTCTGTCTTCCCCTTCTCCTCCTGCCTTCAATCTTTCCCAGCATCAGGGTCTTTTCCAGTGAGTCAGTTCTTCGCATCCGGTGGCCAAAGTATTGGCCAAAGAGTTTCAGCTTCAGCATCAGTCCTTCCAATGAACATTCAGGACTGATCTCCTTTAGGATGGACTGGTTGGATCTCCTTGCAGTCCAAGGGACTCTCAAGAGCCTTCTCCAACACCACAGTTCAAAAGCATCAACTCTTTGGCGCTCAGCTTTCTTTATGGTCCAACTCTCACATCCATACATGACCACTGGAAAAACCATAGCTTTGACTAGATGGACCTTTGTCGGCAAAGTGATGTCTCTGCTTTTTAATATGCCGTCTAGGCTGGTCATAGCTTTTCCTCCAAGGAGCAAGTGTCTTTCATGGCTGCAGTCACCATGTGCAGTGCTTTTGGAGCCCAAGAAAACAAAGTCTCTCACTGTTTGCATTGGTTCCCCATCTACTTGCTATGAAGTGATGGCTCCTCATCTAACGTCATATAACCTCATAGCTCCTGCAGAGCAGGCCACAGCAAAGCCGTGACAGCCTGGCTGGAGGTGGTAAGCTCCCCGTCACAGGAGATGTGCAGGTTGGGCCCAGAAGGTCCGCTGGGCATGGGATGGGGCCCTGGACGTTCCAGGATTTTGTGAGGCAAGTGTTCTCCGTCCTGCTGCTCTGCAAGCCAGTGGGATGGAGGCAGCTCCTTCCAGCAGGCCCGACATCCCAGGCACGTGAGCTGGGCAATGGCGCCCCCTGGTGGTTGCAGCCCAGCCCAGCAGCTCTGCCCACAACCTGTGGAGCGAGATGGATTTGGACAGGTGGGGTGGGGGAAGGTGTTTCTGGTGGCAGGGGGGTTCATGCTGGCTCATGGGGACACACGAGAGACCCTGACCACGGGCCCGTGTGGCTGGAGGGGAGTGTGTAGTGGCATTGGAGGCTGGAGGCCTGGGGGAGGTCAGGTGGGGGGCACCGGATGTGGAGTGAGGGGTGGTCCTCGAGGGACGTGGGCCTGGGTGGTGCCCAGCAGAGCGATCACCCGTTGCTTCAACAGCAGTGTGTCCCTGGGCCCAACGCTGAGGTCTCCTGGGGTCTGCTCCTCTACTGCATCTGTGGGACCGAGAATTCCCCCCCACAGGAATCTTCCTGGCAGACGGATTTGCTGCCCTGCCCTGCCCTGCCATGGATGGGACCACTGTTGACAGCCAGGTGCGTTAATGGTGGAACTGGGGGCAAAGGGCGCCCCCCAGAGAACTGACATGCCTGGGCTCCACCAGCATCTACCTGGAGGCACCGCAGGGGTTCAGCCTCTGTGCTTGGGGCTCTGCGTTGCTAAGATTGCTTTTCATCCCGCTGTGACCTGTGAGTGAGGGCTGCTGTTCCCATTCCACAGAAGCGAAGACTAAGGCTCAGAGAGAGCGTGGGACTGGCCGAAGGTCATAGATTCCGGCCCAGGTGTGCCTGACTGCAAAAGCTCATGGCTCAATAGAACGAGAAGACAAGGGATCAAACACTGGCAAAAGACATACATAAAAAAAGGACAGTTCTCTAAAAATACAGAGAACTCAGAAATCAACAGTAAGAAAATGAATAACCTAACTTAAAAATGGGCGAAAGATTTGAACACACACTTCACCAGAGAAGACCTACAGATGACAAGGAAGCAGGTGCAAAAATGCCCTGCATTGTATGTCGTCAGGGAATTACAGATTAAAACGAGGAAGCATCATCACACACCTGTTAGAATGGCTAAGATATTGAATGCAGGTGACGCCCCATTCTGGTGAGCTTGTGGATGAGCAGGCTTTCTCATTCACTGCTTGTGAGAACACAAAATTGTACAGCTACTCCTCAAGATACCAGGCAGTTTCTTATAAAATTAAAAATACTCTTTGGCATACAAGTCAGCTGTCACCATCCTTGATTTACCCAGCTGAGCGGAAAGCTGGTGTGCACACAAAAAATGCCAAGATGGATATTTATAGCAGCTTTATTCATGCTGCAAAACTAGGAAGCAACCAAGATGTCCTCCCGCAGGTGAGTGGGTAAATAAACTGGTGCCTCCAGACAATGGGAGACTGTTCAGCAGTGTAAAGAAATGAGCTATCAAGTCATGAAAAGACAGGCAGGGACGAACCTTCAGTGCTTATGACTCAGTGAAAAAGCCAATCTGAAAAGGCTGCAGAGTGTGATTCCCACTCTGTGACATTCTGGAAAAAGCAAAACTGTGAAGACGGTGAAAAGATGAGTTGCTAAGAGTTAGCAGGGAGGGAGGGGCGAACCGGTGCATTCTGGAGGATGTTTAAGGGAGTGAAGCTATTCTTCATGGTATTATAACGGTGGCCACGTGTCATTGTACATTTTTGTAATCCCAGAGGACGTGCACCACCAAGAGTATAAACTGGACTGTAGTTATTAACAATGCAGTGAAATGGGCTCATTGACAAACACACCATGGTGGTGGGGCATGCTGATTGCTAGGGAGACTGCACCTGTGTGGAGGGAGGGCGGATGTGGGCACGCTGCATGTCCCAGACAATATTGCCGTGAACCTAAAACTTATGAAAAAGTAGTCTATTAAAAAAAAAAAAAATCACCGCATTACCCTAACCAGCTCCTGGAAGCTCCCAGTGTGGTGGGAATTGGACACGGAAATGGGTACGACCATCCCTACAGTCACCGCAGCGGTGAGGAAGCCGCGGGGGGCGAGGGGCTGTGAACACGCCGAGGAGCTGTTACACCAGCATCAGGGAAGGCTTCCTGGAGGAGGTGTCCAGTGAGCTTCGACAGCCCAGCTGGAATAGCAGGGCCGGCCTTAGGGACGGAGGACCCAGCACGCAGGACGGCACGAGGGTGCGAGGTGTTGGGGGCACAGCGGAAGTTTGGGGGTGCATAGCGTGTGCGGAGTTGAGTCTCAGGAGGCGCCCCCAGCCTGGAGGTGAGGTCTCTGGGTTCGCTCGGGCTTCTCTGGGCCAAGACGTGTGCGTGGCGACACCTGGCGGCGGCTCAGGAAATTGCGGGAGGCCGCGCAGGCGCAGACCGCGGACAGCCTGTGCCTACCTGGGCGGGCAGGCCCGGGCAGAGCACCCGGCGCGGTCGTGGAGCAGGAATCAGGAGCATCTGCGAATACAGACGTGCAAAGATGACATGGTTTGTTTGTCACTAACCTCGAGTGGAAGTGGAGCGTTTGCTTTCAGTACGAGCGCAGGCAGGAAAGCTCAGTTGCGTTAGCTGTGTTCCCCTCTCAGGTGTCTCAGAATAGCGCCGGGGCTCATCAGTGCTTTGCAAATCACCACCTGCGGCCGATCGTGTTATTCACGGCGCTAGGAAACAGGCCCACGTTGTGCCGTATTACAGACTTCTTTTTAGTGTCTTGAGAACTATAATTTCAATCTAAATTGGCGTTTTAAAAACCGACAGTCTCCTCCAAGCTGCCAGAGGTGTCTCTGGGACACACGTGCACACACAAACACACGTGCACACGCAGACACGCACACACAGTGTTTGAGACCCGCTTCCAGGAGGAAGAAGGACACCAGCAAGGACTCCGTGCGAGGTACGGGCTGTGTAACTATCGTCTGGGTCTGCACTCGAGGGAGAACGAAGCAGTGGGTGGCTGCACGGCCTCCCCCTCATGGAGGGCGTAAGGGCGTCAGTGGTTGCGTCTCTAGGTGAGTGAGCCTGAGGGTGGGTGCAGTGTGTGTGCGTGTGTCTCTGTGTGTCTGTATCTCTGTGTGTGTGTCTGTGCGTGTGTCTGTGTGTATCTGTGTGTGTGTACATGTCTGTGTGTGTCTGTGTGCGTGTCTGTGTGTGGGTCTCTGTGTGTCTGTGTCTGTGTGTGTGTGTCTCTGTGTGTGTGCGTGCCTGTGTGTCTGTGTGTGTGCTGTGTCTGTGTGTGTGCCTGTGTACGTGTGTGTCTGTGTGCATGTGTGTGTCTCTGTGTCTGTGTGTGTCTGTGTGCGTGTCTGTGCGTGTCTGTGTGTGTCTATGTGTGCCTGTGTGTGTGTGTCTCTGTGTGTATTTCTGTGTGTGTTTGTGCATGTTGTGTGCATGTGTGTGTGTCTGTGTGTGTATGTGTGTGTGTACATGTGTCTCTGTGTGTCTGTGTCTGTGTGTGTGTCCTTGTGTGTGTGTGTGTGTGTCTGTGTCTGTGTGTGTGTGTGTTTCTGTGTGTCTGTGTGTGTGTGTGTGTGTCTATGTCTCTGTGTGTATGTGGGTGTCTGTGTGTGTGTTTCTGTGTGTGTGTGTGTGTTTCTGTGTCTGTGTGTGTCTGTGTGTATGTGTATGGGGTCTGTTCTGGTGCCTGGGCTCCGGCAGCCGCCTCACCTGCAGCCCCGTGTTCAGCTAGCCGTTCTCATTGCCCTGCCCGGCCGCCTCCATGTGGAGTTGGGAGGGGCTCTGGCCTCCTCTGAGAGACACGGATGGACTGGGTGTGTCACCTTCTTGCATCACCAAGCTCATCCTTCCTCCCGTGACAGTGAAAGTCGTTCAGTTGTGTCCAACTCTTGCGACCCCATGGACTGGAGCCTACCAGGCTCCTCTGTCCATGGGATTTTCCAGGCAAGAGTACTACAGTGGGTAGCCTATCCCTTCTCCAGCGGATCTTCACAACCCAGGAATCGAACCCAGGTCTCCTGCATCGCAGGCAGATTCTTTACCAACTGAGCTATGAGGGAAGCCCCTCCATGATCATCGCCGTTTTACAGATGCAGAAACTGAGGTCCAGGGAGGTTGAGTATTTTTGCACAGGCCACACAGAAAGTGCAGCCATGGATGAGGGGCGGGTCTTTCTGAGCCTCCGAATCCCTGCTGTCACTTCAGGAGAGAGGGGTGTGAGGCTGGGCTGGAAGGGGGCACTCTGCACCGACCCCTGTCCCGTGCGCACCCCCACCCAGCTCCTCGTCCTTGCCCTCCCTGGCCTCCAAGCTCCACGCCTGCTGTTGCTCTCAGCCCACCCTGGTGCTCCTGCCATCCCAGCCCCAGCCCTCCCTGGCTCCCCCAAGTGCCCCCACACCTCCAGGCATGTGCCCCTCTGTCCCCTGTGCCGGGAGTGCCCTGCGGACCCACTCCACCGCACACAGAGGGGCGCGTCCTGCTCTGCACCCCGTGGCCTCCGCACAGCCCCTCTCAGGAGAAACCCACGCAGACACCATCTCCGTTTCCCTAGCTCTCAGCAGCAGGCAGGCGCAAAGCAGGCTCTAAAAAATGTTTGCTGAGTGAATAAACAAACATCTTTGCGTGCCCCCACCCACCCACCTACCCACCCAGGAGAGAAAGGCGGGGTCCTTTCCGTCTGTTCGGGTGGTGATCAGAGTTTGCCCAACTGTCCAGGCTGAGTCAGAGCTGCAGGAGGAGCAGGGACCGTTGGGGCGGGGTCCCAGGCTGGGGTCCATCTGCGAGCTTCACGGCCCACCTAGAGCCTGAAACATCGGCTCCAGGTTCCCATCAGCCTGATCTTGAGGGGGGTTCCCCCTGAGGGTCCCCCAAGGGCTTGGACCTCAGCGGCTTTCTCTGTCTCAGCCCTAAAAGGTCAGCGCTACGCCCCACCTCATCCGCTCCTCAGTCCATTTATCAGATCGGAAGCTCAAGGCTGGTCCGGTCTGGCTGCGCCCAAGGTTGCGTGCTTGTCCTCTGCACCCAGCCGCCCTGACCCCGGGGAACTTGGCAGGAAGGGAGGGGGCAGGAAGGGGACAGTGGGTCTCTGCGCTGGCCCCAGGACACTGTCAGCCGTGTGAGGATTTATGCCTGAGAGCTGGGCAGCGGGTTGACGCCACTGGGCCAACCCTGGGCCACCCCTGCAGAGAGCCTGGCCAGGCCTGGGCGCCGGGACTTGGCCCAGAGGACGCAGCAGCAGCAGAGGGGTTCTGAGACCCCAGGCACCCGGCATGCTGGGCCCAGAGTGGACGCAGTGTCCCCGTCCCTGCAGTGGCCGGCCCAGCCTGGGCCAGCTGAGACCTTGGCCGGGGCATCCTGCCTCCCTGGGCCTCAGTTTCCTCAACCGTGACTGGGCGTGAGTCTCCGTAGGCACTCCTTGGCCCCCTCGGACAGTACGTGTCCACTGGCCATTGCGGGGGCGCTAGCTGTCTGTGTCTGCTTGGGGGAGCCCCTTCCCCCCCACCCCGTATTCCTCCGGGGGTCTTCACTGACCACCTTCCTGTCCATCCCTCCAGACGAGGGGAGCCGATGCGGAAACCTTGTCAGCAGGGGTCCTCAGACACTGTCGGTGGATCAGATGTTCAAGAAGTAAGGGGAGGGGGTTTGGTGGGGGGCTGCTGGCTGCAGAAGTCACAGCGGACGGAGGGAAGGGCCCAGTGAGCCCGAGGTGGATCATGGGGTACAGGGGCGGTGGTGTCCCCAGTCCCCCGGGTGTCTAGTTAGGAATCCGGAGTAGCCGCACTTCTCTGTGAGCCCCGGCATCCGCGCTGTCAGAGTCCTGCCTGAGAACCCTCGGAACATTCCAGAACCCCACCTCCTCCTCCTCTGCGGCCCTCTCGCCTGCCTCCTCCTCCTGAGCCCTGCCCCGCCCGTCTGCCCAGCACCTTCTCCTCACTCTAAATAACATGCCGGTTCTGTGTTCCTTCTGTCCCTACCACCCCACCATGGGTTTGCCATCACTCCCGGGACAAACAGCAGTTCCTTAACTGTGGCCTCTAAGACCCTCGGAGTCCTGGCCCCCGACCCCCCAGCTGGCATTACTTCTCCTCCCAGCCTTTTATATTTTCCATCAAACCACTTCCACTCACGCTATTTTACATATTTAGTTGTGTGATCACCGTCCGAGGTCCACACCTGCAGACTCTACGGAGTGATGAGTGCTGCGCGGGGGGCCACGCGTGGGTGAGTTGGGGGGACACGGAGCAGGGTGCGGGCCCTCTCCAGGCCTCAGTTTCCCCTCTGCGCCCGACGGCCTGGGCCCTCCCTCTGGCGGCGCCGGCTGCCAGGGGGTGGCTGTGGGTAATTCTGAGTCTCCGCTTTGTCCTGGAAGAGGGGTTGCCATGGAAACAGAGGCTGAGGCTCCAGTGGGAGGGAGCCTCCACCGCCCTTTGTTAGACCCGGAGTGGTCTGACTTCTGGGGGGGGGCCCACTGCCTGGTTTCGGGGAAGAATGCCGCCTGAGGTCTGTGCTTGTTGACGGCCGGGCTGGCCACCCTCCTGACCGACCCTCCTGCCAGTCGCTCGCTCCACCAGGTGGTGACACCTGATGAAAAGGCAGACGCCCCCGGGTGGGTGGAGGATGGGGGACGCGGGGGGCCCAAGGCATCTGGACCCACCCGTGTGTTCAGGCGAGTCCCCCGCCTTTCTCTGCACCCCCGGCTCGGGCATTTCCATCAGCTGGCTGCACTTACGTTGAAGATGCACCCTGAGCCCTCAGGAAACCCGGTCCTGCCTCCTGGCCGAGCACGCATGGCCAGAAGGTCCCTGACCCTCCGGGGCTGGTGTGGGGTGTGACTGAAGGTCTTCCCTTCCCGCCGCTGCCCGGTCTGGGGGGACGGGAAGCCTGGGCCCCCAGGAAGGGGTCCCCCTGCCCCCTGCAGCTGGCGGAGCCGGCACTCGGAGTCATCCCCTCCCACTGTTGCCTGGCGCCCCATCCCTGCTCTGCCCTCGGGGCTCCCTGCTGCCTGGCACCCCGGTTCCCCCTGGCCTCTCCCCTCCCCCCGACCCTGTACTGAAGGAGGGTCGGAGCCGATAGGCCAGACGCCGCCAGGGGGCGCTCTCACCCCAGGGTCTGGCCGCTTGTCGCTGCCCGCGGGGAGGGACCGGCCGGCGGCTCAGAAGCCAGCAGGACCTCCGCTCCCGCCCTAGAGAACGGGCGCCGTTCAGAGGAAGCAGCCCCAGGGCTGGGAGGGACCTCATGGTGTCGTGGGCTTCTCTGAAGGGTACGTGTGCCCTTAACTGAGGTCTCTGGGAGCCGACGTTGTCCCGGAGAATTGAAGGCTGAGGTGTGAAGAACACCCCACAAAGGAAATCTCTTAAGGGCTTCCCTGGTGGCTAAGCTGGTAAAGAACCCGCCTGCAATGCAGGCAACCCTGGCTCGATTCCTGGGTCGGGAAAATCCCCTGGAGGAGGGTAAAGAGAACCCGCTTGCCAATGCAGGAGACGTAAGGGACACAGGTTTGATCCCTGGGTTGGGAAGAGCCCCTGGAGAATGGAAAGGCTACCCACTCCAGGATTCTGGCCTGGAGAATTCCATGGACAAAGGAGTCGCCTTAAAGAGTCGGACGAGACTGAGTGACTAACAGATACCCAGTGATGGTGGGCAAGCCCTTAATTTCTCGGTGCCTCAGTTTCTCCACCTCTGTCGAGCAGGGTTACTGTCACTCATCACAGCGTGCTTGACTCATGGGCTCAGAAACCCAGAGACACAACTGGAGGTGCAGAGATTTGGGGAGCTGAGACAGAGATGTGTGAATGCTGACGGCGGGGGCTGTCCACGAGACGTTTGGCCCAGACTTTTCCCTTTCTGGGAAGAAAAGGGCAGTGAGAGGCCCCAGCAGGTGGAGACAGAGAGGGTGAAGTCTGCGTGGGACCCAGACCATGGCCTGCAAGACGCCGGCCAGCTGGGTGCTGTGGGCACCTTTGAGGAACCCAGAGCCCATCTCCCCACCGGTAAATGGGGTGCAGACAGCTCTCGCGTGGCGTGGAGGAGGTGCGTCCGGGGTGTGGTGTGGCCCGCAGGAGGGCATCAGTAAATGTGGGTGGCTGCCTGCCCTAACTTTGCCACACCCTTGGGCTGGGGCCCTTGGGAAGATAGGGCCCAAAGCGCTGAGGGAGTGCCCCAATGTTAGTCACTGCTGCCCCGTAACCGGGGTGAGCGTGTTGGTTCAAAAGCCATTATTGAGCACCTACTCTATGCCAGGCCCTGGTGCTGACATGAATTTGCTGGAGGCATGAATTTGCTGGAGGCACGCACAGTCGGCAGATAACCAGGATGTGACGTGGGTGGCGACAAGGATGAAGATGAGCCGCAGGGTGGAGCTGGGGCAGAGAGAACGCGGGGCCTGGGTTACCGGGCGCAGGTGTCACCGGGCCAGGCGCCTCGAGGGTGAGAAAGTGCTGCCGCGTGAAAGGCCAGGAGGGTCTCGGGCAGAGGCCCCCACGAGGGCGAAAGCCGGGGAGTACGAACGTGCTGGTGTGGCTGGGCTGGGGTGGGTGAGGCTCGAGAGAAGGGCTGTGCCCGACGCCCCTGGGTCCGCTTGTCGTCTGCCCAGCCCCACCCCTTCCACGCCCCGGCGGGCTCTGGGACCCCGAAACTGCCTCCAGGAGGCTGCGTTGACTCCTTCGGCCACACGAGGGCAGCAGAGAACACCACTGGGAAAGACCCGGGCGGCTGGGCTGCCGCTGAGCGCCCTGCGGGCTCTCGGAACCCGCTTTGGGAACCAGGGCCGGATCCTGGACACCCCCCTCCCCAACCCACTTCTGTGCTCCCATCCTGCTAATCTCTTCCCACGCTCCCCCGCTTCTGACCTGCAGGACACGTGCTACAGCCGGGCTTCAGCACTTCCGGTACGGTGCAGGCGGTCCCCCTGGAGCCTGGAACCCGCATCTCTGAGACAGGAACAGAGTCCCACCTCCAGCGGCGCGGCGGTCGCGGTGACGATGTGTTTGCCGTCACACGTGCCGCGGCCGATGAGCTGGGTGGCCTTGGGTAACCCGCTTACCCTCTTTGAGCCTCAGTTTCCCCGTCTGTGAAATGGGGATGATGGCCTCTGGTGTAGGGATCTTGTGCAGGGAAACACAAAATGCGTCACGCACACCGGGGACTCTTTACTGAGCCCGGCTCTCAGTAAATATGCTCCATGGTGATAGTCAGTCATGACCAGGGCATTCATGACTGGGGGCGGGGTAGCGGGGTGGGGAAGAGCCCAGAGACCGTCTGTTCAGATCAGAAGCTGGAGCTTGTCAAGAAGGGTTTACCCAACGTTCCGCACCAGGAGCGAGGCCAAGAACCCCCAGGACTGCCCGTCGGCCTGTCCAGACCATCCTGGGCCGACCCAGGACTGGAACCCGGGCCGCCTGCTTTGTGGCCTCAGCTTGTCCCACTCTGTCTGGGAGCCTCCACCCACAAGGTCCCTGTCCCCAGCCTCTGGCTCAGCCCTGGACACTGCTTCCCATGGTGCCCATCCGACCCTGCTCGCAAACCCGGGGAGCTCACCTCCCGCCCTGGCAGCCGGTGTGGGGGCCACTGTAGAACTCCAGGGAAGAGCTGGCGGGGGAGGGGGCGCCTTTCAGGCTGTGACCCCTGGATTCCTGGTCTCCCCAGCTTCCCCTGTGCTAGACTGTGGGGGCCTAGAGACCAGGAAATCTTGGAATGCCACATTCTTGGAAACCTGGTCCCTTCCAGCCTGGGAATTCTTTGAGCTTCCTCTTAGGGGTGGGGCCCTTCATTTCCCATGGAGCTTGTGGGGGGCCGCTCCTTGATTTTGATGTCATTTGGGGTGAAGGAGGTGTTTCCGGAGGCTGGGCCGTCAGAGAGGGGGCAGCTGGAGGTAGGGGTGGGAGTTGGGCAAGCACAGGAGGGGACGTGGGGAGCACCGTGTGGACCCCCGTGGGGTAAACCCTCCTCCCGGGGGGCACACCTTTCCCCGTGGTGCAGAGGTGGGGAGAGGTCTTCCGAGCCCCCTTCTCTCCACCTCCTCGTGAACCACCGCAGCCCTCGCAGAGTAATTCTTCTGAAACCTCGAATACCTGCAGCATCTCCCAGGGTATTTTTCTTGTGGTTAAGGTGGTATTTACAGTGAAAACAGCTATTGAAGCGAATCGGGAAAATAATGTCAGTGTTTCCACTTTTGACAAAAATGGGAAGGCGGGTGGTTTCTTGTCTGTGATAAGCGCATCTGCTCCTGCAGTAATTACTGTTTGAGATAATTATGAAAAAGAATTTAAACACTTAAGGCATGCACAGGGGCCAGGACAACTTTCTTTCGCCTTATTCATAATTTCTCCTGCAAGTCAGAGTCTTGTCCCGACGCGGGCTGAGGGAGGGGCCCTGGGAGGCTGTGGGCCAGAGCTCAGACCCTCTCCCCCTGCCCCCCACTGGGGCCTGCTCCAGCGCAAGGGGCAGGACCCCTGGGTTGCAGCTGGATTTGTCAGGGGAGTGACTGTGGACAGGTTCCTCCGAGCCTCTGCTTCCCTATCTGCGTTAAGTCGCTTCAGTCATGTCCAATTCTTTGTGATCCCATGGACTATAGCCTGCAAGTCTCCTCTGTTCATGGAATTCTCCAGGCAAGAATACTGGAGTGGGTTTCCATGCCCTCTTCCAGGGGATCTTCCCGACCCAGGGATCAAACCCACATCTCTTACGTCTCCTGCATTGGTAGGCGGGTTCTTTACCTCTAGTGCCACCTGGGAAGCCCTTCCTTACCTGTGAAACGGGGTTAGTACTCGGGTGCCTTTGTGGATAGTGACGAAGCAGCCCTCTCACGTGGGCCGGGTCCCTCCTTGTGTTGCGGGAGGCCTGGGGCCGCTCCTGCAGCTCCCTTGCCCACGGAGGTAGCACCCTGTCCTTGAGAAGCCCCGTTGAGCTGGCATTGCCTTCCTCCACTGTCCTTCGGGAAGCAGACACTCAGGAGCTCGGAAAGGAGCAGCATTGGAGAGTCCGGGTCCCTGTGCCCAGGTGAGCCCAGAAGGTCACTCGCATGGCCCAGTTGGAGCTCAGCAGGGCTGGCCTGAGCTGGGCTGTCAGGGAGGAATGTTCTCTCTGTCACCTGGGGTGTCCCAGCAGGACCCGAGTGACCATCTGCCGGGGCGGCCAGGGAGCGACAGAGCTTGGGCTGAAGGTCCCCTGATCTTCAGCAGATCCTCTGGTCTTCAGATTTCAAGGCAAACCAGAGCCCAGGAACTCTGGGTCCTCGGGGAAACTAGAGAAAGGAGGCATGGAGGGTAGCGGCCGGGACTGACCAGGCACACGGGAGGCTTTGCCCAGGTTCACATAGATGCCCTGGCAGAGCCCAGGGTGCCCTGTGCCTCCACCCAGGGCTGCCTCTAGGGACCTTGGGCTCACCGTGGGTGAGAGTGAGGCGGGAAGCTGGCCTGGGCAACCTTGAGGGAAAAGCTCTTGAGACCCATTAGAGCAGAAACCAGAAGAGCTGGCTAGGGGCTCATAGGAAGACAAGGCCAGTGCTTCAGTTCAGGTCCTGCCCTGACTCATCATCTGGCCTTGCACAGGTCCATGCCTGACTCTAGTCCACTCGCCCCCATCTAGGCAATGAGAGGGTTGGACTGTAAATGAAAATCCCAAAGACCAATGACTTAAATAAGAGAGAAGTTTCTCTCTTTCATATTTAAGCCTCGGAGTGTGTGATACAGGAGCCAGCCTACTTCTAGCTCCTGGATGCACCAAACCAAGGCAGAAATCTGGTCCTTAAGGTCCAAGAGGGCTGCCAGAATTCCAGCCATCACATCTGACTTCTAAGTAGGAAAAAGGAGGAAAGAGGGAAAAGGGGGCCAAGTGTGGGTATCAGTTATCTTTTAAGAAAGGCTCCTGGGAGTTGATGCTAGACACTCTTATATTCCACTGGTCGGAGCCTAGATGTGCAGAGGCTGGGAATGGAATCTTTGTTTTGGGAGCCCTGCTGAAAATCAGAGAGAGAAGGGGAGGTTGGTGCTGGGGGCCACCAGCTGATTCTGCCATAAGGTGATGTGGTGTAGCCTTTCTGCTTTGACTCGGGAGGGGTCTGTGGGTCTGGAAATGTGCAATCTGCCATGTCTTGGACTTCCAAGAAAAGGACATGGACTAATAATAAGTTTTCAGAATTTTGAGACTCTGGCATTTCCAAATGGAGCGCTTGTGTGTGTGTATGTGTCCAGGCGTGCCGCCCAGGTGCCCAGGAGCAGGGCTCAGGTAGCAGATTTGGACGCTTGGGGCCGGGGCTGGAGGTGCCCCACGGTGGGCAGCCTCTGCGCCCAGCAGGCTGCTCCCTTGGCTCCTGGAATCCACTCGTGCCGGCCTGTCTGCACACGCGCCTCGTGTGCGCCGGAGGCCCGGGGCAGGGGCGGCGGGAGGGGGGCGCCCAGGAATGCTTGCTCTTTTGAAGGCCGAGCTGTCCCTGCAGACTTCGTCGATCTGGCGCCGTGGCGGGCTCCGGCGCTGGGGGGCGCCCGAGAGCAAGCTCCAGGCGCCGGTGGAGTGGGGGTGGGGTCAGAAGGGGGCTGACTCGGGGGTGCTTTGCAGCTGCTCCAAGTAAGGTTCTGTCTTAAGCACCGGGCACTCGGCAGAGAAGCTGCCTGCCCCCGGGAGGAGCTGCAGTCACTTGACAAAACATACAAGTGAATAAATGGGAGCCAAACCAACGGAGGAACGGGGAGGGGGAGGGCTGGTGACCGTAGGGACTGCAGGTTTGGGTCTAGGTGGTCAGGGAAGGTGGGAGGGCGGCACTTTTGCAAAGACCTGAAATGGAGGAGGAGTGAGCCCAGCAAGCATCCAGAAGCGTGTGGGTCAGAAGGCACAGCCTGAGCAGAGGCCCTGAGGCAGGAGCCAGGTCAGGGGGCCCTGGGAGCCAAGATAAGGACTTTGGCTCTTGCTGGGCATGAGGCAGGAACCATGGGAGGTCTGAGCAGAGGAGGGTCACTATGTGACCTGGGTCTTCATGGGGTGCCCCCTGCTGCCGTGGGGAGAATGTCGCTGAGGTGCTGGCGGCAGGTTTTCCACAGGCTGTGCCCACTCCTCCCGCAGCACTGAGCTCCATCTTCCCATCCTGTCGTCTCCTGAGTCTTCCTCCTCCCGGGCCCCCTGCCTTCTCCGCAGCCACTGTTCCAGCTCAGGCCTCAGCTTCTCTCACCGTGATTCTCTTGCTCCTGCTGCCTTTGTGTGGCACCCCCCTCACGATGGCAAAGTGGCTGCAGAGGCTCCAGGCCTCACAGGTGGGATTTCTAGCAGACTCGGCAGAGGTTCTGGACTCAGCAGGGATTGGGCCACTTCTGTGCTGATTGCCTGGGCAGGAGGATGCCTTGCTCTGGTTGTCCTCTGGGACCTGGGTCAGTTGTTGAGGCAAGTCCCATCCACACTGGTCCTTCTCCTTCTTCTACCTTTTTAAAGGACCCCTGTGATTATGCTGTGCCCATTTGGATCATCTGGATCACCTCCCCCTCTCACCATCCGTAACGTAACCATGTTTGCAAAGTCTCTTTTGCTGCCTGCGGTAACACGTATGCGGGCTCCAGGGTTGGGACGTGGACATCTCGGGATGGGAAGCATGATTTGCCTGCTGATGACCGTGTCCTCTCAAGGCCAACGTGTGGCCCCTGCCCACCGCCGGCTGTGGTTCTCAGGGGAGTCTGGGCTGGTGTGAGTGAGGTACATGGCGAGGGGTGTACCCTGAACAAAAGGCACAGGACCCAGGATGGGAAGGTTGCCTTAACTGCTCCCCCCGCTCACAGCAGAGCATCCAGGCTCCAGTCTGACTTGCCGTGTGATGTTCAGCATTCCCTTGACCTTGCTGGGCCTTGGGAGGTTTCCCCACCCGTGAACGAGAGAGGGCAGGTGACATGTTCTTTCAGAGGGTCTCCAGCCTGGGCCCTGAAATGCAGTCTTGAACTTTGCGTTTATCCCTCCCTGAACGTCCATGGTCCCGTCTGTAGAGTGAAGTCCTTGGTCCCCACACCACTCCTTCACATTGTTGCTGCTCAGTGATAACGGACAATGTTCTTGAACTTGCTTCATTAAATTCCAGGCTGACTCAATGGACGTGAGTTTGAGCAAACTCCAGGAGATAGTGGAGGACAGGGCGACCTGGTGGGCTGCAGTCCACGGAATTGCAGGGAGTCGGACTCAACTTAGTGACTAACAACCACAGGCCGAAGGGAGCGTTTATTGAGCGCTGCTGTTTGCCAGGTGCTGTGTTGGGCGGGGGAACCCCATGGCCACTCTGCAAGCTGGACCCATCACCCGCATTGACGTGCAGGGACCCTGAGCCCTAAGGCGGCCATGTGTGCTGCCCAGCGGGCAGGAGATGGGGGCGGGGTCTGGATTTGCACAGAGACCGCCTCCTCCCACCGGCAGAGAGCGCGGTGCTGGGGGACCCTGGACAGGAGAGCCGGTCTGAGCCCCTTGAGGGTCTCGGGTCTCCTGCAGCCCGGCTCCGACCCTGACTGCCTGGGAGCGTGAGGTGGGTGGTGGGTCTGTGTGCTGCTGGGGAGGGCCGTCCGGGAGGGGCCGACAGGAAGACACGGGGGCCTCGGGCCCTGCCAAGAGGTATTGATTCCAGGCACCAGGCACTGCGCTGGGGCTGAGCCAAGAGATGAGGTCATGAAGGACAGCACGGTGACTCCGGGGGCTGGCGTCCCCGCCGATGACGTGATCGCCGGACGTGAGGGATCTCTCTCTGCCTGGAAGACGCAGGCCCGCTCCTTCCTTCTCCTTGACAAGCCCCGGACTCCAGCCTGCGGCGCCGGGGAGGGCCGGCCCGGAGACCCTGCCTTGCTGCCGTGCTGTGTGACCTTGGACAAGTCACCCGCCCTCTCTGGGCTTCCTGCTGGGACCCAGGGCTCTGCAAGCACCTGCTGTGGACAGTTTGACCAGTTCCCACTCGAGATCCCCAGGCTCTGCAGGGTCAGGCAGGGAGGCCGGGGTGCCCCAGAAGGGGGTGATCGGCGGCTCCCAGCACCCACCCACGGCTGCGTCCACTTGCACACAAGTCCTCAGGGCACAAGGTGGCTGTTGTCCTAGCGCCCTCTGGCCTGTTCCCGTGCTGGAAGCTGGAGTGTGCCTGGGGGGTGGAGCCCCCGGCCTTGCCTTTTCCGGGCTGTGTGGTCTCGGAGGAGTTGCTTAACGTCTCTGTGCCTCGAGCCCCATCAGGAGGCCATGGAAGAGCTGAGGGGCGTTGAATGGACACCTTGCTGTAAACTGACCCTCTCAGCCTGTCACACGTTCTCGCAGCTTGAATTTGCATCCTGGCTTTGGTGCTGCTCAGCTGTGAGACCCAGGCTAGGTTGGTGCCTTTCTCAGAAGCCCAGTTTCCTCATCTGTAAGGTGGGGACACAGTATCCCCCAGATTGGGTTGCTGGGGACACAGGGGAAGGCTGTGTAGGGTGAGCTCTGACCTAGGGCACCACCCCGTGGGTGCTGACCACTGATGTCCTGGCTGCCTGGCAGGCCCCGCCCTGCCTGCACCCCTCCCCTCCCCTCAGGTCTGCTGGGGGCTCCCCAAGAGGGTCCTGTTTGGGAACTCACCTGGGGGTCACCGGCCAGGGTTGTGGATGGTGGACTGGGCCGTGGGGGTGACCACCGTGTTGGTTGCGTCTTCCAGCTCCCACCGGGTGTAGAACCACAAAGCTCTGCTACTCTTTGCAGCTCCCATTCTTACTCAGGGGAATTGAAGGAACTCCCAGGGGGAAAACCCCAGATAAACAAAAGGAAGGCAAGAAAACTTGCCTGCAGTTTCCTGCCCCAGAGATGGCCGATGGCGTTTCCAGTCTCTTCTGCTGCGCCTGTGTGTATCTGTATTTAGAAAAAAGGGACACCCCCCTCCGTTTTTCCTTTTAATGAAATAGAGTGCCTGTCTTTCTGTGTTGGGAACCATTTCTCTGAAGCATCATTTCACAAAGCCTTGATACCGTGTTGTGATCCACACAGCCAACCCATCCACGGACACAGAGTGTTTTCCAGACCCCTTCCCCTCTGCCCCGGCTGTAATTAAATGTGTCTGATCACTCTTGCAGCTAAAATTGCCTGGTCAGAAGATGTGCATTATTAATGTTTGAATCTTGATACCAGTTCATATTCCCAGCAGCTGCGTGTTCTCTCTTATCCGCACAATGTCCTGGGATCAAAAGCGATTGCGTTCCTTTCATTTCCTCCTTCAAACATGATCTCCCCTGCTCTGGGAGGATTGATGCTGCCCGGGAGGCAGACGTCATTCCTGGGGATCCTCCTGGCTTCACACTCTCTGCCCCTTCTGGTTCCTACTAGCTGGACTGGCTGCCTTGCTGTTCCTCCAAGCACATGCCTGCCTCAGGGCCTTTGCACCTGCTTTTTTTTTTTTTTTTTCTTTCTGGATTCCTTTCCTCAGACAGCCATGATCCATCTCTTCCTCAACAACTCGGATTGTATTTTCTGCGAGGTCTTCCTTGGCTGTCCTAACTAATAAACATGTGCCCACCCTCATCTCTTTATTATCCAGTTTTTCCTCATCACAGCATGTTCGCTTCTGGACTTTGTCTTTGTTAGGTAGTCATTTTCCTTGCACAGGGGGCAGTAAAGGAAGGTAGCAGTGGACTGGCTGGAGGTCAGCCCAGGTCTCCGCAAGACAGATGAAGCAGGGCCTCCCTCGTGCCCTTCCCTGTGGTCTCCCAAGAGCCCAGTGCCTGGAAGTGAGAATGAGGATGACCATGAGCGGGAGCAGGTGGGCAGTGCCCAGAGAGTGGACACTCTGGCCTGTTGTTCAATAGGACACCCCGGGTAGTTTGAGGGGCACGGAGGGCAGCAAGCCTGGCTCTTTTCCCGAGTCTGTTTCCCCCGCTGTAAGATGGGGAGAGTCCTCTCTAACTACCAGCACTTCATGAGGAAGAGAGGGGACAACGTATGTCATGTGCCTGGTGCCAGGTCTGGCCCCCAGGGGCGGAAGCATGCAAGGCTCTTGGCCATTTCCACCTCTGGGGTGCTGTTCTCTGCACCTGCCATGGGTTACCCGATTTCATCCTCAGAACACCTGTGTAGTACGTGGTTAGTCCTGTAACAAATATCCCCATTTTACAGCCAGGTAGACTGAGCCCAGAGAGGTCTCTGGCCAAGGTCATGGAGGCTGGAGCTGGTATCCCACTGTGGGAAGCAGCCCCTTTGTCTGCCCACTACACAGCCCTGCCTGTTCTGTTTTTTACTTTCATTTTATTAATTGTTTTACTTTTATTTATATTTTATTTAAAATTTTTATTGACGTATAGTTGATTTGCAATGTGTGAATTTCTGCTGTATGGCAAAGAAATTCAGTTATACATATATTAATACATTCATTCTTTTTAAATATTCTTTTCCACTGTGGTTTATCAAAAGATACTGAACGTAGTCCCGTGCTATACAGTAGGGCCTTGTTGTTTATTCATTCTGTGTATAAAAGCTTACATCTGCGAACCCCAGCCTCCCGTTCCATCCCCCCAGCCTGTTTCCCCTTGGTGACCACAAGTCTGGTCTCTATGCCCGTGGTTCTGTTTCCGTTTCATAGATAGGCGCTTTCGTCTCTTGCTTTAGATTCGATGCTAAGTGATGTGGTATTGGCCTTTCTCTTTCCGACCTGCTGCGCTCAGTATCATAATGTCTCGTTGCATCTGCGTAGCTGCCTGTGGTGTCATTCGTTCTTTTCCACACCTGAGTAGTACTCCGTTGTATTTAAGAGCCACTCATCTGTTGACAGGCCTGTAGGTTGCTTTCTCGTCTTGGCGCTCGTGAACAGCGTCGCTATGCACAGAGGGGTGCGTGGATCTTCTTGAGTTATCGTTTTGTCTGGATATACACCCAGGAGTGGGACTGCCTTGAATAAACCTTATGGTAATTCTACTCTTAGTGCTTTGCGAAACCCCCATGTGCTGTCTGTGGTGGCTGGACCAGTTTACATCCCCAGCAGCAGCGAAGGAGGCTCCCTTTCCTCCATGCCGTCTCCAGCGTTTGTTATTTACAGACTTTTTAATCATGGCCATTCTGACCGGTGTGAGATGGTACCTTATTGTAGTTCTGGTTTGCATTTCTCTAAAAATTAGCGGTGTTGAGCATCTTTTCACGTGCCTTTTGGCCATTTGGATGTCTTCTTGGGAGACATGCCTGTTTAGATCTTCCGCCCTTTTTTTTTTTTTTTGGATTGGATTTTTTTTGTTGTTGTTGTTGTTGTTGTTGTTAGTTGTATGAGCTGTGTGTATATTTTGGAAATCAGGCCCTTGTCAGTTATATCATTTACAAGTATTTTCTCCTGTTCTGTAGAATTTTTTGCATCTTTTGTGGTTTCCTTTGCCATGCAAAAAGCTTGTACGTCTGGTTAGGTCCCGTTTATTTTTGTTTTCACGTCTGCAGCCCTGCATGTCCGGCGGTGGGGCCGCCCGCAGAGGTGGCGTCTGGTCTGGCCCTTGACGCTCTAGGAGACTGTGGGCGATGAGCGTGTTCTCCAGAGGCCTCAGTGTCCCTGTCTGCCCACATGTGTCAGTGGTTCTTGGGCGAGGAGTAGGGCTGAGACTTCAGGAAGCTTCTGGGAGATGGGGGCAGGGAGCTGCAGCCCTGAGTGTGAGACAAGGGAAAAACAGAGGAGGGAAAAGGAGACACTTGAGGGGGTGTTGAGGGTGGGGGTTCAGCTCAGCCCCTGGCCATGGGGACCCTGCCCTGCCCTCTGCTCCCCAGCGCCCTGTGGGCTGTGCCACCTCCCCAGGGAAAATACCACCATGCCCTGCCTGTAGCTGAGCCACAGATGGCCCAGAGCCATGGACAGACTCAGGGGTCGGAATGGTCTTGTCCTGGGGGGAGGAATGGATGGGGCAGAGTGAATTAAATTAGAAATGAATGTCAGTTCCAGCACTTGCATCCCCAAAGCAAGTGGCATGTGGCTAGGATTGGAGGAGCTGGCTTGGCGCTGTCCATGGTGGTCAGGGGCTCAGTCCCTGTGCAGTGCAGACGAGCCCCGGGTCGTAGGACCTAAGGCAGAGAGCCTGGAAGGCGGAAGGTGGTCACTGCCTTCAGCCTGTGCTTTGCAGAATTCCTTAAGTGCTACAGCTGAGATCCTTGAGAAGAGGACAGGTGTAGGCTGGGGGTGTCCGGGGGGCAGCCATCCATCTGTCCATCCACCACCCATTCTTTCTTCCATCTGTCCACCCATCCATCTGTCCATCTGTCTGTCCATCCACCACCCATCCATTCATCCATCTATCCACACATCCATCCATCCTTCTGTCTGTCTGACCATTCATCTGTCCACCTACTCACCCATCCATCCATCCGATATTTATCCACCCTCCTTGCAGTAGGCTGGGGTCGCAGCAGTGGAAATAGGCTCCCTTTCTGCCCTTGCAAAGCTCACAGTCTGGAGTAAAGACTGAATAGGCAGCAATATCAAGAGGGGTGAGTGTCGGCAGAGTGGGCACTCTCACTGTGGAGATGTGAAGGAGGGTGGAGAGACCGTCTGCTGGGGAGCGGGGATTAGCTGTCACACGGGAGGTGGGGCAGGATGACCTCGGGGTCTGTGTGCGGGAAAGGACTTGTTGGTGGAACAGACCGCATGGTTTAGCCCCTGAGGCCATGGAAGCATTGCTTCTAGGAATCTGCATGGGTCCCTGGACATCCCTGCTGTGATGCGCGCAGCGGGGTAAGGTGATGCGTGGATGGGTCCTGGACCTCCCGATTGCCTCCACCAAAGTGACCCGCACGTTGAGTGTTGAGCACCTGCTTGAGCTGTAGTTTGAAGTCAGAGTTTTGTGCTTCCCCGAGCTGGACCCCACGTCTCTCTAGGGTCCTCTGTGGGGGTGGCTTTTCCCAGCACCCACATTGCCTTCTTGGGGAAGATTTATTGTCTTTGGGGGATAATGCGAGTTGATGGGGGAGTGGATTGTCACTCCAGCTTCAGACTTGAGCCTGAGACTTAGGCCTGGCCAATCAGAGAAGAGCTGGTATTGACCACACCGACTGGGCCTCAGGGGTGGGCCGTGATGTTAGACGTGTGAGGTCACGTGGCAGCTGCATCAGTGCTAGCCCGGGGATTCTCCTGGGCGAGGCCGTGTCTTCCCGGGACTTGGGGCTGGTGGCCAGCATCTTGCCACCACAGGGGACACCTGCCTGAGGACAAGCCACACAGATTAAAACGGTGCTGCTGGGGGCCAAGAGACAGCCCGGAGGACACTTTGGGGAAGTGTCCAGCCCTGCCTGAGTCCGAATGCATCACTGAGCTTTTCGTTTACGTGCGGCAGTATTCGCCACGTCTCCATTTCTCAGTGTTCATTTATTTTCCCAGCCCTACTGAGGCATAATTGACAAATACAACTGATGACTTGCTGAGCGTGTACATGACGACTTGCTGAGCGTGTACATGATGATTTGCTGAGCATGTACATGATGATTTGCTGAATGTGTACGTGATGACTTGCTGAGCATGTACATGATGACTTGCTGAGTGTGTACGTGATGACTTGCTGAGCGTGTATATGATGACTTGCTGAGCGTGTACATGATTTGCTGAGCATGTACGTGATGACTTGCTGAGCGTGTACATGAGTTGCTGAGCATGTACGTGATGACTTGCTGAGCGTGTACATGATGATTTGCTGAGCGTGTACATGATGATTTGCTGAACGTGTACGTGATGACTTGCTGAGCATGTACATGATGACTTGCTGAGTGTGTACGTGATGACTTGCTGAGCGTGTATATGATGACTTGCTGAGCGTGTACATGATTTGCTGAGCATGTACGTGATGACTTGCTGAGCGTGTACATGATTTGCTGAGCGTGTACGTGACGACTTGCTGAGCGTGTACATGATGACTTGCTGAGCGTGTACACGATAACTTGCTGAGTGTGTACATGATTTGCTGAGGGTGTACGTGATGACTTGCTGAGCGTGTACATGATTTGCTGAACGTGTACATGATGACTTGCTGAGCGTGTACACGATGACTTGCTGAGCGTGTACGTGATGACTTGCTGAGCGTGTATATGATGACTTGCTGAGCATGTACATGATGACTTGCTGAGCGTGTACATGATGACTTGCTGAGCATGTACATGATTTGCTGAGCGTGTACGTGATGACTTGCTGAGCGTGTACATGATTTGCTGAGCGTGTATGTGATGACTTGCTGAGCGTGTACGTGATGACTTGCTGAGCGTGTACACGGCTCCTCCCATCTGGTTGATTCACGCACGGCCACCTCACGCGTGCATCTTTTCCTTGTGTGTGTGCTGAGAATGTTGAAGTTCTTCTGTCTTAGCAGGTTTCACTTAGAAAACACAGTGCTGTCTGCGCAGGCGCCGCGTGCTTCACGGATAGACCCTTATTCATCTTATGGTTGGGAGTCTGTGCCCTGGGACCACCCTCTCCCTAATTCCCCCATGCCCATCCCCAGGCCACTTGTCTGCTTTCTGTTTCTATGAGTTTGGCTTCTTTTTTTTTTTTTTTAAAAAAAGATTCCCCATATAAAAGAGATCATGCAGTATTCGACTTTCTCTGTCTAGTTTATTTCACTTAGTATAATACCTTCAAGGTCCATCCATGTTGTTGCAAAAGGTAGGATTTCCTTCTCTATCATGACTAATATTCCACTGTATGTCTATATGTGTATGTATCTATTAGTTCAGCTCAGTCACTCAGTTGTGACCCCATGGACTGCAGCACGCCAGGCCTCCCTGTCCATCACCAACTCTCGGAGCTTGCTCACACTCATGTCCATCGAGTTGGTGATGCCATCCAACCATCTTATCTTCTGTCGTCCCCTTCTCCTCCTGCCTTCAACCTTTCCCAGCATCAGGGTCTTTTCCATGAGTCGGCTCTTCATTCATACACCACACCTTCTTTTTCTGTTCATCCATCGATGGATACTGACATGTTTGCATCTCTTGGCTGCCCTAAATAATGCTGCAATGAGCATGAACTGCTGGTATCTCTTTGAGATCCTGTTTCCATGTCTTTTGGATAAATACCCACGTCCACAGGCATTTTACAGGTGGAAAAGCAGGCTCCAGGCAGAGTCAGGACCCTGCCAGGGACCTTCGGGGGCGGGGCAGCCCTGGTGGAAACCTGCCTCCTCCCACAGCCCTGTGATCCAGGCTTGCTGTGTGATGCCTGCCAGGCTCCGTGCCCTCCCCGTGGCTCTGTGGGGTCGTGTGGTCTCTAGGAGCTCTCCAGCCTTGTGCTTTGCTTCCCTGGCCGCCTCCCGGGTTCTCCCATCCTCACGGCCACCTTCAGCAAGGCAGGAAGTGATTTTGTCTTTACCGAAAGGACGGATGAATCAGAGGGTTGATCAGCAAGGGGAGAAAGGCAGCACCCCAGCTGGCTTCGTCACTCCTGTGTGCCTTGAATGAAATTCCTCTTCTGTACGTGCCTTTCAGAAAAAAAAAAAGAACATTGGGTAAAGAATTCAGAGAGATGAATTGACCCTGATAATATCAAACAGTTAATTTCTGAGCTCATTCCTGTGCTGTCAGGGGTCTGGAAGGCTTTCTGCAAGCCATAAATAACGCATTTTAATAACGGGGACTTTGATTCCTCTCTGGGGGCCGAAACCATATTGTGATTCGGGTGGTGGCTTGTCAGGGTGCCCGCGTAGGTTTCTCCAGGGCTTATTAAGAGATTACATATTTTGGGCATGTTCGGGTCTTCATGGTCTACTGGAAACCCATCCTGCTGAAAAGCTTTTGACCCGAGGAAAGGGACTTGTGGTGGAAAACATTTTTTTTTCCTTTTTTTTTCCCCCCAGCTCTTAAGTTCATTGTTTGCCAGTTGCACCTGATTTTGGTTGAAAGTTATGGTCAATTATTTTTGCCACTCCCCTGACCTTATAGCAGCTGCAGGGCTCAGAGGTGACTCCAGGCTGCCGCCTCACTGGGACCCATGCATAAGGCTTCTGTGCATAATGGAAGACCAGTGTCTCAGGGAGCGAGAGAACCTGCCTTGGACAAACTTCATGGCTGAGATCTGTCCAGACCAGGTTCAGTCTGAAATGTAATCTTGAAAAGATCCAGGCTCTAGCCTTCACCCTGGATTTGCTGTTTGATCTTGAGCAAGTCACTTAACATCTCTGGGCCATGTCTCCTCCTCCGTGGACTAATGACTTTAAGCCCAATGACTGTGTGGTTTGATGTTTCTGAGTTCTGGAGAAGAGCTGCTTCCTCTCCTGTAAAGTGGGAATAATGCCAGCTGTGTGCAAGAGGCATTGGTTTGTCCTCAGGGGACTGAAGACAGAGCTACAGACACAGAGCTTATCGCTACCCTGAAAACTGCAGGCTTTTATGCTCCATTCCAACCTCTGTATGCTTTTTAATGTATAAAGGATAAAAGAGAGAAATATGGATAACCATGACAGATAACTGCCGTGTCCCTAACCAATATCCATATCCCCCTTTTCTCAATAAAAGGACTGTGATTTTGTTCAGAGATGGACTGTGTGTGTGTTCGGTCACTCAGTTGTGTCTGACTCTTTGTGACCCCGTGGACTGCAGCCCGACAGGCTCCTCTGTCCATGGGATTCTCCAGGTTGCCATTTCCTCCTCCAGGGGATCTTCCCGACCCGGGGATCGAACTTGCGTCTCTTCATGTCTCCTGCGTCGGCAGGCGGGTTCTTTACCACTATTGCCACCTGATTTTGTTCAGAGCTGCACTAGGCCAATGCAAAGAGCTTCCTTTCTGGGCTTCCCGTGCAGCTAGGAGTGGTCCTAGGAAACAGTCCTAGCCAGTGGGTTCTAAGCAGGTGGCGTTGGGAGGGGCTTCTGGGAAACTCATTTGGCTACTCATCCTCTGGCAACTCTTTTCCTATCTGCTTTGGATTCGGGTGTGATGGCTGGAGCTCTACAGCTACCTTGTGAGCATGAGGACAAAGGGCATACCTGAAGGAAGGTAGAGGATAGTGTGGGCCTGGTATGTATACCTCCTGGGTTTTAGTAATAAGAGAGAAAAACAAATCAGCATCATGTTTTAAGCCACAGTTATATTTAGATTTTCTATCAAACACAGCCCCACAGAGTAGAGCAGCGATGACCAAGAACTTTAAGGCAAGGCAAAATGGAAACTTTTATGAGATCAAGTCTGGGAAGAAAGTAAGAATGTGGCTACATGGAACACAGAGCTCTATGCAGTTTTAGAGGCTGACCTTAGAATCTGGCTGTGAGCTTCCTAACAGCCAAGTAAAGGAGGGAGCACTGATGCTGCTGTGATGCCCATGGTCCCCTGGCAGTGTCTGTGAGTCACCCCTCTCTTGTGTCTTGAACCCCTGGTCTCTCCTCACTCACTTCCTTCCCTGGCAGCTTGTCTCTTCTCTCCCTTTCCCAGTACTTCCTGCAGGAGTCCTCTATGCCCCCCTTTCCACCCTCACTTTTCTAGATTCCTGGCCAAACTCAGAGAGGACCTTAGCAGTCCTCTCACACTTGACCCTCACTCATTCATTCAACAGATTTTCACTGGCCGCTCACTGCAGCCCAGGAGCAACCGCAGTGCAGGGAGCAGACCCTACTTCCCACCCCGCACTGAGCCGGTGGGTGCACCAGCCCCTCAAATCCACGCCTGTGTCTGCTGTCCTGCTCACACCCCCGCGGAGACGGCTGACAGCCAGGCTGAGGGTGTGCAGTGCTGCGGGAGGGGCCGGATTATATAATATAAGGTAGCCAGGGAAGACCTCACCCAAGAAGGGCGGGGAAATCTCCAGGAAACCTGTTGCCTTAGTGAGCACCATGAGTGCAAAGGCCCGGAGGTAGAAATATGTTTGGCTTCTTCGAGAAGCAGCACAGAGGTAGCGTGGCTGAAGCTCAGGAGAGAGTAGTTGAAGACGAAGCTGGAGAGGGAATGGGCTGGGGTCTTTGGAGCCTCAAAGGTGCTGTGAGCCTTGGCGGTGTGGCACAGGGGTGGGCGTGACCTGGCTCAGCCTTCGTCGGGCGCCCACCCTCCTCCTGGAACCCTCTTTGCATCTACCTCCTGCGTTTCCTCTGACCTCTTGCTCTTCCCTCTGGGCTGATTTCCTTCCCATCTCACATGGTAGAGTCCAGGGGGCTCTGTCCTTCGTTCTGCTCTACCCCGGCTCCTTCCCTTCATGTCTCCTCTGTCCTTCGATCACCAGGACTGCCTGCTCCTTCCTGCCTTCCTCCTCACCCTCTCACCTCCTGCCACCCTGGCCCTCCCCAGGGCTCACACTCTCAGCTGCCGTCCAGCCTCCTCCCTGGCCTCCCTGCCTCCAGTCTCTCCCCACGAGCCCGTCCCTACCCACAGTTCACCCTGTAACTCAAAACCAACTGTTCCTTAAAAAACTGCTCCCGTGTTCTGCCTCCCGCTTCCCCCCACGACCTTCCCACAGGTGGGACAAAACTCCAGCACGTGGTCCTGTGTGCCAACCTGAGCCTTGCCAGCTCCGGTATCAGCTGTGGGCACCCCTGCCCCAGGGGACTCTCCCAGCTCCCAGGAGGCAGCATCCTCTCCCACACCTCTGCGCCCACACACATCCTGTCCTTACTGCTTGGAATGTACTTGTGCATCCAGGTGACCTGGAAAGCTCTGACTCACTTGTGAATGAGAGTCACTCAGGGTGATTCTGACTGCAGGAAAGCTGCCCTTCAAGGACACTGATTTTTACCTTACGAGAGTCTGGAGGGGAGGGAGGCGGTGTGTGTTCAAGGGCTCGACACAGACATCAGAGTTCTAGTTTTCTCCACTCTCCCACGTGGACGCCTGTTCATGTTCACTTTCCCTGCAGGGTTGTGACTCCCAGCCCCAAAATGGCTGCCACAGCACCAGCCATACACAATAGATCCAAAGCAGGCAGCGATCAGGGTACCAAGGTATTTTCTCTCCATGTGCTAGTCTCTTATCATGAAGGGAACATTTCCCAGAAGCCCCTAGCAGATCTCTCCTGATGTCTCATGTCCGCTCCTTGAGCAGTCACAGGCAAATAATGATTAGAATGTCATGATTAGCATGGAGCAATCATCCTTTGTTCTCTGGGTCAATGCATTTTAGCAAAAATGAGAGTCTAGTTAGTAAACAGAGAGAAGGAATGACGGTAGGGTGGGACGGCCAATCAAATCTGCCACGTGAAGTCGAATGTAGATGCCCCCCTCCCCGTCACCTGTCTTTCCCCCCCATCCCCACCCCACACACAGGGAGTTGGTGAGAGCCTGAACTCCAGATCACGTTCCAGTGACTCCTGGCCCTGGAGTCGGTATTTCCTGGGCCCTATCTCGTGTATCTATCTCTCTAAGCCCTATTACCCCCAGTTTACAGAAGAGGAAGTTGGGAAGGACAGGTAGGCGTTGAGGGTCAGAGGGGAGGAGGGGCTGGCCTGAGGTCTCGCATCGAGTTCCCGCTGGAAATCGGCTGGCGAGAGGGGCTCTCTGCAGGAATGGAGCCGTTACATGTCTGTACAGGCCAGTGTGGTAGCCACAAGCCACGCGGCTCCCGAGAGCTTGAGTGGCCACATGGTGCTGCAGCCGGGCCTGGACTTTCAGCACTGCTTCAGACGGGAGGTGGGTTGGCCGCAGACAGACAGATGGCCTCACCACGTGTGAGCTGGAGTTGGCCACATCCTGGCCCCCACTAGGGGCTGGGCACTGTCCCTAGAAATGCGATTAATTTTGGAAAGGGGTGGCAGGGTGAGGAAATCATTCACCCACCCTAATGAGCTCTGGAAATCATTTACAAGGAGAAGCAAGGCCCTAAATTTGTTCTGCTCAGAGCATTTGCCTCTGGAGTCTGGTCCATCCCACAAGAGGCAGGCGATGGGCTCCAGGCTCTCACCTAAGACACTGCATGGTTCATCAGGACCTGAGCTCTGAGCACTGGGTGGGGGTCTAGAGATGCCATCCAGGCAGCCCCTCATATTCTTGCAAGGGAAACCAAGGCCCAGAGACAGGTATGCCAGTGATAGAGGAGTGGTCACTTACCCAAGGTCTGCCATGGGGCTGGGCACTTGCCAGGCCCCTCACTGCAGCCTCCTCAGCACCCATCCCTTCTTTTTCCCACGAACCTGTGGTCATGAGGGGTGAGGAGTCACTGTCTCCACCTTAGCTCTGCCATGGACACTCCAAGCCAGTAGGCACAATCCCACCGCTTTTCTCATAGCGATGAACCAGTAATGAGTGCCTAGGCCAACCAGCGCCTGGGGACAAGTCACCTTGAGGACAAAGTCAACATCTGGAGGACTGTCCAGAAGAAAGAGTCACAGAGAAACAAAGTCGGAGCCTTGATGAAACCATGTCTGAATCCATCGCTTTTTGGAATTTCCATTATGTGATCTAGTAAATCCCCCTTACAGGTCGTTGCTGTTCAGTCACTAAGTCACGTCTGACTCTTTGCAGCCCCATGCACTGCAGCACACCAGGCTTCCTTGTCCTTCACTATCTCCCAGAGTTTGCTCAAACTCATGTCCACTGAATCAATGGTACAATCCAACCATCTCATCCTCTGTTGCCCCCTTCTCCTCCTGCCCTCAATCTTTCCCAGCATCAGGGTCTTTTTCAGTCAATTGGCTCATCGCATCAGGTGGCCTAATTATTGAAGCTTCAGCATCAGTCCTTCCAAAGACTATTCAGGGCTGATCTCCTTTAGAATGGACTGGTTGGATCTCCTTGTAGTCCAAGGGACTCTCAAGAGTCTCCTCCAGCACCACAGTTGAAAAGCATCAATTCTTTGGCTCTCAGCTTTATGGTCCAACTCTCACATCTGTACATGACTAGTCAAAATTGGGTTTTCAGTTACTTGCCACTGAAAGCATTCTTCCTGATGCCCCTTCTGACATCCTTTGTCATGCACCCCACCAAGTCTCCTGAGGTAGTAGTGATTAACCCCAAACTACATGTGGAGAGGTCTGGAAAGTGACAGGTGCTGGTCCCAGGCTACTCAGTCTATCAGGTCAGTGGACCTGGAAGACAGAAGCTGTGCTGTGTCCTGTTCTTACACTTCCTTCTCGTAACACGTTTGTGTGTTAGGGGTTCGTGCCCTTCCCGGGTGGCGCTAGAGGTAAGAACCGCCTGTCAGTGCAGGAGATGTAGGAGACTGAGGGTTTGATCCATGGGGTTGTAAAGAGTCGGACACGGCTGAGTGACTTAGCACAGCACAGCCCTGTTTTACAGACAGGGACACTGAAATTCAGAGATGGAAAAGGACTTGCCCAACTTCTCTCGATGATCCTGAAGCGGGGCTGGGGCCACGTAGCAGTTATGCTGAGCCCCAGCTTAGAGCTGCCACGTGAAGAGCCCTGACGGCACTCTTTGCTTGTGTGAGAATGCTCTGGTTGTCTTTGAGGCTGCTGTGGAAGTGTGGGCTTCTTCTCTGCGTCTTGGAGAACTTGCACCTAAGGGGCCGGATGGATGCTTTTTAGTTGGGAGCCGCACTGAGGTGACCCTCTGGGTCAGTGATCACCACGTAAGAAACCACCCCAGAAGTTAGCAACTTGAATCCACAGCCATTTATTCTTGCTGTCCTGTGTGAGCTGGTTGGTTCCCCTCTAGACCAGGCCCCACGCAGGGTGGCTTGAGAGAAGGGAGTTTAAACAGAAAGGCTAGCGGGGCTCACAGTTAGGATGACCTGGTTTGGAATGTGGGCCAGAACATGTAGGAATGTTGATGTTGCACAGACTCAACTCCCCAAGTGACACCCCCTCCGAGGGAACTTCTGGCTTGCGTTTCTTGGCATTGTGAGACATTGATTCCGCTCTGCCACCCGTGGTGAAATTGTATCAGTCAGCTGTTGCTGTGTAACAAAACAACCGCAAACCCAGCTGCTGCAAACATAAGCTTGAGCTGTTGTTCTCGAGTCTCTAGCTCACCTGGGCAATTCTGATGTTTTCGCACTTTGGAATAATCATATAGCTGTTAAAATGAATGAACTTGAACAACAAATGTCAACGTGGATAAATACAATGTTGCACCTGAGAAGCCTATACAGAAAGGATACTTATAATGATACATTTGTGTAAAACACAAGGACAGTGTTTATAAAAAGGGGAGGATCCAGAGGACTCTCTGGAGAGCTGGCAGAGAGTGACCCTATGGTCACTTCCTGACCACGTGCCTGCCAGCTCGGCTTTGCTCAGACTTTGTCAGCCAGTGGGGCTTCCCTGAACAAGAGAGGGGGAAGCTGGTGGTGAGAGGTGAGCATTCCCTTCTGCCAGGAGGACCCCCAAGAATGGGAAAGGGGAGCTTCCGGAGGATGTCTGGGGGCATTAGGGGAGAGTGGACGCTACCCGCCCCAAACGAGAGCCCTGCCCTCCCCCACACCCAGGTCCCTCCCCGTCTTGTCTCCATCTTCCCAGAAGATTTTAACCCTTCTGACTCAGCGCCTGTCTCTTCTGGGCTTTTCTGGAGTTCTTTGTCCTCGCTTCCTCCCTCAGGGTCCCCAGACTTTTCTGCTGCTCTGTGTGCATCAGATCTGGTGTTGTCAGGATTTGGCAGGTGGAGGGGCTGAGAGAGATGGTCTGGAAAGGGGGGCAGATGGAAGAGGGAGGGCAGGAGAGGCTGAAAGGCTGACTCCTTGGTCGCGTGTCCTCCACAGTGCCCCAGTCCAGAGACGGCTGCCTCGTCTTGGGGACTGGCTGGCCGTGGGATTTTTTGGGGAGATGGTGGCTGTCCCCTGAGTTTCCTCCCCATTGTCACTGAATGCCCTCTGACTTAGTGTCCACTGGTGCTCCTGGAGAGTCCATGACCCTGGTCCGTCATCGCTCCTGGGCGGTGTGTGGGATGAGCAGACACGTTCCTGGCACTTACTTTCTAGCCTCGGGGTGCTGTCTCAGTAGAGGCATGGCTGTGAGCTGGGAGGCTCACACAGTGGTCAGCGGATGGGTGCCCCCCGTCCAGGGGGACCCAGGCTTGGCACCAGCAGCACCCACAACCTTCTGCCGCATACTGGGCATCGCATCACCTAGAGGAGCGTGTATCACGGGCACAGGGTGGGGGCAGGAGACCAAGAAGGGGGCAGCGGTGTGGTCCAGGTGCAAAGCGATGGTGGTTTGAAGGGCAGTGGTTGCCATGGCAACTGAGAGCTGGGGCTGGATCACAGAGAGACCATCCTAGAGGGCTTGGCGGTGGTCGGCTGTGGGGCCAGGGAAGGTGGGCAGGACAGGTGCTGGCCGGGGTCCCGGGTTAAGTCACAGATGAGCAGGTGAGCGTCCTAGAGGGAGCCTTGCCCCCACTTCCCCCTTGGCTGGCCAGCCACGTCCAGCTCCGCAGGGAGAGCGTCTGCTGAGCCAGACTGAAGCGGCCAGGCAGCGAGGCCTCACTTTGCCTGGGGCGGAGGGTGAGCAGCCCGCCTCCAGGGCACACAGGCGCCGAGGCCCACCTGGGGCCGTTCGGTCAGGCTCAGGGTCTGAGTCATGACCATCACCCCTGTGGTCGCTCCTGTGAGCCCGAGAACCCCGGGACCCCAGAGCTCAGAAGCCAGGCCCTTCCCTCTGCCCTCAAGGCCCTGGAGGCCCCTGGGCTGAGCCAAGCGCTCTGACCAGGCCACCGGCTCCCCGCAGCCCCGACTCCACCTCCTGAGGGGACTTCTGGGCTCTGCGTCCAGGAGATGAGCTCAGGGCTATTCCTGCCTGGTGACGTCGCCCGGCCCGGGGCTGTCCCAGGGGCTGAGGACTGCAGCCCTTGGACGCCCCTGTGTGCATGCTCAGCCACTCAGTCGTGTCTGACTCTGCGACCCTGTGGACTGTGGCCCGCCAGGCTCCTCTGTCCATGGGGTTCTCCAGGCAAGGACACGAGTGGGTTGCCGTGCCCTCCTCCAGGGGATCTTCCCAACCCAGGGATCGAACGTGCATCTCTTTCACCTCCTGCACCGGCAGGCGGGTTCTTTGCCAGCAGAGCCCCCCGGGAAGTGCCCAGATGCCCCCTGCCCCTCCCTGTCACACCGCACACTCACACACACTCATTACTCTCACATGCTATCACACTCACCTTGTCACACGTACTGTAGGAGCACACAGCCTCCCACACCTGTGCTTCCCCCTTGACACACCCTGTGTCAGGGTCCTGCCCTGCCGGCCGCAGTGCACACACACACACGCACACACACACTCGTACATGCACACCTACCTAGCTGCACACTCTCCCTCAGACCCACATGCTTACGTGCCGAGGGCCATCAGGGTCACACACACCATGCTGGCTTCTGTCTCCCGCCCACCCACGCACCCACCCATGAGTCCGCAGCCCCGAGTCCAAATCTCCACGAGTACCCTTGTGCCCGAGTTCATGCCTGCACACCTGTAGGTCTCCCTTGACCCTCCCATCTGCTGCCGCCAATGGCTCTGAGCCCATGAGAACCTCCCTCGGGGTCTCTGTGTATCTGTCTCTGCAGGGAGCCGGCGGCCCGTGACCCCGAGCGGGGTCAGCCCACAGCAGCAGAGACGGGTGAGCCCGCCCCAAGCCTGTGGCAGGGACCATCTGGGTCGAGCTGGCTGAGCGTGGGAGTGGGGTCCCTGTCACAGGAGGTGTGCAAGCATGGCAGATGCCCCCTCAATGGAGAAGGGGCGGAAGGGCCTCAGCCCAGAGACCCTGGGAGGCAGAGGGGCCGGGCAGCAGGCTCCAGGGCGATGGAGGGGCCGGCTGGGGCAGGAAGGGGGCAGGCAGGACCGGAGGGGCACGCAAGGGTGGGGCCGGCTGGCCCAGAGGGTGAGAGCTGTCTCGCTGTGGCTGCCATAACTCAGCTGGGGTGGACAGTTTCCTTTCTCCTGCCTGATTTACTGCCTGCTTCGGAGGGGCGAGGCCCATTCTTTGAACTTCAAAGGGAACAGGGAGGGAAGCCAGGGCGGCAGTGACAGTCCGCTGAGCCCGGGGGCCTGTCCCCAGCTGGCCAGGAGGGCCCTAGGCCTGGGTCTGCCGGCTGCTCGCCTGGTGCGTGAACACGGGCCCAGAGAGGAGGGAGAAGGGGCCAGTTCTTCTCGTGTTTCAGTGCAGAGGGTGTGACACCTGGGGGTCTGTCCTGGGGTCCCAGGCCCATCAGGGCTGTCCAGGACTGAGGCGGGACCTGCCCTTCTGAGGTTTTTAGCCCTTTGCTCCTTGACCACCTTCTCAAAGACAGAGGTGAGAAGCAGCATTCTTATTTTTTTCTTGCCCCATTTTGCAGGTGGGTAAATCAAGGCCCAGAGACATTAGGGGTGCTTGCCAGCCGCACAGGGAGGCCCCTGGGCCCAGTCCCTGGTGTCTCCCACAAGCCACCCCAGGGCTCATGCCTGGGTGCGGAGTCGGGCAGCCTTGGTTGGTTGGGTTTTCCGTCTCTCTCACCGAAGGCCTGGCTGCCTGGGCTTGACCGCAGCAACTTTGTAACCGCGGGCTGCCGTTTCCACTGCTGAGCCCCCGTTTCC